>NC_056626.2:119204824-120582324 GCF_002870075.4 Lactuca sativa
GACCACCTTTCAACCGTAACTTTCAAAACAATCACTTCCGTTCCACCAAAAACCCTCTCCCTCCACCACAGTCTCAGCAGACTTAGTCCAAAGAAGTACCATCGCAGTCCCAATCAACTGACTCCGGTACCTCTATAGAAGACAAGGGTGATGTCATCATATGTCACAAATGCAATAAGGAAAACCATTTTGCCAAAGATTAATTGCAAGGCAAACGTAGTAAAAGATAGAGCCTTCTATCTTCGAATGGCTCAAGAACTGGAAGTTAAAGAAAACGGAAAGGCCTATGTTGCTCAAGTGAAGAGGAATAATCAAGTGTGGTCATCAGGAGGGGAAGATGAAGATGTCCTTAGCAAAGGGAAAGGTAAGATCTGTATGGTGGCAACTGCTGATGAAGACGGCTCAACCAATTTAAAGAAGAACCATTGCTATATGGATAAAGATGGAACTCTCAACATTGTGGAACAGGTAAAACTCATGATTCAAACTTTAAATTACAACATGCATGATTGTCAACCTTTCATAGACACACTCAATGACACTTGTACGACCGTCCTTACAGACTACAATAAAGCCCTAGATGAGAAGAACATCGCTTTGCAGGAGATGTTCCATGTTAGAGGACGTTTGGACAATAAGAGACTCAAAATGGAAATGTTAGAGAAGGATTTAATGCTAGAATGTTTAGTGAAACCTAATTAGAGATAGCCTTAAATCAGAGAGATCTAGCTTAAAATGAAATTGTACGTTTAAATCTGTTAATTGAAAAGCTATTTAATGAAACTAAGGCCATTGAGAATCTTGTTAATAATAGGAATGTTGATAACACTTTTAACTGGGGTTGGTCCAATGGTTACCCAACCGCAACGGACTTATCACCTCGGTTCACACCGGAACGTCCCTATGTCCCACCAGACCGCAACTTCTTGTTTCCAGTCAATGACAAAACATTTCCTGAGGATATCCAAGCCCACTTTGGAAAACTTCATGATCTGAGTAATAATTGTGTTATAGAAGAAATTCTCCCTGAATCTTCTACTCATGTCAACAACACAGATTCTCATACATTATCTGTAGTTGATGAGGAAATTGTTATTGATAGTCCTGAAGTCTCTTTAGACTTCCCATCCTTACAGTCTGACCGCAGTGTCTCTGACTGCAGTCACATACTGCAATCTGTCCCATCGCCTAATATCAATTGTCCCAAAGAAGTATTCACCAAGACTTACTCTACGGTAGTCCAAAGCACTACTCCACTGATCAAAGTCAAGAGTTCTGTGACCATTGAGCCAATTAATCATGAATTACCAATTGAAAATTTTGAATTTGGTTAATGTTCTCAAAGTCCTAACTTCTCAAGTTCGGATGAATCGAGTCATTATTTTTCAAAATCCTCAAAATATTCTAGGAAACCGCAATTAAATATCACTGACTGCGGTTCTCCTAAGACTGAAGCAAAAAGAATTTTTAAAGAAGAATTTCGCTCTCGTGGCAAGCAACGAGAAATTTGCTCAAAAGTTAAGAAATCTGTGAAATGTCCTAAGTCAAAAAGTCCTGAGAAGTCTATTTTTTCAAATTTTCCTTTTGAGAAAACTGTTTCCAAGAAAACAAAAAGAAAGGAGTTCACTGTTTCTGACAATACTCAAAAAATAACCAAACATGAGGATAAGTCTTTTCGTTCAAATGGATTTCAAATCTATTCTATCAATGATCCAAAATGGAAAGGTATCTTACCTATTCCAACCTTTTCAGTGTCAAAATCTCAAAAATGGAAAGGAATTTTTCCAACTCTGGCACCTAAAAGGTCATCTCAAATGTTTAAGAAATCACATCACAAAAGCTCTGCACGTGCCTTCACACCTGCCAGGCCTGCATAAAACACCTTTTCAAAACACACAAACAAAAGGGTCAAATCTGACAATCCTCGAAATGGACAAAAAACATACTTTTTCTTCAAAACCTCAAACTAGTTCAAATGTCAGGAAAAATGACAAAAATCTCACTTGTCAATGTCAATGTAAAAGAATTCAAAGAACTTCTAACACCCAGGATTCCAGGGTCAATTCTAATCTCTTCTAAAGTACTCATAATTACTCACAATCTCACAAAACTCCAAAGAACTTCAAACACCCAGGACTAGGTTTGATAGTTGACATAAAACCTGTCCCTGCCGCCTCGCATCATGCATCGATTAACGCATCGTATGTGACCTCGGGCTCCAAACTCACTTGGGTGCCCAAATTAACCACTTAGTTTTTGTAGGCTTTGTGCAAGGAGGATCAAGAAGAAGAATGGTTGATCGACAGTGCCTGATCCTTGCACATGACCGGAAGGTTAGAGTACCTTCGGGATTTCAGGCCTATATGCAATGGTGAAAATGTTACTTTTGGAAACAATGCAAATGGCATCATACGAGGCTACGGTGTTCTCACCACGGGGAACTTTTCCATTCAGAAGGTTGCTTATGTAGAAAGCCTTAAACACAATCTCATAAGTGTTGGCCAACTATGTAAAGCAGGCCATCGAGTGGAGTTTGATGATCAATTCTGTTACATAATGACAAGTGATAGAAGCACTTGCTTAATCAAGTTACGCTCCGAAGGCACAATGTATCCTCTGGATATCTCTCTCATCATTGGTAAACCGCAGCTGTGTTTTCTCTCTAAAGTTGTATCCGATGTCAGCTGGCTATGGCACCGCAAGCTAGCTCATCTCAACTTCAGATACGTCAACAATCTGGTCACTGGAGAACTTGTTTGCGGTCTCCTTATTCTCAAATTCAGCAACGATACTCTCTGTCCAGCTTGTGAATGTGGAAAACAAGTCAAAGCAAGTCACCCTCTGATAATGGATTCGTCTATTTCAGAACCTCTGGAATTATTACACATTGATCTCTGCAGTCGTTCAACTATAGCCAGTCTCCACCACAAGAAATACATACTGGTTGTTGTTGATGACTTCACTCGCTTCACATGGGTCTTCTTTCTCAGACTCAAATCCGAAACACCGCAGATTCTCATAAACTTCATCAAAGAAATAGAACTTCAGATCAAGCTTCCAATCAGACGCATCCGTAGTGATAATGGAACCGAGTTCACTAATCATCTTCTCAACAGTTTCTTGGTGTCCAAGGGTATTTCTCACAGCTTCTCAGCACCCTACACTCCGTAATAAAATAGTGTCATCAAAAGAAGAAACCGCACATTAGTATAAGCAGCCAGAATCATGCTTAGCTTCGCCCACCTTCCTCTCTACTTCTGGGTTGAAGCTGTAGCAACTGCATGCTTTGTCCAAAACCGAAGCATCATGTGCAAACGTCTCAACAAAACACCATACGAAGGTCTTAACAACCGCAAGCCGAATGTTCGTTTCTTTCATATTTTTGGGTGTAGATGTTTCGTGATCAACAACAGAGACCAGCTTAATAAATTTGCACCTAAGTCTGATGAAGGCATCTTCCTTGGTTATTCCACTAACAAGGTTGCTTATCGAGTGCTTATTAGGCGTACAAGGCTGATCATTGAAAGCTTCGATGTGAAATTCGATGATTCTCACATCTGCGATGCCCCTTCATCCACTGAAACCACCGCAATCATGGAATGTGACATTCCTGCCTCTTCTGGTACTTTAAATTTAGTAGAAGTCAATTATGATGATCTCTTCGAACCTGTTAAAACGACAAAACTATCCGAAGTTCTTGTGTCTCCAGCAGCTCAACGACAACATGCTGACATTTCTGGACCATATCCATCTGAAGCAGTATCTCTCAATACATCCACCTCTCCGGTTGAGGGGGAAAGCTCTACTCCAGATCTAGCCGCAACTATCGAGGTTCCAGTACTTGATGTTGTTCAAATTCCTGCTCGTAGAGAAACATTATCATCAAACGTATCTTCGGATTCGGATGATGAACTCATATAAAATATTGACACTAGAACCGATCTAAGAATTGTCACTCTCCCATCCTCAGTCCAGGGGGAACCCTCTCAGGTTTCAGATAGAATCCCTTCAACAATCCAGGGGGAACCTATCAAAGAAAATGTCTCTCTCACTCCAACAAGTCAGGATGACTCAGTAGGCTGTTCTCAAATCCATGGGGAACTTCCTTCCCCATCTGAAGCAACCTTTGACATTGAAAACATTCCTTCAACTGTAGCTGCTGATCATCTGATGCCTCGTCTACATGTATGGACGAAGGATCACCTACCAGGCCAAATTATTGGAAATCTGTCCGCAGGTATCCAAACTCGATCTGCCAAAGATTTATCTGATCATTTTCAATATGCAACATTTATGTCCGTAGTCGAGCCTCGATCTATCAAAGAAGCCTTATTGGAATCAGATTGGATTTCTACAATGCAAGAAGAACTGGCAGAATTTGAAAGAAACAAAGTATGGAAACTTGTTCCCATTCCACAAGGTCATACTATTGTTGGTACAAGATGGGTTTTCAAGAACAAGCTAGATGAATCTGGTGCGGTTATCAGAAATAAGGCAAGGCTAGTTGCTAAAGGTTATAGTCAACTGGAAGGTGTTGACTACGATGATACATACACTCCGGTAGCTAGAATGGAAGCAATCAGAATCTTCTTAGCATATGCCTCTCACAAAAACATCAAAGTACACCAAATGGACGTCAAGAGTGCTTTTCTCAATGGGGAATTAAAAGAAGATGTTTATCTTCAACAACCTCCCGGATTTGAAAGTATCGAGTTCTCTGATCATTGTTACAAGCTTCAGAAAGCTGTCTATGGTTTGAAACAAGCCCCTAGAGCTTGGTATGAAACCCTTTCTGAATTCTTAGTCTCTTCAGGATACAAAAGAGGAGTGATTGATCCCACACTATTTAGAAAAGCAAACGGGTTTCACCTTATGCTTGTACAAATATATGTGGATGATATCATCTTCAGGTCATCTGATAAAGGAATGGTGGATGAATTTCCTAAGCTCATGACAAACAAATTTCAAATGAGCAAGAGCAGAGAGATTAACTTCTTTCTAGGTCTTCAAGTCAAACAAATTCAGCAAGGAATATTCATCATCAAGAGAAATACACTACCGAACTTCTAGAGAAATATTCTATGGACAACTGCTCTTTTGCTAAGGTCCCTATGGCCTTCGGATATAAGATCTCTGTTGATCCCTCTGGTGAATCTGTGGATCACAAGACTTATAGAAGTATCATTGGTTCGCTAATGTGCCTCACCGCAAGCAGACCTGACATTGTCTTCGCAACTGATGTGTGTGCAAGGTACTAGGCTGACCCAAAAGTGTCACACATGACCGCAGCCAAACAAATTCTTCGGTACCTAAAAGGAAGCAAACCTCTGGGTCTATGGTACCCCGCATGCAATGACTTCAGTCTTCAAGCATTTACTGATGCAGATCATGCCGGATGCAAACTTGATCGAAAAAGTACATCTGGTGGATGCCAATTTTTAGGAGGAAGACTTGTCAGCTGGTCCTCGAGAAAACAAAGCTGTGTTTCGTTATCTACCGCAGAAGCAGAATACGTGGCCGCAGACAGCTACTGTTCCCAAGTCCTTTGGATGAAGACGCAATTGTTAGACTACGGGTACAGGATGCTGCAGATACCAATTTACTATGACTCTGAAAGTTCCATAGCAATCTCTCATAATCCTATTCAGCAGTCCAAGACAAAACATATTGAGCTACGGTATCATTTCATCAAAGACCATATTCTGAAAGGTAATATTGAACTCATCTTTGTTCCTACTCATGAAGAGATTGCTGATGTTTTTACAAAAGCGCTTGACTCTACAAAACTCAATGTATTCCTACAAATGTTGGGAATGATGAATCCGGATCCAAAATTCTTCTTGAATTAAATCGTACTGCAGACCCTTGTGGTCCTTACTGAAAGTTATTTATAATAGATGGTTTTGGAACATTTCCTGTTCTACAGTCTATGTACCGCAACCATATCTTATATCTATCTTTCATGGATCCTTCTTGTTTGTGTTTACTAATTTTTGTATAAGTGTTTCTCTCAGCTTCTCACTGCAGTCTTTAACTTGGTCATCCGCGATGACATTTCCAACCACAATGAAGTTTTCATCCGCAATCTTCGTGATAATTTCTCAACTGCTTTATCAACATAAAAACCTTTGTGTGCTATTTAATGATCCTTCATTAAATAAAATAAAACATTCTCCTTAGAAACTGTCATCTTCTATTTCTGAATAATCCTTTTATCAGACCTATTTTAGGGATGATGACAAAAAGAACGTATTTCCAATAAACTCATCCTTAATTTGTCCTTTCCTCTCCCAAACACGTCCCATCCATTACCCCTTCCTCTCCCATCACCGCCACGATTACCTGACGTATAAACATGCGTCCGACTTTACATTAAATGCAAACCCTTTTTGGAAATCTCCCAAAATCTTTTACAACCCGTTTTAATATATGTAGCTGAGATTCAATCCAAAATTCATCGATTCCCCCCAAAAAAAAAACCAATCGACGTTTTACCCTCTTCTACCATTTATCTAGGGTTAAACCTTTTTTTATCCCTTTATAAACTCATCTTCTTCACTAAATTCACTTTTCTCTTTCTGAATATCGATCATTCCCTCTCAAAACCATCAAGAATCCCGTGTTCTACTTCTTCTTCAAACACCTTCCAACTTCAACAATGGTGAAATCAGGAGTTTCAAAGAAGCAATCCAAGGCTTCTGGTTCAGTGAATCCCACAGGCTCAGACTCTCCTTCAATCGCATGGAGCAATTTCAGGGCAGTGTTTGAAGATCATCCTTCTTACAATGCTCCCATCAAGCTCATGATCAAGTTTCTCAAGAACCACCCTCTGTTTGGTCCATTTGATGCATTTACAGACGTTGTTCCAGTTTCTACTCTCTTCAAGAGCGCCTTTTCTGCTTATCGCACACTGGAAAACCCTCAAGAAGTTCATCTCAATCTCATTAACGGTTCTTTGGTCATCTTGTCCAAAGAAAAGTTCCTCACAGCCATTAACCTTCTGGTTCATCCATCCATCAAATTCTTCTCACCATCAATGGCTAACATCACATCCGCACTCTACCAGATGGGGTATCAAAAACCAATTCGAGGAATTGGTGAATTCAAAAAGAACCAGCTGCCTACGGTTTGGCAGTTTGTGTGCCACTTTGTCATCCGCTGCTTATCCGGCAGAACCGGAGGCATTGACAACATAGGACTCAAGCTCTTGGAATTTGTATGGAGCATCTTCACCGGACACGACTTCAACTATGGGCAAATCCTTTGGGATGATTTCATTCAGTATATTCCCAAGGAGCACCCGAAGGAAAACCCAACAGAGCTTACAATTGCAAGGTTTTGGTCTCTCTGCATATCAGACCTATATGCTGATGCTAGGATAGATATGGGTAGTGACATCAACTTCTTTGTCTCTAAGGATCTCAAAAGGTACCTCTCTTCTTCTGATCAAACTCTTTTTGGAACGATCTGCAGGCTTCCCACTCATATCCTTTCTTCTCTTGGTCCTGAGACTGCTGATGTCTCAGATCACATTGAGGCTACGGAGGGTATTGCCCCATACCCCTCTACCCCGCCTCTTCCATCCGCAACTATTAACCTTGAGGGTACTATAGTCCCCTCTGCCACTACTTTATCTAACCTTTCTCAATTAAGAAAGCAATTAGCTTCCAAGAAGAAGCAAAGAACACCTAAAAAGGATGCTCCCAAACCAACCGCACCCACCAAGAAACGCAAAACCAAACCAACCACTATATCTAGCAGTGATTCAGAAGCGGACAGGCAACCGATATCTGTCCTCAAGAAATGAAAAACCACCACTACCTCTAGCCATATGCGTAACCAGACCGATGCTGAAGCCTCTCAAAAGGCTCCAGTAGTCCTTGGGGTGGCCGCAGACCCATTCATCACCACCATCATCTTTCAGTCAGACTCAGAAAGTGAGTTTGATTCCGATTCTAATCATCATGGAGACGCCCCTCCGGTATCACCCCAAAGGGATGATACTGGTTCTTGCCCTAAGGTCTCCAAGGCTTCTCGACTGCATTTGTTTTGTCCAGAGGAGTTGGACTCCATCCTTAATTCTGTCACCCAAACACTACAAATACATTCCCATCCGCATGGCAATTCTTCAGCCCATGCCAGAACTGAGTTGAGGCCAGACTTGACCACGGGTCAAGGAGACCGAGGACACTCAGGAAATCCTACTCTACTTTCATCTTTTACAGGTGGTTTAGGCACAGTGAGCACTAATGTGCCAGGATCCGTGAACCCAAGGGACACCTTGGTGCGAAATCAAGGAATTGACAGAAGTAACTCTAGCGATTCTTGGAGTCATTATTATCAGCCAACAACCGCAGCTGAAATCAAAAAGTATGAAGCCTTTCGAAGGGCTTTCCAAGCCCGCAAGGAGCAACAAATCAAGCAGTAGCAGCAAAAAGAACAGGAGATCCAGTCAGTTGCTAAGTATTGGGAATATGCAATCAGTAATGCCCGTACTGTAGCAACCATTCAAAAGGCTCAACACTGGATGGATGAAATGGCAGAAACACTTCTCAAAGCACAAGCTTCAGGTTCACCCGCAGGTCCCTCCAAAGTTCCTTCTACTCCAACTTCCATCCCAGTCAATCCATCACAAGATGACGAACCTGCAATCTCAATTAGCCCTGCTCCTACTTTTGGTTTGGATGTTGATGACATTCAGGAGGTGAACAGGCCCTCTCCTTCAGATGATGACTTCATGATGTTCGATGAAGCTGAAGAATCAAGTGGTTCCCATCACTCCACCTCCCAACCCAAAAATAAGAAGAAGAAGAATGCGGTGACCAGAAAAGAATTCCTATCCCTTCAAGCCAAAGTCGATCAGATCTTGGCTGCGGTTAAACCAACTCAACCGCAACCTGAATACACTCCAGGACCTCAGTCTTTGATTGAAAGAATTGAGCATCTGGAAACCATGGAACGCATGGCTGCTGAACGCATCTCTCTTAAAGTGGAGATGGGGACCCGGTCCCTTGACAACAACCGCAAGGCTGACCATAAAGAATTCTTGGCTGCAGCAGAACGCCTCATGTCGGAGGTGACCACAATCAAGACGGATCTACAGGCTGCCATCGCGGATCAAGCATCTCAGTCTCAGAAAGTTATAGATGAGACTCATAATGCTTATGAGTCCACTATATATGTTCTTCAAACGACGATCAACAGACTGCAAAAATCTCTTTCCTCCAACTTCCATGGCCCTGAGATCCTCCAACTTACCAATGAAATCCACAAGTTGCTTTTTAGCTCCTCCACTCCAACAAATTCCCAACTGGAAGAACTCCTAAAAGCTCAATTCCAAGAAGTGATCGCCAAAGTGGATGGACTTTGGCAATGGATTGAGGAAGTACCTGCGCTGCATTCCTCAAGAGGGGGAAGTGAAGAAGAAAAAGAAGTCCATCACTCTGATAATGCTCTTCATCAGAGTCCCCCATTATCACTAATAAAATTCCCTCACCGCAACCCTCACCGCAATCATCTCCTAAAAAGCCTGAAACTCCTCCTCACTTCAAAAATCTTGAGGAGAACATGTCCTCACCAAGCCCAACTGATTCCCCTACCACAGCCCAAAAGATAAGAGACTGTAGGTCAGCGAAACTTGCTAAAGAAATCTGGAGGCTAAGTGGTTTTGACACACTCATAGATGAAACCCTTAGCAACTCTTGGGTCAATCCTCACCAAAGGCTGCTGGATGAAGATGATATTCCCCATCTCACTTATGCAGAACCTCCTTCGGATGGCTACTGGTATGTTCCCATTTCACCCAATGCCAAATACTTTACAGTATTTGAGAAGTTTGACCAAAGCCTTCCTGATGCCAAGAGACCACGTATGGAATTTGAAAGACTCGCTCAGTTCGTTACTAAACATTCCTCTCCCATCGAGCACATCTGGTCTAATGACAGGCCATCCGCAGTTGTGAACTACAAGCCTCAGAGATTCATGAAAGCTGAATTCTTCCAGTACACCCTCACCCGAAGGGGACATGACTATGTCTACACTCAAGCAGACTTTCCCCACATGAATCCAGAAGAAGTGTTTCTCATAGACAAAGTGTTTCAGAACAAGGCTGAGAAGCATCCGAAAATGAAGACTACACTTGATCGAGTCAACAACTTTTTGAGAGAAATGGTGTGTGACTTTGCCAAAATTGATGCGGACATCTATCCCATCATCTCCAAGAAATTTGATCTTCCACTTCTCGACCCACACCTATGCCAACCGAAGGCTTTGCTGACAGATCACTGGGTGCAATTAACTTCCCAGAGCTTGGCATCATTTTCAAAAAGAAAATCGACAATGTCAAATACTTCATTCCCATAAGTGCCATGAACCGCCTGTCCAAGGAACAACTTGACATCTGTCGGACCGCAGTTGAAAGATCGAAGCATACTACTGCAGAAGTTAAGTTCGAGATTTCAAGAAGAATCACATGGCTGGAAAATGTCAGGAAGTTCTGGTGGATTTTTATCAAGTTCCTCAAACTTGATAGCTAAACCAAAGTTAAAGGCGTCACTTAGGGGGAAATTGTTGAATCATGGAAGTGACCCTCTTGAACTTAGCTACCGCAACCATCTCACTAGCCACATCAGCACCCGGAGTCAGCTACCGCAGTCATTAGCTAGATTACTTTATTTGTCTTTTGTGTAAAACACTCTATTATCATGTATGCCTTCCATGGCTGCTTATAGAATTGTAATCTAGTGTAGCTCTATGTCTTTATAAATAGAGACGTATTCTTCCGTAATGTATACCTCTTCTGTTCACTGATAACTTATGCATTTCAACTGAATACAAATTCTGAAGTTATCATTCTATCACTCTTCACTCTCCACTTCTTACTTAAACATATCAGATTGTAATCTCTCTTTGGAGCAAGTCCTTGTGACTTATTCACTAAGTTTGATCTCACTTACTAACATTGGTTTGAATGCATTCCAAGTTATGAATCAACTTACGTGTATTCTTGATATAACAATTTCTGTCATTCACATTAATTTACTTTCCGCATCTAACTCACTAACTTCTAACTATTAATATTATTGTTGAGCTAACAGATCCTTCGAGATTAACTATTCCGCTATATACTTGTTCTAACCATTTTGTTCAAGTGTGTCTCAAAGTTTTTCTCTCAACACAACCAAAGTAACCTTCAGTCGAATTCGATCCTTAACCCCATTAATTGACATACCATTCCAGTTAAATGTGATTTTGACCCCAGTTAAAGTCTTTCAACTCAAAGATCAATACTCGACCTAACTCTAGTCCGACTCCAAGTACGTTGGATGTGAACATAATGAACATGTACCAATCGAACTACTCCAATCGAATCTAATCGATGCCAACTGAATATCAATTTCAAACATAGCTTACACATCATACCTGTCGAATTCGATATCACCTTCAAGACGTTCGACCTCCACAACCATTTACCAGTTCCCATCTTCCCATCGACCACTCCAATCAATTCATCTCAAAAATCGATTCCTCATCAATTAGACCTTTGAAGTCAAAAATTAACTCCTTTAGATTTCTAAGTCTCCTACATTCGATATCAACATTGACCACAAAGGGTTCGATTTTTAAATCAACATTCAAGTGTCGAACAAAACTCACATCATCATTGTCGACACCAGGAACTTAAACCCAGTCAAATTTCGAAATTAAACCCAAATCAAGTACAATTTTGACATCCAAAACCCAATTTCAACTTGTATCAACTAATTTCAACCTCCAATCCTATAACACTGTAAATTTTCAAATAAAATTTTCATTTTTAAAATCACATAAACTCAACATCATATTTCTCAAGAATCACAAAATGTATACGTTGTCAAAACACAAGTCAACAATGTTTGATAAAATCCCAGAATCCTCAAAATCATGATCTCTAATTAGTATGTATAATCAAGCCGACGCCTTCCTGTGATCCTGAAAAGTACCTGAAATACATATCACACAACACGGTAAGCACGAAGCTTAGTGAGTTCCCCAAAATACCTGATGCACAAATAATAAGCCTCTCATGGCTATAGCTCGGCATGGAACCTCCGATCACGCGTCTCGGTGAGGACCCTCCGGTATCACAGCCTCGGTGTGGACCCTCCGGTAATGTGTCTCAGTGAAGACCCTCCAGTCTCACAGCTCGGGTTGGACCCTCCGATCCCAAATCAGTAAGGCATAGAATAATATAGTATATATCACAAAGACAAAATGCATAATATCAAATAACTCAATATAAGGACGTAGGACCCTCCGGTCGATAACTCGAATAAGACCCTCCCGTCACACAGTATTACCACTCAGGTAAGTATAGTGAGAAGACTCACCTAAGATGATGAATAGCTCCTATAAATGTTGATGCTGCACACCGACCTCTAACACTGAGCCAAACACACAATCAACCCAATTAGGATCTAAGACCAAACCCTCACTCATTAGGTCTAAAGATAGTCCACTAACCGGTCCATAAATAACCCAAGCCTATGCGGCCTACCAAGGCCCAATACTAAAGGGGCCCTCCTAAGGCCCAATCCTGAACCTTATATCCAAATGGTAAGCCCAACACAATGGCCCAAGATATATATATATATATATATATATATATATATATATATATATATATATATATATATATAAAGATTCCTCAGATCAAAAATCTCAAATACAACAAGCCTAAAATCCAGGCCCAATACGAGATTTAGCCCAAAAAGCCCACAACGAGATTACGCAGAGCGTACCTCCCTTGGTACGCTCAGCGTACACACAAATCCTGATTGAGGAAACTAGACCAGTACGTGGGGCGTAATGCTCAGGTCCATAAACTCCATTTTCGACTTAACCACTTCAGCCCAAAGCATCCAAACCTCAGGTAAGCTTCGTTACAAGTTCCTAACTGATAAAGTTGGCAACTTTATTGTTTTGCATGTCTTAATGGGGCCCAAATTCCAAAATAACCATTAAGACTCTCTTAAATCCTCTTAACACATGCATGAAGAAGTCCAAATGACCAATTTCTCATTTTTATGAATCAAGGCAACCCAATACACTTAAAAGAACAGGAGATTTGCTATGGAGTTCACCAAACTCACAAAGTTCCAATCTTGGGAAATAAAACCCTAAAAATGGACCCAAAACAAGAACCAACACAACAATGAACAAGTTTCAAACTTTATACCTTTGGAAGATTCACCAACAAGCGTAGAACTCAGATCCACAAGCTAGAAGCACAAGCTATCCTCTTTCACGACTCCTTCTTCACCAAGAGCGTCACACAAAAAACACTCAAAAGAGCCACCACACTTACACAAGCCATGGAAACGAGATTAGGGTTTTGAGAGGAGTTAGAGGCTGGAAATGGTGGCTTAAAACGAGGCCATCATGCTCCTTAAATAGGGCCACCTCAAAATATTAGGGTTTACATTCTCTGCCTACTACGCCCAGTGTACCCTCTGGTACGCCCATCATACTAGTCTCCGCGTCCATGCTACACACATAAGAATGCTAAGCGTACACATACTTACGCCGTGCATACTCATTTGCCACCCATTTCTCAGTAAGGACCTAACTTGCCAAAACTTCAAACTATCATAGCTTCTCCGTTATAATTCCGTTTCCAACGAACCTCATATCCATGGAAAAGTGGGGAGAAGCTCTACGCTTCTAGTAGCTCTTCACAGCCTCAAGGATTCCCCATGCCCAGGTTGCAGCCCACGAACCCTAAATCACATACGATCTGAAACAGGATGTTACAAATACATAGAATCAACACTTGAAAATCAATTTTGACTTTTTGAATTCAAAGGTCAACAAACACGAAATTGAAGATTCTAACATCAAATTTCAGATTAAAATGTGTTTATTTCACCGTTCTTCATATCCTTCAACAGTTCTTGGTGAAGTTCATCAAAATAACCAATTGATGATTTCTTAAGAATACCTTGATCCTAATCGATTTTTTGATTGAATAAATTACATAAAATCTATTCACAAGTCCAATTTATCAATCAAAACTCATCGATTTTTAGAAATGATGAGAAGAAAACGAAAATACAAGAACACGAGTCAAGAACATCGTGATGTACAACCATTGAATACGTATGACAAAGAGGAACAAGAATACTGAGTCAAATTGATTTAATGAATTCTTGTGGGCTTAGCTTTTTAAGATATTGGACCGAAAGCACTTATGGGCTCAAGAAATCGGAACTATAAACAACAACGAATCATTTGATTAAGCTCATGAATGATGAACAATAATCGATACCTAGATATTGAATTTTAGACAATATGCATTTTGGGCTAGATTTTGATTAAACAATATATCTGCAAATTGAGAATTGAATCAAAAAAAATAATAGGATCGGATCGGATTTGATCAATGAAATTTTTTATTGGATTATAACAAATGGATATTAAAAAAAACATGATCCAATGAGTCAAAATGATCAAAAATTCAAAAACGCAAGCACGAATCAAAGAGATTTTGAGAGATCATTGAGAGACTCACCATAAACATTCCAATTGTGTTGATTGTAGCCTAACCGAGAACCGTTTCTTCAAAAATCACTTTGATCTTCGAAGACCCGCTCTAATACCAATTGATGTGATTTAAGAGCATTTGATTTGGCATGCGGAAATGAAGAACACAAAGAACACGGTGATTTGGGTGCTAAAAGATGTATTCGATCATACTAAATAAGTACAAAAAAGGAACTAGACTAGAATTTCATGAATATCTCACTCACTAGTCACTATGAACTACATCTCTCAAGCACACCTCTACAAGTGGTATGAAACCCACTATATATAGAGGTGTTTACACCTCTCTCTCTCTCTCTCTCTCCCTCCCTCTCTCTCTCTCTCTCTCTCTCTCTCTCTCTCTCTCTCCTTCTATCTCTGATATCACAAGGCATCACTACCACATGCAAGTGGGTCTATAAAAGTCAAACCATTACAAAGTCATTGATGAATAACTTTGCACCCTAACACCCTGTGTATGAAGTGTATGCCCAAAATACTAAGGAATTCCTTAGTACACGCTGTGTACACACACGTACATACAACATACTCATCCCATCCCAACTTTAACCAAAATGTCACATTGGACCCTTTTCCACCCTTTCTTAACTGAAGGACCAAAAATGCAACATAATAAAATTATAGAGTCGAAAATTAGATGTACCTTAACATCAGGATGTTACAATTCTCCCCACCTTATCTAGACTTCGTCCTCGAAGTCGGCGGCGACGAATAACTTAGGATAATGCTCCCACATCTCAGCCTCCGACTCCTAGGTCCACTCGGAGCCTCTTCGATGCTGCCATTGTACCTTTACCAAAGGTATGTCCTTGTTGCGTAGGACCTTCATCTTCCTTTTCAGGATAGCCACCAATCCCTCGATATAGTTTAGGCGCTCATCGACCTGAATATCATCCAATGGAACCACTATGTCACTGTCCAACACACACTTCCGCAACTGAGAGACATGGAAATAGTTGTGTATCTGAATGAGCTCCCTCGACAAATCTAACCTATAAGCCACCTTGACAACCCTGGAAATCACCCGAAAAGGCCCAATAAACCGGGGACCCAATTTCCCCCTCTTTTTGAAGCGTATCACACCCTTCCAGGGTGAGACCATCAGGAGCACCATATCACCGAATTGAAACTCTAACTCTGATCGGACATAATAGAGACAAGAACTCCATGACGAGCAACAATATCCCGGATCTACACATCTGCCAACGTTTCCGTCGAAGAGCTCTCCCGGATGGCCAAAAAGTAGGCACTCTTGGTCAATCGATCCATGATGACCCATATATCATCAAAATCCTTTGTCGTCTTCAGAAACTTGGTGATAAAATCCATTGTAGTTTGTTCCCATTTCCACATGGGAACCTCGAGAGGCTGCAGCTTGCCATGCGGCCTCTGAAGCTTGACCTTGACCATCCTGCAGGTCAAGCACCTCTAGAAATACCTGGCTTTCTCCCTCTTTGTACACGGCCACCAGTAGTTCAATCTCAAATCCCAATGCATCTTGGTGGCTTGTGGGTGTATAGGAAAGCGAGACTTATGAGTCTCCTCTAACACTATATGTTTGATCCTGCCTAAAACAGGAACCCAAATCTGACCACATCGGGTCAATAACCCTCTACTATCCGTGAAAAATTGGTCAATGTCACCCCTGATCCTTTCCTGTTTCCATTTTTCTTTCCGAAGTCCCTATGCCTGAGCCTCTCTGATCAATCCTAAAAGCAGAGAATGAAAAGATATCCTCATACACATCTCCCCGACCGAAGATCCAGCCGACTTGCTGATTAAAGCATCCAATACCACATTCGCTTTACCCTGATGGTAAAGGATCTTGTAGTCAAAATCCTTGACCACGTCAAGCCACTTGTGCTGCTTTATGTTCAGGTTCGGCTGATCCATATAATACCTCAAACTCTTATGATCCATGTAGACCGTACAACGGACCCCATAAAGATAATGTCTCCAAAGCTTGAGGGAAAACACCACTATCCCCAACTCTAGGTCATGTGTGGGATATCGCGTCTCATGCGGCTTCAGCTACCACAAAGCATAAGCGATCACTCGTTCTTTTTGCATGAAGACTGCCCCCAAACCGGTGATAGATGCATCATTGAATAAAACAAAATCCTTAACTCCCTCTGGGAGGGAAAATACCGGGGCCTCACATATCCTCTTCCGAAGAGTTTCAAACGCCGACTGTTGCTCAGGACCCCATCGAAAATCCACTCCCTTCCTTGTCAGATGAGTGAGGGGTACTGTAATCTTGGATAAGTCCTAAATAAATCTCCGATAGTACCCTGCCAAACCCAAGAAACTCCTGGTGTCCGAGGGAGATTTCAGAACCTTCCATTTCATCACAACCTCGATCTTGGCCGGATCGACCAAAATCCCATCCTGGTTAACGAAGTGCTCAAGGAACTGGACCTCTCATAACCAAAACTCACACTTTGAGAACTTGGCATAAAGTCGTTCCCGCCTCAAAATCCCCAGAAGCTCATGAAGGTGCTCCTCATGATGCTCTATAGTCTTGGAATAGACATAGATATCATCAATAAACGCAATGACAGATCAGTCGAGCATCAGCTTGCATTCCCGATTCATCAAGTCCATAAATATAGTAGGCGCATTGGTGAGCCCAAATGGAATTACCACAAACTCGTAATGCCCATAATGAGTCCAAAACGTGGTCTTCTCCAAGTCCTCCTCTCTCACCCTCACCTGATGATAACCAAACCTCAGATATATCTTAGAGAACCAAGATGCACCTTTCAACTGATCCAGGAGGTCAACAATCCGCGGAAGTGGTTAACAGTTCTTCACCGTTAACTTGTTTAACTACCGATAATCAATGCACATCCGGTGTGAACCATCCTTCTTCTTGAAGAATAGTATCGACGCTCCCCACGGAGAACTGCTCGGTCTAATGAACTTCTTGCCTAGCTGCTCCTGAAGCTGAGATGAGAACTCCTGCATCTCAGGTGGTTCCAAGCGGTACGACGCCTTGGCAATTGGGGCTACACCTGGCACAAGATCAATCCTGAAGTAAACCTGGCTCTCATGAGGCACACCGGGTAATTCAATCGGGAAAACATCAGAAAACTCCCTAATAACTGGTACCTCTAAAACTGAAGTCTGCTCTACAACCCGAGTATCAACCACATAATCCAGATAACCCGCACAACAATGCTGAATATATTGTCGAACCATGACCCCTAAACAAAACCCTGAACCAACTTAGTTGCCCTCTCCAAAGATAACCATTACTTGAACCACCACTCACTGACCCTCACAACCAATCATGACACAAGACCTGCTTAACCAATACATCCCCCAAGGTGATAGGGATCAGATCAATTGGATAAGCTACCCCAAAGATTTCTAATATACTACCCTGATACACTGCGGATCCAGAAATCCCATCTTCGTTAGCGATAGAAACCCGCAACGGAGACTCTAACTCCTCACTTGACCTAACAAACTCCCTATTGAAAGATCGAGATACAAAGGACCGACTCGCGCCTGTCACCCGATTCAAAGAAAACAAGAGCAGGAAAAATGTTCACTAAGAACGTACCTATTAGGAAAATATACATGAGCATTACATAGAGCATAATCAACAAAATAATAAATGGAAAGAACGGCCTCGAGTCCTCAGGGGTTCTGTCCTACATGACTCCCATCCGTGATCCTCAGAGTAGCCGGTGCTCGAGCCTGCGCCCTCTTGGCATCAAGAAAAGGTCAGTTGACCTTCACATGGCCATCCTGATCGCAGTGGTAGCAAATCCTAGTGCTGGGTACTGGGGACTGCTGATAGCAATCCCTCGCCACGTGGACTTGGCGTTTCATAATTGTGGCATCCAGAAAAAGATCAGGCAAGAACCATCGGGGTGTACTCCGAGGGTACGTTGGGCGTATTATGATGGTACGCTGGCCCAGCCGAGTTAACTCAACTGAATCAACTCAGAGTGAGTACACAGAGTGTACTCTGAAGGTATGTTGGGTGTACTTGCATGTTGACGACCATCAGGGTGGTTGACCTCATACACTGGGCATACTCCAAGTACGTGGGGCGTACTCATAGAAGTTCGAAAACTCAATAAGTGATTAATGGCTTAAGCACTCACATCCATTTTTCAGATCCATGGCTAAAATACCTCAGGAGTCATAAAGTTTCCAACTTTATGAATTTGCATGTGCATTAAGTGCTTAACTCAACTTATTAATCCATTAAGACCATCTAAATGATGCATGGAGCAAAACCAACCATTTGTAAAGCATTTTTATTAGAGGTGTGAACGGGGCGGTTCGGTTCGGATAGTAATAAAATTGTGAATCGTCACCACAGGGCGGGTACCTCATGTGCACTAACCGAAACCGAACCGAACCGAACTGTATAAAAGCGGGTAACCACGGTTCAGTTCACGGGTACCCGCTAAATATAAAAAATCAAATACAATCAAAATTATAAACTCCATTCCAACGATTTCTTACTGAAAATTAGAAAGTCCAAAAGTTATTAAAACATAATGAAGTTCAAATAACATACGTTATAATTGATATAATAAATATAAAAATAAAAATACAAGAAAACATAATATAGAAGTGAAAAACTAGAAGATCTTGGAGTTGAGAGCACTTTGGATCTGGGATTTCTACTTGGTTTGCTCCATCTTTATACCTTTAAGATGTTGCAAACCAAGAAGAAATCCCAGATCCATAGTGCTCTCAACTCCAAGATCTTCTCACCACCTTCTTCTCTCTTCAAAACCACTCCAAAATTCTCTTAAATGCACAAAATTTGCTCTCACTTGCTCTAGGGTTTCTTGAGGGTTGATATCACAGATGGAGGCTGGGTAAGAAGAGGATATGAGTCCATAAGAATGCTTAAATATGAGCCAAATCCTTAAAATTAGGGTTTGCATTCATACCACATACGCCTAGCATACTAAGATGCGCCTTAGTACGGTCAGCGTATACACACGTACACACATCGTACTCATCCCAACCCAACTTTCACCAAAATGCCACATTGGGCCCTTTTCCACTCTTTCTTAACTTAGGGACCAAAAATGCAACATAATAAAGTTATATATTCCAAAATTAGAAGTACCTTACCATTGGGATGTTACAAATATACAAAGATTACATAAGATCATTATCTAGAGGTTGACGCTTATAATATCTTGAGGCGCTTTCACTAATGCTAATGTTAGCACTGTGTTGGTGGTTAATGTATGAAGTGTTTGAATCATTAGATCATAAGGTGTGACCTTACAATCTACCCCTATCTGATGATGTCAAAACTAATCTTCTTTAGAGGAGTTATCAAAATAACCATTGTAAAATTTATCAGCTTCTTTCAAGATTTCAGGCTTCACCAATCTGTATTCATCAATTTGAAGAACCTCCAATCTTTTGCTAAGCTTAAGAGAAATCGACACATGGTATCCTCTTTCAAAGTTCGTATGACGAATTCCATCCATTCAAAGATGAAATAAATGCTAAGTGGGTGTAATGGGAAGATCGTTAGTGCATTGAAAACACATGTGGTTTTGACTATCAAGATAGAAAATACCATGTTTTGGTTTTTGAATGGACATATGCTAAATTGGTTCAACACCCACTGGCAGCTTATTGTTGATGTAGTGAGTGCCATACAGAAGATGAAACTTAGAATACTTGAACATTCAAGGGGTGCATGTTATTTCTATAGTGGATGATCTAGATGGAGCAACTGATGGCAAAAGGTTCAACTTTTTGACTTTTTTAAACAACTGTTGAATTGTTAATTTCACCTCCTGATCATGCATATCTTTATGCTTGTCAATAATTTCCTGAATTTGTATCCACTCATTGTAAGAAAATTTGACTACCTCACGAGTAAAAATAACCTTAGTATATTCATACTCAGTCTTCTTCTTGACTATCTGAAGCTTCAATAACTTGTACTTTGGCTTACTACACTTTATCCTGGTGATGGAATCATGTTTTGATATACGAGCGAGAACAACTCCAAACTTCTTTCTTTTGATTCTATCATTCAGCTCAGAAACCCTGTGTTGTTTGGACATATTATTGTTGAACAGCTAAATATTCTTGGTTTGAACATTAGTGCTTTGAACATCAGCACTTTCATCAGTGGATGTAAGAGTCTGAATAAGTTTAATGGACCGACGTTCATCTTTTCTAGCTCTAACAAAGTTGTTATGCTACATCATAATTTCTATGACTTTCTTAGCAGTTAGTTGCCATTATTTAGCTAAATCTTCCAGATCAATAATGAGCTTGATTTTCTTGGAAGGAGGAAGGGTTGAAGAATCACCAATAGCAGAAGAGCCTCCAGCTTTAGCGTCCATGGCTCCCCCTGAGAAGGAAGCCTTCCTCTTTGTAGGATTGAATTGTTTATCATCAAACTCTTTGTCGCTATTGGTTCCTTGAAGAATATCCCCCTCAAAATATGAATCAGGGTAAACAATACTCAAAGGAACAACAACTTGTGACATAAACCCTAAATCAAGAAACCCTTCATACTCATAAGTCTCAGATTGATCACTAACGTCTGGGATTGGTTGATCATTTTTGTTGCATCAGAATCTAGGATGTTGCTCTCTTCTCCAGTTACAACGATTTCTTTGATTATCATCCTTTCCTGATTCAGACATTTCAGGCCGATATGGAGTTTTTGTAGTCACCATATGCTTATCATTTCTCTCTTGACTATTCTCCCTTTTTTTAGCATCATCAGTTTGGGGAGGGGAGCCTGGTGGTGGAGAAGGAGTGCGAGGAGGAAGATGAGATGGATGAGGATGTGGAAGAGGATTCAATAATGGAGGTGGAAGTGGAGAATTATCACTTGGATAATTTAGGGGAGTATATTCAATAACCATATTATTATCATCATCAACACCCAAGGTCGTAAAGCGTTTTATTTCAGCCACATCCTTTTCTACTTTACTCAATCTTTCTCTCACATATTGAGTTATTTGTACCGATAGAGAGAGTTAAGAGAGCATACTAGTTTGAAAGTTGGAACTGGACTCCCCCTAATAAATAAAAGTTTTATGAAGGTGAGTTAGCATTAGAAGAACAATTTTAGCTTGAGGGGAAGGAGACGTTGAGCTTGGAGGATACACATCTTGAATCAATGGATCAGTAGTTTCCAGTTGAGGTGGGGTTGATCCATGATATACGATATCATCTGCAGAGGGAGTGGATGAAGAAGTAGAGGAACATCGAATGTGGTTGTTTAATCTTGGAGGATAATTCATTCGCTGAATAGAGGCTTCTCCCTTATTAGTGGCAAGTTTATCTTCTTCATCTTCAGCGTCTTCTGCATCATCAACGTCTTCCTCATTATCTTCACCATCATTCTCATCATCCTCTTCTGCAGAGTTAAAGGATTCAACTGTGTAGGGATTTGCAATCCAATTTTCCATTCTCTGGGTAATATGCTTATCTCCATCATAAGGAGCATTTCTGATGATTTTTGAGGAGAGGGTGTGAATGTGAATGATGATTCCATGACTAATATTGTAACCTTCTTCATTGCGAACCAAGATTAGTCCAAGCCATCAAGGATAAGGTACATATGTTGACTTATTCCTCCCAGTGATACATTCAATCAATTCATCAAGAAAAAGTTGAGTAAAATTCAATCTTTTGCTGCACACCATGGAATACATAATTCTTTGCTCAATTAGATTCAATTGACCTAAGCTCCTAGTTTTATGTCCAAGGCATTTACCAATTTCTGATCTAAGAAGACGAAGCGCAGATCAAAAAGATTATGCATCAATAGTAACCCTAGATTGATCATCTCCAGTGGTTCTGGTAATGGTTTGAGCACTAGAATCAATAAAGCAGGAATAATATAATTCACATACTTGCTTAGGGTAGAATGGTTCTGGAAAGTCGGGGAAGGCATATTGAAGAGTGCAACTTTTGACATAGTTGATGAAGTCTTCATTTCCTGAGTTCGTGAACTGTTTCAGGATAATATTAGAGAATACCAGATTGTTTGCTTGAATGATAATGAGAGAATTAGGGGAATAAGGGCCTTTGATGACATTGACGTTAGGAGCAAACTTGTATAAAACCTTTGAAATGATGAGAGCAAGAGGATGATGTTGATTGTGAAACCTTTTTCAAGATAGAAAATCATCTGCTTGAATGAATTGTGAAAGCGACTTAGGAGATAATTTTCCCAATTTGTCTATAAATTTTCTTCCCTTTGACGTAATCATGATTGAAAAGGTCGGTGTAATGACCTGAATTTCTATCCGTTATCGATGTTAGTGTTTTATTAAGTTTTATTTTTAAACTAAAATTTTTATTTGTTGAAAGTTATCTTTTGAGGGCCAAAGTGTAATTAAATGAACATTAATCATGTATATGGGTCTACAAGTCATTTTGTGATACTTTGAGGGCCAATTATGGAAGTTATAAGGTATTTAAGGAGGCTAAACCCTACAATATGGGAATCACTTCATTTTATAGCCAAAAAACCTAATTTGTAGCCTCCAAGATCCTTTGAAGTGAGTTCATAAGTGGGGTTTCCATTCTTGAAGTTTTGGTGAAGATCCAAGAAGGTTGTGTAGTATTTTTTGGTGCTTTTCGAGTGAGGATTCTTCTAATAGAGATCAAGTCTTCCTTTCTCTTTCTTTCACCTGGAATTTGATCGTATTTCTATAGGTATGAATCAAACAAAATAATAGGATCGGATCGGATTTGATCAATGAAAATTTTTATTGGATCATAACAAATGGATTTTAAAAAAAAATTGATCCAATGAGTCAAAATGATCGAAAATTCAAAAACGCAAGCACGAATCAAAGAGATTTTGAGAGATCATTGAGAGACTCACCATAAACATTCCAATTGTGTTGATTGTAGCCAAACCGAGAACCGTTTCTTCAAAAATCACTTTGATCTTCTAAGACCCGCTCTAATACCAATTGATGTGATTTAAGAGCATTTGATTTGGCATGCGGAAATGAAGAACACAAAGAACACGGTGATTTGGGTGCTAAAAGATGTATTCGATCATACTAAATAAGTACAAAAAAGGAACTAGACTAGAATTTCATGAATATCTCACTCACTAGTCACTATGAACTACATCTCTCAAGCACACCTCTACAAGTGGTATGAAACCCACTATATATAGAGGTGTTTACATCTCTCTCTCTCTCTCTCTCTCTCCTTCTCTCTCTCTCTCTCTCTCTCTCTCTCTCTCTCTCTCTCTCTCTCCCTCTATCTCTGATATCACAAGGCATCACTACCACATGCAAGTGGGTCTATAAAAGTCAAACCATTACAAAGTCATTGATGAATAACTTTGCACCCTAACACCCTGTGTACGAAGTGTATGCCCAACATACTAAGGAATTCCTTAGTACACGCTGTGTACACACACGTACATACAACATACTCATCCCATCCTAACTTTAACCAAAATGCCACATTGGACCCTTTTCCACCCTTTCTTAACTGAAGGACCAAAAATGCAACATAATAAAATTATAGAGTCAAAAATTAGATGTACCTTAACATCAGGATGTTACAATTCTCCCCACCTTATCTAGACTTCGTCCTCGAAGTCGGCGGCGACGAATAACTTAGGATAATGCTCCCGCATCTCAGCCTCCGACTCCTAGGTCCACTCGGAGCCTCTTCGATGCTGCCATTGTACCTTTACCAAAGGTATGTCCTTGTTGCGTAGGACCTTCATCTTCCTTTTCAGGATAGCCACCAATCCCTCGATATAGTTTAGGCGCTCATCGACCTGAATATCATCCAATGGAACAACTATGTCACTATCCAAGACACACTTCCGCAGCTGAGAGACATGGAAATAGTTGTGTATCTGAATGAGCTCCCTCGACAAATCCAACCTATAAGCCACCTTGACAACCCTGGAAATCACCCGAAAAGGCCCAATAAACCGGGGACCCAATTTCCCCCTCTTTTTGAAGCGTATCACACCCTTCCAGGGTGAGACCTTCAGGAGCACCATATCACCGAATTGAAACTCTAACTCTGATCGGACACAATAGAGACAAGAACTCCATGACGAGCAACAATATCCCGGATCTACACATCTGCCAACGTTTCTGTCGAAGAGCTCTCCCGGATGGCCAAAAAGTAGGCACTCTTGGTCAATCGATCCACGATGACCCATATATCATCAAAACCCTTTGTCGTCTTCAGAAACTTGGTGATAAAATCCATTGTAGTTTGTTCCCATTTCCACATGGGAACCTCCAGAGGTTGCAGCTTTCCATTCGGCCTCTGAAGCTCGACCTTGACCATCCTGTAGGTCAAGCACCTCTAGAAATACCTGGCTTTCTCCCTCTTTGTACACTGCCACCAGTAGTTCAATCTCAAATCCCAATGCATCTTGGTGGCTCGTGGGTGTATAGGAACCCAAATCTGACCACATCGGGTCAATAACCCTCTATATCCGTGAAAAATCGGTCAATGTCACCCCTGATCCTTTCCTGTTTCCATTTTTCTTTCCGAAGTCCCTATGCCTGAGCCTCTCTGATCAATCCTAAAAGCAGAGAATGAAAAGATATCCTCATACACATCTCCCCGACCGAAGATCCAGCCGACTTGCTTCGTAAAGCATCCAGTACCACATTCGCTTTACCCTGATGGTAAAGGATCTTGTAGTCAAAATCCTTGACCACGTCAAGCCACTTGTGCTGCTTTATGTTCAGGTTCGGCTGATCCATAAAATACCTCAAACTCTTATGATCCATGTAGACCGTACAACGGACCCCATAAAGATAATGTCTCCAAAGCTTGAGGGAAAACACCACTGTCCCCAACTCTAGGTCATGCGTGGGATATCGCGTCTCATGCGGCTTTAGCTACCGCAAAGCATAAGCGATCACTCGTTCTTTTTGCATGAAGACTGCCCCCAAACCGGTGATGGATGCATCATTGAATAAAACAAAATCCTTAACTCCCTCTGGGAGGGAAAATACCGGGGCCTCACATATCCTCTTCCGAAGAGTTTCAAACGCCGACTGCTGCTCAGGACCCGATCGAAAATCCACTCCCTTCCTTGTCAGATGAGTGAGGGGTACTGTAATCTTGGAGAAGTCCTAAATAAATCTCCGCTAGTACCCTGCCAAACCCAAGAAACTCCTGGTCTCCGAGGGAGATTTCAGAACCTTCCATTTCATCACAACCTCGATCTTGGCCGGATCGACCAAAATCCCATCCTGGTTAACGAAGTGCTCAAGGAACTGGACCTCTCATAACCAAAACTCACACTTTGAGAACTTGGCATAAAGTCGTTCGCGCCTCAAAACCCCCAGAAGCTCATGAAGGTGCTCCTCATGATGCTCTATAGTCTTGGAATAGACATAGATATCATCAATAAATGCAATGACAGATCGGTCGAGCATCAGCTTGCATTCCCGATTCATCAAGTCCATAAACATAGTAGGCGCATTGGTGAGCCCAAATGGAATTACCACAAACTCGTAATGCCCATAATGAGTCCAAAACGTGGTCTTCTCCAAGTCCTCCTCTCTCACCCTCACCTGATGATAATCAAACCTCATATATATCTTAGAGAACCAAGATGCACCTTTCAACTGATCTAGGAGGTCAACAATCCGCGGAAGTGGTTAACAGTTCTTCACCGTTAACTTGTTTAACTACTGATAATCAATGCACATCCGGTGTGAACCATCCTTCTTCTTGAAGAACAGTATCGACGCTCCTCACGGAGAACTGCTCGGTCTAATGAACTTCTTGCCTAGCAGCTCCTGAAGCTGAGATGAGAACTCCTACATCTCAGGTGGTTCCAAGCGGTATGACGCCTTGGCAATTGGGGCTACACCTGGAACAAGATCAATCCTGAAGTAAACCTGCCACTCATGAGGCACACCGAGTAATTCAATCGGGAAAACATCAGAAAACTCCCTAATAACTGGTACCTCTAAAACTGAAGTCTGCTCTCCAACCCGAGTATCAACCACATAATCCAGATAACCCGCACAACAATGCTGAATATATTGTCAAACCATGACCCCTGAACAAAACCCTGAACCAACTTAGTTGCCCTCTCCAAAGATAACCATTACTGGAACCACCACTCACTGACCTTCACAACCAATCATGACACAAGACCTGCTTAACCAATACATCCCCAAAGGTGATAGGGATCAGATCAATTGGATAAGCTACCCCAAAGATTTCTAATATACTACCCTAATACACTACGGATCCAGAAACCCCATCTTTGTTGGTGATAGAAACCCGCAACGGAGACTCTAACTCCTCACTTGACCTAACAAAATCCCTATTGAAAGATCGAGATACAAAGGACCGACTCGCGCCTGTCACCCGAGTCAAAGAAAACAAGAGCAGGAAAAATGTTCACTAAGAACGTACCTATTAGGAAAATATACATGAGCATTACATAGAGCATAATCAACAAAATAATAAATGGAAAGAACGGCCTCGAGTCCTCAGGGGTTCTGTCCTACACTGACTCCCATCCGTGATCCTCAGAGTAGCCGGTGCTCGAGCCTGCGCCCTCTTGGCATCAAGATAAGGTCAGTTGACCTTCACATGGCCATCCTGATCGCAGTGGTAGCAAATCCTAGTGCTGGGTACTGGGGACTGCTGATAGCAATCGCTCGCCACGTGGACTTGGTATTTCATAATTGTGGCATCCAGAAAAAGATCAGGCAAGAACCATCGGGGTGTACTCCGAGGGTACGTTGGGCGTATTATGATGGTACGCTGGCCCAGCCGAGTTAACTCAACTGAATCAACTCAGAGTGAGTACACAGAGTGTACTCTGAAGGTACGTTGGGTGTACTTGCATGTTGACGACCATCAGGGTGGTTGACCTCATACACTGGGCATACTCCAAGTACGTGGGGCGTACTCATAGAAGTTCGAAAACTCAATAAGTGATTAATGGCTTAAGCACTCACATCCATTTTTCAGATCCATGGCTAAAATACCTCAGGAGTCATAAAGTTTCCAACTTTATGAATTTGCATGTGCATTAAGTGCTTAACTCAACTTATTAATCCATTAAGACCATCTAAATGATGCATGGAGCAAAACCAACCATTTGTAAAGCATTTTTATTAGAGGTGTGAACGGGGCGGTTCGGTTCGGATAGTAATAAAATTGTGAATCGTCACCACAGGGCGGGTACCTCATGTGCACTAACCGAAACCGAACCGAACCGAACTGTATAAAAGCGGGTAACCACGGTTCAGTTCACGGGTACCCGCTAAATATAAAAAATCAAATACAATCAAAATTATAAACTCCATTCCAACGATTTCTTACTGAAAATTAGAAAGTCCAAAAGTTATTAAAACATAATGAAGTTCAAATAACATACGTTATAATTGATATAATAAATATAAAAATAAAAATACAAGAAAACATAATATAGAAGTGAAAAACTAGAAGATCTTGGAGTTGAGAGCACTTTGGATCTGGGATTTCTACTTGGTTTGCTCCATCTTTATACCTTTAAGATGTTGCAAACCAAGAAGAAATCCCAGATCCATAGTGCTCTCAACTCCAAGATCTTCTCACCACCTTCTTCTCTCTTCAAAACCACTCCAAAATTCTCTTAAATGCACAAAATTTGCTCTCACTTGCTCTAGGGTTTCTTGAGGGTTGATATCACAGATGGAGGCTGGGTAAGAAGAGGATATGAGTCCATAAGAATGCTTAAATATGAGCCAAATCCTTAAAATTAGGGTTTTCATTCATACCACATACGCCTAGCATACTAAGACGCGCCTTAGTACGGTCAGCGTATACACACGTACACACATCGTACTCATCCCAACCCAACTTTCACCAAAATGCCACATTGGGCCCTTTTCCACTCTTTCTTAACTTAGGGACCAAAAATGCAACATAATAAAGTTATATATTCCAAAATTAGAAGTACCTTACCATTGGGATGTTACAAATATACAAAGATTACATAAGATCATTATCTAGAGGTTGGCGCTTATAATATCTTGAGGCGCTTTCACTAATGCTAATGTTAGCACTGGTGTTGGTGGTCAATGTATGAAGTGTTTGACTCATTAGATCATAAGGTGTGACCTTACAATCTACCCCTATCTGATGATGTCAAAACTAATCTTCTTTTGAGGAGTTATCAAAATAACCATTGTAAAATTTATCAGCTTCTTTCAAGATTTCAGGCTTCACCAATCTGTATTCATCAATTTGAAGAACCTCCAATCTTTTGCTAAGCTTAAGAGAAATCGACACATGGTATCCTCTTTCAAAGTTCGTATGACGAATTCCATCCATTCAAAGATGAAATAAATGCTAAGTGGGTGTAATGGGAAGATCGTTAGTGCATTGAAAACACATGTGGTTTTGACTATCAAGATAGAAAATACCATGTTTTGGTTTTTGAATGGACATATGCTAAATTGGTTCAACACCCACTGGCAACTTATTGTTGATGTAGTGAGTGCCATACAGAAGATGAAACTTAGAATACTTGAACATTCAAGGGGTGCATGTTATTTCTATAGTGGATGATCTAGATGGAGCAACTAATGGCAAAAGGTTCAACTTTTTGACTTTCTTAAACAACTGTTGAATTGTTAATTTCACCTCCTGATCATGCATACCTTTATGCTTGTCAATAATTTCCTGAATTTGTATCCACTCATTGTAAGCAAATTTGACTACCTCACGAGTAAAAATAACCTTAGTGTATTCATACTCCGTCTTCTTCTTGACTATCTGAAGCTTCAATAACTTGTACTTTGGTTTACTACACTTTATCCTGGTGATGGAATCATGTTTTAATATACGAGCCAGAACAACTCCAAACTTCTTTCTTTTGATTCTATCATTCAGCTCAGAAACCCTGTGTTGTTTGGACAAATTATTGTTGAACAACTAAATATTCTTGGTTTGAACAATAGTGCTTTGAACATCAGCACTTTCATCAGTGGATGTAAGAGTCTGAATAAGTTTAATGGACCGACGTTCATCTTTTCTAGCTCTAACAAAGTTGTTATGCTCCATCATAATTTCTATGACTTTCTTAGCAGTTAGTTGCCATTATTTAGCTAAATCTTCCAGATCAATAATGAGCTTGATTTTCTTAGAAGGAGGAAGGGTTGAAGAATCACCAATAGCAGAAGAGCCTCCAGCTTTAGCGTCCATGGCTCCCCCTGAGAAGGAAGCCTTCCTCTTTTTAGGATTGAATTGTTTATCATCAAACTCTTTGTCGCTATCGGTTCCTTGAAGAATATCCCCCTCAAAATATGAATCAGGGTAAACAATACTCAAAGGAACAACAACTTGTGACATAAACCCTAAATCAAGAAACCCTTCATACTCATAAGTCTCAGATTGATCCCTAACGTCTGGGATTAGTTGATCATTTTTGTTGCATCAGAATCTAGGATGTTGCTCTCTTCTTCAGCTACAACGATTTCTTTGATTATCATCCTTTCCTGATTCAGACATTTCAAGCCGATATGGAGTTTTTGTAGTCACCATATGCTTATCATTTCTCTCTTGACTATTCTCCCTTTTTTTAGCATCATCAGTTTGGGGAGGGGAGCCTGGTGGTGGAGAAGGAGTGCGAGGAGGAAGATGAGATGGATGAGGATGTGGAGGAGGATTCGATGATGGAGGTGGAAGTGGAGAATTATCACTTGGATAATTTAGGGGAGTATCTTCAATAACCATATTATTATCATCATCAACACCCAAGGTCGTAAAGCGTTTTATTTCAGCCACATCCTTTTCTACTTTACTCAATCTTTCTCTCACATATTGAGTTATTTGTACCGATAGAGAGAGTTAAGAGAGCATACTAGTTTGAAAGTTGGAACTGGACTCCCCCTAATAAATAAAAGTTTTATGAAGGTGAGTTAGCATTAGAAGAACAATTTTAGCTTGAGGGGAAGGAGACGTTGAGCTTGGAGGATACACATCTTGAATCAATGGATCAGTAGTTTCCAGTTGAGGTGGGGTTGATCCATGATATACGATATCATCTGCAGAGGGAGTGGATGAAGAAGTAGAGGAACATCGAATGTGGTTGTTTAATCTTGGAGGATAATTCATTCGCTGAACAGAGGCTTCTCCCTTATTAGTGGCAAGTTTATCTTCTTCATTTTCAGCGTCTTCTGCATCATCAACGTCTTCCTCATTATCTTCACCACCATTCTCATCATCCTCTTCTGTAGAGTTAAAGGATTCAACTGTGTAGGGATTTGCAATCCAATTTTCCATTCTCTGGGTAATATGCTTATCTCCATCATAAGGAGCATTTCTGATGATTTTTGAGGAGAGGGTGTGAATGTGAATGATGATTCCATGACTAATATTGTAACCTTCTTCATTGCGAACCAAGATTAGTCCAAGCCATCAAGGATAAGGTACATATGTTGACTTATTGCTCCTAATGATACATTCAATCAATTCATCAAGAAAAAGTTGAGTAAAATTCAATCTTTTGCCGCACACCATGGAATACATAATTCTTTGCTCAATTAGATTCAATTGACCTAAGCTCCTAGTTTTATGTCCAAGGCATTTACCAATTTCTGATCTAAGAAGACGAAGCGAAGATCAAAAAGATTATGCATCAATAGTAACCCTAGATTGATCATCTCCAGTGGTTCTGGTAATGGTTTGAGCACTAGAATCAATAAAGCAGGAATAATATAATTCACATACTTGCTTAGGGTAGAATGGTTCTGGAAAGTCGGGGAAGGCATATCGAAGAGTGCAACTTTTGACATAGTTGATGAAGTCTTCATTTCCTGAGTTCGTGAACTGTTTCAGGATAATATTAGAGAATGCCAGATTGTTTGCTTGAATGATAATGAGAGAATTAGGGGAATAAGGGCCTTTGATGACATTGACGTTAGGAGCAAACTTGTATAAAACCTTTGAAATGATGAGAGCAAGAGGATGATGTTGATTGTGAAACCTTTTTCAAGATAGAAAATCATCTGCTTGAATGAATTGTGAAAGCGACTTAGGAGATAATTTTCCCAATTTGTCTATAAATTTTCTTCCCTTTGACGTAATCATGATTGAAAAGGTCGGTGTAATGACCTGAATTTCTATCCGTTATCGATGTTAGTGTTTTATTAAGTTTTATTTTTAAACTAAAATTTTTATTTGTTGAAAGTTACCTTTTGAGGGCCAAAGTGTAATAAAATGAACATTAATGATGTATATGGGTCTACAAGTCATTTTGTGATACTTTGAGGGCCAATTATGGAAGTTATAAGGTATTTATGGAGGCTAAACCCTACCATATGGGAATCACTTCATTTTATAGCCAAAAAACCTAATTTGTAGCCTCCAAGATCCTTTGAAGTGAGTTCATAAGTGGGGTTTCCATTCTTGAAGTTTTGGTGAAGATCCAAGAAGGTTGTGTAGTCTTTTTTGGTGCTTTTCGAGTGAGGATTCTTCTAATAGAGATCAAGTCTTCCTTCCTCTTTCTTTCACCTAGAATTTGATCGTATTTCTATAGGTATGAATGACTTTCTTTCCATCCATCTCTATTTTTAAGTCCTTGTTTTAATCCTTGAAGTATTTGGTGATTTTGTCAAAAGTTTGAAATCTGGACAGAATTGTTGATCTGTTTTGTGAGGGATTTAGAGCTCAATATGTTTCGAATTAGACGACTCTCTAGAGATATGAAATTGTAGGAAATCGAGTCTAGTTTCCACAAAGTCTAATAAGATCCTTTTTGGAGTTGTAGATTCTATTTTAGGCTCCAAAAACTGAACATGGGTTGGGCTATGAAACTTCAAAATATGAAACTTAGACTTTATTTTCTATTTTGATTGCTTGTTTGTATGTTTGGAGATCAATTGAGGTTGATGGAAATAAATTCTTCCTTTTTGTAAGTCTATGGTTTTCTTTCTCATGTTAGTTTGTCTTCAATTGACAAAAAATGGTTGGAATCATTGTCAATTGCTTCCTATTTTCTATCCTTGATCATGATGCTTTCTACTCTCAATTTTTGTAGCTATGTGTGGTTAATTTTCAGTATTATTGAGTGTGTTTTGGTGGTTTATTGGCTGCGAAAGTATTTTCATGAACACTCTCAAAAGTGTTATTAATTTAGTCCATGAATTACTAAAAAGTTTGGAATCATTAGCTTCTTTGTTGTTGTAAAAAACTCATGTTGATTTCTATATCAATTATAGTGGGTATTTTTCTGTAAAAAGACCATTTTTGAACGATCCAAAAGGTCTTAAAAATAATTCCTAAAGGTCTTTATATGTGGATTAATGGGGCAGGAAACTCAAGCCCTTAATGGTGCTTTCTCTTTTAGCAACATACTTTGTTTTTTTCCCATAAAAGCAATGTACTTTGAGTCAATTTTAGGTGTGGATTAATGGGTTAAGTTGATAATTAACCCTTAAACTCAAAGCTGCAAATTCATAAAAATTTCCATTCTGTCCCTGTTTTGAAAAAAAATATAGAAAAATCATCAAGAGTTAGATTGGGGATCTGTAAGCTCTCAAAGTTTTCATTATGAGTCTACTTTGTCCGTGATGTTTCCAAGACCTGATATTGTCCCTAACCAAGGTGATAATTGTCATTTTCACTAACTAGTCAGAGATTAGCTGGATGGACATGGTGTCTTGTAAAATTCATAGAAAATTATATGGACTTGTATGAGTACTTTCTGAAAAGATAAAAGTCTAGTATACTGTAATATGGAAAAAAATTGTAGCTTCTACAGATTTAAGTTGAGCTAAAGTGGCCTAGAACAGGCTGCTGTTTCAGGTCAAAATATGACAATTTGACCTAATAACTAATTTGCATGTTTGGGTAGTAAATTTCCATTTTTTGTTCATGTAAACTTATATTAATCCATATATTTTTGTTTTAATAGGGGAAGGTTTGATACCTTATTTCCTACAAGGTTTGAATTGTGCAGAGGACACATTTTTTATGAAGGTGAGTTCATCTTGTTGATTTTAAAAGTACTTTGTTAGAGAATTCTATATCTTATGACGCTTTAATGCTAGATTCTTATTCTTTTGATGTGAGTGGTGTGTTAGGGCCATGATAGAAATAGTGTTTTCTAATGATTATATGTGATGGATGCATGCCATGTTTTTTTGAAAACACTTGTCTATGATTATTAGGATAAAGATTGCTAGTGATGTTGTCAAGCCATACTGATGATATATGCATGAACATGTATGTTATGTAAAATGTTTTAACTTGTATTTGCTAGGTTACGTGTTTACATACAAAGTAACTTGGGAAGTAATATGCTACAAAAAGATGATAATAAAGATGCATGATTACTTATGGATGTCATTTGTGTAATCCCTTAAACGATGAATTAATAATTAATTAATTAATTAAAAGGAGAATACACTAGTGTGACAAATGGTAGCAACCTAGACTTAGGTGTATATCTGTGACAACCCAAAAAATTATTTCCTTCTAGCCTTGTTAAAGGTCATTCTATTGGGTTTTAAGCATGGTACACTTAAGGAATGAGTGTTAGAATGTACCTGCTAGAGACACGGTGCAACATTCCAGCCTCTAGACCACCAAAAATGAGTTCACGGATAAAATACATGAGTTTACGGCCGTAAACTCAAGGTGGGCCGTAAACTCCCCCCCATACGACTCATTCCCTTCACTTTCTTTCATTATTACACTTCCACCTCAAGAACACTTCATTTCTCTCTCAAGTTTCATCAAGATTTTCATTCCTGATCTTCCAAAATGTAAGTGATTCTTCCCTCTAGTTGTTGTTATCCATCTTACTCATGAATCACTCTTTGATTTCATCCATGGAGATCATCTTTTGGCTAGATCTTCAACGTTCACCAAGAACACCAAGAACACACTTTGTTCTTTGTAAACAACCCAAGTTGTTCCGTTACATTTCCCCGTTACCATTAATGGAATATTCCAGTTTATAAAAGTTCTGTTAATTAGAGGTCGTCAATTTAATAAACATTCCATTTGTTTACATCTTAATGCCATTAAGTCTTGATAAAAGGAAATAAAAACACATAACACACATTTCCATTTAATTGGAAAAAGTTAGTTTTTATTATTACGACCACTAAATCGGGTGCGACCAAAAGCCCCGTATAACGGCAGTATTGGATAGAATTCCACTGAGCTCCAACTCCCAGCCATATATATAGGGGAGTAAACTCCATTTGGAGATTTTCAACCCTCTCTCTCTATACTCTCTCTCTAGACTTGTTTTCGACTCAAAAACCGCGATTTCCGACTCCTAAACGTAAGACTATCAACCCTAAATTGTTCTATGCGTACATTATTGTGTTTTTAGCCTAAAAATCACTAGATTGAGACATGAAAAAGGAGTTTACGGCCTAAGTGCCTCCTTAGGCCGTAAACCCCCAAATGGTGGCCAAAATGACTCAAAAATGTCCCTAAAAGCTTGGAAACTAAATGGGGATTTAGCTTAGGAGTGTCTAAACATCAAAACATAAGATTCTAGGGCATAAAATAGAGTTTACGGCCCAAGCACTTTCTTAGGCCGTAAACACCTCTAAACCTTGCAAAAAGTGCCCCAAAACACTCCTAAATCACCCTTAGGCTTCATACATAATTTAGGGACTTAGTATTTCGGGTTTAGCACAATTAAACAAAATGAAATGAAGGCACAAAAGGAGTTTACGGCCCAGACATGTGTCAAGGCCGTAAACCCCCTCAATCATGCCCAAATGATAGATTTTATTCCCTAAATGGCCTTAGTCTATTTTTATAAAATGCTAGGAATGATTTAAAGGGCTTAAACTCCAAGAGTTGTGGGTGTATGAGAGTTCACGGCCAAGCCATAGAGCTTACGACCGTAAACTCTCAAAGATTGGTCAATTGGACCATAAACTCTAAAGGAATACACTCTTGGAACCCCAAACACCCCTATACCTTGAATAAATTACTAGAAGTGATATAAGGGCTTGAAACTTCACAAAACTCAAGGAATGAGGGTTTACGGCCGTAAACTCCCTTAGGAGTTGTCCCTAGGCCGTAAACTCCCCTAAAATGCCCTTAGAAGCCTCAAACCCACTCATGCCTTTTTAGAATTGTACTTAGAAAAATCCCACTAACAAGATTAAGCTTTGAAACACACTAGATACCCTCACCATGAGTTTACGGCCGTAAACTCATGGTGAGATGTCCCTGGGCCGTAAACTAAGCTTTGGGAGTTTACTCTCGGAGAGCAAACTCCATTCCTAAGCCGTACACACCTTTAGACGCTACCCGGGACACCCAAACACTTAACCAAAGTGTTTTCCGCTCCTTTGAGCGCGTATATTTGTTTAATTAGTATTAAATATACTAATTGTATGTGAACATATGTTATCATATGTTAAATAGTTCATTGTGTGTGTTCGAGTCCTTGCGTGACACCGAACGCCCAAACGACACCTTCGTCGGACCTACTTACACCAAGTGAGTTCATACCCTTGAATGAACCTTTTAAATGTTTTTACATGTTTTGTAGGGGGGAATACAAGTTAAACATGCTAGTTATCATATCAATCACATGTGATTGATAACCCGCATGCACAAGATTTTACTACTGTACATTGTTTTACCGAGTAGGACACTATAATGGTTTTCAATTGTTTCAAAACTCGTACTTATACTGTTTTACCTAAATTCATTCTAAACTAGTTTATGAAAGATTTTCAAAGGTTTTCAAACATATTTTACAAAAGAATACAAATTGTGATTTTCTCCGAATATAAAGGTTTTTCATCAAAGTTTCCTTTTCACGACGTATACTTTTACTTGTTAGATACCGCTGCTTTGCTTATACTTATTTTATACTCCTACTTAGTAACGCTTTCACTTATACTTGTAGTCTCTTATACCTGATAGACGCTCTTACTTCACTTATTGTCGTCTCTACTTCGTGATACGCTTATACTTGTTCGACACTCCTACTTCACTTGCGACCGCTCCTACTTCACTTGTCCGACACTCCTACTTCACTTGCGACCGCTCCTACTTCACTTGTTAGATACTCCTACTTCACCAGAATCACTTCTACTTGATACACACTCAGTCGTAGTTAGATGTATGTCTGTGCTTATATAGGTACATATAAGTAATGATTGAAAGACTTAGGAAGGCTCGTCGGCCCTATTTCCTTTTCTTCGTTGATATGTGGTCTGGTGGGATTGGATGGCCATCCGAAGGTCGGTTGATTCATTAGTTATATATTATGTATATGAGTATGGACATATAGGAATTCTCTAGTCAGTTCAGTTAAGAGTCTCTACCTCTAGTCTACACTTACATTAGAAACCCACTATTGGGAAGTCTCTGCTTCTAGTTCAGCACTTACACACTACCCACTATTTGGAAGTCTCTACCCACTATTTGGAATGCATCTTCAGGACACGGCCTTCTCCGTCCTCTAGTTGGTAACCAGAATCTCCTGTAGGGAGAGCGGACATTGTGTGTATAGATCTATACGGGATTGACAACCCCGCACCCAGACTGCTAGCTACAGTCCCGACCTACCAAGCCAACGGGTGACAAATGTCATATTTTAGATGCTTGTAGGGCGTCTGGTACTCTAGTCAGTATGGTTACGAGTATCTCGGGTTACCTTATAATTCATTGGCTTTAAGGTAACGGTATTTCACCGGCAATTTACACTGTATGCTGGTAATTCATCTTCAGAGTCACACTGTTTCGACCTTACGAGACGTATCTTTCATTTGATACTGTCCGGGGTCTGTTTTTCTCTGTTTTGACCTTACAAGACGTATCTTTCATTTGATACTGTCTGGGGTCTGATTTTCACTGTTTAGACCTTACCAGCTGTACCTTTCATTTGGTACCTCCTGGGGTCTATGTCTCCACTTGTTAGACTGAACCAGGCGTGTCATTAGTTCGATACTCTCCTAGAGTCTATGATTCCTTTGCCTTAGTCAGCAGTCCTCACTGCTGAGGCATATGTTATTTCCCTGTTGTCTCTCGCTTTCTTTAAAAATCAAATTCAGTATTTAGATAATGATAGCAATTAAGGGAAAACCACTTTTTACCACATAACACTGACATGTCTTGGTAGAAGGCTGCTTTTATTAAAGAAAATATAGGATTTTCTGGAAAGAACTCTAATACACTGTAAACTCTTAAACTACTACTTTTAGTAAAGTTATTTGAATAAAAATGCCACTAAATGCTTATGAACGCACCAGCATTTGTAAAAATGCTGATACTCGCTTTTCAAATATCTTGTATTCTCAGGTTAGCATTAGACAGGTACATCCCCGGAGCTGTTGATTAAGATGGCTTAGTACCTTGTTGTACTTATTACAATTGTCTGTATTACTTTGATGTATTGTAATGTAACCATGTAAAACTATTACTATTAATGCAATGTTTTGTTGTACTTTGACTACTATAATGCATGTGTTGTGATACTTGACATGACGTCATCCACCCCAGAACGTTTCCGCCGTTCCGGTTTTGGGGTGTGACAGATTGGTATCAGAGCATTGTTTATATTGAGCTAAGTATATCAATTTATAAAAGATATACAACCTATAAACACAAAGGGATAAAACACTCTGACCAAGAATTATACTTTAAAATATAACCATATTTTACCAAAGTATAATAACACCCATAATCTAAACACTTGAACAAAAGTATCACAAGAAGAACAATAATAAAAGTCTTCGGATGTTGAGCATTACCGTCAAACCTGGGCAGTTATGTAATCGTAAGCTGGGATAAATGTAACCTGATCAACTACATTTATCCGAGATGCGATGAACGTGTGCTTGGGAGTGATAGTGATGTACAACAGGTCTGAAACTTACCAACTAGGAATGCTAGAGCCAAACATAAAGTTAAAATACTATAGGAGTATTTTAGAACACTAAAAGATCCACACTAATACCAGAATCATAATCAGAAGATAAGAGTCAAACAAGAATTAAAATACCATAGGGGTATTTTTGAATCCATTAACAACCTTGCGTGAATCACTAAAAAGATCCTTATTGATATACCTACAACTACAGAGGGTCTACTCCCAAGGTTATATATAATAAGGATCCCATAGGCTAAGAATATGTGGTTTCGCTCTATTTCCTTTTCCTCGTTGGGATGTGGTTCTAGAGTAGTATCACATATTCGAAGGCCTATCGGATCTAAGCTATATATGATTTGTATACCCTGTGTAATCGTGGCAGGACTCGATACGGATCATCCAGTGAAATGTTGATAATCTCTTAGGATTCTTTAGACATTTCCATTCTCGCGCGAACCCTATAGACAACCCTATCCACTTCAGTGCTCGACAGATGAGTTGATTCAGACCTAGAGAAGGTTCATTGAGAAGATTTTCAGTTCGGAAATAAATGAACTGGGTCGAGACTATTGACCTCACCAAGTGCCTATATCTGTTAGGGACATCGGTGAGGAATTCGCCTAAACTTCGGAGATTCCTAGTCATCCATCATGAAGTGATGACACCCAGAGTTGGAATCAGAAGGAAGGCGGAGAAGAAATTCAATATGTCTTCACAAGAGAAGAACCCTAGGTAACTACCCGAAGGAAACCAACGCCGATTCCAGTCAAAGATACGAGGCAGACAGAGGGATCCAGTGCATGGAACCCGAGAATTGTCTTTTCCTCGTGTTCGTCACACTAATAAACCCATAAAATAATACAATTTAGTGAGTTAGTGGTTACACTAATCACGCTATGCGTTAGGTAAAATCGTCGTTTCCCGTTGCGAGATACACGATTAGGGCAGATCCCCGCATCTCTATTGAGAGAATTTTAGCCATCTGCCCTTGTGAGCCTCTCTTTCCGCAGTTTCGTTCCGAATCGTTCTCAAATCTCTCCAGGTCGGAGAGTGAAACCTTTCCCAATATAAAGGTAACTTAGTAAGAACGACTCGCATCTTATGGTTGTTTTTACGATACTCATACACCCACTTCGATTACCAGGACTACATCATAGGGATGTAGGTCGACACTCAGACGACCAGTACCCAAGGCACGGGAAAAATTTATGCCTAATACGCTCAGGACAGAAATGTCCAGGGTTAACCATCGTCTCTCATTACCTTGTATTCCTTTCCGTGTAGGAAAACCATGCCACCGAAGAAGCGTAACCAATCCACAAGCAAGAAACCTGCTCTCTTATTTGATGAAGCTACGTTCCAAGCTGCAGTCTCAGCAGCCGTAGCAGCTATCATGGCTCACCTGAATGCTAACACCGCCAATGTTAGCAAGGTCCCTGTCGGTATTTCCAATCCTGGCGATGGACAGCAGCAACCAATACTTTCATACCCAGTCACCCAAGAACCTTCACCGAACCCACTAAAGAGAAAACTCAAGATTGAGGAGGGAAGTACCTCGGCTCAAGGACCTTCTGAAAGGCGACGAGCTGAGGCAGTCTATACCCCTGTCAATCCTTCCCTCCCGACCTTGAGAAGACCATACCTAGAAGACCTTCCCTACTGCAGCAAGTGCAGCTACCATCATCATGGTTCCTGCCGGGAACTCTTATTTGCTACGTGCAACATGAAGGGGCATACTGCTCGTGTATACAAAACTCCGGTGGAGCGTATTGCATCGATCAGTAATGCGGCGACCAATCCCGTTTGTCACCTATGTGGTGAAATGGGACATTTCAAGAAGGATTGCCCAGCTGAAGGAAACAACAAAGACACAGGAGGAGCCTAACTCTACTGCCTCGAGAGAAAAATCAAGGAACTCGTTAGATTTTGGTACGTCTCTCGATCTCGGGTAACTAAACTAAAAACAATAAAAGACTAATCCCAAATGTAAATTCTTCCCAGTAAGGCGAAAGTCGCAGCACTGTTACAAAATTTAAAAATTCATCGGGTAAAACTATAATGGCTAAACATATACGTTACAGCCATGTATATTTAAGATGGACAGACCTAGAGTGAGCGAATGCCGCCTCATTTCCTGTTCCTCATTTGGTTGTGGATTTAGGGCGGGGTCGCTCAGTCAACAGTCCTCCCCACCCTAAGTATACATGACTAGTATATGTGAGGCGATTATAGAAATGCCTTGTGAGAATCCATTCATGAAAAGATACTCTACTCAGAAACACTTAGGACTCTCTATAGTTCCATGTCGACTCTATTGGTCCAAGTATCCGCGGTAGTGATACACAGGACGAAACTCGAGACGCCTAGAACTTGTGTGCCTGTTCAGCACATAACTCTACCGATCTTCACTTTATATCATGTCAAAGTGTGCCAACTTCGACGACCGTATCGATCATGATTTAACTTCGTTCAGTCATGTGTTCATCCTTAGTGCTGTGTAAAAGAACTTTCTCCGTAGCCATGTCGGCGCGTAAAGGTTCTTCCGAACCTAAACCTAACACAAATAATCAAACCTAATGCGATCCGTCAATCGTCCCTCTTATCTCAAACCTTTCGAAGTACCCAAGGGAGGGTACCCCGTGCTGTTGACCGACCCCTCGTAATCAGATGGACACCGAAGTGAACGACACTGCAGATACTCCAGAAGAGGACAACCATCCGAAGCATACTTCGTAGATTCCCCAGAAAGACCCCTCGCACCTCGCACATCAGGTTCGTGAACCCAGAGAACAGAACTCATGATACTGACCACTATAACCAGGTATATGCATAAAGGTGGCATATAATTGAGATCAAAAAGATTTAAGGTGTGTGTTTCCTCCCTATTCCCTGTTCCTCGTTGGGTTGTGGGTTTGGGGTGGAGTCGCACAGCTGAACATCCTGCCGACCTTAATTATATACTGCTTGCATACACCTGGTATTTGTAGTTAGGCTAAGCATGAGCTCTACCACGAACCTCTTCGCAAAACACTTTCACCCTATTCCATAACATAGGAGCCGGAGTCAAGAGAATTACTGCGGGTTAAGCTAGTAAAGTTCCGAGTGATGAGACCTTATACTCACTAGAATTGACCTAGACCGAGGAAACTCAGAACCTTCGGAAGAGTAGTGCAGTAGATGCTCTTACTACTCAGGCACCTTGCCCACCCTATTATAGACAGGTAGTGCCTATCATCCTCCACCCTCTCGCATTGAGGAAATCGTCGTCGCCCTGTAGACGATGAAATACATACTCCGAAATGAACACTAGGATACCGAGAACCCACAAGAGAACATTCGCAGCCAAGAATACTTGATCAATGTGCGAAAGTGGTTGCGTTAAGCCTCATGACCCAGATCCCGAAGAGGTTATAGACTTGACACCAGTCCTGGTGTTAGTCGAAGGGTTATGCAGGAGCATGCACTTTCCACGCTAGAATAAGCCAAAGTCTTAGAGATTCATTGGACTATTAGGTGTTCCACGAATACTATCTCATGCAGAAATAGTAAGAGCCACCTCCTGGGTTAGTCCAACACTCGTCTGGTGAAACCTTATCTCCCCGACCCTCAGGGTTTTCGTGCCTCAAGATTCGTTAGTGCAGGTCCATTTTGCACAAGCTTGAGATAGACACTCTAAAGCAGATCGATAACCATAGTCACGCAATCCACTCGACGATCTAGAAAGTCTCTATTAGCCAGTTGATAGGAAACGCGAAACCGAAAGACCACTCGAGATTCCTAAGAACCAACCTGAAGGACTACACACACAGTACGAGTGAGAACGTTAGGAACTTCGGAATGGCGATCACGCCAGTGATGATCTTGCAATAGAAGTACACTATGTTCTGAGTACTGAAAAAGCTCTACCCTTCCGAGAGCTTGGGACCATATGAGAATCCCCATGGAGACTTGGTCCAACCCTTTTCAGGCCGCCACTACCTTCGGATACCCCGCAAGACTCACACTCGACCAATCCACTTCTTAGACTTGATATATGATCTCCCAACATCACTCTTCGTACCTCACTTATCTTGATAGGAACCATTGAGAACCCTGACTTCATAGATACACCAGACGGAACCCACTAGCTACACTAGACGGAATCCGCATCCCGTACGTGAAGGTCTGTCGGAATGACAAACACAGACCAGAGATCACTTGGGAATGCGAGGACAAACCGTATAGGAAGTACTCTCTTATCTCTACTTGGCCATTCATACCTACTTCCTTGCCTAGACCTGAATTTCGGGATGAAATTCCCTCTAACGGGGGGATGATGTGACAACCTAAGTTGTTCTGTTACATTTCCCCGTTACCGTTAACGGAATATTCCAGTTTATAAAAGTTCTGTTAATTAGAGGTCGTCAATTTAATAAACATTCCATTTGTTTACATCTTTATGCCGTTAAGTCGTGATAAAAGGAAATAAAAACACATAACACACATTTCCATTTAATTGGAAAAAGTTAGTTTTTATTATTACGACCACTAAATCGAGTGCGACCAAAAGCACCGTATAACGGCAGTATTGGGTAGAATTCCACTGAGCTCCAACTCCCACCCATATATATAGGGGAGTAAACTCCATTTGGAGCTTTTCCACCCTCTCTCTCTATACTCTCTCTCTAGACTCGTTTTCGACTCAAAAACCGCGATTTCCGACTCCTAAACGTAAGACTATCAACCCTAACTTGTTCTATGCATACATTATTGTATTTTTAGCCTAAAAATCACTAGATTGAGACATGTAAAAGGAGTTTACGGCCTAAGTGCCTCCTTAGGCCATAAACCCCCAAATGGTGGCCAAAATGACTCAAAAATGTCCCTAAAAGCTTGGAAACTAAATGGGGATGTAGCTTAGGAGTGTCTAAACATCAAAACATAAGATTCTAGGGCATAAAAGAGAGTTTACGGCCCAAGCACTTGCTTAGGCCGTAAACACCTCTAAACCTTGCAAAAAGTGCCCCAAAACACTCCTAAAGCACCCTAAGGCTTCATACATAATTTAGGGACTTAGTATTTCGGGTTTAGCACAATTAAACACAATGAAATGAAGGCAAAAAAGGAGTTTACGGTTTAAACATGTGTCAAGGCCGTAAACCCCCTTCATTGCGAACCAAGATTAGTCCAAGCCATCAAGGATAAGGTACATATGTTGACTTATTGCTCCTAATGATACATTCAATCAATTCATCAAGAAAAAGTTGAGTAAAATTCAATCTTTTGCCGCACACCATGGAATACATAATTCTTTGCTCAATTAGATTCAATTGACCTAAGCTCCTAGTTTTATGTCCAAGGCATTTACCAATTTCTGATCTAAGAAGACGAAGCGAAGATCAAAAAGATTATGCATCAATAGTAACCCTAGATTGATCATCTCCAGTGGTTCTGGTAATGGTTTGAGCACTAGAATCAATAAAGCAGGAATAATATAATTCACATACTTGCTTAGGGTAGAATGGTTCTGGAAAGTCGGGGAAGGCATATCGAAGAGTGCAACTTTTGACATAGTTGATGAAGTCTTCATTTCCTGAGTTCGTGAACTGTTTCAGGATAATATTAGAGAATGCCAGATTGTTTGCTTGAATGATAATGAGAGAATTAGGGGAATAAGGGCCTTTGATGACATTGACGTTAGGAGCAAACTTGTATAAAACCTTTGAAATGATGAGAGCAAGAGGATGATGTTGATTGTGAAACCTTTTTCAAGATAGAAAATCATCTGCTTGAATGAATTGTGAAAGCGACTTAGGAGATAATTTTCCCAATTTGTCTATAAATTTTCTTCCCTTTGACGTAATCATGATTGAAAAGGTCGGTGTAATGACCTGAATTTCTATCCGTTATCGATGTTAGTGTTTTATTAAGTTTTATTTTTAAACTAAAATTTTTATTTGTTGAAAGTTACCTTTTGAGGGCCAAAGTGTAATAAAATGAACATTAATGATGTATATGGGTCTACAAGTCATTTTGTGATACTTTGAGGGCCAATTATGGAAGTTATAAGGTATTTATGGAGGCTAAACCCTACCATATGGGAATCACTTCATTTTATAGCCAAAAAACCTAATTTGTAGCCTCCAAGATCCTTTGAAGTGAGTTCATAAGTGGGGTTTCCATTCTTGAAGTTTTGGTGAAGATCCAAGAAGGTTGTGTAGTCTTTTTTGGTGCTTTTCGAGTGAGGATTCTTCTAATAGAGATCAAGTCTTCCTTCCTCTTTCTTTCACCTAGAATTTGATCGTATTTCTATAGGTATGAATGACTTTCTTTCCATCCATCTCTATTTTTAAGTCCTTGTTTTAATCCTTGAAGTATTTGGTGATTTTGTCAAAAGTTTGAAATCTGGACAGAATTGTTGATCTGTTTTGTGAGGGATTTAGAGCTCAATATGTTTCGAATTAGACGACTCTCTAGAGATATGAAATTGTAGGAAATCGAGTCTAGTTTCCACAAAGTCTAATAAGATCCTTTTTGGAGTTGTAGATTCTATTTTAGGCTCCAAAAACTGAACATGGGTTGGGCTATGAAACTTCAAAATATGAAACTTAGACTTTATTTTCTATTTTGATTGCTTGTTTGTATGTTTGGAGATCAATTGAGGTTGATGGAAATAAATTCTTCCTTTTTGTAAGTCTATGGTTTTCTTTCTCATGTTAGTTTGTCTTCAATTGACAAAAAATGGTTGGAATCATTGTTAATTGCTTCCTATTTTCTATCCTTGATCATGATGCTTTCTACTCTCAATTTTTGTAGCTATGTGTGGTTAATTTTCAGTATTATTGAGTGTGTTTTGGTGGTTTATTGGCTGCGAAAGTATTTTCATGAACACTCTCAAAAGTGTTATTAATTTAGTCCATGAATTACTAAAAAGTTTGGAATCATTAGCTTCTTTGTTGTTGTAAAAAACTCATGTTGATTTCTATATCAATTATAGTGGGTATTTTTCTGTAAAAAGACCATTTTTGAACGATCCAAAAGGTCTTAAAAATAATTCCTAAAGGTCTTTATATGTGGATTAATGGGGCAGGAAACTCAAGCCCTTAATGGTGCTTTCTCTTTTAGCAACATACTTTGTTTTTTTCCCATAAAAGCAATGTACTTTGAGTCAATTTTAGGTGTGGATTAATGGGTTAAGTTGATAATTAACCCTTAAACTCAAAGCTGCAAATTCATAAAAATTTCCATTCTGTCCCTGTTTTGAAAAAAAATATAGAAAAATCATCAAGAGTTAGATTGGGGATCTGTAAGCTCTCAAAGTTTTCATTATGAGTCTACTTTGTCCGTGATGTTTCCAAGACCTGATATTGTCCCTAACCAAGGTGATAATTGTCATTTTCACTAACTAGTCAGAGATTAGCTGGATGGACATGGTGTCTTGTAAAATTCATAGAAAATTATATGGACTTGTATGAGTACTTTCTGAAAAGATAAAAGTCTAGTATACTGTAATATGGAAAAAAATTGTAGCTTCTACAGATTTAAGTTGAGCTAAAGTGGCCTAGAACAGGCTGCTGTTTCAGGTCAAAATATGACAATTTGACCTAATAACTAATTTGCATGTTTGGGTAGTAAATTTCCATTTTTTGTTCATGTAAACTTATATTAATCCATATATTTTTGTTTTAATAGGGGAAGGTTTGATACCTTATTTCCTACAAGGTTTGAATTGTGCAGAGGACACATTTTTTATGAAGGTGAGTTCATCTTGTTGATTTTAAAAGTACTTTGTTAGAGAATTCTATATCTTATGACGCTTTAATGCTAGATTCTTATTCTTTTGATGTGAGTGGTGTGTTAGGGCCATGATAGAAATAGTGTTTTCTAATGATTATATGTGATGGATGCATGCCATGTTTTTTTGAAAACACTTGTCTATGATTATTAGGATAAAGATTGCTAGTGATGTTGTCAAGCCATACTGATGATATATGCATGAACATGTATGTTATGTAAAATGTTTTAACTTGTATTTGCTAGGTTACGTGTTTACATACAAAGTAACTTGGGAAGTAATATGCTACAAAAAGATGATAATAAAGATGCATGATTACTTATGGATGTCATTTGTGTAATCCCTTAAACGATGAATTAATAATTAATTAATTAATTAAAAGGAGAATACACTAGTGTGACAAATGGTAGCAACCTAGACTTAGGTGTATATCTGTGACAACCCAAAAAATTATTTCCTTCTAGCCTTGTTAAAGGTCATTCTATTGGGTTTTAAGCATGGTACACTTAAGGAATGAGTGTTAGAATGTACCTGCTAGAGACACGGTGCAACATTCCAGCCTCTAGACCACCAAAAATGAGTTCACGGATAAAATACATGAGTTTACGGCCGTAAACTCAAGGTGGGCCGTAAACTCCCCCCCATACGACTCATTCCCTTCACTTTCTTTCATTATTACACTTCCACCTCAAGAACACTTCATTTCTCTCTCAAGTTTCATCAAGATTTTCATTCCTGATCTTCCAAAATGTAAGTGATTCTTCCCTCTAGTTGTTGTTATCCATCTTACTCATGAATCACTCTTTGATTTCATCCATGGAGATCATCTTTTGGCTAGATCTTCAACGTTCACCAAGAACACCAAGAACACACTTTGTTCTTTGTAAACAACCCAAGTTGTTCCGTTACATTTCCCCGTTACCATTAATGGAATATTCCAGTTTATAAAAGTTCTGTTAATTAGAGGTCGTCAATTTAATAAACATTCCATTTGTTTACATCTTAATGCCATTAAGTCTTGATAAAAGGAAATAAAAACACATAACACACATTTCCATTTAATTGGAAAAAGTTAGTTTTTATTATTACGACCACTAAATCGGGTGCGACCAAAAGCCCCGTATAACGGCAGTATTGGATAGAATTCCACTGAGCTCCAACTCCCAGCCATATATATAGGGGAGTAAACTCCATTTGGAGATTTTCAACCCTCTCTCTCTCTATACTCTCTCTCTAGACTTGTTTTCGACTCAAAAACCGCGATTTCCGACTCCTAAACGTAAGACTATCAACCCTAAATTGTTCTATGCGTACATTATTGTGTTTTTAGCCTAAAAATCACTAGATTGAGACATGAAAAAGGAGTTTACGGCCTAAGTGCCTCCTTAGGCCGTAAACCCCCAAATGGTGGCCAAAATGACTCAAAAATGTCCCTAAAAGCTTGGAAACTAAATGGGGATTTAGCTTAGGAGTGTCTAAACATCAAAACATAAGATTCTAGGGCATAAAATAGAGTTTACGGCCCAAGCACTTTCTTAGGCCGTAAACACCTCTAAACCTTGCAAAAAGTGCCCCAAAACACTCCTAAATCACCCTTAGGCTTCATACATAATTTAGGGACTTAGTATTTCGGGTTTAGCACAATTAAACAAAATGAAATGAAGGCACAAAAGGAGTTTACGGCCCAGACATGTGTCAAGGCCGTAAACCCCCTCAATCATGCCCAAATGATAGATTTTATTCCCTAAATGGCCTTAGTCTATTTTTATAAAATGCTAGGAATGATTTAAAGGGCTTAAACTCCAAGAGTTGTGGGTGTATGAGAGTTCACGGCCAAGCCATAGAGCGTACGGCCTTAAACTCTCAAAGATTGGTCATTTGGACCATAAACTCCCTTAGGAGTTGTGCCTAGGCCGTAAACTCCCCTAAAATGCCCTTAGAAGCCTCAAACCCACTCATGCCTTTTTAGAATTGTACTTAGAAAAATCCCACTAACAAGATTAAGCTTTGAAACACACTAGATACCCTCACCATGAGTTTACAGCTATAAACTCATGGTGAGATGTCCCTGGGCCGTAAACTAAGCTTTGGGAGTTTACTCTCGGAGAGCAAACTCCATTCCTAAGCCATACACACCTTTAGACGCTACCCGGGACACCCAAACACTTAACCAAAGTGGTTTCCGCTCCTTTGAGCATGTATATTTGTTTAATTAGTATTAAATATACTGATTGTATGTGAACATATGTTATCATATGTTAAATAGGTCATTGTGTGTGTTCGAGTCCTTGCGTCACACCGAACGCCCAAACGACACCTTCGTCGGACCTACTTACACCAGGTGAGTTCATACCCATGAATGAACCTTTTAAATGTTTTTACATGTTTTATCGGGGGGAATACAAGTTAAACATGCCAGTTATCATATCAATCACATGTGATTGATAACCCGCATGCACAAGATTTTACTACTGTACACTGTTTTACCGAGTAGGACACTATAATGGTTTTCAATTGTTTCAAAACTCGTACTTATACTGTTTTACCTAAATTCATTCTAAACTGGTTTATGAAAATTTTCAAAGGTTTTCAAACATATTTTACAAAAGAATACAAATTGTGATTTTCTCCGAATATAAAGGTTTTTCATCAAAGTTTCCTTTTCACGACGTATACTTTTACTTGTTAGATACCGCTGCTTTGCTTATACTTATTTTATACTCCTACTTAGTAACGCTTTCACTTATACTTGTAGTCTCTTATACCTGATAGACGCTCTTACTTCACTTATTGTCGTCTCTACTTCGTGATACGCTTATACTTGTTCGACACTCCTACTTCACTTGCGACCGCTCCTACTTCACTTGTTCGACACTCCTACTTCACTTGCGACCGCTCTTACTTCACTTGTTAGATACTCCTACTTCACCAGAATCACTTCTACTTGATACACACTCAGTCGTAGTTAGATGTATGTCTGTGCTTATATAGGTACATATAAGTAATGATTGAAAGACTTAGGAAGGCTCGTCCGCCCTATTTCCTTTTCTTCGTTGATATGTGGTCTGGTGGGATCAGATGGCCATCCGAAGGTCGTTTGATTCATTAGTTATATATTATGTATATGAGTATGGACATATAGGAATTCTCTAGTCAGTTCAGTTAAGAGTCTCTACCTCTAGTCTACACTTACATTAGAAACCCATTATTGGGAAGTCTCTACTTCTAGTTCAGCACTTACACACTACCCACTATTTGGAAGTCTCTACCCACTATTTGGAATGCATATTCAGGACACGGCCTTCTTCATCATCTAGTTGGTAACTAGAATCTCCTGTAGGGAGAGCGGACATTGTGTGTATAGATCTATACGGGATTGACAACCCCGCACCCAGACTGCTAGCTACAGTCCCGGCCTACCAAGCCAACGGGTGACAAATATCATATTTTAGACGCTTGTAGGGCGTCTGGTACTCTTGTCAGTATGGTTACGAGTATCCCGGGTTACCTTATAATTCATTGGCTTTAAGGTAACGGTATTTCACCGGCAATTTACACTGTATGCTGGTAATTCATCTTCAGAGTCACACTGTCTCGACCTTACGAGACGTATCTTTCATTTGATACTGTCTGGGGTCTGTTTTTCTCTGTTTTGACATTACAAGACGTATCTTTCATTTGATACTGTCTGGGGTCTGATTTTCACTATTTAGACCTTACCAGCTGTACCTTTCATTTGGTACCTCCTGGGGTCTGTGTCTCCACTTGTTAGACTGAACCAGGCATGTCGTTAGTTCGATACTCTCCTGGAGTCTATGATTCCTTTGCCTTAGTCAGCAGTCCTCACTGCTGAGGCATATGTTATTTCCCTGTTGTCTCTCGCTTTCTTTAAAAATCAAAGTTAGTATTTAGATAATGATAGCAATTAAGGGAAAACCACTTTTTACCACATAACACTGACCAGTCTTGGTAGAAGGCTGCTTTTATTAAAGAAAATATAGGATTTTCTGGAAAGAACTCTAATACACTGTAAACTCTTAAACTACTACTTTAATTAAAGCTATTTGAATTAAAACGCCACTAAATGCTTATGAACTCACCAGCATTTGTAAAAATGCTGATACTCGCTTTTCAAATAACTTGTATTCTCAGGTTAGCATAAGACATGTACATCCCCAGAGCTGTTGATGAAGATGGCTTAGTACCTTGCTGTACTTATTACAATTGTCTGTATTACTTTGATGTATTGTCATGTAACCATGTAAAACTATTACTATTAATGCGATGTTTTGTTGTACTTTGACTACTATAATAAATGTGTTGTGATACTTGACATGACGTCATCCACCCCAGAACGTTTCCGCCGTTCCGGTTTTGGGGTGTGACAGTATCCTATCTGAATAATATGATCACCCAATGGGTTGAAAGTTACCCATTGGATAAGAGCTTAAGCCAACTTGGACACCGAATGGTTTTTCTAGACAACCACTTGGGGGCATGGTCCATGGTTTCTAGGATGGGAGTAGTGTTGACGATTGATAGAACGTATGCGCAAACACCACGTGGGATTTAGGAGGTGTAACTTGATGGAATTGACACTACTCGTACCAATACTTAACGACAACGCATATACTAGTACAAGCAACGTCGAAGTAGCCAACGCAACAAAAGACGGGGGGCAATGTTACAGGTGAGAGTCGCGCCTCACTTAGTGCATTAGGTTGTGCCATTCATGTTAGTAGCGAACGAGATACTTACCTTGGGGTTATTGATGAAGATATAGACCCATAAATAGGAAGTATTACAATAATAATTACAAAGATGAACAAGAGGAAAGTTACCGTTAATGATGAAAATGAAGATTAATATTATTTAATAATATTATAGTGATGAAAGAGGTAATAAAAAAATTAGTTATAAAGATGAACAATGAAGCATAAATAAATGAACAAGCTATAAAGATGAATAATATTAATTAAGCTTAATTATGTTAGATATGTGATGTATGCGATGTCATGCTATGTGAGTTTTTGAATGCTTGTTTTTTCATGATGTTTTGTTTCACTTATTTAGGATATGTGCGTTCTTATGATTAGCTCACTTAGCATTTGATGACACTTTTTTATTTGCTTGTTGTTTTCCTTGCATTCGTACAGGCAGCATTATCTGATGACTTGGTGAGGATGGGGTCTATTAGGTAGCTACTTTTTGTATTTTTTTAGTGATGATACAATTTGGACTTTTCGTTGAGTTTTCATAACACTAGTTTTGAGAACTTAGTTTGTATTGGTTTATGAACTGTAATCTTGATGAATTATGTTTTTTAGTAATAAAGTAACATTGGTGATGTTTTCATAAAATTCAAAATAAGACTTTCGCTAACGTATTATGTTAAATAAATGTTTTAAAAATTAAAAAAATTGGGTAAAAAATCAAGATGTTACAAGTTGGTATCAGAGCCATGTTGTGAGTGAACTAAATACAGAGGTTGGTGTTCAGAATCACAGTGCAGACTGGCTCAATTAGGTTGCTTTATACTCTTTGGGAGGGGGGAGGGTGTGTGCTGAGATTTATATGTTATTTTTTTATATGCCTTTAGGACTCTTATTTCTTTTCGATATGAGGACATACTCTCTTCTTTCTCGTGGATCATGTGATGGGTAATATCCATTGACTTAAAATAAAATGTTCCCATATCAAGGAACAATGTCTAGGGATGCATAGATCGTGGTCTAAATGACCAAGAAAGACCGAAGTAGGTTGCAGTTCTGATGCCACAAGTATAATTAAATCATATAAATGTTGTTGTCCCCGAGTGCAGTGAGAACAATTTTGTTCTTTGAGTCAATAACCTTCCCTTCATTTCAATCAAAGAGAACTTTGTATCTAGTGCCAAAAAGTTTATTGATGAAGATAAGATTACTTTTAAGACCTTTGACATAGAACACATTCTTTAGCTTGAACGCTCTACACTCAAATGTTTCAATGCCCATGACTACTCCTTCACTGTTGTCACCAAAAACCACAATTAGACCATATTTCTCCATAAAGTAAGTTAAGAGGGACATGAGACCAATCATGTGTCTAGAGCAAGGTTGTAGAACTCGTTACTCGGTACCTGTTCGGCTGACTACCAAGTAGCGAGTACTCGGATTTGGAAATTTGTGTAGAAATATTTTTAGGGAAATTATATATGTCAAAATCATAAGATAAAATCATAAGTTGATTGAAATATATAACAAAATTAGATATATGTGAATACACAAAAAATGAAAAGCACATAATGGTCTCACTTCGTGAATAATTGCTGAAAATTTAAGATATATATGTAGTAATAATCGCATGTGTGTATGTGTTAAATAATAAATCATTAAGTATATTATACATTTTAATCATTGAGTTGACTGAATTTCACAACACTACTCAGTTCAGTAAGGGGCCGATAGGGGAGTATTCGGGATTATGTAACTCGCCTCGGCAAGGGGGGAGTAGCGAGTACTCGGAGGGGTAATCGGCCAACTCGGCGAGTTTTACAACACTGGTTTAGAGCACTCACTGTTAAGGAGCCAAGTGTGTTCTAGATTCTAACTCGATTCTTGGACAACTTGAGAGATATCAGCGTCACACATGTTAAGATCACCATCAGGGAGGGTCATTGATAAGAGCCATAAGACCCTTGACATCTAGCCAATCATCTTTATATGTTTCCTCTTCTTCCACGAATTCCTCATGATCCTCTTACTTTGTGACAAAGGATTTTAGCAGAGAGATGTTCTTCTTCTTCATTTGGGCCGACAACTTCTTGTACAAGACTTCATAACTCTCTAACTTTGAGCTTCTTTCTTCTATTTGCAGTCCCTGGAAAAATGGTCAGGACTTGTACATATACCTAAGTTTCTTTTCTCTTAAGTAGATCTCATTGTTGAAATGCCTCCTTTAAACTAAGTTCTTCATACTCAATTTGATCTGCTTTATAACTCAGATTTTAGCGTTCTTTATATTTTTGGAAACCTTGTTACAATCTCTATCACTTGGGTCATCCTAATTGATATTATTTAATAATTTATTTTTGAGGGTCAATTATGTAAATATACACAGTATGCCACAATTTCTCTTTATTAATTTAAAAAGAAGTACAAATTGACCTACACTATTACAATCGTTTGAAATAACAGTTTGTTACATATACAGTGAAGATCTAACAAACAATGGGATGTGTGACTTCCGCTTCATTCCCTGTCGTTGTTTGATTGTGGGCTTAGCGCAGATTCACACAATCGATTGCCCGTTTAGTCTAAATTGTATATAACTTGTATCCATTTAGTATTCATAGATGGAATTGTAGACTCATTTTTTCTTTCATTCATCATATCAGGAAATATAGGATTTCCTAGAGGAACATGTGAAATTTTCTAAAAGAAATTACAACTTACTTTTCATCACTTAAATACTTATGAACTCACCAGCTTAAATTCTGATATACTCTTTCGAAATAACTTGTATTCTCAGGAAACTAGTAGACAGGTACGCGCGTTGGGATTCAGAAGATGAAGTATAGTAGCATCATATCTTGTTTTGTTAATTAGTTTTGGAGTCAATCTTTTGTGAATCACATACTTTGTAAACACTTTAGTATTAATGCAATGGTTGTTTGTTACTTTGATTACTATGATGCATGTGTTGTGATACTAAACATGACATCCTCCACCCCTGAACATTTCCGTCGTTTTGGTTTGGGGGTGAGACAAATTGGTATTAGAGAATGGTTTATAGTGAACTAAGTATATCAACCTATAAAATATATACAACTATAAGTACAATGGGGTCGAAGGGCTCTGAATAATAATATATTTTAAAAATATAACAATACTTTATAAAAGTATACATACATGCTTATACATATATACATACTAGAACAAGCTTGATCAACTATATTCATTTGAGATATGACCGACATGTGTTTGGGAGTGAAGTGGTGTTGCAACAGTCTTAAAACTTACCTAACTCTATTCAAGGGATTTCTAGATCAGAACATAAAGTTAAAATACTATAGGAGTATTTTATGATACTACAAGACAACAACAAGTTTAAAACATACCAAGTTCATTACATTAAAATACTATAGGAGTAGTTTAGGCACTATAAGCAACTTATGTGAGAACTTAAAAGACCCTTCTGGTAGATCTATGATTCCGGAGTGTATACTTCTAAGGTTTTATATAATTAAGATTTTATAGACTTAGAATTTGTGATCTATGCTTCACTTCCTGTTCCTTCTTTGGTTGTGGTTTTCGAGTAGGATCACTTATTCAAAGGTCTATTTAATCTTAAATTATATACAACCTGTATACATTGCGCAATTATAGGAGGACCCAGTAAGGATAACCTCATAAAGTTACATTTAATTTCAATGATTCTTTAGACGCTTCCATTCTTGTACGAAAAACGCTGATAGATGTAACAGCTCCATCATAGCAGTCAGTAGAGGAGTCAAGGAGAAAAAAAAAAGATTCAAATAGAGATTTCCAAGAAGTGATCAGCCGGAGATACTAAAACGTCTTATGCGTCACACTAATAAGTAATAACCTTAATTGAATCAGTGAGCTAGTGATTTCACTACTCATACTATGTGTTAGGATTATTTCTTTTCATGCAGCCAGTATCAGTTATTCAATTCATAGAAATTCATTCGAGGATATCAATTTTTGATTCATAAAGTTTATTTTTATATAGACTCCCTTTATGAATTGTTTCTAGAACCCTATGCAAGTCAAAACTAGATGCACTCAGAACTTGGATAACTTAGTCATTCAGCTTTCGGCTTATAACCACTGCTATAGACTTATTTCCCTCTTACCTTTGTACTTTTTTTAGCAAAAGATGCCTCGCGGTAGGCCTGTAAGGCGTGTAATCAATAGCACAACAGAGAATCCACCACCACAATTCGATCCTGCTGCTCTCCAAGCAGCGATAGCAGCCGTAGTAACAGCTGCTCTAACTCACATCCACGAAAGTGGTACCAGTGGAACCGGTAGCGGTACCCACTTAACAAACCCCGGAGTTACCCACAGACATCCAAGGGAGTGTATGTATAAGTACTTCATGAAGTGCAAACCCAAATCCTTTAATGGAAATGGAGGAGTCATTGCTCCGATGTGATGGTTCGAGAAAACAGATTCGGTCTTCGGAATCTGTTCGTGTCCAGAAGGGAGCAAGGTTAAGTTTGCTGCCTGCACCTTCTCCGACAGAGCCCTAACATGATGGAATAGCCATGTTAAGTCACTGACCCTATCAGTGACTAACTCTATAGGTTGGGAAAACCTAAAGGAGATGATGTTGGAAGAATACTACCCAAGGGGCGAAGTTCAAAAGCTGGAACAAGAGCTATGGGAGCATACCATGGTCGGCTCAGACATAGTGAGCTACACTGACAGGTTTAGTGATCTGGCATCACTATTCCCTGAGATGGTTACCCCAGAGAGTAAGAAGATAGAAAAGTACATATGGGGTTTATCTGCCCCGATTCAAGGGGATGTATTGCCTTCTAACCCAACTACATTGGATAGCGCTCATTGCCTGACCCAGCGACTCATTGACCATGGAGTCTGCCATGGCGTGGTGGTCCCCGTTCTTGAGCCATCAAATGGAAGGGACTATAAACTAAAGTCTAGGAAAAAGAGGAAGGAGCAAAAAACACAAGAAACCCCACAGGAGCAACAAATGGATACTATATATGCCGCCACAACACCTGCTACTCCAGCACCTGCCAGTCAATATGTTGGAACTCTCCCAAAGTGTGATGGGTGTAACTACCACCACACTGGAGTATGTCGGGAAATGCAATGCCTGAATTGTTGTAGGAAGGGGCATATTGCCCTATTATGCAGGGCACCGACACAACCGATCTCCCAAGTCCCCGGAGTAGAAGTAAACCAGGCCCGCTATGGCTGTGGTAAGTCAGTACACTAGAAGAGGGAATGCCCGATAATGAAGAACTCAGGCGCGGATGGACGAATTCTGTTTATCACCGCAGGAGAAACTACCCCGGAGTCCCCAGCGACCAGCGGTACGTCTTCGAAATAAGAATTGCTTTAAAATTTAATTTATATTTATATAGGATTAAAACTTGGGGAACATTTAAAAGTACTTATAATAACTCACTCACCTGAACAAGTCACAACATTCATAAGAGAACTAAAGATCCGTACAGGTGAGCTATGATGGCTTAGTATGTACATCAGGGTTGTGCATAGCTAAGGTTTTGTAGACTTAGAGTGAGTGATTCCTCCTCATTTCCATTTCCTTGTTTGGTTGTGGATTTGGGGCAGAGTCACTCAGTCGACCGTCTTATTCAAATAAATTATACATAACTTGTATATGCCAGGTGGCCATAGGGGTATCGAGGAGGATCATAATATAGAGTATCGTCACTAGTTATCAAGACACTTTCACTGTTAGTACTTGCTCATCGCGGTAGGATTTGTGGTAGTGGTATTATCAAAGGGGAAACTAAATGCTCTAAAAAGTCTATAGAGAATACATTGTCGAGCACACTCGGTATACACCATCATATAACAAATGATTCTTTTAAATCGGCCTAACTTTCAATTATGTAAAGAGTTTGTTGTCATAATTCGTCATGGATTGGCATGGTCCTCACCATACTAAGTTCATATGTTTCCATCACCTTGACTGTCAAATTCATGAAACCCTCGTCATTCGTAACGACAACCCAACCTAGACCTTAGTATTGTCTCTTGTCTTCTAAAACTCGAGGTACTCATGTGAGAAGTACCTCGCCCTCCGAAACCTTGCCACCGTATACTCAGCAGACCTTCCCGAACTACCACTCGTCTAAAAAACCAAGTTCAAGCACATAGGCTAAGGATGAATACAACCCACCTATCACTATTAAGTGTATACGCGAGGGTGGTATATAATTATTATTACGTAGATTTAGTATGTGTGTTTCCTCCCTATCTACTGTACCTTGTATGGTTGTGGACTTGGGGCAGAGTCGCACATCTGACCGTCTTACTAATCTTAATTATATACGACTTGTATACACTAGGTAATGATAGATGGACCATGTATGAATCCTATCATGATCATTAGGGCAAAGTTTTCCAGGTCTACGAGTGAGTATTCTACCGATCAGAGGAGCACAACCCCAGGAGTAATGCTAAGAAAGCTAACTTCAGGACGAAATTCCATCTAACGAGGGGATGATGTGACAACCTGAAATTTTTTATCTTGTAAAGTCAATTCAATCAACCAAAATTCAGAATTAATTCTATTCATTTCTAGCCTTGTTAAGGGTCATTCTAAAGAGTTCTAATCCTGGTACACTTAAGGATTGAGTGTAAGGAAGTATTAGCTCGAGATCACAAGGCTGCACCCGAACCAGAAAGCCAACCATATGGGGTTTACGGCCGTAAACTCTATTCACGGTCATAAACACCCTCCTAGCCGTGAACTCCCATGATATATATAGATTTCCTTCATTTCTTTATCATTCTACACATCTTCAAGGATGAAACTCATTTCTCTCTCAAGTATCATCAAGAACACTTCCTTTTCTCTTCAAATTTTTTAAGTGATTCTTCCATTTATTTCTTGATATCCTTCTTGATCTAGTAAAACCCTTCGATTTCATCCATGAATTCATCACTTTTGGTCTTGATCTTCAAGATCATCATCATTCACCAAGAACACACACTTGTTCTTGGTGGCCGTGAACACCTTAGAGGCTTCCAAATTGTAAGTAGCTCATTCATCTACTTGTTCATACCTAGAAACACTTGATTTCCACACATGAAACAAGCACCAAATACAAGATCTTCAAAAGTTCATGGCTGTGAACCCTTCATGTGGCCGTGAACACTTCAAAGATTCTTGATAGGACCGTGAAATATCATTCCTTGGCCGTAAACCCTTCATATGATCATGCTTGGGCTATGAACACATCATGTGTTCTTGGCCGTGAACACTCTAAGGCCGTAAACACTTCATAGTGTGGCCGTGAACTCCCTTCAATCAATCATATGTGATTCTAACACTCCATTGTGAGTGATTCCTAGTCCTAAGGTTCTTTCCCTTCGTGTTAATTGTTTTAGACACTAATTATATACATATATGTATCAATATATGTCATTTAGGACTTGTTTATGCCTCGGGACTTCATTCGTGGAACTTCTCATCCTTACTCGAATCTACAAGTTGAATCACCCACATAAGGTGAGTTCATTCCCCTATAATCAATCTTGTAAATGTTTTTAAATGCTTTTAAGGGAGGAGATACAATTTGAACACAATGATATTGTGTAAATGTTATTTGTGATAACCATCACATTAAATGATTTCTTATACTTTTATAAGTGATCAAAATCCTTTCAAAAACTCTTTTTAAGTTATGTTACTTTATTTTTTTATAAAACTCCATTTTTAAAGTACGAGCATAACTCAGTAGATAATTGAGTCTTTTCTACAAACCAGAGGCAGTTCAAAACAAACATACTAGTAAACTATAATAGGTATAGTTTAGGGGTTCAAAACTTACAATAACATAAACAAAAAGAACATACTATAAAGAGAAACTGGGAGGAACATACTATACACTAGAATAGAAGGAACATTCGATAACAAGAACAAGATCACAATAATGTGAAACCACTACCTCACGGCTTAGCAATATACTTGTTAGGTCGCGTTTTGTAGCTAGAGTCTCCTGGAGGGACAAGATGACATTTTGTATAGATCTATATGGGATTGACACCCCCACACCTTGCTGCTAGCTACAGTTGGACTTGCAGGTCTACGGGTGACAAACGTCACATCAGTTTCGGCGCCAGTAGGTCGTCATGTGAAACACATGTCAAATCAGTATGGTTATAACCACATCACATTTTAACCTTAATTAACAAACCGGTTTTAAGGCCGTAAGTGCTTCAGTAATTACTTTATACAATATTACTGAATACTTTCATTTTCCCATTATATTCATATAGTGATCTTCGCACTTAAAAAGGTAATGCAAACTATTTTCTAGTAAAGATGGTCTTAAACTTGGGAAAACTTACAAAAGACAAACAATACAGTCGATTCTTAGTATATTCAGTAAAAAGGGGGCCTATAATGCTAACTTTATGATTCCTTGGTAGATACATCAGGGATATATATTAATCGGGTCCGTATAGTAGGATGTTTGCTTTCCGCTTCATTTCCAGTTCCATGTTTGGTTGTGGGCTTAGAGCAAATTCACCCACTCTACTATCTATTTGATCTTAGCTATATATATATATATATATATATATATATATATATATATATATATATATATATATATATATATATATATTCCGTATACACTAAGTAATCATAAGGAGTACAAGGTATGGGTCAGGTCATAGTACACAAATTCAATATACCGTTTTCTTGTACAAAAACATACGTTTACTCATCAAGTCGTGCACAACAATGCGTTTTATTACATCAAGTTACTGATGCGTTTATGCATTATCAGTGCACAACCAACTCGTAAACTACAACTCATATATCTAGGTTTAAAGACTATATGATATTATCGTCTCACAATCACTCATGATTAAATTCCTTGAAGCGATTCATGTGAACGTGGGTTTAATCCAATATTCCAATCACATTTCATAAGCACTCATGAATGTTGTAGCAAACTTTTACTGTGTCTAAAAACTTAGACAATCTATAAGCCAATTCATCACAGTCTTCTTTCATACTTACTTCCAACGTATGATCGACTGAGGATAATTTAAATAATATTATTAATTAGGAAGTCAAAACATGCAAAATGAAGCAATAATAAATAAGTAACACAAGACTGTAACTTTACTTATAAATAAAACTCCTTTATTTAATCATCAAATGTTAATTACAATTTATCTATTACAAGTTTCTAAAAGCTATCTCATCACTAAAACTAATATCGTCCTTCGACCCAATTCTTCTTGCGTTTACAAGTGCTTAACTCTAATCAGTCCCTTCGTAGGGGGATCTGTTGGGTTCTCTTCTGACGATACCCTCTTTACTACAAGGAGTCCCTCTTCTACCCGATGTCTAATGAAATGATATTTCCTGTCGATATGCAAGGATCTGCCATGATCCCCTGGTTCCTTGGTCAAGGCAACCACACCATCGTTATCGCAGAAAATCTACATAGGCTCCTTTATGGTAGACACAAATCCATGGTCTCCGATGAAGTTTTTTAGCCATATTGCCTCCTTTGACGCTTCGCTCGCTACTATGTACTCTGATTCGCACGTTGAATCAACTACGGTCTCCTACTTGGAACTTTTCCAAGTCACTACTCCTCCATTCAGGGTAAAGACCCAGCCCGACTGAGAACGGAAATTATCTCAGTCGGTCTGAAAACTTGTCTCAATATACCCTCGCACTCTCAAGTCATCACTCACACCGAGGATAAGGAACCATTCCTTAGTCCTTCGTAGGTACTTTAGAATATTCTTCACTGCGCTCCAATGTGCTCTACCAGGGTTCCCTTGATATCTGCTGACCATGCTCAAAGCAAAGGCTACATCAGGGCGAGTACACGTCATAGCATACATGATTGAGCCAACTGTAGAAGCATAAGGTACTCTGCTCATCTCTTCTATCTCGGCTTTGGTACTCGGGCTTTGAGTCTTACTCAACTTGGTATTGCTTTGGATTGGTAACTCTTCTTTCTTGGAATTCTCCATGCTAAAACATTTTAACACTTTATCCAAGTAAGTACTTTGACTAAGTCATATTAGTCTTTTAATCCTATTACTCAATATCCTTATCCCAAGAATATAAGCAGCTTCTCCGACGTCCTTTATAGCGAAGCACTTCCCAAGCCAGGACTTAACCTCCTGCAGGGTTGGGACGCCATTTCCTATGAGTACTATGACATCCACATATAATACGAGAAAGCTAACTATACTGCCACTGGCTTTGACATATAGACAAGACTCATCCTCGCTTCTTGAGAAACAAAAGTCTTTGTCTTTCTCATCGAAACAAAGATTTGATCTGTGAGATGCTTGTTTCAATCCATAAATGGATTTCTCAAGCTTACACACTCTATTAGGGTGCTCTGCATTAACAAAACCCTCTGGCTGACTCATGTAAACATCTTCAGCCAACTTCCCATTAAAGAAAGCGGTTTTGACATCCATCTGCTATATTTCATAATCATGAAACACAGCTATGGCTAGCATAACCCTTTTCATCATAGTCAACTCCAGGAGTTTGAGTATAGTCCTTCGAAACCAATCGCACCTTATATGTGTGTACTTTCCCATACATGTTGGTCTTCTTGAAGATTCATTTGCACCCAACCGTCTTACGACCTGGTACATTGTCAACCAAGTTCCAAACCTGATTGTCATACATGGACTAAATCTTATTGTCCATAGCCTCTTTCCAATTTCCACTTCACAGACTCCGGGCCTGAAATGGATTCCTTGTAGTTGTTAGGTTCATCAAAATTTATTAGTGTACTATCACTAGTAAACGTATCACCTCGGCAGTTATATGGAAACCATATAATACGGGTGGAACACTAACTCTACCGGAATGTATAAGAGGTAAGGACTCGTCAATCGGTTCAACAGGAGTTTTCTCCTCAGGTTGAGCACCAAAGTTACAGGTTCCTTCATCACTTGATTCTTCAAGCTCTTCAAGATCAATTTTCCTCCCACTGCCCTCTTAACATATGAGTTCTCGCTCTCGGAAAACCCCTCTCCTCGCAACGAAGACAACATTGTAACTCGGTCTATAAAAGAGATATCCAAAAGAATTTTGTGGATAGTTGATGAAAATACACCGCTCACTACGAGGTTCGAGCTTGTCGTGAGTTTCTCGTCTTACGAAAGCCTTGCAACCCCAAACCTTGATATGTGCTAATGAAGGAACTTTCCATGTCCACATCTCGTGAGGTGTTTTGGCAACCTTCTTAGTCGGGACTAGATTAAGGATATGGGCGGAAGTCTCTAAGGCATACCCCCAAAATGAGATAGGTAACGAAGCTCGACTCATCATGGAACGAACCATGTACAACAAGGTTTGATTGCACCTCTCATCCACACCATTCAACTACAGTGTCCTAGGTGGCATTAGTTGTGAAAAAAATTTGCATTCCTTAAGGTAGTATTGGAATTCAATACTAAGGTACTCTCCTCCTCGATCGGATCAGAGCATCTTAATTTTCCTGCCCAGCTGATTCTCCACTTCCTGCTTAAACTCTTTGAACTTTTCAAAGGCTTCTAACTTGTGCTTGATTAAGTAGATATACCCATATCATCTATAATCACCGGTTAAAGTCACATAGAAGTCGTTCGCATCCCTTATGGTGGATCTAAAGGGCCCACATACATCGGTATGTATGAGATCCAATAAATCCTCACCCCTTTCACAAGTACCAGCGAACGGTGATTTGGTCATCTTTCCAGGTAAACAAGACTCGCATGTGGCATCGTCCCTAAGGTCGAATGACTCCAACACTCCATCCTTTTGGAGTTATGCTATGCGCTTTTTTGTTGACATGTCCAAGACGACAATGCTACAAGCATGCTTTGTCCAAACCATTGGAAGAATCGATATGTAACACATCATTTCCTAAGTTGTCTATAACAATCACAGTTTCATATATTCCATTACAAGGCAATGCTTCAAAATAGAATGTACCATTAAAGAAAGCATTAATAGAACTAGTTTCATTATTAAACGAAAATCTAAAACCTTGTTTATACAAACCATGAAAAAAAATAATGTTTCATGTCATTTCTGACGAATAGCAACAGTTGTTCAAATATAAACCTAACCTACTACTAAGCACTAAAGAGTAAACTACAATCTTGGTGATAGGCGATGCTTTCTTATTCTCCATGATCAAGTTTATCTTCCCATGCTCCACATCCTTACTTCTTCTTAGACCCTTCAAATCAGAACAAATGTTAAAACCACATCTTTGTATCGTGGACCCAATGCATAGCATGTGATGAGTTATTAGAATGAATAGTATAAATACCTATGAAAGTGAGCTTTATCTTCCCATCCTTGATGTCCTACAGGTACTTCGGACAGCTTCGTTTCCAATGCCCTTTCTCGTGGCAGCAGAAGCACTCTACATCCTTCGGGTTGGAAGACGGAGCAGCAGGACCAGCTTTGGTTCCACCAGAAGAGGTACCATTTTCAGACTTTCCTTTGCGGCTCTTAGAAGGAGCCTTCCTCTTCTTTCCTTTTCCTTCCCCAACAACCAAAATAAGGGCAGCAATAGTAGGAGTAGATGCAATAGATTTGCCTTTTAGACTACTCTCAGCAGGCCTTGAAGCTTGCTTAAAGTGACCTTCTCCTTGTTCATCTGGTAGGTCATACAAAACTGGTCGTAACAAGGAGGCAAGGAGTGTAGAGTAATATATATGGCCAGCTCCTCATCGAAGTTGATATTCAACTTCAGCAAGCGGTCCACATATCTCTGCATTTTCTGCAAGTAGGAACTGACAGACTATCCATCCTTTATTTTGGTGGTGATCATCACAGTGATGATCTCATACCGCTCCTGCCTGGCACTTTGATGGTACCTTTCCATCAAATCTTGGTGCATCTTGTATGGATAGTAGTCCTTGTAGGACTTTAGGAGTTTAGCAGTCATTGTTTTGAGCATGATGCAATGAACCTTCGTAGCATCTCGCTCATGAGTTTCGTATGCGGCAATTTCTTCCGGAGTGGCAGCGTTCACGTTAAACTCCTTCAGCTCCTTGTGAGAACATACTCTTTGTTCTCGTAGCGGGTGACCATGCGAATGTTGCGGATCCAATCATTAAAGTTGGACCCATCGAATATCACCCTCCCACACAAGTTCATGAGTGAGAATGAGTCAGAAGGGGTCGTGCCATAAGCGTTGTTGTTGTTCGAAGTAGACATCCGAAATAGAAAAGGAACAAAGTTTAGATTAGATAAGAATCCCCAATTAAACACCCAAATGAGAAATTAGGGCTAGGACCCAACACAATTATTTACAATTCAGAAGAGGGATGTCGTAATATAATTGCAAATAATTTGAAGGTAGGTAAATGACGATTTACCAATTTCCACCATGAAAAACAAAAAAGACAATTAAGTTTTAAATTAGTTGAAATTCCTAGATTCTTTTAAGATTCATTGAAGTTTTCAATGCTATGTTTAAATCTCGATAGGCCCTTCAAGTTTGTGACTGGGATACCGAGGATCACAAACAAGGTGTGAATAACTTTGCAAATATACTTGGTGCTCTCGGTGTCATTTACCACCTAATCAATGTGTCGGTTAACCACACACCCTCTATTGATCTATGAGCAACATCAAGCCACCCTTTCCACCATTTCTAGTCCCAAATTAGTGTGACGGTTATCCACGCACGCTCCACTAACGACTTGGCAGGGTGCAAAGTGTAATTTCATGGAATAACATCATTTTCACATTTTTCCGAAAGTAACTAAGATTGGGAATTTATAAAAACATTTAGTTACTCTATAGATCATTATACATATTAATTAGGAATTAGACGCTCTATCCTACCCGTTCGGCTAATGACCCTCCACCAATCAAGGAAGCGGTGAGTGAGAGTGGAAACCCATTAAACCACCATTTTATAGGCAATAACCTTATACCCACCTTATAGATCAGCTTCATTAATGAGGCCTACAAACGGTAATACTAGCTTATCTTATACATACATATATATATATATATATATATATATATATATATATATATATGTATATATATATATATATATATATATATATATATATATATAAAATTAATTGTATAATAGTATAATAATATAAGGGTTGAATTTTAAACTTGTAAAATTCTAGGGTTTAGAATTTAAATAATTCAAAATTAAAACTATTAATCAAAAATTTGAATTCCAAAACTTGAGGGAAAGTTTTGAAACTTTTCAAAACATCTTTTAGATCAAATTTGAAAAATAATTAAATAATCATATTATTAATCTTTATCACATAATTTTACCTAATATGTTTTCTTGACAAGATAACTCAAATCAAAATACAAATAATTAATCTTTATCATATAAAACTAGTAATTATCTTATTTATGACAATTATCTTTTAATTACATTAAGATAATCAATACCATATTGAAAAAATCGGATTTTATCAGTCAAAAACATTTTTGGTAATTATCCTAATTCAATTTCAGTCAAAATCCCGAAAAATCAGCCAACTGACGACCTGACTCGCTGAGTCACTGAATGGACTTGTCGAGTTGCCCTGATTGGTTGAGTTCATCAGTTGAATCGACGAGTTCATCAGGCAGAGGCGTAAATTTTTTGATTTTCACCTTTGAAAAAAATTAACAATGTATCAAATACAAAAGAAAAACGACCTAGTCTCTGATACCACTTTTGAGTTATGAGCAAAACATCAATCCTATGGTGTATATGCAAACTCTAAAGCTTTGGATATATGTTTTTCTAATTATACATGCAATAATCATCCAAAGCTCTCAAACCCTAAAACTAGCATACTAAAATCAAAATTAACATCTAGTAAACAATTTAGAAGGTTACCTTTGATTGTAGCTTGATATTTTTTGAGCTTTTGAGAACCTAGCACCTCAAATGTGATGCCTCTAATGAATCACAAACACTAAATCAATTGGAGAATCTTAGAGAGAGAGAGAGCGGGCGAGAGAGGTAATTTTCGGCTCAATGAATCCTTGTAAGGTTGTGGTAGCCGAAAATGTGATGCCAAGGGGTTCTTTTTATAGGTGACGAATTAGGGTTTCAGTCAAATCCCTAATCTGGTTGTTTAAGCCCTAAGCAACCCATAGGAACATTCCAGATCCCTAGCCTTGGATGAATTCTTATAGGTTATCCATAAGATTTCGCCCACCCCTATCCTTAGGGATCCTCAGCCCATATTGCAACTATCTTATAATTACAACTTTAGTCCCCTTAATTTAATTAACTTCTTTTGACCACAAAATTAATTCTAAATTAATTCTTGACCAATATTAATTGCATAATATGATTTCTCTTTTAATATATTATTCATATAATATATTAATAAACCATAATAACCTCTTGCTCTATTATTCATACAGTCAAGTTGTTTTGGTGAAGGCAACCCAAAAGGACCATGCTACAACTGGGTCAAGTACATACCAAATATAGTTATGGATTAGACACCTAATCCAACAAATTCCATATATTGAAATATTATAGCAATACATACAAGGTCGTTGTGAAAAATGTAAATGAATCGAGTCCCATATGCTTTGGATATAGGATTGATTTCATATGCTATAATATTCACTTGTTCTCATTTTTTCCAAATGCCTTGGGCATCGAAATGGGGAAAAGGACTAGAACATTGTCTGAACGAAGTTTTTAACAACTGTTATGAAAATTCTAATGTTATACGAAAAGATTGGTTGCTTATAGAGAGTTGGAAGTATGGTATTGTTTGGAAGGACCATATTGACATAATTCTAGATTGAGATGATTCTTTATCAGAATTGATGGACTTATGGGAATATGAAAATATTTCCATAGCAGGAGCTAATTACAAAAATTTACATGTGAGTTCGGAACTTTAATGCAAGAAAGGTATTCAAGGAGTGGACCTTGAATTTGAGACTTCATTCTTTGGAATTTTTTTAGTAACAAAGTTCCAATGGAACATTTTGTAATATTGATGGCCGAGTCTTTATGAATTTCAAGCCACGATGTCATAGAAGGACAATGCATGTAAGGTTGGAATTCTAACACTTTTAGTAGTGCCAAGATTTGGAATTGTAAATCATTGGAATAGTGTCTAGTCGATCTATTCACAAATAAAGGACCATAGTGAGGTATAGTATGCATGTTCATGACATATCATGATTGATGTTTAACACAACTGGTTAGTTGATTACTCGAAATATTATACAATGAAGAAAGTCTTAAATATAATGTTGATTAAATAATAAGACTTTTATTTATATTCAATAGTTTTGAGACCATAGTTAATTAGATTATTTATGTTTAGCTTTGCATGTTTTACTTCCTGAATAATTTGATTATTAAAAACTCCACAGTCGCTCATACTTTTGTTAGTAGGTAGTGAAATAAGATTGTCATAAATTGAAATGTAGATTGTCTATGGAGATTAGACATAATAAGAGTTTTTTGCAATCTTCATGAGTACTTAGTAATGGGTATTTTAAGCATAAGATAAACCCACGCTCAGAGAATTTCTTCATGGACTTTATCAAGAGTAATTATGCGAGGATAATATCTTATATTCTTGAAACGGAGATATATGAGTTGTTTTTTACGAGTCAGTTGTTCATTGATGATACATAAACGCATCAATAACTTGATGTTATAAAATATATTGTTGTGCATGATTTGATGAGTAAATATTGTAAGCATAAAAGTAAAAGTTTATTCGTTCCTTTTTCCCTAACAATAAAAGCGATATCTTTGGGCCCCTCGATGACTTGGTGTTGACTTATAAGCGCAAGGCCTAGCCAAGACTAAATAGATGTGTTCGATTAGAAGTCTTAGGACACGTAACTGACTGGGCCAAAGTTCAATAGCGGCTTTTGGAAGCTACAATTTGCTGATCAGTTTGGAAATTATATTGGTAGTTATAGTTACAGACTTATCCAAGTGGGAGACTGTTGGATTAGATGTCTAAGCCCATAATTATAATTGGTATAAACATGAATTGATAGTAGCACAATCCTTTTAGGTTTCCCTCAAACCTAGTAATTGAATATGATAACTTTTAGAGAGAGAGAGAGAGAGAGAGAGATTGATTTACTAATTTATTATTAATAAATAAGTTAGAAATCGAAATAAATGATTTGTAAATATATTATGAGAATAATATATTAATTACAAATATTGTTATTTAATTAAGAACTAACCAGAAATTAATTAGATTAATTTTGGGGTTAATTAGATTAATTAAAAGTAGAAGGACTAAATGTGACAATGTTTGAAAGTTGAACATTGACCAATTCAAGAACCTCCCATAGAGGGGGACAAATTCTAGAAGAGGTACTAGGGTTTTCCTTTGGCATTAAGGAGCCTTGGATGCCTTAGGGAGGAAGTTAAGGGATTAAGGTTATCTTGGAGATATCTGCCTTATTCAATACTTTCCTATCACCTATATAAATGTGATAACCGTCAAAATTCGAGTCAGTTCTAGATTTGACTAAACTTAATTTCATATATAGGCACAACATATACTAGACTTAGTAACTAGAAGCTAAGTTATAACCTACTAGAAACTTGGAAACAAGTAGAATCGAAGGATAGTGTACTTAGAGTTCACATTGATATGTGAATTCTACAACTACTTAACTGTAGAGACTATCTATATCTGGGTCACCCTTTGACTCGAGCACATTTTCATGAATCATATACACACATCATGCACTTGAATTAAAAGTAGAAATTAGGTCAAAGTCTTATAGAAACTTACGTCAAAGTTGAAGACTAGAACTAGTATACCTGATTCCCCAATTTCGCTTGAATCTCGAAACCACTACATAGAATGCCAATAAATCGATAAAAATAAATTACAAACATTATTTTCAACAAGAAAAGAGTATTTGAAACTCTATTATAATTTGAAATCTCAAATAATTCAATTTATATTTATATCCAAATATTTATTAAATCTCAAGACCCTAAAAACCCTAAAAACCCTAAAATCTCAAATTTATAAACTTTAACACCTAAAAGTTCATAAAATTTGGTATGGACTATATAATATCAATTTAAAATAACTCAATTTATTAAAATATAACCAAGGAAAAATAAAATTGAAGTCATTAGTATTTAACCTTATTTTCTAAACAAAAAAATCAAGATTTTATGTGTAAAATCTATATTAAGGTGCATATTTTATAAAAAAATTAATATTTTTATAAAGAATTTGAAATTTATAAAAATGGAAGAGAGGGAAACCCTCTCTCTTCCTTCATAATTTCAAGCTCCTTCTTCCAAGATAACTCTTCCAAAAAAATTTAATCGCTCTTCACTTTACTCTCATACTTTCTCTCTCACACTCCACATCCTCTCTCATTTCTCTCTCACACTCTCACACACATTTTCTCTCTTCTCCTCTCTATGAACCACGAAAATTTCCAGAAAACAAGTCCAAGAACACTCATGATGCTCAAAATCTTCATCATCTAGTGGTGTTCATTAAGGTAGAACACGATTTCCTTTCATTTTCCTTCAAGTTTTCATGGATTTTCATACATTTCCTTGTTCTTCTATACCATTCTCTTAGAAAATTTGTGTGAATGTTCATTCACTTTAGTTTTGTTGATGATGGTGGTAGATTTTCACCAAAAACATCTTGCATGTTACAAAATGGTGAAGATCCATGACCTAAACCTAAGTCAAAACAATGGAAATGCACTTTTCTACACGTTTTGGTCGAAAATCACCACATGCATCCAAAGTTTTCTTTCAAAAATGAATTTTGAACATTTCAAACTCATGAATGATCTTCAAAGAAACATGCATGTCATGATCTTCAAGCTTAGAACCTAGATCATCAAAGTATGTTATTAAAAGCTTTTAAATATGTTCATGAAGGATTCATTTCCAAATAAATATCTAAAACTCTTTTTCTGACCAAATCCAATTTTTCCCAGATTCCTATCAACAAGATAAGATGATTGAAAATTTCCAGAATATAATTCATATATCTTAAATTATTATAATTATTGCAAGAAAATAGATCAATAATTCACATAAAATACTTTCGTAGGTATATAAATCCTAAATTACTGGAAGAGCTTTAAGGTAAATATTTTCACATCTCCTACCCCATGTGGAAGAGTTAGAAAAATATTTTCAGAATTTTTGATAATGCATTCATATTTTTACCCGATTTTTGTATTTATAATGGTCTAAAAACAGGAAAAATAGTTTTACACATCCAAAATTCATGACAATTTACCAGAACACCTTATAATATATTAGAATGCTACATAAAATTTTTGATGATTTATCTCTTCTGTATACAATTTCTTCTATTTTCCCAAGATTAAATACACTTAAATTCATTTTTTATTAGAATAAATGCACAAAAATTAAAAAATTGGGTTAAACAGATTATAAATCCATTTTTATATTTTTTCCAGCTTAAGTATGTGTAACTTCAGTAATATAAAAATTTTGGGGAATTTTATTAACTGATTGCTATTTTTCATGAATTTTTACCTATTTAGAGAATTAAATTTACGAAAAATGGTTATACATGTCTATAAACCATGGAAATTTAGCTGGAAGTCTTTCAACGTATTTAGAACCAAAATCTGAAGTTCGGTAATTTTTATTAACTCTTTAGTATTTTTCATGATTTTATGGTTATTCAAGAAACTAAAATGGTGAAAAATAGTTAGACAAATCAAAACTTTAAGAAAATTTATCTTGAGGTCTTTGACTTCAATTAAAACTGAAATGAAAAGTTTGGGAATTTTTATCATCTGGATTCTATTTTTCATGAATTTATATTGTTATGAAGGCACAAAATTTTGGAAAAATAGTTAATCACATCAAAAATTCAACAGAAAATTTCTAAAAGACATCTACTTTATTTGGAACAAAAATATAAAATTTTATGAATTTTTGAAACGATTTGATAATATTTTTGGATTTTTAGGTGTTTAAAACACCTTTAAATGTATTGAAATACCCTCAATTAATATTACAAAATTATCTTAATCACATGAGTTATAAAATTTCACCATTTCAGAAAAATATTTGTAACTTATCAATATTAAATTTGACACGATATTGGCATAATTCTATAGTAATAGTAAGTATACTAGTTTTAGATTTCGATTAGAGACTCAGTAGCCAATACCATTATTGTAGGAATTGTTAGTGGTACGAGTGGAGTGTAGTCAATCCACCATTTGCATCATCTCAATGTATTGTGAGTATTCACCACTCCCATCTTATCGGTTTTTAAATGTTTTGGGGTGGAAAAGCATGTCCTAAACTTTTTATGTTCGTTATATTTATTTTGACTCGTATAAACTTGGTTGCTATATTTCGTATGTATGTGTATGTTACTTTAATTCATGAGGACTGTATCGCGGTTAAGTCCTTAGAATCTATGGAAACAACTCATTAACTCTTTTGAGCCTATGGTTATTATGGATAGCGCTATCAGCAGGTAGACAACTCCTCACTCGCACGATTCGCTTGAGTGCATTTTACCAGTTTATACACTATGTTTGCGATATAGAAAGTAGTCAATAGGGCACGATTCGGTCGTTAGGCTTGGGTTGTGAACTCATGAATGGAAACTTGAAGCGCATACGAATCTAACATCGCATTTTAACGACGAAACCTGTATACTCATTTTAGCAACAAAACTTATATACTCATTTTAACAACTAAACTTGTATACTCATTTTAGCAACGGAACTTGTATACTCATTTTAGAAACGAAATTTTATTACTGAAAACTTATATACTTGTTTTAGCAATGAAATTGTTTTCTCCTTTTAACAATGAATATTATTTAGATTCTTGAAAACTCATTTTAGCAATATACTTTTATTTATGGAAACTTTTATCAAAACTTTTATTTCGATTCTTGAAACCAATATTATTTTTTAATCTATGAGTACTCGCCAAGTATTTTTATAGTTGACGCTCGTTTTACATGCTTTTTCAGGAATTGTCTAGTAAGAGGCACGTAGAGACACAAAACTTGTTGGAGCATTTGCATGTGTTGACTTTTAAATACATTGTAATTTCTTTTAAAAAGTTGTTCAAACTCATTGTAAATTTGTAATGATTTTTAATACAATGGTTGATGTTGTCTTTAAACTTTTTCTATGAGACCCTTTGTACTGTCACGCCTCGTGTTTCCGCTTTAGCGGGGTGTGACAGAAATGGTATCAGAGCCAAAGGTTATAGAGAATACAGGTTTTCCTTTGGAGAACCACAACTATAGCCAAAAAATTTCAAAACACTTTTAAAATACTGAACATACTAATGGTATAACTAATTCGAGTACGCATTATTGGACTTTAATTATGTATAGTTTGGCCAATTATGCTTAATTAAGTAAAATTAATGCGAGGCTGAAAACTGTTATAGTAGAACTATGTTCAAAACAATTTTTAGCTTAAAACTTTTGAAAAACAAAATTTTACGGTGTGTGTATGGGCATTGCATGTTATAGGCATTCAACTATGTACACTTAGAAACTAAGTGTAGTTTTACCCCAATGTCATATTTAGAAATATTCTTATCCTTTATCAAGTGCTAGGATAACCATTTAGGTTATATCACTAGCCACTTTAGGAGCAATCTACTTAGTACTGAGAATGAGTATTACTCGGTAGCTATTGACTTTAGATGTAAGGTTAGTAGCTAGATAGACACTAATAATAATCTTAAGTCGAAACCTATTCCAATTATTCCTCAATACCTCTTCATCGTCTTCGTACTAGAGTTACAACCAGGGAAGCGTTCCGATACCGACACGGTTGAAAATTGGAGCATCGCGTAAGGAGGTTTAACCCATACGTGAGACCTTATTACTACGTTACGACTTAGCTCTAGGCTGTTTCCACCTTGAGCTTAAAAATTAACATAGGATGTCCCTTTGACCTCTATAAAATGTCATAAACTACATTGACAACGTAAAATGTTTTTCAAACAATTTTCATAAATAATTTTTTTCTTGTCCTTTATCTTGAGGAAAAGACATCAGTACTCACCTTAGTATTTAGGTACGATCATCTACACTAATCTACCTATCCCTTACTTTTAATATTTCTTTCGAGAAGTTAATTTGCTTCATCGGTTTTGTTTATCATCGATAAAATATTTTATAACCACTTCATACAACTTAGTAGACCATTCGAAACAATGTAAGCCATATTCTTGCTAAAATCTTTTGACAAGTTGCTTTAATTTACCAATTTTCTTCTAAACTCAATTTAACCAATATTGGTTTTAACATTGCTATTTCAAATTCAATTCAAATCCATTTCAATGGATAGATGTGCTTTTAAGGGCATATAACCATTTTAAACATTGCTTACCATTTTCACATGTTTTCAACAAACTTAGAAACATTTTCTTTTATAAAAGTGTTTAAATTCTATTCTATAAAACTTAGACACATGACATTGAAGTTCATATTACGTGTAAAAGCTTCATCGGATCTTTCAAACCACTTTTGTTTTGACTCTTTTGACCACTTTCTCATTTAGGCATTGTACTTAACTTAAATGTGTTTTCTTGAAACCTAACATGATATTTTTTATTACAACTTTCTACTCCAAGCGTGATTACAAGGCATCACTAATGCGTACATTTCAAAACACACCTTATTTGTAGGCGGCTGAACAGAAAGTTGATCCTAACCTAGTTCCCTCGCCAAAAATTGCTAGCACTCCCCCACTAGGATCTCGAACCGTCAGCATCTGTCGCTCACAGTCAATCAGATCCCCAAACCGGCTCAACTAACCTATACCTACGATCACACAACCATCTCCCATCGCAATGGGGATAAGATCTATCAGATATCCAACACTAAAAATCTCTAACACACAACCCCGGTAGATGTCAGTAGCGGAGACCGGACACTCATCAGGGATATAGACTCTCAATGGCCCGCCCAACGCCTCTCAAGCAATACTAAAACCATGATAAAAAATGATGACACAAAAGACCGAATCGCACCCGAATCAAACAGCACAAGCACATGTATATAATTCACATGGAAAGTTCCCACATTAACAATAACATAAAAAACATAAATAAATCAGCAGAATAATAAAGAACACATATAAGACACGACATCTGGAGTTGCTCGGGCTTCCTCTATTGTCAGTTGGAATGCTCTCCCTCGAGCCCTTGCAGCCTCGACCTTTCTCTATCGGGCATCAGTAATATGCAAGGTCATGGGGGCCAGAGTCTGAACTACCGTAGATGCAAGCTAAGGACACTCAACTCACAAATGACCCATCTGGTTGGAAATGAAGCAAACCAAATATCCCTTGGGTCTATCGTTAGCCAAATGCCTCTCTTTGCCACACATGTAGCAAACAGTCCCTGGCCGACAAGGTCCCTCTTGCCCCTTGCCGTACTTACCAAAAGTGCAGCCCTTCTGGCCTCCATCTCTTGAGTCAGCGAGATTAGGCCGCTTTGTCGTTGGTTACGACTGCAATGGTCTCCTATCTCTCACCTGGATCCGCCTCTCCCATCTAACCTGGGTCTCCAACTCAATCTCTCTCCTCCTTCTATTGGTCTGTAACTCAGCCAATGTCTGATATGAAGTGTTCACCATGAACTCATGGATATACCTCCTCAGAACACTCAGACAACAACTCATATGTGCCAACTCAGACAACATGTGCTCAGGGGAGAACATGGCCCTCTCATGAAACATCTTGGTGATCTCAGTCATCGTCTCTGTCTTCTGCTTGAGAGACAGGAAGTCTTAGGCCAACCTATCTCTTTTTCTCTCTCTCTCAACCATTGGTACAAACTCATCTCTGAATATCTCATTAAATCTCACACCACAGAATCCTCTGCAAGAGAATAATCAACTATCACAAAATTCCACCAATCCTTCACTCCCAAGTGAAGCGGATTCAGTGCAAAACGATCCCTCAGATTCTCCGGACAAGAGAAAGTGTAAAAAAAAACCTTTAACATCAAAAATCCATCTCATCGCAGCAATTGGATCATAGGTCCCATCAAACTCGGGTGGCTTCGTATTCTTGATCTCCCGATACCACAATGAATCACCTCCATGTGGTCTCGCAGCAGCAGCCTCAGTGATGGCAGCATAGCACTCATCAAAAGTCTCAATTAACACAGTCTTGATAGACCCAAACATCTATGGTATATCCCTTATGATCGTTGCGGCCACCTCGGCGAAAACAATCCTACAGATCTCATTATCACTGGCACTCGGTCTCTCGGGGTCGCTGGAGCCTAAACCTCGAGTAACCACCATACTTAAACACACAATAAAACCATTACAATCAGGATAAAGCGCATACAAAAACATCCACACACTCTTGCAATCTCCTTAGTTCCTTAAGATTTCTTCTTGAGCCACGTACAGATCCAATGCTTTCAGCAGTACGGGCCCAATACTACCTTCCACACCAACCAATATTTGTCTCAATTCATCCTTTCAAGACCCTATGTCACAAGGACTCTCTTTCTTTAGATCTACTACACACTCGCCCTGTTGGTTCCTCAGAACCACTACTAAGCATCTAGGCATTCATTCTAGACTGCTCCTCAGCACTACTCCGCCTCACAAGATTTTCGTTGTCCTCGCCATTTGGTTTGCACATGCTAATCGTTAACAATATAAGACTCGATGGACATTCGAATAAACGATTCTACCTCAAATCCATAACCAAACAAGGAATAGGAAGAAAGGCTATATCAGACATTCTAAGGCTATAAAATCCTAACTATGTACAATTATATAGCATACACCAAGCAAATAGCAATGACAGATTTAATCTCATAAGAACACAAGCAAGCCTATCGGACCATTTATGTAGGATCTTTAGCCTAACACTAACTAGCATGCAATTCTATCAGCTCATAAGATATCAACTCTACATTGATACATTTTGGGAAACTACCGCTTGAGGTCTGGTTGATTGTACACACTGCTTCATTGGGTTTTTTCTCCCCAAAAAATCTTCATTTCTTTGAAAAGTTTTTATGAAAATCTTCAGATCCTTAGTTTAGGTTTGGAATTCCTTAGAGTTCATCCCAATCCCTCAAACCAGGGCTCTGATACCAAATTGTAACACCTCAAATTTCAAACCAAATTTTTTATTTTCAAATTACCCAAAATATTGTTCATAAACTAAACCATTATAAAATCACAAGTATCAAATACAAATCATCATCACAAATATAAGAGTGCCACGAAAAGGACAATAATAAAATCTCCCAGTGAGTGTGTATAATTAGACCTTTGCTTTCCCGCGATCCTCAAAAGTACCTGAAACACATATAATCAAAAACTATAAGCACGAAGCTTAGTGAGTTCCCCAAGATATCTCAAACAGCATAACACAAAAACAGTTATGGGTGATCAGCAACCCTAGAGACTACACGAAGTCTCAGTGGGAAATCAGCACACCTTGTGGGTTATCAGCCACCCTGGAGACTACCCAAAGTCTCAATTACACATAAACATCATTACACAATAATAACCGCCAGACCCAACTGGTCATCATAGACACAACTAATCTACCACACAGGTAAGAATAAGTGAGGAGACTCACCAGATACTGATGACTGATAAATCTCAATCCCGAACTGCTGGAACTAGACTCCAGCTAATAAACACAATAAGCAACCCTAATCGATTTAAATCATTATCCCGACTCACAAGTCCAAATCTCACAATTATACTCCTTGAGGGCAAAAGACCATTTTGCCCCTTCCATGGTCCAAATCCCTAAATCTTTGACCAAAGTCAAAAGTCAGCAAAAAGTCAAGATACCCAAAACGTACGTTGGGCGTACACTTCCTACGCTTCACGTACACCATGAACGAGATGGGTTGGGGTCGGGCCTGGCTGCGTTGGGCGTAGCAAGAAGTACATTAGGCGTACGTTGTCTGATTCCAAACGTAACTTATTAATGTCTTAATTATTAAGATATGAAACCCAAACATAAATCTAACCTCAAAGAATATCTTAACCCATAAAGTTCATAACTTTAAGCCTTTGCATGGCTAAAATAAGCATAAACCTCAAAAACCTAACTTAAACCATACTCAAAACCACAACACTCATGCATGGAAAAGAAAAGGGATCTTCAAGCAAGAATTTTTATGATTCTAGATAACCTAAAACACATGAAAGGATAGATCATATGCTCTGGAGTGCACCATACTCACAAAGATCCAAGATTGGGACAAAAAAGTTCATAAATAACCCATTTAAAAGATCTAGAAAGAAACACACCAATGTATAAACTTTATACCTCCAAAAGATGCAAAAGATTGGGTAGTTTCTAGATTTACAAGCTTGCAAGCAATACCACCTTCTTAAATGGCCTTCTTCTTCAACAAGAAAGCACCAAAAATCACCAAAAGCTTCAAAATCTTCACACTCAAGGATAAGACTCGAGATTAGGGTTTGCAAGGAGTGGAGGCTGTCTTTGGATGCTCCAAGGGGGTATAAGGTTGTTTAATAGGGAACAAACCCTAAATTTTAGGGTTTATGGTCTGAGCTAGTATGCCCTGCGTACCATATGTATGCCCAACGTACTAGGACGATCCCCGCGATTCTAAGTCCTGAATAGGTACGCTGCGCATACTACTTGTAGGCCCAACGTATGGGCTGAAATGCCAAAAATTCTTGTTACAAGGGTCAAACATGAAAATCCCTAAAAACCAGATGTTATAGGTGATTTCTGATAGAAATCTGAAAAGGAAAGAATCTGAAGGATTCAAAGAGAAGATTTATGGAAAGAAAAGGAAGATTAGAAAATGAAAGAAGATGGAAAATCATTTGAAAAACTTATCTGAAGACAATCTGGAGTCTTTCCAGTTTGCTGAACAAGTTCCAGACCTACCAATCTTGCCATATTTGAAGGGATCTAGAGTGACAAGGAAGAGAGTTGAGCTTTAGAGAAGTCCCAACCACATCAGTTAGCAAATCTGGTTGGGCAAAGTCGAGCCATCGACTTTAAAAATGGACAGATTTCTGGGAGGAAACCCGATGAGTAGTTTTTCGTTTTTTATGCTTTCAATAAAGCGATGATCGGAGTTCCAAACAAGCTTATGGAAATCAAAGGATCGACAGAGTTGTTGAAATTCATATTTTTCGTCAACATTGATCGTCAAAATCAGAATCTGCAAACTTATTTGGTACATTCTTTCCTAGCTACACCCTTTTTGTTTTTATATGCTTATTAAGTTGTCCATTCCTCTTTGAGCATTCAGGACAATGTATCATTTTAAGCTTGGGGAGAGGGTTAGTGTGAAAATTAGCACTTTTGTTAAAAAAAATTAAATGTTCTGTTTTTAGGCTAAATTTTTCAAATTTTATTTTCCATTTTGTATTTTATTTTCTACATTGCATTTGCATATAAAAAATTTGAAAAATCCAAAAAATATTTTGCTTTTTATTTTTCTGCATTCATAAAAAAAACCCAAAAATATTTTATTTCTAGTTATTTTATTTTTTTTATTTTCTACATGAAAAAAACAATCAAATGAGATGGGGATATATTTTTACATTCGATTTTTTTATATTTAGTTTTATTTATTCTTTTATTCTTTTATTTATCATTTTATATTTTACTTTTTTATATTTTTCTTTTTATTCATTTATTTCTTTCTTAACTAACTTATTTTTTATTCTTTATTCTTTTTATTTTTTTTAAATTCATATTTTTTCTTTAATTTTTTTACTAATATTTTTCTTTTATTTATTTATTATTTTAAAATTTTTAAATATTTTTAACTAATTGTTTATTTATTTTTTTACATTCGATAACTCTGTAAAGTAAAGAGGAAGTGTGATAAGAACCGAAAATAACAGTCTCTTTACAATCAATTTTAAGAATTATCTTTTCATATCAAAAAATACTTTAAATGTTTTCAAATTATGAACCAACATATGAATCAGATAATTTTTACAATGGAAGTGTGGGATGGAAAAACGAATAGGGTTTTAGAAATAATTTCCTTAAATGCCTTAAAAAGATCCTTGATTGGATAACCATTTTCTTTCCTTAAAGTACTTAACCCTATAGTTTATACGCCTTTTGGGGTTAGGAGAGAATTCTTGTTATATCCACACAATTTGTTACCATTTTTGAAGTATTAAAGATATGATGGGCCTCAAAGTGAAATCCGCACCCAGTCAATATATATGTTAGAAATGGTATATCAAGAAACTTGAAGAAATCTGAAATTCAAAGTCAAATCCAAGTCAAGTTTAAATTGAAATCAAGAACCAGACAAAGTTAAATCTGAACAGTTGATCAAGAGAAAGAAGATGTGTGGTATAATGTAATAGATCCCTCAATAGTGGAATCATTGGCGTAAGTGTGGATTTTCTGTCCATAATGGAGCTTATCGTGTTTACTGGACGAGTTCGAAAAAAAAGGATGGGTTGGTCAAGCTAAGTTTTTATAAACAATTTTTTATGAAATTATTTTTGAAAATAAACTATTTTCACAAAATGAATTCGGAATAAAATTATTTGCTCATGCTTTGTTTGACTTACTAAGTATGAATTTTGAATCTGCAATAAAGGTACTAAGACTGTTGTCTAGGTAGTGATTTCATGGGAGCTTCCTCGTTATGAAATCTGATCATGTCAAGAAAAAAAAGAGTTAAGTATTTAACTTTCCTTTTATTTATTTCAATTTTTATTCTAAATTCTTTTTAGCTCATCTACATTTTTCCATCTGTTTATAATGTTTAATCTTTTTATTAGTAGAGGGCAAGTAAGGTTTAAGCTTGGAGAGATTTGATAGATATCATTTTATGCATCTTTTAGCGTAGTTTTTATTAGCATTTAGCATCATATTTTGTACATTTGCATGTCATTTGTTTAAATAATGTTCCGCTCATGTTTTTTACAAAAATTCATGTACTTTTAGCATTTTTATGTCACTTTCAGATAAACCGAGTGGAGCGGTACTTTGGGAGTAGTTGGATGCATGTTTGGATCTTAAATGGAGTTGGAACTGAAGAAGGATGCTAAGGAATAACATGAAGTGCCTAAACAAACGAATCACGTCTGAAACGAGCCAAAACCTCAAATCTGCAATCGCATTTCTAGTTTATGCGATCGCATGACTGTATCAAACTTTTGTAGAGCCGAAATAAGTCATTTGGATGTCATCTACGAATAATAATCAATATCTGCGATCACATAAGCAGTATCTGCAATCACATCTTCTACACGCAACCCCAGAAACTTTAGGAATGGCTTCGTACTTCATTTAAACGCAATTCTAGAAGAAATTTGGAAATATACGATCGCAATTTTCATTTCTGCAATTGCATTTTTGTCCCGAAGTTCTGAAAAATTTGAAAATAGCTACGTACATCATTTAAGGGTGAATATGGAAAAAATCATGATTTCTACGATCGCATAATCCTTATCCGCGATCACATTTTTCACCAACTTGTACCAGAAGCTTCTGTATTGAGTATAAATACGACCCTCATTATCAGATTAAAGGGTTAGACGATTCTAGGCGACGAAGAACACTTTTGAAGGCAATTTCTAATAACTTCCAACAATTTATGAAGACCTGAAGGTTGTGAATCATCTCATATGTTTAGTTTAGAAGATTATTCATTTCATTTTTCTTTTTACTAGTTTAGATTCGTTTTTAGTCATGCTTGGCTAAAATCCTAGTTTTCAGTTTTGAATAGACTAGTAGTTTTCATGTGATTAGTTATCAGATCTGGTTTCTTTTTGTGTTTATATATAGATTTTTCTGTTTTGAGTTTAATGAATGTTTGATTTTAATTCTTGTTAGTCTGATCACCTAGCTAGGGTATTTTCTCATTCCAATTAATCAGTTAATCGAATCTGTAATTATTCTTGTCAACTAGTAATAAGTAACATGTGTCAGATTGCTTCTGTGTTTAGGATTTAATTCTACTATAAACTGTAAAAAATATCTTTACGCTTCCTAGCTTGTGAGAAGTATTGAGTATTGCTGGAAATTTTACAAAGATCATAAAGCTTCTTTTTTTAATTTAATTAAGAGCTTGTTTAATTAAATAGTAAAAAGTTAGGGTTAAGTCAAAGAGCTTGTTTTGATTAACTAGAGTAGGTAAAAGAAATTATACAAATAGAATGCATTATGAATAACCAGATCTAGGTTGATTTCATGATTAGGAAAGTCGTAGCAGAATTGAAATCGTTTTTATTATTGATTTTCGTTTAGTTTATTTTCACTACAACTTTTAGGTTTTAGTTTAATTCAAATTCCCCTTTTATGATTTATGTTTCTTGACTAGAATGTGCCTGATGCAAAAAGGCATTGACCATTATGTTGTATCCCTGAGCATTTAACCCTGCTTCCCTATGTTATATTATTAGTGCAACCAGCAATGAAATTTTATTTGCTTAGCACGTCCGCGACAGCATGTTAACAGATAACAATATCTTAGATAAATTTGATTGAAAACAAGTTTAAGTCAAAAATATTTTGCATATAGAACTTGTTATTTATAAAACATGGATATGTACTTTATAGTTCTTATTAAGAGATCTAGTCTCATAATTAGGATTTTAATCATTTCCGAATATGAAGGTGAGCGTTATGAAAAACAATATAAGTAAAATAGTCAATCATTCATATATTAAAATAACTGAGGCATATGTTTAGACAAGCTAAATTAAAACATACATTGTTCCAAAAGAAACATTGTTTTATATTACAAGTACATTACATTCCTAGCATAATTAATAAACTAAACTCTGATAGTGTAGCTCCAACTTGATTGTACTCAACTACTTGCTCTTCTGTAAATATCTGCAAGACATTTACAAATATTAGTTTAAGATTTAGTACCAAGTACTTGAGTGTTATATAAAAAGTATGATTTCTATCTAGTAGATACTTGAAGTACTAATCTCTTCTAGACTTTCTTTCTAGATAAGAGGAGCAGTTCCATCTATGTGTACCTTCTTAGATATCTTAGGCTTAAAGGAGCCATTTCCATGAACTAATGGCCTTTTAGAGCACACATGGTGACTCTTTTCAGCCTTGCATTCTTCCTCCATATGAGCTGGTTCATACCAAAAATCATTGTATTTTTCGGATTATTTTCTCGACCTAACGAAAAATATAAAATGCTTCTAAGCCTTACAACTCGTCCTAGAGTTTTTGGAATAACTTAATACAATGTCAGTTTAGAAACATCATCAGAATCATTGCAACGCTTCCACCAAACATTATAATTCGGTATGTTCTTGATATCAGGTTGTGCGGGAATAGGTCCTTCAAGAACGTGCAACTTATTATCGTTTTGGAGATTTTCTTATAAAACACACGTCCATTAGATAATAATGTACCCCTATAATATTAAATGTTCACGTTGATTGACAACATCATACTGATGCATAGTAGTGAGATTGGATTTGGTTCTCATCTACAAAATTTTGACAAAATTCATTTAGTATTTTCAATATATAAACTCTTTAACAATTAATACTCTTCTATCCAAAAACATTAATTATCAAAGTCTAGGATCCAAGTTGTAAAACCAAAAAAATGGTTAGGTGACCTTTATCCCATTTATTTGAATCCCATCCGGTTGATATTGATTATCAATTATATCTTACTATATAGTTCCTAGATTTATGGGATCACTAATAATAAATTTAATTAGACATGTTTGATCTCATCTATGCCTCGGAACTCTCTTGTTTAGGTGACATTTATCGCAAAAGATTTCTGATCAAATCATCCAATTTGAAAAACATGTGTAATCGACCAATAACTTGGTTATAGAAATTGCGAAGACACCCTGGCCATCAAAAGATAACACTAAGCGATTAGGTGACGTTTATCACACTAGTGCATCTAAGTGATATGCGAGTGTTTTTCAAAATGAATTGCATAGATTTGAGGTTTGAAATGGTCTTTTATAAATTATATAATTCTATTTTTAAAAAACATATGATATCATGGTTATTATTTGCATATAATAAACAATGGTACCAATTTTCAAAAGAAAATCACTTTAAAGGTTTTGTGTGTGTGTGTGTGTGTGTGTGTATATATATATATATATATATATATATATATATATAAGCTAATTTTTTTTTTTATAGTTTTAACGAGATTCACCTTAATAAATGGTATTAAGTTTTAGTGCATTTGAACAATTTATATCTTTAATAAAACTTCTTTTTATTACTTATATATATATATATATATATATATATATATATATATATATATATATAGAGAGAGAGAGAGAGAGAGAGAGTGTTTGTATAAGTTACAAAAATCACAATTTTTAAAACTTTTAATAATTGAGTTTTTCAATATTTTTCCTTATTAGTATTTTTTTTTAAAAAATTTTTTATTTTAAAATAATAATTTGTTACATCTTATGTCCGCATTATTAATTTTGAAAACCACACTCCATGTGATGTTTATTTTTTCCACAATTATTTTTTCATGTGAAAAAGTAATTTATCAAAGACACATAATAATTGCATAAAATAAACAACACAAACATGCATAAAAATATATATGCATAAACATAACCAACTAATGATATTTTTTGAGCCAACACAAAAGATATCAAGTCCATTCCTAAAGGGGCACTTAAAGGGAACAAAAATTTTCTTGTAATGTTGTTGTAGAAGTTCTCACTTGAGAAAACAGTTATTGCTTGCAAAAGATTAGAAATAACTTCATTATTGCAATATTTTAGCAATATGCAACACTTTCAGAAGGTGTTGCAAATGCCTAACAACCCTTTGTGAATTCTGCCATCAGCAGCAGCAACAACAACAACAACAACATTTAGCGATAGTTTGCAAACTGTCACTGAAAATCCTAGACACCTTTTAATTGTGAAAATTGCACGTTTATCTACAAAAATGGATCCAACTTCATTTCTTGTTACGTTTTTGTACAAATAAATTATTTCTAACAACTAATTTATTATTTATAGAAAATAAACCAAGAAAACTAATCTATTTTATTTATTACATGCCATATGAATAAGTAAATTACTACAACCATTTTTATAACAAAAACAGCAAACACAGCAACACAACAAACATAATGGTCATTGGCTAGTTTATGCATATCATACATATCAACATACACATTGTACAATTTTTGTTTTTCTAAGACAACTTTAAATGAAAAAAGATGCATGAAACTTTTGTCACAAAAATAACAATTAAGAATTTGTCAAATAAAATATGTATGAACTTACTATTATACAAAACCAAGTTATCCATATTCTCCAAAAACTAAGATTTCTAAAAATTAAAAGAATCTAACCAAGATTGAAGGTGGCTCTGATACCAATTGTTGGGTTTTATTTCAAAATTAGTTTCAAAAACTAGTAAAATGGCAAATAGAAAACTTCAAGATTTCGAAAATAACATAACAAATTATACCTATTGTTGTGACATGTTCGATAGGGGTTTGGATGTTGGATGATGGATCTGTCGTGGAAGTTTTCCTAAGAACACGACACAGAAGAATCGTTAAAGGATGTTCGAGAGTTCTCCCGGGATGTCGCTCCGACGATCAACTTACTGTTATACGTGTTTCTAACGGATCGTGTGACATCCCCATTTTCACGGCCAGAAAAGACTGATTTTGTTTATGCTTTGTTTAAAAATCAGAGTAATATTTTAAATAAAAGTGTTGCGGAATTTGTCCCAAAACAATATATGATAAAGATTTATCAAAAGCATTTCCGTAGAAATGTATTTTATTAAAAAGACTCGGGATGTCATGTTCGATACAGATCATAAGCATAAACAATACAATATAGGCCTTACTACATTATTCCGTATTTACAGGCCTAAAATCCATTAATCTCTCATCCCAAGACATAACATCTATGCTCATGCGCCACTACCTATAATACAAGAAACTGAGTGGGTTAGGCTTGGGAGCCTGGTGAGCACATAGGGTTTTCAACCCACAATAAATAAGTTTATTAACTTTATCAAACCAAACAAACCCGATTACCCGTTCCCGTTATCCTCACTTTACGTCCCTAAAACATCTAACACAAGGGACCTAGTCTAAGGACTATCATCGGTATGGACACTACTGCTAAGGGGATTCCTCAGCAATAAATGTCCTTAAGGCAACCATGTGGGGGATGGAGTACACCTGGTGAGCACACAGTTCAAATAAACACCTACATGTTGCGAGCCTGCTAGTGTTCCACTGGACTGTCTAGAATAGTCTGTGGTCGACATCTATACTCCGCTAGATGACTGAATCATCATAACATCTATAACGAGGCCTCTCGTTATTTTATTTTATCACACAACAACTATTACATCTACCCATGTTCTACCAAACACATTTTGTAGATATAAAATACATATACAGTTTAAATCATTTAAAACGTGTATAAAATTGTTCATCCAACATAGATAGCAAGTATACGGATAATATGCACACACAACACGTAATTTATATAAATACTTCATATCTATGTGTAAGCTGAAAGTAACTATGCACTCACCTGAAAAAGGTCGTGATTCTGCCTTCGAGCAGTGCTTCGTTATCTCAAAACAATTATCCCTCGATAAAACCTAGTATCAATACCACTAGGGTTTAGTCTAACGTTAACCGTGACTAATTAATAGTATAGATATTATTATTATTATATAAGCGTTAAACAACACTCCATATAACTCATAATGATAGCCTAAATAATTATTTTAAGGTCCTAATAATGTTACTATATTAAAACATAAGCTATACTAAAGACAGGTTAGGTACAACTCACTTACAGCGGGTTTCCTTGGAAACCGGGCTCCACCGGAGCAGCGTTCCCGAGCTGAAAGGATCTTTTCTCAGGACTCCGGGAGCCTCGGGGTTTCCTTCGGGTGCTAGGGGGTTTACGTAGGCTTTTAGGGGGGGGGGGTAAGGAGCTTAGAGAGAGAAAGAATGTTGGAGAGGTGTGAAGAGAAGTGAATGCCCGACACCTCTATTTATAGGAGGCCTGACTGGTGTACTCGCCGTGTAGGAGGACCTACTCGCCGATTTGGGGCATGTGGCAGTCTTCTGGTGGTGCCATGTGTCCAATTATGGTGGTACCACGTCACCCCCTATCGCGTATCAGCCTTCAAACTTAGAAAAATCATAAATTTCGCAGACGAGCTCCGTTTTTGACGTTTTTTTCAACGCGTAGGTAAAATCAAGATCTACAACTTTCATTTAGACTCTTTCGGCTAATTCTCGACCGATCTCAAATTTAACAGTAGGAGGCGTTTAGACTGTTAAATGACCGCGAAGAATTCGTAACTCCTTCATACGGACTCCGTTTTCGTATTTATTTTTATCTTTGAGTTCCTATTAATGATATCTTCAACTCTCATTTAGGTCGCGTAAGCCAAAAACTGCTCGAACTAAAATTCGAGTTTCGGGTCGTGCACTGCTAAGCCGAATCTTAGAAAAATCATAACTTCCTCATACGAAGTCAGATTTGGGCGTTCTTTTTATGGATGTTCTCGGTTTAACATATACTACAACTTTGGTTTAGATAACTAAGGCTAAAAAGTCCTCTATCTTAAATTCAGTATTTACGTCTCCCGGTGTCGTGCCGGTTTTGCCGAAAAACTTCGACAGGCCGTTATAACTCGGATTTTGGCGTTCTTTAAATGTACTGAAACCAGGAGACATATTCTACAACTTGGTTAAGATTATTTTTTCTAAATAATCTTTTTTCTAAAAGTCGTTTTCGACCCCTATTGCCTCTAAATTGACTAGCCCGGATCTACGGGCGTTACAGATCGTGGGGACCTCGTCCGATGAGCGTGAGACATGGCCTCCTCTGACTAGGAGGATCATGCCCACGTTAACTAATTGCCTAGTGACATTGGTTCTGGGCATCACCTAAGCTTCTTGTCACGTCCTGATTGGTCGTGAGTGAATGATAAGATCATAGGGGTTTGTCCCTCGTGGAGGGAAACGAACTGCCACCCCGGTGCTGGACTGCCTTGGCTAAGACCGGGCCTTGGCCAAGGTCCTAACGAGATAAAGTCTCGTTTATTCTTTCCGTTACATTTAACGTAGCCATTCTTGGTAACGTTAACAAGTCCCTTAGACCAGTATACCTACGCGTTCACGACGTAGCAGAATTGTTCTGGTCTACTCACAGACATATGGCGGGCTACTATTGATAGCTTATGCAGTTGGCAGGGCGAAATCGCCATTGTTCGGCGGTTTCATCATAAAGACGGTTCACTGCCCCCTTTTGTGGCATTTAAGCCTTTGTTCCTCCTGGCGTTTCCTCCTTACCTTCTACTTTTCTCTCTTCGACTTCTTGTTTCTAAGAAAACCCTTTTAACACTTTCTTCATATTTTTCCATGGCCGCCACTCATTCTTTGGGAAGGGATCTTACCAATGAAGAATGGGAATCCTTCGAGTTCCGGTTTGGGTTCGTTCCCAAACACGGAGTGCAAATCCCCTTACCAGATGCATCACTTTACAGTCCTCCTGAGGGAAAAGTTGGCATCCTAATCGCCTTGTTCGACACGGGTCTACGCTTGCCTACCATATATTTCTTCAACCTGATCATCCGGGAATACGGGTTTTCCGTGAGAGAACTAACCCTTATCGCTATAAACAAGATAGTAGGTTTTAAACTTCTCTGCCATGCCCTAGGCCGCCTACCGACTGTTCCAACTCTCAAGCACTTCTTCAATGCATCTACTCAGTCGGGGACTTGAAACCTTTCTCGTCGGTGTGGAGTCCCTACTCTTATCCACGATAAGAAGTCCAAGAAGAATTGGTAGGAGAAGTTCTTATGGGTGAACAACGATCTCGTGGTGCTCAGTTACCCAATGGGCTAAGGTGTATGTCGACCGCGCTCTGAAACTTTTTGGATCTGACATGGACCTGGCTGATGTCTTAGAGAAGATTAACATCAACGGTGAAGATTGACCTGACTGCTTCTTCGCCACCGGCGGAATGAGCGTCGCTTGGAGGGCTTGCGGGAAATGTCCAAGTTTTTCGTTGAGAAAGATGGTATTTCACTTTCTCCTCTTCCCCATTTTTTTAAAAAAATATTGGCAAAGCATGTTTAAATAGGTATTCTTTTTAACCGTTGTTATCTTTTGCTTTGTTACCAGGTGTGGAGTAGGTTGTTTCTTTAGAGGAAGCTCTTCAGGGTCTATACGACGGTGAGCTTCAGTGTCGTGACATCAATCTTGTGGAGGCTCTTCCACCCCTTATTTCTAGCCGAGGAATCGAGGCTACTATCGGTTCTTACAGTGTTACCAGCGCCGGAGAGGATCCGGATCTACAGGACATTTGTTGTCACTGGTGTTTCTCAGAAGGATCCTACACCTTTCGGGTCCCAGAGGAGTCTTCGTTGTGTCAATAGGCATTTTGCTTTCTTGGAAGCCTCCTCCGATGGTCGAACTGAGATGGCCATCACCGGGCCCCCTCTTCGTAAGAAACATAATCTGAGTTTCTTACTAGGGGGTACCAATGATTTCAACCATGCCCCCGAGGAAAGTCCTCCAAAACTGCTGGAAGGGGCACAAATTAGGGCGATTGAACCGCCCTGTCATATAGGAGAAGAAAACACCGAAAAGACCAACCCTATTCCCACGGTTGAAGGGGCCTTGGAAAAAACTGGTTCTTTTCCTTCCCAAGGTCTCGCATCAACCTCTTCGGATAAACCTGCAGCCATTTCCCTTCTTCCGGGTTCTCATCCATATGCCTACAGGCTAACTTACCAGGACCTTGTCTCCGACCATGACACCGCTCTTGAATGGTGTCGGTATGCTTTTCCTCCTGCTATAATTGAGGCCTCAACTGTCTTGTCAGATGAGTACATGGCCGACGGCTTGCGTTACACCGCCGCCTAAGTGTCATCTTACTTGGTCGCAGCTGTTGAATGTATCTCCGAGATGGGGACCATCCATTCTGATTCTGATAGGAAGAGCATTAAATGTGGAGAGCTGAAAGCCCAGGTGGCCAAGATAGAAGCTGATAAGAGTAGCTGGGAGGCCAAGTAGGAGGTAGTGCTGCTCGAGAATGCAAGCTTAAAAGAGAAAGTGGCAAAGCTAGAGGAAGAGGTGAGGTGCCTGAATGATCGCGTGAGGGCCCACAGTCTAGAGAATACCGGTCTGAGCGAGCGGACGGTAGAACTAGTGGTTGATCTAGTTGCCAAGAGCGTTGCAAAAGGAGTGTTGGAGAAGGATGTTTCGTCGATCCTTAGCGATGGGCTCAGCCAGGTGGTGGACAAGGTGATCGAGAGCCCTCAATTTCTCCAAGGCTTGGTTTAAGTATGGGCGGCAGGGTTGGAGCATGGAAAGAGAGATGTGAAAGAGCTAGTGACTATAGGGGAGTTGAATCCGGAGGTTGAGGTCGACATGGCCACTAAGACCCAAGAGATGGAAGATGGCATGACGGCTTTTACTGAGACAAATTTCATTGGCTATCTCCGCCTGGGCAATCTGTACATGGCCGGGCTCCGCGATCTTTGTCAAGATGCTCAGAGAGATGGGTCTGGCCCTAACCCAAGTTCTTCACCCAGTGATGGTAACACCCCTACCCACAAGTAGCGCATGTTTATTTGATTTGTTGTGATGTAATCTCAGTGAACCTTTCTCTCTTGTTTTTTGCCTTTGCTGCCCACAGAGGTAGCCTGAATGTCCGAGAGTCCGACAATCTAACAATTTCTACTTTCTGTTATTGGGCATGAATGTTTTTCACTACCACATATATTCTTGTTGTTTGGTCGCTTCATGTATGGTTTATGTTGGCACCACATGGTATTTACGCAGGGCTGGCTTATACCCCTGGTTTGAGTTCCTTTATTGGTGAACTCTTTATGCCTTACTAAAGCTGGTCTTTGAGAAATTTGTTCTAATTTGCTTCTTAAAGACCATAGGTGTAGCCAAGATCTCATCTTGAGGCTCACCCGATTATTCTTTTCTCATTAGTAGAAGTATGACTCTTCTACACTCATGCCACATGTTCTTTTGTATGTTTGCTATGATGTGATTGATGAACATGTTTTGGGAGAAAGGTTATGAGCCTTTTTTTGCAAACTCCCTGGCTACCTCCTTGTAATGATTTCGCTCGTGTGACGTTGGATGATCAATCGTTGTTGTCATACGGTAAAGGTACACATCCTCTTTTTTTTTCAAGCTGGAAAATAAGGAGCATTTGAATTGCCCTTTCTGTTTGATCTAGTTTTGTTTCGAGTGTAATAAGACTGAAAGTAGTAAAGTAATTTTTGCTGATTACATTTACTTGTTAAAACTAATACACAATAACTTTGCTAGCATTAATTCTATCTTTAATTCTCGTTTTAAGAGAAAAAGTGATGCAGGCTCTACGCATTCCCCGTTCTTGGAATGGCACGCCCGTCCTGAGCTTCTAGGACATAAGCACCATTCTTATGGGCTTCCATAATTTTGTATGGTCCTTCCCACGTGACATTGAGTTTCCCCAATGGTTCAACGTGGCTAGACTCTTTCTTTTTTAGCACCCATTCTACAACTTTGAAGTTCTTCACCCAGACTTTTCGATTGTAATAGTTCTCAGTTTGTGATTTGTATAGTGCCCGGTGCACTTGTGTCGCCTCACCTTTTCCATTGAGCATGTTGAGGTCCTGACACCGCCCTTCTTCATTAGCTGCTTCCTCAAAACTCTCTGTTTTCAAGGAGCCTGCCACTATTTCCAGGGGGAGGACTGCTTTTGTCCCATAAGTTGAGCTAAATGGGCTTTCTCTTATACTTGACCTTGTTGTGGTATGATATGACTAGATCACGGTTAGAAGTTCATCCACCTAGGTGGAATTTGATCTGAGTAACCTTTTTTTCAAACCATTGACTATGGTTTTTTTTATTGATATCGCAGTCTGTCGATTGACCAAAGAATGCGCTACTGAGGTGAACCGACGATGGATTTTCTTCTCTTCGCACCACTCCTTGAAGGGGCTTCCTTCAAATTGCGTGTCTTTGTCACTTATGAGGATCCTAGGAGTTCCAAAATGGGTCAGGATGTTCTTGGTCAGAAATTTTATCATTTACTTGCCAGTGACTGTGGCTAGTAGTTCCTCCTCTATCCATTTGGTAAAATAATCCACGACTACGAGCAAATACTTCACGTCCCCCGGTGCCGGTGGGATAGGTCCCACTATATCGATCCCCCATTGATGGAAGGGCCAGGGGATGGTGATGCTAGTTAATGGCATGGATGGTTGATTTTGGAAGCAAGCGAATGCTTGGCACTCTTTACATTTCTTGGTTAGGGTTGCGGCGTCGTTGTACACGTCTGGCCAATATACCCATATGCAGAGTATTTTGTCGGTGAGTGCGCGAGCACCTTCTTGTGCTGATGCGTCCCCATAATGGTTTTCTTTGATGAATGTTTTCCCCTCTGTTTTAGAGATGCACTTGAGCCATGGGCTTAAATATCCACTTCGGTACAGTTGGTTGTCCCTGATTGCAAAATGGTGTGCTCTGATTTTGACCTTTCTCGCCTCCTCTGGGTCGTCCGGGAGCACGCCATGGCGCAAGTAATTGACATAGGGTTTAGTCCATTATGGAAGAGCCGATATTGTATTAACCTTTTGGTTATCAATACTTCTCTCCAGGAGTACTTCGACCAACACTTTCTTTGTGAGGTGATCATATGAAGTAGAGGCCTGTTTTCTGAGAGTGTCTGCCCTTGCATTTTTTCCTCAGGAGATTTTTTTTATTGAAAAGTTTTTGAATGTGCTAGCTAAGCTACAGACCGCGTCTAGGTATTTCTGCATCCCGGGGTCCTTTACCTCATATGTTCTGTTTATTTGGATTGTGACAAGTAACGAATCACTAAGGGCCACTAGTTTTTTTGAGCCAACCTCTTTGGCTAGCCTTAGACCTCCTATGTGTGCTTCGTACCCTGCCTCATTGTTTGAGACTTGGAAGTCAAACCGCAGCGTGTAAGTGATATCTTCACCCTTGGGGATTTATATGATCAGTCTTGTGCCTGAACCTTCTTTGCTTGTTGTGTCATCGGTGTATAGCTTCCAGAGTTCTTTGCCAGCTTCAGGCTCGAGTAGGTCAACGGAGATCGTTGTTGGCACTCCCTTAATGGTATATAGAATTTCAGCCAGGAAGTTTGCGAGGGCTTGTGCCTTGATGCTAGTCTAGGGGTGGTAATGGATATCATGTTCGCCTAATTCTATGGCCCACTTAGCCAGGTGACTGGACTTTTCCAACCTTAACATCACTTGCTTTATTGGATAACTAGTCAGAACATCCACCTTATGGGCTTGACAATACATCCATAGCCGTCTGACAGCGTATACCAGGGCGAGGATAAGTTTTTCTAAGGCTAGGTAATTGACCTCTAGTCCTTGTAGGGCCCCGCTAACAAAATGGATGGGAACCTGCTTGCCTTCTCTCTCGACCACTAACATAGAGGAGATGGCTTCTTCGGAAGCTACTAGATACATCTGTAGCGTTTCCCCTGGTAACGGGCAGGTGAGAGTCGGTAGTTGGTGTTGGGCATCTTTTGGTTGTTGCAATGCCGCATCCGTTTTTTCTGTCCACATGAATTGCTTGTGTCCATGCACCCTTTAAGTGTTTAGTACAAGTGGAGCGCTTGTTCTGCAGATTTGGTGATGAATCTTCTCAATGCTGTTAACCTGCCGTTCATCTCCTGCACACCCTTGAGGGTGTGAGGGGTTTTCGATTCAAGGAACTCCTAGATTTTTGTGGGACTGGCCAGAATTCCTTCCTTGGGTATCTGATAGCCAAGGAATTGCCCTTCCTTTACTCCGTAAGTATATTTGGTTGGGTTTAACTTCATCTTCGCTTTGGTTATCGTTTAGAAAGTTTCTTCAACATCGTGGAGTAATGCCTCTTCATTGTGGCTCTTATCTACCATGTCATCGACATAGACTTCGATATTCTTACCAATTTGATCGGCGAATACTTTGTCCATGAGCATTTGATAAGTAGCACCCGTATTTATGAGTCCAAAAGAAATTTTATGGTAGCAGAAGGTGTCCTTTTCGGTGTGGAAGGCAATTTTTGTTTCGTCCTCTCGTTTCATCTATACTTGATGGTAGCACTTGTATGCATCAAGGAAGCATTTGAGCTGAAATCCATCAAGCGATTAGACCTTCTGATCAATCTCCGGGAGAGGATAACAATCCTTTAGGAATGCATTGTTAAGGTCCGAGTAATCAATGAACATTTGCCATGACCCATTGGCTTTCTTTACCATGACGAGATTTGTGATCCATGTTGGGAACATTACTTCCCTGAGGATGCCGGCGTCCACCAGATCAGCCACCTCTGCGTTTATGGCCTTGTTTCGTGCTGCCGGCTGGCCCCTCATTTTTGTTTAACCAGATTGCTTACAGGCATGATATTAAGGTTGTGTTTTATAACCTGTCGATCAACGCTTGTCAGATCTGTTGGTTTCCAGGCGAAAACGGAGGAGTGTTGCTTCAGGAGTGCAACCAGCTGTGACCTGGTCTCATCTGATAAGTGAGCTCCGATTCGCACGAGTTGTTCGGGATATTCCATGTTTATCTGGTGTTGCTTAGTGGAACATCCCTCCTTGGACATCTTTGGTGCTCGCAAAAGCTCTGGAGAGGCTATGATCTGGTGGCAATGTTGTGCTCTGGTGTTTGTCGCTAGGACCGTCACTGATCCCTAGCGTGTGGTAAATTTAACGATGTCATGGATCATTGACGGTACGAGGTACAATAAGGAGATTGCTGATCGTCCGAGCAGAATATTGTGTTCTGCTGGGTACCGGATCACAGAGAATTCAATTGTCCTTGCGATTCGATACCTCTCGTTGTGGATGACCAATGTTAAGGGTAGACGAACAGTGCCCAATGGCCACAAGCTATGCCTAGTGAATCCTACCAATGGTCCACTGGTTGGGGGTTGTAGCCCCTCCTTCAACGCGTCTGGTAGTTTCCGGAAACAATGCTCATAGAGTATATCAGAGCAACTACCATTGTCAATGTATATTTGATGGACTGTCATGTTACGAATGAATCCAGATATTAGGAGTGGGTCTCACGGATCCTAGTTCGATGGTATGGGATCGCTGCTCGAGAAACTAATGTTGAGTAGGTTTCTCGAGAGTGCCTTGAACTCGTCTTCCGCATAGTGAGGTGTGTTTCTCTTACGAGAGTTAGAGATGGAGAGTACGTCTATGCCGTCATATGGATTTTTCTACAACAGACCGAGATGCGATATCGCCATTTGAGGTAATGAAACATCCGACGACAGTTTCTGGAAACTGCTCTGGAGTACTAGCTCTGCTATATCATCCGTAATTGGCAGGATCTGTGCCATTAGCACCTATATTGGGGCCTGTGTTCTTCACTCATGATGATGGTCGTTGCTTAATGTCACCGATATTCTGAACAAATCTTTTACTGCCATCCTAGATGTTGTAGGTTTTAGATCCCCCCTTTTGCAGAGAACCAACATCGTCTATTGGTTGTATCACTTTGATGATATGTCCGGATGGCACCAAATGTTATGACATGTTCTACAGGGGTTTGAATGTCGGAATAGATCTGTTCTGGAAGCTTACTTCAGAACACAACACAGAAGAATCGTTAAAGGACGTCCGGGTGTTCTCCGGGGACATCGCTCTGATGATCAAGTTTGTTTTCTGAGAGAGGTAATTTTAGGGTAACGTTCGTGTGAACGAAGATGGATCCCTTCCTTGAGGCGGAAGAGATCCTTTTATACCTGTTTCTAACGGATCGTGGGGACCTTTTCTGATGAGCGTGAGACGTGGCCTCCTTTGACTGGGAGGATAACTCCCACAATAACTAACTGCCTGGTGACCTTAGTTCTGGGTGTCACCTAAGCTTCTTGTCATATCCCGATTGGTTGTGAGTGAATGAGAAGATCACGGGGCATTTCGTCCCTCGTAGAGGGAAACGAACTACCATCTTGGTGCTGGACTGCCTTAGCCAAGGTCCTGACGAGATAACGTCTCGTTTATGCTTTTCGTTACATTTAACGTTGTCGTTCCTGGTAACATTAACACCCACCAAGTATCATCTTGCAAGCTGTAGAAAGATTAGATCATCAACCAAAGAAGGGAAGAAGAAATAACAACATATGTAGTTGTTTGGGTCCTCTTCGGAGTCTTAGAAGTTGATTAAGAAGTATGAACTTTAGAGACACTAAAAAGTTGCCAACATGGAGTTGGATGATAGTCCTTCTGATGAAATCTTAAGATTGGAGTCTAATACACAAGTATTTGATCCAAGAGAGAAAATACATGTAACATTCAATACTTCTATTCTCTGCAATAGAGAAAAGACATTGAGAGGAAGACATTTCAACAATTGCAAGCAAGTGAGTAAACAAGAATGCAAGGTTTAGTCTTTAAGCATAAAGTGAAGTGCTTACCCATTAGGCCTTTACACTTTAAGACAACCATGTCCCTATGTCATGAACATGTCTCTTAGGGTTCTTTCTTTACATTAAAAAAATGCAAACACCATACTTCCTCTAATCCATGTAACATTCGGCAATAAGAAGAAAAAGAAAGAAAGAGGTTCAAATTTTATAAAACAAGTTTATAAAATATAAACTCTAACTTTTAGGTAAAAGACAAAAGAATTTATCTAGTCCAAAAAGGGTTATACATGACCTATTAATTCATACCATATGAAACAATATGTTACTTTCCATTGAAAATTAATATTTTGATTAAATAAATAATTTCCAATTTTGGTTATAAGAGTTTACTGAATATTTATTAAAATCAATTTCTAATAAATACTCAATTATATCAAGGTGTTATTAGTATGACCCATTAGTATCATATGTTAATTAGGAATATCACTTTAATATGATTCTTCACCATACAAGATCCTTCATCTCATACTCATCTTAACTGATTATCTTATCCTCCATAGAGGCGCTTCATACTCTTGTGCTTTATCATACCTCAAGTCAGCCATTTCTCTTATCCTTTTTTATCAATCATTTGGCACTCGGACTTATGACTCACCCTCAAGTAACGAGTGTAGATGCTCATGGAAATCATCATCATCATCTTTATCATTATTGTCATAAAATATGGACTAAAACTCATTAAGTCCCTCTCACAACGAATATCGATGAGATACTCAACAAGTCAGTATATGTCAAATATTATCACTCATTTTTCAATAACTTCATGAGTTTGCAAATCATGCAAATCAATATCAATCACATTAATCTCTATGATACTCATAGTGTGGTTCGTTTATTCAAATATCTATGAATCACTCAGATTGCTCAAATTAATAACAATCGATCAAATCAATTACTTTGATTAATATCAATCGTTAAGATCAATATGAATATTCATATCAATTACTTAATCAATCTCTTGACTCACTCGTATCAATGATCAATTATTCAATTCAATCACTCTTATCACTTAGATCAATCACTATTATTGATTAGATTAATCACTCAGATTGATTATATCATTCACTCAAATCATTTACTCATATAAATATTAATCGCTTAGATCAATCAATCAAATCTATCAATTGCTCAAATCAATCACTCTGATCAATATCAATTACTCAGATCTAGTACTCGGATTCCTCAGATCAGTACGATCAATCACTCAAATCAATATCATTCATGCAAATTAATTACTCATATTGATATCATTTACTCAAATTAGTCACTCAAATCAACCATAATGGATCTTTTTTTGGGATTAAACCTCGACACCTCTCGGAGACCTATATACATATCTCTATGATCAATCTCATATTATAATTATGCATCGCCACCTCTTGGGGGCCTAATCACGTGATTAAGCCTAATCACCTCTTAGAGGGTCAATCATAATATAGTCTACATGGGCAAACCCAATCACCTCTCATGGGCTAAACAAGTAAGTCAATTATCTACATGAAATGATCCAATAGCCTCTCATATATCGATTATGTTAGTCTATCAATTGTCTAATCGCCTCTCAATCTCACTGCAACATGTTCTCTCATTTTCAAATATAGCATTCTGCTTATTGTCATGTCGCGGTTACTCTCCGTCCGCATCGTGGTTAGCAATGTACATTGCTATTTATCGGTCTAAGTACATCATGTATCTATGATCATTGTGCCATATATCTCTAGTCATCGCGCCACATACTCCACAACTTTTTATGCAATACTCCTTGTCATTATTAATATATACCTACAAAATGATCATTACTACAACATGAGTCTCACAGCTTAGTGAATAACAACTACTGTAACATAAATTATATAGATCATATATGCATATATCAACTCAGTATCAATAATATGCAACAAATAAATTACACCACTTAATGGTGTACACATATCAAATTTCTTAGTAACCAATTATCACTCAATCATAATCTATGTCTCAATCAATGATCTATCTCTGATCAAAGAATTATCTCATCAATGATCTATCTAACTAAAGATCAATCTCTCATGAATAATATATCTCACAATCATGATCTATTTCTCAATTGTGATCAATCTCTATGTCAATCAATCTCTCAATAATGATTTTGATGGGTTTTACATGTATTAACACAGATAAATCCTTAACACTTAAGGGTACATGCAACGTAAGGATCTATGTAATAGCTCTATTGAAGTAATATTTTATTGAACAACAAAAACTATAAAACCTAGGAAATTTTTCGTATTTAATAAACAAAGTAGGGTTTAGTTACCTTTTAGTTATTGTAGTAAATAACTATTCAAAAACCTTCTTATAGAATTCATGGAAGGAAGTACCACAAGTTCATGCCTCTAATGGTTCACACCCAAACCCTAGCAACCAAGGAACTTGAAGAGAGAGAGAGAGAGAGAGAGATAGAGAGGAGAAATTTCGGAATTCCTTTTACGAATGAAGGCTTTGAAGAAAATCAAACCCAAAAGGGGTTTAATGTCACACCCCGCTAATGCGGAAACACGAGGCGTGGCAGTACAAAGGGTCTCATAGCGAAAGTTTAAAGACAATACCAACCATAGTATTAAAAATAATTACAAATTTACAATGAGTTTGAACAACTTTTTAAAAGAAATTACAATGTATTTAAAAGTCAAGACATGCAAATGCTACTACAAGTTGTGTCTCTACGTGCCTCTTACTAGATGTTTCCTGAAAAGGCATGTAAAACGAGCGTCAACTATAAAAATAGTTGGTGAGAACTCACAGATTAAAAATAATATTGATTTCAAGAATCGAAATAAAAGTTTTCATAAATAAAAGTATATTGCTAAAATGATTTTTCAAGAATCGAAATAATATTTGTTGTTAAAAGGAGTAAACAATTTCATTGCTAAAACAAGTATATAAGTTTTCAGTAATAAAAGTTCGTTGCTAAAATGTGTATACAAGTTTCGTTGCTAAAATTAGTATACAAGTTTCGTTGCTAAAATGAGTATATAACTTTTGTTGCTAAAATGAGTATACAGGTTTCGTCGCTAAAATGCGATGTAAGATTCGTATGTGCATCAAGTTTCCATTCATGAGTTCACAACCCAAGCCTAATGACCGAATCGTGCCCTATTGACTACTTTGTGTATCGCAAACATAGTGTATAAAATGGTAAAATGCACTCAAGCAAATCGTGCGAGTGAGGAGTTTTCTACCTCCTGATAGCGCTATCCATAATAACCATAGGCTCAAAAGAGTTAATGAGTTGTTTCAAGAGATTCTAGGGACTTAACCGCGATACAGTCCTCATGAATTAAAGTAACATACATATACATACGAAATATAGCAACCAAGTTTATACGAGTCAAAATAAATACAACGAATATAAAAAGTTTAGGACATGCTTTTCCACCCCAAAACATTTAAAAACCGAAAATAAGGGAGTGGTGAATACTCACAATACATTGAGATCATGCAAATGGTGCATTGACTACGCTCCACTCGTACCACTATCGATTCCTACAATAATGGTATTCGCTAGTGAGTCTCTAATCGAAATCTAATACTAGTATATACTTACTACTATTATAGAATTATGCCAATATCGTGTCAAATTTAATATTGATAAGTTACAAAGATTTTTATGAAATCGTGAAATTTTATAACTCATGTGATTAAGATAATTTTTTAATATTAATTGAGGGCATTTCAATACATTTAAAGGTATTTTAAACTCCTAAAATTCCAAAAGTATTATCAAACAGTTTCCAAAATTCATCGAGTTTTACATTTTTGTTCCAAATACAGTATAAGTATTTTAGAAATTTTATGTTGAATTTTTTATGTGATTAACTATTTTTCCACATTTTTGTGCCTTCATAACAATATAAATTCATGAAAAGTAGAATCCAGATGATAAAAATTCCCAAACATCTCATTTCAGTTTTAATTGAAGTTAAAGACCTCAATATAAATTTTCTTGAAGTTTTGATTTGTCTAACTATTTTTCACCATTTTAGTTTCTTGAATAACCATAAAATCATGAAAAATAGTAAAGAGTTAATACAAATTACCAAACTTTAGATTTTGGTTCTAACTACATTAAAAGATTTCCAGATAAATTTTCATGGTTTATAGATATGTATAACTATTTTTCTTATATTTAATTTTCTAAATAGATAAAAATTCATGAAAACTAGCAATCAGTTAATAAAATTCCCCAAACGTTTTATATTACTACCATTACACATAATTAATCTGGAAAAAATATAAAAATGGATTTATAAACTGTTTAACCTAATTTTATGATTTTTGTGCATTTATTCTAATAAAAATGGAGATAAATAGAAAAGAGTTTCCAAAATTACCCAAAAAATTTTATTACTGTTATAAAAATAATTAAGTTGGTAAAAATATAAAAATGGATTTATAAACTGTTTAACCCAATTTTATGATTTTTGTGCATTTTTTCTAATAAAAAATGGATTTAATGTATTTAATCTTGGGAAAATAGAAGAACAATAGCATACAGAAGAGAGAAAACATCATAAATTTTATGTAGCATCCTAATATATTTTAAGGTGTTCTGGTAAATTTTCATGAATTTTGGATGGGTAAAACTATTTTACCTGTTTTTAGACCATTATAAATACAAAAATCGGGTAAAAATAGGAATGCATTATCAAAAATTCTGAAAATATTTTTCTAAGTCTTCAACATGGGGTCGGAGATGTAAAAATTATTAGGTAGCCATTTCACATTTTCTAAAGTGGCTTTATGATTTATTGGAGCTAAGCAAAAAGAAAATTCAAAACCATACTACACTCTAACAAAAATTGATGAAACTTAATTAGAGTTTATTATTTACCTTAAAGGTCGTCCAACAATTTATCTAGGATTTATAGATCTCAGAAAAGTATTTTATATTAATTATTGATCTATTTTCTTGCAATAAATATAATAATTCGAGATAATTGAATTATTTTCTAGAGATTTACAGATCATCTTATCTTGTTGATGGGAATCTGGGAAAAATCGGATTTGGTCAGAAAAAGAATTTTAGATATTTATTTGGAAATAAATCCTTCATGAACATATTTGAAAGCTTTTAACAACATACTTTGGAAATAAATCGGATTGTAACTTACTAGTAATGTAACTGGTACGTATGAACATGAAAGTATAACCTTGCTACCCAAGAGTATTCAATTGACTAGAAGAACCTTTATGTGTGTATATATATATATATATATATATATATATATATATATATATATATATATATATATATATATACATAATATATAACTAATATTTAGACCACCTTCGAACGGATAACTGATGCCCTTACAGCTACATCCCAACGAGGAAAAGGAGATAAAGCGATTTGGCCTTCCTAAGCCTTTTAAACATTACATATATAAATATAAATACATAGGCATGCATTTGATAATAAGTATAAAAGAGCTTAAGTAAAAGTATTTGATAAGTAAAAGAGCTTGTAAAATAGTTTGAACAGTAAGAAAATCACTGGTTTTGTAATTATTAATCACATGTGATTGATATAATAACTATAAGTATTCAACTTGTTGTCCTCCCCCACCCCATAAAAGCATTTAAAAACATTTAAACCATTGATTAAGGGGTATGAAATCACCTGTAGTGAGTGGTACAGATGAACTAAAGATGTAGGATTTCTAGGTGTCAAGTGAATTATTGATCACACTCTATGATCCTAGTTAACATATAATATCACATATATGTATCCAATTATTCTTTAAACAACTAATAAACAAAGTCAAGACACCCTAGGACATGCTAAACACCTTATACAAGTGTTATAAGTCCCAAGGATTGCATCTAAGTGTTGTAGGGAAGGACTAGTGTGTTTGGGGTTCAAGGAAAACTCCATTAGGGAATTTACGGTTTTGTGGTCATAACCAAAAGAGTTTACATTTGTAAACCCTTGGGTTTACAGTCGTAATCTCACCCACTTGTTGACCGTTTGATATTTGAAGCCTTAAGAGTCCCTAGAAGCTTTTCTACTTGATGTATGTGACCATGGAAGGTACTAGGGCACCATTTGAATCCTAATTGGAGTTTACGGTCCATAAACCATTTTCCTTTGAGTTTACTACCGTAAACTCATAAGGTTTACGGTATTTGGGGGTTTTCAAGTCCTTAGCTCATCAAGGTAATATTCTAGGTTAGATTTTAGGCATAAGGAATAAATATGGTCCATTTATACACTCTAAGGGGTGTTTACGGTTTTGGGAGATCCCCAAACTGTTAACACATACAAATGAGTGACTTTGGTGCTTTTCATATGATAAACACATCAAGGAAGGATCTAGACAAGTCCCTAAGGCATTGTTAAGGACTAAGGCAACCTAAGGTACCCTTTGGCACCTTACTTGGTGTTTTCGGTTTTGGGAGCCTCCCAAAATCGTGAACACCTTGTTCTTGGTGTTCTTGGGACATTTCCTTGATTTAATGATGTATAACAAGCCTTACAATACACTAGGGTAGGAATACTTACTAGTTGAAAGCTTGAAATGAGCTAAAAGTCCAAGAACACTAGTGTGTGTTCTTGGTGTTCTTGGTGTTTTGGAAATCTAATCAACACACAAAAATGGATGGATGAAAAGATGTATAATCACTAGTTGTTATGATATATCAACTAATCAAGTCAAGAAATACTTACGTTTTCGGGAAATCGGGTGAAAACCGGGATGATAGTTGAGAGTGTTTGGGAGTTGTTCTTGAGAGTGGAAATGAGAAGTGAAGTGTTTTGGGGAATAAACTCATTGTAGGGTTTCAAAGCACTCCATGGATGATGGCAATGGGCCCCTTTGATGAATTATAGGTTAAAAGCCCAAGACTTGTCTTTTCCCTATAAATAGTCATGTATTATTCATAATTAGGGTTAAGAGTGAGGCAAAATGTAGCCGCCACGTGAGGTTTCTTGTAGAGTTAGATTCTTATTTCTTAAGTGTAATTCGTTCCTTACAATTCAATAAATCGAGTGATCATTCGACATAATCTTCATTATTTGTGTTTGTTCTTATTTTCCGCATCTTGTTCATCAAATCACAATTAGGGTTTTAATCCCAACAAGTGGTATCAGAGCGGGTCATTGAAGATCTATTGATTTTTGAAGTATCGGTTCTTGATTTGATGATTTTCTACACAAGATTTTGAAGATTTTTTTGGTGTTATGGTGGTATGGAATCAAAATCTGTTCAAGTTACTGTTCATGGAGACTTTTGTTCATCCACTGTTCATGTGGTATTTTTATTCCGATTCTTATTTAATTCGTTATCTTCCAGCTGATTGTGGGTCGTTTTTAATTTTCTATCACATTCTTACATTGGATCCAGTCCATTAAAGCACTTCATGCCTACTTTATAAGCCCAAACCTATTTCCTGTTCATTCCAGTTCTTCTTTATTCACGCTTATCATAGATAATGCCATCTTGAAATCAGAAGATTGTTATTCTTGGATTCATTCAATTGATTTATGCTTGAAAATTGATTATATGTTGAGATTCAACTGTTTCCTTCAATCTTTGATTTGATTCATGTTTGATGACGGGATCTGGTTATTCGATTTTCTTATCACATCATTTTTTTTCCTTTTCGAGCCCTCAGATTCATCCTCTATTCAATTAATTTCGAGGTTAATTTATTAACTGTAAGAAATTGATGATTATTTCGATATTGTTACCATGAGAGTGATGATTCTGGTCTGGTGTTTATAATTGTTCTTTGAAAGACTGATGAAGAACAAAGTGATTGTTGATCTAAAATTTAATCGATACTTTGAGGCTCGTTGTTTGTTATATTCTGTGTTGGTGATGGGCTTCACAATTTGAACTGGAAATTAAAGGAATGAAATCATGTTTGTAATTTAGCTGAATTGAATTAATGGTGTTCCAGATGGTCAAACGCTAAAAGGTCATCCGCTGTTCTTATGAATCACGGTGAAATGGGTCTCGGAATCGAGCATGTGTTTGGTTGGGGCTTATGTCAAAATTGATTGGGTGATGCGAACAAATGAATTTGATATTGAATCTTAATCAGGATAGACGAACTGTTGGTCAAAGTATGTAAAGTCAAAATTGAATATTGGAGGTGAACCACGAATGAACCTGGGATGATTTAATGTTCGCGTGTTTGTGCTAGAAACGAAAAACGAACGAAATGGACTGTGATATGGGTGTTTCATGAACTGCAAACGAATCAATCTCAATTGGGTCGAACATTGGTCAACAGAAAAGTCAAGATCGGTGTGAAATCCTTATCAGCGATCAGAAGCGAACCTGTGATTAGGTTCGTTTGTCAGCCCTTGGAACGAAAGCACTTCGAACAAAAGAGGGGAGGACCGAAAGCGACCCTATGGTTCGGCTTGGCTAAGGTTTCGCTCCTTATTCTAATCGTGATGCTCGGTTTTGCTTTTGTATCAACGAAATTGGGTTCGCTTGTTAATGGTTGGAGCGAACGAAGGATGAACCGAAAGCGAAAGGAGTTTCGCCTGATGAAGCTTGATATGGAAATAAGAAACGAACCGAACGTTCGGTTGTGTTCGCTTCAGGTGAATAAATGGCGGTCTTGAAACGAACCTAGGTTCGGTTGCTTGTACTTGAAACGAAAGTATGATTTGCGTGTATTAATTTTGGGGTCTAGCATTTGTTCCAGTCGCGCATTCCTTTTATCAGGCGTCTAAATTGGGGAAGAAGATATCAAGTTACATTAATGGTCCCTGAAACTTCAACGAAATGACACTTCTGGTCCCTATTGTTTTCACATCTTGGCGATTATGGACGATTTCCAGATTTTGTCAGAAATTAAGGGGAGTATTGATGCAGAATTACAATTTCAGTCCCTATTTTTCAGCAAGTGACAATTTCAGCCCATTTTTCGAAAAATTTACAATTTTAAGGGCTGGTGAACAGTTTTGGATTTTTCAACGCTCATATTTTTTCGTGAATAGAAAAATAAAGATTCCATCAAGTCTTGGCGGTTCGGAAAGTCGTTTTTTTTATAACGTCAAATTTTCACGATTTTTTTCGGATTGTATACTTCATTGTGTATATCTTTTTGTCGCGGGGGAGCATAGTAAATTTTTATCCATTCAAGATCATTCTCATGACCATTTGAAGGCTTTATAATCATGTTTTTGATTATAAATCGGGGGAGAATTTGGTATGGCCATTCGAAATTAGATTTGTGACTTTTCAAAGTTGAAGATTTTTGATAAAGCTTGTGGTAGAATTATGAAGGTAGCTTTTATTGCAGAAGTTCTTCATCGAGCTCTACTAAAGCTTTTACAGAGAAGTATCCTTTACAGCGGAAGTTTTTCATCGAGCTCTGCTAAGGACTTGTTATATCTCCGACTTCTCGTATTTTCTCGATCAAGTGGCGTTACGAATCTTAAAGTTTGGGTTGTTACATGATATTTTTTGATGGCTTATATCATTAGCTTATTTGAAGATCGTTGTGACTTGGAGGGGGAGCTCTTCAAAGACAAGAAGTGATTCAGTTTCTTTGTTCTGAAATGGGTTTTTATGGCGGGTTTGGTTTTCATGAAGATTCTTTGGGATTACATTCGAAAATGAAGTTTAAAAACATTACTTCAGTGCTTGATTTATATATCCTAGAGCCCGTGTTTGAAGACTATTGAAGAATCAAGATTCGTGGATTGCTTCATATATTCCTCGTTGCAGATCTTTTTATTTGCTAGATGCTTGTTTTGGAAGTTAAAGCATTGTCATCCATTCCATACTTTGAGGGGGAGATTGTAGGGTTTCAAAGCACTCCATGGATGATGGCAATGGGCCCCTTTGATGAATTCTAGGTTAAAAGCCCAAGACTTGTCTTTTCCCTATAAATAGTCATGTATTATTCATAATTAGGGTTAAGAGTGAGGCAAAATGTAGCCGCCACGTGAGGTTTCTTGTAGAGTTAGATTCTTATTTCTTAAGTGTAATTTGTTCCTCACAATTCAATAAATCGAGTGATCATTCGACATAATCTTCATTATTTGTGTTTGTTCTTATTTTCCGCATCTTGTTCATCAAATCACAATTAAGGTTTTAATCCCAACACTCATACTTAAGCAAGAGTTTACGGTTTTGGGGTATTTTACGGCCCAAACATAAAAGTTTGGCCGTGAACTTCTAAGCTACGTAGTATTCGCGGTTTTGAAATTTCAAGACTCGAGACGGCACATCCTTTCACTCGTTCGTTTAAAGAATAATTATTATAATAGTCAAACGAACTTTAAATTTGTTAAAAACAAATAGAAATGAAATTGACTTATAATATGAAGTGATTGACTTTTAGGGTTTTACCGAATGAAAATTTCGGGTTGTCACAGTTACCAACTTTGCATGTAAAGTATAACATTTGTAATAAAGTTCTTTTACTTATTTAACATTTATAAACAAAATGTAGATAAAGCATTAGAAACTGTATGTAACGATTTGCATTTCAACATAAGCTTTTCTTGCATTTCACTTGTATTTTCCCCTAAAATATAGTAAAAACGTGAAAATATAGGGGTATGAACTCACCTGGAAAGTGTGGTGATATGACAAAAACAAGACTTTTCTCGGGCAGCACTTTGACCGGAACGTGGTATATTCCTCGGGAATCTCAAGGCTTCGAACTTCCATCAGAGCTTGGTTATGAAATCGGGATTTCAGGATAGTCTCGAGGGGGTAGAAATATGAAATTTAGGAGAGAAGGTGGTAAATTTGAAACTAAAAGTAGGAACCCTCGCATCCTGTTTATAGGAGGGGAACCTGGCCTCGTACGCGGAGCGTTCTTCGTACATGGTGTGTGCGTCATGCATGACACCTTCCTCGATTATTGGTCTTCGGATGGGACGGGGGGTAGAGACGTATAGGGGAGACGTGGTCGATCCAAGGCCCCGTATGGCGTACATTGGGTGTATCCTCGTACGCTGGGCGTACCCCCTCATTATGTGTGCCTCAATCTTCTAAAATGCCTAACTTTCGCATAGGAGCTTAGTTTTTGACATTCTTTATATCCACACGTAGGTGAGAATATAGTTACAACTTTTATTTAGACTTCGTTGGCAAATTTTGAATTTATTTTAATTATATATTTTTAATAGGCCTGGACAGGAAAAGACCGTTAAAAATTGATAACTTCTTCATCTGATGTCCGTTTTTGTCTGTCTTTTTACAGTTGTACTACTATTGTCGAGATCTTCGACTCTCGTTTAGGTTATGTCGGCTAAATATCGCTCGATCTCTATTTCGAGTTTTTAGCTGTCTACCACTACTCCGAAACTTAGAAAAATCCTAACTTCCTCATACGAAGTCAGATTCGTACATTCTTTTTATGTACGTTCACGGTTTAGTGATATCTACGACATTCATTTAGATACCTAAGGCTAAAAAGTATTTTATTGAAATTTTGCGTTTTACGCTTAACAGTGTTTTACCGGTTTTGCTGCAGATTTTTGATTGATTATAACTTCTTTGTTATAACTCGGATTTTTTTGTTCTTTATATTTCTGAAAACTTGTTACGTTATCTATCATTTTATGTATCCCATTTGAGACTTTTGAACATTTCATTTCTGACGCTATTTTTATTTATTTATCAATTCAAAATAGATTACAATACTTGACTTAGGTCATTCCATTGACTTGAAATATCGGGTTGTCACATCATCCCCCCGTTAGAGAGAATTCCGTCCTGAAATTTATTCTAAGATAAGTATTTACGGACTAGGGAAAAGATGTGGGTATTTTTGTTTCATCTGATCTTCTCGCTCCTAGGTGTATTCAGGTCCTCACTTTGCATTCCAACAGACCTTCACAATGGGTATGCGACTTTGTTTTGTTCTTTTAATTTCCCAATCCATAATTTCTACTGGTTCCTCTACAATGTAGAGAGTCTCATTGATTTTGATTTCGTCCAGAGGGGCGAAGAGGGTCTCATCGGACAAACACTTCTTTAAGCTTGACACATGAAAAATAGGATGTACGTTATTGAGTTCCTATGGTGATCGAAGCTTGTAAGCTAACGCGCCGATCCTGGAAAGGATATCGAATGGTCCGTTATACCTTGGATTTAGTTTCCCACTTTTTCCAAAACATATTAACCCTTTCCAGGGTGAGACCTTTAATAGAACCCGGTCCCCAACCTGAAATTCCAAGGGTTTTCGTGTTTTGTCCGTATAACTCTTTTGCATGTCTCTTGAAGCTTTTAGTCATTCCCGAATTTGGCAATCCTTTTGGTCGTTTCTCTTATGATTTTCGGGCTTGTGATGGTGTTGTCAGGTATTTGACCTCTAGCTAGTTACGTGTCACCCACTTCAGCCCAGCATAGAGGTGATCTACGCTTTCGGCTATAGAGGGCTTCGACTGGAGCAACCTTGATGCTAGTGTAATAGCTATTGTTGTACGATGTGACAACCCGAAAGTTTCTATCCTATACAGTCAAACACTTCATTGAAAGTCAAACTCATTTCTGCTAACTTTTAGCCCGTTTGGTGTCCGTTTGAGCATTCTGAGCTTTAATACATCAGAGGTAATCATAGGAAGTATACTCCAGGGTTAAATGTGCAACATTGAAGTCCCAAAACTCCAATAGTTTGGAGTTTATGGCCCAAACTTGGAGTTTACGGCCATAAACTCTAAGGAGTATATATATGACACTTAGTCATTTTTACCTCATTTCTCACTTTCCAAGCGAGAGAAAACCCGATTTCTCTCTCAAGTATCATCCGATTTTCCTTCTTAGATCTTCATAACTAGTAAGTATTCTTCCTTGACTTGTTGATACACCTCTTAATCTAGCATTCTCTCATGATTTTTCATCCATGAAAATCATGTTTTCAAAGATCTTTAAGTTTCACCAAGAACACACACTAGTGTTCTTGGCCATAATCAACCATTTCAAGCTCCTATATCGTAAGTACTCTTATCCTAGCTTGATATATACTAGAATGAACTTGTTTAGACTTAAGAAACATCAAGGAATCTAAGTTGGAAGAGAGTTTACGACCAAGGATCTCCCAAGGCTGTAAACTCCATATAAGGGTGCAATGTTGCCCTAATTTCCTTCCTTATGCTTAGAACTTGGACTAGGACCCTCCACCATTGAACTAGGGGACTTAAACTTTCAGTTGGTACTTAATACCATGAGTTTACGGTCGTAAACTCATGGAGGAATGGTCCTTAGGCCATAAACTCCAATTAAGGTCAAGTCTTGGACCTTAAACTCATATAGACTCTTGTTTAACCTTGGAACACTTAAACCCTTGAGACTACCTACCTTTAAGACCATATATATGACCATTTATAGAGTTTACGGCCAGGAGTAAACTCCCCTGGGCCGTAAACTCCTCAACACTTTCCATTGAGTGGGTCTTTCACTTCCTTGGGTAAAGCGAAATTCCCTCAAGCTTCCCTAGCCTTTCAAACCCACACTTATGCATCTATGACCATGAGTTTACGGCCGTGAACTCCTTGGGCCGTAAACCCATGGTAGTAAACTCCATGGAGAGTGGTCCTTGGGCCATAAACTCAATAGCAAGGCCTTACAACCCTTAGATGCAACCCTAAGTTCTTTTAACACTTGAATCCAAGTGTTTTCCTTGTTCTAGGGTTTTTATACTTGTCTAATTAGTGTTATAATCACTAATTATATACATATATCTGTCTTTATATGATATTAGGATCATTGTGTGTGTTCAAGTCTTCACTTGACACCTAGCACCTTGCCCAACACTTCCATCGAGTCCACTCACTACAGGTGAGTTCATACCCCTTAATTAACCTTTTAGATGTTTTTAAATGCTTTTATGGGGGGGGGATAAGTTGAATCACACTAGTTATTATATCAATCACATATGATTAATAACTAGTAAACAGATGGATTTACTACGGTTTTAGCTGTTCTACCAAGCCTACTACTTCTAAATGATTTTCTGAAACGTTTTTACATGTTAAAATCTTTATCAAAATGTCTTAGATACTGTATCTTTCCTTTCAAACTCTGTTTCAACGATGTTTCAAACAAAGGTTTTCAGGTATTTCAAACTGTGTTTCAGACAAATGATTTATTATACATTAAACTGTTCATATCAAACAAACTGCTTTTAAACCGTGTTATAAATTGACATCAAGTCATCAATTCTTATTATTAAACTTTTCAAAGGTTTTACAAAACTTCTTTTAAACTTTTATATTGTCAAGTGCATGCCTATGTATGTATAGTTATATAAGTAATGTTTAAAGGACTTAGGACTGCTAGCTCGCTTTAATTCCTTTTCCTTGTTTGGATGTGGCCTTAGGGTACCGGTTATTTGTCTGAATGTCGTCTAAATATTAGTTATAGATTATGTATACATATATAGACATAAAAGTTCTATCAGTCAATTACGTACCTTTGGGTAGCAAAGGCATACTTTCTGTTATACATGTACATTACTAGTAACTATAATAGGTATAGTTAGGAGATACTATTTACTATTCCTAGTACCAGAAATCACACTAAGAGTCAGTTCATACATGAGTCAATGCATACTATAAACAATACATACACTATACTAATACATACACTACTCTAATACACACTAAATGAAGAGACACTAATACACACTAAATGAAGAGACACTAATACACACTAAATGAAGAGACACTATTAAATACTATATAAAGAGACACTATTACATACTATATGAAGAGAAACTATTACATACTATATGAAGAGACACTATTACATACTATATGAAGAGACACTACTACATACTATATGAAGAGATACTACTACACACTCCTGGACTGACCATCCTACACCTGGCTACATCAGGTGTGTTCATCTACGAATGTTCTTGGTCGTACTGTTCGGCGATTTACCGCGCCGTGTTTATCCTAGACAAATGGATACAATTTCAAGGATTATACAATTTTCCTTATTACCTTTACTTTGTGACACATTCACATAAATGAGGAGGTAGAATATATTTTGATACGATTTCAAATGAATATATTTATTTTCCTTATTACCTTTATTTTGTGATACATTCACATAAACGATGAGGTAGACTATATTTTTATTATAATAGTTATATACATGGGAAAAACCTCATTCTTACAAAGAAGCATACCTTCAAAACAGACGGGTCTTGGTAGAAGACGACATTTACTACTAATAGGAAATATGGGATTTTCTAGGTTTTTCATACTTATACATACTTTTCCTCAAACAATTACAAGTCTTTCATTACAATTGTTTTTACAAATCAGTGATACTAAAGTATTTATGAATTCACTAGCTTAAATGCTGATCTATGATTTCAAAATAACTTGTATTCTCAGGTCACCAGTAGACAGGTACGATGACCAGGTTTTGAGAAGACGGAGCAGTCAAGCCTCGTATTTTATTTTGATTACTTAGGTTCATGTCTTATTCTATGAAAGAACACACATGTATTCAAATCTTACTATTAATTGAATGGATGATGTTGTTGTTTGTTTACTACTTTACATTGTTGTGATACTTAACATGACGTCCTCCGCCCCAGAACGAATCCGCCGTTCTTGGTTTTGGGGTATGACAGATTGGTATCAGAGCATTGTTTATAGTGAATTGAGTATATCAACCCATAAAAGATATACAGACTAGAAATAAAATGGGCTTAAAATACTCTGACCAAGAGTTTATACTTTTAAATAATAAAATATTTAACTAAGTATACATGCCTGCATTCATACTAAAATCAGTGCCACAATGAGAAAAACAAAAATATTACGATTGTTGAATATCACAAGTAAGCTTAGGGATGTATGGTCAGTCCTGGGAGTGGCATAGCCTGATCAACTATGCTGGTCCGGGGAATGAATAGCATATTCCCAAGAATGATTGTGATATGGCAACAAGTCTAAAAACTTACCAACCCTACCACAATGAAGACATTAGGAGTATTTTGTGTTACTATAACTCACTTAGTTGAGAACTAAAGATCTTCATTAATAGGTCGATAGTTGCTAAGTGGATACACTAAGGTTAAATGTAACAAGGATGACACAGACTTATAATCTGTGAAATTTTGCTCTACCCCCTGTTCCTTGTCAACTTGGACTTAATGTCACCTATTCGAAGGCCTATCCTGTTTTGATTACATATAACTAGTATGCACTTTACAAGTATTGAAGTAACTGATGAAGATTATCTTATAATTATCTAGTTAGTACGTTGAGTAATGATTTCTTTATCCCTATTTCTCGCGTAGATAACATGTCCGAACCCCATCCCCATGGCGACCCGTACTTCCCGAGCAAAGGCAATGCTGGATGGGTTGGAGAAGAGCCAGAGAATGATCATCCAATCTGTAACACCGAAAATTTCAAAACAATTTTTCATTTAAAAATAATCGTTTAATTCTTAAAAACACTTTGCTTAAAATCTCATTCATAATCGAATTACAAAACATAACTCCATTTTCACTTGCATAATAAACCAGGATCCTCAAAACATGACTCTTTCTCTGGTGTGTACAATCGAGCCGGTGCCGTCCCGTGGTCCTGAGAGAAACCTGAAACATATAACACAAAACACTGTAAGCACGAAGCTTAGTGAGTTCCCCAAAATACCACACATAACACATATTAGCCACTCGAGCCTATAACTCTGTAGGTCCGTAGACCCTACTCTATGAACCTTCTGGTTCTAACTCTGGGAACCTTCGGGTTCCAACTCTATAAGCATGCACAGCATAAATCACATAGAAATAATGCAGTACAACACATAACATACATATAGCATACCAATACTCTGTCACATAACTCTGATTACCTACTCAAGGTAAAGTATAGTGAGAAGACTCACCTCGCGTATCTCGATAACTCGCAAATCCCGGAAATCACTCGCGCTCGATCCTCCGAGCTATAGTCCTCCTATAACACAATATATCTCTAATTAACACTTTCACAACTAAGGTTAACTACCCCTATCAAGTCAACACTGGTCAAATCTGGTCAACGGTCAACGGTCAACTTTGATCGGACTCGGCGAGTCTATACGTGTTCACTGACTCCCTAGGATCCTCTCTTGACATGTCGAGTACTTCCCTGACTCGACGAGTTCCACCTGGCATGAATCGCGGGGCCACCACGACTCAACTCGCCGAGTCTCAAGAACAACTCGGCGAGTTCCAGCTTGACTCAGTCCACCTGTCAACCCTCTCTGACTCTCCCTGAATCACTGAGTCAACCCTTAACTCGGTAAGACCACTTGCTGAGTGGTTATGGAGAATCTTCATGCTACTCGCCGAGTCTGTTCTTCGGACTCGGCGAGTCTAAGCCATGCATGAACTCAAACTCACTTCTGAGGTCAGATCCATTCCAGTAACTCATAGATCCAGTCCTTCCAAGCACATTTATCACGTAAAGTTACAATCTTGGTGCTCATGCAAAGGTCCAAAGGCCTTATTTGATGATATTGTCTCTAGAATGCTATTCTAAGCTCATGGCCTCCATTAACACTCATAAAGCTTGAGGGAAAAGAGTCTCTGGACCTCTTTGGGTCCAGATCTAAAGCATCAACACAAAAAGAGGCCAATTACACCATGAATCATTCCAAAAAGAAGCCCTAACTCTAAGATTTGCACCAAGGGCTGAGAAAGGAACAAATGGTTACCTCAAATGAAGTCTCTGGACTCAGGAATCACTGGATTAGCACCTCCTTTGGTCTCCTCTTGCCTTGATCCTCTTCTATATGCAAAATCACCCACAAATAATCAAGGATCTTCCTCTTTTCTCTCACAAAACGCTCAAGGACTCTTTTAGGGTTCTCTCTAGGGTTGGTGGCCGCAAATGACGGCATTAAGCCCATTTAAATAGGTCTCATACCCTGAAATTTAGGGTTTCATTAAACATCGTGGACTCGACGAGTCCACCTTTTGGACTCGCCGAGTCCGGACGCAAACCCGTGCCCAAACCGCGATCATACTCGGCGAGTTTGAGTTCCAACTCGCCGAGTCTCCTCATAAATCACCAAATTTATAAGAATGAATAATACCTGGGAATCCGGGTTGTTACAATTCTCCCCCACTTGAACTAGACTTCGCCCTCGAAGTCTCGCTCTGCAAATAACTCCGGATGCTGCTCACGCATCTCATGCTCCGGCTCCCAAGTCATCTCGGATCCCTTTTGATGTTGCCACTGAACCAAAACCAAAGGTACCCTCTTGTTCCTCAGAACCTTGATTTTCCGATCTCTGATTGCTACTGGTCTCTCAGCATAATTCAGGCTCGCATCCACCTGAATATCCTCTAATGGAACCACTGCCGACTCATCGGCTATACACTTCCGCAGTTGCGACACCTGGAAAGTGTCGTGAATCTGCCCAAACTCTGCTGGCAAATCCAAACGGTAGGCTACCCTGCCTACCCTCGCGATCACCCGAAAAGGACCAATATATCGGGGCCCCAACTTGCCCCTCTTACTGAATCGGATCACTCCTTTCCAAGGAGAGACCTTCAGGAGTACAAAGTCACCGACCAAAAATTCGAGCTCGGACTGGCGCCTGTCCGCATAACTCTTCTGGTGACTCTGAGCGGTCAACAACCTCTGTCTGACTTGCCGTATCTGCTCTGACGTCTAAAGCACGATCTCTGTACTTCCCATCACACGTTGCTCTACCTCTCCCCCGCAAATGGGGTCCGATACCCCCTTCCCTACAATAGCTCAAAGGGTTGCATACTGATGCACTAATGATGGTTGTTGTTGTAGGAAAACTCTGCCAAGGGCAAATACGGGTCACAATTCCCCCCCCCCCCCCCCCCCCCGAAATCTAATACACATGCCCAAAACATATACTCGAGCATCTGAATCATTTGCTCGCTCTGAAGTGTCCGCAGACATCACCATGGTAAACTCTAGCTCATTTCTCATATTCATCTTCGATACTGAGCACCAGGTTGGCTTTTGGCCCCACAACTGAACCCCCAAAGGTCACACATAACATGATCCAAAACATCTCACTAACTTCCTCCCCGTGACCACTAGCACGGCCCAGTGACACGCAAGTCACGAAATTCCCTATTCCTCATAAAGAAATACAATCCAATCGAAGATCGACTCAGCTCTAACCTCTGGCGTCTGCTACGCATATTTTCCCGCGTGCTTCGCTGACCCTCCCGACAGAGACGGAGACCCCAGTCTCGCCCCGGTTTAACCACTAGGCTCCAAAAAACTCAACATTAGGGCTACTCAAGCCTAAAACTCTTCTGCATCATGCACTTATCAGAGAACACTCCATAATCGCACTCTCTTGCCGTCTAGTGGGTACTATGGCTTCCCGCAACATTACGACAACCTCTGACTAGTGAGTACTACGGCTCCCCGTAGTATCACATCGCTAACTAACAAGTGAGTACTACGGCTCCCCGTAGTACCACAACTCCCTCCCTCTGACTTGTGAGTACTACGGCTCCCCATAGCATCACAACACCCTCTGACTGGCAAATACTATGGCTCCCCGTAGCATCACGACTCTCTCTCTCTCTCTGACTTGTGAGTACTACGGCTCCCCGTAGCATCACAACACCTTCTGACTGGTGAATACTACGACTCCCCATAGCTTCACCCTATAATCTCATTCTCATTACAACGCCACACTATGTTCACTAACTCATGCACCGAAGACTATCATAGATAGTTACACACACACTTACCCCGATATGCATTACAGACTCTGGCGGCAACCGCCATAACACAGAACCTACCTCTACGGAGATCCACTTCCTTAAATAATCCCTCTTGATGACAATACACGAAGGGCTCCCACTGGAACCGTGGATACATGATACATCACTGGTCATCTTAAACCCAAGACTCTAAATAACTCTGAAATCGGGACGCTATACGCGGAAACCACGGAACACCCTAACAGAGCATCACAATGTCCTGCCTCTACCACTGATTCCCTTACTCCCAGCACCATACACATACAATAATACATTTCCTCTGAATCCCATAATAATTTCCTATTTCACTCAATGCGCAACTTCAGTGCATCCAAACACTCAATTAGAATACAAGGAAGGCGCTAACCCTTCAGAACACACTGATGATCCTCCGAAACCCTTTCCACTACTGCTCAAAATTTAAGCAAGAATACACATCCCAGCCCGGGAGTTGGTTACTCGATAATCTTCTACCCATTTTTCAACCTAGAAGTTCTCAACTGCCCATACCATCATTACGAGTCTTCCACTTGAAACGAATCTGACCACCACCAGATTCCTGACCATTGACCACCTGCCATGGAGATACCCATCCTTCTCTCAGACATATACCACATGCATCATCTCGCCCTGCACCTTTCCTTGATCACTAATGAGCCTGATCTCATGAATTCAAGCCACAGGTTTCTGCATCCAACCCCTAACCGCTCTTGCACAAATCTCTGGTTCTCTCAATAAACCACCCGGTTCTCCCCCACTTAGGGTTTGAACCATCACTATCTGACACATCAACAACCTTACGAACTATTTTCACCAGCAATAACGCACCTGCCCCTGGAATGTGCTACGCAATGCCCGATACTCCCCTTTAAGGAAATCAATCGATCTCATAACTCTGAACCTCAGATGAAACCCTCAAGAACTTCTCGTCACGACTGCCTCTAGTCGTTCCAAGTCTCGTACCAATCCAATACCAAACAACTCAATTGTCCAATAACATCACTGACTCATAGACTGGACCACGAAATCATCATACTCCCCCACCTCGACTCATCAACCGACGTTCCAACACATGGATCATCCCAAGAACAGGGACCCACTCCCATATTCAATACCCAACATAAATAGAAAAACCACTGCACTGATTAACTTGACTGGACTCCCCACTGATACCTCTACAATACGCCCTACTATACTCAAATAGGTGTAACGTGGTCCTCGACTATCTCAGTCCCAACTGACTATCTGCTCATGGTAAATCACTGTCTCGCAGCACACATGCTACCTGATACTCTGATGGAAAATCATCATCAATGACAACCTGCAGGATTTTACCCCCAAACCCGAAACTTAAACATCAGGCCTCTCATGTTCCGCACACGAACATAAATAACACCACTCAGGTCATAGAAGGTGACATCTCCTCTATCGACTGATTGCTCAACTCAGACCGAAATTCTCCCCTCCCTCTAACTCCTTACCAAAAATACTCTGATAGGCTCTCGACCTCCCTCTCAAGGGACGCCTCTTCGAACTCAATCATGGCCCACAGGCCTAAAACCCATAGTGTCCAATCTATACCTCATCAATCGTGACCGGATAACCAGAGAACCACAAGAATCATTCACTACGAACCATGGTACTCATCCCATGACATCTCTTCTCAATATGTTCTGGTGTATGGTACTCGAACCATAACATCACTCCTGCACCTGTTCCGATGTATGGTACTCGAACCATAACATCATTCCTTCATCCGCTCCGATTTATGGTACCCGAACCATAACTTCACTCCTCAATCCGCTCCGATGTATGGTACTCAAACCATAACATCACTTCTCAATCCGCTCCGATGTATAGTACTCGAACCATAACATCACTCCTCAATCCTCTCCAATGTATGGTACTCGAACCATAACATCACTCCTCAACCTGCTCCGATGTATGGTACTCGAACCATAACATCACTCCTCAATCTGCTCCGATGTATGGTACTTGAACCATAACATCACTTCTCAATCCGCTCCGATGTATGGTACTCGAACCATAACATCACTCCTCAATCTGCTCCGATGTATGGTACTCGAACCATAACATCATTCCTTCATCCACTGCGATTTATGGTACTCGAACCATAACTTCACTCCTCAATCCGCTCGGATGTATGGTACTCAAACCATAACATCACTTCTCAATCCGCTCCGATGTATGGTACTCGAACCATAACATCACTCCTCAATCCGCTCCGATGTATGGTACTCGAACCATAACATCACTCCTCAACCTGCTCCGATGTATGGTACTCGAACCATAACATCACTCCTCAATCTACTCCGATGTATGGTACTTGAACCATAACATCACTACTCAATCCGCTCATTGGAACCTTCAGAATACTCCCTGAATCAAGTATGGGTCCTCTGTTTTCAGTAGTACGGGCCCATACTACCTGCCACATTTACCCATACTTTCCACACGGACTATCCCATAGCTCCTAAGTAGCTGCTCGACCTTCTCGCTCACCAATTCCGTCGCGCGCTCGCTCCCCAACGAAATTCTCTACTCTGCCAGCGCACTCATTTGGCTAAGGTTACTCCCTAGGCTCTTCCTAGATTCCCACACTTCTCTGCTATCAGCTGCTGAAGAGCTCCTAATGATGCCAGCCATTTACCTCCTGAATATCGTCATATTCGCTTGGTAGCTGACTCCCATCATCGGGAGTTCCACAAAGCACGAAGCAAGCAACATTCGAGCATCGAAGAATATATATCACTCACTCTAGGTGATAACTCCGCTTGCTCTGCTCATCCTCGAAAGTACCACCGAACTCTGCAACTCTTCCCCTTGCGGGTTCTAACTATTCTTTCTCTAAGTACCACGGTACTTATCTAGGTATCTCCCCTAGATTACTCCTCTACTCAAATCCCCTAAGGATTCTAACTAAATATTCTCACTCATCACATACTCAAAAGCACATTGCATATAACAGCAATTCCTAGGCTTAGGCATCACAAATCAGGCCACTCTAGTCCTAAAATATGGAATACCTAGCCTGTCTCTAGCATGCAATAATATCTCATAAAGTGCATCATAAATATCTCATAACACAAAAGTAAGGGTATTTTGGGAAATCACCGTTCGGGCTCTGGCTGATTGTACACACTGCTCTTTCTCGCTTTCTCTTTGAACTCTTATTTGGTTTAGAAAATTATTTCTTTGAAAACTTTTCTTACTTCCTCAGTTTGAGTCCAGATTTACCCGAAGGCGCATTCGAATCCCTCAAACCAAGGCTCTGATACCAACTTGTAACACCGAAAATTTCAAAACAATTTTTTATTTAAAAAGAATCGTTTAATTCTTAAAAACACTTTGCTTAAAATCTCATTCATAATCGAATTACAAAACATAACTCCATTTTCACTTGCATAATAAACTAGGATCCTCAAAACATGACTCTCTCTCTGGTGTGTACAATCGAGCCGGTGTCGTCCCATGATCCTCAGAGAAACCTGAAACACATAACACAAAACACTGTAAGCACGAAGCTTAGTGAGTTCCCCAAAATACCACACATAACACATATTAGCCACTCGAGCCTATAACTCTGTGGGTCCGTAGACCCTACTCTGTGAACCCTCTGGTTCTAACTCTAGGAACCTTCCGGTTCCAACTCTATAAGCATGCATAACATAAATCACATAGAAATAATGCAGTACAACACATAACATACATATAGCATACCAATACTCTGTCACATAACTCTGGTTACCTACTCAAGGTAAAGTATAATGAGAAGACTCACCTCGCATATCTCGATAACTCGCAAATCCCGGAAATCACTCGCGCTCGATCCTCCGAGCTATAATCCTCCTATAACACAATATATCTCTAATTAACACTTTCTCAACTAAGGTAGACTACCCCTATCAAGTCAACACTGGTCAACTTTGACCGGACTCGGCGAGTCTATACGTGTTCACTGACTCCCTAGGATCCTCTCTTGACATGTCGAGTACTTCCCTGACTCGACAAGTTCCACCTGGCATGAATCGCGGGGCCACCACGACTCAACTCGCCGAGTCTCAAGAACAACTCGGCGAGTTCCAGCTTGACTCAGTCCACCTGTCAACCCTCTCTGACTCTCCCTGAATCACTGAGTCAACCCTTAACTCGGTAAGACCACTTGCTGAGTGGTTATGGAGAATCTTCATGCTACTCGCCGAGTCTGTTCTTCGGACTCGGCGAGTCTAAGCCATGCATGAACTCAAACTCACTTCTGAGGTCAGATCCATTCCAGTAACTCATAGATCCAGTCCTTCCAAGCACATTTATCACGTAAAGTTACAATCTTGGTGCTCATGCAAAGGTCCAAAGGCCTTATTTGATGATATGGTCTCTAGAATGCTATTCTAAGCTCATGGCCTCCATTAACACTCATAAATCTTGAGGGAAAAGAGTCTCTGGACCTCTTTGGGTCCAGATCTAAAGCATCAACACAAAAAGAGGCCAATTACACCATGAATCATTCCAAAAAGAAGCCCTAACTCTAAGATTTGCACCAAGGGCTGAGAAAGGAAAAAATGGTTACCTCAAATGAAGTCTCTGGACTCAGGAATCACTGGATTAGCACCTCCTTTGGTCTCCTCTTGCCTTGATCCTCTTCTATATGCAAAATCACCCACAAATAATCAAGGATCTTCCTCTTTTCTCTCACAAAACGCTCAAGGACTCTTTTAGGGTTCTCTCTAGGGTTGGTGGCCGCAATTGACGGCATTAAGCCCATTTAAATAGGTCTCATACCCTGAAATTTAGGGTTTCATTAAACATCGTGGACTCGACGAGTCCACCTTTTGGACTCGCCGAGTCCGGACGCGAACCCGTGCCCAAACCGCGATCATACTCGGCGAGTTTGAGCTCCAACTCGTCGAGTCTCCTCACAAATCACCAAATTGATAAGAATGAATAATACCTGGAAATCCGGGCTGTTACACAATCCCTTTGAATGATCACCATGCTGAAGGATTTTCGGATGGTGCTAACTTCGAGCCCGAGGTTGAGAACCTACCCCCAGTGGCCCCCAGCCAAATTCCTAAACCTCGTCCGGCTTTTCAAGGCCCGACGCCCCCTTGGGTAGAATACTTGGACACATGCAGCAAATAGCAAGATCAGCCCATGCCATTCAATGGAGACCGAAGTTTCTATAACATAAGTGAAGGAGGCTCAGCAGGCAGACTTCTGCCAATCCTGATCCGTAGAGTTGCCCGAAACGAAATCTAGGGCAGGACAGCTCTCCATCATATCGCAGAGGTTGATGCCAATGCAGGAATGCATACCATCCGTACCACCCATCTTGAATATGATCGTGAGAGGTCTGGGAGAGTCCATGAGGCCCTGCTGCAAGCACTCGCTGAAACACGAGCCGAAGTCATAGAACTCCGAGTACGCCAGAGGGTGTACAAGAGACACATGCTTGATATGGAGCGCCAGCTGGCTGAACTAAGGGTTCACCAGAGGGATGGCCGTCACCAGTAGGAGATGGTTTATCTTTCCTTCCTTGTTATAAGGAATCGTTTTCATGTCTATGCCCTATGTAGCACTTTTCTATGTAACTACCCCAGTACAGTAAGTACTTTAATTAGGCGTTTATGTTGTCAAAAACTTTTCTACTCCGGATATGATGTATGACCTACTAAAAGGTCAATTTTCCCAAACTTATTACATCATAAATTTCAATGATATTGACAGTCAGCTAATTTCTATGTCACTCTCTGTTCAAATACTTTCATCATACTATCGTTGAAGTCTATCTGAAACTCATTCTAGTCAAGTTATTGGACTATGGTAATTTAACTCCGGGACATTTCCAATTCTCTTTCGAAGGTTGGATCATGTTATCCACCAACCAATGGTACCTCGATTTGGACGACAAACATCTTGTGACCATTCTATGACCTTACTTCTAGTCTTTACAAGGACTACATCATAGGGATGTAGGTCAAACCCTCGAGAACATACTTCTACTCTTTGCATGAATGATCGGAATACATTTAGGTTCAACCATAATGACTCACAAACTCCTTTTCTTTCGTATAACAGAATCATGTCGTCATCCAGAAATACTCAACCTAGCAACGAAACCCCTATCCTTCATATCGACGCCGCTACGTTCTAAGCCGCGGTAACAGCTGCCGTGACAGTTGTCCTTGCAACCCTCAGCCTTGGCAACGCAAACAAGAATGGCAAAGGGGTTGATAATTCCAATCGTTGTATCGATCCGGGAATCCAACAAATGATAACATTCATAGACTTGCAAATTCGTAAAACCAAGAATAGGAAACGAAGGCGTCAATCCCAAAAGGAGCTCAAGCGATCCAAAAGACTTGCCATGCAACAACAAAAAGTGGCAACCCCTGCCATTTCAGCACCGATCAGACCATACGAGGGGAAACTCCCGAAGTGTAACAAGTGTAGCTTTCATCATAATGGCGCTTTCTATGAAATGCAATGTTGCAATTGCCACAAAATAGGGCACCATGCTCGTAGTTGTGGAGCACCGGCACCGCCCATCACTCAAGTCCCTGACATCGAAGTCAACCAAGCTGCTATGGTTGCGGTGAAATCGGACACTTTAAAATGAATTGTTCAAAAAGGAGGAACAACAAAAGCAACCGCGTCCACATAACTCCGACACGACACATCACTTCCAACACAGATGCTGGTGCAAGCCAAATATGTCACCAATGCGGTGAGATAGGACACCTCGAGAAGGATTGTCCAATAACAAAGAACTCTGGCACAGATGAGAAGATACTAAGGATCACTGTTGCATGAGAGACTACTCCGAATCCATGTTGAAATACTAGGGCGTTTCGTTTTAATAGACTTATAAACTGTTAAACACTAGTGCAACTCGCATCTTATCTTTTGCGAGATCCCATCAGTCAAGAGGCCCTCGTGCTACGTATACTTGCTTTTTGTAGTATACCTTGTTCGCAGCAGTAGTCTTGTAGTTAATCTAAAGTACTGAAACTCTATTAGAAGTTGCACTGTTGTGTTTTGTCTGTAACGCCTTTATGATCTAAGTCTAATGCCTCTTATTCTGAGTAGTCTGATATTATCATACAACTTGAGCCAAATTGATCCTCACAATAGCAGTTTCGTGCGTATATTTCTTTCTCCATAATCTCCCTTCTAGCGAAGCCGTCATTCCAGAACTCCGAGGTACTCATGCATAGAGTACCTTATGCTTCGTGTCCTTCCTGAAGAAACCTCAACAAACCTTCTCGGAATACCACTCGTACAGTACGTCAAGTTCAATCCAAAGACCCATACGGTTGATCTATCGCTGAGGAATGTATACTCAAGTGCGATATAAAATCAAGGTTCTACATGTTTATAATTGATGATTTCGCTTTAACTTCTTTTCCTTGTTTGGATGTGAGCTTAAAGAAGAATCATTTATTCGACTGCCTTTTCAATCTTAATTATATATGACTCGTATACATGAAGCTGAGATTGATGAACCAAATATGACTTCTAATATGAACTTCAGGATGGAGATTGCTCAAGACTACGAGTGATCATGCTTTCATGCGAATAAACTTAGAATCCAATCAAATACTACCCCCTATAACCAAATCACCCTATGGACTAGCACCTACAGAGATGCAAGAATTGTCTGGTCAACTTAACGAACGGCTCAGCATCGACTTTATAAGACCGAGCTTCTCACCCTTGGGAACTCCAGTATGGTTCGTCAAGAAGAAAGATGGATTAGTTGGTATGTGCATCAACTAATGGAGACCTCAACAAGATTTCCATTAGGAATCGTTACCCTTTGCCTCGCATAGATGAATTGGTTGACCAACCATAAGGAACGAATTACATTTTGGAAATGGATCTGAAATCCGAGTATCATCACTTACGAGTGATAGAGAAGGATGTTCCGAGGACGGCCTTCAAAACTCGTTGTGTACGCTACGAGTCCGTAGTGATACCTCTCGGATAAGACCAATGCACCCGCAATATTCATGGACTTAATGAATAGGGTATGCCGTCCTTACTTGGATCAGTTCGTCATTGTCCTTGTAAATGACCTACTTATCTATTCTCGTACTAAGAAAGAGCATAGAAAGCATCTACAACAGACCTTGGAAAAAATTTCAATCAGAGAAGCTATACGCGAAGTTCTCTAAATGCGAGTTTTGGATTCGAAGAGCCGAATTCCTGAGGCACACTGTTAGTGAAGTGGGAATTCAAGTGGACCTTTCCAAAAATCAAGGTCATTGAGAGTTGGTCAACACCAAAGACGCCTATGGAAATTCGCAAATTTCTAGCTCTCGCTGACTATTGTCGTAGGTTCATTCAGAACTTCTCTTGAATTACGAAGCCTTTTACGACTTCGACCCAGAAGGGAGTGGCCCTTGACTGGGAAGAAAAACAAGACAAAGAAACCTTCGTAATTCCAAGTCTAAGACCATATTATTTTGAAAATCTCACCCTTGAAAGGCTTGATATGTTTCAAAAAGCGTGGAAAGCTAAATCCAAGGTACATAGAACCTTTCAAGATTCTTGCTAGAATCGGCCCTGTAACTTACAGACTTAGCCTACCCCACGAACTCAGTAACGTTCATTCTACTTCCCACTCCTTGAAATGTGAAAAAGTACCTTTCGTCAGGACTCTTGTAATCCCACACAACGAGATCGAGTTTAACAAGAGCCTCACCTTCATAGAAGAACCATAGTGACCATGGACCGAGAGGTCAAGCAGACGAAGAAAATCCGCTTCCTAATAGTGAAGGTTCTCTGGAATGCCAACCGAGGACCTAAATTCACTCGGGAGCGCGAGGATCAGATGAATCGGAAGTATCCCTTTACTTGATTATCCATACCCACTCCTATGCCTAAACTCTAATTTCGGGATGAAATTCCCTCTAACGGGGGGATGATGTGACAATCCGAAATTTTCTATCCTGTACAGTCAAACACTTCATTGAAAGTCAAACTCATTTCTGCTAACTTTTAGCCCGTTTGGTGTCCGTTTGAGCATTCTGAGCTTTAATACATCAAAGGTAATCATAGGAAGTATACTCCAGGGTTAAATGTACAACATTGTAGTCCCAAAACATCAAGATTTTGGAGTTTACGGCCCAAACCTTAAGTTTACGGTCATAAACTCTAAGGAGTATATATATGACACTTAGTCATTTTTACCACATTTCTCACTTTCCAAGCGAGAGAAAACCCGATTTCTCTCTCAGGTATCATCCGATTTTCCTCCTTAGATCTTCATAACTAGTATGTATTCTTCCTTGACTTGTTGATACACCTCTTAATCTAGCATTCTCTCATGATTTTTCATCCATGAAAATCATGTTTTCATAGATCTTCAAGTTTCACCAAGAACACAAACTAGTGTTCTTGGCCATATTCGGCCATTTCAAGCTCCTATATCGTAAGTACTCTTGTCCTAGCTTGCTATATACTAGAAGAAACTTGTTTAGACTTAAGAAACATCAAGGAATCTGAGTTGGAAGAGAGTTTACGGCCATGGATCTCCCAAGGCTGTAAACTCCATATAAGGGTGCAATGTTGCCCTAATTTCCTTCCTTATGCTTAGAACTTGGACTAGGACCCTCCACCATTGAACTAGGGACCTTAAACTTTGATTCGGTACTTAATACCATGAGTTTAAGGCCGTAAACTCATGGAGGAATAATCCTTAGGCCCTAAACTCCAATTAAGGTCAAGTCTTGGACCTTAAACTCATATAGACTCTTGTTTAACCCTGGAACACTTAAAACCTTGAGACTCCCTACCTTTAAGACCCTATATATGACCATTTAGAGAGTTTACGGCCAGGAGTAAACTCCCCTAGGCCGTAAACTCCTCAACGCTCTCCATTTAGTGGGTCTTTCACTTCCTTGGGTAAAGCAAAATTCCCTCAAGCTTCCCTAGCCTTTCAAAACCACACTTATGCATCTATGACCATGATTTTACGGCCGTGAACACTTTGGGGCCGTAAACCCATGGTAGTAAACTCCATGGAGAGTGGTCCTTAGGCCATAAACTCAATAGCAATGTCATACAACCCTTAGATGCAACCCTAAGTTCTTTTAACACTTGAATCCAAGTGTTTTCCTTGTTCTAGGGTGTTTATACTTGTCTAATTAGTGTTATAATCACTAATTATATACATATATCTGTCTTTATATGATATTAGGATCATTGTGTGTTCAAGTCTTCACTTGACACCTAGCACCTTGCCTAACACTTCCATCCAATCCACTCACTACAGGTGAGTTCATACCCCTTAATTAACCTTTTAAATGTTTTTAAATTCTTTTATGGGGGGATACAAGTTGAAACATACTAGTTATTATATCAATCACATATGATTAATAACTAGTACACAGATGGATTTACTACGCTTTTAGTTGTTCTACCTACAATACTACTTCTAAATGATTTTCTCAAACGTTTTTACATGTTAAACTCTTTATCAAAACGTCTTACATACTGTATCTTTCCTTTCAAACTCTGTTACAACGGTGTTTCAAACAAAGGTTTTCAGGTATTCAAAACTGTGTTTCAGACAAAAGATTTATTATACTTTAAAGTGTTTATATCAAACAAACTGCTTTTAAACCGTTTTATAAATTGACATCAAGTCATCAATTCTTATTATTAAACTTTTCAAATGTTTTTCATAACTTCCTTTAAACTTTTATATTATCAAGTGCATGCCTATATATGTATAGTTATATAAGTAATGTTTAAAGGACTTACGACTGCTAGCTCGCTTTAATTCCTTTAATTCCTTACGTAGTATTCACGGTTTTGAAATTTCAAGACTCGAGACGGCACATCCTTTCACCCGTTCGTTTAAAGAATAATTATTATAATAGTCAAACGAACTTTAAATTTGTTAAAAACAAATAGAAATGAAATTGACTTATAATATGAAGTGATTGACTTTTAGGGTTTTACCGAATGAAAATTTCGGGTTGTCACAGTTACCAACTTTGCATGTAAAGTATAACATTTGTAATAAAGTTCTTTTACTTATTTAACATTTATAAACAAAATGTAGATAAAGCATTAGAAACTGTATGTAACGATTTGCATTTCAACATAAGCTTTTCTTGCATTTCACTTGTATTTTCCCCTAAAATATAGTAAAAACGTGAAAATATAGGGGTATGAACTCACCTAGAAAGTGTGGTGATATGACGAAAACAAGACTTTTCTCGGGCAGCACTTTGACCGGAACGTGGTATATTCCTCGGGAATCTCAAGGCTTCGAACTTCCGTCAGAGCTTGGTTATGAAATCGGGATGTCAGGATAGTCTCGAGGGGGTAGAAATATGAAATTTAGGAGAGAAGGTGGTAAATTTGAAACTAAAAGTAGGAACCCTCGCATCCTGTTTATAGGAGGGGAACCTGGCCTCGTACGCGGAGCGTTCTTCGTACGTGGTGTGTGCGTCATGCATGATGCCTTCCTCGATTATTGGTCTTCGTATAGGACGGGGGGTAGAGACGTATCGGGGAGACGTGGTCGATCCAAGGCCCCGTATGGCGTACATTGGGTGTATCCTCGTACGCTGGGCGTACCCCCTCGTTTTGTGTGCCTCAATCTTCTAAAATGCCTAACTTTCGCATAGGAGCTTAGTTTTTGACATTCTTTATATCCACACGTAGGTGAGAATATAATTACAACCTTTATTTAGACTTCGTTGGCAAATTTTGAATTTATTTTAATTATATATTTTTAATTGGCCTGGACAGTAAAAGACCGTTAAAAATTCATAACTTCTTCATCTGATGTCCGTTTTTGTCTATCTTTTTACTGTTGTACTACTATTGTCGAGATCTTCGACTCTTGTTTAGGTTATGTCGGCTAAATATCGCTCGATCTCTATTTCGAGTTTTTAGCTGTCTACCACTACTCCGAAACATAGAAAAATCCTAACTTCCTCATACGAAGTCAGATTCGTACATTCTTTTTATGTACGTTCACGGTTTAGTGATATCTACGACATTCATTTAGATACCTAAGGCTAAAAAGTATTTTATTGAAATTTTGCGTTTTACGCTTAACAGTGTTTTACCGGTTTTGCTGCAGATTTTTGATTGATTATAACTTCTTTGTTATAACTCGGATTTTTTTGTTCTTTATATTTCTGAAAACTTGTTACGTTATCTATCATTTTATGTATCCCATTTGAGACTTTTGAACATTTCATTTCTGACGCTATTTTTATTTATTTATCAATTCAAAATAGATTACAATACTTGACTTAGGTCATTCCATTGACTTGAAATATCGGGTTGTCACATCATCCCCCCGTTAGAGAGAATTCCGTCCTGAAATTTATTCTAAGATAAGTATTTACGGACTAGGGAAAAGATGTGGGTATTTTTGTTTCATCTGATCTTCTCGCTCCTAGGTGTATTCAGGTCCTCACTTTGCATTCCAACAGACCTTCACAATGGGTATGCGACTTTGTTTTGTTCTTTTAATTTCCCAATCCATAATTTCTACTGGTTCCTCTACAATGTAGAGAGTCTCATTGATTTTGATTTCGTCCAGAGGGGCGAAGAGGGTCTCATCGGACAAACACTTCTTTAAGCTTGACACATGAAAAATAGGATGTACGTTATTGAGTTCCTATGGTGATCGAAGCTTGTAAGCTAACGCGCCGATCCTGGAAAGGATATCGAATGGTCCGTTATACCTTGGATTTAGTTTCCCACTTTTTCCAAAACATATTAACCCTTTCCAGGGTGAGACCTTTAATAGAACCCGGTCCCCAACCTGAAATTCCAAGGGTTTTCGTGTTTTTTCCGCATAACTCTTTTGCATGTCTCTTGAAGCTTTTAGTCATTCCCGAATTTGGCAATCCTTTTGGTCGTTTCTCTTATGATTTTCGGGCTTGTGATGGTGTTTTCAGGTATTTGACCTCTAGCTAGTTACGTGTCACCCACTTCAGCCCAGCATAGAGGTGATCTACGCTTTCGGCTATAGAGGGCTTCGACTGGAGCAACCTTGATGCTAGTGTAATAGCTATTGTTGTACGATGTGACAACCCGAAATTTTCTATCCTCTACAGTCAAACACTTCATTGAAAGTCAAACTCATTTCTGCTAACTTTTAGCCCGTTTGGTGTCCGTTTGAGCATTCTGAGCTTTAATACATCAAAGGTAATCATAGGAAGTATACTCCAGGGTTAAATGTGCAACATTGAAGTCCCAAAACTCCAATAGTTTGGAGTTTATGGCCCAAACTTGGAGTTTACGGCCATAAACTCTAAGGAGTATATATATGACACTTAGTCATTTTTACCTCATTTCTCAATTTCCAAGCGAGAGAAAACCCGATTTCTCTCACAAGTATCATCCGATTTTCCTTCTTAGATCTTCATAACTAGTGAGTATTCTTCCTTGACTTGTTGATACACCTCTTAATCTGGCATTCTCTCATGATTTTTCATCCATGAAAATCATGTTTTCAAAGATCTTTAAGTTTCACCAAGAACACACACTAGTGTTCTTGGCCATAATCAGCCATTTCAAGCTCCTATATCGTAAGTACTCTTATCCTAGCTTGCTATATACTAGAATGAACTTGTTTAGACTTAAGAAACAACAAGGAATCTAAGTTGGAAGAGAGTTTACGGCCAAGGATCTCCCAAGGCTGTAAACTCCATATAAGGGTGCAATGTTGCCCTAATTTCCTTCCTTATGCTTAGAACTTGGACTAGGACCCTCCACCATTGAACTAGGGGACTTAAACTTTCAGTTGGTACTTAATACCATGAGTTTACGGCCGTAAACTCATGGAGGAATGGTCCTTAGGCCATAAACTCCAATTAAGGTCAAGTCTTGGACCTTAAACTCATATAGACTCTTGTTTAACCTTGGAACACTTAAACCCTTGAGAATCCCTACCTTTAAGACCATATATATGACCATTTAGAGATTTTATGGCCAGGAGTAAACCCCTGGGCCGTAAACTCCTCAACACTCTCCATTGAGTGGGTCTTTCACTTCCTTGGGTAAAGCGAAATTCCCTCAAGCTTCCCTAGCCTTTCAAACCCACACTTATGCATCTATGACCATGAGTTTACGGCCGTGAACTCCTTGGGCCATAAACCCATGGTAGTAAACTCCATGGAGAGTGGTCCTTGGGCCATAAACTCAATAGCAAGGCCTTACAACCCTTAGATGCAACCGTAAGTTCTTTTAACATTTGAATCCAAGTGTTTTCCTTGTTCTAGGGTTTTTATACTTGTCAAATTAGTGTTATAATCACTAATTATATACATATATATGTCTTTATATGATATTAGGATCATTGTGTATGTTCAAGTCTTCACTTAACACCTAGCACCTTGCCCAACACTTCCATCCACTCCACTCACTACAGGTGAGTTCATCCCCCTTAATTAACCTTTTAAATGTTTTTAAATGCTTTTATGGGGGGGATAAGTTGAATCACACTAGTTATTATATCAATCACATATGATTAATAACTAGTAAACAAATGGATTTACTACGCTTTTAGCTGTTCTACCAAGCATACTACTTCTAAATGATTTTCTGAAACGTTTTTCATGTTAAAATCTTTATCAAAATGTCTTAGATACTGTATCTTTCCTTTCAAACTCTGTTACAACGATGTTTCAACCAAAGGTTTTCAGGTATTTCAAACTGTGTTTCAGACAAATGATTTATTATACTTTAAACTGTTTATATCAAACAAACTGCTTTTAAACCGTGTTATAAATTGACATCAAGTCATCAATTCTTATTATTAAACTTTTCAAAGGTTTTACAAAACTTCTTTTAAACTTTTATATTGTCAAGTGCATGCCTATGTATATATAGTTATATAAGTAATGTTTAAAGGACTTAGGACTGCTAGCTCGCTTTAATTCCTTTTCCTTGTTTGGATGTGGCCTTAGAGTATCGGTTATTTGTCTGAATGTCGTCTAAATATTAGTTATAGATTATGTATACATATATAGACATAAAAGTTCTATCAGTCAATTCCGTACCTTTGGGTAGCAAAGGCATACTTTCAGTTGTATACGTACATTATTAGTAACTATAATAGGTATAGTTAGGAGATACTATCTACTATTCATAGTACAAGAAATCACACTAAGATTCAATTCATACATGATTCAATGCATACTATAAACAATACATACACTACACTAATACACACTAAATGAACAGACGCTAATACACACTAAATGAAGAGACACTATTACATACTATATGAAGAGACACTATTACATACTATATGAAGAGACACTATTACACACTATATGAAGAGACACCATTACATACTATATGAAGAGACACAACTACATATTATATGAAGAGATACTACTTCACACTCCTGGACTGACCATCCTACACTTGGCTGCTCGCTACATCAAGTGTATTCATCTACGGATGTTCTCGGTCGTACTGTTCGGCGATTTACCACGTCGTGTTTATCCTAGACAAATGGATATAATTTCAAGGATTATACAATTTTCCTTATTACCTTTACTTTGTGACACGTTCACATAAACGATGACGTAGAATATATTTTGATATGATTTCAAATGAATATATTATTTTCCTTATTACCTTTATTTTGTGATACATTCACATAAACGATGAGGTAGACTATATTTTTATAATAATAGTTATAAAGGGGAAAAACCATCATTTTTACAAAGAAGCATACCTTCAAAACAGTCGGGTCTTGGTAGAAGACAACTTTTATTACTAATAGGAAATATGGGATTTTCTACGGTTTTCATACTTATACAAACTTTTCCTCAAACAATTACAAGTCTTTCATTACAGTTGTTTTTACAAATCAATGACACTAAAATACTTATGAATTCACCAGCTTAATGTTGATCTATGCTTTCAAAATAACTTGTATTCTCAGGTCACCAGTAGACAGGTACGATGACCAGGTTTTGAGAAGACGGAGCAGTCAAGACTCGTGTTTTATTTTGATTACTTATGTTGATGTCTTATTCTATGAAAGAACACACATGTATTAAAATCTTACCATTAATGCAACAGATGATGTTGTTGCTTGTTTGCTACTTTACACTGTTGTGACACTTAACATGACGTCCTCCGCCCCAGAACGTTTCCGCCGTTCTTAGTTTTGGGGTGTGACATATGAGAACTTGACTAATGGTAAATGGGTATCCCATGCCTTACTAAAATCAATCACACAAGATCTTAGCATATCTTCCAAAGTTTGAATGGTCGTCTCACTCTGACCGTCGGTTTGTGGATGGTATGCGGTACTCATGTCTAGTCTCGTACTTAGAGATTTTTGTAGTGACTGCCAGAACTGTGAGGTGAATCTACTATCTCTTCTGGAGATAATGGATATTGGTACACCATACAGTCGCACAATCTATCTGATGTATGTTTTAGCTAGTTTATCCATCTTGTCAGTTTCCTTTATTGGTAGGAAGTGCACGGATTTGGTTAATCTGTCGACGATCACCCAAATGGTTTCAAGTCTGCCTGTTGTTTCGGATAACTTGGTTATGAAATCCTTGGTTATCCTCTCCCACTTCCACTTGGGTATTTAAGGTTTATGTAACAATCCCGAGGGCTTTTGGTACTCTACTTTGACTTTGGTGCAAGTCAGACATTTGCCTACATAGGCAGCAATTTCGGCTTTCATGTTTGGCCACCAATACAATTTCTTGAGGTCCATATACATCTTATTTGAACCGGGATGCACGGAGTATCGAGTCTTATGAGCATCATTCATGACAACGTCCCTGAATCCACCAGACTTCGGTGTCCAGATTCGATTCATGAAGTAACGAACTCCATCACCCTTGACTTCAAGATTTTTTATCCATTCCTCTTAAGGCTTTGCCAGCCATGTTTTCTGTTTTCAAGGTTTCCTTTTGAGCTTCCTTGATTTGCGTGGGCAGGTGTGAATGGATCGTCATGGTTAAAGACTTCACTCGGTGGCCCGAGTACTCCTTTCTACTGAGAACATCAGCTACTACATTAGCCTTTCCTGGATGATAACTAATCTCGCATTCGTAATCGCTCAGTAGTTCAACCCATCTTCTCTATCTCATGTTGAGTTCTTTTTGGTTAAGTATGTGCTTAAGGATCTTATGATTAGTGAAGATTGTGCATTTTGTGCCATAGAGATAGTGCCTCCAGATCTTTAGGGCGAAAACGACTACTCCTAATTATAGGTTGGGGGTAGTGTAGTTGACTTCGTGCATCTTGAGTTGTCTCTAGGCGTATGCGAAGACCTCTCCTCGTTGCATTAGAACACATCCCAAACCTTGGTTTGCTACTTTGCAGTAGACCATTAAGTCTTATGTTCCTTCTGGCAAGGATAATATAGGTGCGCTGCATAAGGCTTATTTAAGTGTTTGGAACGTCGCGTCTTGCTTTCCTCCCCAACTGTAGGTTACACCCTTGGATCTATTCATTACAAATAATCGATTCAATACATTTCTTATGCACCTATGGGTGCTATGTTGGATTTGCATCAGATTTCAGATCAATCTATATTGATTGGCTGCCTCCACTATGTTGTTGCTAGCAAATACCACTATTTTTGGTTTTTGAGTCAGGGCGGTAAGCGGTTTGACAATCTTTGAGAATTTTTGTATGAATCTTCGGTAATAGCCAGCAAGGCCCAAGAATCATCGGATTTCCGTTGGAGTTCTTGGAGCTGACCAGTTCTTGATTTCCTTGATTTTGGAAGAGTCCACGTGTATCCCTTCTTTGCTAACCACGTGACCAAGGAAAGCTACTTTCCGAGTCCAAAATTCTCTATTTGGGAATTTTGCTTATAACTTCTCTGTCCTTAATGTCTCCAAGACCTGCTGGAGGTGTTGACTATGTTCTTCTTTTCTCTTCAAATAGATGAGTATATCATCTATGAACATAATCACAAATTTATCTAGGAAAGAATGGCACACTCAGTTCATTAAGTCCATGAACACCATCGATGCATTTGTTAATCCAAAGGGCATCACTATAAACTCGAACTGACCATAACGAGTTCAGAAGGCCGTCTTAAGAACATCTCCTTCTAGGACTCGCAGGTGATGGTACCCGGATCATAAATCGACCTTTCAGAAGTATCTTTCTCCTTGGTGTTGGTCGACTAGATCCTCTATGCGCGGTAGGGGATATCAGTTCTTGATTGTGAGCTTGTTTAGTTCTCTATATTCGATGCACATGCGAAAGGACCCATCCTTCTTCTTTACGAATATGAATGGTGCTCCCCAGGGTGAGAAGCTCGGCCTGATGAATCCTTTATTGAGTAGCTCATTTAGTTGGCTGGATAATTCCTGCATCTCTACCGGGTGTAGACGGTACGGCGAATTCGCTACTGGAGTAGCTCCAGGAATCAAGTCGATTATGAACTCGACTTGACGTTCTGGTGGAACTCCTGGAAAATCTTTAGGGAAGACGTTGGGGAAATCGCAGACTTCTGGAATGTCTTTGATATCTTTCGTTTCTTTTTCCTTGTCTACCATGTGGGCTAGGAAAGCATGGTACTCTTTGTGCAGGTATTTTTGGGCTTTGACGCAAGAGATGATTTGCAAATTGGTACCGGGTTTATCACCATAAATGATAAGAGTTTTGCCATTTGGCAGATTAAGGAGAACAACCCTTTCATGACAAAGTATGTCGGCATGGTGAAGGCTTAGCCAATCCATATCGATGATGACATCAAGGCTTCTTATAGTGATCGGCATTAGATCAATTTGGAACGAGTGTTCATTTAAATCTAGCGTGCAGCCTATGTACATATCGTTTGTGCTTTCTGTTTTACCGTTTGCCATTTCTACTGTAAATATCTTATTAAGTGATTGGGGTTTTTTCTTACGAAACTCCTCTCCACACCACAATCAAAGAGTATGCATGCATAAGCGCTATTGAGGAGAAACGTACCCGTATCACCGTGGGATCAGCTATTGCTTCGTTCTTCCCTATTCTCAGCACTCTTCCTACGCCGCCAACATTCCTTGACTTAGGGAAATATCTATTGCAGTGCCTAGCTTCACCACACCCATAACATGCCTGGCCCACACCGACTCCAAGAACTTGGGTGATTGGATGTGCTGGTGCCTTATAGAAACGAGCAGTGTGCCCTTTCCTGTTGCAGTTATTACAGTGCATCACCCTATAATTTCCGTTGTAATGGAAATCGCATTTTCTGCACTTAGGTAGGTTTCTAGCATATTGTTTTGCTAGTGTAGGAGTAACAGGAACAGCGGTGGGAGCAGTAGCGGCATGGACTGCCACTATCTGTTGTTTCTTGGAAGATTCTTGCGAAGATTGACCCTTCCTTTTGTTCCAAAACCACTTGTTTTTGTTGTTGTTGTTGGTAGTGTTATTCTTGTTGTTCCTCTCTATGGGTTGCTTCGGAAAAGAAGTCATGAATCCTCGATTGACGTCATGGTCAAGGAGGGATTGTGCTAGCTGTTTGGCACTATCGAAAGTAACTGGCTTGGAAGCTAGTACACTTCCCCGAATCTGGGCTGACAATACCCAGATATATCTCTCGATCTTCTTGCTCTCTAGAGCAACCATTCCCGGGCAAAGTATTGCTAAGTCATTGAACCTATTAGTATAGGTCGTGATGTTCGATCCTACCATTGTAAGGCCACAAATGTCTTGTTCGAGCTTTTGTATTTCGCCTCTCGGGCAGTACTCTTGCATGAGCATTTGTTTCAAGTTTTCCCATCCCATGGAGTTAGCCAGTACCAGAGTTAGTGACTTGACGTGGCCATTCCACCATGTTAGGGCTCGTTCGGAGAAAGTACATGCATCAAATTTTACTTTGCTCCCTTCTTGGCATTAGCAAAATTCGAATATTGCTTTCGTGTTCTCTATCCATTGGGATAGAGCCGTAACTCCTCCAGTCCCATTAAAGGATATGGGTTGCTGTTGGTGAAGTCCTTGTAAGTGCATTCCCCGGAACGACCCTGATGCTGACCATTGGTAGAGCTATTTATTCCTCCTCCTGACCCATTGTTACTCATTTGTGCCATTGTTGCTGTGACAGGAGCTGTTACGGTTGCCTAGAAAACAACATTGTCTATTGATGGTGGAGGTGGTGGAGGTGGTGTTGGTGTTCCTGTAGTATTGAAGCGTCAGGGATTCCTTCTTGGCGGCATGATTCTGCCATAAGTTAAAAGACGAATTCTTGATAAGTCTTCAGAAATGATTATGGAAAGTCTTAGTATTATATGTTTTACGTTCCGAACATTACCGAATTTGTAAGTTAATTGCGAAATGGAAGCTTATAATAATAAGTGCATGATTTCCTTAGTATTTTAAGAATTTAATAAAATACCCAGTGAAATAATAAATGCGTGTCAATCTCATTGATATTAATATTCGATACATCGATCAGGAAAATTTGACCTTAACACAGATCTAGAGTACATCAATGAAAATGGGAATATTTGACCGCATTCAGGCCCTCGAATGGTGTACTCACAATCCACCGGGTTTACATAGATAAAGGAAAGAGTAGCACCAACACTTACTCGATAAGTATATACATAGCACAAGAAGTACGCGCTCTACTTCGAGTGGGTGGTACGCTGCGGACCATGGTACGTTGTCGTGGAAGTCCGAGCTCGAGTTACTTGACGTTCAGCCTCGATGACGCACCTCTCCATTGTGGCTTTCTTTTTCTGGAACTCCCTTACCTCGGATCTAGCAGTGGTAATGTCTTTCTGAAGGGAAAAGGTGTGCTCTATTTTTCGATCATGTTCTTCGTCCAGGCGACGAAGACGTACCGCAGTGATTTGGGCAGTCGCACCAACGTCCAGGATTTGGTAGGCGTTTATCCTTGTTTGTTCGCCTTGGTTGGTGATGCAACGAACCATGAAAAAGAGTGCTCTTTCAGCCGAACCCTCGCTACGGAGGTCATAAAAGTCTTGTCCCATGCCATAGGGTGGGCGTTGTCCTTGTTCTCTGCTCCATCGTTTCAGATCCACAACCCAGAGGGGTGTCGAGCCCTGAAAGTCGCGTCGGAGATTTGGTACTACCTGGGGAGGATTGTAGACCTCAGGTTCTGAGTCAGTTCCCTCATCATCCGCTTCCTCTTCCTCTTCTTAGGGATCCTCTTCTGGATCTTCCTCGGAAACCTCTTCGGGATCCTCTTCTGGATCTTCCTCGGGAACCTCTTTTGGATCCTCCTCAATCTAACCTCCATTGCCCTGGTTTGGGTAGTAGGGATCCCCGAGGATATGAAATCCTGTCATTTTGTCTAATCGAGAATAGAGATAAGAGAATTATATATAAAACTTGAGGGTAAAGAGAAAAAATTTTATAAGACCTACACCGAGTCCTCCTATAATTACCTAGTGCATACGAATTACATACAATTGAGATTGAATGGACTGTTGGATAAGTAGCTTCACTCTAAGTCCACATCCAAAAAAGGAAAAGGACCTAAAGCGAAATCATAAATCCTAAGCCCATGCAACCTCACTCATGTGTAACCTTAAAGTAAGCACTTTGCAATTATAGACCTGTCAGTGAAGGTTTTTAGTTTTTATAAGCATAATTCTATTTAATTGACGATTCCTAGTTCTAACGAAATGTCGAGTTTTACTCGCTTATTACAGTTTTTATAGGGTCTTAAAAACTCCTATAGTATTTAAATTTGTAAAGTTGATTCTAGTGTTACTTTGGTAAGTTTTTGACTTGTTGCTCACTATGACTATTCCCTGACATACGTTGGTCATATCTCGGATAAATATAGTTTATCAGACTATATTCATCCTAGATCTAATTACATATTCCGGGGCCTAGTCATAGTGTCCAACTTGTCTTAATACTTTTGTATAGTTCTAACTATGACATTAAACTGCTGCATGCTTGTATTTTGTACATTTATGACACTAACATTTTAATTTAAATGAAATACAGTTGGTGTGAAAACATTTTGTAAGAGAGTTTTAGTCCCTTTGCATTTATAGTTTGTATATCTTATGTGGTTCGATATACTTAGTTCACTATAAAAAAATGCTCTGATACCAATCTGTCACACCCCCAAACCAGAACAGCGGAATCGTTCGAGGTCGGATGACTTCATGTAGTATCATACCAGTTGATTAAATAGTAAAGAAAGCAAACACAACCATCATAAATATAACTTAAAAAGTTACATCGGTGATTGTATTACATGTTTCAAAAGAAATTACATTATGATGATATAATAAGTTTGAAACTGATGGCTTAGCGTTCCTTCCCAAAACTTGTGGTTTACCTGTATTACTGAATCCCTGAGAAATACAAGTAGTTTTCAAAAAGTGTCAACAATTAAGTTGGTGATTTCATAAGCGTTTTTGTATAAGAAATTGTATGCCTTTTTGTATAAAGTAAATGAGTTTGTTTCTAGAAAATCCAATATTTTCCATAAATGAATAGTAGTTTTAGAAGTTCTAAAAACCGGAATGCATAAGTATTTTCCATACCTAAAATAGCGTAAGTAGATTTATATATGTATATATAACCAATAAGGCGCTTGATAGGCTTGTAAATCAAATGTTTCAATACTTCATGTGATTTTTATAACCATACTATTGACCCAGACTGCCTGTAACAACGTTCTTCAGGTGCTGGAATGATATGACATTTGTCACCCTAGACCTTCCGGTCTAACTGTAGCTAACAGTTTAGGTGCGGGATTGTCAATCCCGTATAGATCTAAACACAAGTATCACGCTTTCCCTGCCAGAGATTCTGGTTTATAATACAGGACTTAAAATGCGTACCTGAAAGTATGTGAAGTCAAATGTCTCACAAACTTTCTATCAAATAGTTTACGTATGAAAAGTCCATTGTTCCTGTAAATGTAAGTATTTCCTTTCTGTATTGTTCATAGAGTGTAAAATATCATGAATATCTCGTAAACTATACATATTATAGTTTTTAAAAAGTGTTTTTCATTTGAATGATAAGCCTTAGTGTCTTTCCAACCTTGCATGTAACGTATATCATTTGTAATAACGTTATTTTACTTATTTAACATTTATACACAAAATATAGATAAAGCATTAGAAACTTTATGTAACGATTTGCATTTTAACATAAGTTTTTCTTGTGTTTCACTTGTATTTTCCCCCTAAAATATAGTAAAAACGTGAAAATATAGGGGTATGAACTCAGCTGGAAACTGTGGTGATTTGACGAAAATAAGACTTTTCTCAAGCAGTACTTCGACCGGAAAGTGGTATATTCCTCGGGAATCTCGGGGCTTCAAACTTCCGTCAGAGCTTGGATATAAAATCGGGATGTCAGGATAGTCTTGAGAGGGTAGAAGTATGAAATTTGGGAGAGAAGGTGGTAAATTTGCAACTAAAAGTCGGAACCCTCGCATCCTATTTATAGAAGGGAAACCTGACCTCGTACGCTGGGCGTACTCCGAAATACGTGGGGCGTTCATCGTACACTGGGCGTACTCACGTACGCGGTACGTACGTCATGCATGACGCCTTCCTCGGTTTCCACTATTCGGATGGGACGGGGGTAGAGGCGTATAGGGGAGACGTGGTCAATCCGAGGCCCCGTATGGCATACGCTGGGTGTACCCCCTTGGTTTGTGTGCCTGAATCTTCTAAAATACGTAACTTTCGCATACGAGCTCCGTTTTTGACGTTCTTTATATCCACGCGTAGGTGAGAATATAATCTACAGCTTTCGTTTAGACTTCGTTGGCAAATTTTGATATATTTTTAATTATATATTTTTAATAGGCCGGGACAGGAAAAGACCGTTAAAAATTCATAACTTCTTCATCTGATGTTCGTTTTCGTCTGTCTTTTTACCTTTGTACTATTATTGTCGAGATCTTTGACTCTCGTTTAGGTTGTGTTGGATAAATATCACTCGATCTCTATTTTGAGTTTTTAGCAGTCTACCGCTACTCCGAAACTTAGAAAAATCCTAACTTCCTCATCCGAAGTCAGATTTGGATGTTATTTTTATGTACGTTCACGGTTTAATGATATCTACAACATTTGTTTGGATACCTAAGGCTAAAAACTATTTTATTGAAATTTCACGTTTTACACTTAATAGTATTTTACCGGTTTTGCTGCGGATTTTTGATTGGTCATAACTTCTTCGTTATAACTCAGATTTTTGTGTTCTTTATATTTCTAAAAACCTTGTTACGATATCTATCATTTTATGTATCCTAATTGAGACTTTTGAACATTTCATTTCTAACGCTTTTTTTTATTTATTTATCAATTCAAAATAGATTACAACACTTGACTTTGGTCATTACGTTGACTTGAAATATCGGATTGTTACAGTCAGCTAACTGGATAATTGTCCCAGTCTTTTGTAAAGTCCTCATGTTTAATTTTTCAAAAAATGAAAAGGGAAGGACATTGACTGAATATCCAAAGTCAAACATGGAATTTGGAAAATTTATGTCACCCAATTTACAAGGAATCGAGAAAATCCCCGGATCCTTGCACTTTGGAGGTAATCCCTTTTGCAAAATGGAAAAATTATTTTCGCCAGCTTCAATAATTTCATTAAATTTCATTTTTTTTCTTTGAACTACATAAATCTTTTAGAAACTAGGCATTTCAACGGATGTGTTTGATAGCATCTAAAAGTGGGATATTTACCTCAACCTTATGAAAAAATTCCATAATTTTTTCATCCTTTTTTTCGTGCAACGTATTTCTCAATCTTGATGGAAATAGGGGTAGGGCTTGTACTCCATCAGATTTTGCTTACCTAGTTGTGGAGTTTCTATTCTTTATCCTCTTCAGCATCTTCTTCAACCAACACCTCTTCATACTCTGTTCCTTTTACAATTTCTTCTTCTACCAGAACTTCTTCAAATTCTTCTTCAGCTTCTTTTTCTAGTGCGGATGTGCTTGGGCCTCCATAAATTTTCCCACTTCTCAAGGAAATAGCACTCACATTATGCTTTGGATTGCTTTCAGTGTGCCTCGGTAACTTTCCTTGAGATTCCAGACGACCCACAAAAGTGGAAAGTTGAGATACCTATTGTTCCAGATTCTTGTTACTAGCTCTGTTTTCGTTCTGAAATGCCTAGGTGCTCGTGGAATGACTCTTTACAATATCTTCTAAGGCCATAATGTAACTGTTGGGTTGCTGATGCGAGTTCTGATTTTGGAACTTTTGACTCTGATAATTTTGCTTATTCAGATTCTAAAAGTTGGGATGAAAATTCGGTCGTTGATAATTTTGTTGCTGATGGATTCTAGGTGGCATCTGATATTGCTGTTTTCTGATGAAAATTATTTTGATAGCCTCCGACAGTTTTTACTGCAGTTGTATCCTCTTGCATTAATGGACACATGTCTATTGTTTCGTCTTCAAGCAGATTCCACTTGATCTCTTTGAATCTATTTTTTCCTTTGTCAAGAGCAAAACAACTTTTGTCAGTTCAGAAATCGGAAACTCCAGATGGGCATTGTTGACTTCTTTGACTTGTAACACCGTAAATTTTCAAACAAAATATTCATTTCAAAGTAAGTTATTTTCATTCAAACAAAGCATAAACATTTCAAGTGTCATGCCAAAAAATACAAGTCATCTAAATCCCAAGATCACAAAACATCCTTCAGTGTGTACAGATCACGCCGCCGCCTTCCCACGGTCCTCGCTAGTACCTGAAACACATACATAACAACTGTAAGCATAAATGCTTAGTGAGTTCCCCAATATACAACTTACGCACATACGCCTTTCCAGGCCCTGACCTTCCGGTCCATGTGTCTCAGGGGACTTCCGTCCCTGCTGGGTAAACCTTCCGGTCCTACCCACGCCGACCTTCCGGTCCACAACACAACGCCTTCCGGCCCATAACATATTCGCCTTCCGGCCCATAACATAATGCCTTCCGACCCATATCAAATATATCATACATAGCACATAAAACACACATATCATATCTGACCTTCCGGTCACACAGTCAAACCCTTCCGGGTACAGTATAGTGAGAAGACTCACCTCGTGAATATCGAAAGCTAGCAAATCCCAAAATCACTCGTGCTCGATCCGCCAAGCTACAATCTCCCTATAACATCATATATCTCTTATTTTATCTTCTAAGTTTGACTATCCCTAAGAAGTCAGACATAAGTCAGCTCTGGTCAACGGTCAACGGTCAACGGTCAACTTGACCGGACTCGGCGAGTGCTAGGGCGACTCGGCGAGTCTAGACGTCCTCACCAATTCTCTAAGATTCCTTTTCTACTCGTCGAGTATCCTCCTTGACTCGACGAGTTTCTCCTGGAAGAATCGCGGGGCCACCCCGACTCAACTCGCCGAGTCTGAAGAACAACTCGACGAGTCCCGGTTAATCTTCAAGCTACTCGCCGAGTCTGTTCATCGGACTCGGCGAGTCCATGCCATGCAACCGCTCGAACTGCTTTCTAAGGTCAGAACTGCTCCGACCATTCATAGGTTTGGCCTTCCTAGACTGATTCATCACGTAAGGTCCTCATTTCGGTGCTCATAATACTACCCATGACTCATAATTTACATTTTGACCTAAGGCATAAGGATTCCAATCCAAAACCTCATTGATTCCCGAAATGCTTAGGCATGGGACATTCTGGACTTCCAAAGATCTCAATACAGGGTTCCAATCGTTTGGGGGACTAAAGTAACACTCAATCTAGCCACAAAAGGGTTCAATAAACCCTAAATCCATATACACATCAATCATAGAAGGATGCAATTCGAGATATTACATGAATAACGTGCTCTCTGTGTCCCCAATCCTCAGAACGTGGCTTCCCTTGTTGTTCCCTTAACCAAGCCTCTTCTTCCTTGCAAAACAACACTTCCAAAATCAACAATGGTCTTCAACCTTGCTCCAGACGCTCACAATCGAATTAGGGTTTCTCTCAGAGGACTAGGGTGAACAATGACGGCCATAAAGTCCCTCATATACGTCCCAAACCTGAACGGTTAGGGTTTTCGCTAAACAGCGCAGACTCGCCGAGTCCATATCCGGACTCGTCGAGTCCAGTCGCGAACCCACGACCAGATCCGCGATCCTACTCGGCGAGTCTAGGCTCCAACTCGCCGAGTCCCCTCTTAAAACACCCAAAATCATAAATATAACAATACCTGAAATTCCGGGCTGTTACAACTCTCCCCCACTAGGACTAGACTTCGCCCTCGAAGTCTCACTCTGAAAATAGCTCCAGATGCTGCTCCCGCATCTCACGCTCCGGCTCCCAAGTCATTTCCGATCCCTTCCGGTGTTGCCACTGAACCAACACCAGAGGTACCTCCTTGTTCCTCAGAACCTTTATCTTCCGATCCCTGATGGCCACTGGTCTCTCGGCATAATTCAGGCTCGCATCCACCTGAATATCCTCTAATGGAACCACTGCCGACTCATCGGCTATACACTTCCTCAATTGCGACACATGAAAAGTGTCGTGGATCTACCCCAACTCTGCTGGCAACTCCAACCGATAGGCTACCCGGCCTATCCTTGCAATCACACGAAATGAACCAATATACCGGGGTCCCAACTTTCCCCTCTTCCTGAATCGAATCACTCCTTTCCAAGGAGAGACCTTCAGGAGAACGAAGTCGCCGACTTGAAACTCAAGCTCGGATCGGCGTCTGTCTGCATAACTCTTCTGTCGGCTTTGGGCGGTCAATAACCTCTGCCTAACCTGCTGAATCTGCTCTGTCGTCTGAAGCACGATCTCTGTACTACCCATCACTCTCTGACCCACCTCTCCCCAGCAAATGGGGGTCCGACACCTCCTACCATACAACAGCTCAAAGGGTGGCATACCAATGCTCGAATGATGGCTGTTGTTGTAGGAAAACTCTGCCAAGGGTAAATACGCATCCCAGCTACCCCCGAAATCTAACACACACGCTCGAAGCATGTCCTCCAGCATCTGAATCGTTCGCTCGCTCTGACCATCTGTCTGGGGATGGTATGCAGTACTAAAATGCAATTTAGTACCCAGCTCCTCATGGAATTTCTTCCAGAATCTGGAAGTGAAGCGCACATCACGGTCTGAAACAATCGAGATCGGCACCCCATGCCGAGATACCACTTCTCTCACATATATCTCCGCCAACTTCTCCGCTGAAGAACTCTCATTGATGGCAAGGAAGTGAGCGCTCTTTGTCAACCTATCCACAATCACCCAAATTGCATCGACTCCTCTGACAGTCCTTGGCAATTTGGTGATGAAATCCATGGTGATCTGTTCCCACTTCCACTCGGGAACCTCCAATGGCTGCAACTTGCCATGCGGTCTCTGGTGCTCGGCCTTAACCCTACGGCAGGTCAAGCACCTCTCCACGAACCATGCGACGTCCCTCTTCATACAGGGCCACCAATACTCTTTCCTCAAATCCAAATACATCTTCGTAGCCCCGGGATGGATCGAGAATTTCGATCGATGAGCCTCTTCCATCAAAGTAATACGCGTACCACCCACGAACAGTACCCAAATCCGACCCTGAAACGTCATAAGCCCTCGTCCATCCGTAACGAACTCTGAAACCAAACCAACGACCCGCTCTCTCTTCTGCATCTCTGGTCGCACGGCCTCGGCCTGTGCCCCACGAATAGCATCCAATACTGGAGCTATTACAGTCAATCTCAAACATACATCTCGCAGTGGAGTGCTCTCCGCCCTGCGGCTCAATGCATCGGCTACCACATTAGCCTTACCTGGGTGGTACAGGATCTCACAATCATAATCCTTGACCACATCCAACCACCTCCTCTGACGCATATTTAGGTTGGGCTGATCCATCAAATACTTCAAGCTCTTATGGTCCGTGTATATCGTACATCGAACCCCATACAAGTAGTGACGCCAAATCTTGAGAGCGAACACTACTGCCCCCAACTCTAAATCATGTGTGGGATATCTCGCCTCATGAGGCTTCAGCTGCCTCGACGCATAAGCTATCACATGACCCCTCTGCATCAACACTGCACCCAGCCCCGAAATCGATGCATCGCAATATACTACAAAATCCTCCATCCCTTCCGGGAGAGCTAATACCGGGGCTTCGCACAACCTTTGGCGAAGTGTCTCAAAGGAGGTCTGCTGCTCGGGTCCCCAAGAGAATGCAACACCCTTCCGGGTCAATCTGGTGAGCGGCACTGCGATCTTGGAGAAATCCTTAATAAATCTCCGATAATACCCTGCCAACCCAAGGAAGCTCCTGATCTCAGAAGGTGACTTCGGCACCTCCCAACTCATCACCACCTCAACCTTGGCCGGATCGACCAATATCCCTTCCTGATTAACAACATGTCCGAGGAATTGGACCTCCCGCAACCAGAAGTCACATTTGGAGAACTTTGCGTAAATCTTCTCCGATCTCAATACTTCAAGGACTTCCCTCAAATGCTCCTCATGCTGCTCTCTAGATCTCGAATACACTAGAATATCATCGATAAATACAATCACTGACCGATCCAACATCGGCCTGCATACTCTGTTCATGAGATCCATGAACACAGCCGGGGCATTGGTGAGCCCGAAAGGCATCACCACAAACTCATAATGCCCATATCGCGTCCTAAACGCTGTCTACTGGACGTCCTCATCCCGCACTCTCACCTGATGGTACCCTGACCTCAGATCAATCTTGGAAAACCAAGATGCTCCCTGCAACTGATCGAATAAGTCATCGATCATCGGTAACGGGTAACGGTTCTTGACCGTCAACTTGTTCAACTCCCGGTAATCAATGCACATCCGGTGTGAACCATCCTTCTTCTTGACGAACAGAATAGGTGCTCCCCACATCGAGCTGCTCGGCCGAATGAATCCCTTCCCCAGCAACTCCTGAAGCTGCGAGGACAACTCTTGCATCTCTGGAGGTGCAAGACGATAAGGCACCTTAGCAATAGGCGCGGCCCCCGGAACCAGATCGATACCAAACTCTACTTGCCTCACAGGAGGTACTCCCGGCAGCTCCTCGGGGAAAACATCTGGAAACTCACGCACCACTGGGACCTCCTCAACTAATCTCGGTCTATCGGAAACCTCCCGCGTATCCATCACATACGCCACAAAACCCTTACAGCCCTGCTGTAGACACTGCCTCGCCCTAGCGGCCGAACAAAAAGCTGATCCCGAACGGGTACCCTCGCCGTACACCGAAAGAACTCCCCCACTAGGGTCTCGTATAGTCACCAACTGACGCTCACAGTCGATGACGGCGCCGAATCGGCTCAACCAGTCCATGCCCACAATGACACAGACATCACCCATCGCAATAGGAATCAGGTCAAATGGAAACTCGACCCCGAAAATCTCTAACACACATCCCCGGAGAACCTCCGTGGCACAAATCACTCTCTCGTCAGATATAGAAACTCTCAGAGGCCGACTCAACGGCTCACGACTAACGCTGATATGCTGACTAAAAGCCAAGGATACAAAGGACCGACTCGCACCCGAGTCAAATAACACTAAAGCAGGCACAGAGTTCACAAGGAAAGTACCTACGCATATCCTGACATAAACATAACATCTCGACATCAAAATAAATACATGAAATAAATCATACCTGGCACAACATCGGGCGCAGCGCGAACCTCCTCCGTAGTCAGCTGAAACGCTCTCCCACGAGCCCTCGGGGCCTCGGCCTTCACCGGTCGAGTCGCAGTAGCTCTGGCAGTAGGTGCAGATCCCTGAAGAAGCTGGGGGCACTCGGCCTTCCGATGGCCTGTCTGGTTGCAATGAAAGCAAACCGTGAACCCCTTGGGGCACTCCCTAGTAATATGCCCCTCCTTGCCACACTTGTAGCAAGCACCAGATCGACATGCCCCATCATGACCCTTGCCGCACTTTCCGCAAGTGCGGCCCTTCGGACCTCCCGTCCTCGAATCGTCGGACTTAGTCCGCTTGGCTGCCGGCTGAGACTGAGCCGGCCGCCGGTCCACCCGCTGAGACTCGGCCTCCTCCCTGGCCTGGGTCTCCAACTCAATCTCGCGCTTCCTGGCATTCGCCTGAAGCTCAGCAAAGGTATGATAGGTGGAGTTTGACACAAACTCCCGGATATCCCTCCTCAAAACTCCCAAGTACCGGCTCATCCGAGCCTGCTCTGTGGACACCAGCTCGGGGCAGAACATCGCCCTCTCATGAAACTTCCGCGTGATCACCGCAACCGAATCAGTACCCTGCTTGAGGGTCAAGAACTCCTGAACCAATCGTTCCCTCTCCACCGGGGGAACGTACTCGTCTCTGAACATGGAGGTAAACCCCTCCCATGTCACCGCTGAGATCTCTGCCAATGTGAAGTTCGTCGTCACGAACTTCCACCAATCCTTCGCTCCCAGACGGAGCTGGTTCAAAGCGAACCGTACCCTCAGATGCTCCGGACATGAACAAGTGTAGAAGCACCCCTCAATATCAGCGATCCACCTCATCGCAGCAATCGGATCCTGCGTCCCATCAAACTCAGGTGGCTTCGTGTTGCTGAACTCCCGAAACAGCAACGAGTCACCCCCCCTGTGGCCTGGCAGCGGCCACCGCTGCGGTAGCTGCAGCGGCTGCAACCTCAGTCAATGCGGCATACCGCTCCTCAAAAGTCTCCATCAAGGTGGTCTTAATAGACCCAAACATCTCCGGAATCTCAGCCCGGATCGCTGCAGCCACCTCCTCATGAATCATCTGACGAATCTCCTCATCACTCACACCGCTCGTACTCGCTCCGTGGCGTGGTATAACCATCATGTCTCTGAAATACAACATAAAACTATCAGAGACTCCATCGAGTATAACATTGCACTCGATAACGCAACCCTACTCAGTCTCCGATATCCAGAGATTCTTACTTGGGTATCCCACTGACCCGGTGTCTTCGGTAGTACGGGCCCAATACTACCGACCACACCGCATCAGCATTCATCCCAAGTCTTCATCCCCAAACCCCGAATAGTGAGCACTCTACTTTTGTTATGCACTATCTACCCGCACACTATCAAAGCATCTCATATCAGCAACCTCCCTAGACTAAGGCATCACAAATCAGGCCACTCTGGTCCTATCATGAATACCTAGTCTTCTAGCATGCATAACAATTCATATCATAACTTATCTCATACATAACATTGTAAGGTATTTTGGGGATCTTTACCGTTCGGGCGCTGACTGATCGTACACACTGCTTCTTTCTTGTTTACCACAAAATCATTTATAAAAGTTTATGCCTTTATTTTTAAAAGTGTTCCTCAAATCCTCGGTTTGAGTTTAGTTACGCCCAAAGGTGCACCCGAATCCCTCAAACCAAGGCTCTGATACCAATTTGTAACACCGTAAATTTTCAAACAAATTTTTCATTTCAAAGTAAGTTATTTTCATTCAAACAAAGCATAAACATTTCAAGTGTCATGCCAAAAAATACAAGTTATCTAAATCCCAAGATCACAAAACATCCTTCAGTGTGTACAGATCACGCCGGCGCCTTCCCACGGTCCTCGCTAGTACCTGAAACACATACATAACAACTGTAAGCATAAATGCTTAGTGAGTTCCCCAATATACAACTTACGCACATACGCCTTTCCAGGCCCTGACCTTCCGGTCCATGTGTCTCAGGGGACTTCCGTCCCTGCTGGGTAAACCTTCCGGTCCTACCCACGCCGACCTTCCGGTCCACAACACAACGCCTTCCGGCCCATAACATATTCGCCTTCCGGCCCATAACATAATGCCTTCCGGCCCATATCAAATATATCATACATAGCACATAAAACACACATATCATATCTGACCTTCCGGTCACACAGTCAAACCCTTCCGGGTACAGTATAGTGAGAAGACTCACCTCGTGAATATCGAAAGCTAGCAAATCCCGAAATCACTCGTGCTCGATCCGCCAAGCTACAATCTCCCTATAACATCATATATCTCTTATTAACACTTTTATCTTCTAAGTTTGACTATCCCTAAGAAGTCAGACATAGGTCAGCTCTGGTCAACGGTCAACGGTCAACTTGACCGGACTCGGCGAGTGCTAGGGCGACTCGGCGAGTCTAGACGTCCTCACCAATTCTCTAAGATTCCCTTTCTACTCGTCGAGTATCCTCCTTGACTCGACGAATTTCTCCTTGAAGAATCGCGGGGCCACCCCGACTCAACTCGCCGAGTCTGAAGAACAACTCGACGAGTCCCAGTTAATCTTCAAGCTACTCGCCGAGTCTGTTCATCGGACTCGGCGAGTCCATGCCATGCAACCGCTCGAACTGCTTTCTAAGGTCAGAACTGCTCCGACCATTCATAGGTCTGGCCTTCCTAGACTGATTCATCACGTAAGGTCCTCATTTCGGTGCTCATAATACACCCCATTACTCATAATTTACATTTTGACCTAAGGCATAAGGATTCCAATCCAAAACCTCCATTGATTCCCGAAATGCTCAGGCATGGGACATTCTGGACTTCCAAAGATCTCAATACAGGGTTCCAATCGTTTGGGGGACTAAAGTAACACTCAATCTAGCCACAAAAGGGTTCAATAAACCCTAAATCCATATACACATCAATCATAGAAGGATGCAATTCGAGATATTACCTGAATAACGTGCTCTCTGTGTCCCCAATCCTCAGAACGTGGCTTCCCTTGTTGTTCCCTTAACCAAGCCTCTTCTTCCTTGCAAAACAACACTTCCAAAATCAACAATGGTCTTCAACCTTGCTCCAGACGCTCACAATCGAATTAGGGTTTCTCTCAGAGGACTAGGGTGAACAATGACGGCCATAAAGTCCCTCATATACGTCCCAAACCTGAACGGTTAGGGTTTTCGCTAAACAGCGCAGACTCGCCGAGTCCATATCCGGACTCGTCGAGTCCAGTCGCGAACCCGCGACCAGATCCGCGATCCTACTCGGCGAGTCTAGGCTCCAACTCGCCAAGTCCCCTCTTAAAACACCCAAAATCATAAATATAACAATACCTGAAATTCTGGGCTGTTACATGACTCCTCTTGGCTGATCTGGATATCGCTCGTCTTCAGTTCCAGAATGTTTTGATGCTATTTCCAGCTTCTCGGTCAGTCCTAGATTTTAGTTGGTGTTATATCATCTATGGAACTACCACTGGAAGCATTTATCAGACGTAGTTCCATGGGTTTCAAACCTTCATAGAAACAGTTGTAGAGCTGGAAGTCAATAGTCCCAGATTCCAATGAGGATGGTGAGGAGTAAGTTCTAAAAGGGCTATTAGAAGTAGAATATGAGGATACTTTCACAAAGGACTAAAAAGTAGGGTCTAGTTCGTTCCATAAGGGAGTGCCTTATGGTGTTGAGATTTTTGGTGGTGTGGAGGATGCTGATGAACCAAAGAAACCAGCTGATTGTTTTTCTATTGCTACTTCTTTCTTCAGTATCCTTACAGTTCTTTCAATTTCTCGATCAAAAGATGAAGGTGTACCTGAACGAAAATTTCTTGGCATAAAACTATTAGAAAGCACCATATCCCCCACAATAGTGCCAATTTGTTAACACACTGTCGTGGGCGTATTAAGCAAATAATATTTCACTGTTGGTTACACTAATAATATAACTTATGGAAGCAGGGTTGAATCCTCAGGGACACAGTCTAATGGTCAATACCTTTTTGCATCAGGCCCATTCTAGTCAAGAAACATCAATTACAAAAGAGGAATTTTGAATTAAACTAAAAATTATAGTGAAAATAAACTAAACGAAAATCAATAATAAAAATGATTTCAATTCTCCTGCGACTTTCCTAATCATGCAGGCAGCCTAGATATTGTTAATCAGAATGCGTTCTATATAAGCTAGTACTAAGAAAAAATAACAAGCTCTAGTATAATCTCTTTTCCCTAAACTAGTTAATCAAAACAAGTTCTTTGAATTAACCCTAACTTTTTACTGTTCAATTAAATAAGCTCTTAATTAAATCAGAAAAGCAGCTTTATGATCTGTGTAAAATTCCCAACAATACCCAATACTTCTCACAAATTCGGATGTATAAATATATGATTTATATAGTTTATATTACAGTTAAATCCCAAACGTGGAACAATTCTGAAACTTGTTACTTATTACCAGTTGACAAGAAGAATTACGAATTCTATTAGATGACTAACTGTAATGATAAAAACTCTAGCTAGGTGATCAGACTAACAAGAATTAAAATCAAACATTTATTAAGATCAAAACTGAAAAATCTAGATAGAAACACTAAAAGAACCATATCTGATAACTAATCACATGAAAAGTAATAGTCCATGCAGAACTGAAAACTAGGGTTTTAGCCAGAAATGGCTAAAAACGAAACTAAACTACTACAAAGAAAAACGAACTAAATAATCTTCTAAACTAAACAATTGATATGATTCACAGCCTTCAGATCTTCAGAAATTGTTGAAAGGTATCAAAAAATCGCCTTTAGAAGTGTTCTTCGTAGCTTGGAATCGTCTAACCCTTCAATCTGATAATGAGGGTCATATTTATACTCAAGACAGAAGCTTCCAGAATAAGTTGGCGAAAAATTTGATCGCAGATAAGGATTATGCGATCGCAGAAATCTTGGTTTTTTCAATATTTACCCTTTATGATGTACGACGCTATTTTCAACATTTTCAGAAGTTCAAGAAAAAAATGCGATTGCAGATTTTTGAATTTTTTCCAAAATAGCATTTAAATGAAGTAAGATGCCATTTCTAAAGTTTTTGGGGTTGCTTGTCAAAAATAAAATTGCAGATACTGCTTATGTGATCGCAAATATTGGTTTTTCTTCTCAGATGACATCTAGATGACTTATTTCGTGTGACAACCCAAAATTTTCAATTGTATAAACTCCGCAATCAAGCACATCAAAAATTTGCCAAATTCATCTCAAAACATTTTTGGCCGGATTTAAACCCGTTCGAGTATTTTATTTAATATTCGTCAAGCAAACAAAAATAAGGAAGTATACTTTAGAGTTTGATGTATATCACGTAAGTCGCGAAACTCCAAAAGTTTGGAGTTTACGGACGTAAAAATGGAGTTTACGGCCGTAAACCCCAAAGAGTATAAATATGACACTTAGTAATTTTTAGCTCATTTTTCACTTCCTAGCCCAAGAACACCTAAGATTCTCTCTCAAGTATCATATCACTTTTCCGACAAATCCGCCAAAATGTAAGTGTTTTCTTCCTACATTCGTTCATATAACACTTAATCTTGTGTTTTTACATTATTTCATCCATCAAAATCTTGTCTTTTTCATAGATCTTCAACTGTTCATCAAGAACACAAAGAACACACACTAGTGTTCTTGGCCAAAATCGATCATTCAAGCTCCTAGATCGTAACTACAGTTGCCCTAGCTTCTTGTATGCTTAATATGAACTTGTTTACACTCCAAAATCATCAAAATCCCCATGTTCATATGTGTTTACAGTTTGGGAAGACCTCCCAAAACCGTAATGTAACATCCCCCTCAGACACGTATCACAATATTGTCCGCTTTGGGCCACTCGACACGAGGACTTCCCAGGGGGTCACCCATCCTGGTACTACTCCCGCCCGAGCACGCTTAACTGCAGAGTTCTTATGGGATCTGTTGCCCTCACGGATTTAAAACACGTTGTCATAAGGAAGGTATCCACACCCCTTATAAGGAATGCTTAGTTCTCCTTCCCTGCCGATGTGGGATCAGATCTAACCCACTTTCACCCCCCATTATAGGGTTCGACGTCCCCGTCGAACACATCGACCCGTGCCCTGGCTCTGATACCATTTGAAACATCCCCCTCAGACACGTATCACAATATTGTCTGCTTTGGGCCACTCGGCACGAGGACTTCCCAGGGGGTCACCCATCCTGGTACTACTCCCGCCTGAGCACGCTTAACTGCAGAGTTGTTATGGGATCTGCTGCCCTCACGGATTTGAAACGCATTGTTATAAGGAAGGTATCCACACCCTTATAAGGAATGCTTAGTTCTCCTTCCCAGCTGATGTGGGATCAGATCTAACCCACTTTCTGAAGTCCTCGTGCCGAGTGGCCCAAAGCGGACAATATTGTGATACGTGTCCAAGGGGGATGTTACAAATGGTATCAGAGCCAGGGCACGGGTCGATGTGTTCGACGGGGACGTTGAACCCTATAATGGGGGGTGAAAGTGGGTTAGATATGATCCCACATCGGCTGGGAAGGAGAACTAAGCATTCCTTATAAGGCGTGTGGATACCTTCTCTATCACCATGCGTTTTAAAGCCATGAGGGCAGCAGATCCCACAAGAACTCTGTAGTTAAGCGTGCTCGGGCGGGAGTAGTACCAGGATGGGTGACCCCCTAGGAAGTCCTTGTGCCGAGTGGCCCAAAGCGGAAAATATTGTGATACGTGCCATAGGGGGATGTTATACGTAAACACCTTCAAAGGGTGTTTAAGTGCCCTTAACACCTTCCAATGCTTGTATATGTGACTAGAACCTTGCATGCATAAGATAGAACCACCAAAACATGAAGGGAATGGGCAAACATGAGCTTACGGCCGTAAACCCATGTGTTTATGACCATAAACTCCCAAGGAGTGGTCCAAGGACCGTAAACTCCAAAGGAGGGTCATTTTGAGTCCTAGTCACTTCTTTAGCCCTTGATTCGAGTCTAGCATAATTCCTTGAGTGGTATAAGACCTTTGAACACCCAATGGCACCACTTCCATGAGTTTACGGCCGTAAACTCATGGGGGAAGTGGTCTAGAAACCGTAAACATCCCTAAGGGCCACCATTTGAGGAGTAAACTCCAATGTGAGGCCATACTCTCTTTATATGCAACCCTTGGTACTCCTAGCACTTATAGCAAAGTGTTTTCATGCATTAGGATGTCCTTACTTGCATAATTAGTTTTTAAATGACTAATTTGATACCTAAATGTATCATTACATGTTAAATAGGATCCACGTGTGTGTTCAAGTCCTCACTTGACACTTAGCATCCCATACCGTCCGTTCATCCTAGTCACCCACATCAGGTGAGTTCATACCCCTGAATTAACCTTTTAAATGATTTTAAATGCTTTATGGGGGGAATACAAGTTGAAATATAGAGTTATTATATCAATGACATGTGATTAATAACTGTATAGCAAATAGATTTATGCATGTTAAACTGTTTTGTCCAGGTAAAGGTTTTCAAGGCTTGTTTTATAAACTGACATCAAGTCATAAATCCTTATTCATAATTTTTTCCAAAGGTTTTGCCAAAACTCCTTTTTATACTCTGGTATTGTTAAATGCATGCCCGTATATGTATAGTTATATAAGTAATGTTTAAAGGACTTAGGAAGGCTAACTCGCTTTAATTCCTTTTCCTTGTTTGGATGTGGCTTTAGGGTATCGGTTATCCGTCTGAAGGTCGTTTAAATAGTAGTTATATATCATGTATACATATGTATTCATAAAGGTTCCATCAGCCAGATCATCATCCTTTGGGTAGCAAAGGCATCTAGATAACTTCTTAAGTAAACTATAATAGGTATAGTTTAGAAACCAACCATAACATTCATGAAAGAGAACTTAGTTCTAACTATATTCTAAACACTTATACTTTTTAATAAAGATAAAATTTATAGAATTCGAACCACGAGATACATCCTCATGACACGGATTCCACATTTGTCAAGTTGGTAACCAGAGCCTCCTGGAGGGAGGGCGGGCATTGTGTGTATAGATCTATACGGGACAGACACTCCCACATCCTGACTGCTAGCTACAGTCCCAGCCGACCAAGCCAAGGAGTGACAAATGTCACATTCATTCCGACACCAGTAGCTCGTCAAGTATTCGATTGTCAATCAGTATGGTTACGAGTATCCGTACGTTTACCTTATAATTCATCGCTTTAAGGTAATAAGTGTCATCATGGTATTTCCTATATACATATATATATATATATGTATATATAAGATTATCATTATATATATACCTTCCGAGTTATACACTAGGCCACGTTTAAATCTTTAAACAACCCTACTTAGAATTAAAGATTCTTTTAGACTTGGCTAAACGTATTGCTCATTTGATACTGTCCGGAGTCTGTACTTCTTTCTTTTAGACTTTGCTAGACATATTGTTCATTCGATACCGTCTGGAATCTGTACTTCATCCTTCTGTCCCTCCGAGGCATATTGTTCATTCAATACCACCCCGGGGTCTGTATTTGATCCTTTTAGACTTTGCTAGGCGTGTTGTTCATTCAATACCACCTGAAGTCTGTATTTAGTTACCATTTTTAGACTTTTCTAGGCATTTTGTTCATTCAATACTACCTGAAGTCTATGTTTTATTTACTTTTAGCCAGCATCGTTACTACTAAGGTAAAAATATTATTTCCCCTATTACTTGTGATTATGATTTTCTCACATATTCTTTAAAGTATAAATCATATTTTGATAATGATAGTACCTTTAAAGGGAAAATGTTTCTTAAACATAAAACAATTAGGTCTTGGTAGAAGACTGCTTTTAATAGAGATACTCCTTAGTTAAACATAAAACAACTAGGTCTTGGTAGAAGACTACTTTATCAAGAAAATATAGGATTTTCTGGAAAGGATTCTAATACTATGTAAACTCAATTCACCATCATTGTGTGAGATATTTTTTTGAAGTAAAACATGTATTTATACCAATGTTATTAAATACTTATGAACTCACCAGCATTAAAAAAAATGTTGATACTCGCTTTCAAAATAACTTGTATTCTCAGGTCATCAGTAGACAGGTACACTTCGGGAACTTTCGCGAAGACAGCCTTGTACCGAGCTACATTATATGTTATTCTCTGTATTTTACTATAATGGTGTTGCTAAATGTAACCTATGTAAAATTATTACTATTGATGCAATAGTTGTTGTACTTTGATTACTATACTGCATATGTTGTGATACTTGACATGACGTCCTCCACCCCAGAACGTTTCTGCCGTTCCGGTTTTGGGGTGTGAAAGATTGGTATCAGAGCATTGTTTATAATGAGCTCAGTATATCTAATCATAAAAGATATACAACCTATAAATACATTGGGATAAAACACTCTGACCAAGAATTATACTTTAAAATATAACCATATTTTACAAAAGTATAAGAACATCAAAAATCTAAACACTGGAACAAAGTATCACAAGAAGAATAAGAATAAAAGTCTTTGGATGTTGACCACTAACGTCAAACCTGGGCAGTTATGTAATCGTAAGCTGGAATAAATGTAACCTGATCAACTATATTTATTCGAGATGCGACTAACGTGTGCTTGGGAGTGATGGTGATGTTGCAACAAGTCTGGAACTTACCAAATAGGAATGCTAGAGCCAAACATAAAGTTTAAAATACTATAGGAGTATTTTATGATACTAAAAGATTTATATTAATCCCAGAAGCATATTCAAAATTTAAGAATCAAACATGTAATTAAAATACTATAGGAGTATTTTAGGAACCATAAATAACCTTGTGTGAAAAACTAAAAAGATCGTTATTGATATACCTATGATTACATAGTGTATACTCCCAAGGTTATATATAATGAGGATCTCATAGTCTAAGAATGTGTGGTTTCGCTCTACTTCCTTTTCCTTGTCTGGATGTGGATATAGAGTAGTATCACATATTCGAAGGCCTATCAGATCTAAGTCATATATGATTTGTACACTGTGAAATTGTAGCAGGACTCGATATGGATCACCCAGTGAAATTTTTTAATAATCTCTTAGGATTCTTTAGACATTCCCATTCTCGCACGAAACCCTTTAGAAAACTTTATTCACTTCGGTGATTGGCAGAAGAGTCGATTCAGACCCAGAAGAGGTTCTTTGAGAAAGTTTCCAATTAGGAAATAAATGAACAGGGAAGAGACTGTTGAAACCACCATGTGCCTATACCTTTTAGGGACATCAGTGGAAATTCGCCTGAACTTCCGAGATTCCAGTCATCCATCATGAAGTGATGACACTCAGAGTCAGAAACGGATGTAAGATGGAGTAGAAATTAAATATGTCTACAAGAGAAGAGAACCTTAGATAAGTACCTGAAGAAAGTCAACGCCTGTTCCAGTCAAGGATAAGAGGTGGACAGAGGGAGCCAATACATGGAACCCGAGAAGTGTCTTTTCCTCTTTATCGTCACGCTAATAAATCCATAAAATAATACAATTAGTGAGTTATTGATTACACTACACACACCATGTGTTAGGCAAATCGTCTTTTCCGTCGCGATTAAATACGAATAGATCAGATCTCAAAACCTCGATGTAGAGTGTTTAACCATAAGTTTTTCATGAGCCTTTTCTTATGTGGCCTTCGTTTCGCACTTCTCTCAAATCTTTTCAAATCCGGAGAGTGAATCTCTCCAATGTAAAGATAACTTAGTGGTAACGACAACCATTTTATGGCTTTCCGATACACTTACTCATGTCCTGTTACCTAGACTGCATCATAGGGATGTAGGTCGACACTCAGATAACCATAATTCGAGGCGCGGGAAAATTTATGCTTGTCATAGTAAAGAATGATACGCCTAGGGTTAGCCATCGTCTCTCATCAGCTTGTGTTCCTTTTCGTGTAGGAAAAAGCATGCCTCCGAAGAAGCGTAACCAACCCGTTAGTAAGACACCGGTCCTTCAATTCGATGAAGCTATGTTTCAAGCTGCAGTTTCGACAACCGTAGCAGCTATCATGGCTCATCTAAACGCTAATAACATCGATGTTAGCAGGAGCCCTATCGGGAATCCCAATCAAAGCAATGGACAGCAGCAACCAACACCGATGTGTACAGCCACCCAAGAACCCCAACCAAACCCACTGAAAAGAAAGTTTAAGAACAATGAGGGAAGTACCTCGACTCAAGGACCTTCCGAAGGGCAACGAGCTAAATCGGTCAATGCCTCTGTCAACCCTCCTGTCTCGACTCCAAGAAGGCCATACCTAGGAAACCTTCCCCGCTGCAGCAAGTGTGACTTCCATCATCACGGTATATGTCGGGAACCCTTTTGTGTTAGGTGCAACATGAAGGGGCATACTGCCCGCAGCTGCAGAACCCCTGTTGAGTTCATTACATCAACTACAAATGTGGGGACCAGTCCAAAATGTCATCTATGTGTTGAGATTGGGCACCTCAAGAGGAACTGCCCAACTGAAGGAAATGATAAAGGCACAGGAGGAGTCTAACCCTAATGCCTAAAGGAACATCAAAGAACCCGGTAGAATTTTGGTACGTATCTTAATCCTGAGTAGTTAACCGAAAACATTAAATGATTATTTCTAATTGTAATTACTCCCTCGTTAAGGCGAAAGTCGCAACACTGTTTTAACACTCAAAAACCCATCAGGTTAAGCTATGCTGGCTTAGTATATACGTTAAGGCCATTTATAATTAAGATTGATAGACCTCGAGTAAGTGATGCTGCCTCATCTCCTGTTTCTCGTTGGGTTGTGGATTTAGGGCGGAGTCGCTCAGTCAACAGTCCTTGTAATCTTGATTATGCCTGACTAGTGTATACTAGGCGATTATGGAGAGGCCTCGTGAGAAATCCATTCTTGAAAAGTACCTTATTCCGAAACATTAGGACCCCCTATAGTTTCGTGTCAATTCCGTCGGTCCAAGTATCCACAATAGTATTACCATGGACGAAACTCGAGACGCTAAGAACTTGTGTGCCCTGTTCAGCACATGGTCCTATCAACCATCAAGCCATATCATGTCGATGTTTGTTAAATTCGACACTGCCGTCAATCATGGTTCGACTTGGTGCAACCATGTGAAAAAATCCCTAGTGTTGTATAAAGAGAACTTTCACCATAGCTTATGCGTCAAATAAAGGTTCTTCCGAACCTAATAAGAAAACCTAATGCGAACCGTCAGTCGTCTCTCTTATCCAAGCCTTCCGAAGTACCCAGGAGAAAGGTACCACACGCTATTGACCAACCCCTTTATCGACATTAAAACCAGAAGCGGAAGACACCGCAGATTCTCCGGAAGACAATAACCACCCGAGGCCTACTCAATAGATCCTCCGGAAAGACCATTTTCACCGCGCAACCAGGTTCGTGAATCAAGAGAAATAACTCATGGAATTAACTTACTGCTATGGAGTATATTCATTAGAGTGGTAAATAATTTAAATCAATAAGATTTAAGATGTATGCTTCCTCCCAACCCCGTGTTCCCTGTTTGGTTGTGGGTCTGGGGTGGGGCCACACATCTGAACACCCCGTCGGTCTCAATTATATACGACATGTATACACCGAGTATTAGTGATTAAACTGAGTATGAGGTCTACCACGACCCGTATAATAAGACCCTTCATCCTTTCCCCCATAGAAAAGGAGTTGGAATCAAGAGAACCACTACGGGTTGAGCTACTAAAATGACCATGAATTTGAAATTTGTTGTCATCCCGGTTATGCCAACATAGTAGCTAACACCCTCAGTTAGGAAAGTAACCCAAGTCATAAGAGTCAAGGACATTGAATAAAACCATCCATTCACGCTTAATTCCACAAACTAAGCATCTCAGCAAGAGACCCAGAGACCTGAAAGATGCGACAGGTTAAACTCTAGGGAGAATGGATGAAGAAAATTAGAGGTTCTGTGTAGCAGGATCCATTCCTATCTAGATCAAATCTAAACGTAGAAGCCTGATAACACTGGAAGATTAGTTACAAGGGGTACACGCACTACTCAGGCACTTCACCCATCCCGTTACAGACGAGTAGTGCCTAGGACCCACCGCCGCCCCATGCAAGAAAAGTCACCGCCGCCCAATCGACGATAAACTACATTCTCCGAAGTTAAATACTAGAATGCCAAGACCACATGACCGCCTCCGCAACCAAGAGTACTTGAATAAAGTTAAATGGTATGTTGCGTTAAATCTTATAACCCAGATCATAAAGAGATTACAGACTCAACATCGGTCTAGGTGCTAGTCGATAGGTTATACAAGAACACGTGCTTCCTACAAACTGGAAGGAGTCGACTCATTGAATATAGGGCATGTCTTAGAGATTTGTTGGGCTACTAGGTGTTCCAAGGAATACTATCCCTAAAGAAATAGTAGAACAACCACCTGGAATAGTCCAGCACCTCAGAAAATCTCTAAGGGCTAAGTTAACCCTGATCTGAGACTGTTATCCATGAAACAACGAAGTGAGTAAGAGCATGATTCTTTCCGATTAGGGAATCATGCTGTGAAAGCATTTTTTAAGATGATAATGAAAATTTAAAATTTTCTAAGCATCGTCTGGTAAAATCCCCTATGCACCGACTTTAAGAGTTTCCGTTAGAAACACCTCAAGAATTAGAAGTACAGGTCCATTTTTGCACTAGGTCGAGATAGATGCCACGTAACCAATAGATACCAGTATATAGCCAATACATCTGATGATCCAGAAAACCAATGAAAGCCAATCAGTAGGAAATACGAATCCGAAGAAAACCTGAGCCTCCTAAGAACCAAACCGAAGAATACACTCCCAGTGTGAAAGAACTTTTGGAACTCTAGAATGGCGATCATGCCAAGTGATGATCTAACCATGGAAGTACATTATGTTCTAAGTATAGAAAAGCTCTATATTCCCAAGAGCTTAGGACCATCCGAGATTCTTGACAAGAATCGGTCCAGCTTCCGTCAAACCTCGACTACCTTCGGAATTCCATAAATTCCACCCAAATCTATCCACGTCTTAGATTTGAAAAACTGCTTGTCCGACGTAACTCTCGAAATCCCACTCATCAAGATCGAAATCAATGAGAGCCCAACTTCGTAGAAGAACATATAGGGATCAGGGACCGAGAGGCCAAGCGACTGAAACAAATCCGCATCTCGTTAGTAAAGGTTCGCTGGGACGCCAAGCGAAGACCTAAATTCACTAGGAGCGTGAAGACCTGTTGAGTCTAAAGCATCCTTATCTTTTGAGTCGCTCAATTGCATCTGCGTTTGTGTGCTTGAACTCTAATTTCGGGACAAAATTCCCTCTAACGGGGGGATGATGTGACAACCCGAAATTTTCAATTGTATAAACTCCGCAATCAAGCACATCAAAAATTTCCCAAATTCATCTCAAAACATTTTTCGGCCGGATTTAAGCCCATTCGAGTATTTTATTTTATATTCGTCAAGCAAACAAAAATAAGGAAGTATACTTTAGAGTTTGTCGTATATCACGTAAGTCGTGAAACTCTAAATATTTGGAGTTTACGGATATAAAAATGGAGTTTACGACCGTAAATCCCAAAGAGTATAAATATGACACTTAGTCATTTTTAGTTCATTTTTCACTTCCTAGCCCAAGAACACCCAAGATTCTCTCTCAAGTATCATATCACTTTTCCGACAAATCTGCCAAAATGTAAGTGTTTTCTTCCTAGATTCGTTCATATAACACTTAATCTAGTGTTTTTACACGATTTCATCCATGAAATCTTGTCTTTTTCATAGATCTTCAAGTGTTCATCAAGAACACCAAGAACACACACTAGTGTTCTTGGCCAAAATTGATCATTCAAGCTCCTAGATCGTAAGTACAGTTGCCCTAGCTTCTTGTATGCTTAGTATGAACTTGTTTACACTCGAAAATCATCAAAATCCCCATGTTCATATGTGTTTACGGTTTGGGAAGACCTCCCAAAACCATAAACACCTTCAAAGGGTGTTTAAGTGCCCTTAACACTTTCCAATGCTTGTATAAGTGACTACAACCTTGCATGCATAAGATAGAACTACCAAAACACGAAGGGAATGGGAAAACATTAGCGTACGGCCGTAAACCCATGTGTTTACGACCGTAAACTCCCAAGGAGTGATCCAAGGACCGTAAACTCCAAAGGAGGGTCATTTTGAGTCCTAGTCACTTCTTTAGCCCTTGATTCGAGTCTAGCATAATTCCTTGAGTGGTATAAGACCTTTGAACACCCAATGGCACCACTTCCATGAGTTTACGGCCGTAAACTCATGGGGGAAGTGGTCTAGAAACCGTAAACATCCCTAAGGGCCACCATTTGAGGAGTAAACTCCAATGTGAGGCCATACTCTCTTTATATGCAACCCTTGGTACTCCTAACACTTATAGCAAAGTGTTTTCATGATTTAGGATGTCCTTACTTGCATAATTAGTTTTTAAATGACTAATTTGATACTTAAATGTATCATTACATGTTAAATAGGATTCGCGTGTGTGTTCAAGTCCTCACTTGACACTTGGCATCCTATACCGTCCGTTCATCCGTGTCACCTACATCAGGTGAGTTCATACCCCTGAATTAACCTTTTAAATGATTTTAAATGCTTTATGGGGGGAATACAAGTTGAACTATAGAGTTATTATATCAATGACATTTGATTAATAACTGTATAGCAAATAGATTTCTGCATGTTAAACTGTTTTATCCAGGTAAAGGTTTTCAAAGTTTGTTTTATAAACTGACATCAAGTCATAAATCCTTATTCATAAGTTTTTCCAAAGGTTTTACCAAAACTCCTTTTTATACTCTGGTATTGTTAAATGCATGCCCGTATATGTATAGCTATATAAGTAATGTTTAAAGGACTTAGGAAGGCTAACTCGCTTTAATTCCTTTTCCTTGTTTGGATGTGGTTTTAGGGTATCGGTTATCCGTACGAAGGTCGTTTAAATAGCAGTTATATATCATGTATACATATGTAGTCATAAAGGTTCCATTAGCCAGATCATCATCCTTTGGGTAGCAAAGGCATCTAGATAACTTCTCAAGTAAACTATAATAGGTATAGTTTAGAAACCAACCACAACATTCATGAAAGAAAACTTAGTTATAACTATATTCTAAACACTTATACTTTTTAATAAAGATAAAATTTATAGAATTCGAACCACGAGATACATCCTCATGACACGGATTCCACCGTTGTCAAGTTGGTAACCAGAGCCTCCTGGAGGGAGGGCGGGCATTGTGTGCATAGATCTATACGGGACAAACACTCCCATATCCTGACTGCTAGCTACAGTCCCGGCCGACCAAGCCAAGGAGTGACAAATGTCACATTCATTCCAACGTCAGTAGGTCGTCAAGTATTCGATTGTCAATCAGTATGGTTACGAGTATCCTTATGTTTACCTTATAATTCATGGCTTTAAGGTAATAAGTGTCATCATGGTATTTCCTATATATATATATATATATATATATATATATATATATATATATATATATATATATATATATATATATATATATATATATATATACCTTCCGATTTATACACTAGGCCACGTTTAAATCTTTAAACAAACCTACTTAGATTAAAGATTATTTTAGACTTGGCTAGACGTATTGCTCATTTGATACTGTCCGGAGTTTGTACTTCTTTCTTTTAGACTTTGTTTGACGTATTGTTCATTCGATACCATCTGGAGTCTGTACTTCATCCTTTTGTCCCTCCGAGGCGTATTGTTCATTCAATACCACCCTGGGGTCTGTATTTGATCCTTTTAGACTTTGCTAGGCGTGTTGTTCATCCAATACCACTTGAAGTCTGTATTTATTTACCTTTTTAGACTTTGCGAGGCGTCTCGCCTGGAGTCTATGTTTTGTTTACCTTTAGACTTTGCTAGGCGTGTTGTTCATTCAATACTACCTGAAGTCTATGTTTTATTTACTTTTAGCCAGCAGCGTTACTGCTAAGGTAAAAATATTATTTCCCCTATTACTTGTGATTATGATTTTCTCACATATTCTTTAAAGTATAAATCATATTTTGATAATGATAGTACCTGTAAAGGGAAAATGTTTCTTAAACATAAAAAATTGGGTCTTGGTAGAAGACTGCTTTAATAGAGCTACTCCTTAGTTAAACATAAAACAATTAGGTCTTGGTAGAAGACTACTTTATTTAAAAAATATAGGATTTTCTGGAAAGGATTCTAATACTATGTAAACTCAATTCACCATCATTGTGTGAGATATCTTTTTGAAGTAAAACATGTATTTATACCAATGTCATTAAATACTTATGAACTCACCAGCATTAAAAAAAATGTTGATACTCGCTTTCAAAATAACTTGTATTCTCATGTCATCAGTAGACAGGTACACTTCGGGAGCTATCGCGAAGACAGCCTTGTACCGAGCTACATTATATGTTATTCTCTGTATTTTACTCTGATATTGTTGCTAAATGTAACCTATTTAAAATTATTATTATTAATGCAATGGTTGTTGTACTTTGATTACTATACTGCATATGTTGTGATACTTGACATGACGTTCTCCACCCAGAACATTTCCGCTGTTCCGGTGTTGGGGTGTGACATTTCGGCTCTACGAAACTTTGATACATTTATGCAATCACAGAAACAGAAAATGCGATTGCATATTTGAGTTTCTAGCTTGTTTTAGACACGATTCTTCAGTTTAATCATTCCATGTTATTCCTTAGCATCCTTCTTTAGTTCCAACTCCATTTAAGCTCCAAACATGGATCCAACTTCTCCCAAAGTACCACTCCACTCGATTTATCTGAAAATGACACAAAAATCTAACAGTAAGGGAGTTTTGATAAAAGACGTTAGGTGGACATTATTTAAATAAATGACATGAACATGTACAAAATATGATGCTAAATGCTAATAGAAACTACCCTAAAAGATGCATAAAATGACATTTATGATTATCTTTATTATATAAAAAAAATTCACATATTCCAACTTCAAGAAAGGGATCTTTGAAGACTAATAATGTAGTTTATTTGACTTACGTGAATATTATTTATATATAAAAGATTCCTATGATATTTTCACTAAGTAGTAGAGAAAAATAAATTATTAAGGAACTATACACTGTGATGTATGACTTCATTTCTAATGAGTGTCTAAGATTTACCACAAGATATGAAATCAACTTTATTAAATACTATAGTAGTTTTAATTATATTTTACCTGATAAAACAAAATTATGAAATCTTTGTTTAATTTTTCAAATATAAAGTTGAGATACAAACCGGTAAGAGCTATGTAAGGCCTTAATGATAATAAATGATGAATTAAATCTTACTTGGTATAATTTACTTTCTAATCGGTAGAAATGTCCTCCTTTTATTTCCTTGGGATAAGAGATAGAACACTATAAATTGTACCTTGAGTGCAAACACCAACTAAAAAGTAGATATAACATTTTCTTCATAAGATTTTTTATGGGAAAGCTCCATCCATATCTTACTTAAATGTTTTATGGATTTGAAGCCTATGTTGGACGAAAGCTTCTAAACCGAAAATCTACTAAATACATATATGTATAATACTCTAAATGTGGCTTAGATTATTATATGAAAATCCATCAAGAATAAGTTCGTTTATTCTTCTGAAAGTTGCGTTAGCAGAAAGCAAGTTTCTAATGACAAAGCAAGTAGGAGGTAAATGGAACTTAAAGCATCTTAAGAACCATAACCTGATGTAGTTATATTTTAAACTTGAATAATAGTTATTCATAAACACAAATTGTTCGCATTAGTGGTAGAAATCATCTATGACTTGAGAAATGTGGAATCTCTCATTGATGAGATTTTATTGATGGTTTCTGGAAAATCCATCAAATACCAAGATGCTATGTTAGATCTCAAATCTGATAAATGACTTAGAGTCATGAACATGATATGTAATCCATGTATGATAATCAAGTATGGTCTTGATTAAACTTTCTCTTTATAGCAAGGCTAAAAAGAGCAAGTGATTCTTCTAGAAAGAATACATTACATGGATAACCATACATATTTAAAGCAAGACTTATAATAAAAGGATTTTCTCATACTCATGTCATTGACTATGGTCCTTATCATACTCATGACATTGACTATGAGGAAACATTTTTCACAAGTAGCTATGTTTAGATTAACAAGGATATTGTTTACTATAAATTCATATTCTTAATATGAGATCTATAGAAAATAGATTTCAAGAAAGATCATTTTTTCTAATAGACACCTACTAGAAGATATCTATATAGATTAGCATGGAGGTTTTCTTAATCGATGTTATCCTAACAAAATCTGTAGAAGTTGAGATCCGCTTATGGATATAAAGCAAACATCTCAATGTTGCAATCATCATTTTAATGTAAAACCACAATGTATGTTTTTATATCAAAATGAATAGAACATGTGTATTTAGTAAGAACTAGTTGGAGCATAGTGACATTTTACTCTTGTATGAGTGAGACATACTTAATCATAAAAAATTACATTTTTACCATGTTAGGCTTTTTCACCTTGACTCAGAATGTGTTTCTAAAATGAAAGACTTGGAAAGAACAAGATACATTATTGGAATGTAAAATCTATAGGGAAAGATAAAATGAATGTTAAAAGTTTAATATATTTATGCATATATTGACAATATTTTGAAAGAGATCAAAATGGAAGATTTCTTTGGAAGAACCTTATCATTTTCACATGGAACTGAATTTGAGGCAGCCTTAAAAGGATCCTAGCTCATAGGTTTGAACTAGCTGAAATGATTTATATTCGATTGCTTGGCAAATGAATCAATCATTTATGCCATATTATGCATAAGACCTGGTATATTATCACACTATGAGCATATCATCATATACCAATTGACTAAATGTTTAAGTCACCAGATGACTATAGTAACTTTCTAAGAGTACTTTAGAATAACTAAGAGAATGTATATGAGACAAGTAGTTTAGAATAAAATCTTCATGAAAAGAGCTACATAATATTCTGATTTTTAATATATATATATATATATATATATATATATATATATATATGATTATGAATTATAATTGGATTATGACTTCATTGTGGGATGAAGAGTAAGTTTAGATGCAATGAGGTCCAATCAAAACATAATGAAACAATCTACTACAAAATAGAATACACTAATTTAGAAGTTGAAATCTAATATGATTGGATGAATGAGTTCATTGAAAAACTATGTTGATCTCTGTCATTCAAGGATCACATAGACAACTTACATGACTTCGAGATTATACTTAATAGAGCTAAGAGACTCTATGTCATGAAATAACACCAATCATATTCTCAAAAATATTTAACTATACCAAGAGTCAAGTTAAATATGGGAATGATAGTATTCACAGAGTTCACACAAATTAAGTTTAGTTGAACTCATTAATAAATTCCTTCTTTTGAGCTAAGTATGAATGATCACACTTTAGCTATAAGACTTTGTTATTTTAGAAATGGGATTTTTATTTGGATTTAGTATTTGGATATTGGAACATTGTGACAACAACTATTATATAATGTTTTGATATACTGGGATACGATCATAACATCAATAATGGTTGTGTTCTATATTAACATGTTTAATCAATGAATAATCTTATTATTCAAAAAAGTTCATAGTCGGTTATAATTGTGGGAGAAATTATGAAACAAGACTAATATAAATTGGATTGGTTAACTTTAACTAAATGAAGGTAGGCAATGGGTTGTAACCATGTTTCATATGTATATATCAGAGAACTAATATTGAACTGACTCGCATCAAGATCTTCTCATGGATCGATATCATGAACGATACTTGATTAAGAGGTACCATCTTTGTATGCTTAATACCTGAGATACATAGTGAAACTTAAGTGTAGGGAGTGTTGTGCTTTGATATGGTCAAATGTTGGTCCTTAATCAGATAGTTATAAAAGCCATTTTCAGGTATAGTGTGAACTATAGAAGAGGCTTATGTAGTCAATATGGGATTTTTCCTCTTAGGTGTTGAGAGTTCAACATCTAAGGCACCTTACCAAAACTTGAACAACTAATGAGATTGAACGCGATCCATATCTCATGTTCAACATGAATGAAGAGAATTGTTATCGAGATTTACGAAAGTAGATATGATTTAAGTGATCGAAAAGTAAGAACCCGAAGAGTAAATATTAATCAGATCTTATATTGATGAAGACTGATTACAGAATAAGCAGAAAGGATATTTGTGATTTCAAAAAGTTATCCTCTACTTCTATCCTCAGTCCCTATTTATAGGGAACATGAGTGTACAAAAAATATACTAAGTCTAAACATTATACTTCGCACAAATATGACTTAGTAAAATAACATAAAGATGCGAAACTATACAAACACAATATTCAACTTTTACAATTTTACTTCTACAATGAAGTGTATGACAAAGGGATAACTAGTAAATTTACCTTATAAACCAATTCTAGCTTTGGCCATTTTTGGGAATTGGACGTTGATAGAATGGCATAAAGTCGTATGTTGATGGGGGCAATGAAATGTTGCTAGACGTTCACCATTGTCTTTATTATTCTAATATGAATCTTGCACAAGTAGGAGATTGAAGGATCTTGTATGCATAAGAATCATATTACAGTGATATTCTAATTAGCATATTATATTAATGGGACACACTAACAACAACTTGATATTATTGATTATTTATTAGAAATTGATTTTAATAAGTATTCAATATACTCTTATAACTAATTAGAAATTATTTATTTAATCGAAATATTAATTTTCAGTGGCTAGTAGCATATTATTTTATATGGTATGAATTAAAAAGTCATGTACAACTTTTTTTGGACCATGTTATTTCATATGATCGTATGGTGTTTGCATTTTTTTTCATGTAAAGAAAGCACCCTAAAAGACATGTTCATGACATAGGGACATGATTGTCTTAAAGTGTAAAGGCCTAATGGGTAAGGACTTCACTTTATGCTTAAAGACTTAAGGCTTGCATGCTTGTTTACTCACTTGCTTGGAATTGCTGAAAGTGTCTCCTTCTCAATCTCTTTTCTCTCTTAAAAAGAATAGAAGTATTGAAAGTTACTTGCATTTTCTCTCATAGATCAAATACTTGTGTATTTGACTCAAAGCTTAAGATTTCATCAAAAGAATAAGCATATTACACCAAGTTGGCAACTTGTTATTGTCACTAAAGTTCATCATTCTTCATCAACTTCCAAGCCTCCCAAGAGGACCCAAAGAAATATAAAGGTAATTATTTCTTCATCCCTTCTTTGGTTGTTCATTTAATATTTCTACGACTTGCAAGATGATACTTGGTGTGTATAATTTTTTTATGTTATTTTAAAATCTTGAAGTCTCCCGTTTGCCATTTTACTAGTTTTTTAAACTCATTTTGAAATAAAACCCAACATGATATGCGGCAAGGCATTTCATATAAAATAGAGAGAGCAAGAGAGTATCGGGTAGAGTAAGTTATATGATAAACCTCCTTAAGAAGAGTATGATAAGATATATATGATATGAGAAGAACTAGCATATCTTAGATTAATAATATGAGATTTCAAAAGACTCCAGAATCTTTTGAAGGTGGGAAGATCTATCACACATATTTTTTTTTCATAACAGGTATTGTTGTGAGAGATGTAAATTGATATAAAATGAGTAGATGAAATAAAACCTAGAGTTTCTTTATATTCAGTAATTGTATTTAGCAAAATACAATTGAGGAAAGTTGTAGATTTTCTTGAGGCAATTTCGTGGATATAAAGATCGTTGAAAATGGAGTTCGTATGAGAAAGTTATGGTCGTTTGAAGTTGAGATGAAAGTACATTGCTATTTTGAGAAAGTCAATGGAAGTCAAAGTCAACGTCAACTCTTTGATCACCATGACATGGTGATATGCTTACCACAACATGGTAATGAGTGGGTCACCAATGCTTATGTCAACCGGAGAGCGACATGTGGCGAGACAGAGTCTATCTGATCACCACGACATGGTAATAGATTCACAACAACATGTTATAAGGTGAGTCACAAAGACATATGGTGGGAGAGTGCGACATGTGGTGAAACCAGAGTTTACTTGATCACCACAACGTGGCATGCTTATGGCCTCGACGTGGAGCACCCCAGAGTATAAATATGTGCGATTTCGTATAATTTGGGAGATTTTGGCTCAGGGATCGGAGATTTTGCTTGGGAGGCATTCTCAAGAGATTATAATAGAGGAGTTATACTGTTGTACGAGAGATACGGGGTCGAGTTACAGGATACATGAGGTATTGTTAATTTGTAATTACGATATGTGATTATTATTGAGATTTCATAAACTCGAGTATATTACGGAAATTTGTTATATGAAACTATTACGAACTTGTTGGTAAGGTTATGAGTAAAACTTACGATTAAAGATTTGGTCAAGACTGTGAGGTCATAAACCCTAATATTTGAGGATTACTCGTTATGAGAGATTTAGCATCGACTTACAGGCTAAGCCTAATATGATTATATTATGAGATTTGATTATTATTGTGACAAAAGGTCATAGAAAATTACACGTTATGAGAGATTTAGCCATCAACCATTAATTGAAATTAGCATAAAAACATAAACACAAAACAAAATAAAAAATAGTTATAAAAACCGAAAGAAATAAACATAAAACCTAAAAGAAACGACCTTAAAATCATTAAACGAGATCTCCATAATCTATTCCGGATAAATTTGTTATTTTACCAAAAATTAAATTGATTATTTTGTTAAAATAAACATTTATATCGTTAGTTTACTCTATTTTTTTTAACTAACTTATGAGGCTTATCCAAACTATGCAACCACGCTTGAGATTGTTAGACAATTAAAATATGAAACAACATGGTTGTATATTTAGTAAACGTTCTTATATAAACAGACATTTATCTCTTTTAGCTATTCAACATTGTTTTGTTATTAGCCATATTTATATAAAAGACGAACTAATAAAGATGTGATTAATTCTCTAAAAGACCATAGAGAAACAAGACTCCGAGTGGATGAAGTCATGAAACCTTGTTTTGAACCGTTTTATGAGTCCCAACCTTTTTAGTAAACTCACTTCAAAATATAGATTTAGTCATATACTTGATTTAAATATACAATAAAAATGGTATAAAAGGGGAAAATGGTGATAGTGGCTCATAAGGTGGAGAACAAAAGAGGAAAGATAAGAACATGACATTTCCCATTATATTGGTGAGGCTACACAATAAAGACATATGGAAAATGACAACACAATCACTTGTTTCTCCCTAAATTTATTGGACAAAATAAGATAAAATAATCTGAAATTAAATTCAAATATGCAATAAAAAATGAAATCCAAACACTTGTGAGTGTGACAAAACTCATAAAAAAGAAAAAATCTAAAGCATCATTCATAAAATTTTCATTAAAAAAAAAAAAAAAAAAAAAAAAAAAAGTGTCTTCTTTCTCAAATGATAGTTTTATAAGATATTTAATAATTGTTATTGAAATAAAATTTTGGATCTTGTTGTTGTAACTTGTAGTACTTGCATAACAATGGAAAACTGAAGTGGCTACGAGTTTAAATGATGAATATCATAGTCTCAAAATTACAGAGATTATCTTGGAATTGAGTTCTGATTTTGGGATTGTGCGAGGTTTTTTTTGGTACGTAAACAATACAATTAATCGCATTTTTACAAGTTCAATAAATTTCTAAACCGTATTTTATGAAAGTTTTAAACCATGATATTTATGCAGTTTGTACAGTTATACAAGCATTTGAACGTTATTACAATGACAAAACAAGTTAAATTATGAAATATAAATTCGTTAAATGATATTATATATTATATTTTGGAGTAGATATTTTTAACTAAGACAATGATTTTGTGATAGATACATAGGAGAAACATGTGAGGATTTGGTTGAATACGAATGACAACATGCGTGATGTAGGTTGGATTAATATATATTATCTCTAAAGTCTAAACCCTAAATTACTCAAAAACCAATTACGGTGAGGCCTCAATCCCAGGGAGAGTTAGGGTGATAATATTTAATTAATAAATATTATAATAATAAATTATATATGAATTATTTCGTAAAACATTAATAAAGATTTCTTTAGATACCCTACAAAATTAAATCATTAACCTTTTAAATCACAGTTTAAATTATCATATTCGATGAATAAATAACTCAGTTTTTTAATTTATCAGTTTTGGTCCACAGATAATTCTTTGTTTAATTGAGGCCTTTAATTTTATAATTTTATCTTAATACTTTACAGGATTATACATCTGTTAATATAAAGATGTTTTACATTTTTTATTTTTCCAATGGGTAAATAACACAAAAAACACTCTTTTTATACAGAAATTCGATTTTGACACCGTGTTTTTTTTTTTGTCAATTTTGACACTGTGTTTTCCAATTTGTTACAATTCTGATCACTTGACCGGTTAACCAGGTTACATGACGACGTGGCATGATGACGTGTCAGTTTTGCTGACATGATATGCTGACATGTCAAAATTGATTTTTTTTTCCACAAAAAACACTAAGTTTTCATTTTTTTCGATTTTGACACTAAGTTTAATTTTTTATTTCAATTTTGACACTATGTTTTTTTTGTTCCAATCGAACATCATTTATCAAATTTTGTTCAATTTTGTCTATTTTCCATTTGAAACCGTATAAATATATTTTTTTTATTACAATTTAAACCGTATAAACATATTTTTTTCTCGTTTAAAAACCACATTTTTATTTAAATACAAGGTGTTTTTTACATTCAAAGCATTAGTTATATCATGAGAATCAAACTAACCATAAGCTTCTAATAAGATGTAAAAATTTGATGGATTGCAAACTTGATATCCGAGTTTTGATTAACTACACGCCTACAAACCTCCAAACACATTTTAAAGTTGCATATTTAATATAAAATACAATTTTTATATAACTAATACATATTTACACATAAAAATATGGTTTGAGTGTAAAAAAAGTGTATTTATACAAAACTATGGTTTTTAAATGAAAAAAATAACATATTTATACGGTTTAAATGTATTAAAAAATATTTATACGGTTTCAAATAGAAAATTGTCAACATTAAACAAAATTGGAAAAAATAATGTTCGATTTGGAACAAAAAAACATAGTGTCAAAGTTGATAAAAAAAATAAACTTAGTGTCAAAATCGAAAAAATGAAAACTTAATGTTTTTTGTGAGAAAAAAATTCAATTTTAACACGTCAGCATATCATGTCAGCATGCACGTCATCAAAACTGACACATCATCATGTCACGTCAGCATGCAACCTAATTAACCGGTCAAGTGGTCAGAATTGTAACAAATTGAAAAACACAGCATCAAAATTAACACAAAAATAAACACAATATCAAAATTGAATTTCTGTATAAAAAAATATTTTTTATGTCATTTACCCTTTTCCAATTTATGCGAAGAGTTTTTTTAAAAAGATGACCGTATATTTTGGAGTAATCACCATTTTGTAGCCCAAAATATGCAAGCAAATAATCAATAAACTTTTGTTTTTTAGTACAATAGTCTGACTATTACTCGAACACTTGAAGCGGGTTTAAGCATTTAGGTTATTTTGTTTAGTTACCTAGGTTTACAATTTTTACTAATGATTCAAGTACTGTAATAATTAGTTTGTGTAAATGATCTTCTACATTAATGAAAAGTTTCTCAGTTATATGTTTCAACTAAACGAATTTCATGTTGTTTAGAATACAATTATGTAGTAAAATATTCACATATATGTTATTAAAATAAGTATATCATTTTCATCTATGAAATATATTTTTTTAGACTAAAATGCTTTAAAACATTGTAATTATTTCAAATTTACATTGTGTTATTGTTAAAAACTTATCATTTTATTTGCCTTAGAGCATCTACATGGCAAGATTGCAATCCCATTTGCAATGCCACCTATTTTATACACATATCCTTGTAAATATGGCAAACCTTGCAAAATGATATATTGATATTTAACATTAAAAAATGTTTTTTTCTTTTAATATTTTATTTATCCAAACTATATTTTGCAAAAACGTAAAAACAAGAAAAACCTATGAGATTGTGTCACCTCAACCTTATATTTTGGACAATAATCCATTCAAACTTTGAACTACATTACGATAATAATAGATGATACATGAGAAATTGTTTCATAGTAGCAAAACACGTTTTTTTGATATTTTTATTATAAAAACTTGAATTTAAAAGTGCTTAAGGACGTGAAGAAAAAAAAAACGATCATTAAAATTACATTTAAATCTATATTACCGTAACATCATTCAATATAAACTTAGTATCTTTAATTAGTACTAATAAATTTAATTTCTAAAGTAGATATGTTTGATTTTTATAAGATAAAATATGTTTTCGCATTATCACAAATTATTTATGTGTTCGCATGAATATATATATATATATATATATATATATATATATATATATATATATATATATATATATATATATATATATATATATATATATATATTAGAAGCTTGGACGTTCTTTGATTTATATTTAGCATATCACTTTTATTTTGATTTTAATTATTATTTAATTAAAAATATTGGAAACTATTATTTAGTTAAAATATATATGATAATCACATTTATGTTTCATAAAGTAATATTAATTGAATATTTATTATTAGTTTGTTAATATATATATATATATATATATATATATATATATATATATATATATATATATATATATATATATATATATATATATATATATATATATATATATATATAAGTAATTATTGATGTGTGAGTAGTGATCACTTTTTTAAGATGACTGTTATTGAATTGATATAGATGTAGTTATAAAAGCTTATGTTGCGTGTTTGAAAGACGAGTAACATTTCATTGATATGGATGATCGTATCTGCTGGTTGTGCAGTGATAAAATCACATAATTTTTTGGTATTAGACCAACTGCAATGCTTTTAACGAACAACGAAACCACGACGACCATTACAAACCACGAACTAGTGTTAGTGTACCAGTGACGACCACAAACAGAGAGAGAGAGAGAGAGAGAGAGAGAGAGAGAGAGAGAGAGAGAGAGAGAGAGAGAGAGAGAGAGAATAAGAAGAAGAAGGAGGTTAGTCTGAGAGAGGTAATGGTTGTGGTCCTCCGTCCTGCCCACCACAAATCACCATGACTACAAATGTTCGGACTGGTATGCACGGACAACGTTCGTGACCACGTAAACCACAAACACCTTCATTGTTGGTACATATCGGACCATTATATTTTATTATTATTGTTGTTACCTAGTTTAAAAAATAATTTACTTTCTACTTTTTATATTTTAATTATGATTGTTATTTGTAATAACAAAAATTGTTTCATGATAACGTAATATAACTTTTTTTAAAATAATTGTATTGTTATTTATATAGAGAAAAACAATACTTCTTTGAAAATTTTAGAATTCTTTTGACTTTGTTTAACATTTATTTAGGATTTTTATTGAATAAAATATTTAACTAAAAATCTCATGTTAACGATTCATCTTAGAATAAATAAAAGACGATTCAACTTAGAATAAATAAAAGCTAATTATAAATATAACTTGCTTGTTGAAGTTTAAACTTAAATCGTGATTATTATTTTTAATATCTATCATTGTTTTAAAATGATAAATATTTTTTTTATGTGTTTTATTTTTATAATTTATTATTTTTATATAATTAAAAACTACATCTTTAGGAGTTTACTTAACATGTTTTGTATTTAGCATAATCTTGTATCATTCTAACCAGTCAATTTAAAAGTATTTAAAAGTATTAGTAAAATTAATTCGAAAAGTAATGAATATTTCAAATTAATCTGGTATTAAATTATCTAATTAAATTAAAAAATTATAACTAAATCATTGATATTAACAATTAAATAATAATTTTGTAATAAATAAAAAAATGATTTTATATAATTTATTGAAATATATCATAAGAGATAAGGTTGGAACTTATAATTGTTGTGCATATAGAAAATTATGTAGTTAAAATCGAAAAAATATAAGTTGTCGGAAATAACTAAGTCATTATTATTATCTTTTAATAATAATTTCATACCGAATAAAAAATATATAAAATATCATCATTTTGTAAAACATGCGATACAAAAAACAACTTTTATAATGTTGGAACTTGAAATTTTACTATTAAAACTTGGCTAACTCAGCGAAATATGAAATTGTTTATTAGACTTGGCTTCGAACCACGGGTAAGTTTAGCCAAATGGTCAGAAGACTAAAATATTAATCAAATTCGGCTCATCTACTCAAACTCTTTCAACTCAATAAAACCAACAACTAATGCTTTTATTGAAAACCGGGTCGAACAAGAAAAAATCCATACAAAAAACCATTGTTTCTAAGGTAATATTACATAAAAACTTATGTTACTATTAATTATTGTTATAATTAATTCACATTAAAACCATTTATTATTATTAAAATTTTATAGAAGACTTTTAAAAAACCATTATCATTAAAAATGTTATTAATAGTCCCAAACACTAATACTTGTGTATGAACCTAAAAGAAATGCGGAATAATAACACAAGTATTTGACAAATAATAACCAATATTATTTATGGTTTTTTCATAAAGAATAATGATCTTACAAAGAGAACGAGTACAATTTAAGAATTCACTAAGAACTCTTAGATATATCTCTACAGAAACTATAACTCTCATAATACAATACAAATCATCAATTCTCAACTAATGAGAGATGATAGTATATATACTAGTCTAAACCTAGGAGATAAAAAATTTATAGATGTACCAGATCTTTGGTTATATCAAGTCCTTTATTTGATGGGACTGATTCCTCAACGATAAATGCATATTTGGTATATAAGGAATGGATCAGATCAGATCTTTAGAATACTTCTTCACCAAGTAAATCTGATATGCTCCATATTCGGATATCAGCACTAGCACATCATATGTTGATCAGGGGCATCAACATCAGGGAGACACGCTGATCAGCTTCCGCTTCAGCATCAACATCAGGGAGTCACGTTGATCAGCTTCAACTTCAGTTAGAGAGAATGACCATCACTGTGTGTCATCAGTGTATCACCTTATCAGTGTGTCATCAATGTAATACCTTCAGTGTATGGACACACTAATCAGTCTTTAGTGAATGGTTTCTTCGTGCATTTGGTGCTGATAGAATCTTCAGGATCTTTTTCTCATCAAGGGATGATCTTCAATCTTCGACACATGAACTTCCATCAACATATCTTCATATTATCTAACTAAACAAACTCAAAATATCAGCTTGTCTAAGTTGTATTATTTACACTTACTTAGCCAAGACTGACTGTCTTCAATGAGCAGTACACCTATAACTATAATGTATATATTTTGCATCATCAAATCTATACAAATAAGTAACCTAACAGTAATAGAAACTAAAGTCTAGGTATTTTTTTTGGAAGTTATTATACATTAATAAACCAATTTAGAATCATTACTAAGAAATATTTGAAAAATGTTGTGGGAGTTTCAACTTCCACTATCAATGATCATGTCACATGCCTTTCTATTAGTGGTGTATTTGAGAAATAGATTATTTCGGGAATCATGTTATCATAATAAACTTCAAAGGGGGAGGAGGTTTCAAAACATGTTGAATCATTAATATTTCTGTGGGGTTGCCCATGGTACTTTGTCTTCTTTAACGACATTGTTGAGATTGTTGAGATCATATATGGGTGATTTAAACCTCTTTGAGAACACTAAAATAACTTGATTCTGGTCTATCACGGGTATAGTGGGTCAATCCTTGATTTTTATAATAACAAGATGTATTGGTGTTTCTACGGTTTAGGTCCATTAGGGTCTTCTGCTTGCTTGGACATTTTAAGCACAAGTTCTGGTTATAAGGATGTCGAAGTATGTTTTAGAGTTGCTGAAAAATATTTGCTAGTATTTTTCCCTTGAGTATACTTTGTCCATTCTCAATTTTCAAGGAAAATTGACACATATTGGTATAACGTAAATAAGCTTGGAAAATTATCGGGTTGGTAATTCTAGGTCAATTACCCAAAAATATGCAATCACTTGTTCTTCTTCCTTATTACCGAGTCACTCAAACTCTTGAATGTATTCTTCCATTGATAGGCTACATCGTAACAACTTATGATAATCTACAAAAGCCTCTCGATTGAAATTTGCAGGTAGAAACTTACAAGATTAATATTGTAACATCTTTTCCCATGTGTTGATCTTGAATTTAGTTTCTAAGCGTTGTTGATTCTTTAAGTGGTATATTTCTCCACCAAAGGGACTTGTAGCCTTGTAGCTATGGTGTTTAATGGAGACAACCTTGACATCGAGATTTTTGGGAAACCACATGTGTTAATAAACAAGTAATAATATATATCCATTCAATATAACAATAAGAGATTTTTTATGTAATAATAGAAGTCCTAGCACAAATCTACCATATGAAATTGTCAAAACACATATAAAAAGAAAGCCAACGGGATCAAAAGAGCTCATTTTCGTGTCACTTAACCGTAACAATTGAAATTCTTGATTGTAGCCATGGCCCACTGCAGTCCTATGTTGAAGCAAACTGACCTTGCGTACTGGTGCACCTCATCGCCACGTTGAGATTTTAGAAAACTATTGTGTGCTTGTAAGGACCAATGAGATTTTAGAAAAATATAAATCATTAAATTTAGGAATAAGGGTAGCTTGGTCATTTAACATTTTCCAACCAAAAATAAATCTTGTATCTTTGGAAAATCATTAAATGGAATCTGCAATACTTTTATAAACCCTAGACTTCCTCCAAATCAATGATACCTTTTTCTCTATCTTCAATTTCTCACTTCAGCAAATCAAGTGACTATGCTCACATCCCCACCCCATTCACTAGTGTATGTCTGTTCATCATGGGTGTTTGTTGTTCAATAACCGTCGTCCCTTCAACATCATCCCTACAGAAGTCAACCTCGACCCAAAAACGTTTCAGTTGCTAACACAAAAGCTCATTTGTCATCCTCTCAATCCCGTATGTAGCCTCTATTCCGACCATCTGGTAAGTCGAATCAAACGGTTAAAAAAAATATCATCTTCCTTTTACAATTTCTCTCCACTTTAAAGCCTATGTTTTTTCAATTTTTGGGTTCTAATTGATTTTTTTTGTTGAATTTAAATTATATATCTTAGCTCTATTCATATTCTGATTAGTAAGGTTCATTTAGATATGGGTTTTGCTGACGAGCACGAGTTATTAACGATGATTGGTATAAAGCCTAATATATCAGTAGTTTTGTTAATTGTGCTAGAAAAACAAGAGGGGGCGTGTGATCTTTTGTGTTAATTCTTTTAACAATAAGGTAATCACCTTTGGCTTCAATCCCTTTTACGAGTAATGCATTTAGTGTATTCTATCATAATTTAAGTGTATTATGTTGTGTATTATATTAGAATTTATTGGTATAGAGCCTAATTTAAGTGCATTATGTAGTGTATTCAATCAGAATTTATTTATATAATTGCATTCTGTCAGAATGTCTTTAAGAATGTTTGTTAAATTTTACAATTTTTTCTATTGTACAAAAGTTTCAAGATTATTAATGAAACATCCCAAAAATACAATCAAAAAATTTCATCTTTAATTATTAAGAAAACCTTAGTCATCTAAAATCATCTAAAAATTATAAATAATGTATCTCAAAATATCATAACATCTGTCAAAAATATATCAAAGTATAACATCCCAGGCTAAACAAATGGTGTTTGCATTACAATTATCCTGAGCTTTTCCCCTTGCTACCAGAAGTACCTGAAACCAAAACTGAAAACTATAAGCACGAAACTTAGTGAGTCTCCATAAACTACCACATACCATACACATAATAATATATAACGGGCCCCCGCCCCTTCCTCGGGCCCCGCCCGACATCGGATAGAGTCCGGCATCAGGCCCCACCTGGCATCGATCCCCGCTCAGTATACATATATGTTTCTACGAGGCCCTGCATGTCTCTGGGCCCCGCCCGCTATCACCATACAAACGATAGCATATAATCTTGCTAACACATAAAGAATCATACATAGTACTATATATTCTTGTCTTAAGGCCTCGCCTATCATGGGCCACGCCCCAACTATGCTAATAATGAGATATGGAACCCTGTCCACACTCAGTTAGTGATGAGATACAGCACCCCGCCCACACTCACCTCCCTACCAGACACATACAACTATCACAAATATAACAAGTATAGCTAAACATGCATTCCTTCATCGGGTACCACCCGACATCGAACCATAGTTTGGGAACTTACATATAAACCATCCTCGGGCCCCACCCGACATCGGACCAAATTTCAGAAACATACAAACAACAGCGGGCTACCCTCGGTATCAGACCTAAGTCCGACATACACTATCATACATAAACGGGCCGACATTGGTGCCTTCGACCAATTCCTACTGGGGGAAAACTCACCTCTCAAAGCTAAACACGGAATCTCATGATGAGGAATCTCTAACGGCTGCTCCGACAACTCCCCGCGCTGTCATTACCAACATAATACTTAGTCAAAATCCAACAATCCCTTAGATATCATTCCATACTCAAAACCCCTTCACAGGTCAACCTTGGTCAAATCCAAAGTTAAAGTCAAAGTAAACACCCCGGTCAAAGTCAACATTCTTGTCAAAGTCAACTGTGTGGGTTGACTTAACTCACCGAGTTCTATAAATCATGAACACTAAAATCGCGATCTAACTCATCGATTCATCCCTCTGACTTGCCGAGTTCCCTTGTTACTCGTAGTCGTGATAAAGCGAGTCAACTCATTGAGTTCTACCTGGTACAGAATCGGGACAAATTGTCTCGACTCGTCGAGTTCCTCTATGGACTCGACGAGTTCCTTAGTCTGTTTGGGACATCTTAATGGATTAAGCCCTTACTCTTCAGCTCTAAGCTTCCTACTTCACATACATACAAAAAAATGTCCTTTTGAGGGTAAAGTTTCTAACTTTACCCGTTAATACCCTTACTTAATGGGTTTAGCTCAAACCCTAGCTCTTTAGGACCTAGATCTTGGTCCACCGGCCATCAACCCTCCAAGTTAAAGCATACAAACTGAGATCTGGACCCTAGACACTACATAAACACATAAAGCTTCCACCTTTCTCACCATGCATGGCCTTTTGGAGCTTAAAAGGCCAAAATGTCACCCTATAGCTTGCATGGGGATTCAATGGCCATGAAGTTTGCACCTTTATGCCATGAAAGCCCTCCATGGTTCCAAATCTGATGGTGTACTAACTTGGGACGTCCATATCCCAAAGATCAAGCTTCTTGGACCAAAAACCCAATAATATGATGATAAAGAGATCTAAGAAGCTACTAAGCAAGTTTGAGACTTTCTTACCAAAAAATGATGAGGATGGAACGAAGTTGCAGGATCTATAATCTCCTTCTTGAGTCCTTAAGCCTCTCCTTCTTCCACAAGCTTCAACACACAAGATTTCTCTCAAAAGTGGCTCACAAGCATTAGTGTTTCGAGATCTAGGGTTTGGAGAATGGGGGCTGGAAATGGGGCCAAACCCTAAGTCATAAAGTGTTTAAATAGGGTACAAAATCTCGGATTTATGGTTTCCCAAACCCAGTCCAGCTTGTCGATTTGGTCCCCTCCAACTCGTCGAGTTGGTTTTCCAAAAACACGCGTGACAACATTCCTACTCGTCGAGTTCTCACCCTTGAACTCGACGAGTTGCCTTCTTGCTTGGAGATTTTCTTTCCTCATTTAGCCTTCTGGTTTCCGAGTGTTACAATTAAATTGCAAATTGTTGGTTTGTTAAGTTTCATTATCTATAAATACAATTGAATGTTGCAAGTAACATGTTTTTAATTCTATATAGTGGAAATTAAAGCTATAACTAGCAAAAATGTATTCAATGTATTCTGTTATAATGTATTCTTTGTATTCTGCTAGAATGTATTCTATGTATTATGTCATACTCTATGTATTCTATCAGAATATATAAAGTGATAACACGCTTTTAAGAATTCTTAGTTTTTGTTGTATTTGTGACAGGAATGACTGGAAGAATGTGTTGAAGACCTGACAGGAATAACTTGAAAAATGCATAATAGATTGATCACACTCGCAGTTTAAGAATTTTGTTATTTTTTAAGAATTTTATTCATTTTTGTTGCTATTCTTTTAGAACATATATAATTATATTAAAATGTATAAGACTATTAGTCTATAAGAATCTGTATGTATTTTGTAACGACCCAAAAATCAAGGATAAAAATTTCATTTTTAACATAGCTAAAACATTAATACTGTTTATTTCTAACATTTCAAATCATCGTTAAGTAAAACATTTATCAGAGTTCATCCCCAGAATCATTCACTGCGGAAATCATAGGTTTGTGCATTGCGATCAATCCGAGCTCTTCTTTTCCAAAATGTTGATATCAGAAACCAAAACTGCAAACCATGAGCACAAAGCTTAGTGAGTCCCCCAGAGCATACACCACATACAATCCACACAACACATTTCATATTAACTATAAAAGCTATCTCTACCGCATACCACACATCAATTAGCTATAAAAGCTACCTCTACCACATAATACATAACAATTAGCTACAAAGGCTACCTCTACCGCATATCACATATCCATTAGTTATAAAAGCTACCTCTACCACGTATCACATATCAATTAGCTATCGAGCTATCTCTACTATTAGCCACAAAGGCTACCTCTACCCTTAGCCCCTAAGGCTATCTCTACCGTTAGCCACAAAGGTTATCTCTACCGTTAGCCCCAAAGGCTATCTCTACCGTTAGCCACAAAGGCTATCTCTACCGTTAGCCCCAAAGGCTATCTCTACCATTAGATGTAAAGTTGTCTCTACCACATATAAAAGCATAACAACGCCACACACCTCTACACAGTAAGTATACGAATTATCATAAAATGGGCCGCCCTTGGTGCCTTAGACCCATTAGTATGGTGAGAAGTCTTACCTTGAATGCAGAAGCTTCCTGAAGAAATCCTTAGTTGCTGCCTCGCCCACTTCCTGAACCATTAATACCGATCAATATACCCAATCAACAACTAGGTCCCATACCATAATCATTAATCCATGAATGGGATAAAATGACCCTTTTATCCCTGGACCAATATGATCCAAAACTAAGGCCCAAATCTCAAAACAAAACCCAACACTAGGTAGGCTTTCCAAGCCCACTAGTGGTCCACTAATGGTCCTATTTGCTTAATTGGGCCCAATCCATCTAATGGGCATTAACCTAAGCCCAAACATATTCTTGGACTAAATTATCTGAATTATGATGGCCTGCTAAGGTCCAAAGACCCAAAGCATGGCCCAAACCGTGGCCCAATAGCACAAGGCCCAACTGACAAAGTACGCACGACGTACATCGACGTATGCTAAGCGTACTGACTAAGTGGTGTGTACGTTGGGCGTACCCTCACGTACGCTCAGCGTAAACCTCATGTTAAGTCCATTTCTCATTAAGTGCTTAATACTTCACTTCAGAAGCTACAATCACATATCCTGGTCCTTTTCCACGTCTTAATCCATAAAGTCACTGACTTGGTGACTTTACTTGGCCCAAACAAGCCCAACTCCAAAAATGATGTTCTACTTTCATGAAAAGGGCTAGATCTCATGCATGAACCCATTAAGACATTCAAGATGGAGACTTTATTGCTTATGGGACCCTTTTAGCTCTGAGGGTGGCAACCCTAAGCTCACAAACGAGATTTCACCATAAAGGTCCATTCTTGGGACCAAAATGACCCCAAAACCAAACTACACTAGATCTAAGCATTCTTAGGTTAAGTTATGAACTTTATACCTCCAAAGAGTCTCAAAGGATGATGCTATCCCAGATCTGTGAGCTCCAACCTCCCAAGTTCTTCCTTGCCAACTTCTTCTTTTCCTCTTCTAAGCTTACACCACCAAAATGAGCTTCTTAACGTTAAAACCACACAAGAATAAGGGGACGAGGCGTTCTAGGTTATCTCTGAGGTTTGGGGACAGATAAGGAGGATAGGTTTTGAGCCATTAAGTTCTTTATATAGAGGTTGGCCCTAAACTCAGGGTTTCTGGACACTTGACGTACGTTGGGCGTATGCCAAAAACACCTGAGACCATTTCCTTTTATACACTGTGTGTAACCCAGCTTACGTTGGGTGTACCCACGCACCTTCCACTTTGCATGCATGGTCCTTCCTTGTCATTTATTTCCATTAGGGGCCATTTTTGACAATAACTTCAAAGAGTCATAAATCCTTCATTCTAAGTTCGTTTCCGACTCACTTTATATCCATAAAAAGGTGGCGGGAAGCCCTACGCTTCCATCGACACCTCCAAGTCTAAAACTTTCCGGATGAAACCTGGGACCCATAAAAGACCGAATCACCCCTACTTTTTGGTTTCCGAGACCCCAACCGAGTACTTTCAAACAGGGTGTTACAACTCTCATTCACTTAAACTAGACTTCGTCCTCGAAGTCATACATCGTCATTCCTGACATACCAGACTACCTGGGCGCCATGGCCACGAACCCGAGAATACCCTTGTCTTCCCAAGGCAATCAAAACCAACCCTCACAGGGTTCTAGAATCCGAAGACGGACGATTTCCTTGCAACCTGATCACATCCACTCCATCTGAAACCTCAAGCCTCGGGATGGTCTGTCTCCCGGAAAGACTGCCCAAATGGAATCATCCATGAACTGATTCCACAAGAGACCATCCTAGATAGAATACTTCTCACTTGCAATACCTTGAGGATTCCCAAAGAACAAAATCATCGATCAAATGCGACTACCGAATAACAAGAAATTCCACACACAGACCCCAAATCATTGAAGTCTCTCCTACTCCTCTTGTTGCCACATGGTTGCTTTCCTGGAGAACACCCGGGGACCTCCCTGGTCCCAACATGTCTATCAACTGTCCTGAACACCACACACCTACCCAATTGAGAGCCACAACACACTCAGCAGTTCCCTGTGACCTCTGGAGAATACCTCGTCTGACCAAACTGTCCTATCTCCTCCAATCCATTTGATCCATCCGATCGAGATAGGCTGACAACCTTTCGCCACTAAATCCGACGCAAAAAGGTGAATACTACCAGCATAGTTATAGTCTTACATCATACCCAACCTCCTTCAACCTACTGCTTCCTGATTCTGGCATGTTGTGGCTCTATTATGGATAGAGACACCCGAGACACACCACAATGGCTTAAGCTACCATCAAATCAACCCGTGCATCACCCTGGAATCCTGCCCTCAATTCCCTTGGCATATAAATGCCCCACATCCCATTACACTGAAACAAAATCCTGCACGAATTCCGAATCGGGTTCCTAGCCAAATTCGAATTGTTACTCTGCTCCTATCCAGAGACCCTCGAATCGACATTTGCATAATGCACCATGAATTCCTGTCATCCTTTATTCGAACGATTAACAGATACCCTTATTTGATTCCCAGAGACTTCCAGTCTCGCACCCGGTCCAACCACCAGGTTCTTATGAGATCCAATATCAAGGCTACCCGAACGTAGCCCTACAGAACCATACACTACTCGACCATAAGATCCTATATCACATGGTCCAACCCTTAGCTTAGCAGTCTCTACCGGTTCCATCCTAAATTCCCATAACCATCCGGGCTCGCCCCCGAATAACTGATTGGTCAATCACCCTTGGTCCTGATCCTAACTAAACTGTGGTTCCCCTACAACCCTGCGAACTAGCCTGCCCTAGTCCAAACCACCTGAAAGTATTCACGAATGCTACAACACCCCTGCAAACTTACATCACTCTCTACTTCTAGTGAATGCTATGCCCCCCCCCCCCCCCCCCGCAGTATTACAACACTCTCTACTACTAATTTATGTTACATCTCCCCCGTAGTATTATATCACTTTCTCCCTTGCTTCTGCCCTGGATACTTGGACGGTTCTCCCCCACTTAGATTCAACTAAGTCCTCTCGGCACACGAAAATTGAAGGATTCCCAATCCTCATTATGTTCCCATGCTCACCTTTCTGAAGGTCGGTGCTTACCAAAGCTAGCATACCAAAAATCTCCCTACCCAAATAGCACACTTCCTGAAATCCAGCTAACACTTCTTGTATCCCAACAACATCAATGACTTAAACTCTTAAAAGAACGTTACCATGCTCATATCTCAGAGACCAACGAACGGATAGTCTAACCAAACCTCAACGACAACTCTCTCTTTCCTCGTCAATCCTAATGCCTCTTCCAAATATAAAAGCTAAGGCTACTGAAAACTAGTCATAACTCCCTCATCCAAGCCCTTGAACCAACCTCGAAGATGACTGGAGCAGGTGCACTCACCGCTCCTCCCTATGGGTAATTGCTAAATACGCGGCTAAACCTGCTACACCCGTATCAACCCAGATCACTGAACAATCACGGTACACATGGAATCCACTTCGCAAGATACATCCGTCTAAAGATTCTCAACATGAAGAATGGCATCTGACAACCCTTTCTAACCTAGAAAATAGAAGAAAACCGACCCGAGATCCAACTTATCAAAATTCCTAAGCGATACAAATACCCGATATCCATCGGAAATGGCCGAAGATAGCATATCCACAAACTTCTGAAGGAATCATGACCACCTCCTCCTGTGATACCTCGACCACCCTGAGAACATGATGTAACACCTCATTCTGATCCCAATGACAATCCAAACCCTTGGAACGAAACTTTATCGCGTAGTACTTCCACTAACTGGCTCACCACCGGAGCCGGGACCAAACCCTGGTCCCATCCCTGCGTGCTCATCCTCATTCTGCAAAGTTGTTATTCCCATGATCAAGGCATAACCAAGAATTCTCCTTCCCATAAGCTTCGCAGATTCTCCAAGACTCTCACTGATTCGAGTATGGATCCTGTGCTTTCAGTAGTACGGGCCTAATACTACCTTCCACACCTATCCATACTTTCCTCAACAATCCTCCTGAATCCTCTAAGTCACTTTCTCCACATATATACTAGATGTTTTCTAAACAGCAAAATGATCTCTATAGTAGCACCTTATAGGCTCCTCCTAGGTTCCAAACTTCATCGAACCACCTCACTGACCTCATTGGAGCATATCCTAAGCTTTCCTAGGTTCCCAACCTTACCCTGCCCTCAGCTACTGAAAGATTCCCATTAATGTCAACTAGCTACCTCATGAATATAGCCACATGTAGCAAAGATCATATAATCATTCAAGTAAAAGACTCATCCCTAAAACAGTTAGACTCAGATGAGAGCTGCACAATAGGGTCAAGTCCGTCACTCTGAGATTATCCAGTCTGTTCTACATATGAGTTAGCATATTCACTTAATAGCTAACTCACATTAATAAAAGTCCTACAAAGCACAAAGCAAGCAAGATTCAGGTAATCGGTAAGTCTAACCAGCATACACCATACAAATCAGTCTATCCATACATACATCCCGCAAGCAGGTAACACCTATCGCTAACCTCATCCTAGTCTTACCCTAGGGTAATCTCCGACCCACAAACTACCATACAACATTCAGCCCATAAACCACAACCCATGTTGTCCGCATCCATCCTCGCTACCGGCTGCCTTATGCGTGCAAATTATACAAAGAATAGGATCTAATAGATTGTCAAATAATAGACTCTACCCTAAGACCACAAGAAATAAGGTCAAATAAACTATTCTAAGGCTATAAGATCCTAACCGTATACAATTTTCAAAACATACACGTTGTAGTTACAAATACCAATTATCATTCTCATTCCAGCATGACATCCAATATCGTCATGGATACAAGCACGACGTATCAGGACAACCTATTGTTGACTACTCAACACTAGCATACATATCTATCAGCTTATACAACAGATATAAGCATCTCCCCTAGCCCTAACTAGTATTCGATTCACAGATTCATAATGAGATCATAATAGATAACAAATGTGGGTATTATGGGGAAACTTACTCGAGCTCGGTTGATTGCATGCAAGACACCCTTTCTTGTCTTAGAAATTCTTTAATTAAAACATTTTTTTCTTTGAAAGCTTTAAGATCCTCAGTCTGAGTTCAGACACACTCGAAAGTTTGTCCAAATCCCTCAAACCAAGGCTCTGATACCAACTTGTAACGACCCAAAAATCAAGGATAAAAATTTCATTTTTAATATAGCTAAAACATTAATACCGTTTATTTCTAACATTTCAAATCATCATTAAATAAAACATTTATCAGAGTTCATCCCCAAAATCATTCACTGTGGAAATCATAGGTGTGTGCACTGCGATTAATCTGAGCTCTTCTTTTCCAAAATGTTAATACTTGAAACCAAAACTGCAAACCGTAAGCACGAAGCTTAGTGACTCCCCCAGAACATACCCCACATACAATCCACACAACACATTTCATATTAACTATAAAAGTTATCTCTACTGCATACCACACATCAATTAGCAATAAAAGCTACATCTACCACATAATACATAACAATTAGCTACAAAGGCTACCTCTACCGCATATCACATATCCATTAGCTATAAAAGTTACCTCTACCACGTATCACATATCAATTAGCTATCGAGTTATTTCTACTATTAGCCACAAAGGCTACCTCTACCCTTAGCCCCCAAGGCTATCTCTACCGTTAGCCACAAAGGCTAGCTCCACCGTTAGCCCCAAAGGCTATCTCTACCGTTAGCCACAAAGGCAATATCTACCATTAGCCCGAAAGGCTATCTCTACCGTTAGCCCCAAAGGCTATCTCTACCGTTAGCCACAAAGGCTATATCTACCATTAGCTATAAAGTTATCTCTACCACATATCAAAGCATAACAATGACACACACCTCTACACAGTAAGTATACCAATTATCATAAAATGTGCCGGACTTGGTGCCTTAGAATATTGTTATTCTTCAACCGGGGATTCAAGAATCTGTGATTCTTCAATAATATTCTAATAGAATAAAATTATAAAAGAACATCATTCTAACAAAAAAACATTATGACAGAATAAAATAGGTTATTTTAACAAATTGTGTTAGTATTAAAATTGAATTAATTAAAAAAAATTAGATTTTTAAAATTAGGAGAATTAATTATCCCTAAAAATCCGAAAATTTCATTTTTTAAAAATAGTTAATTGTCCAAAATAACCTTATGCTGAAATTTGTGTAATTATATAGTATATGTTATATCATTGTAATATTATACACTCTCAAATCATGATCATTGATTAATTTCATCCGCTGGTCCAGATTTGTGTTTACGAGCATACAATAGATGCTAGGAACACAATAACCTAACCCTATATATATATATATATATATATATATATATATATATATATATATATATATATATATAGAGAGAGAGAGAGAGAGAGAGAGCGAGAGAGGAGGGTTCAATAGACAAAAAAAATGTTGAGAATGGGGGAATCATTCTATGCCACCCATTTATTTTTGCCGTAAAGGGCTCTCTCGTACCAGCAGAAATGAGAAATGAATAGACATGTGTTTTCCAACAAAACATATATTTCCTTAAACTATGCTAATCATTACCTTAATATATATATATATATATATATATATATATATATATATATATATATATATATATATATATATATATATATATATATATACAAAAATATAGTTTTTTTCTTTTTTTTTTTAATTTTTAAGAAGCTATTTTTATCGAAAAAGGATTTTAAGTATACCAAAATTCATGTTTTTTTTATTATCTACAAATAGACATCCATATTCATATAGTTTGAAGATAAAATAATTTTTTTTATTTTCAGCTATCATTATTCATAAGTGAACAAAAATGCATTAGGTTTTATTACAGTACATTCGTTATTCGCTAATGAATAAAAAGTATGATTAATTTGTTTTTACAATTTAAGTATCATTCATATATGAATATAGTATATAATAAATATAGTAAATTCATATTTAAATATTAGACGATGCATTCACTTGTAAATATTAACATAATATATTTACTTGTAAATATTAGATAGTATATTCACTTATGAATATTATATGATATTTTAATATGTGAATATTACATAATATTACATGGTATATCACATGTGAATATTACATAGTATATTCACCTGTGAATATTAGATGATATATTCACTTATGAATATTACACAGTATATTCACATATGAATATTACAATGTATATTCACTTGTGAATATATTCACTTATAAATATTAGAAGGTATTTTCATAAATATATATAATTTTTATATGTTATTCACATATGAATAACATACAAACTTGCATATTTGTTTTGTGTTTTTAATAATCATATACTCATTCAGGTAATAAAACATATTCATATGTGAATATAACGTGGTAATTTAGTTTATGCATTTCATCAAACAGTTGGAGTGCATACAAGTTAACTATTTTAAAAATGTTAAGAACATGATATGTGACATCCCCAATTTTCACGGCCAGAAAAGACCGATTTTGTTTATGCTTTATAAAAATCAGAGTACTTCTTTTCATAAAAATGTTGCGGAATTTTTTCCCAGAAAAAAATACGATAAATACATTATCAAAACATTTTCGAAGAAACGTATTTTATTCATTTTAAAACGTTTGGGATGTCATCGTCAATACATGAACATAAGCATAAACGGAAATTACATTTATTTACACTAGTGATCTACATCTCTTTAATCTCTCAGTGTAATGTCACTTCATATCGACACATGTGATAGATATAAACTGAGTGGGTCAGGTTGGGAAACCTGGTGAGTACATAGGGTTTTCAACCCAAAATAATATAATTATTATGTTTAAACAATCAAAAAATCAACCCAATTACCCATCCCTATTATCTTCTTTACTCTTAAGGATTTATCCTAAGAGTCATCTATCCTGCATTCGTTTATCCTGAAGTCCCTTACTTCCAGGGTTATAGGATTGGCACTAAATCCATAGCTGCCAATGCGCGTTTGTAAAGCACTAATTCCATAGCTGCTATAATTTATTCATCGGGTACTAAATCCATAGCTACCAGTGTTTATCTAATAGGTACTATGTCCATAGCTACCAATTCCTAATAGGTACTAAATCCATAGCTACTAGCGTCTAACTAATAGGTATTAAGTCCATAGCTACCAATTCCTAACAGGTACTAAATCCACAGCTACCAGCGTCTAACAGGTACTAAGTCCATAGCTACCGGTGTTTGTCCCATATGCACTAAGTCTATAGCTGCCAATGTATACTCACATCATCTTATATCTCTCATCATTCATCTACCCATGTCATACCCAACATATTCATCGATATAAAATACGTATATAGTTTAAAACATTTAAAACATATATAAAAACGTTCATCCAGCATAGACAGTAAGCATTCAGATAATACGCACACATAGCACGTAGTTTATATAAAATACTTCATATCTATGTGTAAGATGAAAGTAACTATGCACTCACTTGGAAAGGTGGTGAGTCGGCACTCGGACAGCACTTCGTTACTCTTAAAATAATTTCTTTCGACAAAACCTAGTATCATTACCACTAGGGTTTAGTTTAATATTCACCGAGACTAATTAATAGTCTATCTATTATTACTATTATATTGCGTTAAACAATACTTATATAACCCATAATAATAGCCCAAGTACTTATTATAAGGTCCTAATAACATTACTATATTAAAACATAAACTATACTAAAGATAGGATAGGTATAGCTCACTTACAGCGGGTTTTCTCGAAAACCGGGCTTCGCTGGAGCAGCGTTCCCAAGCTGAAAGGCTCTTTTCTCGGGATTCCGGGAGCCTCGGGGCTTCCTTCGGGTGCTAGGGGGTTTACCTAGGCTTTAGGGGGGTTTGGGAGGCTAGAGAGAAAAACTAGAAAGAGAAAGTGAGTTTGGGAGGTGTAAAGAAAAGTGAATGTCCGGCACCTCTATTTATAGGAGGCTTGACTGGTGGACTCGCCAAGTAGGAGGACCTACTCACCGAGTTGGGGCATGTGGCAGCCTTCTAGTGGTGCCACGTGTCCAATTCTGGTGGTGCCACATCACCCCTATAACGTATCAGCCTTCAAACTTAGAAAAATCATAACTCTCGCATACGAGCTCCGTTTTTGACGTTCTTTATATCCACGCATAGGTAAAAATAAGATCTACAACTTTCATTTAGACTCCGTCGGGTAGTTCTCAACCGATCTCAAATTTAACAGTAGGAGGCGTTTAGACTACTAAATGACCGCGAAGAATTCGTAACTCCTTCATACGGAATCCGTTTTCGTCCATCTTTTTATCGTTTAGTTCCTATTAATGAGATCTTCAAATCTCATTTAGGTCGTGTATGCCAAAAACCGTTGGAACTAAAATTCGAGTTTCGGGTCGTGCACTGCTAAGCCGAATCTTAGAAAAATCATAACTTCTTCATACGAAGTCAGATGTGGACGTTATTTTTATGGATTTTCTTGGTTTAACATATTCTACGACTTTTGTTTAGTTCACCAAGGCTAAATCTCACTCAATCGTAAATTCACTATTTACGCTTCCCGGTGTCGTGCCAATTTTGCCGTAAAACTTCGACGGGCCATAACTTCTTCGTTATAACTCGGATTTCGGCGTTGTTTATATGTATGGAAACCTTGATACATATTCTACAACTTGGTTAAGACTATTTATTATAAATAATCTTTTTCCGAAAATTCATTTTCAACACTTATTGTCTCTAAATTGACTAGCCCGGATCTACGGGCGTTACAATTATCTCCCCCTTAGGATGATTACGTCCCGGAATCATCAACGAAACAGGGCTCGTATAATGACTCAATACGTCATCTCTTCATCCTAGGTAATAATTGTAACTTCTATATTCCTTCAAGTCTATCTCTTAGACTTATTGACTGTAAGCAGTACTTGATCGTGCACCTGCTCTCTACCTCAGGTTAGACTCCAAATTATGACCTATCATCATGTGATGCACGTTTAGACTCAGGTATCTTAGAGTTAAATTCTAAAACAGACTATGCCTTCCTTCATGTTTTAATGTGATATAATCACACTTCAACATGTAGCATTTCTAGCTATCAACTTCTTTAACAACGAGCGTGATACTTCTATTGATCGCTTTGATTTCAATTGTTTGGTTTAAGTCGGACGCTACATCAAACTTGGTTCTCTGAACCACGTAACCTACTCATCGTAGTCGGACTTAATGTGATATGACCACTAGGGTCGGGATAACAACAATTTTTCTTAGTCATTACTGAAACAATGGTAACGCCATACTTGAATAAAATGAAATCAATTACTAGTTTCTAAGTAACCTTGTGACTTTCCCTGATCCAAGCGTGATTCATGTGCTTCTGGTAGTATATGCATCTACTACCTTTCACACCTACTCATACCCGTCCCAAGTATTGTCTCGCAGTTTTCCAAGTCACCATTCAAGAAAATCACATAACAGTTTAACACACCAGATAACAAAACGAAGATTTTATTATTTCTTGAAACTATTACATAAGTGTTCAAGTTCACCCTAAACTATGCCTCTAAGAGGCTACATCATGTTGTTTTATCTCTTAGGCTACCTCGTAACTCGATCTTCGGGTATAGATTCCTTATCCTTGGTTACTCGCGTTGTTTTTCGCTTCGTCGAGGATCATGTGGAATGCCCTTGGCCTTGGTGGCGTTTCTGGTCTTGCTGCTTTATTTTTCCTCGGGCAGTCTCTGGACATGTGCCCCTTGCCTCCACATACATAGCATACTTTATCATTATGTGTGCAATCCTTGGAATAAAGACCAGTCCTTACACACTTGTAACAAGTCACTTCTTCGTTGCACTTCCCACAATGCTTCTTCTTGCATTTATCGCACCATCTCTCTTCACCTCCATCTCCTCCTCCAAGCTTTGAGAATTTTCTTTCCTTGTTGGACCTTGAAGATCCTTCAAAATTCTGCTTCTCTCCTACCTTATCTTTTTCTAGACCCTTTTCTCTTATCTGGGCCTCTACGTTCTTAGCTGCCCTAACAGTTGTTTTCAAGGTAGTTGCCATTTTGACCATTGGGCCAAAGTCAGTGGGTAATCCGTTAGCAAACCTATCAATCTTGGAGAGTTCAGTAGGAACCAAGTAGGGAAATAGCTTCATCCTCTTAGTGAATGCGGTGGCGTACTCATCAACACTCATCTTCCCTTTCTTCAGGTTCTAAAACTCGTTGTTCAGGTCTATCATATCTATCTCTGAGCAGTACTGCATTTTCAACTGTTCCAAAAACTCCTCCCATGACATCCTTAGGGCTTCTCCTCATGGCATCGTATCTGCCAGTAGCTTCCACCAGCTCAAGACTCCTGTTTTCAGTTGTCTTACTACGAAGACAGTCTTTTGTTTCTTGCTACAGTTGCAGCTCTCAAACACCATCTCCATCTCGGAGATCCAATCCATAATCTCAACCGGCTTTGGGCTTACTAAGAGACTAGGTGGTTTCGCACCTAAGAAATTCTTGTACATTCGCCCATCCTTGTCGTTTCTCCTTTTTGGGCCATCCCTTCGTTCACCTTGAGTTCCTACTTGACTCACTTTGCGGTTGTAGTTCCCTTCCTCCAATTGCTCGGGAATCAGTTCGGGTTGCTCAATGGGCATAGTAGGTTCGTCCCTATTCAACATCTGCCTCATTTCTTCCCTTTATTCAGCTAACATAGCCCGAATCATGGCTTGAACTCCAGCCATGGTGACTGGCTCAGGTGCAACTTCTTCTACAACAGGTATTTGCTGAACCACTGGGGGTTGGTTCCTATTCTCATTTGCATTCATGTTTCCGCTACGGGTCCTTGCCATCTTGATTTATACACCGAATAAGGTGAATCCAGACCTTTATTTAAGATTGACGTTTAAATCATCCTTATCACTCCGAAACGTTTACATGCTAGTTCTAATATCGTAGTCATACGTTTAGAATCCTAAACACATAAGGTTTCCAGATCCGGTCGGCAACAGACCATAGATCTGATCTTATAACGCATATCATAAATCATTTAGCACATAAAAGCATTTTAGGCATAATTCCTAAAATAATCTAGTGCTCACACCTCACAATCATCGCTTAGCATTCTAAGTTTAAGTCTAGAAATTTCCTACAAATTCCTAGTTCGCTTAAACTAATGTTCTGATACCAACTGTGACATCCCCAATTTTCACAGCCAGAAAAGACCGATTTTGTTTATGCTTTATAAAAATCAGAGTACTTCTTTTCATAAAAATGTTGCGGAATTTGTTCCCAAAAAAAATACGATAAATACATTATAAAAACATTTTCGAAGAAACGTATTTTATTCATTTTAAAACGTCTGGGATGTCATCGTCAATACAGGAACATAAGCATAAACGGAACTTACATTTATTTACACTAGTGATCTACATCTCTTTAATCTCTCAGTGTAATGTCACTTCATATCGACACCTGTGATATAAATAAACTGAGTGGGTCAGGTTGGGAAACCTGGTGAGTACATAGGGTTTTCAACCCACAATAATATAATTATTATGTTTAAACAATCGAACAATCAACCCAATTACCCATCCTCATTATCTTCTTTACTCTTAAGGATTTATCCTAAGAGTCATCTATCCTGCATTCGTTTATCCTGAAGTCCCTTACTTCCAGGGTTATAGGACTAGCACTAAATCCATAGCTGCCAATGCGCGTTCGTAAAGCACTAATTCCATAGCTACTATAGTTTATTCATCGGGTACTAAATCCATAGCTACCAGTGTTTATCTAATAGGTACTAAGTCCATAGCTACCAATTGCTAACAGGTACTAAATCCATAGCTACCAGCGTCTAACTAATAGGTACTAAGTCCATAGCTACCAATTCTTAACAGGTAGTAAATCCATAGCTACCAGCGTCTAACAGGTACTAAGTCCATAGCTACCGGTGTTTGTCCCATAGGCACTAAGTCTATAGTTTCCAATGTATACTCACATCATCTTATATCTCTCATCATTCATCTACCCATGTCATACCCAACATATTCGTAGATATAAAATACGTATACAGTCTAAAACATTTAAAACATGTATAAAAACGTTCATCCAGCATAGAAAGCAAGTATTCAGCTAATATGCACACATAGCACGTAGTTTATATAAAATACTTCATATCTATGTGTAAGATGAAAGTAACTATGCACTCACTTGGAAAGGTGGTGAGTCGGCACTCGGACAACACTTCGTTACTCTTAAAACAATTTCTTTCGACAAAACCTAGTATCGTTACCACTAGGGTTTAGTTTAATATTCACCGAGACTAATTAATAGTCTAGCTATTATTACTATTATATTGCGTTAAACAATACTTATATAACCCATAATCATAGCCCAAGTACTTATTATAAGGTCTTAATAACATTACTATATTAAAACATAAACTATACTAAAGATAGGATAGGTACAACTCACTTACAGCGGGTTTTCTCGAAAACCGGGCTTCGCTGGAGCTGTGTTCCCGAGCCGAAAGGCTCTTTTCTTGGGATTCCGGGAGCCTCGGGGTTTCCTTCGGGTGCTAGGGGGTTTACCTAGGCTTTAGGGGGGGGGGGGGGGGGGTTGAGAGGCTAAAGAGAAAAACTAGAAAGAGAAAGTGAGTTTGGGAGGTGTGAAGAAAAGTGAATGCCCGACACCTCTATTTATAGAAGGCCTGACTGGTGGACTTGCCGAGTAGGAGGACCTACTCACCGAGTTGGGTCATGTGGCAGCCTTCTGGTGGTGCCACGTGTCCAATTCTGGTGGTGCCATGTCACCCCTATCGCGTATAAGCCTTCAAACTTAGAAAAATCATAACTCTCGCATACGAGCTTCATTTTTGATGTTCTTTATATCCACGCATAGGTAAAAAGAAGATCTACAACTTTCATTTAGACTCCGTCGGGTAATTCTAGACCGGTCTCAAATTTAACAGTAGGAGGCGTTTAGACTGCTAAATGACCGCGAAGAATTCGTAACTCCTTCATACGGAATCCGTTTTGTCCATCTTTTTATCGTTGAGTTCCTATTAATGAGATCTTAAACTCTCATTTAGGTCGCGTAAGCATAAAACCACTCGAACTAAAATTCGAGTTTCGGGTCGTGCACAGCTAAGCCGAATCTAAGAAAAAACATAACTTCTTCATACGAAGTCAGATTTAGGCATTCTTTTTATGGATTTTCTTGGTTTAACATATTCTACGACTTTCATTTAGGTCGCTAAGGCTAAATCTGACTCTATCATAAATTCACTATTTACGCTTCCCGGTGTCGTGCCGGTTTTGCCGTAAAACTTCGACGGGCCATAACTTCTTCGTTATAACTCGGATTTCGGCGTTCTTTATATGTACAGAAACCTTGAGACATATTCTACAACTTGGTTAAGACTATTTATTATAAATAATCTTTTTCCGAAAAGTCATTTTCGACACTTATTGTCTCTAAATTGACTAGCCCGGATCTACGGGCGTTACATGATACTTCTGATTCAAGTTATCAATTCCAAATCATCATATACTTCCGATTTCAACTTCAGACTCGACATCCTATGTCTGATCGATTTCTCATTTTGATTTTGATTTCCGAAAATCCGATTGGGAATCTGTGAGTATCGATTCCGAGTCCTTCAATGTCGATTGTGACTACGAGTCCAGAACTCCGATTCCAATTTCACGAACAGCGAAGAAATTCCGATTCCAACTGAGTTCGTTTGTGAATCTGGAAAATTCCAGTTCCAAATCCGTTATGAACTTTAAGAAATGCTTACAAGCTACGAACATTCGGAGTATTCAACAAAGAAATCGATGAAGGCTTAGTTGAAAAAATATGTATGATTGTTTAACACTGGATGACATTGATGATGGTTTAGTTGAAGAAATCTGGATGATTGTTGAAGGTTGGAGGATAAATTTTGATGATGAACGAACTGTTATCGAATTCTCTATAGTTATGTATTTGAGTTTGGAGGTTAATAACATATTTACAAGTTTACCACCGTGTCTTTTTATGCTTATATTAAATGAGTGGCTGAGAATGATTACCTCATTCTCAACCTTTTTAATTTTCTCAATTGAACTTACTCTCTCTCTCTCTCTCTCTCTCTCTCTCTCTCTCTATCTATCTATATATATATATATATATATATATATATACTATCTTATAAAAGAAATCCCACTTTTTCTATAAATAGATTGAATATAATAATAATATTTTTTTAAGACGTCCAAGTGTTTAAGCTTAAAATACAACAAACCTATAATATTATAATATTATATATTAAGTCGTCCAACTGTTTTAGCAAAAAATACAATCACTCAATGTATAGGTTTCTTATTTCACTCGAGCTTTTGAGCTGGCCCCTTAATCCCTGATGAGGTCATACCTAATCCTTTTAGAATCCAGATATATCGGCTAAAATTAATCGATTCTGGCCCATCTAGAATCCCAACTATTTCGGCTCCCATCTCCTTCACAAACTCTCTTGTTTTATTCTCTCAAAAACAAAAGTTGTCGACCCTGTTATCTCCCTTATCAGTCAATGCAACCACCACCAACACTCTCATTCTCGAATTTATGTTAAATAACTTGGCTTGCCCTGATTTCAATATTTACCCCCTCTCACATCGCCTCTGCTTCCGGCAACTGCATCGCTGGTTCTGTCCTCTTCTTTTAATGCTTTGTTAAAGGCAGGGCGGGTGCCTGGTTTTAGCATATCATTATGTTACTGCAAACCACAATGTCCTTCACCACGATGCTCTATATCTAAAATCCTAAGCCACAATTTATCGTCGGCACCATCACTTGTAGCACCTGGTTCCTGGTACGTAAATCTTATTTGAGTATTTTCCTTCTTTTAAGCCTTGGACTCGGCGAGTCATAGGTACGACTCGCCGAGTAGGGACGGAACCCGGGACATGTTTAAGTTGGCGACTCGGCGAGTCCATATTCCGGACTCGGCGAGTCACCTCTGTTGCATGAAACCCTAAGTTTCAAGGGTTTGCACCTTATTTAAACAACATATCCGCCCCAAGCCAGCCCCCATTCACCCCCCCCCCCCCCCCGAGCTTCCAACCCTCGTTCTAAGCTATTCATTGAGAGTTTGAAGCAATTGTTGTGTGTTCTTGAAGGTTTTGAGGCAAAAGGGAAGTAGATCAAGAGGAAGGGAAGGAATCCAAGCATCTTTGTGCTCTCTCAGTAGTTCCTTTGAGGTATAACCCATTTTCCCCCTGTTTCTATGCTTATTACTTCATTTAAGTCACTCTTGAGCCAATCCCCAAGCTTGTATGTGCAAATTATTTCGTAATAAGTTGATTGGCCCTTAGATCTAGGCATGGTTGAGCTCCAGGGGATCAGATCTGTTGCCTTTATGGACCCTCATTGCATGAAGACCCTAGATCTACCCTTTTGGGTGCATTTTGAACCCTAAAACCCTTATTGGTGAATATCTACACGTAAAGTTGGAAACTTTACGTGTGATTCATGCTCTAGGAACCCAGATTTGTGAATGGCATGGACTGGAATCGAGCAAATCCGTGTAGTTAATGGTTGCATGGCAATGACTCGGCGAGTCTGCTCGCGAGTCTCCGAGTTTGTCCCGTTTTTGTAGTGTCGAGTGTGAACAGTGAGTCACGGGGTGTGACTCGGTGAGTTGGAAGCTGAACTCATCCATGGAGGGACTCGGCGAGTCCAAGGCACTCTTCATAGATCAAGAACAGACTCGGCGAGTTGTTCATACAACTCGGCGAGTCTCAGCATGAGTGTTCTTCAGATGAAGACGAACTCGGCGAGTTGTTCATACAACTCGGCGAGTAGGATGAAGGACTTGAATATCAGTTTAGAAGGAGAACTCGTCGAGTCATCGCCTAACTCGACGAGTAGAAACGGGATTCAAGACAATCGTTTGGGTAGGGACTCGGCGAGTTGGAGAGCCAACTCGGCGAGTCGGGTCAACTGAAAGTTGACCCTGACTTTGACTTAGGGCATGATCAGGGGTAAAATGGTCATTTTACCCAAAAGGACAATTAGCAGTGTTTGATTGAGTATGTTGTGGGAATTGCAGCCGGAGGATTTCCGGAGCAGCAGCAGCAGCAGTAGACAGTCAGTTCCCGATCAGATCAGCAGCTACTTCGAGGTGAGTTACCTTCCAGTAGCGGTGGGTCTACGGCCACAATGCCGGCCCACCAATAGGAGTTGTATGTAGATGATTGTCTTAGTGATATTCATCTAGGGATTACTACTACCTGTGTTGTGTTTATGTGCTAGTATGATATGATGCTATGTGCTAGTGACAGTAGGGGAGATAGTCCCCGAGATATCCGGTCGGTAGGGCCGAAGGGGTAGTCATACCTAGCCATGTTAGATAGATTCTGATATTGTGATACATGTTATGTAGTAGTAGTAGTAGAAGGGAGAAATAGTTCCCCAGTATCCGGTCGAGAGGACCGAAGGGGAGGCTAGCACCCAGATATGCTACGTAGTATCCGATCGAGAGGACCGAAGGGGAGGCCAGCACCCAGATATGCTAGGCAATATCCGGTCGAGAGGGCCGAAGGGGTAGGTCGGGCACCCAGATATGCCTGACAATATGTGTATCTTATGAGATTATATGGTATGTGGTACAGTGGGGGAACTCACTAAGCTTCGTGCTTACGGTTTTCAGTTTTGGTTTCAGGTACCTCCTCAGCTAGGGGAAAGGAGTTGGCGCGGTAGCAGCATGTCACACACACACACACTCTCTTGTTTCCACAGTTACGAGTTTATTCTGGGATTGATACTCTGAAATTTGATTGATCGAATGTTGTAGTTTTCAATTTGGTTTTCGATGTGAAATGGTTTAATCAAACAATGTTTTAACTATTAATGCTTTTATGTAATGTTTTATAACGAAATTTTTGGACGTGAAAATTGGGTCGTTACAAGTTGGTATCAGAGCCCAGGTTTGAGGGATTCGGACACACCTTCGGGGGTGTCTGGACTCAAATCGATGGATTAAAAGATTTTCTAAAAGAAAATGTTTTCTAAAATTGAGAAAAGAGTTTTGAGAAAGAACAAAGTGTGTGATGTGTGCGACCGGCCGAGCTCAAGTAAGTATTCCCCAAAGTACCCATACAAGTTTATGTTATGTTTATCAGCTTTTGTAGAACAGCATGCTAGAATAGGACTAAGGATCTAGGAGTGATGCCTTATGTGCCTGCTTTATGTGTTTCAGTTGTATGAGAAGTGCATGCTAGTTATTGAGTAGACAGCAAGTAGGATAGCCTGATTAGGTTATGCCTGATAGTATGAGCTTAACACTTTATGCTAGTACAGTTCCTGTAAGCAGATAGAGTTCATTGAGATTGTTACCCTTGTTTGAAAGTTGCTTGCTTTGTGCTACGTGGGACTCTGAATAATGGGAGTTAGCCATTAGGCGAATACGTCACGTCACATGTGATCAAGGTTGAATAATCTTAGAGTGCCAGATTTGATCCTACTGCGCAGCTCTTGTTTGAGTCCAACCGTTGTAGGGACGAGTCGGGTACTCGAAGGATTATCTGAGCCTCGTCACATGTGATGGTATTCGGGTAATGGCTAATTGTCATTACAAGGAGGCCTGCAGCAGCTAAGGACTGGATAGAGTAGCATCAAAGATTTCCCCTAGGGCAAGCCTAGGATGAGTATAGCAGTGATCAGCAGTAGTGAAAGGGGTCTGGTGGAGTCGAGGCATTCCTTGAAGAGCGTATGGATAGATGTGGAAGGTAGTATGGGCCCGTACTACTGAAAGCAGAGGATCCGTACCCGAACCAAGGAAGGCCAAGATAAGACCAGGGAACTTGCAAGTAGTTGTGATCCCTCAGGAAGTATCAGTATCACTAATGATTGTTGTGATGTATTGCAGAATGGTGGTACTTCGATCGAGGCCGGTAGATGACGGTTCGGGAGAGGGGTCAGGTTTGGGATCAGGTTCCGAGCAGGTAGATGAGGGACTATGTGAGTTCATCGCGTCTGAGATCACCAGGGGTATCCTTGAGTCGACTCCCATTATCTTCCGGTCGATCAAGGAAGGGATCATCGAGTTGATGAAGGATCGCCTCAGGGCGTTCAGGAGCGACATGGCATCTGGCCAGTCGGGTCCTCGCACACTGTCCTTTAAGGACTTCAGGGGCAGTGGTGCGCCAGATTTCCACGAGGTGAAAGACCCCATTGCTGCAAGGCGATGGATTGCAGACATCGAGTCTGCACAGTTGACTAGCTTCTGCCCCGAGGGGTCGAAGGTGAGGTATGCAGCAGGGTGTTTACGGGACCGAGCCCGGGATTGGTGGGAGTCAGGGGTGACTCGTTGGGAGCCTCAGATATCGAGGCTATGACCTGGTCGGACTTTGTGACCAGGTTCAGGGCAGAGTTTGCGCCGGCTGTCGAGCTTCAGCAGCTGGCCAGGGAGTTTCTAGACATGAGACAGACGACGGAGACTGTGGCGGAGATCACCGCCAAGTTCCGGGAGAGGGCTTTGTTGGTGCCCCAGTATGCTGGTGACGAGGATATGAGGAGGACCCGCTATCACGACATGCTCCGGGCTGATATCCGGGAGCACGTTAGTTTTTCAGCTTGCCCCACCTTGGACTCCATGATTGCCAGGGCGAGGGAGAGGGAGATAGATTTGGAGCACATCCGGAAACGGAAGGCAGAAGAGGGTCAGTCGGGAGGGACTTCGGGGAAGAAGCCCAAGGGATCAGATTCGGGGCCGAAAGGCCAACATGTACGGGGACGCTGTAGGAAATGCGACAAGACGCACGAGGGGGCGTGCAGGTTGGGATCATCAGGCTGCTACAAGTGCGGCAAGTCTGGGCACTTTAGCAGGGATTGCACTGCTCCGACAGTAGTTATTCAGACGTCTGAGTTACTGTGTTTCCACTGCAACCAGAGGGGCCACAAGAAGGCCAATTGCCCCCAGTTGACAGTTTCAGCGCCAGTGAAGGCGCCAGTTCCAACGACCCTGCAGATCACGGATGGCCGGCAGGGCAAGGCAAAGGCTCCAGTGGTGAGGAGCCGAGCATTTCAGCTGACTACCGAGGAGGCACGCGCCGCACCCGATGTGGTGACGGGTATGATTCTTTCCCTCTCTTTTATTTTTATGATGTTATGATATTGATATGTGCTCCGTATGTATATGTATGCATTAGGATCGTTCCATGTGAACGGCATCCCAGTTTAGGTGTTATTCGAATCGGGTGCATCCCGATCATTTGTGTCCCTTGCGCTTAGCAAGAAGTTTCATGAGTCCTCGGGCATGTTGGATTGCCCTTTGGAGGTAGAGATTGCTGATGATCGATCGATGCGGGCATCGATGGTATTTCGAGATTGTGTACTGCGTTTGTTTGAGGAGCGTTACTTGGTAGACTTGGTTCCCATTCCGCTGCGTGGGAACAAGGTGATTATAGGCATGGATTGGTTGAGCCCTAATGGGGCAGTGATAGATTGCGCGCAGCAGCTAGTGCGAGTCAGGACCCCAAGTGGGGGAGAGTTAGTGATTTATGGCGAGAGGCCACATGGCGGACCCACTGTATGTTCAGCAGCGAGGGCTAGGCGCTATCTTCAGCAGGGATGCGCAGGATATGTCGCGTATGTGATGGATACCCAGGAGGCGGGTAAGGCGACAGTGAGCGAGGTTCCGGTGGTTCGAGATTTTGCAGATGTTTTCCCGGAGGAGCTTCCTGGGATACCTCCGGAGCGACAGGTGGAGTTCAAGAATGACCTTGTTCCTGGTGCGGCTCCGATAGCCAAGGCACCGTATCGGTTAGCTCCTCCCGAGATGCAGGAGTTGTCTATGCAGCTGCAGGAGCTGCTAGACAAGGTATTTATTCTTCCGAGCAGTTCACCCTGGGGATCCCCGATTCTGTTTGTGAAAAAGAAGGACGGGTCGCATCGGATGTGTATAGATTACCGAGAGCTGAACAAGGTAACGGTGAAGAACCGTTACCCACTCCCAAGGATTGATGACCTCTTTGACCAACTTCAGGGAGCATCTTGGTTCTCCAAGATTGATTTGCGTTCGGGTTATCATCAGATGAGGGTCAGGGAGGAGGATACGCAGAAGACCGCGTTTCGGACGCGCTATGGCCACTATGAGTTTGTGGTGATGCCGTTTGGGCTCACCAATGCTCCTGCCGCGTTCATGGACCTCATGAACCGCGTATGCAGACCGATGCTGGATCGGTCTATGATATTCTTTATCGATGACATCTTGGTTTATTCCAAGACTCAGGAGGAGCATGAGGAGCATCTGAGAGAGGTGTTGGAGACCCTAAGGAGGGAGATCTTGTATGCCAAGTTCTCCAAGTGTGAGTTTTGGTTGCGCAAGGTGCAATTTCTCGGGCACCTTGTCAACCAGAACGGGATTCTGGTCGATCCGGCCAAGGTCGAGGCCGTGGTGAAATGGGAGGTTCCGAAGTCTCCATCTGAGATTCGGAGTTTCCTGGGATTAGCAGGCTACTATCATAGATTTATTCAAGATTTCTCCAAGATAGTCGTACCCCTGACGCGGCTGACGAAGAAAGTCGTGGTCTTTCGATGGGGACCCGAGCAGCAAGCTGCATTTGAGACACTGAGACAGAGACTGTGCGAGGCGCCGATCTTAGCCCTGCCAGAGGGCGTAGAGGATTTTGTGGTATACTGCGACGCGTCCATTTCAGGGATGGGCGCGGTACTGATGCAGAGGGGGCATGTCATTGCCTACGCTTCGAGGCAGCTCAAGCCTCACGAGGCGAACTACCCGACGCATGATTTGGAGTTGGGGGTGGTGGTTTTTGCCCTCAAGATTTGGCGGCATTACCTCTACGGGGTTCGATGTACCATCTACACGGACCACAAGAGTTTGAGGTACCTCATGGATCAGCCGAATCTGAACGTGAGGCAGCGTTGATGGTTGGACGTGATAAAGGATTATGATTGCGAGATCCTCTACCACCCGGGGAAGGCCAATGTGGTGGCCGATGCGCTTAGCCGCAAGGCGGCGCCGATCAGGGACGTTTGCATGAGGATGACCGTGGTGACTCCCCTGTTGGATCGAATTCGGGATGCTCAACAGGAGGCTATCAAGAAGGAGCATCGGAAGAGTGAGTGTGTGGTGGGTCAGGTTTCCTCCTTTGATTATGATAGCCGAGGACTATTGACACTACACCGTAGGGTGTGGGTGCCGTATCACGGAGGCATGCGCCAGATTTTGATGGAGGAGGCGCACAAGTCCCGGTTCTCTATTCATCCCGGGGCGACGAAGATGTATAGGGATCTTCGTCTAGATTATTGGTGGCCCTGCATGAAGCGGGATGTGGCATGGTATGTTGAGCGGTGCTTGACCTGCAGGAAGGTCAAGGCCGAACATCAGAGACCGCACGGCAAGATGCAGCCGTTGGATATTCCACTATGGAAATGGGAAGATATCACGAAGCTTCCCAGGACCGCGCGTGGAGTGGATTCGATTTGGGTCATCATGGATCGATTGACCAAGAGTGCTCACTTTATCCCGATCCAGGAGAGCATATCGGCCGAGAAATTGGCCGACATCTATATCAGGGAGATCGTGGCGCGGCACGGGGTGCCAGTATCGGTTATCTCGGACAGGGATGTGCATTTTACTTCCAGGTTTTGGAAGAGGTTTCATGACGAGTTGGGCACTCGTTTACATTTTAGCACCGCTTTTCACCCATAGACGGATGGTCAGAGCGAGAAGACCATCCAGACTTTAGAGGATATGTTGCGGGCATGCGTGTTGGATTTCGGTGGTAGCTGGGATACCTATCTTCCTTTGGCCGAGTTCTCGTACAACAACAACTACCACACGAGTATTGACCGTCCCCCATTTGAGATGTTGTACGGTCGGAGGTGCAGGACCCCGATATGTTGGGGTGAAGTAGGCCAGAGAGTCCTGGGGAGCACCGAAGTGGTGCTCAGGATGACCGAGAGGATCCAGCAGGCTTCAGACTGCTCAGAGTTGGCAGAAAAGTTATGCCGACAAGCGTCGATCCAACTTGGAATTCCAAGTCGGGGATATGGTTCTCCTGAAGGTGTCGCCTTGGAAGGGCGTCATTCGATTCAGGAAGCGAGGCAAGCTAGGCCCGAGATTCATCGGACCGTTCCGAGTTGTGGCCCGGGTGGGCAAGGTGGCGTATAGGCTGGATCTGCCAGTCGAGCTCAGCCAGATCCATAGCACTTTCCATGTTTCTCAGCTGCGGAAGTGCCTTTTGGACGATTCAGCAGTAGTGCCTTTAGAGGATATTCAGGTTGATGACAGCCTGAATTACATTGAGCGCCCAGTCGCAATCCTCGACAGGAAGTCGAAGGATTTGAGGAACAAGAGGGTGGAACTAGTAAAGGTGCAATGGCAGCACCGCAAGGGTTCGGAATGGACTTGGGAGCCGGTGGACGAGATGATGGAGCATTACCCCGAGCTGTTTCAGGATCGAGCAGCAGACTTCGAGGACGAAGTCTAAAATAAGTGGGGGAGATTTGTAGCACCTGGTTCCTGGTACGTAAATCTTATTTGAGTATTTTCCTTCTTTTAAGCCTTGGACTCGGCGAGTTATAGGTCCGACTCGCCGAGTAGGGACGGAACCCGGGACATGTTTAAGTTGGCGACTCGGCGAGTCACCGTTGTTGGATGAAACCCTAAGTTTTAGGGGTTTGCACCCTATTTAAACAACATATCCGCCCCAAGCCAGTCCCCATTCACCCCCCCCCCCCAGAGCTTCCAACCCTCATTCTAAGTTATTCATTGAGAGTTTGAAGCAATTGTTGTGTGTTCTTGAAGGTTTTGAGGCAAAAGGGAAGTAGATCAAGAGGAAGGGAAGGAATCCAAGCATCTTTGTGCTCTCTCAGTAGTTCCTTTGAGGTATAACCCGTTTTCCCCCTGTTTCTATGCTTATTACTTCATTTAAGTCACTCTTGAGCCAATCCCCAAGCTTGTATGTGCAAATTATTTTGTAATAAGTTGATTGGCCCTTAGATCTAGGCATGGTTGAGCTCTAGGGGATCAGATCTATTGCCTTTATGGACCCTCATTGCATGAAGACCCTAGATCTACCCTTTTGAGTGCATTTTGAACCCTAAAACCCTTATTGGTGAATATCTACACGTAAAGTTGGAAACTTTACGTGTGATTCATGCTCTAGGAACCCAGATCTGTGAATAGCATGGACTGGAATCGAGCAAGTCCATGTAGTTAATGGTTGCATGGCAACGACTCGGCGAGTCGTTCATCTGACTCGGCGAGTCTGCTCGCGAGTCTCCGAGTTTGTCCCGTTTTTGTAGTGTCGAGTGTGAACAGTGAGTCACGGGGTGTGACTCGGTGAGTTGGAAGTTGAACTCATCCATGGAGGGACTCGGCGAGTCATTGCCTGATTCGGCAAGTCCAAGGCAATCTTCATAGATCAAGAACAGACTCGGCGAGTTGGTCATACAACTCGGCGAGTCTCAGCATGAGTGTTCTTCGGATGAAGACGAACTCGGCGAGTTGTTCATACAACTCGGCGAGTAGGATGAAGGACTTGAATATCAGTTTAGAAGGAGAACTCGTCGAGTCATCGCCTAACTCGACGAGTAGAAACGGGATTCAAGACAATCGTTTGGGTAGGGACTTGGCGAGTTGGAGAGCCAACTCGGCGAGTCGGGTCAACTGAAAGTTGACTCTGACTTTGACTTAGGGCATGATCAGGGATAAAATGGTCATTTTACCCAAAAGGACAATTAGCAGTGTTTGATTGAGTATGTTGTGGGAATTGCAGCCGGTGGATTTCCGGAGCAGCAGCAGCAGCAGTAGACAGTCAGTTCCCGATCAGATCAGCAGCTACTTCGAGGTGAGTTACCTTCCAGTAGCGGTGGGTCTACGGCCACAATGTCGACCCACCAATAGGAGTTGTATGTAGATGATTGTCTATGTGATATTCATCTAGGGATTACTACTACATGTGTTGTGTTTATGTGCTAGTATGATATGATGCTATGTGCTAGTGACAGTAGGGGGAGATAGTCCCTGAGATATCCGGTCGGTAGGGCCGAAGGGGTAGTCATACCCAGCCATGTTAGATAGATTCTGATATTGTGATACATGTTATGTAGTAGTAGTAGAGGGGAGAAATAGTTCCCCAGTATCCGGTCGAGAGGACCGAAGGGGAGGCTAGCACCCAGATATGCTAGGCAGTATCCGGTCGAGAGGACCGAAGGGGAGGCCAGCACCCAGATATGCTAGGCAATATCCGGTCGAGAGGGCCGAAGGGGTAGGTCGGGCACCCAGATATGCCTGACAATATGTGTATGTTATGAGATTATATGGTATGTGGTACAGTGGGGGAACTCACTAAGCTTCGTGCTTACGGTTTTCAGTTTTGGTTTCAGGTACCTCCTCAGCTAGGGGAAAGGAGCCGGCGCGGTAGCAGCATGTCACACACACACACTCTCTTATTTCCGCAGTTACGAGTTTATTCTGGGATTGATACTCTGAAATTTGATTGATCGAATGTTGTAGTTTTCAATTTGGTTTTCGATGTGAAATGGTTTAATCAAACAATGTTTTAACTATTAATGCTTTTATGTAATGTTTTATAACGAAATTTTTGGACGTGAAAATTGGGTCGTTACATCACTCCCCTACCATCTCTCTCTAACTTAGACTTTCGCTGATCATTCACCACTATCTCTACAACACCGCATCGGCAGCACCATCGGGGTTTCTTTCCCTCTTACTGTCGCCTTCAATCACTTGAAAAATCCTTCTCTACACTTTGCCATTTCATAATTCCTAACGTCACCACCAACATACCGATCGTTCCTATTCCTATCTGCCACCAACACCTTCGCCTCTGACATGGTTGTAGAGTACTTGAGCCAATTAAGGAACACTACCACGTCATCTATTATGATGATTTCTATCAGGTGAGGCTTTCTTTCATCCCCTCTTTTTCAATTAATCATTTTTGTGCTTGACATAATCTTGTGATTTAGTTGGCTTTTGTTATTGTTGTAGAATTTACTGTATGACTTGATGTTCCCTTCAATCCAGTAAGAGAGTTTACGCTTATCCCTCTCTCTCTCTCTCACACACACACACACTCTCTCTCTCTCTCTCTTTTTTTTCTCTCTCTCTTATTTAATCGACCATCCTGGTGTTTGTTTGTGTTTACTGTTTGTTATAGGTTTACAGCAAACCCAAGTAGCATCCAATCATTGTGTCGAGTTATTGATCTCCAATGGATGTTTCAGTGGAGAAAATAGCCTTCTTTATCATCTTTTATTATAGTTATTTCTACATGATTTTTTTGATGGTTCACAATTTTTTGGTTTTGGGATAGCAAGGCTTATGAGAGATAAACAGAGAAATGAGATTGGGGGTCATCTTTTCAAGACTAGATGTCATCTTTTCAAGAACACAAAACGAACAAATGTAAGTAAAGTATCCAGTCTAATGGTTCGATGTGAATCTACACTTCCAAAATTTGTTTTATAGTTGCATTTTCTGGAGCTACTTGCACATTTTTTTTTTTTATTGTGGAACAGTTTATTCTTAGACTTATTATTGGTATTAATGGTGTTGTATATATGTTGCAGTTACTATTAATGGTGTTTGACACACGTTGCAATTATATTTTTTGCTCTTAGAATAATGGGTGCTCATAATGCAGGAAAAATAACTTTCATCAGGTTGTTGTATGTTACACCCTTCTAGCTTCTAAATGTTCCTTTTTTATTTAATTTTAATTTTTCATACATTATTGTAATAATTGGCTGGTGCAAGTTGTGTTCTATCTAATACAATAGCCTATAAATGTAGGCATTGTAAAAGGAAACGTCATGCCTATTTTTTTTTTTTTAAGTTTTTAAATGTTAATAAATATCAATACTCACATAGTCAAGTGTTTTTATGTACAACCTTAAATGATTTAGGGGACAACATTGAGAAAAAGTAATAACTAATGTCATTCTGCAAAGTCTCCTGAAGAGCTTGTGGAAATACTAAGAGATGTAAGATTTCAAAAAACATTGTTGTAGAATCATGTTTGGTTGACATGTAGTAATTTTTTATAACCACATTTTATACATTATTAATTCTATGCCTTTTTAACAGTAACGGGTAATGCATTTGGGCATTTTTTTAATTGATTGTTTATTTTGACATATATGTTAGAAATATGAAAATACAATGCGATAAATTTGTTATATTACTGTTAACCTACTTGAACTTTTAAGTTTTTGATTTTTTTTATTATTAATACAATTCTATGTTCTTTCAGAATAATCATGATAAGGTGGGTGGTTCATTTTCAAAATCGATGGACACTATTACGGATATGGAGATCGTACTAAAGAGATGATGATGGTTGACAAGTTTATCATGTAGCTCCAACTAGCAACTTTTCTCTTTACATTCTCTTTTGGGACAAAACAACACTGTTTTGGGTTGCAAATTATGGAAAAAATCTACATGAACTTATTGGCTTAGTTGGATTGTGAGCTTGGGGATGTTGGATTTTTAGTAAAGAGTATAAGGCAATTGTGAAGGAAATATTGGTAGCTCCTTTCCCAGATCTGCTTCACTTGCTTCATTATTCATCAAACGAATCAATTAATGACAAAAAAAAAGTTAAATTAAAATGCTATTAATGTATGAATATGAGATTTTTGGTCATAGAAAAATGTTACCTGAAGTGAGGAACATAATTGTTTTCATAGTGATTCACATAACTTTGAAAGTTAAAGTTTTACTTAGATAATCATTTTTCCTAAAGTTATTGACAATCACACAATATCATATACAACTGTAAGTTTACTTTTTCTTTTTAGTAATACATTTTTAAAACTCATTTTAGATCTATGCTTTTCTGTTTATGGGTTCTATCATGGGATTAAATCTCAATATCATTTTACCTATATTGTTATTGGTTAGAAAATGATACTTTGGGAAGAAAGCACTTGAAGAAAAGAAACAAGTTTTTGAAAGCATGAAATAAATGTTTTGAGTTTTAGATCAATTGTTAACAAGCATGGGTTTTAAGGAAGACATACACAATATATATATATATATATATATATATATATATATATATATATATATATATATATATATATATATATATATATATATATATATATATAAATAAATTAATCGTAATATATGTGGATAAAGATAATTTGAATACTTATGTTCTATAAATTTGTATGTAACTTTTTATTAAAAGCACAATATGCATAGATTAAATAAATAAATATTGATATCTTGTGAAGTACGGTACGAATTGCGTTTTGTGGTTTCGGTGGTTTTTTAGATTCTTGGTTTTTATCCTTAACTTTTTTCGTTACATTTATGGTTCATATGGTTTTGGTTCCGAAAAAACTAATGGTCGAAACAAAGTATTTGTCGTCCGCCGCATTGCGCGGGTAAGCAGCTAGTGTATATATATATATATATATATATATATATATATATATATATATATATATATATATATATATATATATATATATATATATATATATATATATATATATATATATATATATATATATATATATATATATATATATATATATATATATATATATATATAGGCCTTCGGTGTTTGTATTAGTGGCTATGATTAATTAGCAAGACACCCTGGTTGAAGTCATCTTATTCCAAAGTATTTTGACAAACTAATACGCCGCTAAATCCATTGCTAATTTCGTCGATGATCTATTGTTGTTGGCTTTTAGCAACGAGGTTTCAATGGAAATTTCGTTTGTTGATTCCTATGTTTCTATTATGTACACAAAATTTTGGGCCCCCTTATGACACGAGCTTTGTGCGGTTGTATACCTTATACCTCCTCAAGGGATGCCCTAATTTGTAAATCAATATATTTGTTTTTCTATTTAAGAGAAAAACAATTGATCAATAATGAAAAAAAGTCAAATAAAATAGAAAACCTAGCAAAACCAGAGTCGAGAACATGCGTATTCGATTGATCATCATTTCAATTTTTAAGCATTCCCGCTAATTCACTCCACTAGATAAATTGCAAAAGAGGCAATTTAAATAATCATCAATCACATATACACATACACATACGGAATATTTAAGTCAATAATGAGAGGCGTGATGCGGAGGATCGATTTATGTCGCGAAAGTCTTCAATAAATCAAACCTAATCTTGTTCATATTATAATGTGAATTCGAAGCATCTTGGAATAAACTCTTTATTAGTATTTTTTTTTCTATTAATTGAATATAGATAATTGGTATATTTATCTATTTATCTATTTATTTTTATTTCAGTAGAGAGATGGTGCGCAAGTAGTACTCCCACTTTAGAATGCATGATATAAGTACTTTCTATGCATGAAATAGTACAATGCATAAGGTAAGTTGTATTTTTTTTAGTTATGGTATTATTGGTATACATGGAAAAGTACAATCCATTAATATTCATACATATGCCTAGATTACATACGCACATTTTAAAGGTTACATGATTGTTCACACAAACAATGAAATCCTTTTCCAAATTTATGCAATAAAATACGTGATGAATAATATAGATATGTATCACTATAGGGAAAAAAAAAGTAATACAATGTTTTATACGTAACATGTTGAAATATGACATATGGTTTCATAATTCATGTTAAAGTATTTCATTATACAAATATATTAAATGATGGTTCCCAATTGATCAGTAGATGATCCTTATTCGACCACAATTTTATTTTAATTTTTTTTTTCTTTTTGATCGGTGGGTTTTTCCCGATGCAGTTGATTTTTTTTTTCTTTAATCCTATCTTCTCCATCATATCCAATCTTCTCCTTCAAATCCACGTGCTTTACCGCAAGGTGTTAGATGTCTGATTTCACCGCCACTTTAACCGATCACAATGGAATTAGTAAGTATCACCGCTTTATTCCTTGGAATTATACGACATCGGATTTACTACAACAATCCCTTTACTCCATCATGTTCGCACCAATAAACTTTCCTGATCCTTCTATCACTGCTCTATTTTTCTTTTTGCTTCCCTCTTTCGTCTCCTTCTACCAGCTATATGCTTTGGTGCCCATGTCTTGCCCTAAACGCTGCTGACGATTCTTCGCTGTCTTCTCCAAAGTTCATCAACTTAACGTTTCCTAATGGCGCTAATTGGTAAACTTGATCAGGTGACTGTTTATAACCATCACACTTTAATAAGCAGATGAATTTGAGAAAGAAATGTAAGTACAAATGTTGGTTTTTGTATTGTCAGTCATCTACATGATTACTACATTTTCAAGTTAAACGTCTTTTCTTGAAAAGCTTAGATGTTTTGCGTAATATCAATTGAATATTTGGTTCATATTCTAATTTTTCATTCAATACCATGATTAAATGAAATAAAAAACACAAATAAAAATAACAAAATCCAAGAAATCACATCCCTCAGATTTCAGAAATAGCACATTCCATTCCATTCACAAAACAAACATTTCATTCTACTCCCCATATTGATATCTTCATCTGGCGTGGCTTTCTTTTATGCAGGTAATCGAAGCTTCATGGGATTTAGGCTTCAGTTTGTTTGGGTTATTGTTCTTCTTGGATTTGATTCTTCTTCGCTTTGTTTTATTATTATTATTTTACTTTCATTGGCCAGGTGTGTTTGGGATCTATGATTTGGTTATGTATCACCATTGGCGATTATGGCGAAGCTGAAGTGCAAAATATTTACACTTTCCACGTAAGTTTTGTATGCTAAGCAAATCATCATTTTCTTCTAATTTTCTGTAATTAAAATCATGATTATTGTTGTCTCTCATTTCCTGACTTGCTTCAATACCATGGAAATGTTAGAAATCCAGAAGGATTTCGAGACAATGGTGACATATTCCCTGTTGTGGATGAAGTTCTGGCTGCTGCCCACCAGCTATTCGATGAAATGCCTAGGTCCTTATTCTATTTTGTGATACTCCTTTTGAAATTGTTTGAAGTTTTTAATTGTTCATGTTAGATTAAAATCTGATTTAGGATGTGGCCAACACAAAAATCCGCCTTTACCACCATCATGTCTAATTTAGACCTGGCAATGGGGCGGGTTTGGAGCTAATCAACCTTGATCCAAACCCTTTTAACAAATTTCAAAATCCGATCCAAACCCGCTCCGTAACCCGCAGGGTTTTAAATAATCAAATTCATACCCTTATCCACCGAATCAGCAGATATCCAAACCCGCCCCGTAACCCGTAGGTTTTTTAATAATAAAACACATTTTACTTAAATCATAAAATCCCATTTATTAAATAAAATTAAGTTTTGATTTAGAAAACACATTATGTACTCGAGGACTTTCTATTGGAATTAAAATTAATATTTTAGTTACTTCCGATTGGTTTTTGATCGTCGATTGCATTGATAGAAAGTCCTCGAGTACATAATGTAATCACCAATTTCATTTATTTCATCAATGCAATCGACGGTCAAAAACCAATCGGAAGTAACTAAAATAATGATTTTAATTCCAATAGAAAGTCCTCGAGTACATAATGTGTTTTCTAAATCAAAACTTAGTTTTGTATAATAAATGGGATCGGTACATACTTTAGGCAATATAAATGAAATTGGTGATTACATGATGAAATATAAATGAAATGAAATCATGAATCTTGGGAGAAGAGTAGAAGACTGGAAGTCTAGAAGTTGAGTCCATGACTCCTATGTAAAAATAATTTAGTCTTTGGCCTTTTCTCTTTAGATTTCTGATTGGAATTTAATGTAAACTTTAGGCAATATAAAATATAAATTTATATTTCTAAAATTTATATGGGGCGGGTTATAAATGGAGCGGATCGGTGCTGATCCATACCCGACACTTTTAATAAAAGGGTTAACGGGTACAGGTCGTTAACGGGTAAACGGATCAAAAACTATGTTCCAAACCCATTTAATTGTTAAGGGTTTGGATCGGATCAGGGTCAAAACCCGCTCCATTGCCAGGCCTATGTCTAAAGCTCTATGGTGTCAATTTCAAAGAGAGAGAGAGAGAGAGAGAGAGAGAGAGAGAGAGTATACATGTATTCACCCAATTTCTGCCCAGGTATAATTTTTGTAATTTTAGGGGATGTTTGAGAAAATAAGAAAAAATAAAAGAGTTTCAATGAAAATAGCAAAATTTAACATGAGGGATGCTAAATAATCCCATTAATTCACAAATTTATTTTACTCTTTAAATGAAAATAGCAAAACATAATTTCCCGTTCCAACAATTCTTTTTCTTTTACAAAATTGAGTTTGAACCAGATTTGAAAAAAGAATACTATTTTCAAAAACCTCTTCTTTGGATTCTAGCAAATATATGGACAAAATAATTTATGATTATAATATTAATTATTTGATTTCTAAAACGAATTAAAAAAATATATATATATGTCCTTCATAAAATGAAAATTAACTTGGTAAAAAGGAATCTTATTTCATAAGAAATGCTCCATCCCATTTTTTGGTGGCAACCAAACAGGAATTCTTTTATTCTTGAGTAATACACTATTCCGTTCCCGCATTTAACCGTCTATATAAATGCATAATCTATTATGTATAGAAAAGCATGTTAACCTCCACCATTAATGCAAACATAAAGAAGTTTGAAGAAAATTGATTAGATAAAAAAATAATACAGAGAATACATTTACAAAGCAAAGATAATAACTGTCTTCTAACTAACATTCTAACAAACTTTATATATAAAAGACCAAATTACCTTTGGTCCTTGGGCTTAGCTAAAAGATTTATTTTGTTTTCCTTACAGATTCCTAAATGGCTTCAAAGTGAAGGATTTGATCCCACAAAAGAAATGTATGTATTTATCCCTTTGACTTTTAAGGCCAATCTAATTGTACTTTGACTTTTCTTATTATTAGGTCTAAACTTCTATTCGTTTTTTCATCGCCAACTTACTTCTTCCAACTTATTTACTTTCTCCCCACATAATTTCATTTATGTTTTTTACTGACTAAATATTATTATATAGAAATTCAAATTTCAGATTAATTTTCAGTATTTGAAAATCCATTTTTAAGAGTTAATTTGAGAAAATAGTAATGTCATTTATTTGTTTGTTATTGCATCATATCTTTATTTAGTCAAACTATACAAACCAATTTTCGCTTCTTTTGGTAGGGATGAGTTGCTTTCTCAAAGTACAATGCTATCATTGCATGGATGTGAATCCTTATCATGGGTTCATTTTGATTCATAGAGGAGGGATGTGTGTGTTTCCACTCCTTGACGGAGTGGAATGACAAAGTATTTTTATTTTGTAATTTTCTTTTTATATTGTATACATTAAATCCATACATAAATTTTCCCTATGGTGACAGTTTACTATTACAAATACCAATTATATAACAGTTAACTATAAGAAGGACCATTTATGTGTCAATTTACTGCCACCACAGGGACCATCAGACCATTTCTGTAACGGTTTGGTAAAACAAAGACCACATGAACCATTTATATCCATGACACAATCAAGGAAAAAATAGACCCCTTCCTAACCCATGCAAAACATGGGTACCTTCTCTAGTTATTTATAATGGTAAGGATATAAAATGTTGTTTCATAAACCTAATATGAAACCCAATTTATTTTTATCTAAATTTCCAGTTTTACTTTTTAATTTGAGTATTTAGAATAATGCTTAATTATTACCCATGACATGTTGAAAGGCCCCCCTTTAATGCACCCAAGTCCAGATGGAAGTATAAAATGGTAAGGTTAGGTATGAATACATGTATATTTATTGATTGTCAGGTATGATTCTTTAGGACTTGTGATCATAAATATAAAGTCGGGGTTAGTCGTAACTCAGGTTAGTGTTAGCCGTAACTTGAAATGGGTTATTCTGACAAGCGTCGATCGGATCTGGAGTTCCGGGTCGGGGATATGGTGCTCCTGAAGGTGTCGCCTTTGAAAGGCGTCATACGATTCAAGAGACGGGGCAAGCTGGGCCCCAGGTATATTGGAGCTTTCAGGGTTATAGCCCGAGTGGGCAAGGTGGCATATAGGTTGGATCTGCCAGCCGAACGCAGTCAGATTCATAGCACATTTCACGTCTCCCAGTTGCGAAAATGCGTGGTAGACGAATCGGCAGTGGTGCCTTTAGAGGATATTTAGGTTGATGAGACCCCGAATTACATCAAGCAGCCAGTGGCAATCCTTGACTTCCCGAGGAACAAGATAGTGGAGCTGGTAAAGGTGCAATGGTAGCACCGCAAGGGCTCGGAATGGACCTAGGAGCCAAAGGACGAGATGAGGGAGCATTACCTCGAGCTTTTTCAGGACCTAGCAGTAGACTTCGAGGAAGAAGTCTAAAATGAGTGGGAGAGATTTGTAACACTCGATCCCTGGTATGCTTCCTTTCAAGTATTTCTTATGTTTTTTGTTGGGACTCGATGAGTTGGTGGCCCAACTCGTCGAGTAGAGTTGTGATCCGCGGGGAGTTTAAATGACCTACTCGACGAGTAGGGAGACTGACTCGGCGAGTAGGTGTTGTTTGGGTGAAACCCTAAGTTTGAGGGTTTGTGCCTTATTTAAACAACTTATCTCAGCCTCCACAATCCCTATTACTCTCAGAAAGCATTATCTCGGAACACTATCCTTGGGTGAGTGTCCTAAGGTCATTTGGTGCATTTTGTTGGATTGTGAAGCTTGAAAAGAGGAAGGAAGTTTGAGAGTTCGAGTTGGGGCTAGCAGATCTAGAGATTTTGTTCTATTTCCAGCTCATTCAAGGTAAAATGCCCCTGTCTTGGTCTTCCATGTGTTTATAAATCCTTAGGGCTTGGATTTTGAGTATCTTTAGGGATTTCTAAGCCATTTTCGGATTTGTGAAGGGTTATATGGAGTTTTGACTTCCGATCTGGGTCATTGGAGGGGTCTCATGGCATAAAGGTGCCAACTCTATGGCCATGAGAATCCCATGCACTTTGTAGAACATCTTTTATGGCTTTTTGAGCCAAAGACCCCTTACATGTGCACCAAGCTTGGAACTTTACATGTAAAATGGACATTAGGAGGCCATATCTATGGTTTGGATGTGTTAAGACGCATTTAAATCGACTATATAGTAATGATCAAGGATGGACTCGATGAGTCGTTCTTGAGACTCAGCGAGTCGGGGTGTAACGACCACCAAATCCTTTCTGTCAATGGACCAGATGATAGTGTGGAAGGTCCCTCAGTTGTTTAGGCTCATAAGGGACATGGGAATCATGGGACTTGACGAGTGTTCGAGCAAACTCAGCGAGTCCAAGAAAATCTCCTAATCTTTGAAGATGAACTCGACGAGTTGTTCATACAACTCGGCGAGTCATAGACTGGACGCATTCTTATGAGGGAGATGAGCTCGACGAGTTCAAGGTCGAACCCGGCGAGTCGGATGAAGATGGTTCTGATGGTACGATTGAAGGAGAACTCGTTGAGTTCTTGCTAGACTCGACGAGTAGAGTCGGGGATTGGTTTGGGTTAAAGGAGTATGGACTCGACGAGTTGGTAGACCAACTCGGCGAGTCAAGTCAACTGGATGTGGACTTTGACCAATGTTGACTTGGATTGAATTGAGTTGACCCTGGTTAGTGTTGCATATTCAGATTGATAACTTAGAAGGGTTTTCATGTAGGGATTGAGGAGTCGAGAAGAGTCGATTTGCACACCAAGGACAGTTCAGACACTACATGACATCGAGGTGAGTTACCTTCCAGTAGAAGTGGGTCTAAGGCACCAAAGTCGGCCCACTAGTAGTTGAATACAGTTGAGATGAGTTTCTTTGTGATAATTGTCTGGTTTGCCATCACTTGATGTATTCTATGCGCCAAAATATTATGTTCTACGTGATAGTGGTAGTAGGAGGGAATAGTCCCCCGATCGGTCGTTAGAACCGAAGGGTAGGTCGGACATCCCAGATATGGTTGACATCATGTTATGATATGTTATTTTGTGATAGTAGTAGGGGTGAAATAGTCCCCGAGATCGGGTGGGATAGACCGGTGGGTAGGCAGACACCCCAGAATGGCCTGACATGGGTAGTCAGTACCCCAGAATGGCTTGACACGGGTAGTCAGCACCCCAGAATGGCTTGGCATGGGTAGGTCGGGCACCCCATAATTGCCTGACAGTATGTATGCTATGTGATTGTATGGTATGTGGTATAATGGGGGGAACTCACTAAGCTTCGTGCTTACATTTTCAGTTTTGGTTTCAGGTACCTCTTCGTCCAAGAGGAAGGAGCCGACGGTGTAGCAGCGCATCACACACTCACATGGTTTCTGGATGGAGTTTTTTGGGATTGTACTCTGATTTTCATTACTTTTGATGATATGGTTTTCAAACACGTTGTGAGGGTTTTTGTAAATTGATATGAAATTGACAATGTTTGGTAAACTATGTTATGAATCTCTTAATTAAAAATGAAATTTTGGCCTCGAAATTTGGAATGTTAGATAATGGTTTACATACAACAACATATTAAATCTAATAAATTATGTAAAGTATGTTAAAAGTTAAATACATAACTTTATAAGTAGAAGAAAATATATTCTTCTAATATTGAAATTTAATTTATATATGATTATACTGTAGGTTTGATATTTATTTAACATTATTAACTAACTTATAATCATTATTAGAAAGAAATTGAAAAATTATAGGAGTTTCAAATGAATGTGGTGAAAGGAAAACTGAATAAAAGTTTCAAATGAATGTGGTAAAAGGAAAAATGCATCCTTTATATATATATATATATATATATATATATATATATATATATATATATATATATATATATATATATATATATATATATATAATGATAATGATTTCAATCTAATCAGTAGTTGATCGACTTAATACCGTCTAGCAACTTTTAGTATATTGATTTTGTTTAATTAATTTTTTTTTTGAAATAACCTCGAATTTTATTAAGCACCCCAAGTAATGAGAAGCTGAATGGGGGCAGGAAACTGAAATTTTTTGTTTAATTAAATAAGGCTTATTTATAATTATTCAAATTCATAGGTTTAAATTTCAATCTTTAATAGATTCAATAATTTACTAAATTTGTTATCTAGATGCCGTGATAGTTACTTCTTAGGCCCTTTATTTACAAATTAAGTAAATCGAGGGTTGGCAACATTAAACAAATATTTCCTTTTTTTGAAAAACGAACATAATTCATAAAAATACTTCAAGAAGAGGTCAAATTTCGATTCCATACAAGAGCATATCATGGTCTCACTAATTTACAAGCGAGACATCAAAATAGGTTAATTGCTAAATATTAATGGATATTAAATTAAAAAATAGAATCAGAATGGTTGCCCTAATCAGATCTAATTAAATTAATAAATTAATAAAACCTGATTGAGAATATAATCATAAATACGTGAAGCGGAGGCCCGGTTTCGTATACCAATGCCTAGAGTAGTTGGCCAACAAGTTCTCTTAATGCATTTTGAAGTATTTTTAATTACTATTTTCCAATTTCAAAATTAAGTTGTACCAAAAGCAATTTTCTAAAATGAGCTGTACTAGAAGCATCTTGGAATAAACCCTATTGCTATTATATTTTGGGTAAATTAGGAATAATAACATTGTATATTACCTTTGTAATTAAATATAATCGATATATATATATAATGTTTTTATTCATGACAGTACTATATATGTATATTTTTATCTACATAGCAGCAAATTCGTGTTGGAAAATTCATATCATACCGACTATAGTGATAATCAATAACATTGATGTCTAGTTGGAGTAGAGCTGACAATTCTCGATACTATTCGTGACACGACCCGCGATACGATACGAAATGGATGGTTTGGGTTGAGTTTTTCAACCCGCTAACCCACCAACCTGTTTATTAAACGGGTCATATATGGGTTTCTCAAAAAATAAACGGGTTGACCTGCCAACTCGTTTATATTTTTAATAAAAAAAATTATTTTATTTTTAAATATATTTATGTATCAAGTATTAATATTTAATAAATATTATATAATATATACTACTGATTCATGGACCATTTGACTGCTTTAACATTTTGACTCGTGATGGATGGCCTAAGGTCGTAAGTCGTAACCTATAAGGCTATGTCTGTAACCATTTTGCAATTTGCCCTATAGTCGTAAGTCGTAACCTGACTCACAAACCCAAATCTGACCCACGACCCCGTATAAATAAATGGGTTGGTGGGTCATATATGAGTTTATGATCCAAACCCGCTAACTCGTGACCTGTATATTTAAATGGATCGTGTTTGGGTTGGCATATTTTGACCCGCCAACCCGCGACACGCCAACCCGAACACGACACGATTGTCAGACCTAAGTTGGAGAGTGTTAAATAATAGCAACATTTTTTATCATACAATTATCAAATTATTGACTCTAGAGATATACTGATACGAAGAAGACAAAATGGTTCCAAACAATGACATAACGGAAAGCATCACTTTTATTCAAAAAGAAAGTGACAACTTATTCACATTTCATTTGATGGTTTGAGGCAAATCAAAAACTAAGCAACACAAGTATTATGTTGGCATGTAATCAGTTGTGTCTTCTTCCTTTTTTATAATCCTCAACTAGTTGTTGCTTTGGCCGTACCAACAACTGTCATTGTGTGTGTGTGTGTGTGTGGGGGGGGGGGGGGGGGGGAAGGGTTTTACAATCAACGATTTCCTTTTCATAATTAGAGGATTATGTTTCTTATTTTTTTCTCATGTCGGATACGTTATCTTCCATATTATTTATTTCTTTTTCTTTCAATTGTATGTGATTGTTAGTATGGTGGACAAGGCTTTCGGAGTTCAAAAGATGGATTAGGCTATGGGGTGTACCCCCACCGCATGGTGTACTGAGTTGAGGTTGCACTTTCGCCGCAGGTAGGAACACCACACCTTGGGTGTGGTGAGAGTGAAGTGTTTCGCCGTGCAACTCTCTCTCTATCTATCTCAATACAATATCCTAATGCTTGGGGAAGTGAGGGGTCACCATATCTTGGGTTTTGAAGTGTGAGGAGAAAATGAGGTGGCATAGAAAAGGCAAAATGTGAAATGTGATCACACCCTCCAGCCTTAGTGGTGGGTGGGTGTTCATGGACATGAGAAAATGCAAGCAGCCAATCAGGGGTAGTGTGTTTGACAAAGTTTTAGAGGTGACCAAGTTTTTGGTATGAACTGATAGAAAATAACTCAATCTTAACTTAATGCTTAAAGAACCAAAGATAGGTGCCTGATATTCGAGACTCAGGGGATCTCCAAACAAAAGAAAACGACTCACTAAAATTTTTGCCTCCCCTTAGAAGAGTCGGCCCTAACCTATTTATTGCCTCTCCTAAACTGATAAAAGGAAACTATATTCGTAAAGGGAAACCCTAACTGCATAAGGAAACTAGAATCAACAAGGTAAATACTAAATAATAAAGATACTAGAATAATCATAAATTACTAAACAACCCTTTGCCTTTTTTTACGCTTCTTATAGACCCAATCCTACTTATCCGCTCGGTTCATATCAATACCCCCTCAGTGAAAATCCACTTTGTCCTCAAGGTGGAAACCTAGAAATTGTTACATGTTCTCCCGTCTCTGTCTCTTCATCTTCCTCTCCCCCCCCCCCCCTCTTCATCATCCACCAACAACACCTGAAGGGTTTTCTCTAGGCATCGATGACCTGGACCAAACTTCCCGTTGCAGCGAAAAAATAACCCTTTGGCTTTCTTGTCCGCGAATTCTGTTTCATTCATTTGTAGAAACGGGGTGTGGGTTGCTAATGCTCCTGTTGTTGTGGTTTTAACCGTGCCCAGCGCACGGTTCACATTGACTTTTGTACTTCCTTTATCTGACCCCGTGATTGTTCCAGTTCCGTTCTCATCTACCACAAGTGCCAACTTCATCGCCTGTCTCAACCCATGTGGTTGCAAGATCCGAACCAACTTGCGCAAGTCCAGTTTCAACCCCTTGATGAAAGTCCCCTCCAAAATTGACTCTTGGATGCCCTCGAGCTGTGCAGCCATCTGTTCAAAACGCCCCACGTATTCACGGGCCGATCCAATCTGTCGTATGTCCAAAAATTGTTCTTGCAAATTACCCTCCTGTGACGACTGGAAACGTTCCAGCAACCTATTCTTTAAATCTTCCCAACACCGGAAAGGCATCCGGGTGTCGCTCCATCTATACCATGCCAGTGCTGGCCCTTCCAAACATAGGACTATTGCACGTAGTCTCTCACCCGACGTTGCCAACCCTTGCATATCAAAGAAACGTTTCGCTTTATAAACCCACCCGCAAACATCTTCCCCTTCAAATAGCGGCATCTTGAGTTTTCTCAATCTGTAATCCACGTTTGCGACCCATACCCCTTCATGTCCTAGGTTAGACCCAAAGTATGGTCCCATTCGAACAGGTTGTGGGGCCGGCTGTTCTTTAATTCCCCAACCCTCCCCCGCATATGCTCGGAATTTGGTGTTGCTTGACCCAGATTCTGGACGCATATTATGCAGAGGAACCGGATACCCTTGTTCGTCATATTGAAGCGTTGACATGATCCAGGGCGGTTGTGTGTAGATGATAGGGGTTTGTGGCCATCCTCCTGTTACTAGGCGTTGGTGATTTGGAGGTGGCATCGAAAAATTCGTGGGTGGCAGCGATTGAATAATGGGTCGGTAGGTGGTGATGGGTGGTGGTAATGATTAAATGATTGGCGGCAATTGTGTGATTGATGGCAGATCTGTGGTGGTAGTGGGCGGCGGTTGGGTGGCAGGTTGGGCCACCTTAATCAGGAGTGCCATAACTTATGCATGGCGCTGATCAGCTAAGGTTTGACGTCTTTTTGATTCGGTCCCGATCTCTGCTAATTCCGCCTTAATCTTCTCAATCCGATCCCATGAGGAACTATCTTCCAAGACTGAATCTTTTATTCAAATTTCGTGTAGAAATATCAGATCTGGTGTCAGGTTTCGGCATCGTGCAGTAAATGACGTGAACAATGTTCGATGAACAATAAATGACATGAACAGTGTTCAGTGAACAGTAACAGCGTGAACAGTGCCTCCGATGAACAATTGTTGAGAATAGTACTCCAGGAAAGTGATCTGATACCAATTTGGTATGAACTGATTAGAAAATAACTCAATCTTAACTTAATGCTTAAAGAACCAAAGATAGGTGCCTGATATTCGAGACTCAGGGGATCTCCAAACAAAAGAAAATGACTCACTAAAATTTTTGCCTCCCCTTAGAAGAGTCGGCCCTAACCTATTTATTGACTCTCCTAAACTAATAAAAGGAAACTATATTCGTAAAGGGAAACCCTAACTGCATAAGGAAACTAGAATCAACTATATAAATACTAAATAATAAAGATACTAGAATAATCATAAATTACTAAACAACCCTCTGCCTTTTTTTACGCTTCTTATAGACCCAATCCCACTTATCCGCTCGGTTCATATCAGTTTTATAGGCCTATCGGTTTCATAGGATGCATGTATAAGATTGTTGCCAAGATACTTGTAGTGCGATTAACAACTGTGGTAGGTTCTATGATCGACGAAGTGCAGTTAGCATACATAGAAGGGAGGCACATTTTGGAAGGGCCATTAATCATAAACGATGTCTGCTTGTGGGCAAACAAAACCAAAGAAAAGGTGTTCCTACTAAAAATAGACTTTGAGAAAGCATTCGATTCAATCAACTGGGGGTATCTTGATTTGATCATGGAACATATGGGCTTTAGTTGTAAATGGAGGGGTTGGATACATGGACACCTTTCATCATCTAAGGCATCAGTATTGGTTAACGGGTCCCCGACTGAAGAGTTTCCAATCTTCAAATGTGTGAGGCAAGGTGACCCACTCTCTCCCTTTTTATTTATTATGGCCATGGAAGGTTTGAATATCGCCATTAAAAATGCTCTAAAGAATCCCTCATTAATGGCATCTCCTTACCACATGGTGGCCCTACCCTATCCCACCTGTTTTACGCTGACGATGCGGTTTTTTTTGGCAAATGGAACACAAGTAGCATAAAAAACTAATGGGTTTTAGGTAAAACAAATAAATTAGAAAACAATTCCTAAGTTCACATGCAACCTACTTTGGATCTATGTTTTAACTATTGAACATACAACTTTGAATTGCAGAATAAGAACCCTAGAGGAGAGGGGCTAATTTCGAAATTAACAAACTAGGGTTTAAGATTAACATACCTTTCAATTGTTATAGTAAACAATTGATAATCCTCTTGATCTTGATCTTGATCTTTTTGGAAGCTTAGCACCACAAGTGTAATGCCTCTAATGGAATCACACCCAAGAACTAGCAAGAAGGAAACTAGAAGGAGAGAGGATGCAATTTCGGCTAGGGTTTCTTCCAAAGAATCAGTGACCTAAAATGTGAGCCAGGAGACTCCTTAAATAGTTGAAGGATCTAGGGTTTAGGGGAAACCCTAGTTATCCTTTGCTTAAGGCCTAAGCAAAACCCAAGGGCCTTATCTTGGACCCCTTGGACGAATTCTCTAGAGTTTCCCCTAGGGTTTTCGTCCACCTCCTTCCAAGGGGGTTCTGGATCCTTCCATTCAACTATCAGTTAATTGCAAACTAGTCCCTGCACTTTATAATTAATACTTTTAACCCCAAAATTAATTCTGATTAATTTCTCGCTAACTATTAATTAAACATAATGATTTCTAATTAAAATATTAATCTTTTAACATATTAATCAATTCATTTATACTAATTTATTAATCTTATAATAAATTAATATCTCTCCTTTCATAATTTCCTTGTCCGGTTGCTAGGTTTGAGGGGAACCCAAAAGGACTGTGCTGCTATCAATTCAAGTACATACCAATTATAGTTATGGGCTTAGACACCTAATCCAACAAAAACTTGGCAAGAATTTTAAAATGTTTTCGTATCTATTCTGGATTGAAAGTTAATTTTCACAAATCATGTCTATTCGGTATTGGAACCACTGATTTCGATACACATCATCAAGCGCAGATAATTGGATTTCTCAAAGGTACATTACCGTTTATGTACCTTGGAGTTCCGGCAGGGGCAAATATGTCATTAAAGAAAACTTAGAAGTCTATAGTTGATAAGTTTCATTCTCGTTTATCCTTTTGGAAGGCGAAAATGCTATCGTTTGGGGGCAGGCCCACTCTCATAAAATTTGTGCATAATAGTTTACCTACTTACTATTTTTCATTGTTAAACCCCCGAATGGGATTATTGATGAGCTTGAAAAATTAAGGAAGAGGTTCTTTTGGTGTGGAAAGGACTCTAACTGCAAGATACATTGGGTATCATGGTCAAAAGTGGTAGCATCTAAAAAAGATGGAGGGCTAGGTGTGGGTACTTTAAAAGCCCAAAACCTAGCATTGCTTACAAAATGTTGGTAGAAACTCAAGGAAAAATCTAGTGGTCTATGGAGAGAGAGAGAGAGAGAGAGAGAGAAAGTATAAGCAGTATCCACAATCTCAAAAGGAAACCAACTACCATCATTGCAAAAGCCTCCATTCCGGGAGTTTGGAGCAATATCGCTAAAGCAATCAAATCTCTTACAGAGTCGGACGTCAATTACCAGGATCTCTTCACTTTAACTCCAGGTTCGAACATAAGTATCTTATTATGGAAAGATCATCGGTATGGATCCTTAATCTTACAAGAACGATTCCCAAGGTTATATAAACTGGAAGTAGCAAAATTATGTTTGGTCTCTGAAAGGATTGACAGTTCAGGCTTTCACTGGATATGGAAAACAAAGGATTTAAAGGAGGAAATATTGGAGGATTTTCACAGTCTATGCTTTGTGATTCAGGGGACGAACACCCAACTGGTTCTTAACGGATTTCGATTCAATCTTAGCCCTGATATTAACTACACAGTCAATATCCTATGCCAAAGGATTGATTCCAGTCACACTCCTATCGTGGGAACAGTGATAAATTGGTCAAAGGTTGTTCCATTGAAAATCTGATGTTTCGTTCGGAGAGCAGTTTTGGATAGGCTTCCTGTGGCATCAAACTTAGGCAAAAGAGGTGTTAGTGTCCAATCGAATCTATGTTCCATGTGCAATAACGAACAAGAAATAGGCGATCATCTATTAATTAGATGCAGCGTGCCAACGAAGGCTAGAGTTTGGGTTCTCAAAAGGTACGACATACCTGTCACTCCATTTGACAGCATGATCGAATTTAGTAACTTTACAGCTACATGGAGGAATTGCCCAAGGAAGAGGAAAAAGATCATCGTGGTCTTTTATGGGCTATTATGGTCCATCTGGATGGCTAGGAACAACAAGTTATTTAAAGCATTGACATCGAATCTTGTTAGGATTATCGATGAGGTGGCGTCCATGACTTTTGCTTGGTTCAAGTATAGAACTTCGATGGTGAATTGCAGGTGGATTGATTGGAGTATCTCACCCTTTTGTTAATCTTGTTCTGCTTTATGTTGTGTTGCACTCCTATTTGTATACTGTATTTTCCCTCGATTTAGTTATTTGCTAATCGTGTGGCATTTTATTTATACATATGTATATTTGCCGTTTCCAAACAAAAAAATTAGACGTTTAGACAAAGGTTCTCATACATTATTTATTACTATTTCCCTTGTATGCTCGATGTTCGAGACATTTGGAATTTTGCAATAAATATTGAGTCATGTCATATCTTTACTTTGCTTGTAGATCTCAAAAACCAGAAACTTTTGGATTCGTAAGGTTCTTGAAAGCGCATTGTGCTTATACTCTTACTCGCAATTGTATGTTTCATTTGGGGTAGGCATTTATCAGGTTTTGGCATACAATCATGACCTATCAATGGTGCACAAACTCAGAAAAAAAAATTAAAAATAATAATAAAAAAATCACATTCGGTTTCAAGGCAACAATGGTAACCGTAGGACACACACGAAAAAGTTGTTTCAGGTCATCGGGAAATGGCAATGGATTCTCACTATAAGGTCAATGTTTTAGTGATAAGGTTAAGGTCGAACGATTATGTATTAAATCATATTTTTCCCTCATGTGTGGTTCTTGGTAATGTTCGAGAAGTTTTTAGCTATTCCAAATCTATATATGTTGTACAAAAACAAAGGTTTTACTAATGTGTATGTTATAAATACATTGAGAGGAAACATGGAAAACTTAATGTTGCTAGGTCCTATTATTTCAAATAGATGTTTCTCTAAGGTTTTGGGATGATTGTATATATCTTAACTGCTACATATTTGATCAACAAGATTACATTACTATATTAAAAAGCAAATGTCATTTTCAAATGGTTTATAATTTCGACCCATTTTTGCATCATCCTATAGTTTTTTGATGATTATACTTTGCAACAAATATGACATCATGACAAATTTGGACATAATTTTGAGAAGTGTGTACTGATAGGTTATTCAAATTTAAAGAACAGATATAAGTTTTTGAATATGGATAATAAAATGTTTTTTTGATAATCCTAGGGATGTTGCTTTTATAAAAACAAATTTCCTTTTAAAAGTTGGTAAACATACTAAATGAATAGTGAGATGTACTGTTTGGAATTTTTATGTTGTTAATCAGACTCCTAATGATGATTGGCACATTCATCAGGTGATAACTAATAACCAATGTATGGCTTATAGTAGACATCCATGTGTTCCCTATAGTTTTGATAATACTATAATACTGTAATACTTATATTATTGTACATATGAGCTCTGATAGAGAGTCAAGGTTGCCTAGGAAATTTATTGATTTTGTAATTGAGGACAAGCATAAATATGGTGTGTGGAAAAAGTAGTTAATTACTCTAGATTAAGTTTAGGTTGTTTTTGTTTTATTTCTAATCTAGATAAAATTGTTGAACCTAATATATACCTACCAGGAAGACTGTTTAGACCATAATTTGATTAGGGTCATGAATGAAGAATTCGAGACCTAAAACATAAATGACACTTGGATAGTAACTGACTTGTCTAGTAAAAGAAAATCCATTAGTTGGAAGTCGGTCTACAAGATGAAATATAAGGCTAATGGTAAGGTAGAAATGTACAAGGCTAGGTTAATAACAAAATGGTTTAATCAAGAAAAACGAATTGACTATATGCTTAAACTTTCCCATAGGTTGAAAAGTTGGTTATAGTAATGTGTTATAAGTCTTGCTATTTCTAATAGAAGATTGTTTCAATTTGGTGTGTGTCACAACTAGCATTTTTAGCTAGGAAATTCTATTCTCATATAAACATCATCCATTGTAAAAGCCTATACTCTAAGTGAATACTATACTCCATTCTCATTCAAATATATCTCATATGCTCAAATAAGGGTTGGAAACCCTAGGAATCCCGACTCAAGTTCTTTATGGACAAGGATTCTCTTATTGGGCCTAATGGACCAATAAACTTTCAAATCGACTATTTGGGGCTCTACTTGGACCCACAATAATGGAACTAGATTGTTTTGGGCCATAAGGGCCTAAAATAATTCATTTCTATCTCTAATAGGCCTTGTTGGGCCATAAGATCCATTTCTTTTATGCCATTTTGGGCCATGAGTTACCCACAAGGGCCCAATGGGCCGAAAAATGCTTGGAGCTTCACAAAATTTCGAACAAGGCCAAGGTTAGGCCCAAATCATTTCATTCTTATTACTCTAGCCCAAATCTAGGCCCAACTCACAATTATACAAAAAAAAAGAGAAAAGAAGAAAAATCTTGCTTATGACACCTCATGTTTGCATGGTGGATATCCATGCAAACATCACCTCAATCTTCTTATCCTTCATCTTCTTCTAAATTCGGCCAAACCCTTCATTCCCCACCATTTTCATTTTCTCCAAACACTCTCAAGAAGTCTCTAAAGAACTCATCCTCCTTCCTCTTCATTTTTGAGTTTTGGTGTGTGGTTTCAAGAGGAGTTTTCATCAAAGATCATCATCATTGGTAAGATCTCACAACCTAAATTGATTTGCTACATCTTTAAACTCAAACCACTCCTCTTACCACCTCAAATTCGTGACCATGCTCCCTAGAACTCATCAAGATTCGAAGATCACTTCAAGAAGCTAGCTAGAGTCATAACTTACACCACCTTCTTCTTATCTTCATCAAAACCGAAATCCAAACCCCAAGGTGAGTTCATACCCCATTGTTTTCTATTTTTACTTGTTTTGGGGGGAGAATACAAGTCTTATGTGTAGATCTATGTATATATGCATGATTATGTGTGTTTTCTTGAAACATTTGGTAATTATGTGTTGATTTCTTCACTAATCTAAAAATATGTTAAGAAACTTGAAGTGTATCACTAGGATCTTCATAGGAAACATGAGAAAAGTATGTTTTATCTCATATAATACATGTAAACTTGTAGATATGGGATTTGTATACTTGATATAGCAAAAATGAGTGTTGGGTTCAAAGATCTATAAACTAAACTCACAAAACAGCCCTTGACAGAGAAGTTTTGGTTCAATCTAGGACTATTTTGACCATCTTAATGGAGTATTTTTCAAAACTGTTTTACATGGATAAAGTTCAGAATTATACCTTTAAAATGACTACTCTCACGTTTTCATACGATTTTTCTACAATTTTTGGCGAATTTTACAAAACTGCCTATCATATTTGAAATAATTTCGGACCAACCTGTGAAGATGAGTGATTTCACACTAGTTTGAGGCCATCAAAAATTATGAGAAAAATTGTGAACAAAGTAGACAAAATTTCCAAACTTCTAAAATTTACGGATCCAAATTTCGACCTACGATGAATTTTCTACAAAATTTATAAAAACTATGTCGGAAAAGCCAAAAACCAGAAAAATGTGTATTTTCACAAAAACCAAGCCAAAAATGATATTTTTGTCAAAAATGGGTTTAAAATGTTATTTTTACCACAAAGTAGTCATCAACACAAGTTTTTAACAAAATTGGAGATTAAAGTGTTATTCTTACAAAAATTGGGCCTTAATTGAAAACTTGGTGGCTTATTGGGCCAAGAATGTCATTTTTACAAAAAGTGGGCTTTAGATATCAATTATGTAAATAATCAGGCTAAAATAAACAAAAAAATAACAAACAGGTTAAAAACGATATTCATATCCTTATTGGGTCTGGAAATAATATACATGTTTATTGGGCCTTAGTGTCCTTTTACATGTATATTGGGCTTGGGATAGGTATTCATATCCTTATTGGACCTGTAAATAATATACATGTTTAGTCGGCATTAGTGTCCTTTTACATGTATATTGGGCCTAGGATAGACATTCACATTCCTTTTCAGCCTGGAAATAATAGACACGTATAGTGGGCCTTAGTGGTTCACTTACATGTTTATTGGGCCTGAGAATGGGTTTTATATGCATTCTTCTTTTTATGTTATTTTAGTAAATACTTGAGCCAAAACCAATGATAAACCAACAAATGGATTTAATTTGATCATTTTCTAGGTTATTGGGCCTTAGTGGCCCATTTTTATGTGTGAGAGGTCCTGTATATGTTTATTGGGCCTCATTGACCCATTAACACGTGCGACGGACCTTGGATACTATTTGTGTGCCATTTGGGCCTGTAATTGCTTTACATGTGAAATGGGCCTTAGTTGTCCTTTCATATATATTTCGGGCCCATGTTATATAATCTCATTCCAATTTGGGTCTTGAAATGATTTACATGTTTAGTGATGCCTTAGTGGTTCACTTACATGGATCATTGGGCCTGGAAAGAGTTTATACCTTTTTCTTCGCGTAAATTCAATTAAGGATCTAGTGAGTTTTATCGGTTGGCATCTATTAAGTGCACAATCGTAGCCTGTAATTATAATCAGAGTCTCTTGGAGGGAGAACGGGGATTTATGTATAGATCTATACGGGGATGACACCCCACACCTCAGTTGTTCGCTACAGTTAGACTAACTCAGTCTAGGGTGACGAAAACCTTATAATCAAAGTCAAAACCGGCGTCCAACGACGCCAAGACAGGCGAAATTGTCATTATTTAGTATGGTTATGACGGCTCGCTTAGAGGAATTAACGTTATGAAGTTTATGGAAGACCTTTTTTTAGGCGACATCGGGTTGTCTGGGAACATTCTCTCTACATTCTCTTTACCTTTTTAGTCAAATAAACAATAACATACATGCATTAATACAAGATCTAACACAAACACACTAAATAGTTTTCAGAAAATATCAAATTTTCTGGTGGTTTTCAAAGTTATACAAATCATTTTCACAAACATGCTTATGAACTCACCAACATTTTTATATTGACTGTTTTTCAAAATAACTTGTATTCTCAGGAAACCGTTGAAGCAGGATGAACGAAACAAACTAATGGATATTGTGTTATATTTTGTTTCATCATACTCTTACTATTTTGGCATGTAATATTCAAATACAATACTCGATGTAAACAATGAATGTTATTATATTACATGTGTGATGATGATGATGTTATGTTTCAATTATATTCACTGTAATGATATTTCAAGATGAAGTCACGCACAAGCCCCCGGACGTTTCCGCCGTCTGGTTTGGGGGTGTGACAGTGTGAATAATGCTTTCTTATTTGAAAATAATTTCTATATGATTTTACATCATGAGTTCATGACTATTTTTCAAAAGGGGATAATAAGGTATGTAAATACTTTTAAATAATTTTTCGGGCTTAAACGGACCCTAAAGAAGCAAAATGAGAAGCTTGTTATGTCACTTATTGATTTTTCTCTACACATAGTTTGAGTGATTACTCTCTTTTATAAGAACGGTTGGAGATAGTGTTGTTAGTTTACTTGTATATATAGATTAATTGATTATATACTTTTTTTTTTTGGAAAAAGAAACTCCCAAACAAGATTTATCGAGTGGAACTTTTGCTATTAATAGATTATATACTTGTGATTAGTAATCCTTTCTAATAAATAAAGAACTTTTTGCCACTTGTCAATTTTTTATGCATTTGGACACGTGTAATTTTGATGTTAATTCTTAGAAATTAATTTCCAGTCGTCATTTTGTGGTAATTTTTTATTTTCTTAATTAACTATCTAAGTTTTAAGTTATAGAAAGTAATTAATGTGTCATTAATTTGTTTCCTTATATTTTAAATTTTTAATATGTTTTTTCAATATATATAATTCAAAATTGACATGTTTCTTTTAAAGTTCATTGTCATTTTTAAGCAAAATGGTCTGTACAGAAAAATCAAACTTTGTTGCTTTTTATTGACAACCTAAAAAAATGTTATATGGTTAAAATATAATTATTTTTCTGTAGTTTGTTTTATTAATATAAATTGAATTATATATTTATTTATCATTTTGTTTGTATATATATATTTTGAAATTTTATTTTAAAAAATACTTAATGTGTACACTTTGATATTTAATGTTTTCTTTAAAAAAAATATTTAAAGTTTATATGTTCATTTGTAATTTTTTTAATCAACTCGTTTAGTACATGAGTTTCACACCTAGTAATGAATATGATGTTAATAATAGATTAAAAATAAAGTTTGGAATGACTTGTTAATACATAAATTCCGGGAACTTCCCTATTAGTAGATTATATACTTTTTTTTTGAAAAAAATAGATAGATTATATACTTGTGATTAGTAATAATGAATATGATGTTAATTAATAATGTAGAATAATTTTTAAAAACAAAGTTCCATATTTAAGATATTGGTATTAAGATATTTACTTAGGAATTGAAGTTGTTGAAAGTTGAAACTAATATAGGTGTAAATATGTCTTAATGGATATATTGTCTTGAACTAGTGTATGAGTTTGAAATGATGGGATTTAAACATGTTAATACATAAATGGGTTTAAACTTATTGATTAGCGAATATGTTGACTAAGAGGATAGTTTTAAGGAAGTGATTCGTACACAACAGTTTTTTACCATACATAACAAATCATGCATTATATAGTTGTACAATACAACATTTTAAAGCAACCGTTGTTATGTATGGAGAAAAATTGTTGTATACAGATCAACTCATATTAATTGTTAATATAACCGGATATTAGAAATTAATTAGAAACTTTATTATGTTTTGCTTTTTCTTCTCCCCTATATTTACTTGCTATTTGGGTGAATATTAATAATATATTAATATTACTAGTTTATAACTCGTGGGAACCACGATTATACAATTAATTAAACTTTTAAAATAAAAACTAAAAAATATTAATCAATTTTTTTAAATAAATTATTAATTAAAAGATTTTTTTAGTTATATAAATTTTAATCATTGATTTAAATAAATATGTGAAATTATATCACTTTACAATTTGTATTAAGTTTATTTTAATTTTTATTTTAATGTTATTAATTTAATATAATTAGAGTGAGAAATTTAAAATTTGAAATTTAAAATTTAAAATAGAGAATCAATAGGTCTACAAATGTCATGTATTAATTAGGAGATATAGTATAATGACACATGACAAAAAAAAATGCATTAATTAAGAGACGTAATAAGATGAGACATGTCAAGAGGAGAATAAAACTATTATTTTAATAGATAGGGAGATTGGCAGTTTCAAAAAAAAATTAATTAGAAATTTGATTTATATTACAGAAATTAGATTTGATATTTCATTTGTAATTCAGATTTTAAGTAAATTAATGCATTTTTTTAGGAACTCTTATTTAAAGCTTCTTATGAGAGTTCTAAGGTATTTGAAAAACATCCCAATAGAGGTGTTAATATTTGTAGGTCCGATTCATTAAGTCTTCATGTTATGATGGGTCATACTAGGATAAATGCACTGCTACTAGACGATTTGTGACTGGATGCTTTGTCTTTTTTGGGAACTCTTTACTTTCCTATAAAAGCAATAACAATCATTTGTAAGGAATGAACCAAAAATAATACTGTTGTTGAAATGTTATAAGATGCTATTTCATGATCAATTATGGTAGTTTAGTTACTAATCTGTGAAAAAATGTTATCAGTAGTTAATAAAGCGTTTGTCATTTTGTTATGAAAAGGTTCAACAACCTTTATTTTTTGTTACTTTAATTTTAGCGAATGTGTATTAGTAGCAGTACATGATATAAGAAATGAATGTTTTTTACTTTTTCCTTTTTGTTAAAGAATTTACATTTTGTTTTTTGAGATAAAAGGTATATAAAAAAAAAAAAAAAAAAAAAAGTAAATGCCACCACATTTGTACGCTTCTGTCACTCATGTGCATGCTCAACATGGAGAAGAAAAAACAATGTCCTCGGTGAAGCATTAAATAAGATGATACTCTCTGTCTAAACATGAGATCTCACTTATCGATTCTTAGTTTTTACCATTTTGAGAAGCATGGACAATTAGTCGACATAACGTGACCTTGGATAATTAAACGAATAGGTACATTTAATTGTTTGAAAGGCATATTCTTCGATACTTGACGTGCAATCCAATTTTCTTTTATTTTATTAACTCAATATTAAATAATAATCGCCATCCATGTTCACGATTGTAATCTAATGAAATAAACTACCAACCTTTATTAAATTATTTATACTAAATAGCAATTGTCTTAGTCAGTAATTATAGGTTTCTTAAAAGAAATAGTCTATCGTTACTGGTGTTTATATGTGTTAAATAACAACAACCATGCACGTTTACCATTTACGATTGACATTTAAAGAAAAACACCAATATATTCCTATATAATAACAATAGTCTCATACTTAAACATGTATACTTCAAAAAGTCTAGCCTCGATTATATTAAAAATAGAAGTCCTTGATCATGAATTAAAGGGTTAGATCTCAAATTGGAATAATTATGGAATAAACCCTTTGGAAACATCTCTTCCATATTTTATATTATCTTGCAATTGAATATAATATTAAATTTATTAGTAACATGTGCTTATAAATGTAATCCAAATAAGACTAAAAATTTAACTACTGTTATTTCACTTTTGTCACAATTATAATATTCTTTTTTTTTTTTATCATAGATGTTAATAATATTTGATTTTATGCAATATAGTAGTACTAAAAACAGATGGACCTTAGCTAAAGAACTTTATTCTTTATAAAAAAATGTTTTTATATGGTTTGCCAAAATCAAAAGATAAAAAAACGTATTTAATTTGATGTTTGTATTTGAATACATCTAATTTTATGATGTTATCGTTAACAAATGTTACATTTATTATTCATAGTATTACCTGATGTTCTGACAAAGAGATAGGAAGGGTGACAGGGTGGCGTGAAGCTCGTGGGAGATGTTCAGTCCACGTGGAACGACAAGGGGAGCTGACGTGGCAGGAAAAAGTGTCTCTTGGAGTCACGAAGGGTCAGAGTTGAACAGTCAACGGGTTGGAAATGGATGTGGCATCGTGCATAGTGAGTTGTACCTTTATCATCAAGTTTTTAGGTAATTAATTAGGTGCAACACATTTGGTGCTTGCCACGTAGGATCTGCTCATCAAACATGATAACATCGAAGTTTTAGTAATTTAAAAAAAGCAAAATACATAAAATCACAATATATTTCATGATTATATTAAAAAAATTCATTTTTTTATTTTTCTGTTTAGAATATATATATATATATATATATATATATATATATATATATATATATATATATATATATATATATGGTTAGGTTCATTTGAGACCACCTATATTTTGTGAGACCGTAAGACGCATTTTTTATTTTATTTATTTTTTTTATATTTTTTTTAGTTAATTTAAGTTCCGAAAATAATATTTAAAAAAAGATTTTTTTGATTTTTCCATTTATTTTGCATTTTATAATTATTTTTAGAATATGTACAGTGTAATATTCTATTTAGAATATTTCATATATTTTTCAAAAAAAATAGAATTTTTTTTATTTATTTTTATTTTTTTTACTTAATTCAAGTTCCGAAAATAATATTTAAAAAATGAATTTTTAGATTTTTCCATTTATTTTGCATTTTAAAATTATTTTTTAGAATATGTCAGTGTAATATTCTATTTAAAATATTTCACGTATTTTTAAAAAAAACGGAATTTTTTTTATTTTTATTTTATTTTTTTTAGTTAATTCAAGTTCCGAAAATAATATTTAAAAAAAGAATTTTTGGATTTTTCCATTTATTTTGCATTTTAAAATTATTTTTAGATTTGGTCTCACAGTCTCACAAAATTAGAATGATCTCAAATGAACCTGAACCTATATATATATATATATATATATATATATATATATATATATATATATATATATATATATATATATATATATATATATATATATATATATATATATATATATATATATATATTGGTTTATAACCGTGAGAATTATGGTAATAAAATTAATTAAAATTTTATAATAAAAACTTAAAGTTATTAATCAATTATTTTAAATAAATTATTAATTAAGAGATATTTTTTTTAGTTATATAAAATTATATCACCTTATTATATATATATATATATATATATATATATTAATTTTTTTTAATGTTATTATTTTAATATAATTAGAATGTGAAATTTGAAATTTGAAATGAGTAATCAATTATTAATTTAATGTAATGTAATTGTAGTGAGAAATTTAAAATTAAGAATTAATTGGTTGACATATGACATGTGACATATAACATTCATAAATTTTTTTAATATTATGATACTTATCGATAGAAAATAAAGTTATTCATTTATTAATATATATATATATATATATATATATATATATATATATATATATATATATATATTAGTTTTTTTCATTTTATTCTATCTAAATATTCATAAGAGTTTTATTAGTTGGTTCATGTAAATATAATCAATCTCGTTGATGATATGAATGGTCAATGTCATCTCATGACCTCTTATATCATAAAATTAAATAAAATGCTATAAGAGGTCAAATGCATGACATAAACTATCTATGTTATTAGTCGTATCACATTTTTTTCCACATCATTTAAATGAGCATGAGTAAAAGTTGTGTTTGCTGGAAGTTTAAATAAAACTAATAGGTAAAAGGATAATGTGTAATTTTTCTTTTTTGAAAAAGAAACTAATTTATATGATTTCATGGGAGGTATATTTCCTATTGTGCTTTTTATCCGTCGAATTAAAAAAACTGTTGACTTTTATATTCTTATAAAGGATATAAAATTAAAAATACCTTATTTTTAAGCGGATAAATAAAATACATAAGTGTATATATTACCTTCCTTTTTCATATCTAAAATGATAAACAGTATCATTTGAACGGCTCACGTCAACCCGTCTGATAATGCATATAAAAGGTCAATCATAAAACATTATCAGTATTTTAAATGTGTTATGTTTAAACCTTGAACCTCCTCTTATGAATTATCTACATGAACTGCTCCTATGGTATGACTTTTTTTAGAATATAGATGCATAATAGGGTATGTTTTTATATATTTTGTCCTGTAAATATAGTCATATATTTTACATATTGCACTATAACATAAGATGAAATGCACATTAGCTAATATACATTTTGTTGATAAGTTGATATCATCAAAGTTCTAGCAATTTATAAAAATGTAATGAATGACTAGAAATTCTGAAATGATGATTTAAAAAGTATACATCCGTTTACTTTCTTATTTAGATAACATAGTACAAATCCAACTTTAGAGATTCAAGTTTTATAAGTTTACAAGAAAAACTAACTTATCAAACTGAAGGAAAATATGTATCTTTACACAGATTTTGACTTTTGAGAAAATATGTAAATGTTTTTAGGTTTTGTTGTGAAAATTAAAATACAGATGAAATCTTATCCTAGACATGATAATGGCCTTTAATATTTAAAAAGTGGGTTTAAATTTTAAAATAATGGGTAAAATTGCTGAAGGATAAGCTAAAATAATCAGGAGTGGGCCATATTCCACGTTAGCAAGATAAAGGGCATTTAAACAAGGGAAATAAACCTCAAATTTTACGATGTCAACATAGTTGGTATTCCCACATGTCGGGAGCAATTTCATCCATATTTTGTTTTTTAAATAAACACTTTTTAAATCCATCACATGTAATGTAACTGCTCTCATGAGAATGCAACAAACAAACAAATCATTGTATCTTGATATTTTTTTAACTTTCTGAATCTAAATTACCCTGTTTATTATGTGAATAATCCATAATGTAATTATCTTCGAATTAAGAAAAATAAAAATATAGAATAATCAATGTTTTCTTTATGTTTTAATACATTTTGTTATTATGTTGTTATGTAAAAAAAAACTAAGGTTATGTTTTGCTTACTAGATGAAAAGCTATCTGATAGCTAAAAGGTTAGCTGTTAAAGTAACAGTTAGTTGATAACTGAAAAACTAGTTGATAAAAATATCGTTTTGTAAAAATAGCTGAAAAATATAAAATAACTTAAAAGTATATTTGAAAGAATGTATTTCTATAATTAATTAAGGATATATTTGAAAATTTTAAAAACACTCCTAAATAGTTTAAGTAGGTTTTTAAAAAGTTAGCTTATACCTTATAAGCTATTTTCACTTGTCAAACATGGCAATTTAAAAAAAAATCGAAAAATAAGCTAACTTATCAGTTAGTTGTGGCCTGCAAACATAACCAAAATAACTAATTGATTATTTGTAAGTTCTATATACATTTTAGAAAGAGTTCTACATGTAATTATGTATATCTTTAAAAATAAAAATATCATATTATATTTATCCAACTTCATATATATATATATATATATATATATATATATATATATATATATATATATATATATATGAAAAACTTCAATAGAGAACCATAATTACGAGTTCTTCAAGGGACCAATTTTTTTTTTTCAATTTCTAGAGTTTATTCTTTATCGAAAAAATAATCTAAAAATATCTAAATTCATATATTAACATTGTGAATGTGAAAAATATTTTTCGGATTCACCGTGTGAATCCGGATTCACGTTGTGAATTTTCGAAGATTCACATTGTGAATTTGATGTAAAAAAAATCGAATTTTATATCATTGGAAAAAAGATAAAAAGTTATGAATTTTTGTCTTTTTTCCAATGATATAAAAGCTCGAGAAATTAAAAAAAAAATTGGTTCTTTGAAGAAGCAATGATAATGGTTTTCTATATATATATATATATATATATATATATATATATATATATATATATATATATATATATATATATATATATATATATATATACACACTATCTTATAAAAGAAATCTCACTATTTCTAAAAATAGATTGAATATAATAATATTATTTTTTTAAGACGTTCAAATCATTAAGCTAATAGTACAAGTAGTCATCAATAAAATAATATTAAATTGTAACTTGTGTTTTGAATCCTTATATTTCTCAACAAATTCTATCTACTTCCCTAAATTTCGGATAATTCAAAATTTGAAACCATCAGAAAATACATGTTGATTCAAATATTCCTCCTGCAGATAGCTCTTTCTTAACATGTTTTTATTTTAATCCTTACTTGTAATTGATTTCATCATTTTTAACTTTTTGTATTTTTATCTTATAAACATATTGGGTGAAGGCTTTATTATATCAGGTTTGTTCCTAAAAAGGTTTTTACTATGTTTCTTTAATGTGTTGGCTTTGCAGGTTCAAAGAACTCAACCAAGAGTGTCAGTTAGAGCATTGTATTATCATTAGTTTGTATATTTTGACATCTTACTTTTGCAATAAAGAACGGTTAAACACAAGATTTGACTTGATTAATTTGTGACCAAACTTGGTTTAAAATCACAATGAACAAGTTGACACCTGAGTATTTTGGCTTTCTCAAAGGCCTATTTATCGATTTTTGAATCACAACACCTGATATTCTAAAGGTTTATTTTTATAAACTATTATTTATATATTTTAGCATTTTACTTAGTAGGACATTAAATTAATAAATGAATTAAGGAAAACGAAAAAAAAGAGGACGATAAACAGTACAAGTGGTTTGGATATGTATAAATGGAAGTAATAACCATTTAGGGGGTGTTTGGAAAAAAAAGCTTATTGCTTATTAGTTTATTAGCTTATAAGTTAATAAGTAAGTGTAGGGTAACTTATGAAAAAATGACATATTAGAGGTTCCCCACCGCAATAAGTTATTTTAATCCAAACACTTTTTTAACTTATAGTGATATGGAACCTAATAAGTTATTTTAAAAAAGCTTAGTCAAACACCCCCTTAATATGGTATGGTAATACTCTTGAAAAATAGGTGTCATTTAATATTCATTTCTCGAAGTGAACGCAAAATAGTTTTAACTCTAAAGAGATCAAATTATTCGCCGTCCGCCGCTTTGCACGGATAGACGGCTAGTATATATATATATATATATATATATATATATATATATATATATATATATATATATATATATATATATATATATATATATATATATATATTCCTTTATAAAATTTTAAAATATTCATATATGGAGTCAGGTCTACTTTGGTTTTGATATTTTAAGACAAGTATCAAGTTTTTAATGTTTTTTTAAGGCAAGTACCATGTTTTTCATGAGTAACACTCGGTTAGTTCCGAAATCTTAAGACTTCAAATTTGATGGCTTTTTCTAAATTAAACATCAATAAACTAAAAACACTTGTGAATTCCGATATTTAAACTTGTCTGGCTTAAACTCATATTGTTGAAGCGAAAACAAAAATAATAAATATATATAAGTAAACAACTTATGGATTTAGATTGATCAATTCAGAGTATTACAAAAATATCGTTTAACTAGAGCTAAAATCAGCAAGATTCAGTAAACCATCATTGGGCTTGTGAACTCCGAATCCCTTGCATCACCATCGTGGACAGATAAGGGTCGAGAAATAACAAGTGGTGGGTTTCACAAAACAATTCCATTAAATAAAAAATAAAATAATAAAATATATGATTTTAAAATATAAACAATAAAACTTTTATCACACCTAAAAACATCGAATGTAGACGTGTTCTAGATTTATGAGGATGTTTTTTTTTAATTAGAAAAAAAAAACTATAATCTGATACATCGAACGTAGACATGTTTTCAGTTTATCATAGTGATATTTTAATAGGATTATTGTCAATATAGCCTAACAAAATTACTTATGATGGTTTAAATGTTCGTTCGTGACTATTTTTTGCATTTTAACGGCATATACTTCTAATTTCTGCTTTTAAAATGACACTTTTAGAAATATGAAGGGGTCACCCGGTGACATATCCACGTAGCAATTTTTCAATTCCACGTATTATCCAATTAGATTAATTAAGTCCACATCATTGCCACGTGTATATGAGTTAATGAGACATATCGTACGTTTTAAACCCCTTAAGTGTCTCTTTCTAACTCTTTCTTCTATAACACCCTTATCCAAATTTGTTGTTCAACTGTTCTTCGGTCCTACCCTTTTACTCAAGTGTTCGTCGTTCAAACCGGCGAACTTTTTCGTTGCTATGGCTGTTTTCATGAAGATTGATCTACATTTTGCTAGAATTTTTACCAGGTACCCCTCTATTACTTACTCGGATGGAGCCGAACAAAGGTTTGATGATGTTAATTTTGCTAGAATGGACGTACAAGAACGAATTTGTGGAGTTCCTTGAAAGATTCGTTATTGAGAGATGTGTGAATGTGTACTTTTGCATGTCCGATGTTGACTTTCCTGATGGACTAAGGATAATCGTCACGGACATGGATTACATGGAACTAATTGAAGTAGGGTATGCTTCTGATTGTGTAATTTATGTATATATGGACCATCTTGGTGTTAATTTACATCAATGGATTCTTGAAGAGCAAGCAGAAGTTTGTAATTCTGTAGACCAATTATGTGGTGTAAATGAAGATCATGAAGAAGTGCATAGTCGTATGGATATGGATGATGGAATCGATATTCAAAATTTACATGGTGGTTGGGATGATATCTAAGGTGCAAGGGAGGATTTGCAATGTGAGCAAGATGATGACATTCACATGGAAGTGGATAGTGAACCTAATGAGTGCATTCCTATGAACAAGACAAAAGATGTTGAGTTTCTGAGTAAGTTGTGCCCAAAGGAGCAAGTCACCCCCCTAATAGTCCACCTCGTTAAGATACATATGATCAACCACGAGAGTATGATGTAATATTTGTTGACCATGCTATTTACAATGTGAATGTTCATTGGAAAAAGTAGAAACATATATTAGGTATGAGATTTATGAGTCCTAAATAACTGAAACATATGATGTGTAACTATGATGTAGCAAATGGTTATCAGTTATGTTACAAAAAAAATGATAATAGGAGACTATTAGTGAAATGTTGTTTTGGCCAATGCAAGTTTAGGATGTTGGCTTCTTGGATGAGTAAGGAAAAGTCTTTCCAGATTAAAAGTCTCATAAATGAGCATAATTGTGCAAGAAACTTCAAGTTAGGTTCAATTGTGAACTATTCATGGATAGGTACTCATCACACAACACAATTCTTACAAAAACAAAAGGTTAATGTCAGGCTACTTAGGGATGAGCTTAAAGAGATATTTGGTATAGATGTGAGTATGGGACAATGTAGAAGAGCAAATAAGTATGCAATTAAACTGATTGAAGGAACACTAGTGGAGCACTATGCAAAGCTCTGGTCATATGATGAGGGGATTAGAAGATTAAATTCATGATCAATAGTCAAAATGGATGTCAATTATATTTCATATGGTAAGAATTATTTTAGCAAGTTTTACTTGTGTTTTGATGGGCTAAAGCAAGAGTGGAGAGGGAGTTGCAGAAGAGTTATAAATTTAGATGGATGTTTATTAAAGGGGGTATGTACTGGAGAGCTAATATATGTTGTAGAAAGAGATGCCGATAATCACATATTCCCAATTGCATGGGAAATTTTCTATGTATAGAACAAAGAAAATTGGAAATGGTTTTGGAAAACCTTAGAGATGACCTTCAAATAGATAATGGTTTTGGAATAACATTAATGTCGAATCAGCATAAGCTATGTTGTTTACTTCCTACTTTTTAATATTTTAGTTGGTGGTTTCATTTTATCTAACATGTTACCATTGTTGTATAGGGGTTGTTAGAGGCTGTCAAAGAAGTACTGCCTACTGCTGAACATAGGCAGTGTGCAAGACATATTGTTGCCAACTTTAGAAAAAGATTTAGTGGTGTGCACTATGAAACCATGTTTTTGAAGGCAAGCAAGGCATCCACTGAGCCTTTATTTAATGCTTCCATGAAGGAGATTGAAGTGATTAACCCTACAGCCTTTGCTTATCTTATGGAAACAAACCCCAAATCTTAGAGTAGAGCATTCTTTCAAAAGGGAAGGATGTGTGATGCGGTGGAGAATGGATTATCTAAGAGTTTCAACAGTTTCATCAGTGATGCAAGGAAAAAGCCAATCATCACCATGTTAGAGGAGATTAGATTGCATGTTATGGAGAGGATATACAATTTAAAGATCAAAGGTAGTTTATGGCCGGATTACAAGCCTTGCCCAACAATTACACTCCTACTGAATCAATTAAAAAGAGCTCAAATGTACTTTCTAATCTTTACAATCATAATTGTATTTAGGTACTTTTGTTATGTTTGCAATAGGTATTGGCAGGTTTTACATAATGGCCTAAACCAATTTGAAACAAGAAACATGGTTGACTCCTATGTTGTTGACCTGGACAAGAAGACTTGTACTTGTAGAGTGTGGCAACTTAATGGGTATGGATGCGTGCATTCAGTTGCAACTATATCCTTTGTGAATAGAGATGTTGGTAGTTATGTGGACATAATGTTCTATGGTGCAGTGTAAAAGAACACTTATAAGTACCTAATTCATGGGATAACTGGTAGAAATATGTGGCTACCTACTGACTTCATACCACCTCTTCCACCAATGAAGAGAAGAATGTTAGCTAGACCAAAGGTTAACTGAAGAAGAGATGTATCAGAAAGCTCCCAAGACACAATGTGTCCAAGGATAGGAAAACATATCATGCGGTATGTTTAAAAAAGTACGGCATAACAAGGTCACGTCCCCTCAAGCTGAAAGACCTCAAGTGCAAAAACCTCAAGTTGGTAGGAGGCCAAAACTAAATGTAAAAAAAGGAAAATAGGTGTTAATTAAAATGGTGAAGGAGCAGTTGTCAATGAAAATTGTGAATGAGCACAAGGTGTTGGTGCAGGAAGCTGTCGATCAAAATCAGTGCATGAAGGTCAAAATGGAGACAAAGCAGTACGTAAGTGTAAAAGAAAGAAATCGGACAGAATCATCAAGATGAAACTTGCTAAGAGGGTGAAGGGAAAAGATGGGAAAGGAGATACCAGTGCAAACCCATTGGACCTTAATGATTAGGATCTGATTTCGTTTAACTTGTTATGTTTCGTTGGACTTAGTTGTTATGTTTGGAATTGGGTTGTACTAGGTTGTTAAGTTTGGATTTGTACTGACTTTGTTTCTTTGAGAAACATATGTAGTTGTTTATTTTTTGTGCATGATTTGTACTACTTATGCTGTTTGATAAACTTAGTTTGTTTAAGAAAGATATGTACTAATTTTCTTGATCGTTCATGGTGCATGTTACCTAAGGGAACGTTGGCTCAATAATTCCAGGAATCAATGTTAACTTGGTTAGGTTACAAGGGAACAAGTGGTCCTTGTAAAATCAGTTAACACATGTGGTCCAATAATTTGTTTTTGGTCCTTGAATAAGATGTTGGGTCCTTGTAACGATTAAGACATTAAGTTTAATGTAATACAATAACCAAATCAAAACAAAGTACATTACAAGTTGTTCATAAAAAACAAAACAAAGTACATTACAAGTTAAAAATATAAACCAAAACAAAGTACATTACAAGCTATTAATAATTTAACCCAAATGACCTTCATTACAACTTGTACATGATTAAACACAAAAAAAACCCAACTACATATTAGGTACACCTTCAACATAAAGACCTCAAATTGAAGCTTTTTGTTCGACCTAAACAACCTAGTTATGATCACACCTTCATTTTTGCACTGCATTTCATCAACCCAAGCAATAAAACCTGAACGAGCATCCTGATTCCAACTATTTTCTTGAATTAGTACATGTTAAAAAAAACTAGGTTTAACATCAAAAATTGAACAAATGGTAAATTACCTTTTGGGACATGCATAAAAGGGCACTCCTGGGTTATTGTTAGTACATGATGTTATTATTATAGCCTCAGCGCCACATCCACATTCCATGTTTTTCATTATGTAGCTTCACAATGGAGAGTATTTGAAGAAGAAAATAATGTTCTAGAATGAAACAAGTAGGTAAAGAAGAAACTTTTAAGTAATTGCTAGTACGTGTAAAAGACTAAATTACCCCCACTGTGCAAGGCATGTAGAGTCACTAACATCCCCACTTTTTCCTTCTTCCCATTTCTATTGCACTTTCAACAATTTTTTTTTTATGAAAACTAACAAGTACATACGATCATAAGCAATGAACAAAGAACATCACCCAAGCTTACAAAATGCCTATCATTTAGACAGGTCTTTTATTCATCACTGGAGTTCACTTACAAAATGCTTGTCATTTAGACAGGTCTTTTACATGTATCGCTAAAAAAACAAATATAAAAATAAAAAACAAAAAATCTATTTACTAATAAGCTTCTTAACCACGAACCACCATTGTTTCAAATCCACCCATCACCCAAGCTTAAGAACGAAATGGAGCACAACCACCAGCAACAAGAGCATCCCCACCATCATGTCACCCATCGCAACACCAACGATTTTAAACTTCTTATCATGGTCATCTAACTTGTGTTAGAGACTGATGTGGTCGATCCTGCACACGATATAGTCATGTCCGACCTGCTCCTTCAACCGTTGCATTTCAGATTGGTTTTCTGAAATCTTCTGACCATATTCACAGAAGATTGAGTGGAGCACATTGTAGTTGATGTCTTCACCAGAATTTAAAGATTCGGGTGAAGGTGGTGGAGCCAAAATTGTTGCTTTTTAAGGAGTTCTTCTCGATGATTGTTTGGCCGAATATGGTAAACAAGTTTCAGGGTTGTTTTACTTCAAACCCCACATGCGTGTGTCCCCTTTAAATTCGAGACTATACCTGGAAGCCAATCGACAATGTAAAGGTTGGTAGAAATTGAAGGCAGTAATTACTCTTTGCATGTGTGTCATTGAGTGTCATCGAGTCAACTTAATATTGACTCAACGGGTTCACTCACCTACTGATTTGGTAAGTGACGAGGTAGTTTAACCTGCTAAAATGGGTAACATGATTTTTACAATCGGTAAAACACAAGTATATACCCTTAAAATGCAAAAAATAGTCACAAGAGACCATTTAAACCATTATACGTAACTTTGTTGGGCTATAGTGACAATAACCTTTTTTTAATACTATAAACCGACTAGGATATATGATATAATTCTAATTTGTATGTTTTCTTAGAGGTTGTTTGGTAGGTTCAACCAAATTTACAAGATGAAATAAATGTATCAAAAAAATTGGATTATCAACTCGGGTTTCAATGATACCAACTAAAACAAATATTTGATTAACTTTAATATCAAATATATGAATATCAATAAAAAAAATACGATAAGTTCATTAAAATTGTGACAAAATAATTATATATGTTCAGATGTTAAAGTGTTAAACTATTTCAAAACTTGATATTTATTCTTTAATATTTAAGCAATGATTTAACTCTTAGTTTTTTCATTTTTGTTTTTTCCATTAAATTTGTATTAAATCGGATAAAATTAAAATTCAACAACACAAAGTTTAATAAATAACTCAATATATGATATATGTTAAATTAATTATTTAACAATTATTATTTATTTTTTAAATTAAATCAAAATTATCAAGTTTAACCAGTTTGATCAAGTTGAACCCATTTACTTCGACTTGGGGCCAATTGTAGTTTAACTGCTTCCAATTTTTTGATCGGTTTCAGAAAATCGCTTTGGTACATACTTAATTCCAAATACTAGGCTGAGTAGGCCAAGTTATACGACATTATCATTGGACCGAAAAAAAAAGCTTGAATTTCAACCGAAGTAAAAAAAAAAAAAAAAAAAAACTCTTGTATCATAACCGAAATAAACGAAGGCAAAGACCATGAGACCTGTCAATAAAAAGATTGAACCTTTCGAAACCAACCTGAGACAGACCATTTGTGCACGACCTAGAAACCCTTGAATATATTTCAAAACATATTACATTTTATTATCGTTATATTTTAATAATGAGTTAATGTCGTAAAATGATTGCTGTAATATGCTCTTTTAATCATATATCTTCTAGTTGTGTTCAATACATAAACAAACTTATTTTTCGTTTTTCATTACACAATTGAAGAGATTTTAACTTGGATAATTATACCAAGTTGGATGTCATATAAATTATACCATATTAAATGCCACACAAAATATCAAACAAACGTTGAAATCCACCCAAATAGGTTTTTCCTTCGGCGAGAAAATTTATAAAAACAAACTATTGTGACGCTAAAAAAAGTCACATATTACAAGCCAAATGTAAAGAACGATAGCAAACCAGACAATCTAAACTAGCGGTATGGTGTGACAATCTCATATGAGAGGTCTGGGATTTAAGTCTCGATGGAGACATATGTGGCTATTTAAGAGTAGATTAGTTAGTTTGCCGTTTAAAAAAAAATTAATCTTATTCTTAACCCAATTAAATAATAATACTTGGGTCTCATCCATAATCTTTTGTAGTGGATATTTAAAGTTTCTAAAAGTAGCCGTATTTTTTTGTCTTCCAAACAAATCTTAAGGTATTTTGCTTCCTAAAATCAACATGTGGAGTTGACATTGCTATGAATATTATTCATGTAATCGTTTTTTTTTACAGACAACAAATACATTATGACTTTGTGGCCAAACCTATATTCGTAAGGGAAAATTAAAATTGCTTTTGCTTTTAGTATTGTAATATTGTTACATCGGCTTCTTGAAACAAAATGGGTGATCATATGGGCCCAATATCACTTTGGGGTTTTGGGCTTTCTCTAACACCGGCCTTGAATATATTTGAAACCAAATTACACTTAGTTAATAGTTACCATTAACAAATAAAAAATCAAAATCTACCCTAATAAATGAAAATGACTTTGCCACATGTCATTTTGTCATAATTTGAGATATATTTATTTTCCACTTGTCATTACTTTAATTTTCATTTTCAATATATCATTAATTTAGTTTCCATAAATTAAACCTGCCATAATGATTATTAATTTCAAATTTTAAATTTCAAATTCAATTTCAAATAAATTTACAGTTCAAACCTTTGCGTTTATCATTTTATTATAATTAACCCGTTTAGTACACACTAAACACATAATTTTAATTTTTTTATTTTTTGCATGTTTTTTTATTCTCATAATTTTCATTTATTTCAATTTCAAATTCAAATAAAATTTCTATTTAATCGTTCGTAGTTAACATTTTGTTTTAATCAACCCGTATAATATACCGGTCTCACAACTAGTATAAATCATAACAAGTTAGAACGTTAGATCGTTGAAATACTATCCAATAGTGTAATGAAAATCCAGAAGTTGTTTATTGCCCTAGTGTATGACTAAAACATAAATAAGCCAAATATCAAATTGAATATTATTAGTTATTTTTATGGTAATAAAAACCTATTTGTATTTATATGATTTGATTTTGTTGTTTATCTTTTTAAATTAAACATTTTCTTTTTTGCTAGTAGCTTAAATAATAATCAGTTCTAATGAAAAAGAATGATAAGATGGAATAAGAAATAAAATGAGAAACGAAATGAAATGAAACAATGTAACCAAAACTCTATTTGTATACTAAGGCTATGGGGTCACCACCAACCTATCAAAAAAACGTCACCATCTAGGTGCGAAACTAGGATTTTAGGCTTTTATATATATATATATATATATATATATATATATATATATATATATATATATATATATATATATATATATATATATATATATTAAAAAAGTTATTCAAATAACATATTCGACTTTGTAAAATTGAAAGAGACAGTGATAAAGAAAAAATGGTATAAATAAGAACTACATCGATTTTTTCAAGAATTCAATAATTATTTCTCTTTTTTCGTTTGAAAAAAAATTCAATAATTATTTCTTACACATGGTTTACCCTATTATTATAAGAATTTTGAAACTAATCAACTAATCATAATATTGTCATTAATTACAAATTATATTGCTAAAAAAATATTAATCATAAGTAAAAATAATGTAAATATGTATTAATTAGTAAAATAATAATTAGAAATGATCTTTTCTTGAACTTGAAGTTTGTAAAAGAAAGTGAGGCGAATGGAATTTGCAATATAGTCCCTTTGCCGATTGCCAATGATTTTTAACTACGGTCAAATTATAATTGATGTATTTGTTATTGAATATGCAAATTATAATTGTCCAACAACCATATTAAGGAAATTGGGCTAAGGGGGTGTTGGGCTTGGGATTAGTTTTTATTTTGGGCTAAAAGTAATTAATAGAGTTTATAATTATAACTAATAGTATATAAGTAAAATGAAAAATGTTGGAGGGGACAGCACACGTGGTAGTCCCTGTAATGGCACACCTGGTAGTCCCTGCTGCCATCTATGCGTCACGTCAGCTTCACCACCAATCCACTAGACATTGAAAATGGTTACCACTCCACAATATTCTTTTTTTTTTTTTAACATTATATTAAATAAAAAACATAATTTATAACATAAATAAATATTTTGAAAACATAAAAAATTAAAACCACATTTCATTACTTAAAAACATAGAAATTTAAAACCAAAATTACTAAAATAAACATAAAACATACCAAATAAAACATTACATTATTTAAAAAAACATAAAAATTTAAAACGTAAAAAACATAGAAAAATACTACTCGTTGTCGTTGTTGTCACCTGCCTCATCCGCTTCGTCGCCACCGTCCCCATCCGCCTCATCGTCACTGCCCTCATCATCTTCGTATTCATTGTCATTTTGTCCTTGTGTCACACCCCCGACCGAGGCGGAACATGCAAGGAGTGTGACTAAGTTCATGGATCACAAATAAACTAAATATATAGCACAATTACAACAATAAGCAAAACAACATTTGTATTTCATCATTAAGTTTGAATACATGGTTCTTACAAATAAGAATAATATAGTAGTTGCCTTAAACAGGTTAGCAGATAACAAAAACTAGATAACTAGGTCGTCTGTAATCCATGACCAATCTTTTGTCTGAACGCTTGTCTAATGATCTCTTGAGAATACATGTAAGTTTGAGGGTCAACACAAAGGTTGGTGAGTGTCACAGGTTTTCTGAAATAATAATACTTTTAATATGATTTAAAAAGTATTGCCTTTGTTGTAAGTAAAATTGTATTTGGAAATGTTTGATAAAGATAGAAATCTAAACAGTGGTTTCTAGATAATGAAATCTAGTTAATGTTTATAGTGACAAAGTTGTACGGATAACGGATAAACAGACATACAAATATACAAATAAAGTTATATGCCTAGGTTGTACTTAACAACCGCAGATACGGATAAATAGATAAACGACAAGTATATTTGCTAAGCATAAATGTAAAAGTGTACAATACTTGTTTAAACAGTTGATAAATCTTAGGGTAGTTTACACAAGCACATGTATGAGCCTAAGATACAAGTTCTATAACTTGTATACATATATAAACCTGTATGTTTTGTGTATGTATGAGGTATATTGAAATTACCAAGTTGATAACCGTCTATACAGTCATAGCACATTCGTAGTCGGAATGTATATGTTATTTTTATTTGTTGTATTATTATAACAACATAACATATGTAAATATTGATGTTTTAAAATGATTTTCTTTACTTAACATATAAGTGTTTAAACAATTATTTTTCAAACTAGTAATGTGTTTATACAAAACAATGATATTTCATGTATATTTTGTATGATAAATATTATTCAAACTAGTAATGTGTTTATACAAAACTAGTAATGTGTTTATACAAAACAATGATAAGTCGGGTCAACTCAATATCCAACTTTTCACTAAATTTTATGGCAGACTCATATGCTTTATGAATGACTGTCATATCTGATTGAATTTGAGTTAGATAAGGTTGAAAAATAGATAAATCAAAATTATGATTAGTAATCATAGATTTTATCTACTCGACGATGTTTCAGCCAGGTGTATCGTTGATTTCCATGCAACATTAATTTGGCTAAACATCTTCTTCATCAACTTCCGAGCCAGCAGACCAGTAACCTTCATCACACTCAATTATCTTTCTAGACATAAGCCACAAGTTTCTCCTAGATTTTCCTTCATCCTCATCACCAGATGACGAACACCTATCAACATTTCTTGAAACCATAGTCACAAATGCCTTTTCACTTTCAGCTAGTTCTTGTGTTCGGCGAGCATAGTAGGTAGAATCCTTCACCTTTGCTTTTTGAGGAGCATTAGCCAAACAGTCCTTTCATAGTGGCTTCCGAGACCATATTTGTGACAGACAATCTTGGGTTTGGCCGAGTTCAGAACTTCTTGAGGTTCCGAGGAACGATTTGGAATGTTGTGTTGATAAGCTAGTGGATTTTTAGTTGGTTTAGGATAAGGTTGCGGATTGATTTGGAGCGAGGCTTGAAAGCGGTTTTGAGATGGTTTTTGATTGGGATTCCATGGTCATCTATATATCATAAATAAAAGTCCAAACTGTTGCTGGAAACGACGTTCAAAATCATCGGCTTCTAGATCACAAATTTTTTTATATGGGTAGTTCGAAATTGGTGGAACATGGGTAATATGTGGAATAGGTCGTGTAGGTTGACCAAGTAGAACAGGTGGAGTGGCTCTAAAAGGGTCTGGGATAATTGGATTCAGTGGTAATGGATTGACTGAACTAACGAGGGTGAGAGGACCTCCAGAGAGTTCTCTTAACGTTTGAGCAATGCTAAATTCATGACCTTGTAGTTCGTCAAACAACTGGTGGAGCTTCAGTTTCTTCAGAGATACATTACTCCGAATACGTGACTTCAAATTTCCTTATCCTTTTCTGAGATTGTTGATGAACTTGAGATTGTACTCGAGTGGAGTTCGGACTACACCATGAGCTATTATGTTGTTCACCATGATCCTATACCAGGTTTGATGTAGAGGCAATGGATCCACCAGGAGTTTAGTGAAAGTGTCAAATTCTTTTACCACAGATGTCAAACGCTGATCCCTCGTGTTCTCTGAGCCTTCAAACAAATCTTGTAGTGTATCTCAAATCTCTTTAGTGGATTTACACAACTTAATGTGCTCAAAGAGATATGGTGGAACACCAAATACCATTTCATAGAAGGCGATTTGATCTTCATGGAGTTTTTCGACATCATTAGCAGTTAGTGGTACTTGACGAGTCTGTTCTTGACCCATGAAAGTGGTAACAACATCTTGAACCACTAGTTTTACAGGAACATGAGGACCTTCTTTCATTGACCTCCATATTTATTCACCTTTTTCTTTACCAAGAAAAAATCTCCCCATTCTAACTTTTCAGTGATCATACTCTTTAACAACTATCAATGGGTAACGCGATGAGAAACCCACGCTATTTTCTATTTGCATTGAATACATTTGTTGAGACTGATTAGAAGCAACCATGGAAGTTAGGATATTAGAGCTGTAGTGGTATATAGAAGAACTTTTATCCTGAACACATAAATGATTAAGATACCGAGGTAATCTTAAACCAACTATAATATGTTCTTATGGATTCAAAGGACAACCACTTAGACTCTGATACCAATTGTGAATATAAGGATTTGCGCGGACAAGGTTTGAAAACAAAAAACCTTGAATTAACTTAAGAGCATTGATTGCTTGTAATATGGTTCCAGTCAGGTATGGTAAACCAGTCTTGTCTCGAATTGGATAAACTCAGCAAATTGCTCAATATAGATTAATAATAAGTATGAAAAATGTAAAGGAACAATACAGAGAAGAATGTAAATGAGAATGATTGACTGAATGATTCTTTGATTTGATGGTGTGAAAACGGTGCACACTTCTCGGTGCGGATACAAAGGATGACAACTCCTTAAATAGTCAAGGTATTACTAAAATCAAATAAGATAAAGTGTGCATGGACTGAGAGAAGACTAAAGATCAATAGACCGACACAGTTATTGTTGTTGATCTTGTCTCTTGTATTATACTAGAAAAAAATAAGAACAATCCAAAAATGTACTTAATAATATTAATGTATTACAGACTCAAAACACTTCTAAATAAACATAAATCTCGGACAACAAGTCCCCTAGGCTAGTAGGCATATGTGTTGGCTCATCGTAACCTAGTCGTTCTTGCCTTGATCTGGATACATGTTCGACGAAGATGGTTTGACTGATGTGATGGAATTGTCAGGGTAGACAATTTCATCATGAGGATGGTTCGATATTCCCACTCTTCATTTAAACCTATCTCATCAAGAGCAGTTTTCTTTTCTCCTTTTTGTTCTCAACTGCTTCTGAATTCTCTTTGCTTCCTTCTTTTTCTCTCTCATGTTTTCACTAAAAAGACAATAGCGATTTATCGATCTGGAATCAAGCCGACTCCAGAGGAGTTTGAGTCTCTCCAGCTCCGCTTTGGTTTTATGTCAGAGCATGGAGTTCAGTTTCTGAGAAAAGGGGCTACCATCTATCAGCTACCACCGTGTAACAGCCCGGAATTTCAGGTATTTCTTTAAATTATTTTTGGGGCACATTTAGGAGGGGACTCGGCGAGTTGGTGCACGACTCGCCGAGTAGGGCCATGGTCTTGGTCGCAGACGCGCGACTGGACTCGACGAGTCCAATAAGGGACTCGGCGAGTCGACGCTGTTCAGCTGAACCCTAGCCGTTTCATTTCTGATCGTATATAACGATCTTATGGCCGTCATGTCGCGTCTTTTGGCCGGTTGAAGATCCCCTGGGAGTGTGTGAGCATCTGAAGCAAGAGAGAGGACTTGAGAAGGCTTGAAGAGATTGTTAGACAAGGAGGAGCAAGGTGGTGATCAAAGGAATCGAGTACTGGAGGTTTGGAGACACAGGGAACACGTTTTCAGGTAATCTTCGGATCGAAATCTGTAACTTTTACGTTGTATGCGAGTTTAGGGTTTAGGAAACCCAATTAAGGGTTAGTTAGATTATATTGTTGTTATAAGTGTTAAAAAAAAACCCCTGTAATAGTATATGTGAAAGTCCAGGAAGCCCTATAACTATGTACTTCGAAATCATGCGAAATACAGGAGGCAGCGGATTGACTGCATGGCGAGGACTCGCCGAGTCCAATGATCAGACTCGGCGAGTAGCTTGAAGATTCACTAGAACTCGCCGAGTTGTTCTTCAGACTCGGCGAGTAGCTTGAAGGTTCACTAGGACTCGTCGAGTTGTTCTTCAGACTCGGCGAGTAGCTTGAAGATCTACTGGAACTCGTCGAGTCGTTCTTCAGACTCGGCGAGTGGTGTCAGGATGTCTATACTCGTCGAGTTACCCTTTGCACTCGACGAGTCCGGTCAAGATTGACCGTTGACCTGTATATATCTTAGAGGGGTCAGTTGTCTTGTTTGATAAGATCATTAACTAAGGCTGTGGTATTATAGGGAACCTGCGGACTAGCGGATTGTGTGCGAGTAGCTCGAAGAGGTTATAGCCTGCGTACTACGAGGTGAGTCTTCTCACTATACTTCACCCGGAAGGGTTTGACTGTTAGACCGGAAGGTCGTGTGTGTTATATTCATGCTATGTCTAGAGAGGTAGATGCTTTATATGTGATGTGTGCTTATATGTGATGTATGCTTATACGGGCCGGAAGGCGAGACTTTATGTGATAGAAAGAACGGTATGATGTATGATTTATGTGTTATGAGTATTATGTTACATGTGTTATGTTTTATACTATCATGGGCCGGAAGGCAAAATGCTATGGGCCGGAAGGCAATCTAATACGGGCCGGAAGGCGATATATATTATGGGCCGGAAGGCGATATTATTACGGGCCGGAAGGCAATGTTATGTGGACCGAAAGGTCCGGGCCGGAAGGCAATGTTATGTGGACCGAAAGGTCCGGGCCGGAAGGCGTATGTGGGTAAGTCGTATACTGGGGAACTCACTAAGCATTTATGCTTACTAGTTGTGTTTATGTTTTTCAGGTACTAGTGATGACCGTGGAAAGGCGCCGGCGTGACACGTACACACTGCCACTGTTGAAGATCCTGGAGATTTATTATTTATATTTTGAAACAAACTTGGAATAAACCCTTTTGTCGAATAATGATGTTTTGTTTTTAACGAAAAATTTATTTGAAAATTTGAGCTGTTACACACCGGGTAAGGTCGGAGTCCCATTCCCAATATTTGAAGCGGGATTACGGTTACCAATGACTAATTTCTTTGATGAAACCATGCGTTAGTATGGTTTTTCTTTAGATGATTTGACCCTTAACGTTGTAAACAAGATTATGGGGTTTGAATTGGCTTTCCGAGCAATTGGTGTTCTTCCCCAATTATGGGCATTCAAGGCTTACTTCAACTTGCTCACAGAGTCAGGTGTTCACAACTTTTCTTTGAGGCGAAACATCCAAGCGTTCATCATGAACCAGAAGGTGCCTAAGAAGAACTAGCAGGACAAGTGGTTGTGGGTTAATAGTAACCTGGTTGGTTCTAGTTATCCCCTTTCGACCACTATTTCTAATCAAGAGCCCTAACTGTGGGGTGCCAGTCTGACTGTGGAACAGGCGTTGAGGAAAATCTGTATCGTCGGGAAGATTGAGAGAATTACATATTGGCGACGTCTTGAATTGTTTCCACCTAGAGGGCCTGAGGAAATATGCCTCAGTTCTTTGTGAAGCAGGATGATAAGTACTCTTCTCCTCCCCCATACACACACCCTATTTTTTGTTTTTTAGAAAACAAAAGCGGGTTGCTAACCCGTTTGTTGTTTGTATTTGCAGGTATTTAAAGGGTGTTATCCCTTGAGATGGTTTTGCGGGGCAAGTACGAGGGCGATCTCCAATACCATGAATTGGAAATGGTGGAGACTCTTCCTCCACCTATTAGTGCTGATCGGGCCCTGGTGCTTGCTGTTACTCCTTCTGTTTGAGGTGGGGGCTCTGCTACCCAAACCGACCCTAGGTTGGTGGATGCACCTGTTGGTGGCATTTCCAGTAGCAATACTCCGCCTTGGACATCTGAAGATGAACCTGCAGAGGAGGTTTTGATTGGCGGTAGTCATACTGTTGGATTAAGTGTCTAAGCTTATAACTATAATTGGTATGTACTTGAATTGATAGTAGCAATGTCCTTTTGGGTTGCCTTCAAACCTGACAATTGAATAGGATAACTGTTGGAGAGAGAAGAATGATTTATTAATTAATTACTTGGTTAATAAATTAATTTGAAATCAAGATAAATGATCTATTGGATATAATATATTAATTAGAAATCATATATTTTGATTAATATTTAATAAGAAATTAATTTGGAATTAATTTTAGGATTAAATGAATTAATTGAAACTGAGGGACTAAAGGTGACAATGTTCAAAAGTTGAGCATTGAGCATTCTAGAACCTCCCTTAGAGGTGGGTAATGAAATCTAGAGTGTCCTAGGGTTTCCTTGGGCTCTAAGGGTGCTTTGGAAGCCTTAGGGAAGAAGTAAATGGATTAGGGTTATCTAAGATACACCTGCCTTATCCTAAACCTTCCTTATCACCTATATAAATCCCTATAGGGTTAGATTTTGTCCCATGCACTCAAAGAAAGGATAAGGGCCTAAATTTTACTATACTTTTCTCTCTCCATAGTAATCCTTCGTTGCTAGGTTTTGTTTGTGAGCCATTAGAGGCGCGATGCTTGTGGCGCTTGCTACCAAAGTTCAAGATCTTCAAGTATTTGATAGTTATTACAATATAACAATAAAGGTATGTAACCTAACCCTAATTATATGTTAATTTCGAAAATTACATGTGCCTCCTAGGGTTTCTAGTTTTTGTGTTCAATGTTTGTATGTCTAATAGTGAAAACATAGATCCTCAAATTAGGGTTGCATGCACACATATGATTGTTTGCTATATATAAAACCCAACAGTGGTATCAGAGATTTTGGTTTTTGTTTTCAATTGGATTTGATACAAAAGTATGAATTTGACAAATTGGGGTTTATGACAAATAAACCCTAGGGCTTGAATTTTCGAAATTTGTTAAGGTTTCTTGAACCCTTTTCCTTTGGCCCCATATTTTCAATTTTAGGGTTGGTAAACCCTAGGGTTTTTGAAAAACCTTCCTCCCCAAGATTAGATTTCAAAATTTTAGGGATTAGGATAATGTTATCTTTGGTGATTATCTTATTAATTATTAAATGGATAATTAAAGATTTTGAAATATCCCTTCCCAAATTTTCAAAATCTAGTGGATACAGGGATTAGGTTAAATTAATTATTTAACTTAATGGATAATCCTTTTAAATTTAATAATTTAAATTAATTGTTTAATTTTGGATAATTATTAAATCAAAGTTTTAAGATTTAAGATTTTAAAATTAAAAGGTATTATTTTTTTGAAAATTTTAAATTTGATTAAAAACCCTAGTATTTTGAAATATTTAAAATACACCCTTATACTATTATAATATTAAAAGCTTAATACTTTATATATATATATATATATATATATATATATATATATATATATATATATATATATATGTATGTATGTATGTATAAGAAGAGTCAGTCTTATCGTTAGTAGGCCTCATTCACGAAGCTGGTCTATAAGGGGGTATAAAGAAATTGCCTATAAAATGACGATTGAATGGGTGTCCACTCTCACCACCGCTTCCTTGACTAATGAAGGACATTAATAAGTATAATGAACAATATAAAGTAACTAAATGCTTTTGCAAAATTCTCAAATCTTAGTTACTTTAGGAAAAATGTGAATTTAGTGCTAATCCATTAAATTGCGCATTGCACCTTGTTGGTCGTTAGTGGAGCATCTGTGGTTAACCGGCACACTAATATGGGACCAATAAAGGACGACAATGGGTAGCTCGTATATTATCATAGATCAATGGAGTGTGTGTGGTTAACCGACATATTGATTAGGTGATATACGACGTCGAGAGTACCATGTTAATTTGCATGGTTATTCACACCTCTTTTGTGATCCTCGGCATCCCAGTCACAAACTTGAAGGGCATAATTGAGATTAAACATGTCATTGAAAAGTTCAATGAATCTCAAAAGATCTAGGAGTTTCAGTTCATTTAAAACCTAATTTTCATTTTTTTCTTTTTTCATGGTGGAAATTGGTAAATCGTCATTTACCTACTATCAAATATTATGTAACTGGATTATGGCATCCCTCTTCCGAGTTGTAGAATATTGTGTTGGGTCCTAGACTTAATATTTCATTTGGGTGTTATATTAAGGATTGAATCAACTAACTTGAATTTCTCCCATTTGTAGATGTCAAAATCTAACAACTGTGGTCTTCCCGAATCCTTTGGAAAAAGCTTTCCACTTGAAGATGATGTTCCATGATTGGATCATGGAAATGTGAATCATTCTTCACTTCCTCCACTTCCTCCAATAATTCTCCCTGACCCATGTGTTCGAAGACTTGAAAAGTTCAAGGTCACTCAAGCCCTATTGGCAAGCAAACACAAAGAAGGAAAGTCTGTATATGCTCACGTCTTGGATATGAAGTTGCATATTGACAAGTTAGGGATGTTGGGTGTCGATGTTTCAAGGAAGTTGGCTGTTGACTTGGTGCTTCAATCACTTCCTGAATCATATAGTGAGTTCGTTAAAGATTACTATATGACGGACCACGACATGACCCTCATTGATCTTACCTATTTGCTTATTGCTGCTGAATCAACAATGATTTGGCACACTAGTAAAGCAAATTTGACTGGTAGACGAATCTCCCAAACTTCCTTGGACATTAAAAATGGCAATGTTGGAAGTCCAGAAAAGTCATCTCTTCCCAATGGAAAGGGATTGACCATAGTCAAACCGTTCGACCGGATGGTAAAGAGAAAGGCAAATTCTAAGATTGTCTCTTGTGTCATTCCCAAAGAGTCCACTTGTTTATACTGCCATTTGAAGGACACTGGTTGCGAAGCTGCCCTGACTACCGGAGAGATCTAAGAGATGTGAGAGTCAAGATGTATGACTCTAGTTCAGGTAAAATCCACTCTCTAACTCTATTAAGTTCCTATCTATAGATTCTTAATAGATGATGTGATAAGATTGCATTTTGATGCTTTGTAGGATCAAAGAAAAAAAGGAAGCTTAACGGAAGAGTGAGCTGAGTCTGATCACGAAGAAATGGATTTTGATCACATGGTTCGAAGATCGGATTTTTGAGCTGCTGTTTCAGAGTTAGGATAGATTGCTTAGAAATGTTTAGTAACATAGTTTTCATTTGTAATTGTATTGTAAGGACAAGTTTTTCCGCACTTTTATATATAAAATAAATTTTGTTTTGTCTTATTTATTTATATATCCTTGCAATGACTTTTGTGAAAATTGATGTTTGTGTGTTTCTATTGTTAGCAATATTGAAAATGGATGTGATTCTTGTTATGTTATTTGTGGTAGTGTCAGAAATTTACAAAGAAGGAAAGATTCTCATCACCCAAGTTTCAATTAGACAGAAACTTTGAATCATGTGACTTATATTGTATGATGAATGAGAACCCTCATATTTATTAAGACTGATTCCTTGATTACATAAGTATGTGAGTCAAGTGAAGGACTAGGGGATCTAGTACACATTGTTGTGTACTAATTTAAGTCCACCACAAAGAACGATAAGAATATTCGTGATGATTTGCTAAAAGTTTGGTAAATATGGTTATGCTTACAAGATTAAGTGTAATTTGGAATTGTTGAAAAGGTTTCAATGAATAGCAAAACGAATAGGAATAATCAATTAGGCAGAAAGATAAAAGTTTCTCTAATCTAAAAAGAAGGGAGAGTACTTAAGTATCGTGCTTTATGATTGACTTAGTGATTATGAAACCGTGTCACAATTGATCCTCTAAGAACACCTTAGTGCATTAGTATGGCTAAGAAGAGGAATCGAAAATTGTTGAAATTCTTAAGTTAGAAGGTGAATCATACTTCGTTTCAAAATCAAGTCTTAGAGTCATACTCTGAGACTGTGACTTAAGTGACATCATCTTAAGAAGGTTTATAACACTCATCAAATGTGGTGTAGAAAAGTATCTTACTTCTACACATTTGAAATTGGTAAGTTGTGATGTCTTGGATAAGACAAAGACCGACTAGGACCAATTATGTGAAGTGTTTGTCTTGATAAGAACCCGCACTAACTCTTGAATATTTGTTTGTCAAGGAATGTTTCTTGAAAAGAGAATCTTATATGTCAAAAGGTCAGTAGGAGTCTTAATGATCTTGAAAAGTTTCAAGAATAAATCAAGAATAAACCTAGTTGTTCATCACTAGCACACGACTTGAGGTTTATAACCTATCGTGTTGACATATTCTTGTTTCTGTGCCATTCCAGTAAAGTTGACTACGAACATGAGTTCTAAAAATTCTCAATTGATTGCATAAAGCAAAGCACCTTGATTGGTGAAAGTTCATGGATCTGTATGGGTGAGCAGCTTGACTACTTGGAAGACATGGTAGGCCCTTGTGCTGCCGGATGACAAGAAATAAATATTGAACGAGTTCAGTCCATATGAGTTTGGATTTGTCAGAAACCTTGTCTTATGATTATGGTTATGACAAATTCACATGGATAAGAACACAAACACCATAAAACCTAAATGTCATAAGGTTTCTCTCCTTCATGAAAATGATTGTGAGGAAATCTTTCACCAGGAAGATTTTTAGGAGATAGCGATTGTGTAAATTGCATTTTCAAATTCGATTATGATTACGACATCCCTCTTCATAGTTCGAATTGTGAGATTTGGCAATTAGTTTGAACATTTGGGACTTACTGCTGTAAGTTCTAATATAGTTTAGACACACATATGAGTTATCTAAGGTAGATCATAACGTTCTATCATGCAAATCCTAAGTAGATCATAAGCCCTAAAGTAACATGTGATTCACAAATTCACAAATCAAAGCATATCATAAAACATGTGTAGGTATTTTGGGTAAACTTACTTGATCTCGGTCGATTGCATGCACCACACCCTTTTTCTTTTATTAGAAAACTCTTTTAAAAAACATTTCCCTTTGAAAAATCTACCAAACCCTCAGTTTGAATTCAGTCACACCCGAGAGTATGCCTGAATCCCTCAAACCAAGGATCTGATACCAACTTGTAACGCTCCAAAAATCAAGACCAAACATTTTAATTTTTACAATAATAAAATCATTTTAAAAAATGTTCAAAAAACCATAACGGAATCAAATTATAATCAAAACATCCAAATACATTAAAGTCAAAAAAAAAAGTGAAGCAATGTGGTGTGTGCAATACGATCACCCCAAGCTTTTCCCCTTGTGTAACAATCTGTTTAATGATAATTAAAATAAATAATAAACCCAGAGCCCTAAGATGTATATTTATAATTTATATTATTTTATAATGGCCCTAAAATCAATAATATTTAATAGAGAGTGGGTTTCGGGGAGCCAAATGATATATTTTAGACTTTCGGGGGTCAAAGTATAATATTAGGATTTATTTTGTAAAGATTTTTAGAAGTCAGGGTGTGTTTGGTAATTATTGGACTTGATTTGAAAGGGATTTTAGAAGGCAGGGTATAAAAGGTAAATTATGTACCTAGGTTGAAAGAAATTTGTCATGGAGGGGCTATATGGTAACTTAAGGATCTGTTTTGAAAAATTTATGGGTAGAAGGGACTGGAAGTGTCAAGCATGGGAACTTTGTATGAACACGGGATTGGATCCAATAACTTGTTTTCCTATCGTTGGAACATACGAACCCTAACCCTAAGTTTCTATACCACCAGCCTCCATCACCATGTGTAGCATCTTCAGCCGCCACCATGAGAAGCTCCAAGATCGCCGCCTGCTGCCTCGCCGAAACACAACCCTGCTGTCGGAGACGTCATGGCAGCTAGGTGAACCATCGAGAACCACCAGAGACGTCATAAATAACTGAAGATAGTACCGAGACGAAGGAGGAAGCTGTGAACGACGGGATATGGATCGTGCACGACAGAAGGCTCTCGAAAAAACCGATGAGAACTCATCACCACCACCTGTTGCCGCTGCTCTGCCACTGTTAACCACCATCTCGGGTGGCTGTGGGCTTTCGAGTGCGTTGGATTGACATTTCGAGTACCTTTGGTGTTGTAGTGGCCGGAGATTATAATCAGCACCACCGTGAACTACCGCCAACCACCACTGTCCGAGGTGGTAGTGGGTGGTATCTCACTAGATTAGACTTTAATTAATGTAAATATTGAACTGTTGGATTAATTGGTTTTTGATTTGGCTGGAAATCATAATTAGGGTTTAGAAAACTCTAATTTTAGGAATATGTATTTTGGATTTGTCGGGACCCTCGTAGGATCATTGGTTTGGAATTTTGAACTATGCCCGACTAAGTTGGTCTAGTAGAGTAATGGACTTAATGGATTAAGTCCTTAATGGGTTAAGTAGGAACACTTAACCCTAATCGTCATTTTATGTGAAAAATCCTAATTGGGTTTGGGTTCTTATTGGGCCATTTATTGGACTAAGCTGTTGTGGGCCTTCTTGGGCCAATTGGGAACATATTTATGGTCTAAGAAAATTATTAAGCTTTAGGATAAGGCGCATTGGAAAGCTTTGGGCTTAATTTGGATAATTGGGGCATAAGTGGGTCGTAATTGGGCCTTGAGGATTATTAGCTATTGAGCCATCAGAATGCCAAGTGTTTGGACTAGAATAAATGGTTGGACAATAAGATAAGCCCATGTAGAGGTTTGGGCCCAATTTGGAAAATTGGGCCATATGTTGGGCCTTGGTTAACTATTAGGCTTTTGGGCCTTCAAGGTGTGAGTTTGGGCCTTGGTTGTGAACCAAGCTAGGTTAAGGGTAAAATGGTCCATTTACCCTAAGTGTAGATTATAGTTGTGTATTGGAACCCAATTATTAATTGGGTGTCGTTTTGATGATTGACAGTTCGGGAGCCGGTTAACCAGCAGCTTGAGTTTTATCCGTGGGACTTCAGCAGTGTCAGGTGAGTCTCCTTACCATACCAATGGGTCTAAGGCACCAAGGCCGGCCCATTTTATGATATGTGGTACACTAGCTGTAGTAGAGACATGTGTTATGATATTTAGCTTTATGCTAAGTGGTATGCTAGTGATTATGTGATACTTGTATGGAAGACCCCAGGGGGAGCCCGTCGCAGTTGGATATAAGACCATGTGGGGGAACCCATGGAGTTACTAGGTAAAGACCATGTGGGGGAGCCCATGGCGTTCCTAGGTAAAGACCATGTGGGGGAACCCATGGCATTATGTTATAAGACCTTGGGGGAGCCCACGACATCCTTATATGTTTATGTATGTGTTATGTAGTATGGTAGATACTTCTGTGATATATGATATGCTAGTTCATTATGTGAGTATTGCATGGAAGACCCCGAGGGAGCCCTTGCCAGTTGGATATAATACCATATGGGGGAGCCCATGGCATGAAGGTATAAGACCTTGGGGGTGCCCACGACATCCTTATATGTTGGTATGCATGGATTATATGGTAGAGATAGCTTTTATAGCTAATATGATATGTGGCATATGGTAGAGATAGCTTGTATAGCTAATATGATATGTGGTAGAGATAAGTTTTATAACTATGATGATATGTGTTATGTGGATTGTGTGTGGGGTATGCTCTGGGGAACTCACTAAGCTTTGTGCTTACGATTTACAGTTTTGGTTTCAGGTATCATCGATTTTGAAAAGAAGGGCTCGAATTGATTGCAGTGCACACACCTACGATTTCTGCAATGAATGATTTTGGGATGAACTCTAATAAATGTTTTACTTAATGATGATTTCAAATGTTTGAAATAAACGGTATCAATGTTTTAGCTATATTAAAAATGAAATTTTTACCCTTGATTTTTGGGTCGTTACAAGTTGGTATCAGAGCCTTGGTTTGAGGGATTCGGTTATATTTTCGGGTGTGTCTAAACTGAAACTAATTATCTGTAAAGTTTTCAAAAAAAGAAAAATGTTTTCAAGGTAAAAGTTTTCTAAGATAAAAAAGGGTGTGGTGTATGTAATCAGCCGACAGTGAGGATGGATGGATGTGGATAGCATGAGTTTGGTATTTGGGTTGAATGTTCTATGATAGTTCTTTGGATCGGAGTGCTATGCGTGAATGCTGCTTGATTTGTGCTTTGTGGAACTCTTGAGTGATGGGAGTCAGCTACTAAGTGGATATGATGATGTCCAGGAGGTGGATGGATGGCATCATGGGGAGTTCTTCAGCAGCTGATGGTAGGGCGAGGTTGGGAACCTAGGGGGAGCCTAGGAGTTGCTTGGGTGGATATTGTGTTGCTTTTTAGAGGATACTTGGTGCACCAGTGGAGTAGGTGACTTAGAGGATTCGGGAGGATTGCTGAGGAAAGTATGGATAGGTTTGGAAGGTACTATGGGCCCGTAGCACAAGATCCATACTCGAATCAGTGAGAGTCTTGGAGAAACTAAGAAGCTTATGGGTAGGAGAATTCTTGGAGGATAGCTTCTGTGTAGAATGAAGATGAGCACGCAAGGGGAAGGACCAGGGTTTGGTCCTGGCTCCGGTGGTGAGCCAGTTAGCGGAAGGACTACCAGGATTTTGAGTTCGCCTTGTTTTTTTTTATATCTGGCGGCAAGGATTGATTGTGCGATCTATTGCACTTTCAGGATTGGAGACTTTGTATTGGGAGTAGTTTGTAGCCGTGTTAGGGCACATGTTGCTTCAGCTACAACAGTTCAGCCGTGAATGATTGAGCTGGTGAGTGTGCCAGGGTGCGAGACCCTGAATGATATGATTTCTAGAGCTCGAGATGAAGGATTGATTTGGAGAACATTGGGAAGAGGGGACATGTAAGTCCCCAAAAACGCTTGACGTATCAATCCGATCCACTTGATGGTGCGGAATCCCAATCAATTGGATTATGCAAGATAGAATGGAGAAGAAGAAGAAGAAGAACTTGATGAATCTTCAATGTATTGATGAAATGAATGATGATCCAACATAAGATTCACACACACACACACACACTTTTTCTCTCTAACTTTCTCTCTCTAAAACATGATATGAAATCAATGAATGAATGCTCCTCTAGAACATCCCTCCCCTCTTAGACAATATGGCCAACCCCAGACTCCTCACCCTTACCTTTATATATATGAATGGATAAACCCAAAGCCCGAACCCAATACCCAGACCAAAAACACATGAGTTTTCAGTCCAAGCTACAAATAATCCCAATAATATTTTCGCCTCAAGAATAAAAACAATAAATGCGTAGAAAAGAAAAGTATAAACCAATGTTAGACCCAACAATCTCCCCCTTGGTTTATAGCTTTCTTTTCTTTTGACCCAACAAACGCCCCCTAAAATTGTAGCTTGCATTTCTTGTCAATCTTCAATATGATCTTGGATTCAGCATTAATCTTCAATTTCTTCACAACTTCAAGATGATCATATGAATCTTCTATATGAATGACTTCATCTTGAACAGTTGGCTTTAAACGCACGTTGGGTGTGGAGGCTTCAGGTAACGATTCTTGAAAATCAGCACTTTCAGCTTAAGAATTTTCAAAGAGAATAACAGAGAACGAATCTTCTGGATCACTTCAGCAGATTCATAGATAGCAGCAAATTGATTGAGGAGGCTTCAATGCAATTTGTCACATATTCTTCAAATACAGCTTCACCATGCTTTTGGGGTTGAAAGACTGAATGTTGAAAGAATAATTTTCATTTCTAGTTCCTTCAAATGAATATTCTTCGACAATCACGGTTGAAGCCTTGGCTCAGAAAATCTCGATACAGTCTCCATGAGTCTCATCTACATCTGAGTTCCCTGATTCGCTTTTCAAGACAAACGAAACTTTGAAATAAGAACAAAACTAAAAGAAAACATAGCACACAATATTTTTGGATTTTTCATATCTTCTGAAAAAAATAAAATAGAAACAAAAATATTTTTGGATTTTTGATTTTTTTGATACAAAAATAACACTATTTTTTGTTTAATTTTTCTGATTTTTGTTTGATTTTTTTAAAGATTTTTTAATTCTCTCCCTAAATTTGTGCATAAAGGAAAACTATGAACAAATTTAACCAAAAAAATAATAGCTAAATTTAAGACTGATTTGGGATCAAAGTTGTCAGGCGGTTCAATATCGTTTATCAGTACACACCTACATGTTTAGATCTGGTCAATCACTCGTATTGTGGTCCACATAAACACATAAGATATTTGACAAACTGAACAAATTATAAGTGAAAAGACATTGTACCTATATTCCAAAATGGACCATTTAGCTGACGTCGACCAAGGATAGTGTTGTCCACTTAAATTCAACAGCGAGATCTACAAACCACCTTTTAAGTAGTTCAATTTTAGATGTACTAGAACGTGTTCCCCATTTCCTGACATACCCCGGTAATCAAAAACTTCCAAAGAACTCCTTACTTTAGGTGAGTAGACAATCATTAAGAAAGAAGTAAGATATAGAAATGCATATGTTGCATCCCTGGTCGGATATCTTCCAATCATGCAGAGGGAAGAACATATGACTAACATAGATAGAGGCTTATAGGGATAGTAGGGTGCATATGCTATGTCCCAGGTCGGATCTTTCGATCTCACGGAGGGGACAACATATGACTACCAGATAGAAAGATTTTCATAGATAAGGATATACATAGAGATAGAGTTGCATATGTTGCATTCCAGGTCGGATATGTTCCAATCATGCAAAGGAAGCAAAATATGACTGATAGATAGAAAGCAAGAAAATAATTTCCTACAGACCTACTTTATCAGAACCCACCAATTGCCCTATCAGTATTGAAATTAAGGACATGAGTCCATACATCTAGGAAATGTTAAGCCATAATTCTAGATACATATGATTTTTAGTGTATCCTGCAGGTTCCCATGTTTACCTCACTACTCAATTTAACCGAGCGTCATATTGTCCGCCCAAATAGAACTATCTAAGTCCATACTGCGAAGTCCTTTCATTTTTAATCTATGTCTAGTCCTTTTGTATCCTTTGTGCCTACCAGCACATTGAACACAGAGTCTAAACAATTTGGCTTTAGTGCATTATATGATTTTCAAAATGCCCTTTAGTACTAAGCTTCATATCACTTCCCAAACAATACCTACAAACCAAAATCTATAAGAAAATAAAAGATTGTCTTCAAAACGAATCATTTTAAGAAAAACTCAGGAGTATCGAGAAGAAAACTCAAACCGTAAGTTACCAATTGAATTTGCATCCAGAAGGTCTGAGAACATCACGCATATTTCAATCTCAGAAATAGATCTGAAAATCATTCACATTGTTAAGCACAAACCCCATATGTGATCCTTTCTATTCTTCCTTTCCCGTAAAGGACACATACTCTCAAACACAGTTCTGAATGTTATACAGTTGAGATATGTCCCCTATCATGTGCTTGGAACAGCCACTATTAATAAACTGAAGTCTGATGATATGCCTCCATAGCTACTCCAGCACAGAGTGCGAGATTAACTGGTCTTTGGAACCCAGGCCATTTTGAAACTGGGTTGACCTTTGTCATCTGTTCAAGGTACTCTCTCCCATGACATATCCTGTTTATCACAAACAAAAGATGAAGAAATGTTAGAATCATTAGAAGATTTGGGAGAATGAACCTTTGATACCAATCTGTAGTTGGGTTTAACCCATTTCTTGTTCGATCGGTTGGGTGCTTTATCGCTTGCTGTTGAACTTGAAGTTGATCGTCGAGATGACTTTGACCTAACCGGTCTTGGTTTCACTGGAGCATCTCTTGAATTTGGCTTCTTGGTCGGCATTCCCTTCTTGTCCTTGGGAGTTGGATTCTTGGCCTTCTTGGCATTCCAGTCGCCATTGTTTGAACGTTGCCTCGACTGATTTCTTTTGGAAAATTTTCCTCTTTGCATGTTCTGCCATCCTTGTGTGTAGTATGGAACATATGCACGATTTGGACAATTTCTGGCAATGTGTCTAGGTGTTCCACAGTCAAAACATGTCTTTTTCTTCATGTGGGAGTTATTTCTTCATACCCCGAGTAGTGTGCCCTTGCCTCATTTCTGATTGTTCCCACATACAACAAGCCAGCTGTTTCACTTGTTGTGGTAGCATGTATTTACCAACAACAGATTGATTAGAAGCAATAGATTCAGAAGCAACATATTCAGAGTTCAAGGAGTCATTTGTTTGAAAATCAACAGAATCTGCAGAATTAGAATTAATTATGTTCTCCTTCTCTTCATCCTCCACTACTTTACCTGCACATGAAGTAGAACCATTAGTATTCTTCACCTCAATATTCTCAGTTGGCCCAGATTGTTTAGTCTTAACCGAAGTTGGCATAGGGGGTTACTAAGCAAGTATTTCTTCCTTGTTGGTTTCAATGGGTGGGTTATAGTTGCCATTGAAAGGAGGTGGCACATTGTGATACCCTAGAACCTTAGTTTGATTATCTTTAAATGTCAATTCTTTTCTATCATCGATGCAACTACCTCACTTGACACATCAAATTTCTTAAAAGTAAATTTGCATCTTTATATTTAGCTTTCAATGCATCAAGTTCGGCAGTCACGTTAGCAAGCTGTTCCTTAACATAGCTATAATTTTCACATTTATTGCTATATTCTTCTTGAAGTTTTCGGAAGTCCTTGGTTTTGGCCTCTAGTTGTGCTTTTAAGGGTTTTTGAATTTTCTAAAAAGTATATCCTTCATACTTAAGGTCCTCATTTTCTCTTCTTAATAAGTCGATTTGATCACGGAGAAACTGAATCGTAGCTTCACAAGATTAAGAACATGGAGTTTCATCGACCTTGGTGTTTGAAGAACTCATTGTTTACGAAAAATACCCTTTGATTTGAAATCTTGAAAGTCAACCTTAAAAGTCAAATTTAAAAAGTCAAACTTAAAAGTCAAACTTGAAAAGTCAAACCGAAAAGGTAAACGTGAAAACTTGAAAGTTAAATGAGAAGGTCAAAGTTTAATGTCAAAGGTAAAACTTGAAAGTCAAAGTCAATTTTAAAGGTCAAAATTGATAATGAAAAATTAAAAGTCAAAGCTTAGGGCCAAAAATGAAACTTCAAAATTTGAAAATTTGATTTTTGGGCCAAAATTGACAAAAATCCGAAATTAGAACTGAAAATGCGAGGCTACTTGAACTAAACCGGGAAAATGTTAAACATGTGGCATACTAGACCGATTTGTAAGACTGTGGGTTATGTGTACATGAGACGCGAGTTCGATCCGTGTTCCACCTAATTTTTGATATATATGCTGCTGACCGAGAACTAGGCCACAATCGACGACCGCAAACATGGATGGCTGACCGAACACATGCAAGACCTCGCACCGAAAACCCTCCGAGGCTGACCACACGCGTGATCTCACACCGCAAACGGCTTTCGGCTGTAAACGCTTTAGACCAAGAACAATTTACGACCGAGAACGCACCGAGGAACCCTAGTCTGAGATTTTCGGCCGTCGCTGTACCCTCGCTGGTTACGACAAAAAAATCCGATTTTTTCACCTTTTGACTCCAAAACTTGATCAAAAACTCATTTTTATGAAGATCACGAAGAACAAACCCCCAATATTTCTTAAAGAACTAATAAAAAATGCCAAATGCTTCAACAAAAAGTCCAAAAATGCTCAAGATCTTGCCAACATGATTGATACAATCCAAGCTCTGATACCAACAGTAAGTCCCCAAAAATGCTTGATGTATCAATCTGATCCACTTGATGGTGCGGAATCCCAATCAAGTGGATGATGCAAGATAGAATGGAGAAGAAGAAGAAGAAGAAGAAGAAGAAGAAGAACTTGATGAATCTTCAATGTATTGATGATCTGAATGATGATCCAACATAAGATTCACACACATACACACTTCTTCTCTCTAACTTTCTCTCTCTAGAACATGATATGAAATCAATGAATGAATGCTCCTCTAGAACACCCCTCCCCTCCTAGACAATATTATAATCCCCACACTCCTCACCCTTACCTCTACATATAGGAATGGATAAACCCAATACCCAGACCAAAAACACATGAGTTTTCGGTCTAAGCTATAAATAATCCCAGTAATATTTTCGCCTCAAGACTAAAAACAACAAATGCTTAGAAAAGCAAAGTATAAACCAATTTTAGACCTAACAGGACCAGATCGGGTGCCTATATTGGAGGGTCCCGGAAAGAGACCCAAGAGTTCGGGTCAACTTTTGAGAGACCAACAGGGCCGGATTCAGTGCAGTTCTTGTGGGAAACTACACAAGGGAGTTTTTTGTTTCAAGGGTTTTAGTAAGTGTATCTATAGGTTTGTTTCCCCGCTTGTTTTTGGGTTTTACCTTCAAACGTTGTCATATTCCATTTACATACTGTGAGTTATGGGGTGGTTAGTGAAAAGTCATTTCTCTCTTTGCTGGTTTGGAGCGTTCAATGTTATCTGGGTCTATGGTCGAGATCGGTTCAGAGACGTGATGCGGAAGGTCTATGGTCAGGATTGGTGACTCAACCATTATGCTTGGGTTGGATTTTGGAAGCGCCAGGTGAAGTGGTCTACTGCTGAGACTTTGGCCTGGGCATTGGTTATTTGGACTTCAAGATATAAGCGTGGCATCATTCAAGGCGTTTGAGATTACTAGTTTCGCTAGGATTTGTGAACTGTTCGTCTGATCTTTAGAAGTTGTGTGGCCTTTTGGGGTTTGGGACAGTAATAGAACACTAGCACAGGTAAGCACAGGTTGTTAGTAGTTTGGGTATTAAAGAGTAAAAAGGATTGGGAATCCTTTAAATCTCATGTATTGTGAAGACTTAGTCAAATCTAAGTGGGGGAGAATCATGCAAGTATTCAGAACAGGGGTAGGTATGAGACCGGGATGAGTTTCTCATCCTCATCGAGAATAATGACGTCCCAAGTGGCTATTTGGTTTGAGGGTTGTGTGAGTTTAGAGTTCGGTAAAACTCCACAACGTGTGATTCGTGTCATCTTGGAGCTTGATAGTAGAATTTAGGGAAGCAGGTTGGGGCTCCAGTCATGAATTGAGTTCAATTCGGGTGTTCGTTCGAGTGCATGCTCGACTCTATATGCATTTTGAATTGATAGATTAGGGGTAAGGCATTGGGTTGGGGTTGTGTTAGGATGAAAGTGTTGTAAGACTATGAGCAAGCCGTAGCATTCACTAACGGTCAGTTGGGGTGAAAGTGTTGTAATACTACGTGGGAGCCATAACATTCACTAATGGTCAGATAGGATGAAAGTGTTCTAAGACTACGGGGGAACTACAGCATTCACTCATGGTTAGTAGGGTGAAGGTGTTGTAAGACTACGGGGGAGCCATAGCATTCACAAGCGGTCAGATAGTGCGGCTAGGGCAGGAAGACTGCAGGGTAGCTGTGGCATTCACATATTTGTTCAGATGAATTAGGCTAGTGTGGGCCAGTTCACAAGGTTGTGAGTAGGTCAAAACATAATTGAATTAGGAAACGGTGGGTCGAAGGAGGCCGAGTATGATGTAAGACTACAATTATTCTGGTAGCATTCACTTTTTGCGTTGGATTTAATGGCGATAGGTTGTTAGCGTATTACGATCAGATGGATCAAATAGATTGAAGGATCCATGAGTGGCGGTATAGATAGGGAACTTATTGTTAGACGATATATCCTTCAGAGGTCACATGGGACTGCTGCATGTGTTTTTGGCCCTGTAATCGGTTATGTGTCCAATGTTTCGAGTAGTTGACAGATAAGGTGAGATCAGAGAGGTCTCGGCTGCTTTCGAAAAGCAGCAAGTGGTAGCAAGAAGAGTCGAATTGGTTTTAGTGACTTGGAATTCGTGTGTGGAATTGCTTTTATTCGGGGTATATGATAAGTTGTTCGTAGTGGGGTTAAATAATCTCAGAGTGGTTGATCTGACCCTGTCACGCAACTCTCGTCTGAGTCTAACCGTTGCAAGGATAAGTCTCCTACTCAAAGGATTATTTGAGCTTCTATCAGGTATAAGTATTATAAAATGAAATTTGGGATGTGACTCTACTTTCTAGTGGGAACCTTAAGTTATCAGAAGTTGAGTAGCCAGTTGGGTGATAAGTGTAGTGAACTCGACAATGATTCGGTGTGGGCGGTCTGTCAGGGTGACAGACCATCTCAAGACTCCAGGTTTCAGATTAAGTAAACGGGATCATGTTACAAGGAATTCATTTCATCTTAGGGTTTTAGAACCCTGTAGGGTTGGTCTTAGTTGTCTTAGAAAGGCTGGGTATGGTTGTAGGTGTAGCCGTGTTGCTCAAGTTATTTGGCTTGTTAGGAGTGGTAAAGAATGATTTCGAGGACGAAATCTAATTCAAGTGGGGGAGAGTTGTAACATTCCATTTAAAATTAATTAAATAAATAACAAACCTGGAGCCCTAAGATGTAAAATTTTAATTTATATTATTTTATAATGGCCCTAAAATCAATAATATTTAGCGAAGAGCTGGTTTCAGGGAGCCAATTGATATATTTTAGACTTTCAGGGGTCCAAGTGTAATTTCAGGATTTATTTTGTAAATATTTTTAGAAGTCAGGGTGTGTTTGGTAATTATTGGACTTGATTTGAAAGGGATTTCAGAAGGCATGGTATAAAAGGTAAATTATGTACCTAGGTTGAAAGGAATTTGTCATGGAGGGGCTATATGGTAACTTAAGGATTTGTTTTGAAAAATTTATGGGTAGGAGGGACTGGAAGTGTCAAGCTCATAAGACCTTTGTATGAACACGAGATTGGACCCGATAACTTCGTTTCCTATCGTTGGAACATACGAACCTTAAACCTAAGTTGCTATACCACCAGCCACCATCACCATGTGTAGCATCTTTAGCCGCCACCATGAGAAGCTCCAAGGCCGCCTGTTGCCTCGCCGAAATGAAACCATGCTGCCGGAGACATCGTAACAGCCGGGTGAACCATTGAGAACCGCCGGAGATGTTGTAAACAGTTGGAGAAACCACCAAGACAAAGGAGGAAGCTATGAACGGATAGATATGGACCGTGCACGACGGAAGGCTCTCGGAAAAAATGAAGAGAATTCGTCACCACCACCTACTGCCGCCGCTCTGCCATTGTTAGCCACCATCTCGGGTGGCTATGGCCTTTCGGGTGCGTTGGATTGACATTTGGAGTACCTTTGGTGTTGTAGTGGATGAAGATCATAGTCACCACCACCATGAACCACCGCTAACCACCCTTGCCCGAGGTGGCAGTGGGTGGTAGGTACCCGACTAGATTAGACTTTAATTAATGTAAAAATTGAACTATTGGATTAATTGGTTTTTGATTTTGTTGGAAACCCTAATTAGGGTTTAGAAAACCCTAATTTTGGGAATATGTATTTTGGATTTGTCGGGACCCGTGTAGGGCTATTGGTTTGGAATTTTGAATTATGCCCAACTAAGTTGGTCTAGTGGAATAATGGACTTAATGGATTAATTCCTTAATGGGTTAAGTAAGAGCACTTAACCCTAATCGTCATTTTATGTGAAAAAGCCTAATTGGTTTTGGGTTCTTATTGGGTCATTTATTGGACTAAGCTATTGTAGGCCTTCGTGGGCCAGTTGGGAACAAATTTATGGACTAAGAAAATTATTGGGCTTTAGGATAAGGCCAGTTGGAAAGGCTTGGGCCCAATTTGGAAAATTGGGCCATAAGGGGGTCATAATTGGGCCTTGAGGATTATTAGCTATTGATCCATCAGAATGCCAAGTGTTTGGACTAGAATAAATGGTTGGGCCTTAAGATAATCCCATGTAGAGGTTTTGGCCTAATTTGGGAAATTGGGCCATATGTTGGGCCTTGGTTGACTATTAGGCTTTTGGGCCTTTAGGGTGTGAGTTTGGGCCTTGGTTTTGAACTAAGCTAGGTTAGGGGTAAATGGTCCATTTACCCCAAGTGTTGATTATGGTTGTGTATTGGAACCCAGTTACTAATTGGGTGTCGTTTTGATGATTGACAGTTCGGGAACCTATCAACCATCAGCTAGAGTTTTACCCTCAAGACTTCAGCAATGTGTGGTGAGTCTCCTCACCATACCAGTGGGTCTAAGGAACCAAGGCCAACCCATTTTATGATATGTGGTACACTAGCTGTAGTAGAGATATGTGGTATGATAGTTAGCTTTATGCTAAGTGGTATGCTAGTGATTATGTGATATTTGTATGGAAGACCCCGGGGGGAGCCTGTGGTAGTTGGATATAAGACCATGTGGGTGAGCCCCATGGCATGATGGTATATGACCCAGGAGAGAGCCCACGACATCCTTATATGTTTATGTATGTGTTATGTAGTATGGTAGATACTTCTGTGATATATGATATGCTAGTTGATTATGTGGGTATTTCATGGAAGACCCCGAGGGGAGCCCGTGGCAGTTGGATATAAGACCATGTGGGGGAGCCCATGGAATTCCTAGGTAAAGACCATGGGGGGAGCCCATGGTATGAAGGTATAAGACCATGGGGGGAGCCCACAACATCCTTATATGTTGGTATGCATGGCTTATGTGGTAGAGATAGCTTTTATAGCTAATATGATATGTGGCATGTGGTGGAGATAACTTGTATAGCTAATAAGATATGTGGTATGTGGTAGAGATAACTTTTATAACTAAGATGATATGTTTTATGTGGATTGTGTGTGGGGTATGCTCTGGGGAACTCACTAAGCTTTGTGCTTACGTTTTTAGGTATCATCGATTTGGAAAAGAAGGGCTCGGATTGATCGTAGTGCACACACCTATGATTTCCGCAATGAATGATTTTGGGATGAACTCTGATAAATGTTCTACTTAATTATGATTTGAAATGTTTGAAATTAATGGTATTAATGTTATAGCTATATTAAAAATGAAATTTTTACCCTTGATTTTTGGGTCGTTACACCTTGGATCCAAAAGTACATGGATTCAGAAGTACCTGAAACATAATAAATAGTAAGCACAAAGCTTAGTGAGTTCCCCAAAATAACACATTCCATACATATCAAACATATAACGGGCCCCGCCCGAAATAGATTTGTCAGAAATATGAGATGTGCCCTGCCTCATCACATTTATCAGGCCCCGCCCTGGTATACATACAAGCACATAAACGTATGCAAGAATCACACAAAAATAAATAACATACAATATACTCATCAGCCCCCGCCCGGCATACATAAAAAATATCATACATGCAAGAGTCACACAGACAACTAGCATCCGAATCATAATAAACCATGGGTCGGTATTGGTGCCTTTGATCCGCCAAGAACAGTGAGGAAAGTCACCTTAAACTACTGAATCTCTCAGATAAATACTTTGGCTACTGATCCGAAAAAATCCCTGTGCTAACACGTCAAATAATATGCAATCAATAATTCGGTTACAACCCATAATTGGGATCCTAGTCCAACTGTCCAATACTCAGTGTAAATGACCATTTTACCCCTTCCTAACTTGGCCCAAAATCGGAGGCCCAATCCAATATCATAAAAAAACCCAATATGGCCCAAAGCTCTAAAAGATTCCCAAAACGCATTATAGGCCCAAACACAAGAAGGCCCAAATCCCATCAATGGCTTAAAGTCAAAAAGGTTGATGACCCATCAAGGCCCAAACTCCCCTTGTCTGAAAATGGCCCAAAGTCGCAAACGCCCAATCCAGTCCTAATATGTTGCACGTACCTGACGTACGCCCAACATACCAGGTTGCATGCATGTCACGGACACGGTCACGTACGCACAACACCCAACATATGCGCCTATTAAGCACTTTTTCCTTAAGTGCTTAATACTAGCATTACAACATGCAAATTTCTGATCCAAGTCTAAATGAACGTCTCAATCTATAAAGTCGTGAACTTGGAGCCTTTGCATGGCTCAAAAGTACCCAAATATAACTTTTAGCATTCGACTTTCACCATAATGACCTAAACACATGCATGGTTGATCCACAACCATCAAGATGATAACTTTATGGACTAAGGACCTCAAAAACATCAATAGAAGCAACTCCTAACTTCTGGAGTGGAAGGGATCCACTAGATCTCATTATATGACCAAAATGGGACCAAAACTTCATAAAGACTAGATCTAAGAAAACAAGGAGTAAGTTCAAAGGTTTATACCTCAATGAAGCTGGAAATGGTGAGATAAATCTAGATCTACAAGCTCAAGACACACCAAAGTGTTCTTCTTCCTTCAATTCACCAAAAACACCACCGAAACTCACTTCTAAGATCAATTCTCACAAATGGAAATTAGGGTTTTTATCTCAGGGTTTGGAGGAGTGTATTTTTAACATAAGATGCACCCAAAGAAACATGAGTTGCTTAAATAGGGCACAAACCCTAAAAATTAGGGTTTTCCCCTACTCAGCATACGCCCAACGTACTCCCATGTACGCCGAACATACGTGGGTACCTCTGTGTTCAACCTTTGCGCCAGTATGCTCAACGTACTCATAGAGTACGCCCATCATACTCGACTAGGGACCAAAATGAAAAGAACTTACAAATAGGGTATAAAAGGAACATACCCCTAAATCGCGAATGTTACACTTGTGATGTGTATGTTGACATATTTGTTAATAAAGAAATTACAAAGGGCATATTTGTATGCAAAAGCATATTACCATATGGTACGTATCTTCCTTGAAACTTCTTGATCTTAGGTTAAACGGTCAACATAATATAATGTATTTATGAGTATGGAAGTACATATGTTTTGTTGCTTAGCTTGCTGGAGGTTAGTCTTAAAACATGATCTACCTTGAAACTTCTTGATCTTAAGTCATTGCGTTTGTTTTTTTCTAGTATTAGCATAAATGGCGTCCAAAAGGTGAGCTTTGGGCTTAGTCTTCAATCAGCTCCTTCACTTCGTCATGAGTATGGCTCACTAACTTGTATCTTTGAAATTATGGATGATGTGAAAACATGGAATGCAAATTATCCTCTCGAGTTGACCATTTTTCTATGTATGTTTTGGTGTCTTTTTTAGTCTTTTTATTTGAGGCTTATCGAGGTGTATGGTTGTTAATAACTCTGTCAATGTACATTTTGATTGTATTATTGTTAAATACATGTCATGTGTACTTGATAAAATTTCGTACTTTACTTTTTACTATTTGTTAGGTTGTTAACCCCTACAAATAATATGGGTACAATAAACTCTAAATATCACTACAAGGCTGTAATTAGAACATATCACAAAGCAAGTAGGGTCAGTCTACAGAGACACAAGACAAATTCCTATAGCTATTTACATAAGGTACTAAAGTCACAAAATGGAGGATTCATTTAAATTTGTAGAAAAGAAAGCTAAATACATGCAATGAAAGATTTTGTAACTTGCTAATAAAATAGTTTCGATCCCATAGTAAACTCATGTGTCATGAAATACAATCATGAAATGAAGTTAAGTCATATTCTATCTAAGTTGGTATTTGAAAACACTAACAAGCTCTATCATTTTCCATTCACCAAATTGTTTGATCAAAATAAGCCCTTTGAGCGAAACCTAGCCTTACTAACCTAATCTAGACAAGCTCTTACAATTAGATTGAAATACCACATTAAGATTAGTGTGAATGTTCCCAACAATGTTTAATATTTATCATAAGTCCAGAAACATAAAAACATGCAATTATAGTTTACACCAAAGTTAATCCCATCATAGAACCAATTTGATGCTTACATTTTAACTACAATCCATAAAACGATTATCGATTCCATAAGTTGAATAACAAGAATGAAATAATAACCCTAATTCTAGTGGCCAATATGAACCAAAATTAAATCAAACATTAGGTTAAAATGAAACTACAATTTCTAGATATAATCATGAACATAACATAAAATCACATGATTAAAAGAATAAACACAACCATATTATGGAATCGAAATAAAATGGCTTTAACCGGACATGGACTCAAGCTTGAATTCAAAGTCTATAAATAGAAATGACAAGATTAATTCGTATTACAATTAAAAAGTAAAATGGTTCCATGTGAATTATAGCAAGAAATGATGATAAAAATTTCCTCTAAGTCCATGAAATGAGAGAGAGTGTGAAAGACCCTAAAAATACCGAAATAGTTCATTAGGAAAAACTGCCAAAAGGTAGTTTTCGGGATCCACAGGCCCTATGTGGATTTACATTGATTCCATGCGCCCATGTGGAAGGGAAAGTAGGGTGCCATAATCGGAAATTCATCTAAAGTAGAATGTTGAATTTGGCCTATTTTGGATTTCACACGTCTCGTGTTGATTTTTACTGAATCCACACACTCTATGTCAGCTTCCACAAGCCCCGTGTGGATTTACACTGAATCCACACGCCCCATATGCAGAAAAGTCAATTCTTGGATTCCAACATGCCTTGTGTACTCTTCTATGCCTATTTTCACGAGTCCCGTGTGAAACCTTCTAATTAGATGCTCCTTGAATGTTCTAACTTGTTCATTTCTGATCCGTTTACTTCCAAATTTTGTCCTGGGCTTCTATAACATCCTTAAAGTGCATCCTATTCTTCCAATATACCAGAAAAATGTTGGGTCAAAACCCTAAGAACGATTTGATGAACATAATGCGGAGAATAAGAACGAACACAATAATGACGATATGTCGAATGATCAAACGATTTATTCAAGAACATGAGGAATAAATTAGACTATAAGAACAAATTAAAGTAAATCTACTCTACCTAAGAAACGTCATTATGTTTGGCGGCTACATTTTGCCTCACTCTTAACCCTAATTATGAATAATACATGACAATATATAGGGAATTAGACAAGTCTTGGGCCTAATAACCTACGCTTCATCAAGGGGGCCCATTGTTATAATCCATGGAGTACTTTGAACCCTACATTCTCCCCTCAAAGTATGGAATGCATGACAAGGCTTCAACCTCCAAAGCAAGCATCTTGCAAATAAGAAAGGATCTCATGACGAGGAATATCAAAAGCAATCCACGAATCTTGATTCTTTAGTTGTCTTTAAAAATGGGTTCTAGGTTATATAAACCAAGCACTGAAGTGATGTTTTTTAACTTCATTTTCTAATGTAATCCCAAAGATCTTCAAAAAAAGTCAAACCCGCCGTAATAACCCATTTCGGAATTAAGAAACAAAATCACTTCTTGTCATTGAAGAACTCCCCCTCCAAGTCACAATGATCTTCAATTAATCCAATGATATAAGCCACCAAAAAATATCATGTAACAACCCAAAGTTAAGATTTGTAACGTTACTTGATCGAGTAATCACTAAAAGTCGGAGATATATCAAAGCTTTAGAAGAGTTCTTCTTGAAATTTTTTTGTAAAAGCTATTTCTCTATAAAATCTTTAGAAGAGTTCCTCTTTAAATTTTCTATAAAAGCTACCTTCATATCGACACCAACCACAAGCTTCATCAAGAATCTTCAAATTTGAAAAGTCACAAATCCAATTTCGAATGGCCATATCAAATTCTCCCCCTTTTTATAATAAAAAACATGATTATAAAACTTTCAAATGGTCATGAGAATGATCTTGAATGGATAAACAAATACTATGCTCCTCGGGACAAAATGTGACATCCCCATTTTCACAGCCAGAAAAGACCGATTTTGTTTATGCTTTATAAAAATCAGAGTTCCTTTTTTTAATAAAAATGTTGTGGAATTTGTTCCCAGTAAAACATGATAAATACGTTATCAAATCATTTATGAAGAAATGTATTTTTATTCATTTTAAAATATTTGGGATGTCATCGTCAATACATAAACATAAGCATAAACAGAACTTACATTCATTATCACTAGTGATTTATATCTCCTTAATCTCTCAGTGTAATGTAACTTCATATCGATACCTGTGATATAAATAAACTGAGTGGGTCAGGTTGGGAAACCTGGTGAGTACATAGGGTTTTCAACCCACAATAATATAATTATTATGTTTAAACAATCAAGCAATCAACACAATTACCCATCCCCATTATCTTCTTTATTCTTAAGGATCTACCTTAAGAATCAACTATCTCTTGTTCATTCATTCCTAAGGATCATCCTAAGGAATTGGCATGAAGTCCATCGTTGCCATGGTTTACACAACGGGCACTAAGTCTGCATAGTCGCCAGGGTTTAGGCATCAAGTCTGCATGATCACCAAGGTTTAGACATCAAGTATGCATGATCACCAAGGTTTAGGCATCAAGTCTGCGAGATCTCCAAGGTTTAGCGTACACCGGGTGAACAGATCGTTCACAACACTTACAGGTTGCGAGCCTGCTAGTGTTCCACTGGACTGTCTAGAATAGTCCATGGTTGTCATCCATACTTTGTTGAATGACGGGGCCATCGTTTGCGAAAAGGCTTCTCACATCGTCCACCCCTCACCCTCACCTCATGGTCTATTACACCTCTCAACTCATCATCCAATACATCTACCCATGTTTTACCCCGACATTATCGTAGATATAAAATACATATACAATTTAAATCATTTAAAACATGTATAAACTCGTTCATCCAGCATAGATAGCAAGTATACAGATAATATGCACACATAGCACGTAGTTTATATAAAAAACTTCATATCTATGTGTAAGATGAAAGTAGCTATGCACTGATCACTTGAAAATGTGGTGATTCTGAATTCAGACAGCGCTTCGTTACTCTTAAAACAATTTCTCTCGACAAAACCTAGTATCATTACCACTAGGGTTTAGCTTAATATTCACCGAGACTAAATAATAGGTTAGCTATTATTACTATTATATAAGCGTTAAACAATACTTATATAACCCATAATAATAGCCCAAGTATTTATTATAAGTTCCTAATAACGTTACTATAATTAAATAAAAGCTATATTAAAAATATCGTAGGCGTAGCTCAATTACATCGGGTTTTTCTCAAAACCGGGCGCCGCTGGAGCAGCGTTCCAGAGCCTAAAGGCTCTTCTTCTTGGAGCCGTCGGGCACTCTTGGGCTTCCGCCTCGTGCTAGGGAGGTACCCAAGGCTTTTCGGGGGGTTTTGGGGCTAGAGAGAAGTTCTAGAGAGAGAGGGGAGTGATGGGAGGTGTGAGGAGTGAAGAGGGCTTCACCTCTTATTTATAGGAGGCTGGAGGGTCACTCACGTCGTGAGTTTTAAGGTGCTCACGTCGTGAGCCAAGCTGGCTACAGCCAGGCACAGCCTAGTGCTGACACGTGGCATCACACACAGGGTGGAAATCAGCCAATTTTCAAAAATTCATAACTTTCGCATACGAACTCTGTTTTTGACGTTCTTTTTTTCCACGCGTAGGTAAAAACAAGATCTACAGCTTTCATTTAGAATCCGTCGGATAATTCTCGACCGATCTTAAATTTAACAGTACGAGGACATTAGACTGTTAAATGACCGCGAAGAATTCGTAACTCCTTCATACGGACTCCGTTTTTGTCTGTCTTTTTACCGTTGAGTTCCTATTAATGAGATCTTCAACTCTCATTTAGGTCGCGTAGGCCAAAAACCGCTCGAACTAGAATTCGAGTTTCGGATCGTATACTGCTAAGTCGAAACTTCGAAAAATCATAACTTCCTCATACGATGTCAGATTTGGGCGTTCTTTTTATGGATACTCCCAGGTTAACATATTCTACGACTTTCATTTAGATTACTAAGGCTAAAAGTTGCTCTATCATAAGCTCACTATTTACGTCTTCCTGGTGTTGTGCCGGTTCCGTCGCGAAACTTCGACGGGTCATAATTTCTTCGTTATAACTCGGATTTCGGCGCTCTTTATATGTATGGAACCCTTGAGACATATTCTACAACTTGGTTAAGATTATTTATTCTAAATAATATTTTGTCGAAAATTCGTTTTCGACCCCTATTATTTTTAGATTGACTAACCCGGATCTACGAGCGTTACACAAAATGAAATAAACAATGAAGTTTAAAATCCGCAATAGTCGGAAAAATCTAACGTTATCACGAAAAATGACCTTCCCAATTGCCAAGACTTGTTGGAATCCATAATTTTCTGTTCACGAAAAAATATTTGGATTAAAAACCCAAGTATGTTCATCAGCCCTTAAATTTGCAAACAATTCTGAATATTGGGCAGAAACTGTCATTTGCTAAAAGACGGGGACTGAAATAGTAATTCGCATCATTATCCCTTTGATTTGTAACCAATTCGGAAATTGAACCAAACTGCCAAGTTGCGAAAGTAACAGGGTCCAATAATGTAAATTTAAGTCATTTCCCCAATTTATCAGTCAAACGCAAATGACAATTACCACTCGTGAAACATAACATGAACCCCGAATCCAAACAACAAACAACTTCGATCAAACCTTCGTTCCGAGCACAGGTTCACTTTTTGATGTTTGTGGGAGTTACGAATCCGAGACCAATCACATTTCCAACTGCGAGCCCGTTCGTTCCAAATTGATCAATCACAGTGTCGATTGAGAATCAACGACAACTCCGATTTCGAATCCAATCGTTTCACTTCACAATACCAAATCAAGCAAGTTATTTTAAGTTCCGATTGCAAGTCCCAAATCACGATTCCGATTGTTTTAAGCTCCGATTGCAAGACCCGCTTGGCGATTGCGAACATGACATCAAAGCAATTCTGAACACAATGAACTTCTGATTCTAACAGAAATTCCGACTATGGTTCAAGTACCGAACAAATCCACATCGATTCCATCATCCCGATTTCAAATGATTCTGATTTTGACTTTTTTTGGTTTGACCAATAACATCGAAAACCAATTATGTTCATCGTTCTTCATCCATTCTTTGTCGATCCTTTAAACTTCACATAATCAGTTCATCAGTATGATTTCCCAATTAACATCGAATGGCAATTCTAGACCCATTATCACAATTGATCATATAGACACCAAGAGATGATTCTCATTCACTAAAATTATTATCGATCATCGATTGGGTCAAAACAAAACTCGAGAACAAAGATGATTATCGAACATGAACAAAAAACTTGATTTCGATTAGTGATATAAACAATTTTATGATCTATGGAATCGAGTCAATGCGACAAGAATGAGAGAACAAGAAAGAGAAATAAATATCAAAACTTTTTCCATTTAGGTCGACGAAAATTGATGTGCACGGGACGTATCACGATGAACAAAAGCATTTGGACTCATTATGGAGCGGATGAACAGTAACGAACTAGATTTATGGGCCAAAACGAATGAAATTGATCAACGAAGCAAATAATTTATTTTGACTAAGCAATTGATCAGATCTAACCGTGAGAATGAATAAATAATATGAGATGGATAAAAAAATACCGAGATGAACAGAGAAATACACCATAAGTCTTCATGAACAGTAGAACAAATAAGAACCTTGATTCCAAACCGCCAAAATACGAAAAATCTTCAATAACTTGTGCAGAAAATCATAAAATCAAGAACCGATACTTCAAAACTCAATAGATCTTCAAAGACATGCTTTGATACCACTTGTTGGGTCAAAATCTTAAGAATGATTTGATGAACATAATGCAGAAAATAAGAATGAACACAATAATGAAGATATATCGAATGATCAAATGATTTATTCAAGAACATGAGGAATAAATTACACTATAAGAATGAATTAAAGTAAATCTACTCTACCTCAATAACCTCATTATGTTTGGCGGCTACATTTTGCCTTACTCTTAACCCTAATTATGAATGATATTAGAAAATATATAGAGAATAAGACAAGTCTTGAGTCTAATAACCTACACTTCATCAAGGGGCCCATTGTCATAATCCATAGAATACTTTGAACCTTACAGAAAACCACCATAAAATACACATGCAAAGGAAAAAACCTAAAATGCATATATGTTGTTTTAGGTTGACTTAGTCAACTCATTCAAAATTCAAAAGGAATATTGATCACAAATGAAAATTAACATCTTCAAAAAAACAATATTTATTTTCACAGAACTTATTCTTTTTAATTGAGACAATATTATATTTTTGTTTTAAACTCAAAATAATCTACCTAAATGGGTTAGATTCCAATTTAAAAGTTAGCATCTACAAAAACAAATTACACTTTACTATTAGGGATATACTTTTTCATTATCTTCGTATCAACATTGGGTGCCACATCATACATGTTTCCTAATAAAAATAATTGTCGAAAGAAACTATAAGCACTCGTCGCTTGATGCGGGTAAACGACTAGTGTGTGTGTGTGTGTATATATACTAGGAGAATACCCGAGCGTTGCGCAGAATACAACAATATATTTTAAATTTTTACAAATATATATTTTTTAAATATATCAATGACATTGTTATTAGCTTTTATATAATAAATTTTATAATAAGTTGGTATAAACATTGTTTATTTTGAATTATATGATAACGTAGATATCTTTTAAAATTATATAATATTAAGTGTCTTAATGACATCTACCTACAGGTAACTTATGAATAAAATTAAATATAATATATGATTTATTGATTTTTATAGTTGTGTTATGATTAATTAATTTTACAAAATTTATTTGTTTACGATTTTAATTTATATCATTTTAATTATTTAAAACATCAAAAATTGTTTTTGTTTTTAATGACTACAATATAATTTTTGTATATAATTTACTTTTAACTATTGTAGTTGTAAGTTATTTAAAATAATGTATTTCGAAAATCTTAATTATTTTAATTTGGTTTCGGAAATTTAACGTTTTTAGAATTTATTTGACGAATATTGTTAGTTTCTATGATTGTAATTATCTAAAATAAAAAACATTGTTTTTGTTTTTAAAGAAAATATTATAGTTTTTTTTATATATAATATTACTTTTAACTATTCGTATTGTAAGTTATTTCTAAGCTATTTATTTGAAAATTGTAAATGATTATAAAAAATAGTTTCATGTTTTGTTTTTTTTTGTTAATTTAGGATTACAATTTAAGTTTAACACTATAATTTATAATCTTTAACTATTTATAAAACAATCTCTCTATTTTTTTCAAATTGAAATAAATTTTTTTATTTAAGTTAATTGTTTAATATTATATTAAAATTAATAATTTAACTATTTTGCATCAACTCATAAATTATACAAATGTTGTGACCTTAAAATGATAATCGCTCACATAGGACAACATATTTAAACTAATAAGTTAACTATTATATGTTAAAAAGTTCAAGTCATAATTTTATAAATAGAAATATAATATGAAATTCTCATATTGTAGTTTACTCAATCGTTTGAATGATTTCTACTCGCGAGTTACACATGAATAAAGTTAAATATAATATATTGTTTAATGTTATTTATACTTATTTTTATTGTTAATTAATTTTAAAAAAAGTTATTTGCTTAATATTTTAACTTTTATCATTATAATTTTTTAAAACACCAGACATTGTTTTTTTTTTTTATTTTTTTATTTTTTATTTTTTTTAAAGTAACAATATAATCATTTATATAGAGTTCTTTTTAAGTATTGTTATTATTGATGAGTTTTGGTCATAAGACATCCTATGTGCTCATACAAACCCTAATGCTTGGATCTAGGTTTCTCTATTGAACATGCTTTGAATCCAAGACTATAAACCCTAATTCTAGCATATGGAAATCAATATTAACATATAATTAGGTTTATGATATTACCTTGATTGTTATGTAGCAATAACAATCCCAATTCCACCTTGAATTGACTTTGGAAGGCTTAGAGTCACAAGTGTCACTCATCTAATGGTTCACAAACACCATAAGATGGAGGATAAAGAGGAGAGAGGATGGAGGCTGCCAAAACCGTGTGAAAACCCTAGAAGGTTGCTTATCCACGTTTTTGAGCCTTAAGGGTTCTATATATAGTGAGGCTATTAGGGTTATCTAACAAGGAAACCCTAATTTGGTTGCTTAAGCCCTAAGCAACCCATAGACTCCTTTAATCAAGCCCTTAGACGATTTCCTTATGGCCTTCCCATAAGAATTCGTCCACCTCTTGATTCAAGGCAATCCATGGCCCAAATTGCAATTATCTTATAATTACAATTCCAGTCCCTTAAGTTTAATTAATCTCTTTTAGTCACAAAACTAATTACCAATTAATTATTGACTAATATTAATTAAACAATATGATTTCTCCTTTAATATATTATTCCCATAATATATTAATAAATCATATTTAATCCTTTCTCTCCATAATTCATCCTATCAAGTTGCTTTGGTGAAGGCAACCCAAAAGGACCATGCACCATCGGGTCAAGTACATACCAAAATAGTTATGGACTTAGACACTATTCCAATAGTCTCCCACTTGGATAAGTCTAATAACTATTATGCGTATGACTTCAGATCCTGATCTGCATTCGTAGCTTTCCAAAGCCGCTGTCAACTCTGATCATATCAAATACGCGTGTCTTTAGATAAGGGATCATATATTCCTCCATTCTAGATATCATATGAGATATGATTTCAAATCATTCTCTTTGTACTACTTCTCGATTTTTTTAATTTATGACGACAAACTAATTGAACAAATCAAATTAGCCCTAGCCCGGCCGAGCATTTATGTTTGTCATCACTAAACCATCGAGGGGCCCAAAGATATCGATTTTATCCTACTTTGAATAAAAGGAATGGATAAACTTTGATACAATGCTCGCTTGCACTTACGCACCGAATCACACACAACAATATGTTTTATAACACCAAGTTACTAGTGCGTTTACATATTATCAATGTGCAACCGATTCGCAAGATATAACTCACACATCTCGGTTTCAAGAATATAAGATGTTATCGTCTCACCAATCACTCGTGATACAATTCATGGAGTGATCCAAGTGAGCGTGGGTTTAATCCAATGCTCAAATCATATTCATAAGCACTCATGAACGTTGCAGCAACCATTTGCTTATGTCTAATACCTTATAGACAATCCACACACCAATTCATGACAGTCTTCATTCATATCTACTTCCAACATATGAACAACTGTGGCCCGTTCGAATAATACTGATTATTCTTAATAAACTCAATTATTCTGGAAGTCAAAACATGCAAATGTGAAACACAAGAATAATACTAATCCCATATGGCCTCAAACCTTTGAGTATAAATAAAACGCCTTTTATTTATCACCATATTTATTACTCATTATTTGTCGTTTCGGGTAATCAACTTCTTACTTGAATTCCAACACTTGTCCCATGCTCCTAGCATGCACACAATGTTTACCTATGGTTCTTACTTTATGAAATAGATCACATTGAACACATTTCCAATCCTTCTCATTTCACAACTCCAAATCCGTTTTTCATAAGTTAAAGAATATCAAATTCTTATTACTTATAGAATATGCTAGATTCTAACATTCTATGCAACTATCCTTTCTTAATGTCACTGCACCAAAGTCACAAAGACTATTGCCAATGATATTACAAAGTCCTCTATTGGAGATTGTTACAAGACAATTCCTTAGATATAATGTCTCTCACTCAAAGTACATTCCTTTGAACATCCTTTTGCATAAAAGTTTCTAATCTAGACATAGATTTTCAATATTCAATTCCCAATACGGACACGCTTCCATATTTTCCATATGACAACTCATTCTTAATAGAATCTTATCTATTCGTAATGATGTCAATATGGTCCATCCATTATGGAAACATTTCCATAATTTCCATATGACAACTCATTCTTAATAGAATCTTTTCTATTCATAATAATGTCGATATGGTCCATCCAATACCATGCTTCCAACTACTCACAAGCGACCAATCCTCGTCAAACTTTGGATTGTCCTTTGATAGTTGTTTAATTATTTTGGTCAAAACCGATTCTAGTCCTTTTCCCTCTAAATGCGCTAGACATTTGGAAAGTTTTAGAATGGTCAAACATTAAGGCATTTGCAATCGATCCTATACCCGAAGCGTATGGGACACGACGCATAATGTTTTTATTTGCTATGTTCTCAAAATTCGAATTATGAAGAGGAATGCTGTAATCATAATCGAAATTTTAAGAACACACTATATACCCTTGACTAAATTTATTAACATTTCTCAACCTAAACCTTTAGATTTAGAATGAAGCATAATATTCTCTCCCTTAATTATAGCAAAACAACTATTCCTTCCTTACGACTTTGCAAAGAATGACTCTTGTTTTCTATAATTAATATTGCCAACTTGCAATACTTTCCTTAATAATCATACAATCATAACATTTATGCTCCCACTATCATGATGATTATTATAAAACATAACACTTATGCTCCCACTAGCTTCGACATGTATTCATAAACATCTTAACTTTCAGAAAAAAAATACCTATTGAATTTATTAAGTTCATGTTTCTAATACTTAGTGCTTTGATAATCTTTTATCAAGGCTTCTTGAACTTATACACCTTTACCTTCGATAGTTCATATGTGTGTCTAAACACTTAAGACTAATTGCCAAACCTCACAATTCAAATTATGGAAAGGGATACCGTAACCACGATTGAATTCGAGAATGCAATTTTACAATTACTATCTTCTTAAAATCTTTCTTAGTGCAAACATTTCCTCGCAATCATTTTCATGAAGGAGAAAATCTTATGACACTTAGATTTAAACGGTGTATGTGTTCCTATCCATGTGAATTTGTTAAAACCAAAGTTTATGACAAATTCAAACTCATATGGACCAAACTTTCTTAATCTTGATTTCTTTCCTTTTGGTAGCACAGCTGCCTACCATGTCTTCCAAGTAGTTAAGCAGCTCACCCTTTCCTATCAATGTACCTTTCATCGATTAAGGTGCTTTGCCATTTATGCGTTCAAAAAGAGAACTCATAGAACTCACATGCATAATTAACTCAATTGGAATAGCACAGAAACAAAATAATGTCAACACGATAGGCTGTAAACCTCAACTCGTGTGCTAGTGATGTTTGATACGGTTTATTTGATTTGTTCTTGAAACCTTTCAAGACCATTAAGACTCCCACTAACTCTTTGACATATAAGATTCTCTTGTCAAAACATTTCTTGACAAACAAATATTCAAGAGTTAGTGTAGCTTTTATCAAAACTCTTCATAAATTGGTCCTAGTTGGTCTTTGTCTTATCTAAGACATCACAACTTACCACATTTAATGAATGTTTTAAACCTTCTTAATACTTTTCACTCATTGTCACAATCTTAACTCTAAGACTTGTTTTGGAACGAAGTATGATTGAATTCTTGATTTGACCATTTCTTCAATCTTTGATTCCTTTTCTTGGACATACAATTGTACCAAGACTCACTTAGAGGATCAATTGAGATATGGTTCTTAATCATTAAGACCTATCATAAAGCATAAAAGGTACTCTCCCTTCTTCTTAGAATGGAGAAACTTTTATCTCTCTGCCTACTTGATTCTTGTTATTCGTTCTACTATTGATTTAAACCTTTTCAATCAATTCAGAATTACACTTAATCTTATAAGTATAATCATATTTACTAAACCTTTAGTAAATCATGACGAATATCTCGTTACTCTTATGGTGGAATTTGATCAACACACAACTTTGTGTACTCGATCTCCTAGTCTTTCACTTGACACTTTGTCAATGAATTAGTCTAATTTCCAAATACGAAATTTCTCATTCATCGTGCATCCACGTTGCATGATTCCAAGTTTCTGTCCAATTGAAACTTGGGCGATGAGAAACTCTCCCTATTTGGTAAATTCCCGACTTTCCATAAATAACATAATAAGAACCAAATCCATTATTGCTAATAATAGAAACATTTTAACATCAATTTTTCATACACGCCATTGTAAGGATAAATAAATAAAATTTAAAATCAAAATTTATTTTATTGCGGAAAAATTTGTCCTTACAATGCAACTCATTGAAAAACTTATGCTAATACATCTTTCTTAGCAATCTAATTCTAACTCTAAGTAGTAGCTCAAGAATCTAATCTTCGAGAAACACGATCGAAATCCATTCCTTCACGGTTAGATTCTGCTCACTTCTTCCCTTAAGCTTCCTTTCTTTTCTTCGATCCTACAAAACATCAATTGTAATCTTATCACATTATGTATTCAGAATCTAGAATGAAGCTTAAAAGAGTTAGTCAATGGATTTTACCTAAATTAGAGCCATACGTTTCGACTCTCCCATCTCTTAGATCTCTTAGGTAAATGGGGCAGCTTTGTCTCCAATGCCCTTTCTCTTGGCAATAAAAGCAAATTGACTCTTTTAGAACATGACATGGAACTACTTCAGACATTGTCTTTCTCTTATGATCAAACTTTTCGATCTTAACATGTCTTTCATTGCCATTGTCTATATCCATAGAGGTCTCGAAGGCAGATTCACCAATCAACTTTGCTTTCCTATTGCGCCAAATCATTGCTGATTCAACTGCAATAAGCCTATAGGTGAGATCTATAAGGGTCACGTCGTAGTTCATCATATAGTACTCTCTTACGAACTCACTATATGAGTTGGGAAGTGACTGAAGAACCCAATCAACAGCCATTTCCTCACAGACAACGGATCCCAACATTCTTAACTTATCAATGTGTGACTTCATCCCTAGGACGTGTGCACACACGGACTTTCCTTCTTTATGTTTACTTGCCAAAAGGGCTTGAGTGATCTTGAACTTTTCAAGCCTTTTAACTTGTGGGTTAGGGAGAATAAATGGAGGAGGTAGAGGAAGTGAAGCATGATTTCTTGTTCCTCGAATGAGTCGTGGAGTGTCATCTTCATGTGGAATGCTTGTTCCACGGGATTTGAGAAGACCATAGTTGTCGAACTTTGACATCTACAAAACGGGAGAAAACAAACTCAAGTTAGTTGATAGTTTGAGTCCTTAGTAAATTACCCAAATGAAATACTAAGGCTAGGACCCAACACAATATTCTACAACTCGGGAGAGGGATGCCGTAACCCTAATTGCAGAATATTTGAAGTTAAGTGAATGACGATTCACTAATTTCCACCATGAAAAACGAAAAAGAAATTTAAGTTTTAAATCTATGAAAACTCCTAGATCCTTTGAGATACATTGAACTTTCAATGGCATGTTTATATCTCGATATGCTCTTCTTGTTTGTGACTGGGATGCCGAGGATCACAAAGCGGGTGTGAATAACGAAGTAAACTTACATGGTGCCCTCACATGTTACAGTCACCTATTCGATGTGTCGGTAAACCACACACGCTCCACCGAACTATGACAAACATTGAGTCACCCTTTGCTACCTTTGCTTAGAACCATTTAGTGTGCCGATAAACCACACACGCTCCACTAACGTCTTCGCAAGGGCACAAAGTGTAATTTCATGGAATTGCATCAATTCACTTTTGCCTAAGTAACTAAGATTGGGAATTTTATGAAAACATTTAGTTACTTTAATAATTCATTATACTTATAATGGAAGGTTTTGTCCTATCCTACCCGTTCGGCTAACGACCCTCCACTAGTCAAGAGTGCGGTGGGTAAGAGTGGATACCCATTCAATCGCCATTTTATAGGCAATTTCCTTAAACACCCCTTATAGACCAGCTTCGTGAATGAGGCCTACTAACGGTAAGACTGACTTTTACTCATACATATATATAATGTTATACCTTTAATGTTATATATATAGTATATGGTGTATTTTATACTTTTAAAATAGTAGGTGGTCTAATTTAACAATTATACTTTTAATTCAATTAAATTGTAAACCTAAACTTTTATGAATTTATTAAACTTCTTTTAATTATACACCTTAATTAATTAATAAAACCATAAGGGTGTGATTTGAACTTTTTCAAAACTATACTAGAGTTTTAGAATTTAACATTCCTAATTAAACTTTTAATCAACTTTTAAATTCCAAAACTTGAGGGCAAGTTTTGAAACATTTCAACACATTAGGGTTTAGAATTTAAATATACATCAAAATTAAACCATTTAATCAAAATTTAAATTCCAAAACTTGAGGGCAAGTTTTGAAACCTTTTTCAAAACATTAGAGTTTCAACTATTTAAATTTCAAAACAACAAAACTTTTGGGTTCAAATTTAAACTATAAAACCTAAAGGGCAAAATATGAAACTTTTCATAACAACACGGATCAAATAACAAATAATCTAAATTAACAATTAATCACATAATTATCCATATTTGATTTATTTAATGATTTCTTGCAAAACAATTTATCAATTTACTCAAAATAATTAATCAATTATCACATAAGGAAACAATTATCTTATTAATTGATAAATATCTTCAATTAGATCAAAATTATAGTCAAATATATCATATAATCGGATTAATATTGATCTAACATGATAAGGTAACTATCCATAAGCAAAAACAACAAGAAATCCCGAAATACCCTCCATCTGACGAGTTGACTCGGCGAGTCTGCATGGACTCGGCGAGTTCAGCCATGGATTCGGCGAGTCCAGCCTCCAGAAACCCAAAAAATGAATTTTCCAGTTATACAATGCATCAATACAATTGAAACCAAGCTAGGCTCTGATACCACTGATGGGTTTTGGTCATAAGACATCGTATGTGCTCATACAAACCCTAATGCTTGGATCTAGGTTTCTCTATTGAACATGCTTTGAATCCAAGACTATAAACCCTAATTCTAGCATATGGAAATCAATATTAACATATAATTAGGTTTATGATATTACCTTGATTGTTATGTAGCAATAACAATCCCAATTCCACCTTGAATTGACTTTGGAAGGCTTAGAGTCACAAGTGTCACTCATCTAATGGTTCACAAACACCATAAGCAAGAGGATAAAGAGGAGAGAGGATGGAGGCTGCCAAAACCGTGTGAAAACCCTAGAAGGTTGCTTATCCACGTTTTTGAGCCTTAAGGGTTCTATATATAGTGAGGCTATTAGGGTTATCTAACAAGGAAACCTTAATTTGGTTGCTTAAGCCCTAAGCAACCCATAGACTCCTTTAATTAAGCCCTTGGACGATTTCCTTATGGCCTTCCCATAAGAATTCGTCCACCTCTTGATTCAAGGCAATCCATGACCCAAATTGCAATTATCTTATAATTACAATTCCAGTCCCTTAAGTTTAATTAATCTCTTTTAGTCACAAAACTAATTACCAATTAATTATTGACTAATATTAATTAAACAATATGATTTCTCCTTTAATATATTATTCCCATAATACATTAATAAATCATATTTAATCCTTTCTCTCCATAATTCATCCTATCAAGTTGCTTTGGTGAAGGCAACCCAAAAGGACCATGCACCATCGGGTCAAGTACATACCAAAATAGTTATGGACTTAGACACTATTCCAACAATTATAAGTTATTTTAAGCTACTTATTTGAAAACTTTTAACAATTATAAAAATATATTTATGAAATATTTTAGTTAAATTGAGATTACAATTTAGTTTTTGCGTTTTTTACTACAATTTATCATTTTTAACTATTTACAGAATATTCTTTGGCTTTTTTTAAGTGGAACTGAAATTTATATTTAAGTTGATATTTTAATGTTATATTTAAATTAATAATTTAAGTATTTATCCAAGCTGTTAAAAAGTTGTAGCTTTAAACTGATAATGGTTTATATACAACATTTTAAATATAATAAATTAAGTATAATATATTAAAAGTTAAATACATAACTTTATAAGTAGAAGTAAGCATATTATTTTAAAATTGAAATTTAGTTTATTTATGATTACACTTTAGGTTTGATATTTATTTAACTTTATTAACCAACTTATAATCATTATTAGAAAGAAACTACAATTTATCACTTTTAACTATTTAAAAAATATTTTTTTGAGTTGTTTAAGTTAAACTAAAACTTATATTTAAGTTGACTCTGCAATGTTATATTTAAATTAATAATTTAATTATTTAATACAAATTGTTCAAACATTATATCTTTAAATTGATAATGGTTTACAATCCAATACTATATTACAACTAATAAATTAAGTGTAATATGTTAAAAGTTAAAAAACATAACTTTATAAATAGAATTAAATATATTATTTTAATATTGACGTTAAGTTTATATATGATTACACTTTATATTTGATATTTCTTTAACCTTATTAATCAACTTATAATTATTATTATAAAAAAATTGAAAAGTAATTAGAGTTTTAAATAAATGTGGTGAAAAGAAAAATATATGAAAGTTTCAAATAAATGTGTTGAAAAAAAAATATTTCCGATATATATATATATATATATATATATATATATATATATATATATATATATATATATTGTAACCTTTTATTAATATCAAAGCAATTACTCTAAATAAATAAATAAAATAAATATTTTAAGAGGAAGAAAACAAATAAAGTTGGTAACCACCGCCGGTGGGTAGAAGCCCTACGCATAATTTTAATTAACCCAAATAAGCGTTCTGTCATTATATTCCCCCGCGGCAATAGCCTTTCCATGTGCATGACGGCGTCGGTGACCGCTTACCATCGCCATCACCCTCTTCCCATTTTAAATATACATTATATTAGTTATTCTTCTATTGAATAATCTCAAATAAATTGCTTATTTTAATCACATCTAAGCAAAACTAACCCATAATCTATATAATAATAATAATTTTTCTAGACACAGTTTTTTATTTTTCATATAAGTTAGTATCGTCTGGTATAGACCCGTATTTCAAAATAAAAAAAGATATTTAATCGAAATAAATGTCTCAAGTATTATTTTTACCAAAGACTTTGGTACTTCGGGTCTTTTAAGTGAAATACGTAAACCCATAATATTAGTACCTGCTCAATAATCGGAATGGGTAATAATGCATGTAAATATGATGATATTAAGCGATGCAAGCCCTCACAACGCTCGATGCCTGCTCGTGCTTATTGATTAGGGTAAGTCACTCAAGTCCTGTGTCACTCATCACGCGTCCCTCTTTTACGTTTATGAAGATATCAGGTTCTATGTTTTTTTCGGAAACTAAACTAAAGTAGTTCGTCAATCAGGACCGTTCCAAACATATTTTGGGCCCGGGGCAAAAAGGAACAAAATGAACCTTAAAATACACATATTTCATCAATTTTTTTTTATAATAACTTAATAATTGAAAGCATATTTAATATCAATATATTTCTTATCTTTTTTTATATTATTCCTTGAGTACCATAAGTTTGATCTTTTAGAATTGGACTCATTTTATGATTAAGTATACGAAATAAATCAGATTGATTAAAAGTGATTAAAAATAGTGTGTGAAATATTCGATTTTTTCCTCTTCCTCTATCCCATAGGTACAATTTGAATCTGATCTATAAGAATAGATCTTAGGCAGAAACAGAGCTCTTTGAAATTGAAAGCGATATTCCCCTTTATATATAGTCCAACAACATCACTGGTTTATTAATTTACCATGTACTTTAACTTCTAGGTGATATACAGTTCCTAATTATCCAATATCTCCAAGAAGCTTGAGACTAAATATTTGTTGTGTAGCGACAAATAGAGACCAAAGTACTTTGTGAATGATTCTAACTTTCATTCAGTTTGATTATGAACAGTTAATAGTTATCAATGTAATTACGGTATTTGTTAGTCAGGACGAACATTCTATTTTCTTTGTCAAATTCCATCTTACTAAGTTTTGAAAAACACTTTTCACATCAATCCCATTTAGGTCCGATTCGGATCGCTCTGTTGTTTTCTTCTATTTCCGCACCTACCTCTCTCATGTTATTGTTGTGATGAATCGATGGAATGGCTTTGTTTTTATTCCTTTTACATATGGTTTTTTCCTTGATCTTATTAAGTTTTGTTCCCTCGTAGAAACCTGACGATTGACTTTTCTTGTAACTTTGGAACGTTTTAATGTGAGCGGTATATATATATATATATATATATATATATATATATATATATATATATATATATATATATATATATATATATATATATATATATATATATATATATATTATGGCACTACTCATGAAGCCCGTAAGAAAGTAACATGGTGTGGTCACTCCTCAAATTTTGATGTTAATAAAAATGTTTAAAATTAAAGAATTTATAATTAATTCATAAATTGGCTTTGTTATGCTGAAGGTGATCCATGAATATAATGAATATGATATCCGAATTCCGTATTTTAAAATCAATTTTTTTAGAGTAGAATGTTTTAGAAATGTGTAACGAAGTGTTAATATGTTATCATCAATTTATCACCGGTTATTTGCAATTTGTAAAAGTTATTGAATCATGTTATCAAAAAATATTTTTTAAATTAAAACCAATAATATTCATGTCTTCATGTGTTATGAACCCTAAGGCCTGGATGTAGGCCCTCACCTAGAGAGAATAGCTCATATTCCCACGAAACAGCCAATAAAGGTCCATTCTTTGGTAATCAGACCAAATTACCCCTACCCTTTGTATACGATACCGTCCCAGGTATGGGTATTTTGGGTAATGTATAAAACAGTTTATTTATATTTTATATTATTTATTATTTGTACAGATAATTTGTTTGACGTTCTTCTTTCTCATGTGATCCACCTTTTCTGTGCTGTGCTACTTTAATTTTTAATATTTTTACATATAAACCACACGTATATATAAAAAAAAAACCACACGTATATAAACCATATATATAGCATTCAATAGTTTTCATATCATACTATCATTTGTATTTACTTCCACAGCTTGAAAGCATACATACAAGAAAGCTAAAAAAGAAGACCATATTCAAAAACTTGCAAAAATCAAATGGCAACAAGAAGTCTCGAGATTCTTAAGGCAATTGGGGTTCGGGGAGGAGTTGTTTCACGAACAGTTGAAGATGGTGGGGTGGTAAGAATGAAGATATTGGTGAAAAGGCAAGAAATGGAGCAAGTTCTTGAACAAGTTATGAAGAAAAGAGATGACAACAAAGAGAATCATATTAAAGTGAATAATCTTCGACAGTTATCAAGATCATTGGCATCAAAGTCATTAGAACCACAACTGGATGATACGAAGAAAATGAACATAGTGAAATCTGATCAGGTGAACAGAGATTGTCGGAGTTATTGGAGACCTGCACTTCAAAGCATCCCGGAGGAGTTCTGATCATTAATTCTAGGGTTTCTTTTCTTTCATCCTAATTTAGTTTATTCTTTTAGGGTAGATCGTTGCATCGAAAAAGGTAATATATATCGTCATTTGTTTATCAAATTATGTGTATCCATTTCCATAATCGGTGTGTATTTTTATCATTTTCATGGATTATAAATAACTTTTGGAAAACAACCCATGGAGTTTTCATTTAGAATCATTTGCATGGTTTTTACTTGTTTTGAAATTATAAGATGTCCCCTTGTTTTGAAATTATAAGATGTCCCCAAGAGTAGACTGGTTATTGGGAAGTTATAAATTTGTTATCATGAAGTCGATTCTTCGTTGATGGTTTCCAAGTCTAATATGTAGGAGTAATGAATAGACCTGGCAATGGAGCGGGTTTTGACCCTGATCCGATCAAAACCCTTAATAATTATATGGGTTTGGAGCATAGTTTTTAATCCGTTTACCCGTTAACGACCCGCACCAACTAACCCTTTTATTAAAAGGGTCGGGTATGGATCAGCACCGATCCGCTCCATTTATAACTCGCCCCATATAAATTTTAGAAATATAAATTTATATTTTATATTGCCTAAAGTTTATATTAAATTCTAATCAGAAATCCAAAGAGAAAAGACCAAAGACTAAATTGTTTTTACATAGGAGTCAAGGACTCAACTTCTAGACTTCCAGTCTTTTACTCTTCTCCCAAGATTCATGATTTCATTTCCTTTATATTTCATCATGTAATCACCAATTTCATTTATAAATCAATAAGGTTATTTATCAACCGGAAGAAAGTTTGTAATTTCTATTCTCTATCAATGCAATCGACGGTCAAAAACCAATTGGAAGTAACTAAAATAAGGATTTTAATTCCAATAGAATGCCCTCGAGTACATAATGTGTTTTCTAAATCAAAATTTAGTTTTATTTAATAAATATGATTTTATGATTTAAGTAAAATGTGTTTTATTATTCAAAAAACCTACGGGTTACGGGGCGGGTTTGGATATTTGCTGATTTGGTGGATAAGGGTATGAGTTTGATTATTCAAAACCCTGCGGGTTACGGAGCGGGTTTGGATCGGATTTTAAAATTTGTTAAAAGGGTTTGGATCAAGGTCGATTCGCTCCAAACCCACCCCATTGCCAGATCTAGTAATGAATGAGAAGGGTGGTGTTCTTTTGATCCCATCGATCTCAACATGCCAATCAATGACCTTGAGACTTTGTATAACCTTGTTCTTGGGTTGTTACTAATTGTTATACCTACAATTTATGTGTCTTTTAGCAATCACATTGCACATTTGATACAAAATGTTATGTTTGATACGAAAAAATGAAGATAAATTTCGGGTAATTCTGTACATACCCTCAAATTGCTTCATGTACCTTTTGTGAGTGGAATAGTTGGTGAATGAATAACATTTTTATATTAAACTCTAAAAGATCTATGTTTTGTTATGACATGTTTTGTAGCAACGACTGTAACAATATAACACTTTTAACATATGTATAATCGTAAAGCTAATCATTTAAAAGGGATGTGGTTCACACATGAAATACACTAATGTTTATAAGAAATTTAATCACAACATTGATAGGCTTTGAATTTGCCATGCGATCTCATCTCATTAGCATACCATATAAATAATGTTACAATGGTAGATACAATTGGACTAGGCTAATACTTTCGTAATCGGCCTATACAAAATTACAATACCGAATACACATATATAATTATACTAACATCACCTCCCAGTCAGAATGTTTGCTAGATCTCTAATGTTCAAACAGGACCGAAAATCAAGAAATAGAGGAGATGGAAGACCCTTGGTGAAGACATTCGCATATTGAGACGACGAAGGAACATGAAGAACTCAAACATGACCAATATCAACTTTGTCACGAAAAAAGTGGAGGTCAACCATTATGTGTATGGTTCGTTGATGTTGAACTAGATTTGCAGACATGTAGACAGTACAGACGTTATCACAATACACAATCCTTACACGGATTGATGGCTGACGGAGGTCACGAATCAGGTTGTGAATCCAACAAGTCTTGGCAACGACATTAGCGACCCTCCTGTATTCGGCTTCGACACTAGAACAATACACATTGCCTTGCCATTTAGATGTTCATGATATAAGATTGTGTCCTAAAAACACAATATCTTGATGTAGAGCGCCTGGTAGTGGGACACCCTACCCAATCGACATCAGAGTACGTAGGCAATATGAACATGAGTAGGAGAAACAAATAACTATAAGCCATGATCAATTGAGCTGTGAATATAGCGTAGTATCCTCTTAAGAGCCATGAAGTGGTTCTCTCGTGGGTCATACATGAATAAAAATATCTGATGAAATACATATGAAATGTCGAGGTTAGTAAACATGAGGTTCTGAAGAGCCCCTATGATGGTTCTATAGAGAGTTGGATCATCGATAGGAGGACCAGAAGGATCAAGTTTTGAAGATGTATCAACTGGTGTCCAAGATGGTTTAAAATTCGCTATATTTGCACGGTCTAGGATCTCTAGGGTATACTTTCGTTGAGAGAGAAAAATACCCTTATTATCTTGAGTGACCTTAATACCTTTGAAGAAATTAAGATCCCCAAGACCAGTCATAGAAAAATTGGTACTCAAAGTGCTAATGATCTATTGAAGCAAGACTGCAGATAATTTTATTCGAATGATGTCATTCACATATAGAAAGAGATATGTTATGTGAGAACCATGTCGGTGTATAAATAGTGAAGAGTCACATCGGCTGGAGGGATGTCAAGTCCACAAGCAAATTTCACCATTTTGCTTGCAAATAAAACGTAATAGTAAAAAGGGGATCAATCCACAAGGAAATGGTTGTATTCAATCACCAATGTAATCTAATTGAACAAGTGAAAAAAAACTAACTACAATTAAACTAGGGGGTTGTCATTTGTTTGAAAACTAAAAGAATTGAAAATTTAAAATGCTTTCAATTAAGCAAGATAGTGAGATGCTCAAATATTTGAGAAAGTTGGTCAAATAAGGCAATTCAACACAATGAATATTTGTTTGTCTATCATTAGGATTGAATATGTAAGCTTATCATTCAACCCAAATTGGTTAAAGCAATCATGAAGCATGATATGCCAAATTTCTTTAAAGGTAGTATGGAGGTGGGTGTTAAAACAAATTCAGTCAGGATTGTTAGATTCTATGCAGTCAAACAATAAAGAACGTAACTATGAACATGAGAATGGCTTTGAATGAGTCGTATGATTAATACTTCAACACCTCAGAAGAGCTCGATTAAGAACTTCGACTGTAAAGCTGTTTAGGGTTACAAAATAATAAACGTAATTAACAACTACAATCTAATGCATACATGCATGCATTTTTATAGTTTAACCTTACTAGATAATCATGGATGGACAGACCCAATCCGGATACAAGATACAAGCCCATGACGCAACACAAATAAACTCAACAATCTCCTCCTTTCCGTCAATGGATCCGAAAGCTCACTTCGGTTGAGCAACTGAGACCTTCTTTATTGTTTTGAACACCTTTGGTATGACAGCCAACAGATGATGTCGAAACGTTATGTACCATCGCAGCATGTCAGTAAAGTTATTCTTATTTGCCTCCGAGTTCTCCTTACACCGATGAATAATGTTGATAATATGTTCCAAGCAATCTGTTGAAAACAAATGTTTATCAACTAGAGGGAACAAAAATCTGTGAGCTTCACCCCTTGTAAACATCATAGTGAGATGTGTAGAATCTATTTGGCCCATCTTCATACGGTTCACATCTCCTGGTTTCGGTGTGGTCTTGGCAGTTGGTTTCTTGTACATAACTTTCGCTATCTCCTGATCCATAGCAGCAACCTCATGGATGTAGGAAGCCAACATCCTCTTTAAGTGATCCAATATCGGCTCATATTCTTTCGGATTAGTGAGCAGAATGCTGAACAAAAGAATCCAATCGTGAGGATTTAAATTTGGAAGATCTGCTAGGGAAATAACTGACACAGAGTTTGTTGAACCTCGTGTGATTTTAAAATTAACATTCATGAACTTCCTAGCAGGCAAAGGTTTGAGTACCTTGATAGTGACAATCTTCTGTGCGCTCCATGTCAAGTACTGCGGTTGACCATACTCTAAGTAAAAGTCGATTAGCTTATGATCAACTTTTGGATGAGGAAAAGGAACATCAATAGTTGAATCGAAACAGTGAAATGTGAATGCCTTTCGTGTAATTGGCATGTCGAACTGTGAGTCCTTAGAGTTGTCACAGTCAAAGGAAGCAATATGTTCCAACCTGTAAACACTTGGAAACTCTATAGCCTGATTGATAAGTGTCTATTTTGTCCAAAGAGGAAATAAGGCCTTTTTACAGTTTAAGGCATCTTCTTCCTCCTTGTTGCTCCTTTCTTTCTCCTCAGCATCCTTCGTAATCTTTAGAGTTTCATTCAACTCTCTTTCTCTCTTCTTTCTTTTAAGAGCCTCATCAATAGTCTCTTCAACATCATTATCACTATCATCTTCAATCTTCTTCTTCTTCTTATCTTGGGAACCAGAACCCGAAGCTTCATTACCCTTGGGTTCGGTTGTGACTTTGACATTCGATTGGGCAGATTCAGTTTTCACAATCACCTTCGCCTTCGGTTGATCACCATCCCCCCTTTGTTTTGGAGGTAAGAATGGCTCCGAAACACCTTTCATCTCATGTAACAATGCAAGGGCAGGAAGTAATTTTGTGGTGAGATGATTTCTGATGGTTAAGGTGAGGATAGGATCATGAGCACCAAGAATGTTGGTCAGCATATCCTTGACATCCCCTATACAGCTCTGAAAAACAGCTCACTCGGTTTTCAACAAAGAGATCTCCTTCTCAGCTTGAGCAAGCTGAAACTTCTGAACTTCAATAGTGGATGCTTGTCGTGCAAGTTCTTCCTTCATAGTAGTTTCGGTTACTAAATTAGCATGAAGGGATTCCAGCCGAGAAGACACAGAACTGAGAAGTAAAGTGTTCTCTGCTTGGATGGAAGAACGAACAGCCTCAAACTTTGTTTGCTCCTCTTGAAGGGACTTGGAGAAGGAATCCACAGAAGCTTGCACCTTGGCTGCATTTGTATCTGCATGCCCCTTGAGTGAGTCGAGAAAGATCTGAGTGGTACGAAAAACGTCTTCAACATTAGCAGTGGCTTTCTTGCAAGCAAAAGAAGAGTCATTGACAGCCTGCATGGATTTTTCAATGGAATCTGTGTATTGCTCAAGAGCAGTGTCCAAAAAGGCTTTGAGCACAACACCACTATATGACTTGTTGTCATCAAGAAGTTTGTCTAGCTTCTTATTAATGGTCTGCAAGTGTTGACTTGTGATGGGAGTATCATCATCTTCATTGGTAGGAAGTCTATAGGGACTGTAGTATGTGGAATCAAACTCATCATTAGCACCACCAAGAGTGGCACCTGAATCAGTTGAGTGGATAGGAGAGAGTGGTTTTGAAGTAACAGGTGGTTCAGTGCCAATAGTTTCCCCCGTATCAGATACGTTGACTTCTACTGTCGATTCAGTAAGGGTAGTGGTAGTTGATTGGGAAATAATGGGAGGTGGTAAGGGGGTTGTGGATATAGGAACAGAAGTAACCGGTGGTGGTGGGGGTAACGAAGTTATTGAAGTGGTTGATTGAGATATGGTAGGTGGGGGAACAGGAGCAACCGAAACTGAAATTGTCTGTTTCGGTGATGGAGGTGGTGTAGGAAGTTTGTGTTGAAGAGAGTGTGTTGGAGACGAGGACCATGCAGGTGTGTTACCTCTCGGTGATTCATGATGAATTTTCTTTTCGTCATTCTCCTCGTCATTGTCTGAATTGGGAGGAGTGGGACTGTTGGACCTTTTTGCCATCTTCTTAATCTTTTTTGGTTTAGAAGATTCTCCTTTTTGGGACTTTCGCTTCTTGGACTTATCATCATCAGTTGTCTCTTTCTTAGTAGTAGTCCATTTCCCTCGGTTGTCAGGCTTGTCCACAGCATCCAGGGTAGCATGTTGTTCAGGAGATAAGACTCTCGGTTCCTTGGGAGGAAGCTTGCGATAAGTTGCCATAACGTTACTTTCGGCTAAAACACACAGGTACATTGTCTCTGAAATAGAGCCAATGTAATGGAACTTCGTAGGATCAGAGATAATGATTTTCTTGGTGTGAAACATGGCAATAGACGCAACTAGGGCATCCTTCATGACCGGAATTTCAAAAGAATTAATCGCCTTTCTTGTAACGACAGTCCAAAATCTACCACATGAAAATTCAGAATGCCTTGTACAAGTAGTGAGGCTTTGCACCACTTGAGACCAAATAATCGACCCATAGTCGAGATTGATGCCATTGTAAAGTCTGTATAGAAGGGTGAGAAAACCCTTGTTGGTGCCATCTGATCCACCACTTCTTTCCGCCAAACTCTTGATGAGAAGAGTGAGCAATCCATTCCATTGGGACGGTAAGCAGGACTTCTTGACTTTTGTAACTGTGGTCACCACTTCAGTGTATCCCATCTCGTAGAGCATCGAGAACAATTGTGTAGTGGTGATGAAGTCTGGTGAAATCACAGATAAGTCAACTGCAAGGTGCAACAGGGAATAAAATCTCCCTTTTGAAATCGAAGCCTTTTTAGAATGGATTTGAAAGAAGATTCTTTCCTTGTTCTTGTCATAGGAGGCAGTAGAGTAAGATTGTGAGAGTAGAGACATAGGAACGACTTCCACCTGAGTTAGGGCTATAACTAAAGGTGAATATTTCAAACACTCAACCACTTGTAGCATGTACGGATCATACAGAAACGGATTGAGTTTGATAATCATGTTCTGATTAGGCTTGATGGAGAGCAATGGGGATGAAGTAGTTTGGTGTTGAGCAGACAAAGAAGTCGCCATTGTTGATTGAATGAAGAAGATGAACAGTTGTGAATCGCTGTGTAGATAGAGAGACTTTGTTACATGTGAATGAGACAAATGGAATTAGAACTCCTTTATATACCATTGCCAAGAGAGAGAAAGAATCGTCGTCATATTGATTAGATCACTGAAACATCGCCTGAAAAAGCGCGATATGATAGGTTGGTTTCTCCCAGATATACGTCAGCACGCGTGGTTTAAGTAACCGTTCAAATTCATGCGCCTAAAATCTTATCCTCAATCGTCGTTTGAAATTTAGCTTCTCTCCAAAATTAAAAAAAATTGAACCAACAGCAACTAGAATGTAGGAAAAATAAATATTTCCGTGCAATAGAGTGACAAAAGATAAAGAAATAAAGCAAAATGTGTATGGGATGTGAGTGATGTCATATTAGAAGACATGAAGCAGATGATTCCGGGAAAGAATCACTTCCTTCAAAGTCAAGAGAGACTTGAAGTGCTTGTGTGGTTTCCCGAGAAAATACGATCAACTGTTTGTAGAGAAACATTGAAAGGCTTCTTTTGATTTGTAGGCTAAGGGTAGCTTAGCTTCAACCGAACATCAATACTTAACATAAGATCGATCGTTGGTAGAAGTACTTGTGGGACCGGTGTGGTCTGTTGAACAAGTAGGTTGGATATAATTTATAGTGACTAAAGAAGTAATAGAAATAAAAAATAAATAAACAAATAAACTGGATCTTTCTGGGAAGAAAGGCCTTGGTGTTAGACAATTTCATAAAAGATCACACAAAAATAAAAAAGATTTCATTAGGTACACAGTAAGAGCTTGAATATAATAATTCACCGTCAATGCGTTGTAGGTGTTGGATTTTGGGTTTCACTCAGCATGTGGTATACGTAACTAAGATCACTAACACAGACATTATGTAACCATAAACCTCAGTAGTAAGGACCGAGAGTCTCAAGGGTTACAGTGGTGAACCGAAAGTTGATGGAGAAATAGAAAGATGATGTTTTGAAGAACAGAAAGTACCTCTGCTATATAAATGTGACAAAGTAGAAAACTCTTAACTCGTATGAGAAGAGTAAGGTAGCTCTTGACTTGAGTTAAATGTAGCAGCCCAATTGGGAAGAGACGATAGGTATTCATCGAATCATTAGGCTTTACTCTTGGTCAAAGAGGCTTTGGTCAACATGCAGCAACATGCTTCTAGGGATCTTTAATTAGTTCAAATGAAAAGAAAAAATATTATACCTGCCTTAGCTCCAAATGTTCTTTTACTGACATACTTGGGACCTATGTAAAGGAACAAGCAAACAATCACACCACACAAACGAAGCACACAAACCAAATATTAAAATAAATAAATAAATAAATAAAATATTTTTGAGGTTTTGAGATTTTCTGAAAAATAATAAAAACAGAAAGAGAAAAGATTTTTGGATTTTTGAAGTTTTGAAATTTTCTGAAAAATAATAAAAACAGAAAGTGAAAATATAAAGTAGCATAAAACAAAAAAAATATAGTTAATGGTATGAACAAAATGTACAACCGAAACCTTATCTTAAAAGAATGGAGCAAAATAAGCCAAGCGTTCGGTTTTTTTCGGTCCGTAAATTTTTAGAGCCAAAATAGGCCGAGCGTTTGGTTCATTCCGGTTCCCAAAATTTATGGGACCGAGATAGACCGAGTGTTTGGTTCATTTCGGTTCCTGAAAAATCCGGAACCGAAATAGACCGAGCGTTCGCTCTATTTCGCTTGTCTAATATTTTTGTGAGAGATTTATGGATTCAGTACAGACTCTGCTTCCATCAAACCCAGGCCTTGTAATATTTTATTGAAGCTTATTTCAGGTAAGGCTTTAGTGAATATATCTGCCAATTGTTCAGAGGACCAAACAAAATGCACTTCCACGTTCCCATCTTCTACATGGTCGTTGATAAAATGATATCTTAGTGCTATATGCTTTGTCTTTGATTGTTGCACTAGATTGTGACATATTCTGATTGCACATTCGGAGTCACAATAGAGAGGAATCTTCTTCATACTCAGCCCGTAATCTCTTAGTTGACTTTGAATCCATATTACTTGTGAAGTACAAGATGCAGCAACTATATACTCAGCTTCGGCTGTTGAAAGTGACACACAGGTTTGCTTCTTGGACTGCCAGCTAACTAGTTTACCGTCAAGGAATTGACATCCTCCTGTAGTGGTCTTTCGGTCTAGACCACATCCTCCACGATCAGCATTAGAAAAAGCTTGAATGAAGAATCCTGATCTAGCTGGGTACCATAGACCGAGAGATGAGGTTCGCTTAAGGTAACAAAAAATATTTTCACAGCTGCCATGTGAGGCTGTCTTGGATTAGCTTGAAACGTAACACAATAACAAACAGAAAACATTATGTCCGGTCAACTAGCTGTTAGATACATAAGAGACCCTATCATTTGTTGATATAGTGTTATGTCAACAACATGTTTTTCCAGAGAAGGTGTTAACTTAGTTCCAAATGCCATAGGAACCTTCACTTTCGAATCTCCCATCATACCGAATTTCGCCAGCAAGTTCTTTTTATAGGCCTCCTGGTTGATAAAGATAACTTCTGGTCCTGTCTAATATTCAAACCAAGGAAAAAGTTAATTGGACCCATTGCGCTCATTTCAAATTTAGTCTCCATCAACTTCCTGAATTCAGCTATTAAGCTAGGATTCGTGGAGCCGAAGATGATGTCATCGACATAAATCTGAACTATCATTAGATGTTCGCCTACTTTCTTTCGAAAGAAGGTTGGGTCAACCGAATCTTGCTTAAATTTCGACGTTTTCAGAAAGCGAGTTAAAGTTTCATACCAGGCTCTCGGTGCTTGCTTTAAACCATATACAACTTTATCCAGCACATTGCAATGATCAGGAAATTTCTCGTTCAGGAACCTGGGAGGTTGCTCAACATACACCGTTTCTTCTAGTTCTCCATTCAAGAAAGCGTATTTCACATCCATTTGAAAGACTTCGAAGTTTTTGTGAGCAACATATGCCAGAAAGATTCTAACAAATTCCAACCTTGCTACTAGAGCGAAGGTTTCCACATAGTCTATTCCTTCTTCTTGGCAATATCCTTTTACTACCAACCGAGCCTTGTTTCTAATAACGTTTCCCTCCTTGTCCAATTTGTTCGTGAGAACCCATTTCAAGCCAACCATTGAAGCATCCTTTGGTATGGGAATTAGCCTCCAAACTTGATTGCGTTCGAACTCATAGAGCTCATCTTGCATTGCTTGAACCCAATCAGAATGATCAAGTGCAGGATTAATCGTTTTCGGCTCAACCTTGGAGACAAACGAGTTAAACATACAAAATTCAACTTTAGAGAATAATGCAGTTTGTTTTGCTTTCAACTAAGAATGAGTAAGGACTCTCTCAGATGATTCTCCAATAATTTGAGCTTTGGGATGATCCTTGGTCCATTTCACTAAAGGAGGATAATTTGGGTCATAGGCTGGATCCATCTTTGCGTTTACTTCCTCTTCAAGTTCTGATTGATCACCTTCGTCAGTTGCATTCTCTTTCTCCCCCTCAACTAGCGAAGTGTAACCTTTGTCAGAATCAGAGTTTTCATCCTCAGTGGGAGTCGAATTCTCCCCCTCGATTGGACTATTATTGGGTGGGTTTGGAACTTTATGTTCCCCCTCGCCTGGATCTTTATGAGTTGGGGATGGAATTGGATTCTCCCCTCGAAAGATATTTCGGTTGTCTTTGGTGCTGATGAACTCTCCCCTTGAACAATGAGCCACCGTTCAGAGAGTCAGTGGAGGATTGACCACCTGTCGGTTTTGGGGAGTCAGTTTTTATTTCTTTAGCAGCTTCATCTATAATCTTTTTGAGATTATTGATTTTGTTGTCTGCCGTGTTCGCTTCTGAGTGTATAGCTTTCTCTGATTCTTCAAATTACCGAATGCACTCTTCAAACAAGTTGGATATGGGAACCGAGACTTGACCTGATTCAGGAAAAATTTCCCCTAAGTCATATTCGCTCCTTTGAACTTTCTTCATGTAATTGTCGTCAAAGGTCACATAGTAGGTTTCTTCAATTTGTTTTGAACGTTTATTCAATACTCTGTATGCTTTTGATGTTAGCGAGTAACCAAGAAAAATTCCCTCGTCAGCTTTGACGTCAAACTTGTTTCGGTTCTCTTTAGAATTGAAAATAAAGCACCTTGAACCGAATATGTGGAAAAATTTGACATTAGGCTTTCGATTGTTTAAGATCTCATATGGAGTGATTGAGAATCTTTTGTTGAGCAAGGATCGATCAGCCTAGAAGTATAATGGAAGGGAAGCGAAGCTCAGCATGGTTCTGGCTGCTTCATACAAAGAATAGTTTCCTCTTTCAACAATCCCATTCTCATATGGAGTGTAGCATGCGGTTGCAACAGCATCAACCCAGAAGTATAATGGAAGGGAAGCGAAGCTCATCATGGTTCTGGCTGCTTCACACAAAGAACAGTTTCCTCTTTCAACAATCCCATTCTGTTGTGGTGTATAAGGAGCTGAAAAGTTGTGAGTCGTCCCCTTGTCTGCCAGAAAGTCCTCAAATTCTTTATTTTTGAATTCCAGCCCATTGTCGCTTCTAATATTCCTCACCGTCTTTCTCAGTTGTACTTCAACTTGCTTGATAAACACCTTCAACTTGGGAGTAGCATCTGATTTCTGTTTAAGAATGAAAACCCAGGTGAAGCGAGAAAAATTATCTACAATGACAACAATAAACTTACTCCCACCGAAGCTTTCGATAGCTGAAGGTCCACATAAGTCAATGTGCAGAAGTTCGAGAGCTTCAACAATATTTATATTGATTCGTGTAGTATGGCTCTTTCTGCTCTGTTTACCCATCTCACACGCTGCACACATATGTTCCATATCAAACTTGAGAAGAGGAAGGCCTCGAACATGATCAACAAGCACCAACTTATTAATATCTTTGAAGTTCAGGTACGATAAGCGTCGATGCCATAACCAGCTTTCATCAGTGTTTGCCTTTGATAGCAGACATATCGCTGGTTTATCTCGAATTGGATTGAGATTTAAAGGATACATCTCTCCCATACGTTCAGACTTCAATAGAATCCTTTTGATAGATCATGGCATTTTCTTTGAGTTTTTGTGGCTTTTGTTTTGACAATCAAGCGAATTCAACCGAATTTTCGGATATGAGAGGTTTCTCATTTTCGGTTTCACTCTTCATAAACTCAGAGCAATCGACTTCGTCTTCCACTGAAATTTCGCTCATCTCACTTTCTTCATCAAATTCAGACGTATTATAAGGTTATTTTATTTTCTAAAATTAATTTGGCGTTTGACGTGTCAAAAGATTGAATGCTTTCAGACTTAATTTTTAACCTATCATTTTCATCCAAAAGATTTTTGAGCATACATTTATGTTCCTTAGAATCGATGAAGGTTTCTATCTTGTCTAGTCCAATTTTGTAAGACATGGATGTCTCTTTTGATGACACTGTTGATTCAAACTTAGCAATGTGTAAGTCCCTAATCTGCCCGTGTATCAGTCGGATCCGTTTGATGGTGCGGAATCCCAATCAAACGGATGATATCAGATAAAAAAAAATAGAATGAGAAGAAGAAAAAGAATATGATGAATCTTGATTGTATTAATGATATGAATGAAATTCCTTACACAAGATTCACACACAAATAAAAGCTCCTGTCTCTCTGGCCGTAAACTACTTCTGTTCAACAATCTCATCAATCATCAATCTTTACTCCTCACCCTAACACCTCTATTTATACATGTTGGATATGGGCCGGAAACATATGGGCCGTAAATGAGTTTACGGCCGTAAACTCAGCCGTAAACTAGGCCATAAATTCGTAAACTATTACACAAAAATATAATTGCCCAGAAAAGTAAAGTATAAACCATATTTTGACCCAACTATCTCCCCCTTGGTTTATAGCTTTCTTTTCTTAATTGACCCAACAAGCTCCCCCTAAAAAGTAGCTGGCTCTTCTTGTCAATCTTCAATGAGATCTTGGCTTCAGCTTTAACCTTCGATTTCTTCACAGCATCAAGATGAACATATGAATCTTCAATAATTGACTTCATCTTGAGCGGTTGGGTTTTTCTTCAGAATTTGGCATTGAACACACATTGGGTGAGGAGGCTTCTTGTACTGATTCTTGAAAGATGGCGCTTTCAGCTTGAGAATCTTCAGAGAGAACATCAGAGAGAACAAATCTTCTAGATCACTTCAGCAAGTTCATAGATAGCAGCAGACTGATTGAGGAGGCTTCAATGCAATCCGTCACATATTCTTCAATTGCAGCTTCACCTTGCTTCTGGGGTTGAAGGATTGAATGTTGAAAGAATGATCTTCATTTCTTGCTCCTTCGAATGCGAATTCTTCGATGCTCACGGACTAGACTTTGGCTCAGAAATCTTCAACACAAACTCCATGAGTCTTATCTATACCTAAAATCACTTTTCAAGACAAAAACAAAACTAAAAGAAAACTTAGCACACAAATTAAAACAGAAACAAAAATATTTTTGGATTTTTTTTATTTTTCTGAACAATAAATAAAACAGAAATAACACTATTTTTGGATTTTTTTAATTTTTCTGATTTTTTTTTAATTTTTAATTCTCCCCTAATATTTAAATTAGAAGAAACTATAATAAATTTAACAAAAATAAACATGATATATAACTTTAAGGGTGATTTGGGATCAAAGTTTTTAGACAGCCTTTATCCACTTGTCGGTACCTTCCATATTCACATCTTTGTCTGGTCGATCGTCGGTATTGTTGTCCACTTAAACACGAAAAATTTGTGACTTATTTAGGACATACTATTTGATACAAGACAAGGTGAACTTAAGTTCCTAAAAATTATATCTGATCCTAATTTCTTAGATACTATATCTTAAGGTCCATTCATCTGACGACGACCAGGGATATTGTTGTCCACCTAAATTGAGCAACGAGATCTATAGACAAATCGTATGTGTTCAATTTTAAGTGTACTGGAATGTGTTTCCCGCTTCCTGATATGCCCCAGCCATCAAGAACTTCTAGAGTACTCCTTACACCGGGTGAGCAGACAACCATTCAGAGAGAGAAGAGATACATAATTCTATTTCTACCTACTTCAGAGGGGTTGAGAAGAAGAAGGTTGCATATGCTGTGTACCAGGTCGGATTAGAAGTCGCGCAAAGGAGACAGCATATGGCTAACAGATGAGAAGTTTTTCACACATATATTTCACACACATATATATTTCCTACAGAGAAATGGAGTTGCATATGTTGTGTACCAGGTCGGATTAGAAGTCGCGCAAAGGAGACAACATATGACTAATAGAAAGAAAGAAAGAAAACGATTTTCTACAGACCTAATTTATCGGAATTTACCAGTCGCCCCATCCAACCGGAATTAAGGACAGAATCCGCACATCAAGGAAAAGTTAAGCCACAGTTCCAAGTACGGGTTCAATTAATGTGACGAGTAGATTCCCATATATATCTCCCTGCTCAACTTATCCGAGCGTCGTATTGTCAGGCTGAACATATCTAACTAGGTCAAGATTTGTCAAGTCTATAAATTTCCTAAGTTCAAATCTCCCTAGTCAAGTCCATTTAAAAATTTTCGTGCCTACCGACGCATCAAGTCAGAGCATAAACCCTTCAACTTCGGGTACGTTACGCAGACTCAGGTTGCCTGTTATCACTTGATAATATCACTTCCCAAAACATCTCCCTCAAACACATTTCATAACCAACATTTTTTTATTTTCTGATTTTCTAATTTTTGTTTTGTTTTTATTTCTCCCCCTAAATTTGTGCATAGGAGAGAAACGAAAGAAAATGCGCAAATTTAAACTATCCTAAAACAAAAATTAGTCTTTAAAGCGAATCAGGTTAAGAAAAACTTAGGAGTATAGAGAAGAAAACGCAAACCGTAATTCACCGATTGAATCTGCATCCAGAAGTTCTGAGAACATCACGCGTAATCTCAGAACAGATCCGAAAATTCTTCATGTCATTAAGCACTAACCCCATGTGATCCCTTCTTTTCTTCCTTTTCTTTCCTTTCCCGCAAAGGACACATACTCTCAAACAAAGTTATGAGTGCTGTATAGTTGAGAGATGCCTCCTATCATGTGCCTAGAACAACCACTACCAACAAATCGAAGTCTGATGATATGCCTCCATAGCTGCTCCGACACAGAGCAGGATCAGTTGGCCTTTGGAACCCAGTCCATTTTGAAACTGGGTCGACCTTTGTCATCAATGCAAGGTACTTTCTCCCATGACATGTCCTGTTTATCACAAATAGAAGATATAGAAATATTAGAATCGTTAGAAAATTTGGGAGATTTGGGAGTTTGAGCCTTCGGAACCCATTTGTAGTTGCGTTTAACCCATTTCTTTTTCGATCCGATGGGTGCCTCGGCACTTGATTTGGAACTTGAAGCCGGCTGCCGAGATGACTTTGACCTAACCGGTCTTGGCTTCACAGTAGTATCTCTTGAACTGGGCTTGTTGGCTGACATTTCCTTCTTGCCCTTGGGATTCGAATTCTTGGCCTTCTGCGCGTTCCAGTCGTCAATATCTGAACGTGACCTTGAGGGGTATCTTTTGGAGTGTCTCCCTCTTGACGCGTTCTGCCAGCCTTGTGCGTAGTAGGGAACATACGCGCGATTAGGACAATTTCTGGCAATGTGTCCAGGTGTTCCACAGTGAAAACATGTCCTTTTCTTCACTGTGGAGTTGTCTCTTCCTGCCCCTGGTGGCATATCCTTGCCTTGTCTCTTGCTTTTCCCATATGTACACTTACAACAAGCACTTTGTTGCGCTGGAATTGGAGGCCTATATTTCTCAACAGCAGGTTGAGCAGAAGCAGCAGATTTAGAGTTCAAGGGGTCGTTGGTTTGTTCAGAAGAACTCTCCTTGTTCTCATCCTCTGCTACTTTACCTGCACATGTAACAGAAACATCAATATTTTCAACATTAATAACCCCTCCTGACACAAATCCAGCTCGTTTGCCATATTGAAGATGTGCCTCCCTGTCAATTTCGTTCTTTGTCATAGGGATGGATGTGTAGTTATGATTGTAAGGAGGAGGTACACTATCATACCCTAGACCCTTGTTTTGATTCCTTTTAAACTGCATGCTTTGGTCTATCATATTTGCAACCACCTCACTTGAGAAATCATATTTTCTAACATCAAGTTTGGCAGTTTCAAACTTTCCTTTCAAAGATTCAACTTCAGCCACTAGCTCAGCATTTTGTTTGACTACATAATCATAGTTTTCACATTTGTTACTGTAGTCTTCCTGAAGTTTCTTAAAGTCCTTGGTTTTTGCTTCTAATTCAGCCTTCAAGGGTTTCTGTCCTTTCCTGAGTTGATATCCTTTATATCTCAGGTCCTCAACTTCTCCTTTTAATAAATCAATTTGTTCCCGAAGAAATTTAATTGTATCTTCACATGATTTAGAACATGAAACTTCACATGAATGAGAACACGACACTTCATTGACCGGAAGGTTTGCTGAACTCATTGTTTTTCGACAATTCAAAGCGTTAAGTTCTTCAATTATATCAGCCAGACTAAGACGATTGAGATCTTTTGTCTTCTTGATGTCAGCCACGTCCATGTCCCACGATTTTGGAAGTGAATTCAATAGCTTTTTGTTGATCTCGGACTTAGTCAAGAAGATCCCGGCTATATTCATCTCAGTAGTGAGTGTAGTAAACCGCTGCAACTGAGTTTCGAGCGTTTCTCCAGGGACATAATCGAAAAAGTTGAAATTTTGTCTTAACATATCCTGACGACTTTCTTTCATGTTTTCAGATTCCCTCGTAGACCTTAAAATCAATTAATAAAAAAAACTAGAAGCAAACGTCAAATTTAAAATGCCCCCTTTTTTTTATTATTATTAAAAAAAAATTAACCTTAAAAATCAAATTTTAAAAAATTAAACTTGAAAAGTCAAACTTAAAAGTCAAACCGAAAAGCTAAATTTGAAATTTTAAAAGTTAAACGAAAAAGTCAAGGTTTAAAGTCAAATGTCAAACTTGGAAGTCAAAATCAAAATTTTAAGTAAAAAGTCAAAAATTAAATTCAAAAATTAAAAATTAAAATTTTAAGTTGAAAGAGATATTTAAAAATGAAAGAAATTGATTTTTGGGGTTAAAATTGTTAAATTTTGAAATTAGTGTGCGACAGGAAGCGTTTAAGTTCAAAAATTCGAAAGGAAATCACAAATGGCTTGGTAGTTCAACTGGTAGGCCGCGTGCTTGATTATTCAAGGGACCCAGGTTCTCCGGCCGTAAACAGTTTCCGGTTATGTGAAAATTCGACTTTGAAGCTCCAAAACTCGATCAAAAACCTCTTTTTATGAAAAACACAAAGAACAAACCCCCTTTATTTTTGCGAGATCTATCCAAAAACGTAAAAATATCTAGAAAATAAGATCAAATAATGCCCCAAATAGAGTTTACGGCCCAAGAACTCGGTGTTTACGGCCGTAAACTTGGACCGTAAACACAGAATATTTGATTTTTTTTTGATGAAACAATAAACCTTTTGACTGATACAATTTGGCTCTGATACCAATTGTAAGTACGTAATCTGCCCGTGTATCAGTCGGATCCGTTTGATGGTGCGGAATCCCAATCAAACGGATGATATCAGATCAAAAAAATAGAATGAGAAGAAGAAAAAGAATATGATGAATCTTGATTGTATTAATGATATGAATGAAATTCCTTACACAAGATTCACACACAAATAAAAGCTCCTGTCTCTCTGGCCGTAAACTACTTCTGTTCAACAATCTCATCAATCATCAATCTTTACTCCTCACCCTAACACCTCTATTTATACATGTTGGATATGGGCTGGAAACATATGGGCCGTAAAAATGAGTTTACGGCCGTAAACTCAGCCGTAAACTAGGCCATAAATTCGTAAACTATTACACAAAAATATAATTGCCCAGAAAAGTAAAGTATAAACCATATTTTGACCCAACACAATGACCCAACACAATGACCTCATCCTTCTTTTCTTAATTGACCCAACACAATGACCTCATCCTCCTTAAATTCAAGGAAGGGTAAGATCATTTTATGAATCTTCTTCCCAATCTCACAACTTAAATGCAATTGAGCAATATTAGTATATAAATGCTGAGCAATTAAACAAAAAACATTCCTTTGTTTTAAAAACTTTAAATTGTCTCTTTGTAAATAAATACTTTCATCCCTAACTTTATTTAATTCCGCCTCCTTTAGCTCAATCCATATCCTTCTCTCCTCACTTTTTGAAGACACCCTGCTGAGTTGGTCAGTTAGGTTAGAATCCACTAACCGAGTTTGAGAGACTACCACTTAAGTTGGTAAATTTGAATTTTAATTCTTTTAATTCATCTTCATAATTTGTTAATGGAACATTAAGTGATTCAAGGATAGATTGTACCATTTTGATCAATCGATCGCAGTCGTTTATCTTCTCACTCATAGGCTTGGCTGCAAAACACTTGTCTTCTGTCAGGTTCGGTTCCTCACTCGCACTTTCGGTTGATGATCCAGCTGTGACCATTAGACATCTTCCAGCCGAACCTACTTCTTTTGCCACATAAGCCTTTCCATGAGTGGGCTTTCTTACCTCTTCATCTTTAGAGTCGGTAGACCAAACTTCAACGCCATCGAACTCGTCTTCATCTGCATTCTCTTGTACGATCAAGGCATTTATAGAACTGTTAGTTGCTTTCTTTTTCTTGATTTCTTCCAACTTGCGCATATAATACGCCTCGTCATCTTCACCATCTCTTTTCTCAGCCATTTTCCTTAGCATGCAATCTTTGGCAAAGTGATTTCTTTCCGCGACATTAATTGCAATCGAACCCAGAGTCTCCCGTAAGTTTGCTTTCTTTCTTGTCTTCGTTTTTTTGAGAAGAATTTTTCCCTTCATCCTTCATCTTCTCAGAGCTGTAACTTCCCTACTAGTTTCGGCTCTTGTTGACAGGAAATTTTCTTCATGCAAACTTCTTTGGATTAGTAACCATCAAAGCATACTCCTCGCTTGTAAGGTCACATTCAGACATATCAGACTCTTCTTCCTCTTCTGCTATGCTTTTTTCCTTTAGAGACAAGGGTCAGCGACCCCACACCTGAAACTACCTTTGCTTCTTTGGTCACTAAGTTTTCATGGGACTTAAGTATTCCCACAAGTTTCGCTAGTGAGTAAGATTTAAACTGTTCATGAGCTTTCACGGTTGAGACCACGACCATCCATTCTGGTCTGAGACTGTTCATGAAGGTCACGTTCTGCTCGATCAACTTCGTTTCTATTCCATGCTTGATCATCTTACTTAGGAGATGATTGAACCAATCGAAAGTTTATATGAGTTTTTCTTCTGGTTTCTGTTCGAAAACTCCAAATTCTGATAGCAACAAGGTTTGAATGGAGTGTTCCAGATCTTCATCTATTGAATAGAGTTCTTTTAACCTATCCCAGATTTCTTTGGCTGTCGTGCATGAACCAACCAATCGAAAAGTGTTAGATTGCAAGGCGAATCTGATCATTCTCATTGCTTTCACATTACATAATAACTTGTCTTTCTCATCCTATGGCATCTTCTCTACATCCGCCACCAGTTTGTTATATTCCTTTTGGGACTTAACTGTTGTGTTCGTTCCTGAGTGGACAAACGGCCCAAGCGTGATAGCTTCCCAGATGAGATAGCCATTGTCTTCAGATCCAACCACGTAATCTTCAAAGTGATGCGCCCACACTTCGTAGTCTTGAGTGTAAAGAATGGGAATTTTGGTAGTGGATCCAATGCTGTTTGAGATGTTGATGGGATTTGTTTGCGAATCTTGGTGAGACATGCTGAGATTCTAGAATCAAACTATGTAAACTTAAGATTAGGGTTCTATCAGAAACAGGGTTACCGTCGATATGGAGAAGACGACTTCTGTTTATACGATAAAAGCGGAAACCCTAAAGAATTCCGAGTACAGAAGGAATGTGTATTGATCACACAGTCTCCTGCTCTGATACCAGTTGTTGAAACAAATTCAGTCAGGATCGTTAGATTCTATGCAGTCAAACAATAAAGAACATAACTATGAACACGAGAATGAATTTGAATGAGTCGTATGATTAATACTTCAACACCTCAGAAGTGCTCCATTAAGAACTTTGACTGTAGAGATGTTTAGGGTTACAAAATAATAAACGTAATTAAGAACTACAATCTAATGCATACATGCATGCATATTTATAGTTTAACCCTACTAGATAATCACGGATGGACAGGCCCTGTCCGGATACAAGATACAAGCCCATGACGCAACACAAATAAACTCAACAGTTGGGAAAGCACACAACACACCTTCTTAATAATAATAATCAAGAACCCAATTGAAGCAATTGATCTCAAGAAAATTGATTAGCCTTAGGAATGAAGGAATTCCTAATTCCAAGAAGATGTCAATTGTTACACATACATAAAAGAGTCATGATCCATAAGCTAGATTTGATTTTAAACACCATAAATCCATTGCTCTAAGCAAATTTAATGATTCATTACTAAATCAAAGAAATTAACCAATAATTTCTCATTCAACTACCAAGCTCATGATCAAAGTATTAAACAAGTATAAGAATTATGAACTAAGAATCAATAACATGAGATAAATGACAAACATGAATCCTTGAAAACCCACAAATATCCAGAGGTTTTATCCCAAGTCAACCAAAAGAAAGAAATTAGTCACTCATGGCAACAAGACAATAATCATAAAAGTGTTTTAACATCAAGAAATTAGTAATTACTAGAAAAATGAGAAGATAATGGCTATAGCTCTCCAAAATCGCTTGCAAGATGCTCTAATGGTGGAAAATTCAAAGTGATGGTTGAAAAACCTAACACCTAAGGTAAATGATGATCCAAATGACCAAAATGCCCCTTGGAGGGTAGTTGAGAGGGTGAGCTCCCCACCCTCGCAAATGGTGCTGAAATACTATTGGCTCCTTTTCCACTACTCCATCCAACTACGTTAAATTCCCTTGGTCCCCTCCATACCTCACATGATTTAAAATGAACCAGTCATCTTCATGCTTAAAAATAGATAGTCCAAGCCCATCTTCAAGAGTCGATGACCCACCTTCAAGAGCTCATTGTTAAAACGTTGTCGTGTACATTTTAAATAAATAAATTATCACTGCTTAGTTACACTAATGGGTATTGCCGGGAAGCAGGGTCGAATCCTTAGGGACACAACCTAAAAGTCAATGCCTCTTTGCACAAGACACATACTAGTCAAATGCAAGAAATAATAAGGAGGGGATTTTTGATTATTAATGAATAACTAAAATAGAAGTGAAAATAACGAAAGTAAATTCAATACTAAAAAGCGAATTCATTTTTGCTATGACTTCCCTAATCATGTAATCAACACAAACATGGATATTTAAAATATGTTCTATCTAAGTTGGTAATGAAAACTACTACTAAGCTCTAGTAAGATCTCTTTTACATAGTTAATTAACCAAAACAAGCTCTTTAGTTACTCCTAGCTTTTTACTAACATAATTAAACAAACTATTAATCAAGTCAGAAAAAAACATTATGATCTGTGTAAAATTCCCAACAATATTCAATACTTCTTACAAGCTCAGAAGCATAAAGATATAAGATTTCAGTTTATCAAAACAATTACATATTTCAACAACTGATTAACTAGATTGATTTAATCCTAAGTTAGGTGATCAAACTAATAAGAATCAGAAATCAAACATGTATTAAGCTAAAAACTGAATCATGTAAATAGAATCACGTAATAAAAACCAAGTCTAATGATTAATTACATAAAAATTACCAATCTTGTAGAACTGAAATCTAGGATTTATCTAGACATGGCTAAAATCTGATCTACAATAGTGAAAAAAGAAATTAAATGACTAATCTTACTAAACTAATTGACTGAGATAATGCACAACCTTCATATCTTCAGGAATTGATGAAAAAGTGTAGAAATCACGTCCAAAATTCATCTTTGGTCATCTGGGAACGTCTAGGGTTTAAACTGATCAGATATGAGGTCTCTATATATGAGCCATCAACAAAAACACATTTTTTAAAAAAAATCATGATCCTTAAATCGCCATTTTTCACGTTTAATGATGTATGATGCTATTTTGGATACTTTTCTCAAAAAACATTACCATGTTTTTTGGAAAAACCTACAAAACTAATCTGCAACTGCAACGAGACTATAAAAACCTACAAAACACCTTATTGAAAAGAGACTACCTGATACGATCCAAGATAAAGAAGGAATAAAATATGCAATGAGAAAACAACAAAAAAAAGACTAAACATGCTAAAATAAACTATATACAAGAAGTAAATAAAACAAACTATCAAATCACCCCAAGCTTAAACCTACTTGTCATCAAGTAAGAATTAGGCTAAAATGAACTCGGGATGAGCTAAGCTAAAAAGGAAAAAGAAAGATATCATAAAACTTGGTCAACATTAGTTAATATGGTCAGAGTCAGTCTTGTATGGACCCTACGCATCTTCCAAATGTTCCCCACCTTAGTGAAATAAACCACATTCTTGAACAACTTGAAAGGCTAATAGATCCCATCTGAATGCGGAAGCAAGTAGAGTGTACAAGACAAAGGAAATAGGGGGATGTGCCCAATGGGGAACTATAAATTCATCAATGCGGACCATAATGCATGAAGGAAATGTGTCTCTCTATAAACGATTATTCCTACATTGGTTAGGCTAAGTGTATCATAATGAAATAGGGTTTGCAGCATGGCCTCCAGGAAAACATCCGGTTTCAGGGGTTTCTCCCTTGTACTATCTTTCACATTCTACCGTCTCACCTTCATTGTCGTTTCTCATCAAAATCAAAAACAAAAATTACAACTTAATATAAGAAATAAACATGAGACAACCTTGATCTTCATTCTTGAACTTTTGTTATCGGTCTTTTGTCTTCTTATTTGTCTTCTCTTTTTTTATTCATTTTTTAGAGGTGAGAAAGCTTGAACTTGGATTCTTCTTTTTATGTTTCTTCTTTTCTTCATTTTTCTTTGTTTTTGTTGCTTTTCTATTTGACTTTTTCTTTGTTGTATTTCTTTGAATATTTTTTTATTGTCTCTTTTTGTATTTTCTTTTCCAATTTACTTCAATTTTTGTTTGTTTTCTTATTTTCTTTCTTCTTCGAAGGTCTAAGAACTTCACCATAAAACATAAGACTCCAATAATGTGAAAAGGGGAGTAATAGATAGAGGCTAATATAAACACCTAATGATCATTGCTAATGTGTCAAGATTTACTAAAAAGGGTGGGATATGACTCAAACATAGGTGTTACCGAAAAAACTGTGATCCTAAAAGTGTAAATTAAGAGACCCGCCTAAAGGTTCATCAAGCATCTTAATGTAATATATGATGAACATAAACTATCTAACTATCTACTCTAGACCCCTAGAAAAATGATGACCTATATTCATAAGCTAGTGGGAATCTAACTATGCAAAGCTCGAGCGAAACTTAGGATAACTAAGGGGTATTCCTTCCCTCCACCCCCAAACCAAAATACAATTCTTCCCAATCTTCAAAATACCTTACTAGGCTAATCTTTGCTTGCACACATCATCCTGACTAACCTCTTCCGTACACATCTAGACCCAATTAATATACCTACATCTGACCCCTACACAAGTAGTCTTAAAGTGGTCTGTGAGGCTCGAAGTGTGTCCCGTTTGTCTAACATAGGGAATTATATATCAAGTTATGATACCTATAAAGATGAGAATAAAATAGAGAAAAAATAGACATGTTTATTATGATACCTATAAAGATGAGAATAAAAGAGAGAAAAAATAGGCATGTGTCCCGTTTGTCTAACATAGGGAATTATATATCAAGTTATGATACCTATGAGTCGACATTATGGTACATATAAAGATGAAAATAAAAGAGAGAAAAAATAGGCATGTAGCCCTAAACTAAAACACAACTAAATAATGAAAATTTTAAAAGAAGTAAACAAAATATGCAATATTTGAGGAGTTCTTATGCAAATTTTCAAATGACCTAAATGAATTAGTCTAAATTAAACTATAAATAACCTAAATGTATACAAAATAAAGAATAGGAATACCTTACCCCCAAGCTTTAAATTAAGCATTGTCCTTAATGATTACAATGAGAGTACATGGAAAGATCATACCAGGATCAAGGTGGTGGAGGCTGACAAGGTAAAAAGGAAACATCATTAGGGTTACGCATTGATGTGTCGGTGAAGAGTGCGAGTCATGTAAGGCTGTGCAGGTGGAGGATCAAGCCTTGTAAGTTTACAAGGGTACCCACACAAATCTATGTGGGTGACGGTTTTGCTCATACAATGTCGCACGGGTGGAGAGTTGGGGTGTGAAAATTTGTGTAGATGGAGAGATGGGCCACATACGGTTGCAAGGGTGATAATCGAGTCACACAAATCATTGCGAGCATGCGAGATCTGGCCGGGCACACATTGATGGGTTTTGGTCATAAGACATCCTATGTGCTCATACAAACCCTAATGCTTGGATCTAGGTTTCTCTATTGTACATGCTTTGAATCCAAGACTAAAAACCCTAATTCTAGCATATGGAAATCAATATTAACATATAATTAGGTTTAAGATATTACCTTGATTGTTATGTAGCAATAACAATCCCAATTCCTCCTTTGAATTGACTTTGGAAGGCTTAGAGTCACAAGTGTCACTCCTCTAATGGTTCACAAACACCATAAGCAAGAGGATGAAGAGGAGAGAGGATGGAGGCTGCCCAAAACGTGTTCTAACCCTAGAAAAGAAGTTCCCCACGTTTTTGAGCCTTTAGGGTTCTATATATAGTGAGGCTATTAGGGTTATCTAACAAGGAAACCCTAATTTGGTTGCTTAAGCCCTAAGCAACCCATGGAGCCCTTTTCTTAAAGCCTTGGACGATTTCATATGGGCTTTCCCCATAGAATTCGTCCACCTTATAATAAAAGGAAATCCATGGCCCTAATTGCAATGATCTTATAATTACAATTCCAGTCCCTTAAGTTTAATTAATCTCTTTTAGTCACAAAACTAATTACCAATTAATTATTGACTAATATTAATTAAACAATATGATTTCTCCTTTAATATATTATTCTCATAATATATTAATAAATCATATTTAATCCTTTCTCTCCATAATTCATCCTATCAAGTTGCTTCGGTGAAGGCAACCCAAAAGGACCATGCACCATCGGGTCAAGTACATACCAAAATAGTTATGGACTTAGACACTATTCCAATAGTCTCCCACTTGGATAAGTCTAATAACTATTATGCGTATGACTTCAGATCCTGATCTGCATTCGTAGCTTTCCAAAGCCGCTGTCAACTCTGATCATATCAAATACGCGTGTCTTTAGATAAGGGATCATATATTCCTCCATTCTAGATATCATATGAGATATGATTTCAAATCATTCTCTTTGTACTACTTCTCGATTTTTTTAATTTATGACGATAAACTAATTGAACAAATCAAATTAGCCCTAGCCCGGCCGAGCATTTATGTTTGTCATCACTAAACCATCGAGGGGCCCAAAGATATCGATTTTATCCTACTTTGAATAAAAGGAATGGATAAACTTTGATACAATGCTCGCTTGCACTTACGCACCGAATCACACACAACAATATGTTTTATAACACCAAGTTACTAGTGCGTTTACATATTATCAATGTGCAACCGATTCGCAAGATATAACTCACACATCTCGGTTTCAAGAATATAAGATGTTATCGTCTCACCAATCACTCGTGATACAATTCATGGAGTGATCCAAGTGAGCGTGGGTTTAATCCAATGCTCAAATCATATTCATAAGCACTCATGAACGTTGCAGCAACCATTTGCTTATGTCTAATACCTTATAGACAATCCACACACCAATTCATGACAGTCTTCATTCATATCTACTTCCAACATATGAACAACTGTGGCCCGTTCGAATAATACTGATTATTCTTAATAAACTCAATTATTCTGGAAGTCAAAACATGCAAATGTGAAACACAAGAATAATACTAATCCCATATGGCCTCAAACCTTTGAGTATAAATAAAACGCCTTTTATTTATCACCATATTTATTACTCATTATTTGTCGTTTCGGGTAATCAACTTCTTACTTGAATTCCAACACTTGTCCCATGCTCCTAGCATGCACACAATGTTTACCTATGGTTCTTACTTTGTGAAATAGATCACATTGAACACATTTCCAATCCTTCTCATTTCACAACTCCAAATCCGTTTTTCATAAGTTAAAGAATATCAAATTCTTATTACTTATAGAATATGCTAGATTCTAACATTCTATGCAACTATCCTTTCTTAATGTCACTGCACCAAAGTCACAAAGACAATTGCCAATGATATTACAAAGTCCTCTATCGTAGATTGTTACAAGACAATTCCATAGACGTGATGTCTCTCATTCAAAGTACATTCTTTGAACATCCTTTTGCATAGAAGTTTCTAATCTAGTCATAGATTTCTCAATATTCAATTCCCAATATGGACACACTTCCATTTGTTCCATATGACAACTCATTCTTAATAGAATCTTATCTATTCGTAATGACGTCGATACGGTCCATCCAATATGGAAACATTTCCATATTTTCCAATACTATACTTCCAACTACTCACAAGCGACCAATCCTCGTCGAACTTTGGGTTGTCCTTTGATAGTTGTTTAATTGTTTTAGTCAAAACCAATTCTAGTCCCTTTTCCCTCTAAATGCGCTCGACATTTGGGAAATTTTAGAATGGTCAAACATTAAAGCATTTGCAATCGATCCTATACCCGAAGCGTATGGGACACGACGCATAATGTTTTATTTGCTATGTTCTCAAAATTCGAATTGTGAAGAGGGATGCCGTAATCATAATCGAAATTTTAAGAACACACTATGTACCTTTGACTAAATTTATTAACATTTCTCAACCTAATCCTTTAGATTTGAAATGAAGCATAATATTCTCTCCCTTAATTATAGCAAAACAGCCTTTCAACTCTTACAACTTTGCAAAGTATGACTCTTGTTTTCTATAATTAATATTGCTAACCTTGCAATACTTTCCTTAATAATCATACAATCATAACATTTATGCTCCCACTATCATGATGATTATTATAAAACATAACACTTATGCTCCCACTAGCTTCGACATGTATTCATAAACATCTTAACTTTCAGAAAACAATACTTATTGAATTTCTTAAGTTCATGTTTCTAATACTTAGTGCTTTGATAATCCTTTATCAATGCTTCTTGAACTTATACACCTTTGCCTTCGATAGTTCATATGTGTGTCTAAACAATTAAGACTAATTGCCAAACCTCACAATTCAAATTATGGAAAGGGATGTCGTAACCATGATTGAATTTGAGAATGCAATTTTACAATCACTATCTTCTTAAAATCTTTCTTAGTGAAAGCATTTTCTAACAATGATTTTCATGAAGGAGGAAATCTTATGATACTTAGATTTAAACGGTGTATTTGTTCCTATCCATGTGAATTTGTTAAAACCAAAGTTTACGACGAATTCAAACTCATATGGATCGAACTTTCTTAATCTTGATTTCTTGCCTTATGGTAGCACAACTGCCCACCACGTCTTCCAAGTAATTAAGCAGCTCACCTTTTCCTATCAATGTACTTTCCATTGATCAAGGTCCTTGCCTTTTATGCATTCAAAATTAGAACTCATAGAACTCACAAGCATAATTAACTCGATTGGATTGGCATAGAAACAAAATAATGTCAACACGATAGGTTGTAAACCTCAACTCGTGTGCTAGTGATGACCGTTAAGGTTTATTTGATTTGTTCTTGAAACCTTTCAAGACCATTAAGGCTCCCACTGACTCCTTGACATATAAGATTCTTTTGTCAATAAACATTTCTTGACAAACAAATATTCAAGAGTTAGTGTAGCTTTTATCAAAACTCTTCATAAATTGGTCCTAGTTGGTCTTTGTCTTATCTAAAACAACACAACTTACCACATTTAATGAATGTTTTAAACCTTCTTAATACTTTTCACTCATTGTCACAATCTTAACTCTAAGACTTGTTTTGGAACGAAGTATGATTGACTTCTTGATTTGACCATTTCTTCAATCTGTGATTCCTCTTCTTGGACATACAATTGTACCAAGACTCACTAGAGGATCAATTGAGATATGGTTCTTAATCATTAAGACCTATCATAAAGCATAAAAGGTACTCTCCCTTCTTCTTAGAATGGAGAAACTTTTATCTTTCTGCCTACTTGATTCTTGTTGTTCGTTCTACTATTGATTTAAACCTTTTCAATCAATTCAGAATTACACTTAATCTTATAAGTATAATTATGTTTACTAAACCTTTAGTAATTCATGACGAATATCTTGTTACTCTTATGGTGGACTTTGATCAACACGCAACTTTATGTATTCGGTCTCTTAGTCCTTCACTTGACATTTTGTCAATGAATTAGTGTAATTTCCAAATACGAAATTTCTCATTCATCGTGCATCCACGTTGCATGATTCCAAGTTTCTATCCAATTGAAACTTGGGCGATGAGAAACTCTCCCTATTTGGTAAATTCTCGACTTTCCATAACATAATAAGAACCAAATCCATTATTGCTAATAATAGAAACATTTTAACATCAATTTTTCATACACGCCATTGTAAGGATAAATAAATAAAATTTAAAATCAAAATTTATTTTATTGCGGAAAAATTTGTCCTTACAATGCAACTCATTGAAAAACTTATGCTAATACATCTTTCTTAGCAATCTAATTCTAACTCTAAGTAGTAGCTCAAGAATCTAATCTTCGAGAAACGCGATCGAAATCCATTCCTTCACGGTTAGATTCTGCTCACTTCTTCCCTTAAGCTTCCTTTCTTTTCTTCGATCCTACAAAACATCAATTGTAATCTTATCACATTATGTATTCAGAATCTAGAATGGAGCTTAAAAGAGTTAGTCAATGGATTTTACCTAACGCAGACCCATACGTTTTGACTCTCCCATCTCTTAGATCTCTTAGGTAAATAGGACAGCTTCGTCTCCAATGCCCCTTCTCTTGGCAATAAAAACAGATCGACTCTTTTGGAACAACACATGGAACTACTTCAGACATTGCCTTTCTCTTATGATCAAACTTTTCGACCATAGCATGTCTTTCGTTGCCATTTTCTATATCCATAGAGGTCTCGAAGGCAGATTCACCAATCAACATTGCTTTTCTATTGCGCCAAATCATTTCTGATTCAGCATCAATAAGCATATAGGTGAGATCTATAAGGGTCACGTCATAGTTCATCATATAGTACTCTCTTACGAACTCACTATATGAGTTAGGAAGTGACTGAAGAACCCAATCAACAGCCATTTCCTCACAAACAACGGATCCCGACATTCTTAACCTATCAATATGTGACTTCATCCCTTGGATGTGTGCACACACCGACTTTCCTTCTTTATGTTTACTTGCCAAAAGGGCTTGAGTGATCTTGAACTTTTCAAGCCTTTGAACTTGTGGGTTAGGGAGAATAATTGGAGGAGGAGGAGGAAGTGAAGCATGATCTCTTGTTCCTCGATCGAATCGTGGAATATCATCTTCATGTGGAATGCTTGTTCCACGGGATTTGAGAAGACCATAGTTGTCAAACTTTGACATCTACAATACGGGAGAAAACGAATTCAAGTTAGTTGATTGATTGAGTCCTTAGTAAATCACCCAAATGAAATACTAAGGCTAGGACCCAACACAATATTCTACAACTCGGGAGAGGGATGCCGTAACCCTAATTGCAGAATATTTGAAGGTAAGTGAATGACGATTCACTAATTTCCACCATGAAAAACGAAAAAGAAATTTAAGTTTTAAATCTATGAAAACTCCTAGATCCTTTGAGATTCATTGAACTTTCAATGGCATGTTTAAATCTCGATATGCCCCTCTTGTTTGTGACTGGGATGCCGAGGATCACAAAGCGGGTGTGAATAACCATGCAAACTTACATGGTGCCCTCACATGTTACAGTCACCTATTCGATGTGCCGGTAAACCACACACGCTCCACTGAACTATGACAAACATTGAGTCACCCTTTGCTACCTTTTCTTAGACCCATTTAGTGTGCCGGTTAACCACACACGCTCCACTAACGTCTTCGCAAGGGCACAAAGTGTAATTTCATGGAATTGCATCAATTCACTTTTGCCTAAGTAACTAAGATTGGGAATTTTATGAAAACATTTAGTTACTTTAATAATTCATTATACTTATAATGGAAGGTTTCGTCCCATCCTACCTGTTCGGCTAACGACCCTCCACTAGTCAAGAGTGCGGTGGGTAAGAGTGGATACCCATTCAATCGCCATTTTATAGGCAATTTCTTTAAACACCCCTTATAGACCAGCTTCGTGAATGAGGCCTACTAACGGTAAGACTGACTTTTACTCATACATATATATATATATATATATATATATATATATATATATATATAATGTTAGACTTTTAATGTTATATATATATATATATATGTATGTATATATATATATATATATATATATAGTATAGGGTGTATTTTATACTTTTAAAATATTAGGTGGTCTAATTTAACAATTATACTTTTAATTCAATTAAATTGTAAACCTAAACTTTTATGGATTTATTAAATCTCTATTAATTATACACCTTAATTAATTAATAAACCATAAGGGTGTGATTTGAACTTTTTCAAAACTATACTAGTTTTAGAATTTAACATTCCTAATTAAACTTTTAATCAACTTTTAAATTCCAAAACTTGAGGCCAAGTTTTGAAACATTTCAACACATTAGGGTTTAGAATTTAAATATACATCAAAATTAAACAATTAATCAAAATTTAAATTCCAAAACTTGAGGGCAAATTTTGAAACCTTTTTCAAAACATTAGGGTTTTAACTATTTAAATTTCAAAACAGCAAAACTTTTGGGTTCAAATTTAAAATATAAAACCAAAAGGGATTAATTTGAAACTATTCCAAACTTTGTCAAGAATATTCTAGATCACATAATTCAAATAAGGCAATTAACTATAATTGGTGGTTATCTAATTAGATCTAGTTCAAATTCTTGCAAGATAATGATCAAATAATTTCCATAACTTAACATATATCAAATAAGGTTACAATTATCTAATTAGATGACCAAAATCTTTTATTTTGACAAGGATAATCATAAGGGATTAACAAAATTCGAATTTTATTAAGTTTAAACAATTATGGCAATTATCCTAAGTCATAATAGGTAAAAATCCCGAAAATCCGCCTATCTGACGAGTTGACTAGTCGAGTCAGCCTTGGACTCGTCGAGTCTGCATGGACTCGGCGAGTTCAGCCATGGACTCGGCGAGTCCAACCTCTAGAATCCAAAAAATCGAATTTTCCAATTATATCAAGCATCAATACAATAGAAACCAATCTAGGCTCTGATACCACTGATGCGTTTTGGTCATAAGACATCCTATGTGTTCATACAAACCCTAATGCTTGGATCTAGGTTTCTCTATTGTACATGCTTTGAATCCAAGACTAAAAACCCTAATTCTAGCATATGGAAATCAATATTAACATATAATTAGGTTTAAGATATTACCTTGATTGTTATGTAGCAATAACAATCCCAATTCCTCCTTTGAATTGACTTTGGAAGGCTTAGAGTCACAAGTGTCACTCCTCTAATGGTTCACAAACACCATAAGCAAGAGGATGAAGAGGAGAGAGGATGGAGGCTGCCCAAAATGTGTTCTAACCCTAGAAAAGAAGTTCCCCACGTTTTTGAGCCTTTAGGGTTCTATATATAGTGAGGCTATTAGGGTTATCTAACAAGGAAACCCTAATTTGGTTGCTTAAGCCCTAAGCAACCCATGGAGCCCTTTTCTTAAAGCCTTGGACGATTTCATATGGGCTTCCCCCATAGAATTCGTCCACCTTATAATAAAAGGCAATCCATGGCCCTAATTGCAATTATCTTATAATTACAATTCCAGTCCCTTAAGTTTAATTAATCTCTTTTAGTCACAAAACTAATTACCAATTAATTATTGACTAATATTAATTAAACAATATGATTTCTCCTTTAATATATTATTCTCATAATATATTAATAAATCATATTTAATCCTTTCTCTCCATAATTCATCCTATCAAGTTGCTTCGGTGAAGGCAACCCAAAAGGACCGTGCACCATCGGGTCAAGTACATACCAAAATAGTTATGGACTTAGACACTAATCCAACACACATGTGCGGGTGGGGCCCCAGCCGCATAACAATATCATATAGAAACTCGATTTTTCACATTTTGAGCTTTAGTTTGCACGGGTGAGAGGCTGGGTTGTACAAACTTGCTCGGGTGGATAGGATGGCAATGCAAATTGCTGACATTTGCCAATTTTCACTAGTGTTCTCTCTATAATCCTTGGATTTCTTCCAAACTAAATCAAAATCATTACTATTCCCCATGATACTTTATTTTTGACCAACTTGAAGCCTAGAAATATCAAGACTTCAAGCGGATTTTATTTATTCAAAATGCATTTATTTAATGTCTTTGCTAATGCATGGTTCCGCTTCTTTTAATCCTCATAAACTGGGGTTTCTAATAAGACATTGTTGAATTACCCCGTGTCAAATCCATCATAAAATGGTTTCAAATGGTGTCCATTCACTTTGAAGATTCCATGTGTCTAAACTATTGATTTCAACCGCACCATGATCAATCACTTTTACAACAATAAAAGGTATGTGACATAGAGATCATAATTTTCCTAGGAATAGCTTTAAGCATGAATGATTAAGAAGAACCTTTTGACCTGGAACAAATTGCTTTCGAGTTATGTGCTTGTCATGAAACGCCTTTGTTTTCTCTTTATACATTTTGACCCTTTTAATTATCTTCTTCTTGACCACTGCTATCATTGGAGGATTCAATCTTCTTTAAACGTCTCTCTTAGTTTTGCAATCATCTTCCATAAGAATCTTGTGTGTGCATACATTTGGCATTATTCCATTTATGTCCTATATTGTCTACCACATTTTTTTTTGTGATATTCCAAAATTTGAACTTATTGGTCTTCTTCGAAATCTTGCCATTGACGTGAGATAATCACCGGAAGAATATCGTGTTATCCTAGGTAAGCATATTTCAAGTGGTTAGGTAAGTACAGGTTGGTGGACATTGGAAAGGGACATCTTGTTAGGTGAATGAGACAAGACAACTTCATAGAAATCTTTCTTTGTTGACTTGCTAACTTTCGAAGACTTCACAATATTTTCAACTTCAGATTCCAAAGTATACATGTCCAACTTTTCCTTCAAACTCTCACAATCAAAGCTCATGTTGAGTACCATCTACAAAATATCCGCATGAGATAAATCAAACACTTCTTGGGTTATTGGCTCAATCACATAAACCAGATACGATGAAGAAATGTTGTTAGGGTACCTCATTGCTTCAAAAGATGTTGAAATCAATGGTATCTCCATCAAATTCCATGGTGATCTTCCATTTACAGACATAAATGATCGTGTGCATGGTATTCATGAAAGGTTTTCCAAGGAGGATCATATATGATTTGGAAGGAGTATTCTCTTCAAGACCAATAACATAGAAATCTGCATGAAAGACAAGTTGATTAACTTGTACTACCACATCCTCCAACACTCTTCTTGCGCCCACTTGACTTGTCTACTAATTGGATAATTACTCCAATTTCTTCAAGTGTCCAACATTGAGGGATTGAATGATCGAATATGACATTACATTGATCGAGACCCCAAGGTATAACATGTCATCTAATAGTGGAATGTTGATTTGGACCTTGTGGAAAGTTTTAAGAAACTCTTTCTATTCCTTCTACTTCTTTGAGATGGATAATCGGGAGGGAAAAGGTGGTGGAATGATCAATGACATGATAGGCTTGTTTGATGATTCAGGTTGATCAATGTTTATCACAACCAGATCCTTTGGTGGAACTACCACCTTTGAAGGTTAAACAATAATAACCTCATCTTCTTCTTCTCTTGATGTTCTTTTGGTGTTTCTTTCTATAAGAGTTTTTCCACTTCTCAAAGTTATTTCATTCATATTTGCATTCTTTTTAGTTTGAGATGGAAGTTAACCCCATTGTTCCATCCTATTGAGAGTGGTAACTAAGCCTCAAATTTGTGCTTGAATGTTGGATATGGTGTTCTTTTTCTCTTGTTGAAATTATGTTTGGATTTGAGAAAGAGAAGTAACAATTTATTGAAGAGTCATTTTATGGTTACCACTTGTTTGTGCTTGTTGTTTAGGTTGTTGGTAATGTTGAGGCTGATGAGGTGTTTATGGTGTATATTATGGTTGACCATGTTGTGGATATGGAGGTTTGTGATGAATACTTTGGATATTGGGGTCTTTTCAAAGTATGTTTTGGAGCTTGATTTAGTGGGTATTTATTGATTGGGTCCAATTCGAATTGTAGTTATTTTGAAATCCCATAGGTCTTGGTTTAATTTGACATCCGTACATTGCATTAACATCCTCCGGTTCATTCCCAAGCATGTGATACTTATTGGTATAATGCCTTGTTATTGCACAAAGACCATAAACCATCAAATGCTAACCACGTCCCAACAACATTTGACTTAACACATTAGTCAAATCCAAGAGTTTTGATTCCAAATGTTAGATGTTGCTAACTTCACCAAAAACTTGTGAGAAACTTGTCTTCATGTTATTTCGAGTCCCGAAGTTTCTTTGATTTTGAGAAATGGTACCAAAAAGTGATCTTATTTATTAAGGTGTCTTGTTGAATATGTCACCAGCACTTTAAGCATCAATCATCCTCCGATCTTTTTCATTCTTACCCTCATAAAAGTGTTGAAAAGGTAGTTGTTTGGGTATGTTTTATTGACGACAACCTGTACACAAGTTATTGAATATTTTGGATATCGGTATCACTTCAAATTATGTTGTGGAGCTTGCTTTGGTGGGTATTGATTGTTTGGGTTATTCTTTCAATTTGTACTGTAGATATTTTGAAATCTCGTAGGACTTGGTTGACCTTCACATCCGCCCATTGAATTAGCATCCTCCTGTTCATTCTTGGGACACTTATCGGTATAATGACCCGTCGTTGCACAAAGATCACAAACCATCAACTGTTGACCACGTCCCAACAAAATTTGACTTAACATATTAGTCAAATCAAAGAGTTTTGATTCCAAATGTTGGGTGTTGCTAACCTCACCAACAGCTTATGGGGAACTTCTCTTCATGTTATTTCGAGTCCCAAAGTTTCTTTGATTTTGAGAAATGGTACCAAAGAGTGATCTTATTTATTGAGGCATCTTGTTGAATATGTCATCACCACTTTAAGCATCAATCATCCTCCAGTCTTTTTCATTTAGACCCACATAAAATTAGAAGAAGTGGTTTTCGGGTATATTGTGTTGAGAACAACTTGTACACAAGTTGTTGAATTGCTCCCAAAAATTATTAAAATTCTCATTCTCCCCTTGATGAATCCTAAGAATGTCACTCCTTTGACTTGATATTCGTGAGGTGGGATAGAACTTGATATTTAAGGCTTTGATTAACTCTTCCCATGTGTGAATAGATCCTGGTGGTAAGCTGAACAACTACTCTCCAGCTTTATCTTCCATGGTGAGTGGGAAGGCGGTTAACATGAAATCACCCAATGTCACATGTTTGGGTAACATGCTAACACATATCATATGAAAAGACTTCAAGTGCCTTTGAGGATATTCTCTATCCAAACCATGGAACTTGGTGAGTTAATGTATAAAACTTGACTTCAGTTCAATCCCATGATGGTTTGTAGGATAAATGATACCAAGAGGTGTTTGGTTAACACCCGTTTCCATAATTTGTAGAAGTGTCAACTCTTGAGGGCGATTGGGATTTTGATGCATGTAATTAGGAGGTTGGTGGTAGGGTTGGTATGAGTATTGTTGATGATTAAACATTTGTTGTATGATAAGGTTTATATTTAGGATATTGTTTGTAGAGAGATTGTTGTTGTAGGTACATAGGGTATTGGAACATTTGATGTTGTTGTTGAAGGACTTGATGTGGTTGAAATTGAAGGATATTATTTTGAGATTGGTTGTTTTGGTGGAGGTTTTGGTTTTGTAGTTGTGGTTGTTGGTAATTTGGTTGATTGTGGTATGGATAGGGTATGTTCAGATTCTCATAATTCCAAGGTGGTGGGATATATCTATATTAGGTTATTGGTATTGTTGTTGATGTTGTTTGTGGCATATATATGACAGGTTGTTGTTGGTGGTGTTGTTGTTGTTGTTGTTGTTGTTGTTGGGTTTGGGTATTGGCATATTGATTATTTGGGTTGGGATTGTGAGGTGAAGTTTAATACATAGCTATGTGGTTTTCAAATGGAACGTTTTTAACGAAATGACCAACAATCGGAGAACTCGGTTCCGTGTCGGTATCACATGAAGTATTAACTTGATCTTTTTTGTTGACTAGTGAAGAAGAAGAATCTTGAACGAGTTGTTGTTGTTTTGCTTGTTTGGCTAACTTTATTCATTTTTTGTCTTCTTTTTCAATCTCGGGATTGTAGAGTAGTTCATCGGTTCATGTAGACCTACGCATAAACAATCAAATAACAATAACCAATTTTCGCGGTAACGACGTCAAAACTTGGTGGGATGTCAAGTCCACTAAGAAAATTTCTCCCTTTTTCTTGAAAATAATACGTAATATAGTAGTAAAAAGGAGATCTATCCGTGAGGAAATGGTAGTTTTCAATCATAAATGCAATACAATTGAGCATGTAAAATAAAACTAACTAACTACAATTAAAATAAAAAGGTAGGGGTTGTGATTTTTTTGAAAACTAAAAGACTTGAAGAATTAAAATTCTTGAAATTAAGCAAGATGGTGAGATCATAAAATATTGGAGAAAGTTGGTCCACTAAGGCAATTCAACTCAATAGACATTTGTTTGTCTATCATTAGGATTCAATATGTAAGCCTACCATTCAACCAAAATTGATTAAAGCAGTCATGACACATGATATGCCAAAATTCCTCAAAGGTAGTATGGAGGTTGGGGAAGCCTACAACACACATTCTTAATCATAATCAAGAACCCAATTGAAGCAATTGACCTTATGAATATCGATCAACCTTAAGAATGAAGGAATTCCCAATTCCAAGAGGATGTCAATGCTTACACATCCATAAAAGGAGTCATGATCCATAAGATAGAGATGATTTTTACCACAACAAATCCATTGTTCTAAGCAAATTCAATGATTCATTAATAAATCCAAGAAAGTAACCAACAATATCTCATTCAAGTACCAAGCTCGTGATCAAAGTATTAAACAAACATAAGAATTATGAACTAAGAATCAATAAAATGAGATAAATGACAATCAAACATAAATCCTTTAAAACCCATAAATATCCAAGGGTTTTAGACCAAGCACACCAAAATAAAGAAAGTTTCCACTCATATCAACAAGACAAAAATCTTAACAAAGTTTTAACATCAAGAAATTAGCAATTACTAGAAGAATGAGAAGATGATGGCTATAGCTCTCCAAAATTGCTTTTGAGATGCTCTAATGGTGGAAAATTCTAAGTGATGGCTGCCAAGCCTAACCCCCAAGGTAAATGATGAGCCAAATGACCAAAATGCCCTTGGAAGGGGAGTTGCGTGGGTGAGCTCCCCACCCTCATAAATGATGTTGAAATGCTATTAGCTTTTTTTCCCACTAATCCATCCCACTACCTCAGATTCCCTTTGTCCCATGCACGCCTCACATGATTCAAAATGAACCAATCATCTTCAAACATCATAATAAATAGTCCAAGTCCATATTCAAGAGTGCATAACCCATATTCAAGAGTCCATCTTATCCAATTCTTCAACAAATCAAGCCTAATTCTTCCAAAATGGATCCGCAAAGCCCAATAATTCCTTGCAAGCCCACCAAGCCCAAAAAAATCTAATCCGCAACTGAAACGAGAGAGTACCTGATACGTTCCAAGATTAAGAAGGAATATAATATATGATGCAAAAAAAAAACAAAAAAATACTAAAAATGATAAAATAAACTATATAAAAGAAGTAAATTAAACAAACTATCATCGACTGTTCGTGAACCCAATCATGCAAACATACCGAGCAAATCATTGAAACCATGCCCAAGGTTCCTATTTAAGGCCATATAAAGATCTTTGTAAAAAAAACATATGATTATGATAACGATGGTCTTGGAACTTTGGTGGCTGGTTCATATACACAGTCTCACTCAAATCACCATGAAGAAAAGCATTCTTCACATGAAGCTACTGAATGTGCCAATGTTGTGAAACTACAAGTGTTAGAACGGTATAAATAGTAGTGGGTTTAACCACCAGACTAAATGTGTCGTCATAATCGATACTCGGTTGCTGACTACGACCATTAACAACAAGGTGAGCCTTGTAGCGGGCAAGAGAACCAACAACATGTTCTTTATTTAATTAAATAAACAAATATAGTTGATAATGTTTACACCAGTTGGACGAGGAACTAAGACCAATGTCTAATTCGAAACAATATCATGTTTATCCTTCATAACATTAAGCCAATTGGGATCTTTAAAAGCAGGTAAGCAATTACGGGGCACCAAGGATGGGATATCAACATGAATATTTAGTTTGACAATGGGTTTGAATATGCCACGAAATGAACGAGTTTCCATGGGATGGACCAACACAAAGGGACCATGAGTAGGGGGAGCCACATGAGAGGAAGTTGTTGCAAGAGAATGAATATAAAGAGAGGCGGAGAGAGGAGACACGTGTGCTAAAGTGGCAGCCATATACGAGGGTTTAATTTATCTTGCGAACTCATCTCATTAACCTACCATCTACATAGTGTCACAAGGGTAGATACAATCAGACTAGGCTAATACTTTCGTAATGGGCCTATACTAAATTACAATTTTGAATACATATACATAATTATACTAACAAAAATTTATATTGGTTGCCTTCCCTTTACTTATATGGGATCACTTGTTAGAGCTTCTCTGTACTCGATTGTCTATTAGGACCTATTAATTGACAAATTCATATCAAAATTTTGAATACAGAAGGCATCAATCCTCTTCTTTGGTGGTCGCTTGACATTGTGAAAATTATTTGTTAGCAATATTGACATGCACTTCTCCTTATATAACATGCCAATATAGATGAAAAAATCTAGAAAAAAACTCAAAATGAGATTCTTTTAAGCGGATTAAGGATAAAATAAAACTAACCAGATCACATGGAAAAAGGTTTTTAAAACAAAGAATCAAAGTGGGCTCACCATACACAGCTTAAGTGTCAGAACTAGGCCTTGCTATCTAAATAGTGATGGTAGTTTTGAGTCCCCAAAAACTTGATATGGGTGAATGTTATCAAGTCTTAAATCAGGTTTGATAGTGGTCTTAGCAGTGTGTCAACTACTAAATCGTTAGGGGGAAATTACGAACCTTCAAAGGACATTGAAAACAAACAACCTAAAATTTCAAATATTATTTCAAAGATCAGACTCCTTTATATAATTTGGGGATGGTGGTGGGTTGTTGACACATCTAAATTCTATGGTATCATCCTTTTGACACAAATTGATGGAGTTCTTTTACCTGGTTACCCTTCATGTTGGTTATGGAATAATCTAGTCTTTGGTAAAATTAATGTACTTACATAGACAAACTTATATATTAGGTTACCATTTTGAGTAATTTATTAAAGTTTGGTATTGGATTAGACTCTACATGCAAACTCTATAATGAGGGACCCAAAAACGAAGACCACATCTGGAATAATTGGTATAAATAGGTCAAACTTTGTCGGTCAAACCACCACAGACATCAATGTAAAATGACCTGTTGTGTAGTATTCCTTGTTCTTGAGTGCAACAAAAGTCATTATACTTGAAATTACATATGAGTAACTTAAAATTTATCAAAGTTGATAATCACTAACAACTGGAAAACAATTCACATAATAAGTATTGTTTAATGTCCCGAAAATAAATTTTCCACATTATATATACTTCACATATAGATAAGAAATTTGAATATATTATATTTTCCCAATTCCGTCGATATAAAGAACCTCCAAAATGGAGATCGTATGAGTAAGTTATGCCTCTTTTAATTTATAAAGTCAATATTTATCTGATTTTCCTTAAACGAACTTTGCACTCCTTCGTTTGAAATAGCTAAGAACCTTATAAATTATTTTTCAGGTCATTTTTGAACTCATAATATGGTCTATTATTTGATTTCGTTTTTATGACATTTTTAATCTCGAGAAAAATCGAATTCGTAAATGTGACATCCCCTAATTTCTCGGCTAGAAAAGGCCGATTTAATTTATGCTTTTTAAATTAAAATCAGAGAAATCTTTTTAAAAGATGTTGAGGAATTTGTTCCCAAAACAAAATATGATAAAAGTTTATCAAAACCTTCTTTAAGAAATGTATAGTTTCATTTCATATCAAAACCTCGGGATGCTATGTTTCGATACAGATCAAAAGCATAAACAAGACATTATAAGCCTTTCAACAGTTATTTACAACTACTGGCCTATAATCCAAAAATCTCTCATCGTCCTCCAACTATGCTCGGGGTTCACTACCTGTAATCATAAAACTGAGTGGGTCAGACTTGGGAGCCTGGTGAGCATACAGGGTTTTCAACCCATAATAATAATATACTAATTAAGTTCACTAATCAACAATAACCCTGATTACCCATTCACGTTGTCCTCACTTTACGTCCCTAAACACCTATCACAAGGGACCTAGCCTAAGGATTATCATCGGGATGGACACTACTGCTAAGGGGTTTCCTCAGCCATACATGTCCTAAAGGCAACCATGAGGGGGATGGAGTACGCCAATGAACACTTAATTCATCAACACCTACAAGTTGCGAACCTGCTAGTGTTCCACTGGACTGTCTAGAAAAGTCCGTGGTCGTCATCTATACTCCGCTAGATGACTACAACAACAACATCGAGGCCTCTCTCCTTTTTAACACATATCAACTATTTCATCTACCCATGTTCTACCCAACATATTTTGTAGATAAAAAGCATATACAGTTTAAAACTTGTATAAAACATCAATTCAGCAGTCACCTCAAATAAACAATTAACATATTTACACATAACATGTATTTCAAGGTAAACACTTCATATCTATGTGTAAATTAAAAGTAACTACACACTCACATGATTTGATGATAATCGGGCAACAATTCGTTTCCTAAAACGATCGTTTCTAATAAAACCAGGAATTTTATTGAGAAACCGGGCTTTGTAAAAGTCAGGCTTTGAAACCGAAAGGATAAATTTTCCGGGCTTCATGGGCACTTCGTGGCGTATTCCGGGGTTCACAATCGATACCGGGGCTTCACGGGATGTTAAGATGAAAGAAATATGGGTTTAGGGGTTAAAATTGATAATTTTCCAAAGTATACCCGGGAGGTCTCGCACCCTTGTATTTATAGGGGAGAGCTTCTGATCGTACGGCAGAGAAGTCTCCAGGTGGCGAAGATCCGAAGGCTCGCAAGGGAGGGCTCGCACGTGGGCTGCGTATGGCTCGCACATAGGTCGCACCTGCGAGGGCTCGCTGGCAACTTCTAAGTGGACCGGAGTCTAGGTCCGAGGTTCGGACCCGAAGTAGGAGGGAAGGGAAACAGTTGGTGCGAAGGTCGGACACGCGGCAGGCATTGCGAGGCTCAGACTAGGCTGCACACGCGTCGCTTCTCGGATGTGCCACGGCTTCGGATGACTCAGCAGCTTGGTGACTCAGCAGGACACGTGTCACATTCTAAGCGAGGGTGACGTGGCAAAGTGTGACTATGCGAATTTTCTCGAGTTTCGCGCCAAAACTTCTAAAATCCATAACTTTCACATACGAGTTCCGTTTTTGACGTTCTTTATATGCACGCATAGCTAAAATTACGCTCTACAACTTCCGTTTAAACTTCGTCGACTAATTTTGACTTTATTATTATTATTATTATTTTTAACAGACCGGGACAAGAAATCCGTTAAAAATTCAGAACTTCTTCATCCGACGTCCGTTTTCGTCAGACTTTTTACCGTTGTGCTACTAATGACGAGACCTTCAGTTCTCGTTTAGGTTGTGTCGGCTAAAAATCGCTCGATCTAAAATTCGAGTTTTTAGGTGTCTACTACTAAGCTGAAACTTCGAAAAATCATAACTTCCTCATACGTAGTCAGATTTGGGCGTTCTTTTTATCGAACTTCTCGGTTTAACGAATACTTCGACTTTCGTTTAGATTACTAAGGCTAAAAAGTAGTTTATCAAAAACTCACTTTTTACGAGATTCAGCGTCGTGCCGGCTTTTTCTCGAAACTTCGACAGGTCATAACTTCTTCGTTATAACTCGGACTTTGGTATTCTTTATATCCCCGAAATCCTTGTTTCGACTACTAAAACTTTATGTAAAGATATCAGGCTTATCTCACATTTTAATTTTGATGCTTATTTTTATTCTTATCTAATTAAGCCCTAATAATTAAGCATAAAATACATAATTCACATAATATTCACATAATTCCTTTTGATTTCTACAAAATGAGTTACAAATGTTAACCTAGACTATCAACTCAATATAAATGCCTAGGCTAGAAACACGAGTGTTACAATTCTCTCCCCCTTAGGATGATTCCGTCCCCGGAATCACATATCACCAAACAACTGCGGGTAGCGACTCATCATGTCACTCTCCGTTTCCCAAGTGAGATTTGGTCCATTCGTATGTTTCCAGCGCACAAGCACTAAATCGACCATCTTGCGTCGTAACTTCATAGTCTTACGGTCAACGATTGCCTCAGGTTCTTCTATCAACCTGTTGTTTTCATCCAACCTTAACTCAAAAATCGGAATTATGTCGGGCACATCTCCTGTGAACTTTCTCAAATAACACACATGAAAGGTGTTATGAATACCTTCCATTTCTTCCGGTAATTCTAGCTTGTAAGCTTGATTCCCGATCCTCTGAAGAACTTTAAATGGTCCGATAAATCTTGGACTCAACTTCCCTCTCTTACCAAATCTTATAAGTCCCTTCCATAATGAGACTTTAAGTAAAACCGAATCTCCAACATCGAAGGATATCGGTTGTCTTTTCTTGTCAGCATAACTCTTTTATCGATCTTGAGCAACTAACATCCTTTCCTTTATCACTTTTAACTTTTCAGCAGTCTGATGGACTATTTCAGGTCCCATAAACTGGTTTTCCCCAGCTTCCAGCCAACATGATGGCGTTCGACACTTCTCCCCATACAAAGCATGATAAGGTGCCATCTTAATGCTCGAGTGGAAACTATTATTATAGGAGAATTCTACCAGAGGTAAGTGTTCATCCTAGTTACCTTGGAATTCTAGGGGACATGCTCTGAGCATATCCTCCAATGCTTGAATCGTTCGTTCGCTCTGACCATCGGTTTGCGGATGGTAAGCTGTACTCAAACACAACTTAGTACCCAATTCCTCTTGTAGACTCCTCCAAAATCTCGAGGTAAAATGGTTGTCAAGATCGGATACAATCATTAGTGGAACACCGTGAAGCCTCACAATTTCCTTCACGTAAGAATTCGCAAGTTTGTCCATAGACCATTTCTCTTTGGCTGCTATGAAATGCGCACTCTTAGTGAAGCGATCAACGACTACCCAAATCATGTCGTGACCGTTCCTTGTTCTGGGCAGTTTAGTCACAAAATCCATGGTGATGTCTTCCCATTTACCCATGGGTATGGGTAAAGGTTCTACACTCCCATACGGTTTCTGATGTTGTGCCTTAACCCTAACACAAGTTACACACTCGGCCACATACTTAGCAACATCGAGCTTCATCGTCGGCCACCAATAATAGGGCTTTAAATCCCTATACATTTTTGTACTGCCGGGATGAATCGAGTACATGGTCTTATGAGCTTCTTCCATCAGAAGATCTCTTATTCCGTCCGTCTTAGGTACCCAAATCCTATCTTGGAATACCTTCAACCCTTGGTTGTTTGTACCGAACACTAACGTTTTGCCCAAACATTCTTCCTTTCGGTCATTTTTCTATAAAGCTTCCTCTTGAGCTTTCTTTATACTTTCCACAATTGTCGAGACAACTTCAATTCTCAATGCTCTTGGCCTTTTCTTTTCAAGGCTTACCTTCCGACTGAGAGCATCAGCAACCACATTTGCTTTACCAGGGTGGTAAATTATTTCACAGTCGTAGTCCTTGAGTAACTCTAGCCAGCGTCGTTGCCTCATGTTCAATTCCTTCTGATTAAAGAGATATTGGAGACTCTTATGATCAGTGAAAAGTTTACACTTTGTGCCATAAAGATAATGCCTCCATATCTTTAAGGAAAATACTACCGCTGCCAACTCTAGATCATGAGTGGGGTAGTTCTTTTCATGTTCCTTCAATTGCCTTGATGCATACGCTATCACTTTATCCCTTTGGGTCAGAACACAACCTAACCCAAATCCAGATGCATCACTATAAACTTCAAAGTTATCAACTCCTTCAGGCAATGAAAGAATCGGTGCTTCACACAATCTCTTCTTCAACTTCTCAACGGCTTCCTTATGCTTCTCATTCCAAGCATAAGTGGCTCCTTTGTGGGTCAAAGATGTTAATGGAGTAGCAATCGAAGAAAAGCCTTGGATAAACCTTCGGTAATATCCAACTAATCCTAAAAAGCTTCGAATCTTCGTAGGGCTTTTTGGCTGTTCCCACTTCATTACGGCTTCAATCTTTACTAGGTCAACCATTATACCTTCTTGGTTAACCACATGACCTAAAAATTGGACTTCTTGAATCCAAAATTCACATTTGGAGAACTTTGCATACAACTTCTCCTTTTTCAGGACTTCTAGCACTTCATGTAGATGCTTTTCATGTTCTTGCTTGCTTTTTGAATAAATCAAGATATCGTCTATGAATACTATCACGGATTTATCTAAGAATGGTTTACAAACCCTATTCATCAAATCCATGAAAGCTGTTGGGGCATTGGTTAGTCCGAACGACATAACAAAGAGTTCATAGTGTCCATATCTCGTTCTAAACGCAGTCTTTTCGATATCCTGCTCTCTCACCTTTAGTTGATGGTATCCCGACCTAAGATCGATCTTCGAGAAATAGCTCGAACCTTGCAACTGGTCGAACATGTCATCGATCCTTGGCAACGGGTACTTGTTCTTTATCGTCACTTTGTTCAGCTCTCTGTAATCGATGCACATTCTCATGCTCCCATCTTTCTTCTTTACAAATAACACAGGGGCTCCCCAGGGCGATGAACTAGGTCGAATGAAACCTTTGTCCATTAACTCCTGAAGTTATGTCATAAGTTCTTTCATTTTGGTTAGCGCTAATCGATAAGGTGCTTTTGCTATCGGCTTCGTTCATGGTAACAAGTCGATACGAAATTCTACTTGTCGATCAGGGGGCAATCCGGGAAGATCTTCGGGAACGACTTCCGGATACTCACACACCACCGGAATATCCTGGACCTCCTTCTTTTCCATCTTAGCATCGATCACGAACGCTAGATATGATGTACATCCCTTGGCCAAACACATTCTGACTTTCATTAGGGAAATGATTCCAGAATTTACTCTGCGTTTGTCTCCATACACCATAAACGACTCTTTCCCTGGCGGATTTAGTTTTACTATCTTCTTTCTACATAGTATTTCTGCATCGTTGGCGTTAAGCCAATCCATTACTAAAACTATGTCGAATCCATTTAACTCGATAGGCAATGATTCCTCTTGGAACTTATTCCCATCAAAGTCAATGAGGATGTTTTTCATACGATGACTAATAGGTACAAACTTGCCACTATCAATCTCGACTATTATACCATTAACTAGCATATTTACAGGCAAATCTAGCTTTCTACCAAATTCATGCGATATAAAGGAGTAATTGGCTCCAGAATCAAACAAAATTTGGGCAGGCAATTCGTTTACGAGAAAGATACCTGAAGCAACATCAGCTTCTTCTTTCGCAACTTCGAGTGTCATCTGAAAGGCTCTCGCCTTCAACTTTGGTGGTAGATTGGGTTTTGCTGCGTCCTTCTTCTTCGGGCAATCCTTCAAAATATGCCTTCTTCATTGCACCCAAAACATACGTTCTTATTGAAGGTGCATTCATTGGAATAATGCCCAAGCTTTCCACATTTGTAACAAGTGACTTCCACGATGCACTTCCCAACATGTTTCTTCTTACACTTGTCACACCACTTGGCTTCGGCTCCTCCTCCAAATTTTCTCGAACCAGTCTTCGAGAATTTGTTCTTTTTATTGGAACCTGAAGTTCCTTCAAACTTTCTCTTTTCGCCAACTTCAACCTTGCTGGCGGCTCTCCCTTTTATCATATCTTCAACAGACTTGGCAGCCCAGATAGCTGCCTCCAAAGTAAGTGCCTGATGTACTGGCACCGCGTACTCCCATGGAAGTCCCTTTGCATACCTGTCAATTTTTGCCAACTCATCTGGGACAATACGCAAAGTAAACTCCATTTTGTTTGTGAAGTTATTCGTATATTCGTCAACGGTCATACTCCCGTTCTGCAACGTTAGAAATTGGTTTTCTAACTCAAGTACGTTTTGGGCCGAGCAGTACTTGCGGTTGAAGTGCACTAAGAGCTCTGCCCAAGTTAATTGCAGTGGCTCATTAGGGCTTAGGGTTTTCCCCAAAGTGCTCAACCAACGAGCAGCACTACCCCTGAACTGACATACTGCAAAGGTAGTTTGTAACTTGCCTTGGCAATCACAAGTCATGAAAGCGAACTCCATTTCCGAGATCCAGTCTATTACTCCGACAGGATCTTCTTTTCCATTGAAGGTCGATGGCTTCCAAGTCATAAAGTCCTTATACTTGCACCCATTTCTCTCCATCCTACCCTCGTGGTTATTTCTCCCAACCACAAGCGGTTCACTATGACCAACCGATTTACTGTTGTTCCCTTCTTCAAATCGATCGTCATTTAGTTCACGTTGTTCAACAGGATATGAAGGTTCATCCCTGTCGTTCAGCAACATTTGCCTCAGTTCTTCCCTCTGTTCAGCCAACATGGTCTGAATCATAGTTCGTACTCCAGCCATGGTGATGGGTTCGGGTGCAGCTCCTACTATAGGCACCTGTTCCATCACTTGGGGTTGAGGTTGTTGGTTTTTGTTTGCATTTCCAGCTCCACTCCGAGTTCTTTCCATTACAATCTATATACCGAATAAGGTGAATTTAGGTCTTTATTCTTGTTAGACATGTCAATTCCCTTATCACTCCGAAACGTTTACTTGTTAGTTCTAACCTCGTATTCATACGCTTAGAATCCTACACACATAAGGTTTCCAGATCCGGTCGGCAACAAACCATAGATCCGAAAAAATAATGGCACACATGGCTAACATATAGCATTTAGCACATAAGGGCATTTTAGGCATCTTCCCTAAAATAAACTAGTGCTTGTGTCTAAAATATGGTAGACACTCATCTCACAGTCATCACTTAGCATTCTAAGTTCAAGTCTAGAAATTCTACAATTTTTTAGTTCGATTAAACTAATGCTCTGATACCAACTGTGACATCCCCTAATTTCTCGGCCAGAAAAGGCCGATTTAATTTATGCTTTTTAAATTAAAATTAGAGAAATCTTTTTAAAAGATGTTGCGGAATTTGTTCCCAAAACAAAACATGATAAAAGTTTATCAAAACCTTCTTTAAGAAATGTATAGTTTCATTTCATATCAAAACCTCGGGATGTCATGTTCCGATATAGATCAAAAGCATAAACAAGACATTATAAGCCTTTCAACAGTTATTTACAACTACTGGCCTATAATCCAAAAATCTCTCGTCGTCCTCGAACTATGCTCGGGGTCTACTACCTGTAATCATAAAACTGAGTGGGTCAGGCTTGGGAGCCTGGTGAGCATATAGGGTTTTCAACCCAGAATAATACTCTACTTATTAAGTTCATCAATCAACAATAACCCTGATTACCCATTCCCGTTGTCCTCGGGATGGACACTACTGCTAAGGGGTTTCCTCAGCCATACATGTCCTAAAGGCAACCATGAGGGGGATGGAGTACGCCAATGAACATTTAATTCATCAACACCTACAAGTTGCGAACCTGCTAGTGTTCCACTGGACTGTCAAGAAAAGTTTGTGGTCGTCATCTATACTCCACTAGATGACTACAACAACAACAACATTGAGGCCTCTCACCTTTTTAACACATATCAACTATTTCATCTACCCATGTTCTTCCAACATATTTTGTAGATAAAAAGCATATACAGTTTAAAACTTGTATAAAACATCAATTCAGCAGTCACCTCAAATAAACAATTAACATATTTACACATAACACGAATTTCAAGGTAAATACTTCATATCTATGTGTAAAATGAAAGTAACTACACACTCACATGATTTGATGATAATCGGGCAGCAATTCGTTTCCTAAAACGATTGTTTCTAATAAAACCGGGAGTTTTATTGAGAAACCGGGCTTTGTAACAGTTGGGCTTCGAAACCGAAAAGATAAATTTTCTGGGCTTCACGGGCACTTCGTGGCGTATTCCGGGGTTTACAATCGATACCGGGGCTTCGCGGGGATGTTAAGATGAAAGAAATATGGGTTTAGGGGTTAAAATTGACAATTTTCCAAAGTATACCCAGGAGGTCTCGCACCCTTGTATTTATAGGGGAGAGCTTCTGATCGGACGGTTGAGAAGTCTCCAGGTGGCGAAGAACCGAAGGCTCGCAGGGGAGGGCTCGCACGTGGGCTGCGCATGGCTCGCACATGGGTCGCACCTACGAGGGCTCGCTGGCAACTTCTAAGTGGACTGGAGTCTAGGTCCGAGGTTCGGACCCGAAGCAGGAGGGAAGGGAGACAGCTGGTGCGAAGGTCGGCCACGCGACAGGCATTGCGAGGCTCGGACTAGGCTGCACACGTGTCACTTCTCGGATGTGCCACGGCTTCGGATGACTCAGCAGCTCGGTGACTCAGCAGGACACGTGTCACATTCTAAGCGAGGGTAACGTGGCAAAGTGTGACTATGCGAATTTTCTCGATTTTCGCGCCAAAACTTCTAAAATCCATAACTTTCGCATACAAGCTCCGTTTTTTACGTTCTTTATATGCACGCATAGCTAAAATTACGCTCTACAACTTCCGTTTAGACTTCGTCGACTAATTTTGACTTTATTATTATTATTATTATTTTTAACAGACCGGGACAAGAAATCCGTTAAAAATTCAGAACTTCTTCATCCGACGTCCGTTTTCGTCAGACTTTTTACCGTTGTGCTACTAATGACGAGACCTTCAGTTCTCGTTTAGGTTGTGTCGGCTAAAAATCGCTCGATCTAAAATTCGAGTTTTTAGGTGTCTACTACTAAGCTGAAACTTCGAAAAATCATAACTTTCTCATACGAAGTCAGATTTGGGCGTTCTTTTTATCGAACTTCTCGGTTTAACGAATACAATGACTTTCATTTAGATTAATAAGGCTAAAAAGTTGTTTATCAAAAAATCACTTTTTACGACATTCAGCGCCGTGTCGGTTTTGTCGCGAAACTTCGACATGTCATAACTTCTTCGTTATAACTCGGATTTTGGTATTCTTTATATCCCCGAAATCCTTGTTTCGACCACTACAACTTTATGTAAAGATATCGGGCTTATCTCACACTTTAATTTTGACGCTTATTTTTAGTCTTAATTAATTAATCCCTAATAATTAAGCATAAAACACATAATTCACATAATTCCTTTTCGTTTCTTCAAAATTAGTTACAAAGGTTAACCTAGACTATCAACTCAATATAAATGCCTAGGCTAGAGACACGAGTGTTACATAAAATCTACCGAATTTGAAGTAATGAATTGCGAAATTTTAATAGTCATTTTCGAGTTTCGAATATCGGAATTGAATTCCGTCTACATTGTTGGAATCAACACTAAAAGGACAATAAGCAAGAACTTTTAGAGAAATTTTTACGTGTCAGGATTGTCGACATGCAAATCAAGAAAGTTAGTGTGAGCTGATATCAAAAATCTTTCTACAAACATGACATCACACAAGTACAATTATATGGGCTTTGACTTAAATTGGTCAAATATATTTTAATTGTGTGTATACTACCCTCACTATTCTCGATCAGTCAATTCCTTCCCTTGTCCACTTTTTTTTTTTCTTTTTCTTCCTCATTGTTGTCAAGAACACACCATCGACAGTGGTCGATTTTTCGGTGAGATTAAATAGGCAAAAACTTCTTGCCCATGTTCTTCCTATTGATTGGAGCTGCTAATCACCCATGTGACTGTCGAGAACCACCACCTAATCACACCATGTGTTTCGTTGCTACTACTGCTCTTATTTCCATCATTTGTGACTAACGGCGATGAGAAAAAGGACCCCCAAGGGTCGCTGGAACTACCCTCCACCTGCCTTATTGCCTCTAATCTGATACACCCTTCCTTCGTTTTGTCTTTTACTACTGGAAAATAAAGAAGATGCCGCCGGAGCAGCCCCTCGCTGCCACTGTAGCCAAAGATAGTTTTCCATCGTCTCTTCTTTCTTCGCGATCTGCTCAACCACATTCGATCCACCATTCTTTTTCTGCTTCCGTTCATTCTTTCTTTATCGATCAGTTGAGGATCAAAGACCCCATTGTCTTCATTGATTGATTAAAATTAACCCCTTACTTTGTATTTTCCTAACAAAATGTCACATCCCCGGACGAGGCAGAGTAACATGTCGGGATGTGCGAGTTAGTTAATGGATCACAAGTAAACTAAATATATAGAACAAGTACAACAATGAAAAAAATAGTAGTTGTATTCCATCTTGAATTTTGAATAAAAGGTTCTTGTAGATAATAGTATAGTACATGAATTTCTTTAAACAGGTAGGCAGATATAACAAAAATTGGAAAACTACATTGGTTGATATCTATGACTATTCCGTCGTCTGAAATGCTTGTTCAGTGATTCCCTGAGAACACATGTAGATTTGAGGGTCAACACAAGGTTGGTGAGAGTTATAGGTTTTCAGCTAATTGTTGTAATGATACTTTCAAATGGTTAAAAAGTATTTATCGTTGTAAGTAAAACTATATGTAAAATGTTTTGTAAAGAGAGACCATAAGTAAAACTGTACTTAAAATGTTTTGTAGAGAGAGATGCAGTTAATTTTTATAGTGAGTTCTATGTATCTCGCTCCTAGTGATCGGTCGGGGTTGTAGCTAGCAACTGTAGGTATGGGTCTCAACCTGTATAGATTTATACATATGTATCTCGCTCCGAGGATTAACTGTTATAATGGTTATACTAAGTGTTTATACTTAGGTAATGAGTAGTGTCTCACTATACAATCCATTTAACTAATGTATGTGAAACCCCTGACTTATTTTGTATGTGGATAAGCACCCAGGGTGTAAGGATTGAGATTGAAAAGCCCCAAATTATACTAGGATAAGTCACTAGAGAAAAGATTTACGTTAAATAAAGTATAAACCGAGTATGTCCGATAAGTATATATATGGAAGTGTACAATGCTCGTTTAAAATAATGTAACATCCCGATGTGAGGTACTTCTAAATTTACCCCCCCCCCCCCTTATAATTCATTTATATTGCATTTCGTCCCAAAGTCCAAGAAATTTATGCAAAAGGGCCTTAATGGCATTATTGTAATTTCAGGCCTTCGGAGTACGCCATGTCTACATGGTGTATGATGAGCGTACTAGGGCGTACCCTAGTACGCTCAACATATATCAGTGTATGTTGGGCATACTTTCTAAATGAGGAAATCCTGATTTTTTAATGTTTGGCTAGTATTCAAGCATCATTATAGCCTCATTTCCCTTCACCTTATCAACCTCCACCCTCATTCGTGTTTGTAGCCCTAGTCACCTTGAGAAGCCATTTCTAGCCTAAAAGTGTGTGGTTGTATGCTTAGAAAAAGAAGGAAGGAAGCCAAGATCATCTTAGAAGAGTGAATTACTTTGGATATGGGACTTATTCTTCATTTGCAACCGTTGCAAGGTATAAATCTTGCAAATTTATCTTTCAATCATGTAGATCTAGGAATGGGTTTTTTAGTGATGCTTTTTTGGCCCCAAATGTATTATCTTGAGCATGGCATGTTCTTGATGATTTGAGTTGTCCTTTCAGACCCTAAGAGGGGTCCTAGGTCATCAAAATGAAGTCCCAATGGTTAGTTTTACTCCATGCATCTTGTAGAAGGTCTTAATGGATTAAGACCTTGAGTTAAGCGCTTATTGGGCATGTGAATTCATAAAGTTTGAAACTTTATGACTCTAGAGTGTGTTTTAGCCTTGGATCTGATGTATGGATGTAAGTGCTTAAGCCGTTAAGCACTTAATGAGTTTTGAAACTTATGAGAGTATGCCCTGTGTACGAGGTTATCCACCATGATGGTGGTCAATATGCAAGGGCTTGAGTATGCTCAACGTACCTTCGGAGTACGCCCCACATACTCGCACTTGGTCAATCCGGATGAGCTGAATCAGTTGGGTTTACTCGGCTGGGTTGACTAAATTGACTTAGTGGGTTTGACCAAGTAACTCTGACTTTGACCAAGTTTGAGCTTAAGGCTATTTTGTATATTTTGGGATTTCGATTGAGATATGGGTCATTTGCTTGGAATAGGAGTCGGTTGGAGCTGAGATTCAGAGCCGAGACCTCATTAGCTTTTGTCCAGTTTGTGAGGTGAGTTTCCTTACTGTACTTAAGGGTTGAAGGTACCAAGACTGGCCCATTGGTTTGATATTCACTGATATGCTGAGTGTGGGATAGATATGCATGTTTATGCTAGTTTGGTAGATATATAGGACTACCTATGAATTTTTTGCATGTTTATTTGTATATGTTTATTATTTAGTATATGTCGACATATTGTGTTGGGTTGAGGATGTACTGCTCTGTGCGGTAGCCAAAAAACCCTGGAGCATTCCAGATATGAGATGAGGGTCAGGTAGGGCATGTCAGACTCATACTGAGGGCTCATGAGCACTCCAGATACGAGATGAGGACCAGGCAGTATGCTAGACTCGTACTAAGGGCTTGATGGTATTCAGTCTGATGACTCATCTAGTCGGGGAGCAAGCCAAACATATGTTATAGGCCCTGAGGGCAAGCCAAACTTATGCTGTGGGCTCGTGGGTAATCCAGTCTTTTAGCTGTAGACCCATTGCATGTTGTTATTGTATATGTTATTGTTTATGTGTTGGTACTTTAGGGGAACTCACTAAGCATTGACTTACAGTTGTTAGTTATGTTTCAGGTACTTCAGATGATCGCAGGAAGGCGATGCCATGACTGTACACATCCTCTTGTTATGATCTATGGTTTTGGGAAAAATCTGATGTTGGTAATGTTTGGAAAACTATTTTGTAAACACTCTATGGTTTTGGGTTATATTTAAAAAGTTTAAATTTATCATGATTTTTTTAGTGTTACAATTTGGTATAAGAGCCTTGGTTTGAGTGAATCGGAGGAACACTAGTGTGAATCCAGTCTCAAACTAAGGAATAAGATTTTAAAAATAATTTTTAAATTGTTTTAAAATAATCGAAGAGGATGCAATGTGTACGATTAGCTGAAGCTAGTAAGTAGACCCCAAATTACCACACTGTTATTTGGTCTTGTGATATGATAGAACACCATGCTAGTGAGGCCAGGGATATTCAGGAATTGCATGATAGAATTTCCTAATTATATGATGTCTGATAGCCTATGTTTCTTCCTTATATGAAATTGACATCATTACTGTAGTTGCTTAGAGTATGCATCATAGCTATACATTACTAAGATTCTATAGCCTAAGAATGTTTGGGTTGGCTTTATTTCCTATTCTTGTTTGATGATGGGAATAGAGTAGGATTAGATATTCGACTGTCTATTGGGTCTAGTGTTATGTATGATTAGCATACTCGAGTGCTGCAGGGTTGGTGGAAGTTTCATAGATGTGTTGCGAGGGGTCAATCGTCCAATTTCGTAATGTTTAGCTTTCCTCTGGAGAGTGAGGATTGAGTGTATGCGTATGCTAGTTTATATTGTTACGATTGTTGTGATGATCCTCTGAGACAAATACGGGTAGGTATGGAAGGTAGTATGGGCACATATTATTGAAAGCACAGGACTAGGGCACATAATACGCATAATAGGGAAGTCACAACCCCTAGGGCTTTGTTAGGGAGTTGGTTCCCCTGATATGATATGCGTATCTGATATCTCCCTATTTTATTTTCAGTATGGTGATGATGCATCGTTTCGAGGCAGGATCTAGATTTGGATCAGCGACAGGTGGCCAAAGTGGGCCAGCTATATCCGAGGACAAGATCAACGAGATCCTTCAGGAGGAGGTTGTTGCTTACTTTCGAGCACAATTTCCAGATATGTTTGGGTCTATTAATACTACCATGGTGGAGTATTTTGATGAGCCTTATGCTACATTTCCTAAGGCTGCTGTTGCTGCAGGTATCGCAGTCGTTGCCGCTGCTGGGGTTAGTGCTAGGAGAGTTTTCCAGTATCGCGACTTTGATAATATGAAGCCCCAGATATTTGATGGAGTTCAAGACCTAATCATATCCGTGAGGCGGTTGTCTGACATTAAGGGATGTTTCTTCACTTGCTCTTGCCCAACTGACCATAAGGTCAGGTGCACTCTGAACCTTTTAAGGTCTGGAGCAAAGGATTAGTGGAGTCTTGTTATTAGCTTGTATTCTCATGAGCGGAGGACTGTAGTGACTTGGGAGAAATTCTTGGAGATGTTCCATTCTAGATATGTTCTGTTGGTGGAGAGTGAGAGGTTGGCCCAGGAGTACTAGGACTTGAGACAGGAGACTGAGCCAGTGTCGGAGATCACCAAGATGTTCACAGAGAGGGTCGTGTTTTGTCCTGATTTTGCTGTTTCTGAGCAAGCTCAGATGACTCGTTACTTGAGCATGCTCAAGACAGACATTAGGCAGTTTGTATCCACTCAATGTTATGGTTAATTGTTGGAGTTGCAGGAGGCTGCCAGGCGACGTGAGATTGAGATGGAGCTCCAGAAGAGGGAGCAGAGACCGGCCCCAGTGCAGTCACAACCTGTGTCTTAGCGGTTCATGGCCGCTGTTGTCAGATCTGGGGGCCGGAAGGGCCGCATTTGTGGGAAGTGTGGCAAGGTTCATGAGGGTTCTGGATGATCATCTTCTGAGTGCCACAATTATGGGCGGTAGGGCCATATAATTTGAAATTTCAAACAAAATGTGTTGTGTCGAGCAGGGACGCGTCCGTCGTGTAACATCCCAAAATTCAAGGTCAAAAAAATCTTTTTAGTTAAGTTAATATAATAAAACTGATAGTATAAAAACATCCATAGTATCATCCCATATCAAAACCAATATGTCAATATTCAAAACATGTCATAATGAAACATCATCAGAGTAAAATCCCAAAGATCTCATGTGTGGAAAACATAGTGTGATGCGCTACGAGCATGCCGACTCCTTTCCTTTTGAAGAAGAAGTACCTGAAACCAAAACTGAAAGCCAGAAGCACGAAGCTTAGTGAGTTCCCAATATACCACATACCATGCATATCAACATACTGCCTAACATATCTGGGTGCTGGCCTACGCCTTCAGCCTCTTTCAACCTGATGTTGTCTAGCATATGAGCACATAAATTACATATTGTCAAACATAACCATGAGCTATACATATATCATAATCAATGAAGATGCTATGTGCCGAACTTAGTCTCACAATTATGCCACGGGCCGCTACGTGGTCTTTCTTGCCAAGCCGGGGGCCACCTCTTCGGTCTTACAGACATGTGCCAAGAGCCACCTCGTGGTCTTCCATGTAAGCATCTAAAATACAACTAGCATACATATTACTCTACTTAGCCAACTAGCATACAGTGTTGCAGGAGCTAACTCCTCATCTTTCATACATAATGTCTAGGGCAAACCCCTGAGTCTTCCTACCATACATAATAGCATACAGTGTGCCAGGAGCCGCCTCCTGGTCTTTCATACATAATGCCTAGGGCTAACCCTCGGGTCTTCCTATTATGCATCAACTAAATGTGTCGGAATTGGTACCTTCGACCCATACAAACAATGATGAGACTCACCTCGCACTGCTGCAGTCCTGTGAATAATTCTCTGGCTGCTGGCTGACAGATACCTGAAATGTCAATCTTCAAAACAAAATCCAATTAACAATCAGGTTCCAATGCATAACCATAAGTCCATACTTTGGGTAAAAAGACCATTTTACCCTTAACCTAGCTTGGACCAAGGCCAAGGCCCAAACTCAAATCTGGAGGCCCAAAAGCCAAATAATAAATCTGTACGACCCCGTTTCCAAGAGAAACCCTAAATCAGAAAATATGTTTTAAATATTATTTATTATGATGTATGATTAGTGAAAAGTGTGTAACTAGCCTTATAATTGGTTTTGGGGAGATCTAAAGTGTGCCTTCGGGATTCATAGTGAGTAGAATGTCTGAATATATGGCTAAAGTGTCACACCCCAAAACCATGAACGACGGAAACGTTCTGGGGCGGAGGACGTCATGTACAATATCACAACAATGAAAAGTAGTAAACAAGCAACAACATCATCCATTTCATTAATAATATAATTTTAATACAAGTGTGTTCTGTAAAATTATTATAAACACTAAAGTATAAATCAAAATGAAAGATGAGTCTTGAACGAGCACCATCTTCTCTAAACCTTACATCAGTACCTGTCTACTTTTGACCTGAGGATACAAGTTATTTTGAAAGAGAGTATTAGCTTTAAAGCTGGTGAGATCATAAGTATTTTAGTGTCTTAATTTGTATGTAAGTATTTGTATGTATATGAACTGTAAGTATCAAAACGTTTTGAACATCCTAGAAAACCATATGTTTCCTACTAAAAGTATCCTTCTACCAAGGCATCTAGTATCTGTGTGGGTGTCTCTTGTAAGAGTGTGTATTTTTCCAAATCCGACTATCATTATCCAAAATATAGCTTCTACATTACCGTGCATTGGTGAATGTTCACGAAGTGAATGTAATGGGAAAAGGAAATAGTACTATAGTGTAGTATCAAAACTACAACCGTACTAACTACCTTAAATCTATTGTAATCTCGTAAGTATTGTAGTATTTGTAATAAGTGACTACTTCTGTACTAATTTTTCCTTATTTGAGGGATAAGGCATAATGTGATGGCTAGATCCCAGGCTAAACGCTCCCCTGTCAAAGAGATTTTGGGACCCATACACGACCCCTGCATGTTTGCAAGCCGTGAGCATCCACGTTACTACGATCATGTAAACGTAACCATGTAAATGTAATCATGTAAACATATCTATGTAATAGTATAGTAATGTACTGTGTGTACTAGCTGTAATGTGTGTTCTCTCTCTATCTAGCAGGTATAGACTCATGAATGAACTGACTCGTGGTATGATTCCGCATTCTAGTAAATGTATTAGTATCTTCCTAAACTACCCATATGGTAGTTTACTAGTAATGTAACTAGTACGTATGAACATGGAAGTATACCCTTGCTACCCAAGGGTATTGAACTGACTGGAAGAACCTTTATGACTATATATGTACACATGATATATAACTAATATTTATACGACCTTCAGATGGATACCCGATACCTTACCAGACCACATCCCAATGGGGAAAAGGAAATAAAGCGGGTAACCTTCCTAAGTCCTTTAAACATTTCTTATATAAATATACATACAATGGCATTCAATTGACAATATCAAAGCATAGAATAAGTTTTGTAAAACCTTTGAACATGATTACTATCTAAGAAAAGATCGACTTGATGTCAATCCATAAAACGGGTTGAAAGCATTTGTTTGATAAAATAGTTTAAGTATAAAGAAATATTTGTTTGAAACACAATTGTAAATGAGTTTGAAGTGAAACATACAATGTATAATGAACAGTTTAATAAGGAGTTTAAACATATAAAACGTTTATGAAACTCATTTGAAGACAACTGTTTAGTAAAACGGCTAAGGAGTAGTAAATCATTTGAATGTTGCTTATTAATCATAAGTGATTGATATAATAACTAGCATGTGTCTACTTGTATCCCCCCATGAAAGCATTTTAAAACATTTAATACATTGATTAAGGGGTATGAACTCACCTGTAGGAAGTGGTTGGGATTGAACGGACTGTATCGGATGCAAGGTGTCAAGTGAAGACTTGGACACACACAATGATCCTAATTGTTGGATTAATGTCTAAGTCCGTAACTATAATTGGTAAGACTTGACCCGACCCAGCATGGTCCATTTGGGTTGCATGGCATCATGCACTTGGATAGACTAAATGAGAGAAATAAGACACTTATGGTTATTAATATATTATAAGTTCTAGTATATTAATAATAAGAATAATAAGATTATTTAATTAGTATTGATCAAGAATTAATCTATGATTAATTAAGTGATCAAAAGAAGACTAATTAAATATATGGGTTGATTGGGTAAATTATCCATACTTATATAGTGGGCTAATGCTCCATGGATTATCTAGTTGGGCTAAAACCCATATGATGCTTCATGGATGCTCCATGGTGTTTTTGTACCCATGGATCATGGAAATGAAAGGCCATGTCAATTAGGGTTTACATGGTGTAACCCTATCTATATAAGCATCATATTATTCACCAAAATCAGCCACTAGTGTGTGAAAAAGAAGGGCTAGCCGATTTCATGAGTTGTGGATTTCTCTCAAGTTATTCCAAGTGTATTTGGTGTTGTATGAACCATTTGAGGTGTCACACTTGAGGCACTAGGCACTCAAGCTTCATGAAGACATACTACATCAAAGAGGTATGTATTCTATCTTGTTATATTCATTATTTTGTATGCTAGATTAGGATAATACCTTGGATGTTCATAATTGCATGTATAATAGAGAAGACATAGATCCAAGGTATTTAGGGTTGCATGTACACTTAGGAGTGTTAGAATGCTCAAAACCCAACACTAATAACATATGAAGACATATGTATATAAACAATTAGTGATTATAACACTAATTAAACATGTAAAAACATCCTATTGCGAGGAAAACACTTTGGTTAAGTGCTAGGATGCTATCGGGTTGCAACAAAGGAGTGTAAGGCTTTGTAAGTGAGTTTATGGTCCATAGAACATACTTGTTGGAGTTTACGGCCCAAGGGAGTTTACTCCTGGCTGTAAACTCTCAAATTGGTCACCAAATGAAGCTTAAAGCTATGATATCTTAAGTGGTTAAGTGTTCCAAGGCTTAAACAAGAGGATATGTGAGTTTAAGGTCCAAGAATGACCTTAACTTGAGTTGGCGGCCCGAGTACCACTTCCCCATGAGTTTACGGCCGTAAACTCATGGTAGGAAGTACCATTTGATGTTTTGAGGTTTCTAGCTCATTGGGGATTGGTTCTATGTTAAGTTCTAGCCATGTGGAAGCATTAGAGGCACAATATCACCCCTTTATAGAGTTTACGGCCTAAGGACCAATCGTTATGAGTTTACGCCCGTAAACTCTATGGGAACATGGTTTCTTGGATGCTTAAGGTCCTTAACAGTTCAAGGATATGATCTAAGCTGGGTTTTAGGCATAAGGAAGGAGTTAGGGTCCCACTTATAGGGGCTTACGGCCCAAGAACATGTCTTGGCCGTAAAATCCTTTGTTCTTGTGTTTCCTTATGATTTCTAGGCTATAAATGTGTTAAACCTAGTCTACAACGAGTTAGAACAAGAGCACTTACGATCTAGAAGCTTGAATGGTCGTTTCTGGCCAAGAACACTAGTGTGTGTTCTTGGTGTAACTTGAAAATCCACAAAACGGAACGATTTCACGGATGAAATCATGTAAGATCACTAGATCATCTAAGATATCAACTAGTTATGGCAAGATACTTACGAGTTTTGAAGATCGGGGACGAAGATCAGGATGATACTGGAGAGGATTTGGGCCAAGGAAATGAAAGAAATGAACAAATGACCTTCATCTTCACCATATAAGATGAGTTTACGGCCCACATGGAGTTTACGGCCATAAACTCCCATGTGGTGGCCGTGAACTCATGGTTAATGTGCTTAAGGCCATTTCTTTGTGCTAGAACTTCAGTTGATTAACCCCGACACTTATTCCTTAAGTGTACAAGGCTCAGAATGCTCAAATAAACTTCTAATTGTGCTAAATGATAACAACAATGAGTTTGACTTTCAAAGAAGTGTTAGGCTGAACTGGATGGAAAAATTTCGGGTTGTCACATCATCCCCCTGTTAGAGGGAATTTCGTCCCGAAATTAGAATTTTGGTAAGGAAGTAGGTATGAATGATCGAGTCATGAGATGGGAACTTCCTAATCGATTTGTTTCTCGTGCTCATAAGTGAATTCCGGTCCTCGGTTGGTATCCCAACGAACCTTCACTAATGGGCGACGGTGTTTGCCTCGTCCGTTTGACCACTCGGTCGAGGGTCACTACGGTTCTTTCACGAAGGCGAGGATCTCGTGAATTTCGATCTCGTCGAGTGGCTTACGAGAGTCCTAACGGAAAGGTACGGTTTCAAGATCGAGACGTGAAGGGTAAAATGTACGTTACTATGCTCGCGGAGTAGGTCTAGTTTGTGAGATACAGGACTGATTCTGGTAAGAATCTCGGAGGTCCTAACCATCTTGGATTCAGCTTCCCACGCTTTACGAAGCGTATTAAGCCATTCTCAGAGTGAGACTTCCTAAAGAATTTGGTCTCTCACTTGGAATTCCAAGGTTTCTTTCTCTTGCTTATCTTCCCAGTCAAGGGCCACCCCTACTGGGTCAAAGTCGTAAGGGTTTCTGTGATTTGTGAGGAGTTCTGAATGGACTATGACAGTAGGTCTGCAAGACCTAGAATTTGGCGAATTTCTGTCGGTGTCATCGGTGTCGACAAATTCTCAACAGTTTTGATAAATTGAAAGAGTACTCAAGAATTTCCACATCACTAATAGTGTGTCTTAGGAATTTGACTCTTCAATTCCAAAACTCGTGTTTAGAGAACTTCGCGAAGAGTTTCTCCGAGGGAAATGTTTCCATGCTTTCCTTCTTACTAATAAAGTGGATAAGCAAATCATCTACAAAGAGGATGACAAACTGATCCAAGTAAGAATGGAGTACCTTATTCATTAAACTCATGAATGCTACGGGCGTATTGGTCCTATCCGAGGGGTATCACTATGGACTCGAAGTGTCCGCATCGAGTTCGGAAGGTAGTCTTCCAGACATCCTTCCCTAACACTCGAAATGGTGATATTCGGATCTCAGGACCATTTCTGAAAGTAATTCTTTCCTAGCGTTTGCTCAACCAATTCATCTATGCGAGGCAGAGATAATGATTTCTAATGGAAATATTGACGGAGTCCCCGATAGTCGAGGCACATATGATGCAATCCGTCTACTTCTGGAAGAATAAGACCAAAGCTCTCCAGGGTGAGAAGTCTAGTCTTCCAATTCTATTTCTGTGTAGTTCGCTAAGTTGTCCGGACTATTCTTGTATCTCCATAGGTGTTTAGACTGTAGGGCGATTTGTTTATAGGAGTCATACTGGGTTCTAAGTTCGTTCACATGACGATGCGATTACTCGTAGTCTTGGGCAGTTCTCCGTCCAAAAGTTCATATTAGAATCCATACATGGTTCAACAATCACAATCTCGTGTATATGAGTCGTATATAATTAAGATTGAAAAGATAGTCGAATAACTGATTCTTCTTTAAGCTCACATCCCACCGAGGAAGAAGAAGTTAAAGTGGAATCATCAATTCTAAACATGTAGAACCTTCATTATATATCACCCCTTTGTATACATTCTTCAACGACGGATCAACCGTATGGATCTTTGGATTGAACTTGACGTACTGTACGAGTGGTACTTCGGGGATTTCTTCGGAGAGGAAAAGAACTATGAGGTACTCCATGCATGAGTACTTCGGTGTTTTGATATGAAGGCTTCCCTGGAAAGGCGATCTCGAAGAAAGAGGTGTACGTATGAAGCTGGAATTGTGCGGATCAAATTGAATCTAGTCGTATGGTAATGTCAGAATCATAAGGAAACTTAAAGACATTAGATTTAAACCTAAGGTGTTACAGACAAAACACAACCGTGCAACCATCAACATAGTTACAGTACTTAAGACTTACTACAAGACTATTGTTGCGAATAAGGTATACTACAAAAGACAAGTATACGCAGCACGAGCATCCCTTATTGATGGGATCTCGCAAAAGATAAGACTCTAGTTGCACTAGTTTTGGATGGTTTATAAGTCTGTTATAACGAACCGCCTTAATTACATTAACGTGGGTCCGGAGTAGGTTCTCCTGCAGCTGTGGTCCTAAGAATCTTCCCATCTGCGCCCGAGTTCTTTGTTATTGGACAATCCTTCTTGAGATGTCCCATCTCTCCACATAAATGACATATCTGGCTAGTGCCAGCATCGGTAGTGGTAGTGAAGTGTTGAGTAGGAGTTAAGGGGATGCGGGTTCTTTCCTTGATCTCCCTTTTCGAGCAATTTCTTTTATAGTGCCCAATCTCACCACAATAATAGCAACCCTGGATGGCTCTAGTGGCAGTGGTTCCACAGAAACGGGCAATGTGTCCCAGTCTGTTGAAATTGATACATTGCAATACCCGCCAGGCTCCATCATGATGATAGCTACACTTGCTACACTTCGCAAGCGTTCCCTTATATTCCTTGCATTCTTTCTGGGCTTGGCGCTTTCGTTTCTTGTTCTCTGTTTTTCGGCTTTGCGAGCCTGCGACTGTTATCGCTTGACGACTTCCTGGATTGATACTACGATCGGGGTTTTCAACCCCATCATCATTATTGCTTGTGATGACAGCGCTACGATTTGCAAGGACATTTGTCACGGCAGCTGTAACTGCGGTTTGAAAGGTAGAGGCGTCCATAGGAATGGCAGGGTTTTGTTGTTCGGCTAACTGTTTCTGGATGACGACATGATTCTGTAACACGAAAGATAAGGATTTTGTGAGCGATTTTGGTTGACCCTAGAGGTACTTCGATTGCTCAATTAAAGAATAAGAGTGTGTTCTCGAAAGTTTGACCTACATCCCTATGATGCAGTCCTAGTACAGATTGGAAGTATGTTTGCGAAGGTTTGACCTACATCCCCATGATGCAGTCCTAGTAGTGAGTGGAAGTGTGTTCATGAAGGGTTGACCTACATCCCAATGATGCAGTCGTAGTAATGAGTGGGAGTAAGTTCGTATAATGGTCTCAAGATGTTTGTCGTTCAAGCCGAGGTATCGTTGGTTTTGGAATAACATGATCCAACCACTGAAAGAGACTTGGAAATGTCTCCGGAGTTAAATTACTATAGTCCAATGTCTTGACTAAAGCCTGTTTCAGATAGACTCCAATGAAAGTATGATGAGAGTACTTGAATAAAGAATGACACAGAAGTTAGCCGGCTGTCAATATCTTTGATATTCATGACGTAAAAGTTCGGGAAAATGACCTTGTAAAAGGTCTTACATCATATCCATAGAAGATAGTCCTTGACAGCATATAGACCTAACCAAAAGTACTTACAATACAAGATAGTTTCATAGAAAATGCCACATCGGGCATAGACAGAAAAACGATTCCTTTTTAACAAGGAAAAATAAAGTAAGGCATCTACTACTGGCGACGGTCATCCCTCTGGTGAACTCTCAGCTCAGCCAGTTGACGTTCCACATCAAGTAGGTGTCTTTCGTACACCCTCTGGCGTACACAGAGTTCTATGACCTTGGCTCGTGATTCTGCCAATGCTTGAAGCAGGGCTTGATGGTGTCTCTCAGATCTCTCACGATCATCTTTTAGATGAATGGTGCGGAGAGTATGCATTCTCGCATTGGTGACAACTTCTGTGATCTACTGTAGGGCTGTTCTGCCTTGAATCTCATTTCGAGCCACTCTGCGGACTAGGATTGACAAGATTCTGTCTGCTAAGCCCCCATTGCTCAGGTCATAAAAGCTTCGGTCACCATTAAATGTCATGGGCTGATCTTGTCCTTGGCTCCATATTTCCAAGCATTCCATCCATGGAGGCATCGGGCCATGAAAAGCCGGATGAGGGTTAGGATTTGGAAAGGGAGCTGCATGGGGTAGGTTCTCAACCTCGGGTTCGGAGTTAGCACCGTCCGAAAGGTCTTCATCATGGTGACCATTCAAAGGGATAGGATGATCATTCTCTGGTTCTTCTCCAAACCAACCAGCAATGACTTCATTCGGAAGGTACTGGTTATCGTGGGGATGGAGTCCAGCCATGTTATCTATGCGAGAATTGGGGTAAGAAAATAATTATTAGACGAATTATCTAGATAATTATTTAGAAAATCTTCATTAGTTACATCACTATTTGTGAAGTGCATACCAGTTATATATAATCACAACAGGATAGGCCTTCGAATAAGTGACCTTAACTCCAAATTCATAAAGAATAGGGGTGAAGAAAATTTTTCACAGATTCTAAGTCTATAACATCCTAGTTACATATAGCCTTAGTGTATCCACTTAGCAACTATCAACTTAGTAATGAAGATCCTTTTCAGTTCTCAAGTATAAAGTACCTATAGTAACCCCCAATACCCCTATAGTATTTTAGGTTTAAGTTCTGTTATTCTCATTGTGGTATTCTTGGTAAGATTGTAGACTTGTTGCAACTACACAACTACACTTAGGCACATGCTAGTCAACCCTCGGATAATATAGTTAATCAGGCTATATCTTCCCAGTTTTGACTATATGTCTCTAAGTCCACCTGTGTTGCCCAACAATCGTAATTCTTTTGTACTGTCCTAGTGACACTGATTTTAGTATGAATGCAGGCAAGTATACATAATTAAATATTTTATTATTTAAAGTATAAACTCTTGGTCAGAGTATTTTAATCCCATTGTATTTATAGTTTGTATAACACTTATGCTCCCACTAACATGATGATTATTAGCATAACACTTATGCTCCCACTAGCTTTGACATGTTCTCAAAAATCACCTGGACTTCTAGAAATCAATACTTCATTGACTTTCTTACCAAAGTTCAGATTTCTGATACTAGATTGTTTTGATAAGACTTTATCAAAATCATACACCTTCCCTTAGATAGCACAATTGTGTGTCTAAACAATTATGAAGATGGATGCCGTAATCATAATGGTTAGACCTTTTTGCCACTTCTCACAAGTCCAGGTTAGTGTGCCGGTAAACCACACACGCTCCACTAACAACTTTGAGAATGCAAGTATCACAATTGCTATCTAGCTAAAATCTACTTAGTGAAAGTGTTTCCTCACCATCATTTTCATGAATCGGAGAGAAACCTTATGACACTTAGATTTAATGGTGTATGTATTCTTATCCATGTGAATTGTCAAAACCGTAGTCACAAGACAAGGATAATGACAAATCCAAACTCAAATGGACTGAACTCAATCTTAATTTATTGCCACCTGGCAACTCAAGGGCCTGCCATTGCTTCCAAGTTGTTGTGCAACAAATTGAGAACTCTAAGAACTCATATGCAAAGCCAACTTTAACTGGAATGGGCACAGAATATGTCAACATGATAGGTTATAAACCTCAAGTCGTGTGCTAGAGAAGAACTTCAGGTTTTATTCTTGATTAGTTCTTGAGACTTTCAAGACTTTTAAGACTCCCACTGTCCTCTTGACCTATAAGACTCCCTTGTCAAACATCCAAGAGACAGTGTGGATTCTAATCAAGACAAACACTTCACACATTTGGCCTAAGTTGGTCTTTGTTTTATCCAAAACATCACAACTTACCAATTTCAAATGTACAAGAGTAGAAAACTTTTACTCTTACATTTGACAAGTGTTTTAAACCTTCTTTAAGACATATCAATTAAATGACAATCTTGGAGTATGACTCTAAGACTTGTATTGGAACGAAGTATGACTCATCTTCTTGATTTAACCATTTCAACAATTCAAGATCCCTCTTCTTAGTCATAAGAATGCACTAAGACTTCCTTAGAGAACTAATTGTGCTATGGTTTCTTAATCATTAAGATGATCACAAAAACTGATACTAAAGTACTCTCCCATCTTTTCAGATTTGAGAAACTTTTATCCTTCTGCCTAATTTGATTCTTCTTATTCGCCCTGTTATACATTGGAACCTTTTCTAATGTCTTAGAGTTACACTTAAGCTTGTAAGTATAATCATATTTACTGAGCTTTAGTAAACTATGACGAATAGTCTTATCAATCTTTTGTGGTGGACTTAATCAGCGCACATGAATGTGTACTCGATCTCTTAGTCCTTCACTTGACTCACACATCCATGTGAACAAGTAATTAGTCTTAATTTTCCAAAACTTGAAAGTTCTCATTCATCATGCTATACAACTTGCATGGTTCCATGTTTTGGTCCAATTGAAAATTGGGTGATGAGAATCTTTCCTTATTTGGTAAATTTAGACGTTACCACAAATGAAAGAATCAATTTCATATTTCCACTCCTGCTATTAATGGAATCATATAAGCAACAAATTTTCCTCAAATGCCATTATAAGGATATTCTAAAATAAATAGAATTAAAAATTTTCCCTTTTATTTTAAAACTTTGCGGAAAAACTTATCCTTACAATCCATATGAAAACTTGTTGTTATCCATTCCTAAGCAATATCTCATAACTCCTAAGAAGTAGCTCAAGAATCTGATCTTCAAACTACGCGATACAAATCCATCTACGCGATCAGATTCAGCATATTCTTTCTTTAAGTTTCTTCACTTTTCTTTGATTCTTAAAACATCACCATGTGACCTAGTCACATCATGTATCAAGAATCTCAGAATAGAAACTTAACAGAGTTAGATAGTGGACTTTACCTGAAGTAGAGTCAAACTTATTGACTTTAACATCCTTAGGTAAATTTGGCAGCTTCGCAACCAATGCCCCTTCCTTTGGCAATATAAACATATGAACCCTTTGATAATGGTACACGAGACTATCATAGACTTAGCTTTCTCTTTACCATTTGGTCAACCGAGTTGACTATGGCCGATCCCTTTCCATTGGGAAGAGAATGCTTTTCTGGATTTCCTGTGTCACTATTGTCAATGTCCATCAAGTTTTATGGAAGTTGATCTTAACAAATAGATAAGATCATTAAGGGTCTTGTCATAGTCTGTTTCATAGGTGTCCCAAAGGAACTCACTATGTGACTTAGAAAGTGATTGAACCACTAACTTTCTCAAGACTTTGACACCCAACTCTCCCGACTTGTCAATATGTGACTACATCTCCAAGATGTGATCACACCTAGACCTTGTCTTGCCAATAGGGCTTGAGTGACCTTAAACTTTTCAAGAACTTGTGGGTTGGGGAGAATAATTGGAGGAGGTGAAAGAAGTATGATTTCCAAAGGACATCATCTTCATTTAGGAAACCTTGTTTCAAAAGATTTGGGAAGATCATAGGTGCCTATACCAGACAACTTTTGGGAGATATTCAAGATAGTTGATTTAAAGTCCTTAATATGACACCCAATATGAAATATTAAGGCTAGGACCCAACAAACTATTTTATAACTTAGAAGAGGTATGCCGTAATCCAAGCTATAAAATATTTGAAGGTAGGTGAATGACGATTCACCAATTTCCACCAAGATAAACGAAATGTATTATTAGTTTTTAATTGGTTTTGAAACTCCTAGATCTTTGAGATTCATTGAACTGTTCAAAGGCATGTTTCAATCTCGAGTGTGCCCTTCAGGTTTTGTGACCGGGATGCCGAGGATCACAAAACAAGGTGTGAAGTAACCATGCAAATTACTTGGTACCCTTAAGTGTTTACCCCTTAATTGATGTGCCGGTTAACCACACATGCTCCATCGATACTATGATAAACATTAAGTTACCCTTTGTCTACCTTGTTAAATACGAGTTAGTGTTTCGGTTAACCACACACGCTCCACTAACCGATTTAAACAAAGTGCAAAGTGTAATTTCATGGATTAGCACCTTATTCACTTTTTCCTAAGTAACTAGGATTGGGTATTTATTAAGAGTTTAGTTACTTAGTATTTATCATTAATACTTTTAATGAAGGGAGAATTAAAGTCCTGTCAAACCCGTTCGGCTAACGACCCTCCACCAGTCAAGCAAGCGGTGGGTGAGAGTAGACACCCATTAAGTTGCCATTTTATAGGCAACAACCTTATACTCACCTTATAGACCGGCTTCGTGAATGAGGCGTACTAGCGGTAAGACTGACTTTACTCTTATACATATATATATATATATATATATATATATATATATATATATATATTATTAATTTATAATATTATAATGTATAAGGGTTGAATTTTAACTTTTAAAATTCTAAGGGCTAACTTGGAATTAAAGTATTCATAAGGAAAACTTTTCAAATTCCAAAACTTGAGGGCAAGTTTTGAAACTATTCAAAACTAATTAATTCCATAACTTATGTGTTTAAAGTAGTTTTAATCCAAAAACTCTTCAAGTTCCATAACTTGAGGACAAGTTATGGAAGACTTTAAACTAATAAAAGAACTAACTTTTCTTTATTTTATAACTTATGGATTTAATTATGGTTACATATTTTTCTTTAATGAAGTTACTCTTGAACTTCCATAACTTGAGGACAAGTTATGGAGTCATAAAAAATTATTCAATGACACAAGACTCTTCATTTGGTAACCATTGCCAACTTTTATGAATTTTATGAGTCTTTAATGTGACTCTTCATGTAACTTGAGGACAAGTTACACAAACACATTTTATACTCAACTCTTAGATTAAAATGGATTGAAAACAACTATTTCAATTAACTTTTCTATTAATCTAAGCAACTCATAAGTACGAGATAATTCAAATCAAACTTTTTCATGTAATCAGCCTAATCACTAAACTAATTCAAAACATGAATCTATTGACAATTATCTTTGAAAATGGATTAGCATGAACATTATCACATCAAAAACAAGTTTATAAGTTCAAAAACAGCTTAGGGTAATGTTCCTAGTCCATTTCTAGCCAAAAACCTCGAAAATATGCTGTCTGGGGCTCCTACTCGGCGAGTGCATGAACCTACTCGGCGAGTAGGATGATTTTACTCATGGACTCGGCGAGTTCATCAATGGACTCGGCGAGTCCAGTGCCCAGAAAGCCAGAAAATCGAGTTTTTCAGCATTTTTCAGCAATTTGCATCAACTATAAGAGAAAGCAAGCCTAGGCTCTGATACCATTGTTGGGTTTTGAGCATTCTAACACTCCTAAGTGTACATGCAACCCTAAATACCTTGGATCTATGTTTTCTCTATTATACATGCAAATAAGAACATCCAAGGTGTTATCCTAATCTAGCATACAAAACAATGAGTGTAACAAGATAGAATACATACCTCTTTGATGTAGAAAGTCTTCATGAAGCTTGAGTGCCTAGCCCCAATAGTGTGGAAGCCTCAAATGGAATCACAATCACCAAAACACTTAGAATAACTTGAGAGAATTCTACACTTCATGAAATCGGCTAGCCCTTTCACTTCACACTCTAGTGGCCGATTTTGGTCAAGAATAAGATGCTTATATAGTTAGGGTTACACCATGTAAACCCTAATTGACATGGCCTTGCATTTCCATGATCCATGGGTACAAATACACCATGGAGCATCCATGGAGCATCCTATGGGTTTTAGCCCAACTTGATTATCCATGGAGCATTAGTCCACTATACAAGTATGGATGATTTACACAATCAACCCATATATTTAATTAGTCTTCTTTTGATCACTTAATTCATCCTAGATTAATTCTTGATCAATACTAATTAAATAATCTTATTATTCTTATTATTAATATACTAGAACTTATAATATATTAATAACCATAAGTGTCTTATTTCTCTCATTATAGTCTATCCAAGTGCATGATGGTATGCAACCCAAATGGACCATGCCGGGTCGGGTCAAGTATTACCAATTATAGTTATGGACTTAGACATTAATCCAACACAAATTCCTCAACATTTTTATTAAAAGAAGAACTCTGATTTTTATAAAGCATAAACAAAATCGGTCTTTTCTGGCCGTGAAAATTGGGATGTCACAGTTGGTATCACAACATTAGTTTAAGCGAACTAGGAATATGGATTTATTTCTAGACTTAAACTTAGAATGCTAAACGATGATTGTGAGGTGTGAGCACTAGCTTATTTTAGGAATGATGCCTAAATTGCTTTTATGTGCTAAATGCTTTGTGCATGATATGTTCTTAATTGTTCGGATCTATGGTCTGTTACCGACCAGATCTGGATACCTTATGTGTTTAAGATTCTAAGCGTTAAACTACGATATTAGAACTAGCATGTAAACGTTTCGGAGTGATAAGGATGATTTAAACGTCAATCCTAAGTAAAGGTCTAGATTCACCTTATTCGGTGTATAGATCAAGATGGCAAGAACCCGTAGCGGAAACGTAAACGCAAATGGGAACAGAAACCAACCCCTAGTGGTTCAGCAAATACCTGTTGTCGAAGAAGTTGTGCCTGGGCCAGTCACCATGGTTGGAGTTCAAGCCATGATTTGGGCTATGCAAGTTGAACAAATGGAAGAAATGAGACAGATGCTCCAGGAAAATAGGGACGAACCTACCGTACATGTTGAATCGATGGAGCTAGTTCCCGAGCAATCTGAGGAAGGGAACTACAGCCGCCAAGTGAGTCAAGTAGGGACTCAAGGTGAGCAAAGGGATGGCCTAGAAGGGAGAAACAACAAGGATGGGCGGATGTATAAGAATTTCTTGGGTGCGAAACCACCAAGTGTCTCCGGAAGCCCAAAGCCTGTTGAGATTATGGATTGGATCTTCGAGATGGAAATGGTGTTTGAGAGTTGCGACTATAGCGAGAAACAGAAGACCGTCTTCGCCGTAAGACAACTGAAAACTGGAGTCTTGAGCTGGTGGAAGCTATTGGCAGATACGATGCCACAAGGAGAAGCCATAAGGATGTCATGGGAGGAGTTCTTGGAATAGTTGAAAATGCAGTACTGCTCGGAGATAGATCTGATAGACCTAAAATTCGCTGTAAGTGTGCTACGCTTACGCAATTTTTAATATAGCTTTCGAATAATTATAGGAATGTTATTAGTTTCTTAAAATAATTATTTGGGCAATTATTATGAGTTATATTGAGTGTTATTAACGCTTAATAATAGTCAGACTAATTAATTTGTCGCGGTTATCGTTAGACTAAACCCTAGTGGTATTGGTACTAGGTTTTATCGAAGGAAATCGTTTTGAGAGTATCGAAGCGTTGTCCGAGTGCTGAGTCATCACCTTTCAAGTGAGTGCATAGTCCCTTTCATCTTACACATAGATATGAAGTATTTTATATAAACTATGTGCTATGTGTGCATATTATCTGAATACTTGCTATGCTGGATGAACGTTTTATACATGTTTTAGATGATTTAAACTGTATTCGTATTTTATACGAATATGTTGGGTATGACATGGGTAGATGAATGATGAGAGATATAAGATGCTGAGAGTATACGTTGGCAGCTATAGACTTAGTGTGTATTGGACAAACACCGGTAGCTATGGACTTAGTACCTGTTAGACGTTGGTAGTTATGGATTTAGTACCTGTTAGGAATTGGTAGCTATGGACTTAGTACCTATTAGTTGGACACTGGTAGCTATGGATTTAGTACATGTTAGGAATTGGTAGCTGTGGACTTAGTACCTATTAGATGAACACCGGTAGCTATGGATTTAGTACCCGATGAGTAGACTATAGCAGCTATGGAATTAGTGCTTTACGAACGAGCATTGGCAGCTATGGACTTAGTGCCACTCCTATAACCTGGAAGTAAACGACTTCAGAATAAACGAATGCAGGATAGACGACTCTTAGGTTAAATCCTTAAGAGTAAAGAAGATAATGGGGATGGGTAATTGGGTTGATTGTTTGATTGTTTAACATAATAATTGTATTATTGTGGGTTGAAAACCCTATGTACTCACCAGGTTTCCCAACCTGACCCACTCAGTTTATTTATAGCACAGGTGTTGATATGAAGTCACATTACACTGAGAGATTTAAAGAGATGTAGATCACTAGTGTAAACAAATGTAAGTTATGTTTATGCTTATGTTTCTGTATTAACGATGACATCCCAAACGTTTTAAGATGAATGAAATACGTTTCTTCGAAAATGTTTTAATAACGTATTTATCGTGTTTTTTGGGAACAAATTCCGCAATATTTTTATTAAAAGAAGAACTCTGATTTTTATAAAGCATAAACTAAATCGGTCTTTTCTGGCCGTGAAAATGGGGATGTCACAGTTGGTATCACAGCATTACTTTAAGCGAACTAGGAATATGGATTTATTTCTAGACTTAAACTTAGAATGGTAAGCGATGATTGTGAGGTGTGAGCACTAACTTATTTTAGGAATGATGCCTAAATTGCTTTTATGTGCTAAATGCTTTGTGCATGATATGTTGTTAATTGTTCGGATCTATGGTCTATTACCGACCGGATCTGGAAACCTTATGTGTTTAAGATACTAAACGTTAAACTACGATATTAGAACTAGCATGTAAACGTTTCGGAGTGATAAGGATGATTTAAACGTCAATCCTAAGTAAAGGTCTAGATTCACCTTATTCAGTGTATAGATCAAGATGTCAAGAACCCGTAGCGGAAACGTAAACACAACTGGGAACAGAAACCAACCCCCAGTGGTTCTGCAAATACTTGTTGTAGAAGAAGTTGTGCCTAAGCCAGTCACCATGGCTGGAGTTCAAGCCATGATTCGGGCTATGCTAGTTGAACAAAGGGAAGATATGAGACAGATGCTCCAGGAAAATAGGGACGAACCTACCATACATGTTGAACCGACGGAGCTAGTTCCCGAGCAATCTGAGGAAGGGAACTACAGCCGCCAAGTGAGTCAAGTAGGGACTCAAGGTGAGCAAAGGGATGGCCCAGAAGGGAGAAACAACAAGGATGGGAGGATGTACAAGAATTTCTTGGGTGCTAAACCACCAAGTGTCTCAGGAAGCCCAAATCATGTTGAGATTATGGATTGGATCTTCGAGATGGAAATGGTGTTTGAGAGCTGCGACTGTAGCGAGAAACAGAAGACCGTCTTCGCCGTAAGACAACTGAAAAATGGAGTCTTGAGCTGGTGGAAGCTATTAGCAGATACGATGCCACGAGGAGAAGCCATAAGGATGTCATGGGAGGAGTTCTTGGAACAGTTGAAAATCCAGTATTGCTCGGAGATAGATCTGATAGACCTAAAAAACAAATTTCAAAACCTGAAGAAAGGGAAGATGAGTGTTTATGAGTATGCCACCGCATTCACCGAGAGGATGAAGCTATTCCCCTACTTGATGCCCACTGAACTCTCCAAGATTGACAAGTTTGCTAACGGACTGCCCACTGACTTTGGCCCAATGGTCAAAATGGCAACTACCTTGAAAACAGTTGTTAGGATAGCTAAGAACGTAGAGGCCCAAATAAGAGAAAAGGGTCTAGAAAAAGATAAGGCAGGAGAGAAGCGGAAGTTGGAAGGATCTTCAAGGTACAACAAGGAAAGCAAATTCCCAAAGCTTGGAGGAGGAGATGGAGGTGAAGCGAGATGGTGTGATAAATGAAAGAAGAAGCATTGTGGGAAGTGCAACGAAGAAGTGACTTGTTACAAGTGTGGGAGGACTGGTCACTATTCCAAACTGCACACATAATGATAAAGTATGCTACGGATGTGGAGGCAAGGGGCACATGTCCAGAGACTGCCCAAGGAAAAATAAAGCAGCAAGACCAGAAACGCCACCAAGGCCAAGGGCATTTCACATGATCCTTGACGAAGCAGAGAACCATGCGAGTAATCAAGAATGAGGACTTCTTACCCGAAGATTGGATTATGCAGTAGCCATAGTTTTGTATGCTGTAGCCTAGTAGAGGCATAGTCTAGGGTGAACTTTAACACCTATGTAATCGTTTCAAGATATAATATAAAACCTTCGTTTTGTTATCTGATGTGTTGAATGATTGTGTGATTTGCTGCATGGTGACTTGGGAAACTGTGAGACAATACTTGGGACGAGTATGAGTAGGTGTGAATGGTAGTAGAGGCCTATACTACCGGAAGCACAGGACTCACACTTTGATCAGGGAAAGTCACAAGGTTACCAAGAAGCTAGTAAGTGATTTCGTTTTATTCAAGTATGTCGTTACCATTGTCTCGGTAATGACTAAGAAGATTGTTGATATTCCGACCCTAGTGATCATATCGAATTGAGTCCGACTACGCTAAGTACGCTATGTGGTTTAGAAAAATCAAGATCGATGTAGCGTCTGACTTAAACCAAACGATTGAAATCAAAGCGATCAATAGAAGTATCGTGCTCGTTGTTAAAGAAGTTGGTAGTGTGATTATATCACATTAGAACATGAAGGAAGGCATAGCTTGTTTTAGAATTTGACACTAAGAGACTTGAGTCTAAATGTGCATCGCATGATGGTAGGTCATAATTTGGAGTCTAACCTGAGGTAGAGAGCAGGTGCACGATGGAGTACTGCTTACAGTCAATAAGTATAAGAGATAGACTTGACGGAATATAGAAGTTATAATTATTACCTAGGATGAAGAGATGATGTATGGAGTCATTATACGAGCCCTGTTTCATTGATGATTCCGGGACGTAATCATCCTAAGGGGGAGATAATTGTAATGCCCGTACATCCGGGCTAGTCAATTAGAGGCAATAGGGGTCGAAAATGACTTTTCGACAAAAGATTATTTAGAATAATCTTAACCAAGTTGTAGAATATGTCACAAGGTTTCCGTACATATAAAGAATGCCGAAATCCGAGTTATAACGAAGAAGTTATGACCCGTCGAAGTTTCGCGACGGAACCGGCACGGCACCGGGAAGCGTAAATAGTGAATTTACGATAGAGCGAGATTTAGCCTTAGCGATCTAAACGAAAGTCGTAAAATATGTTAAACTAAGAACATCGATAAAAAGAACGCCCAAATCTGACTTCGTATGAAGAAGTTATGATTTTTCGAAGTTTCGGACTAGTAGTGTACAACCCGAAATTCGGATATTAGATCGAGTGATTTTTAGCCGACACGACCTGAACGAGAATCGAAGATCTCGATAAGAGTAGCGTAACGAGAAAAAGATGGGCAAAAACGGACGTCAGATGAAGAAGTTATGAGGATTTAACGGACCAATCCTTTCCCGGCCTGTTAATAATATAAAATTTAAAATCGAGTCAAAATTAGCCGACGGAGTCTAAACAAAAGTTGTAGAGTACATTCCTTCCTTCGCGTGGATATAAAGAATGTTGAAAACGGAGCTCGTACGCGAAAGTTACAAATTTTTAAAGATTGTACTCGATTTTGCGAGATCTGATACGAAGTCACTGACGTGGCGCTTTCCCAGCCGTCCGATGATGATCGCTGAAGTCGCCTTCGATTGTGACACGTAGCCCCCTCGCTACGCCCAGTGTTCAGTCTTGTACGCGCCGCGTTCGCTTAGCCATGCTCGGTCCAGGAGAAGCCACGTCGCACCATCGAGCCTTAGCCACCTGGTCATCTTATCCGAAGTTACGCCCCGCGTAAGGTCCACGGTACGCCCAGCGTACTCCGAGGCTGCGATCTATAAAAGGGAAGTGAAGCCTCTCGGATTTTTCACACCTTCCACCATAAGTTCCTCTCTCTAATTTCTCTCACTACCCCTAACCCTCTCCTAAGCCTAGGTAAACCCCTAGCACCCCGAGGGAAGCCCCGAGGCTCCCGGAGTCACGAGAAAAAGGAGTCTTTCGGTTTCGAAAAGCTGCTCCAAATAAGTTCCGGTTTTTGATAAAATTCGCTGTAAGTGTGCTACGCTTACGCAATTTTTAATATAGCTTTAGAATAATTATAGGAATGTTATTAGGTTCTTACAATAATTATTTGGGCAATTATTATGAGTTATATTGAGTGTTATTAACACTTAATAATAGTCAGACTAATTAATTTGTCGCGGTTATCGTTAGACTAAACCCTAGTGGTATTGGTACTAGGTTTTATCGAAGGAAATCATTTTGAGAGTATCAAAGCGTTGTCCGAGTGCTGAGTCATCACCTTTCAAGTGAGTGCATAGTCCCTTTCATCTTACACATAGATATGAAGTATTTTATATAAACTACGTGCTATGTGTGCATATTATCTGAATACTTGCTATGCTGGATGAACGTTTTATACATGTTTTAGATGATTTAAACTGTATTCGTATTTTATACGAATATGTTGGGTATGACATGGGTAGATGAATGATGAGAGATATAAGATGCTGAGAGTATACGTTGGCAGCTATAGACTTAGTGCGTATTGGACAAACACCGGTAGCTATGGACTTAGTACCTGTTAGACGTTGGTAGCTATGGATTTAGTACCTGTTAGGAATTGGTAGCTATGGACTTAGTACCTATTAGTTGGACACTGGTAGCTATGGATTTAGTACATGTTAGGAATTGGTAGCTATGGACTTAGTACCTATTAGATGAACACTGGTAGCTATGGATTTAGTACCCGATGAGTAGACTATAGCAGCTATGGAATTAGTGTTTTACGAACGAACATTGGCAGCTATGGACTTAGTGCCACTCCTATAACCTGGAAGTAAATGACTTCGGAATAAACGAGTGCAGGATAGACGACTCTTAGGTTAAATCCTTAAGAGTAAAGAAGATAATGGGGATGGGTAATTGGGTTGATTGTTTGATTGTTTAACATAATAATCGTATTATTGTGGGTTGAAAACCCTATGTACTCACCAGGTTTCCCAACCTGACCCACTCAGTTTATTTATATCACAGGTGTTGATATGAAGTCACATTACACTAAGAGATTTAAAGAGATGTAGATCACTAGTGTAAACAAATGTAAGTTATGTTTATGCTTATGTTTCTGTATTAACGATGACATCCCAAACGTTTTAAGATGAATAAAATACGTTTCTTCGAAAATGTTTTAATAACGTATTTATCGTGTTTTCTGGGAACAAATTCTGCAACATTTTTATTAAAAGAAGAACTCTGATTTTTATAAATCAGAAACAAAATTGGTCTTTTCTGGCCGTGAAAATGGGGATATCACAAGCCGACTACCACCGCTGCGTCGCCATCCAAACGCCACAGGGACCACCGAAGCCACCGGGATACCGAGCCTGTTGTCGATGACGTTGTGCGCAACCGGAGGAGCCAACAGAAGTCGATGATTAAAGCGGAGGTCGTTGTCGCGCGGGCCTGGAACGATCAGGAAGCTTTTGGTGTGCCAACTGGCACCTCGTGCTCTCCTCTCAGCCGTCACCACCCATGTCACGAGTTTTTCCGGCCAGTCGAGCCACCAAGCGTAGCAACGTGTGTCTTCCAACGAAGAGCATTCGACGACGTGACCGCCAGGGTGTCCGTTGCCATCGTTTCTGACAACCTCCTTCTTCCTTTCTTTTCTGTCATCATAAAATCACCACTGCAGCCACTGCTCTTCCGCTGTTTACCACCCCGAAGGGTCACCTTGTTCATGCTCCACGAGGGTTCAAGTGTACTGCTGTTTCAAGTTCCTGCGATGTGTATTTGTTATTTTCATGGAGTGGTGTTTGGGTGTTTATTTAACTGGAAAAGCCACCACCACCACTTACCTCCACCGGCCACCACAAGGGTGCCTGTGTGTTTGCGTGTGTTATTATTAATGTGTGCGTGTGTGTATTATCGAGTTGTACATTGTAATGGTGTCAATAATAATAGAAATCTCAAACCACCACTGTAGGGTGGTGGCTGCCGCCACCAGCCGCCATGTCGGGTGGCAGTGTTCTTGTCTTGTGAGTTGACTTGATTGGGGATGCTTGAAACCCTAATGGGCCTTGTTAGCCTAACAGGCCCAATGAAGCCTAATGGGCTTAGTGAAAACCCTAATGGGCTTAATGACATTCCAGTGGGCCTAATAGGCCTAATAAAGCCCTAATTGACATATAAGGCCAACAAATTGATAAATGGGCTAATATTTGGATTGAAAAACCCTAATATAAATGAAACCCTAATTTTAAGAATTAATCAGGACACACACACGAGAATTATTTAATAACTTAAGATATTAAATAATAATCATTGGCAAAGATTAATCTAAGCGATATTAGACTTAATGGATTAAGTCCTTAGAGGATTAAGTCCTTGATGGGTTAAGTAGGAAACCTAATCCTAATTGTCATTTTATGTGAAACCCTAATCTCATTTGGGTTTATTGTTGGGCCTCTTTATTGGGCCTTGATGATCGGGTTGTTAATGGGCCATCCAAAGTCAAGCAATTAGACTAGAATAATTTAATGGGCCTAGGGTAAGGCCCATGTAAGGGGCTTAGGCCCAATTTGGAAAATTGGGCCATAGATGGGCCATAGTTTTGGCCTTAATGATTATATGATGTTGGGCCTAGAATGAGATCATGTATAGGCCTAGGCCCAATTTGGAAAATTGGGCCATGTGTTGGGCTTTGATTCCTAATCTACTTTGGGCCTATGGATTGGGCCTTGGGCTTGAATAAGCCAGGATAGGGTAATGTAGTAATTACCCAAAAGAATGTACTTATGGTCATGCATTGGGACCCAATTATTAATTGGTTGTTATTTTGGTGTTGACAGTTCGGGAATCTGTCAGCCATCAGCTGGGGTTGAGTCTGCGGGACTTCAGCAGTATGGGATTTTGTCTACGGGACTTCAGCAGTGTGAGGTGAGTTACCTTCCAGTAGCGGTGGGTCTACGGCCACAATGTTGGCCCACCAGTAGGAGTTTTTGTTAGATGATTGTCTTTGTGATAATTTTCTATTTTTGCTACTATCTGTTATGTTTAGGTGCTAGCATGATATGATGTTATGTGATAGTGGTAGTAGAGGGTGAAATAGTCCCCGGTTACCGGTCGACAGGACCGAAGGGGCAGGCCCGCTAACTTCTAAATTAGGGTTTCATGACATTAGGGTTTTCTAAACCCGAATTAGGGTTTACAACTCATAAGTTAGTTAATTAATTAATTAAATAAATATATGTATGTGTGTATAAATCGGACACTACTCGCTGCCACCTCAGGCAGCGGTTGTAGGCGGCGGTCTATGGCGGCAGCCACCACCTCATGGTGGTGGCGATTACGATTTTTAGGCCAAAACAATGAAAACATTCCAAAAACTCATATAAACACACACACATATACTCACAGCCATCCAAAGTGGCGGCAAACAACGACATGAGGTGGCAGCTACCACCTCACGGTGGTGGTGGGGGGTTTTTGTTAGGTTTTCCGGCCCAACAACACACATACACGTCGATGTACACTGAAACACATACACCAACGTATAGAAATACACACACACACACACACAACGCAGCCAACTATTCACAGTGGCATGCGACTGTCGGAAGGAATGGGGCAATGGGACAGCCGTCGGAGCGGCAACAGTGGCGGAGGACGTAAGAAATGACAGAAGAACGAGAGGGGGAAAAGGGTTCGCCATTACCGGAGAAGGTAGAGGCAACACAGGCCCTGATGTCGACCTTGAATCTCATCTTCGTCAGCAGCAAACAACTACGACGGTGCTCAGCTCTCGGTGGTTTACGATCTCGACGGTGGAGTCAGCGGCGGCTGGAGATGAGGGGGTATAAGGGTGGCAGCTAGAGTTATTTAGAGTTAGGGTTTAGATGTAACAATGTTACAATGAGGAAACATAGGAGAGGGGGTGACGGGTTTTAGCCCCGCCTCCACCAATTGAAACTTTATGCGATTTAACAGTTCCTGTCCTTCCATCCCTCTTCTTTTCAAGTTGAGTCCACTAATTACCCAAATAGCCCCTCCTCTATAAAATATTTTGCAGTTATGGTCCATATGTTACAAAATGGAGCCCAACAACACCAAAAAGCAAAATGATTTAACCTAAGTTATGGTTTTTACAAAAACCACAAAACCCTAGGAGAGAAGGTGTGATTTTCATCCATATATATATATATATATATATATATATATATATATATATATATATTTATATAGAGAGAGAGAGTAACAGACAGACAGACAGACAGACAGAGACAGAGACAGAGAGATAAAGGTTAGACAATTTTGAGAGAAAGAATTACTGACTCTAAGATTTACCATAGGTGTCCATTATAGTTGAGCAAGGAGTATTCTAGAATGATACACACTCTATGGTTTATCATTATCTGAATTAAGCATGTCATATCCTTATCCAATGGATAAGCAAACCTTCCCATATATGTTTCCATGATGTTCTGGAATATTCTAATTAATCCTTAGATTAATTAATATTCAACTTCCTTTTAATTAAATCATTTTAATTAATTACCAGAATAATTTCTAATTAAGTTATTAATTCCTTCATAAATTAGCATATTATTAATCTCTTTTTCCTTATGCTATTTGGGTCATGAATCTAACCCAAAAGGACCCTGTTATTATTAGAAATATTACCAAAATGGTTAATGATATTGGATACCATTTCCAACATAGATATGTACAACCAATGGAAGAATTGACAAATTAAAATATTGAGGTTAATCCCAAATCCATGGATCCATTTATAAAGAACAATTGAAACCATCAAATTTTCAACCTATAATGATTTTAGAATTACCACTTAGATTGTAGAAAGTTAATCAAGATTGGTACTCTTTAATTGTAAATCTACCCATAAAAACAATAGTCGCTAAACTTCCAACTAAATAAAACATTATCTCCTTGCTTTTTGACCGTCTCCCCAACCGAAAATAGAAAAAGAGAGATTAATAGAGAAGATGACATTGTTGTTGACTTGGGTTTGATCCAAAAGGGAGTTAGTTGGATTTTTATAGATTACTGCTTTCTTTTTCTTTCTAAAATGATACATTAAAGCCATTATTTATTTCTGAAAATTATGGAATTTTCTCAAACCTTTCTCCGTAAAGTAAATAGAGCCCAAAACCCTTATTATTAACTCTTATAAATAACCCTAGTTAACTAACAAAACCTCCTATTAATTAATTAAATGATTTATTATTGATTTTACTGCTTAATAAATAATGAATTTACTCTTCAAACTTATTTATTAATAGTTGGTAAATAATATATATTTATATCTTATAAATATTATTATTTATCTAGCCTTTTCATGCATTATGTGTATGACTCCATTGTTTCATATACGAATAAGAACATAGTTTTTTGTCTTTGTTTTCAAAACATTAGATATAACAACAAAATTTTGATCCTCTCCGTCTCGTTACACTCGTAACCGAATTTGAGTGTTCATGGCCCTAGGCACCACCCAAACCTTATCACATCCATTCATCTTCCTTAAATGACACTTCAAGATCTGACATCATTATGATTGGTTCATAGACACCATGTAACGCCCGGTTCCCATGTAATTTTCTTAAGTTTTAAATAATTGTTTATTGCATGAAAAGGCATTATGTTAATCGTAATTATGAGTTACGTTGAGTGTAGCTCATTAAAAAGGATTGCGGGTTCTTCTACGTACGATAGGCGTACGTATGAGTATTCTTAGCATACTCATGCAGAGTGAAAAACCCTAAATGTTAGGGTTTGGACCCTATTTAAACACCTTATGTCCCTTTGTGGCCTCTTCATGCTTAGCCTCCCTTCACCCTAAAGTAGTTATTCGAAACCCTAGCCCCCATTAGTGAAATTTTGTGACCTTTGAGTGTTTTTTGGGTTTTTGATAATCTTATAATAAGAAGAAGAAGTGCACCTTTGAAGCTCGGAGAAGCTCAAGCTCCTAAATCCAAAAACTTTCATCATCCTTGCAAGCTTCTGAAGGTATAAAGCATGTACATTTATGTTTCTTTTTCTAGATCTAGAATTGGCCCATGTTATGTTATGCTTTTGGTCCCTAGATTTGGACTTTCGAGGAATGGGTTAGTCTAAAACATCATGAGTGTCATTTTTGAATTGGCAAAGTCATAAAAATAGGGAGCTTAGACACTCCTATTCATCCATGCAAGAGATTTTGGACATTGGAGTGTACATTAGACTTAAGGATTCGATTTATAAATTATTGAGCCACACAAGGGCATCAAGTTGTTGACTTTATCAGTTATGACATCCCTTAGGTTAAAATATCTGATTCAGATGAAAGATCTTTACGCATTATGTGCTTAATTTCAAGTTTTGGAATTCTGGCGAGTATGTTGGGCATACCCTTATGGTACGCTCAGCGTAACGGTTTTAGACTGTGTCCTTATTTGATGAAGGTCCAGTACGTAGGGTGTATGGAGGGTTCATGTATGACATACTTACTTGAAATCCTTTTGGTCCATTTTTGGGCCTTGGGTCATTTTGTTGGATTAGTGTCTAAGTCCATAACTATTTTGGTATGTACTTGACCCGATGGTGCATGGTCCTTTTGGGTTGCCTTCACCAAAGCAACTTGATAGGATGAATTATGGAGAGAAAGGATTAAATATGATTTATAAATATATTATGAGAATAATATATTAAAGGAGAAATCATATTGTTTAATTAATATTAGTCAATAATTAATTAGTAATTAGTTTTGTGACTAAAAGAGATTAATTAAACTTATGGGACTGGAATTGTAATTATAAGATAATTGCAATTTGGGCCATGGATTGCCTTATATTAAGGAGTGGACGAATTCTATGGGGAAGCCCATAAGGATATCGTCCAAGGCCTTAAGGAAAGGGATCCATGGGTTGCTTAGGGCTTAAGCATCCAAATTAGGGTTTCCTTGTTAGATAACCCTAATAGCCTCACTATATATAGACCCCTTAAGGACCAAAAACGTGGACAAGACTTCCTCTAGGGTTTGTAGACGTTTTTGGGCAGCCTCCATCTTCTCTCCTCTTCATCCTCTTGCTTATGGTGTTTATGAACCATTAGAGGAGTGACATTTGTGACTCTAGGCTTTCTAAAGTCAATACAAGGAGATTTGGGATTATTATTGCTACATAACAATCAAGGTAACATCTTAAACCTATTCTCATGTTAATATGATTACTTGAATGCTATAATTAGGGTTTATAGTCTAGGATAACTTGCATGTACACTAGAGAAACCTAGATCCAAGCATTAGGGTTTGTATGAGCACATAGGATGTTCTTAGGACCAAATCCCATCAGTGGTATCAGAGCCTAGACTGGTTTCTATTGTATTGATGCATTATATGTTTGAAAAATTCGATTTTTTGGTTTCTGGAGACTGGACTCGCCGAGTCCATGCTGACTCGACGAGTCCATACTTGACTCGACAAGTCAACTCGTCAGATGGAGCAAACATCGGGATTTCTTGCTGTGTTTGCTTAAGGATAGTTGCCTTATCATATTAGATCAATATAAATCCGATTTTATGATATATTTGACTATATTCTTGATCAAATTGAAGATATTTATCAATTAATAAAATATTTGTTTCCTTATGTGATAATTGATTAATTATTTTGATTAAATTGGTAAATTGTTTTGCAAGAAATCATTAAATAAATCAAATATGGATAATTATGTGATTAAATGTTAATTTAGATTATTTGTTATTTGATCCTTGTTGTTATGAAAAGTTTCATGTTTTCCCCTTTAGGTTTTATAGTTTAAATTTCAACCCAAAAGTTTTGTTGTTTTGAAATTTAAATAGTTGAAACCCTAACGTTTTGAAAAAGGTTTCAAAACCTGCCCTCAAGTTTAGGAATTTAAATTCTGATTAATAGTTTAACTTTGATGTATATTTAAATTCTAAACCCTAATGTTTTGAAATGTTTCAAAACTTGCCCTCAAGTTTTGGAATTTAAAAGTTGATTAAAAGTTTAATTAGGAATGTTAAATTTTAAAACCCTAGTAATGTTTTGAAAAAGTTCAAATCACTCCCTTATGGTTTCATTAATTAATTAAGGTGTATAATTAAAAGAGGTTTAATAAATCCAAAAAAGATATGGTTTACAATTTAATTGAATTAAAAGTATAATTGTTAAATTTGACCACCTAATATTTTAAAAGTGTAAAATACACCCTATACTATATATAACATTAAAAGTCTAACATTATATATATATATATATATATATATATATATATATATATATATATATATATATATATATATATATATATATATATATGTATGAGTAAAAGTAAGTCTTACCGTTAGTAGGCCTCATTCACGAAGCTGGTCTATAAGGGGTGTTTAAGGAAATTGCCTATAAAATGGCGATTGAATGGGTATCCACTCTTACCCACCGCACTCTTGCTAGTGGAGGGTCGTTAGCCGAGTGGGTAGGATAGGACGAAACCTTCCATTATAAGTATAATGAATTACAAAAGTATCTAATTTTTTTTTTTAAATTCCCAATCTTAGTTACTTAGGCAAAAGTGAATTGATGCAATTCCATGAAATTACACTTTGTGCCCTTGCGAAGACGTTAGTGGAGCGTGTGTGGTTTACCGGCACACTAAATGGTTCTAAGCAAAGGTAGCAAAGGGCGACTCAATGTTTGTCATAGTTCGGTGGAGCGTGTGTGGTTTACCGGCACATCGAATAGGTGACTGTAACATGTGAGGGCACCATGTAAGTTTGCATGGTTATTCACACCCGCTTTGTGATCCTCGGCATCCCAGTCACAAACGATAGGGGCATATCGAGATTTAAACATGCCGTTGAAGTGTTCAATGAACCTCAAAGGATCTAGGAGTTTTCATAGATTTAAAACTTAAATTTCTTTTTTCATTTTTCATGTTGGAAATTAGTGAATCGTCATTCACTTGCCTTCAAATATTCTGCAACTAGATTACGGCATCCCTTTTCTAGGTTGTAGCATATTGTGTTGGGTCCTAGCCTTAGTATCTCATTTGGGTGATTTACTAAGGACTCAATCAATCAACTAACTTGTGTTTGTTTTCTCCCGTTTTGTAGATGTCAAAGTTCGACAACTATGGTCTTCCCAAATCCCATGGAACAAGCATTCTACATGAAGATGATATTCCACGATTCGATCGAGGAACAAGAAATCATGCTTCACTTCCTCCACCTCCTCCAATTATTCTCCCTAACCCACAAGTTCAAAGGCTTGAAAAATTCAAGATCACTCAAGCCCTTTTGGCATGTAAACATAAAGAAGGAAAGTCGGTGTGTGCACACGTCCTAGGGATGAAGTCACACATTGATAGGTTAAGAATGTTGGGATCCGTTGTCTGTGAGGAAATGGCTGTTGATTGGGTTCTTCAGTCACTTCCTAACTCATATAGTGAGTTCGTAAGAGAGTACTATATGATGAACCGCGACGTGACTCTTATAGATCTCACCTATATGCTTATTGCTGCTGAATCAGCAATGGTTTGGCGCAATAGAAAAGCAAAGTTGATTGGTTAATCTACCTTCAAGACCTCTATGGATATGGACAATGGCAACGAAAGACATGCTATGATCGAAAAGTTTGATCATAAGAGAAAGGCAATGTCTAAAGTAGTTCCATTTCATGTTCCAAAAGAATCAATTTGCTTTTATTGCTAAGAGAAAGGGCATTGGAGACGAAGCTGCCCCATTTACCTAAGAAATCTAAGAGATGGGAGAGTCGAAACGTATGGCTCTAATATAGGTAAAATCCATTAACTAACTCTTTTAAGCTCCTATTCTAGATTCTTAATACATAATGTGATAAGATTACAATTGATGTTTTGCAGGATCGAAGAAAAGAAAGGAAGCTTAAGGGAAGAAGTGATGAGAATCTAACCGTGAAGAAATGGATTTCGATCGCATTACTTGAAGATTAGATTCTTGAGCTACTACTTAGAGTTAGAATTAGATTGCTAAGAAAGATGTACTAGCATAGTTTTTCAATGAATTGCATTATAAGGACAAAATGCTTCCGCAATAAAATAAATTTTGATTTTATATTATTTATATTATCCTTACAATGGCGTGTATGAAAAATTGATGTTAAAATGTTTCTATTTTTAGCAATAATGGATTTGGTTCTTATTATGTTAATTATGGAAAGTCGAGAATTTACCAAATAAGGAGAGTTTCTCATCGCCCATGTTTCAATTGGACAGAAACTTGGAATCATGCAACTTGGTTGCACGATGAATGAGAAATTTCATATTTGGAAATTAGACTAATTCATTGACAAAGTGTCAAGTGAAGGACTAGGAGATCGAATACACAAAGTTGCATGTTGATCAAGTCCAGCATAAGAGTAACAAAGATATTCGTCATGATTTACTAAAGGTTTAGTAAATATGATTATACTTATAAGATTAAGTGTAATTCTGAATTGATTGAAAAAGTTTAAATCAATAGCAGAACGAATAAGAAGAATCAAGTAGGTAGAAAGATAAAAGTTTCTCCATTCTAAGAAGAAGGGAGAGTACCTTTTATGCTTTATGATAGGTCTTAATGAGTAAGAACCATATCTCAATTGATCCTCTAAGTAAGTCTTAGTACAATTGTATGTTTAAGAAGAGGAATCAAGGATTGAAGAAATGGTTAAATCAAGAAGTCAATCATACTTCGTTCCAATAACAAGTCTTAAAGTTAAGATTGTGACATTGAGTGAAAAGTATCAAGAAGGTTTGTAACATTCATCAAATGTGGAAAGTTGTGATGTCTTGAATTAGACAAAGACCAACTAGGACCAATTTATGAAGAGTTTTGATAAAAGCTACACTAACTCTTGAATATTTGTTTGTCAAGAAATGTTTTGACAAGAGAATCTTATATGTCAAAGAGTCAGTGGGAGTCTTAATGGTCTTGAAAGGTTTCAAAAACAAATCAAATAAACCTTATCAATCATCACTACCACACGAGTTGAGGTTTACAACCTATCGTGTTGATGTTATTTTGTTTCTGTGATGTTCCAATTGAGTTAATTATGCATGTGAGTTCTATGAGTTCTCATTTTGAATGCATAAAAGGCAAGGCACCTTAATCAATGAAAGGTACATTGATAGGAAAGGGTGAGCTGCTTAACTACTTGGAAGACGTGGTGGGCAGCTGTGCTACCATAAGGAAGAAATCGAGATTAAGAAAGTTCGGTCCATATGAGTTTGAATTTGTCGTAAACTTTGGTTTTAATAAATTCACATGGATAGGAACACATACACCGTTTAAATCTAAGTGTCATAAGATTTCCTCCTTCATGAAAATGATTGTGAGGAAATGCTTTCACTAAGAAAGATTTTAAGAAGATAGTGATTGAAAAATTGCATTCTCGAATTCGATCATGGTTACGGTATCCCTTTCCAAGATTTGAATTGTGAAGTTTGGCAATTAGTCTTAATTGTTTAGACACACACATGAACTATCTAAGGCAAAGGTGTATAAGTTCAAGAAGCCTTGATAAAAGATTATCAAAGCACTAAGTATTAAAAACATGAACTTAAGAAATTCAATAGGTATTGTTTTCTGAAAGTTAAGTTGTTTCTGAATACATGTCGAAGCTAGTGGGAGCAGAAGTGTTATGTTTATAATGATGGGTTTTATGCATAAGAAACAATCCTATGTGCTCATACAAACCCCAATGCTTGGATCTAGGTTTCTCTATTGTACATGCTTTGAATCCAAGACTAATAAACTTAGATCTAACATATTATAAACTGAATTAGGGTTTAGGGAATTACCTTTGATTGTTATATAGCAATAACAATCAATTCCTTGCTTGAATTGGCTTCAAAAACTTAGTGCCTCAAGTGTTGCACCTCTAATGGAGTCACAAACATCTTATGCAACTTGGATGAAGAGGAGAAGAGAGGGGAGGCACCAAAAACGGCTGGAAACCCTAGAGAATTAGTTGTCCACGTTTTTGGAGCCTAAGGGGTCCTTTATATACTTGTGTGGGCTGCTAGGGTTTCAGTCAAAACCCTAATGGACAGCTTAAACTCTAAGCAGCCCATGGAACCTTCTGGATAAGGCCATGGACGAAAATATGATGGGCTTCCATCATAATTTCGTTCACCCCTTATTCCTTTAGTATTCCTTAGCCCAATAACTCAATTATCCAATAATTGCAGTGCAGTCCCCTAAGTTTATTTAATCTCGTTTAGCCACAAAATTAATTATTAATTAATTCTTGACTAATATTAATTAAACAATATGATTTCTCCTTTAATATATTATTCTTATAATATATTAATAAATCATATTTAAACCTTTCTCTCCTCAATTCATCCTACATATTGTTATGGTGAAGGCAACCCAAAAGGACCATGTTCATAATCGGGTCAAGTACATACCAAAATAGTTATGGACTTAGACACTAATCCAACAGTCTCCCACTTGGATAAGTCTAATAACTATTTTCCGTATGACTTTAGAACCTGATCAGCAATCGTAACTTTCAAAAGCCGCTGTCAACTCTGATCTTATCAGATAGCGTGTCCTCTAGATAAGGGATTATATATTCCTCCATTCTTAAGATATCGTATAGACATAAGACATGAATTTCAATCATTCTCTCTATACTATTTCCCGACTTCCAATTTATGACGACTGACAACAGACTACAATTGAACACATCAACTTAGCCCCGACTTGGCCAAGCGCTTAGGTGTCATCACTAAATCATCGAGAGGCCCATAGATATCGCTTTTATCCCACTTTGGGTAAAAGGAATGGATAAACTTCGACTCAAATGCGCGCTTGCATTTACTGATCGGATCACACACAACAATAAGTTTTATAACACCAAGTTACTGGTGCGTTTACTTATTATCAATGTGCAACTGACCAACAAATGACAACTCACATGTCTCGGTTTCAAGAATATACAATATTATCGTCTCACTAATCACTCGTGATAAAACCATGAAGTGATCCAAGTGAGCGTGGGTTTAATCCAATACTCTAATCTTATCAAAGCACTCATGAACTCTGCAGCAAACTTGTGTTATGTCTAAACACTTCAGACAATCTACAGACAGATTCATGACAGTCTTTATTCATACCTACTCCCAACGTATGACCGACTGTGGATGTTTGAATAACCTAGTTATTATGGAAGTCAAAACATGCAAATTGAAACATAACAATAATACTTAATCCTATATGACCTCAAACTTGTGAGAGTAAATAAAACACTTCTATTTAACCACCATATTGATTACTCATTATTATCGTTTACTGTTTCATAAAATCAACTTATTACTTAAATTACAACAATAGCTGTCCCATGCATAAAGCATGCACACTATGTTTCCTATGGTCCTTACTTTGTGAAATAGATTAATTGAAAAACCTTTTCAATGATGCTCATTTCACAATTCCCAATCCTTATTATTAGTGTAAAAACACAAGGTTCTTGCCACTACTAGAATATGCTAGATTCTAACATTTTACGCAACGATCCTTTCGTAAAGTCATAGCACAAAAGTCACCAAGACTTGACCAATGAAATTACAAAGTACTCTATCGGGAATTGTTACAAGACAATTATATAGACGTGAAGTCTCACATTCAAAGTACATTCCTTTGAACATCCTTCTTGCATAAAAGTTTCTAATCTAGACATAGATTCTTAATGTGCAACTCCCAATATGGAAACATTTCCCTATTTGCCATATGACAACTCATTCTTAATAGAATCTTATCTATTCATAATAATGTCGATATGGTCCATTCAATACCATACTTCCAACTACTCACAAGCGACCAATCCTTAGTGAACTTTGGATCGTCCTTTGATAGTTGTTTAATTATTTTAGTCAAAACCAATTCTAGTCCTTTTTCCCTCTTAATGCACTAGACATTTGGAAAATTTTAGAATGGTAAAATATTATAGCATTTGCAATCGATCCTATACCCGAAGCGTATGGGACACGATGCATAATGTCTTACATAAAGATATGATACTTTACCAATCTTTTGCCATAATATTCTATGTGTCATGTTCTCACAATTCGAACTATGAAGAGGGATGCCGTAATCATAATCGAATTTTAAGAACACACAATGTATCCTTTGACTGAAAATATTAAAATTTCTCAATCTAAGCTTTAGATTTTGGAACGAAGTATAATATTCTCTCCCTTAATTATATTAAAACAACTTTTCAACCCATGCAACTTTGCAAATTGAATCTTTGTTTTTCTATAATTAATATTGCTAACTTGCAATACTCGCCATAATAATCATACAAGCATAACACTTATGCTCCCACTATCATGATGATTATTATCATATAAGCATAACACTTATGCTCCCACTAGCTTTGACATGTATTCAGAAAACAAATGAACTTTCAGAAAACAATGCCTATTGAATTTCTGAAATTCATATTTCTAATACCAGATGCATCAATAAGCCTTTATCTAGGCTTCTTAAACTTATACACCATTGCCTTAGATAGCTCATATGTGTGTTTAAACAATTTAGAACTTATGTTACTAAGTTCCAAATGTTCAAACTAAATTGCCAAATCTCATAATTCGAACTATGGAAAGGGATGCCGTAACCATAATCGAATTTGAGAATACAATTTTCACAAACGCTATCCTCTTAAAATCTCTCTTAGTGAAAGCATTTCCTCACAATCGTTTTCATGAAGGAGGAAATCTTATGACACTTAGATTTTATGGTGTATGAGTTCCTATCCATGTGAATTTGCCAAAAACAAGGTTTGTGACAAATCCAAATTCATATGGACTGAACTTTCATAATCTTGATTTCTTGCCCTATGGTAACACGAGTGCCCACCATGTCTTCCAAGTAGTTTAGTAACTTGTCCTTACATATCAATGTACTTTCCATCGACTAAGGCTCTAGTATGCATTCAAATGAGAACTCATATAACTCACATACACAATTAATTCAATTGGAATGGCACAGAAACAAAATAATGTCAGCACGATAGCTTGTAAACCTCAAGTCATGTGCTAGTGATGATCGACAAGGTTTATTCTTGATTTGTTTTCGAAACCTTTTCAAAAACATTAAAACTCCCACTGACTCCTTGACATATTAGATTCTCTTGTCAAGAAACATTTCTTGACAAAGCAAATGTTCAAGAGTTAGTGTAGTTCTTATCAAGACAAAACACTTCACATAATTGGTCCTAGTTGGTCTTTGTCTTATCCAAGACAGCACAACTTACCAATTTCAAATGTGAAAGAATAAGAAAAATTTTCAAGTTCCACATTTGATGAGTGTTATAAACCTACTTTTGTCACAATCTTGACTTTAAGACTTGATATTGGAACGAAGTATGATTGACTTATTGATTTAACCATTTCTATAATACTCGATTCCTCTTCATAGACATGCAATTGCACTAAGACTCACTTAGAGGATCTATTGAGACATGGTTCTCAATTATAAAGACTTATCATAAAACACAATAAAAGGTACTCTCCCTTCTTCTTAGAATAGAGAAACTATTATCTTTCTGCCTACTTGATTCTGCTTTATTCGTTCTACTATTCATTGAAACTTTTTCAATTAACTCAGAATTACACTTAATCTTATAAGTATAACCATATTTACTAAACCTTAGTAAATCATGACGAATGTCTTTGTCACTCTTGTGGTGGACTTGATCAAGGCACAACCTTGTGTACTTGATCTCCTTGTCCTTCAATTGACACTTTGTCAAAGAATTAGTCTAAGTTTCCCAAATGTGAAAGTTTTTCATTCATCATACAATACACATTGCATGATTCCAAGTTTCTGTCCAATTGAAACTTGGGCGATGAGAAACTCTCCCTATTTGGTAAACTTTTGACATTTCTACAAATAACATAATTAAGAATCAAATCCATTATTGCTAATAATAGAAACATTCAAACATTAATTCTTTCATATATGCCATTGCAAGGATAAATAAATAAGATAAAGTCAAAATTCATTTTATTGCGGAAAAAATTTGTCCTTACAATGCAATTCAATTGAAAAACTATGTTATTACATATTTCTTAACAATCTATTCTAACTCCAAGTAGTAGCTCAAGAATCCATTCATCAAGTAATGCGATCGAAATCCATTTCTTCATGATTAGATTCAGCTCACTTCTTCCCTTAAGCTACCTCTCTTTTCTTCGATCCTACAAAACATCAAAATGTAATCTTATCACATCATGTATTAAGAATCTAGAATAGGAACTCAAAAGAGTTAGATAATGGATTTTACCTGAAGCAGAGCCATACGTCTTGACTCTCCCATCTCTTAGATCTCTTAGGTAGTTAGGGCAGCTTCGTCTCCAATGCCCCTTCTCGTGGCAATAAAAGCAAATGGACTCCTTTGGCACAACCCATCGGACAATCATAGACTTAGTTCTTTCTGCACTTCCAATGTTGCCAGTGTCCATTGAAGTTTGGGAGTTTGATTCACCAGACAAGTTTGCTTGACCAGCACGCCAAATCATTGCTGATTCAGCAGCTATAAGCAAATAGGTGAGATCAATGAGGGTCACGTCGTGATCCATCATATAGTACTCTCTAACGAACTCACTATATGATTCAGGAAGTGACTGAAGAACCCAGTCAGTAGCCAACTGGCTTGAAATCTCGACACCCAACATGCTTAACCTATCAATGTGTGACTTCATCTTTAAAATGTGTGTACACACAGGTTTCCCATCTTCGTGTTTACTTGCCAAAAGGGCTTGAGTGAGCTTGAACTTTTCAAGCCTTTGAACTTGTGGGTCATGGAGAATAATTGGAGGAGGTGGAGGAAGTGAAGCATGACTCTCATTTCCTCGATCGTATCTCGAAATGTCATCTTCATTTGGAAAGCTTGTTCCAAAGGATTTGGGAAGACCATTGTAAGATGTAGACATCTACAAAACGGGAGAAAATTCAAGTTAAGTTGATTAGAATTCTTGATGTAACACCCAAATGAAACATCAAGCTAGGATCCAACATAATACTCTACAACCTAGAAGAGGGATGCCGTAATCTAGTTGCAGAATATCTGAAGGTAGGTAAATGACGATTTACCAATTTCCACCATGAAAAACGAAAAGGAAGTTTAAGTTTTAGATGAATTGAAACTCCTAGATCTTTTGATATTCATTGAACTTTTCAATGGCATGTTTAATCTCGATTATGCCCTACTATTTGTGACTGGGATGCCGAGGATCACAAACAAGGTGTGAATAACCATACGAATTACGTGGTGCACCCAATGCTACAATCACCTAATTAATGTGACGGTTAGCCACACACGCTCCATTGATCTATGACAAACATCGAGTCACCCTTCGCTACCAATGTCATCCCCAAATTAGTGTGCCGGTTAACCACACACGCTCCACTAACGTTTGACAGGGGTACGAAGTACAATTCTATGGATTAGCATACAATTTCACATTTTTCCTAAAGTAACTATGATTTGGGAATTTGAAAAAGCATTTAGTTACTTTGTACTTCATTATACTTATAATGGAAGGTTTCTGTCCTCTCCTACCCGTTCGGCTAACGACCCTCCACTAGTCAAGAGTGCGGTGGGTAAGAGTGGATACCCATTCAATCGCCATTTTGTAGGCAATTTCCTTAAACACCCCTTATAGACTAGCTTCGTGAATGAGGCCTACTAACGGTAAGACTGACTGTTTACTCATACATATATATAATATTAGACTTTTAATGTTATATATAGTATAGGGTGTATTTTACACTTTTAAAATACTAGATGGTTTAACTTAGTAAATTATACTTTTAATTTAATATGTAAACCAAAAACTTTATGGGTTTATTAAATCACTTTTAATTATACACTTTAATTAATTAACAAAACGGGTGTGATTTGAACTTTTCAAAATACTAGGGTTTTGGAATTTAACATTTCAAAAATTAAACTTTTAATCAAATTTTAAATTCCAAAACTTGAGGGAAAGTTCTGAAACATTTCAAAACATTAGGGATCAAACAACAAATAATTCAAATTAAACAATTAATTTTACAATTATCTATATTTGACCTAATCTTATTTTAGTCACTAGATAATTACCAAATAATTTGAAATAATCCATATTTATCATATAAATAACCAATATTTAAAAGATTTGAAATTATCTATTGTTTTGGCAAGGATAATCACTAATTTAAGATAAAAATCGGATTTTAACTTCAAAAAACGAATTAGGCATCAAATCCATGACAAAACAGCAGCAAAAACCCGGAATTCCCTCTGTCTGACCCCTGGACTCGCCGAGTCAGGGACAGACTCGCCGAGTTCATCCACTGACTCGCCGAGTCAGGTCGGGCAGAGGCCAAAAATCGATTTTTCGGTAAATAAAACAGTTAAGCATCACATACAACTGAAACCAATCAAGGCTCTGATACCACTGATGGGTTTTATGCATAAGAAACAATCCTATGTGCTCATACAAACCCTAATGCTTGGATCTAGGTTTCTCTATTGTACATGCTTTGAATCCAAGACTAATAAACTTAGATCTAACATATTATAAACTTAATTAGGGTTTAGGGAATTACCTTTGAATGTTATATAGCAATAACAATCAATTCCTTGCTTGAATTGGCTTCAAAAACTTAGTGCCTCAAGTGCTGCACCTCTAATGGAGTCACAAACACCTTATGCAACTTGGATGAAGAGGAGAAGAGAGGGGAGGCACCAAAAACGGTTGGAAACCCTAGAGAATTAGTTGTCCACGTTTTTGGAGCCTAAGGGGTCCTTTATATACTTGTGTGGGCTGCTAGGGTTTCAGTCAAAACCCTAATGGACAACTTAAACTCTAAGCAGCCCATGGAACCTTCTGGATAAGGCCATGGACGAAAATATGATGGGCTTCCATCATAATTTCGTTCACCCCTTATTCCTTTAGTATTCCTTAGCCTAATAACTCAATTATCCAATAATTGCAGTCCAGTCCCCTAAGTTTAATTAATCTCTTTTAGCCACAAAATTAATTATTAATTAATTCTTGACTAATATTAATTAAACAATATGATTTCTCCTTTAATATATTATTCTTATAATATATTAATAAATCATATTTAAACCTTTCTCTCCTCAATTCATCCTACATATTGCTATGGTGAAGGCAACCCAAAAGGACCATACTCATAATCGGGTCAAGTACATACCAAAATAGTTATGGACATAGACACTAATCCAACATATAATAATCGTCATGATAGTGGGAGCATAAATGTTATGATTGTATGATTATTAAGGCACGTATTGCAAGTTGGCAATATTATTTATAGAAAACAAGAGTTATACCTTGCAAAGTCGTAAGGGTTGTAAAGTTGTTTTGCTATAATTAAGGGAGAGAATATTATGCTTCATTTGAAATCTAAAGGCTTAGCTTGTGGAATGTTAATAAAATTTAGTCAAAGGTACATAGTGTGTTCTTAAAATTTCGATTATGATTACGGCATTGCTCTTCACTATTCGATTTTTGAGAACATAGCAAATAAAACATTATACGTCATGTCCCATACGCTTCGGGTATAGGATCGATTGCAAATGCTTTAATGTTTGACCATTCTAAAATCTTCCAAATGTCTAGCGCATTTAGAGGGAAAAGGGACTAGAATCGGTTTTGACTAAAATAATTAAACAACTATCAAAGGACAATCCAAAGTTTGACAAGGATTGGTCGCTTGTGAGTAGTTGGAAGCATGGTATTGGATGGACCATATCGACATTATTATGAATAGAAAAGATTCTATTAAGAATGAGTTGTCATATGGAAATTATGGAAATGTTTCCATATTGGATGGACCATATCGACATTATTATGAATAGATAAGATTCTATTAAGAATGAGTTGTCATATGGAAAATATGGAAGTGTGTCCATATTGGGAATTGAATATTGAAAATCTATGTCTAGATTAGAAACTTGTATGCAAAAGGATGTTCAAAGGAATGTACTTTGAATGAGAAACATCATATCTAAGTAATTATATTGTAACAATCTCCGATAGAGGACTTTGTAATTTCAATTGCAATAGTCTTTGTGACTTTGGTGCAGAGATATTGCAAATGGATCGTTGCATAAAATGTTAGAATCTAGCATATTCTATAAGTGGCAAGAATTTGATATTCTTACACTTATGAAAAGGATTTGGAGTTGTGAAATGAGAATCATTGGGAATGTGCTCAATTTGGTCTATTTCACAAAGTAAGAACCATAGGTAAACATTGTGTGCATGCTAGGAGCATGGGACAAGTGTAATAATTCAAGTAAGAAGTTGATTACCCGAAACGACAAATAATGAGTAATCGATATGGTGATAAATAAAAGGTGTTTTATTTATGCTTAAAGGGTTGAGGCCATATGGGATTAGTATTATTCTTGTGTTTCACTTTGCATGTTTTGACTTCCTTAATAATTTAATTGGTTAAGAACAGTCAAATTATTCGAACGGGCCACAGCCGTTCATATGTTGGAAGTAGGTATGAATGAAGACTGTTGTGAATTGGTGTGTGGATTGTCTAAATAGCATTAGACATAAGCAAATGTTTGCTGCAACGTTTATGAGTGCTTATGAATATGATTTGAGCATTGGATTAAACCCACGCTCACTTGGATCACTCCATGAATGGTATCACGAGTGATTGGTGAGACGATAACATCTTATATTCTTGAAACCGAGATGTGTGAGTTGTATCTTGCAAATCGGTTGCACATTGATAATATGTAAACGCACTAGTAACTTGGTGTTATAAAACATATTGTTGTGTGTGATTCGGTGAGTGAGTGCAAGAGAGCATTGAATCAAAGTTTATCCGTTCCTTTTATCCAAAGTAGGATAAAAGCGATATCTTTGGGCCCCTCGATGGTTTAGTGATGACAAACATAAATGCTCGGGCGGGCTAGGGCTAATTTGATTTGTTCAATTAGTCAGTCGTCATAAATCGGAAATTGAGAAATAGTACAAAGAGAATGATTTGAAATCATGTCTCATATGATATCTAGAATGGAGGAATATATGATCCCTTATCTAAAGGACACACGTATATGATAGGATCAGAGTTGACAGCGGCTTTGGAAAGCTACGATTGCAGATCAGGATCTGAAGTCATACGCAGAATAGTTATTAGACTTATCCAATTGGAAGACTTTTGGATTAGTGTCTAAGTCCATAACTATTTTGGTATGTACTTGACCCGATGGTGCATGGTCCTTTTGGGTTGCCTTCACCAAAGCAACTTGATAGGATGAATTATAGAGAGAAAGGATTAAATATGATTTACTAATATATTATGAGAATAATATATTAAAGGAGAAATCATATTGTTTGATTAATATTAGTCAATAATTAATTAGTAATTAGTTTTGTGACTAAAAGAGATTAATTAAACTTAAGGGACTGGAATTGTAATTATAAGATAATTGCATTTTGGGCCATGGATTGCCTAATATTAAGGAGTGGACGAATTCTATGGGGAAGCCCATAAGGAAATCGTCCAAGGCCTTAAAGAAAGGGATCCATGGGTTGCTTAGGGCTTAAGCATCAAAATTAGGGTTTCCTTGTTAGATAACCCTAATAGCCTCACTATATATAGAGCCCTTAAGGACCAAAAACATGGACAAGACTTCCTCTAGGGTTTGTAGATGTTTTTGGGCAGCCTCCATCTTCTCTCCTCTTCCTCCTCTTGCTTATGGTGTTTGTGAACCATTAGAGGAGTGACATTTGTGACTCTAGTCTTTCTAAAGTCAATACAAGGAGATTTGGGATTGTTATTGCTACATAACAATCAAGGTAACATCTTAAACCTATTCTCATGTTAATATGATTACTTGAATGTTATAATTAGGGTTTATAGTTTTGGATAACTTGCATGTACAATAGAGAAACCCAGATCCAAGCATTAGGGTTTGTATGAGCACATAGGATGTTCTTAGGACCAAAACCCATCAAGTTTGGGCCTTAAGCCGTGGCTAGATGGGCCCAGAGTAGGAGGGGTAAAAGCATCTTTTACCCTTTGTAAGAGGGATTATGATTTGGGCCTTTATTTGTGGGTTATTACCCTAAATTGTTATTTGGGTTGGTTTGAATGTGTTTAATGTGAGGAGCCATTGTAGCAGCAACTTGTGTGTGATTGTTATCATCGGAATGAGGTGAGTCTCTTCACCGTACTCGTGGGTCAAAGGCACCAATGTCGGTCTATTGGATTATGTTTTTAGAATGCTAGTTGTTTGTAAGATACATCCATGTTTTGTATGTTGGGCGGGGCCCGTTATGCGAGTTAGGTCGAGGCCTATTATACTCATTAGGTGGGGCCTGTTATGCAAGTTAAGACAAGGCCTGTTATACTCATTAGATGGGACAAGATATTCAACGACACTCTAGAGGAGCTTGAGTATCCATTAAAGGTAGAAATTGTCGATGATCATCTAGTGTGGGCATCGAGGGTTCATCATGGTTGTGTTACGGAGTTATTCATTGAGCGATATATGATTGCTTTGGTTCTTATTCCTTTGCATGTGAGCAAGGTGATTGTGGGGATGGATTGGTTGAGACCTAATGGGGCAAAGATTGATTGCGGGTACCAGTTGTTGGGTTTTGAGCATGCTAACACTCCTAAGGTGTTCATGCAATGGTGTTTTCACTAATTATACGTGCAATGGTGTTTCCAAGGTATTAAACCTATAACTATCATACAATGAAGAGATACTTCGAGGGATCAGTGACAATAATCTTCGTAGTGTGGAATGTAGCGATGGAGGATCGCAAGGAATCTGCCATGATAGGAACATGAAAGCTCTCCATTGTCTATTGAGTGACAATGATCCAGAACCGGGCACAAGAAATTTATGTGTGGCGAGAGGCAGATGACAAACTTTGAACTAGTAGTAGCCATAAAATCAAACCATAATCCAGTTTGATACCATGGTACAACCCATAAAGCAGAGTCATGAAAGACTTTCTTGCACCATCTGAGTCGGCACTTCATTCTGAAAGCCCTTTGAAAAGGAGGATGAAGAGTCCATTCCATTGAGCAGGAAGGCATGATTTCTTGACCTTGGTCATAGTAGTTAGGGTTTTGGTATACCCCATGTTGTAGAACATAGAAAAGGGCTAACTTGTGGAAATGGAATAAGGATTCACCATGGATGCTTCATAAGAAAACCCTAGTAGTGAGCAAAATCGGTTCTTTGAGATTGAAGCCTTCTAGTTGAGAATTTCAAAATAAATCTTTTCTACAGCTTTTTCGGAAGTAGTAGTGGAATAGATTGTTGAGAGGCACGCCATTGGAACGACTTCCACTGTTGATAGAGAGTTGATGAGTGGGGATTACTTAAGACATTCCACCACTTGATACATGTAAGTATCATAGAGGAATGGTGTGCGATCGATCAAAAAGTTTTGGTTAGGCTTGATTATGAGAAGATTGGAGCGTGCAGAGGTTTCTTGAACTGAAGAGGAGTCTTCCATTGTTGAAGCTTGAAGAAGAGGAAGATGAATAGTGAATACCAAATCGCCTTCTTTTGCTTGAGAGTGTAGAAGAGTGGTAAAGAATAAGACCACGGTAATCAAAACCCTTATATACGATTTTGTAGAGAGAGAAAAATCGGGAGCAATGATTCCACCTTGATGGGAAACGACGCCTAAAAAGGTATGATTAGACAACAAGCAACCCCGATAAAGTAGCTGATGACGCATGACTGGGTAACCATTCAAATTCACGCGCCTTATTCCATACTTATCCCCTTTTTCAAATCTACACTTGATTAGACTTTCTGTTGACTCGCCTCTTGTACCTTCAATTGAATCAATATCGCCATAACTGACCAAGGCTATATGCTGACTCATCCCATTGTTTGGAAACAACTGCATTACACCGTTAGGAACCGCAGCTATATATTTATGAATAGCTTATGAATAACCAAACTAGAATTTTGGAAAATCCAATATTTTCATGCAAGATAGTTTCAAAGAAAAAGAAATAAATCAAACTATTTATGGGATTTTGTGATGACATTTAAGACATAAAGCAGTGGATCCCAGGCACGAATCTCTTCCTTCAAAGTCAAGAAAGACTTCAAAGTGCTTGTGTGGATTCCCGTTGAATTACGATCAAGTACTTGTGAAGCAGCATTAAAAGACATCTTTTATATATAAGGCTATTAAGGGTGGCTTTCGCTTCAATTCGGGTTCGGTACTTGACATAAGACCAAAATAGAACGAAGTACTTGTGAGACCGATGTGGCCTGTTAAACAAGTAGGTTTGGAACATATTCAGTGACTTGTTGACAATAGTTAATTAGAAATCTCAAAGAAAAATAAAAACTGGATCCTATGGGTACAAAAGTCGTGGTGATAGACATTTTCATAAGGATCTCTCAAAATAAAAGAAGATTTCAAGGTACTTCCATAAAAGTGGTTTCGTTAATTCGAAGGTGAAAGCTGGAACATTAAATTGTTCACCGTCAATGCATTATAGGTATTGAATTTTGGGTTTCACTTAGCACGTAGTGGCACAAAGCTAAGATCATTAACACAGAAGTTGTGTAACCATAAACCTCAGTGGTAGTGATGATAGTCTCAAGGGTTACAATCATGAAACGAATGATGATGGAGAATAATTTTGAGGTGGTTAAAGAACGAATGTACCTCTGCTATAAAATTGGATCAAGCAGAAAAACTCTTAACTCAATTGGAGAAGAGTAAGGTAGCTCATGATTAGAGTGAATTTGATAGCCAAATTGGGAAGACATGATTTGTATTTATCAAGTCATTAAGGCTTCACTCAGAATCTTTGGTGGCTTGGGTCAACATGCAGCAGCATGCTTCTAGGGAAACTTAGCTAATACATAGATAAACAATTATACTTCTCCCAGCTCCATCAATGAGAATAGTCCTTATACACGTATTAGATTAAGACTGAAGTAAATTGAAATAAAATGAAAGAAAATATTTTTAAATTATGATTTGAATTTTCTGAAAAGAAATAAGAACAGAAATAAAATATTTTTGGATTTTATAAGATTTCCTGAAAATGAATTAAAAACAAAAAGAAAAATATTTTTGGATTTTATGAAAATAAAAGGAAAAACATAAAATAAATTACGAGAAAAAGAGTGTAGGATTTTATTAAAACTTGCTTCAGGCAAGGCCTTAGTAAAGATGTCAGCCAATTGATCAGTGGTTCTTACGAAATGAATTTCTACATTACCATCTTCCACTTGATCCTTGATAAAGTGATACCTCATTGCTATGTGTTTCGTCTTTGAATGTTGCATTGGGTTATGACAAATCCTAATTGCACTCTATGAGTCATAATATAGTGGGATTTTCTTCATGTTCAGGCCATTGTCTCGAAGTTGACTTTGTATCCAAATGACCTGAGATGTGCACGATGCTACGACTATGTATTCTGCTTCGGCAGTCGAGAGAGACACAAAAGTTTGTTTCTTCGAATGCCATCTAACAAATTTACCATCCAGAAATTGGCATCCTCCAGCGGTACTCTTTCGGTCCAGTCCACATCCTCCTAGATTAGTATCCGAGAAAGCTTGGACAAAGAATCCAAACTTGGGTAGGTACCATAGACCGAGAGAAGAGGTTCGCTTCAAGTATTGAAAGATATTCTTCACAACTAGTAGGTGAGGTTCGTGTAAATTAGCTTGAAACCTAGCACAATAACAAACAGAGAACATTATGTCTGGTCGACTTGCGGTTAAATACATTAGGGACCATATCGTCTGACGATAGAGGGTCATGTCAGCAGCCGGTTTGTCCAGAGAAGGTGTTAACTTTGTGCCAAACGCCATAGGAACCTTTACTTTTGAATGTCACATCATTCTAAACTTGGCAAGCAAGGTCTTCGTGTAAGCCTCTTGATTAATGAAAATGCCTTCGGTTCCCTGTCTAATATTCAAGCCAAGGAAAAAGTTAATACGATCCATTGAGCTCATTTCAAATTTAGTCTCCATCAACTTCCTAAATTCAGCTGTTAAGCCAGGATTTGTGGAACCGAAGATGATATCATCAATGTAAATTTGAACGATCATATGGTGGTCACCCTCTTTCTTACGAAAGAAGGTTGGGTCAACCGAACCTTGTTTAAAACATGACATTTTGAGAAATCTAGTTAGAGTTTCATACCATGCCCTTGGAGCTTGCTTGAGACCGTAGACTGCCTTGTCCAGAATGTAGCAGTGATCTGGATACTTCTCGTTCACGAAACCCGGTGGTTGCTCTACATACATCGTCTCTTCCAGTTCTCCATTTAAGAAGGCACACTTCACATCCATTTGGTAGACTTCAAAGTTCTTGGGTGCAGCATAGGCGAGAAAAATACGAACGGATTCTAGCCTTGCTACTGGAGCGAATGTCTCTTCGTAATCTATGCCTTCTTCTTGACAGTATCCTTTCACAACCAATCTAGCCTTGTTGTGAATCACATTTCCTTCCTTATCCATATTGTTCCTGAAAACCTACTTAAGTCCAACCACATAAGCATCATTTGGTGTTGGAATCAGTCTCCACATTTTATTTCGCTCGAACTCATTGAGTTCGTCCTGCATCGCCTGTACCTAATCAGAATGATCGAGTGCAGTGTTGATCGTCTTTGGTTTAATCTTGGAGGTGAATGAATTAATTATTAAACATGCAAACTTCCACTGTAGAGAATAGTGCAGTTTGTTTCACTTTCATTTGTGATCGTGTGAGTACTTTTTCTGTTGATTCACCAATAATTTAAGTTTCTGGATGATTTTTGGTCCATTTGGTGAGAGGAGGGTAATTAGGATCATATGAGGGATCTGGTTCAGCATTCACTTCTTCTTTGAATTCTGACTGAGTTCCATCATCATTTGTATTTGCATTCTCCTCCTCGAATGATGATACTTCCTCAACTTCAGGCTCAGAATTCTCTCTCTGGACTTGACTTTCGGTTGGTATGGATGATGATGGGCTCTCCCCATGGAATGGTGAATCTTGGTTATCTGGAAAAGACGAACCTCCCCCTAAATATAAGAACTATCTTTTGGCGGTTCGCTTGTGTCAGGCTTTTCGGTTGTTATCATTTGTTCATCTGCCATTTTCTTTGCAGCATCATCAATTATCTTCTTCAAGTTGTCTACCATGTTTTCTAGTTCATCAAAAAGCAACATGTATTGCTCAAAGAGGTTTGAAATTGGTACCGTAGCTTGACCAAATTTTGGAAATATTTCCTCCACAGAACCTTCGGTTGTCTTTAGTTTCTTGACGTAGTTATCATCGAAGGTGACATAATAGGTCTCTTCAATTTTCTTTGAACGCTTGTTCAATACCCTATATGCTTTGGAGTTGAAGGAATAACTCAGAAAGATTCCTTCATCTGCTTTGACATCAAACTTTTTTCGGTGCTCTTTTGAATTGAAGATAAAGCATCTTGAACTGAACACATGGAAAACTTTACATTAGGCTTTCGGTTGTTCAAAATCTCATAAGGAGTGATGGAGAAACGTTTGTTGAGATAAGATCTGTTTTGTGTGTAGCAAGCAGCAGCAATGGCATCAGCCCAGAAATATAGAGGTAAAGAAGTGAAGCTGAGCATGGTTCGGGCTGCTTCACATAAAGATCGGTTTCACCTTTCGACAATTCCATTATGTTGTGGAGTATATGGAGCCGAGAATTTGTGAGTTGTCCCCTTCTCTGCAAGAAAATCTTCAAACTCTTTGTTCTTGAACTCCAACCCATTGTTGCTTCTTATGTTTTGAACTATCATTCGTAGTTGAACTTCTACCTGCTTGATAAAGACTCTAAGCTTGGGAATGGCCTCTGATTTCTGCCTAAAAAAGAACACCCATGTAAACCAAGAGAATTCATCCACTATTAAAAGTATATACTTGTTACCACCAATGCTCTCGATTGAAGATGGACCACATAGATCAATGTGAAGTAATTCTAGTGGTTCAGTAATTTTTGTATTGACTATAGAAGGATGACTCTGTCGACTTTGTTTTCCCATTTCACACACAGCACACAAGTGTTCTTTATCGAACATCAGAACAGCAAGACCTCAAACAGGATCCCCAAGCACTAGCTTGTTGATGTATTTAAAATTGAGATGATAGAGTCTTCGGTGCCAAAGCCAGATTTCGTTTGAACGAGCCTTCGTTAGCAAGCAAACTATTGGTTTCCCTCATTTGGGATTAGGATTCAGAGGGTACATTTCTCCTTTTTGCTTCGATTTCAGCAGAATATTGTTCATCTTCTTTTCAATAATCTCTGAGCCATCATCATGGAACGAATATTTTAACCCGGTACCAACCACCAGTTGAGAAACACTGATAAGATTGTGTTGTAAACCTTCAACGTACGCCACTTTTCATATCATGAAATCACCATTGGTGATCATACCATACCCTTTGATCGTGCCAAAATAATTATTACCATACTTGACACTTCCACTGTCTTAAAGGGACCGAAACTCCCTCAGCTCTTCCCTTCTTCTTGTCATGTGACGCGAGCAGCCACTGTCTATGTACCATTCATCGTCGAACTGCTCGTCACGCATAACCTGCAAAAATTAAGCAAATTTAGGAACCCAAAGTTTCTTGGGTCCTTGTGAATCTTTTACAAAACAGGGAATTTTAAGAGAAACATCAACTAAAAAGGTTCTTTTTATTAAGGTTGTTTCATCTTTTCTTTTTATGGTGAAAATTTTGATTTTATTAGATTTGAGTACTTTAGGTTTAGTTTTTGAATTTGAGAATTTTACATTAGCATACTTTTGGTTCTCCACTTTGGGTTTAAACGACGTCTTCTTTTCGTTTTCTAGGAAGAGCTTTCCTTTTCCTTTTCGATCATTTTATAAGTAAGAGTGAGAATGAGAAAGATGGGACTTGGGAGCAGAATTAAGCTTTCGGTCATTGCCCGCACTTGGTTGAGAGCCGAAACTACCTTCCCTTTGGTTGGTCTAGGACCGAAGCCATCCTTTCGGTTTCTCTCACCATGAGGACCGAAACTTCTTTTTCGGTTGTCATCCGTCTGAGGACCGAAACTCCTCTTTTGGATGCTATGCTTTTGTGGACTGAAACTCTGTTTTTGGCTGTTTTGATTCTGGTGACCGAAAGTCTTCTTTCGGTTGTTTTCATTATGTTGAGCGTGACAAGCTAAGTTTGCTTTTGCTTCTTCCTTTGACTTAGAGGTCTTTTCATGGTGAACGTAATCAGGGTTTTGAGATTGCCAGAACTGTTTCCTTTCAATGAGATTCTTCTTGTATCTCAAATTACATTGATGCTTTCTTTCTAACACCTATTTTGGAGTTTTGTGGATGTTGGCCTTTTGCTTCGGTCTTTGAGCATGAGTTTCGCCCTTTAGTGAAGAAGCTTCGCTTGACATCATGACCAGTTCGCTTGAAGGAATTTTGGTACCACTTGTGCTTGGCGCATCAATATGTAGGTTTAGTAAGTGGTTCTGCCACATACCTACCTTTCACCCTCCATGATGTTTTGTTAGATAGACCAACTGTTTCATTGGCGTTGTCAATCGGTGCTGACCAGAAAAACTCATCATAGTCATCAACGTTATCTTCTTCTACTAAAGTTGTCAGTTTGGATGTATGTTGCTGAGTGACTCCTTTAACTGTATAAACTTGATTTGGAGTTATTTGAACCTTTTGATATACAACAGCCTTTTCTTTGAGGACTTTGGTCTTGTCTTTGGATAAACGAACGAACTCAACAGAATTTTCAGAAATAAGATTTTTGTAGGTTTCGGGTTCTCTCTTGACAAATTCGGAACAATCCACCTCATCTTCTACATATATTGCACTCATATCATCATCCTCATTGAATCATAACTGTTTTCAATATCAATTTTATTTTCTGAACTCAACTTGACATTCAAAGTGTCAAATTTCCATATAGTTTTGGTTTTGATTTTTAATCTGTCATTTTCATCCAATCATTTTCATCCAACAAATTTTTGAGCATGTCCTTATGGTCTTTTGACTTTATGAAGGACTCTATTTTTTTCAAGACCAATTTTGTAAGTGGGAGAGATATCATCAGAAGAAACAACGTTTTCACTGTTATATGCATCGACAATGATTTCATCCTCCTTTAACTCAAGGAAGGGTAAAATCATATGATGTATCATCTTCCCTATATCACAATCAAGATGCAATTGAGTAATGTTGGAATATAATCGTTTAGCAATCAAACAAAAAACATTCCGTTGTTTTAATAGCTTTAAAATATCTCTTTGCAAATAAATTGTTTCATCCCTAGACCTAATCAACTCCTTCTCCTTTTGCTCAATCCACATACGCCTCTCCTCACTCTTCGATGATACCCTGCTGATTTGATCAGTTAGGTTAGAGTTTGTGACGCGACTTTGAGTTAAACTGCCACTTATACTAGAAAATTTAGATATTAATCCATTTAGTTCTTTTTCATAGTTTGTGATAGGAATTTGTAAAGAAACAAGAATAGATTGTACCTTCTTGATCAACTCATCGCATTCGTTGATCTGCTCACTGACATGTTTCGTTGCAAAACACTTGACTTCTCGCTCTTTCGCTTCGTCTAGTACCCCATCAGTGGTATAGCCTCTCATTTGTGACACCCCAGAGGTCACCATTAGACACTTTCCTGCAACATCCTCTTCTTTCACCAACAAAGCCCTGCCATGAGTGCGCTTCTTCACTTCTTCATCTTCAGAATCTGTGGACCAAACTTCAACACCGCCGAACTCATTATCAACAATATTTCCCTGCACAATAAGAGCATTCATAGTGTTATTAGATCCAGCTTTCTTCTTCTTGATTTCCTCCAATCGTCGTATGAGGTTCGCTTCCTAGTCATCATCGTCATTCTTTTCTGACATCTTTCTCAACATACAATCTTTGGCGAAGTGATTTTTGCCTCCACAGTAGTGACAATTAAAACCTGAGTCACCACCAAGTTTTACTTCCTTCTTTGGTTCTTTGGTCTGAGAAACACTCTTCAGTTCCTCCTTCTCTTTCTCGGCACTATAGCTTCCCTGCCAGTTTCGGTTCTTATTAGCTGGGAATCTTCTTTTGATGAACTTCTTGGGATTTGACACCATCAAAGCAGAATCTTCACTTTTCAGATCATATTCGGAAATATCTAAATCTTCTTCTTCTTCAACAACATTCTTTCCTTTCGAGATTAAGGCCAAGGACCCCATGCTAGAAATTACGTTCGTTTCTTTAGTCACTGCACTCTCATGTGACTTTAATATTCCCACCAGTTTTGCCAGAGAATAAGCCTTGAATTGTTCATGTACCTTCACAGTAGACAGCACAACCATCCATTCAGGTCTAAGGTCATTCATGAATGTGACCTTCTGTTCAATGACTTTCCTTTCAATCCCATGCTTTATCATCTTACTAAGAAGATGATTAAAGAGATCGAAGGCTTGAATAAGCTTTTCTTTGGGCTTTTGCTTGAAGTCACCAAAATCTGAGAGCAACAATGTTTGGATTGAATGCTCAAGATCTTCATCCGTAGAATACAGTTTCTTTAACCTGTCCCAAATTTCTTTTGTCGTTGTGCATGAGCTTACCAACAGAAACATGTCTGATTGTAAAGCGAACCTTATCATCCTTAAAGGTTTGATGTTGCATTGAAACTTTTCCTTCACATCTTGGGGTATGTCTTTCACATCATTGACGAGTTGATTGTACTCCTTTTGAGTTTTAACAATTCTTGAAGTTCTTGAGTGAGTGAATGGACTTATAGTAATCGCCTCCTAGATCAAGTATCAATTGTCTTCTGAACCAATCACGTAGTCTTCGAAGTGATGCGTCTAGACTTCATAATCTTGAGTGTATAATTTAGGAATCCTTGTCGTCGATCCTATACTGTTGGAGATATTGATTGGGTTTGTCTAAGAATCTTCCATGGACATGATGATGTTTGATCAAAAACCTGCTTAAGATCAGACTGGTAAATAACATTAGGTTAAGATCGACTAATAAAGAACTACGTCAATAGTAGATGACGGCTCTAAAAATATCGATCAAAGCGGAAAACCCTAAGATCTTCTTCAAAAGAAGAAATGTGTATGAATTACACAGTCTCCTGCTCTGATACCAATTCATGAGTTGAAAACACTTAGATCGATTAGATCTTCAACAGGTAAATCAATAAAAACAAACAAACAAACATAGAGAACACAAGATGGAATAAAAGTATAGCTTAATGATTCAAGAATAGTCACGCCTCAGCAGAGCTCGATGAAGAACTTCCACTGTAGAGGTGAGCTAGGGTTTGTAGTAACATAATGAGAATAATAAATGAAAACAATAATTACCAAGAATGCATGCATGCACCTTAAATACTAAAACCTTAATAAAAATAAACACGATTGGAGAGGCCCAAACCGGTAACAAAATTGGGCTAAGGAGCGAGCCACAGACGCAACACTTAGGTCCTAACACGATAGGTTTCATTCTCGATTAGTTATTGAAACTTTCTCAAGATCTTTTAAGACTCCCACTGAACTCTTAACATATGATATTCTCTTTGTCAAGAACCACTCCTTGAAAAAAAAATATTCAAGAGTTAGTGCGGATTTTTAACTTGTTAAACGCTTCTCACAATTGGTCTTAGTTGGCCTTTGTTTTATTCAAGACATCACAACTAACCAACTTCAAATGTACAAGGATAGGAAACATCTTACTCTACATTTGACAAGTGTTATAAACTTTCTAAAGATTATGTCACTCAAGTTACAATCTTGGAGTATAACTCTAAGAATTGTTTTGGAACAAAGTACGACTCATCCTCTTGATTTAATTTCAACAATTCATGACTCTTCTTCTTAGCCATAAGAATGAACTAAGGTGGCCTTAGAGAATAAATTGTGATATGGTTTCATAATCACTAAGATAGTCATAAAACAAGATACTCAAGTACTCTCCCATCTCTTCAGATTGGAGAAACTTTTATCTTTCTGCCATATTTGATTCTTCCCATCCGCTCTGTCATACATTGAAACTTTTCCAATGTTTCAGAATTACACTTAAACTTGTAAGTATAACCATATTTACTCAACTTTAGTAAATCATAAGGAATAATCGTATCGATCTTTATGGTGGACCTGACCAATGCACAACCAAGTGTACCCAATCCGCTAGTCCCTTACTTGACTCACATGTTCATGTGAGCAAGGAATTAGTCTTAATTTACAAAATATGAAAATAATCATTCATCATACAATACAAGTTGCATGATTCCAAGTTTCTATCCAACTAAAACTTGGGTGATGAGAATTTGTCCATATTTGGTAAATTATGACACCACCATAAATGAAAGAATCAAATCCATTTTCCAATATTGCTATCAATAGAATCATATAAACAAAAATTTTTCACAAATGCCATTGTAAGGATGCTTAAAATAAATAAAATCAAAAATTTTCTTTTTTATTTTAATACTTGTTGAGAAACTTATCCTTACAATGCAAATACATATGAAAACATGTTTTTATCTATTCCTAAGAAATATATCATTACTCTTAAGCAGCAGCTCAAAATTCTGATCATTGAACCATTCGATTGAAATCCATCTTCTCGATCAGAATTAGCATACTCTTTCTTTAAGCTTCCTTTGATTTTCTAAAGCATCAAAATGTAATTAGATTACATTATGTACTAAGAATCTCCAAAAGATACTTAATAGAGTTAGATAATGGACTTTACCAGATCTTTCAGGTAAATCTGGTAGCTTTGCAACCAATGCCCATTCTTTTGGCAAAAGAAACATATGGACTCTTTGGAAATGGTAAATGAGACTATCTCAAACTTATCCTTTCTCTTTACCATTATTTCAAATGACTTGACCATGGCCGATCCCTTTCCATTGGGAAGAGAAAGCTTTTCTGGACTTCTAATGTTACCATTGTCAATGTCCATGGAAGTTTGAGAAGTTGATCTTCCAATCAAATTTTTCTTTACCAGTTCCCCAAATCATTGTTGATTTAGAAGCATAAAGCAAATATGTAAGATCATTAAGGGTCATGTCTTGATCTGTCATCAGGGTGTGACTGAAGAACCAAGTCAACAACCATCTACCTTGAGACTTTGACACCCGACTCTCCTGGCTTGCCAATTGGGATTGAGTGACCTTGAACTTTTCAAGTATTTGAACTTGTAAGATAGGGAGAATGTAACAACCCAGATTCCTAGGTATTATTCATTTATTATTTTTGGTAATTTGTGAGGAGACTCGGCGAGTTGGAGCCTAGACTCGCCGAGTATGATCACGGATTTGGACGCGGGTTCGCGTCCGGACTCGGCGAGTCCAAGAGTGGACTCGGAGAGTCCACGCTGTTTAATGAAACCCTAATTTCCCGGCCCTGAGGCCTATTTAAAGGACCTTATAACCCTTCATTGCGGCTACCTTCGACCTTGAGAGCACTAGAGCATCTGAGAGTCCTTGTGAGTGAGAAAAGAGGCCATTATTCACCATCCTTGTGTGTGTTAGCAAGAAGGGAAGAGGAAGGCCAAGCTAGGAGAGTTGGGGAGCTTGGATCTCCTTCTATTTCGGCAGAGGAAGCTATTTGGGGTAATATTCAGAGCTTATTCTCGTGTTTTTATTTATATGGTCAAATCTAGGGTTTCTTCATGCCTTGTTTACCTTGTAATTGGAGTGTGAGAGGTCCCATTGGGAAATGGTACCTAGATCTGGACCTTAGTAGGTCCAGAGAGTCCCAAATGATCTGCTTTATGCCTTTCCTTTTGAGTTGGGGACTTAGGTTACCATTTTAGATGTCATTCCACCAAAAGAAGCCTTGTAGGCGTCACATGGTAGCCAAGATAGTGACTTTACATGATGAATGAACTTGGAAGGACTGGATCTATGAGTCATTGGAACGAATCTGACCTCAGGAGCGAGTTTGAGTTGATGCATGGCATGGACTCGCCGAGTCTGAAGAACAGACTCGGCGAGTAGCATGAAGATTGTCCTTAACCACTCAGCGAGTGGTCTTTCCGAGTTAAGGGGTTGACTCAGTGAGTCAGAGAGGGTTGTCGAGTGGACTGAGTCAAGCTGGAACTCGCCAAGTTGTTCTTGAGACTCGGCGAGTTGAGTCGTGGTGGCCCTGCGATTCATGCCAGGTGGAACTCGTCGAGTCAGGGAAGTACTCGACATGTCAAGAGAGGCTCCTAGGGAGTCAGTGAACACGTATAGACTCGCCGAGTCGCTCTAGTGCACTCACCGAGTCCGGTCAAAGTTGACCGTTGACCATTGACCAGAGTTGACCAGTGTTGACTTGATAGGGGTAGTCAACCTTAGTTGAGAAGGTGTTAATTAGAGATATATTGTGTTATAGGAGGATTATAGCTCGGAGGATCGAGCGCGAGTGATATCCGGGATTTGCGAGTTATCGAGATACGCAAGGTGAGTCTTCTCACTATACTTTACCTTGAGTAGGTAATCAGAGTTATGTGACAGAGTATTTGTATGCTATATGTATGTTATGTGTTATACTGCATTATTTCTATGTGATTTATGTTATGCATGATTATAGAGTTGGAACCGGAAGGTTCCCAGAGTTAGAACCAGAGGGTTCACAGAGTAGGGTCTACGGGCCCACACAGTTATAGCCTCGAGTGGCTAATATGTGTTATCTGTGGTATTTGGGGAACTCACTAAGCTTTGTGCTTACAGTGTTGGTGTTATTTGTTTCAGGTACTAGTGATGACCGTGGGAAGGCGTCGTCTTGATCAGTACACACACATGGGATTTTTTTTTATGTTATGTGATCTTGGGATTATTTGTATGACATGGATTGGAGTTTCAAACATTGATGTTTTATGAAAATTAAATGAATATGCTTTTATATTATGCGAAAAATTATTTTGAAATTCACGGTGTTACAGAGAATAATTGGAGGAGGTGGAGGAAGTGAAGCATGATTTCCAATCCTATTAATGCACAACAAAGGGATTAATCTTTCACCTTGATTGCCATGTGGGATATCATGTTCATTAGGAAAGCTTGTTCTTAAAGATTTGGGAAGACCATAGTTGTCTTAACTAGACATCTATAATGGGAGAACTTCAAGTTTCATTTGATTTAAAGTCCTTAACATAATACCCAATATGAAATATTAAGGCTAGGACCCAACAAACTATTTGATAACTTAGAAGAGGGATGTCGTAATCCAAGCTACAAAATATTTGAAGGTAGGTAAATGATGATTTACCAATTTCCACCATGGAAAACAAAATAAATTATTAAGTTTTAAATGGATTTGAAACTCCTAGATCTTTTGTGATTCATTGAACTTTCAATGGCATGTTTAAATCGCGATTGTGCCATCTCATGTTTGTGACTGGGATGCCGAGGATCACAAACAAGGTGTAAATAACCATGCAAATTGACTTGGTACCCTTAACTTTATCACCCAATCGATGTGCCGGTTAACCACATGCGCTCCACTGATCTATGATAAAACTTAAGTCATCCATTGCCACACATTTCCAGTCCCATGTTAGTGATTCGGTTAACCACACACGCTCCACTAACGACTTAAGAAGGGCACAAAGTGTAATTTCATAGGCTAGCACCAAATTCACATTTTCCTAAGTAGCTATGATTGGGAATTTATAAGTGTTTAGTTACTTAGTATTTATCATTATAGTTTTAATGAAGGGAGAATTATAGTCCTTTCCTACCCGTTCGGCTATTGACCCTCCACCAGTCAAGGAAGCGGTGGGTGAGAGTGGACACCCATTAAACTGCCATTTTATAGGCAGTATCCTTATACCCCCTTAGAGACCGACTTCGTGAATGAGGCCTACTAACGATAAGATTGACTTTATCTTATACACACACACACATATATATATATATATATATATATATATATATATATATATATATATACATATATATATATATATATATATAACCATTAACTTTTAATATTATAATAGTATAAGGTTGAATTTTAAACTTTTAAAATTCTAAGGTTTAATTTGGAATTAAAGTATACATGGGGAGGTAACTTTGCGTATTCCGAAACTTGAGGGCAAGTTTTAAAACTATTCAAAACCTTTCATATTCATAACATATGAGTTTAATGTAGGTTTTTAAAACTTTTAATGGAGAGACTCTTGAACATCCATAACTTGAGGAAAAGTTATGGACTTCATAAAACGATTTATGAGGAAAAGACTCTTCAACTTTCTTAATCTATGGTTTTAATAACCTTCTTTAATGTGACTTTTCATATAACTTGAGGACAAGTTACAGAAACACATATTATGAATAACTTTTAGATTAATTTGGATTGAAAACAACTATCACAAACATGTCTAGCAATATTTATAATCTTGATTAAACTCATACGAAAAAGACAATTCAAATTAAACAATTTTTTCATGTAATTAGCCTAATCGTTAAACTAATACAAAACATGAAACTTTTGACAGTCATCTTTTGAATTGGATTAGAATGATCATTAACACATCAAAAACAGGTTTTATAAGTCCAAAACAGTTTAAGGTAATGATTCTAGACCAATTCTAGCCTTAAAACTCGAAGATATGATGTCTGGGGGTCCTACTTGTCAAGTGTATGAAACTACTTGATGAGTTGGATGAGTTTCTTCATGGACTCGGCAAATCCATCAATGAGCTCGGCGATTCCAATGCCTAGACAGCCCGACAATCGATTTTTTTCAGCTTTTTTTAGCAATTTGCATCAAGTATAATTGAAAACAAGCCTAGGCTCTGATACCAATGTTGGGTTTTGATCATCCTAACACTCCTAAGGTGTTCATGCAAACCTAAATAACTTGCATCTATGTTTTCACTAATTATACATGCTATGGTGTTTCTAAGGTATTAAACCTATGACTAGCATACAATTATCATATACCATACAAGAATCTAGTTAAGATAACATACCTTATGGTGGAGATTGAAGTCTTCATGCACCTAGCCTTAAGAGCTTAGCCCCAATAGTGTGGAAGCCTCAAGTGAAATCATAAATCACCATCAACACTCCAGTGCCAATTTTGTGAGCCAAGGACCCCTTTATATATTATGGAGGATTAGGTTTACATCCATGTAAACCCTAATACCCATAACCTTTCATTTACATAGAATCCATGGGTTAAAAGCTCCATTGACTATCCATAGACTTCCATACACTCTTGGCCTATTCCATATATATACATATATAAGAGTCCATATTTAATTAGCCCCTTTTGATCACTAAATTAATTCGAAATTAATTCTTGATCAATACTAATTAAATAATATGATTTCATATTAATATATTATAACTTATAATATATTAATAAATCATAAATATCCTTTTATCATAAGTTTATCCATACATATTATTCCGGTGAAGTGCAACCCAAATGGACCATGTCGGGTCGGGACAAGTCATACCAATTATAGTTATGAACTTAGACACTAATTCAACACCATTTAGTTCAGGTTCGAACCATAGGTAGGGTAAAACTAGTTATGCATGGCGAGGGTGCTAATTGTGTACCATCTCTTTGTTCATAAGCGAGGGCTAGGAGATATCTACAACATGGTTTCTCGGGTTTTGTGGCTTACGTATTGGAGACCAGAGAGGAGAAGAAGATGAATATTGATGATGTTCCGGTTGTTCAAGAGTATTCAAATGTTTTCCTAAAGGAATTTCCTGGAGTGCCATAATAGAGGCAGGTGGAGTTATGTATAGATATGGTTCTAGGTGTGGCTCCAATAGCTAAGGCACCATATAGATTATCATTGGCGAAGATGCAGGAGCTGTTAGACAATTGATTTATTAGACCGAGTAGTTCACCCTAAGGAGCGGAAATTTTGTTTGTAAAGAAGAAGGATGGCTCCTACAGGATGTGCATTGATTATCTGGAGCTGAAAAAGGTGGCGGTGAAGAACCATTATGTGCTTCCGAGGATTGATGATCTGTTCGACCAACTTCAGGGTGCATCTTGGTTCTCCAATATTGATCTGCATTCAAGCTATCATCAGATGAGGGTTCGAGATGAGGATGTTTAGAAGACGGCCTTTATGACTCATTATGGTCATTACGAGTACGTGGTGATGCCTTTTGGGCTCACTAATGCACCCATAACGTTCATGGATCTCATGAATTGGGTTTGCAAACGGATGATCGATCGGTCAGTCATTGTGTTTATTGATGATATCTTGGTCTATTCTAAGACCAAGGAGCAGCATGAAGATCGTCTGCGAGAGGTTCTGGAGACTATGAGGAGGGAGAGGCTTTATGCCAAATTCTCCAAGTGTGAGTTCTAGTTATGCGAGGTGCAATTTCTGGGGCACCTTGTCAATCATAAGGGTATATTAGTCAATCCGGCCAAGATCAAGGTCGTGTTGCAGTGTGAGGTTCTGACGTCTGCATCCAAGATTTGGAGTTTCCTTGGTTTGGTTAGTTATTATCATAGGTTTAATTTCTCCAGGATCGCAGTTACATTGACCAGGTTAAAGAAGAAGTCTGTTACTTTTCATTGGGGGCCTGAGCAGTAGGCACCATTTGAGACTTTGAGACAAAAGTTATGTAAGGATCCGATCTTGACACTAATAGAGGGTGTGGATGATTTTGTAGTGTATTGTGATGTGTCTATTTTAGGATTGGGTGCAATTTTTATGTAGAGGGACCATGTGATAGCTTATGCTTCGAGATAGTTGAAGCCTCATTAGGCGAATTAACCCACTCATGATTTGGAGTTGGGGGGTGGTGGTTTTCGCCCTCAAGATTTGGAGTCATTACTTGTATGGGGTTCATTGTATCATTTACACGGACTACAAGAGTTCGAGGTATTTGATGGATCGACCAAATTTAAACATGGGGCAGCACATGTGGCTTGCTGTGGCGAAGGATTATGATTGTGAAATCCTTTATCACCTAGGGAAGGCCAACGTGGTGTTCGATGCCCTTAGCCGCAAGGCGGCCAATACTCCCATTAGGGATGTTTGTCTGAGGATGATATTGATTACCCCACTCTTGGAGCAGATCTGAGAGGCTCAGGTGGAGGCTATAAAAAAGGAGAACCGGAAGAGTGAGCGTATAGTGGGTCAGGTGTCCTCTTTTGATTATCATAGCCTGGGATTATTCACCCTTCATCGTAGAGTTTGGGTCCCATATTTCGGGGGAACGGGTCACATTTTGATGGAGGGACACATAAGTCGAGGTTTTGTACTCATCCGGGAGTGACGAAGATGTATATAGACCTCCAGCTTGATTATTGGTGGCCCTGCATGAAGCGGGATGTGGCTTGGTATGTGGACCCATGCTTGAATTCTAGGAAGCTCAAGGCCAAGCATCAGCAACTTCATAGAAAAATGGAGTCGTTGGGTGTTCCCGTCTAGAAATGGGAAGAGATTATGATGGAGTTTATCACGAAGCTACTACAGATTGCGCAAGGGGTGGATTCGTTTTGGGTGATCATGGATCGATTAACCGAAAATGCACATTTCATTCCAATTCAGGAGCGCATCTCTGCAGAGAAGTGAGTGGATGTCTACATCCGACAGGTTGTGGCATGACATGGGATCCCCGTCTCAATGGTTTTGGATCAGGATGTTTGTTTCACTTTCAGGTTTTAAAAGAGGTTCCATGAAGAGTTGTATACTCGTTTTTTGTTCAATACAACTTTTCATTCGCAGACCAATGGCCAGAGTGAGTGGACTATCAAGACCTTGGAGGATATGCTACGAATGTGTGTACTGGATTTTGGTGGTAGTTGGGATACATTCCTCTCATTGGCTGAGGTTTCTTAAAACAACAATTACCACACCAATATTGATCGACTCCCTTTTTAAATGCTCTACATGAGAAAGTGTCGAACCCCGATTTGTTGGGGTGAGGTCGGTCAGCGAGTTATGGGTAGCACGGAGGTGGTGCTCCGGAGTACTGAGTTAATCCAACAGGTACACATGAGATTTCAAATCGCGCAGAGCCAACATAATCGTCATGCTGATAGATTTCGGTTAGATTTGGAGTTCTACGTTGGGGATATGTTACTCTTGAAGGTGTTACTTTGGAAAGGTGTCATCCAGTTCAGGAATCGGGGCAAGCTTGGCCCTAGATACTACATTTCATTCAAGGTTATTGCCTGGGTGGGCAGGGTTGTATATTTTTTAGAGCTACCTAAGGAGCTCAGTCAGATTTACAACAATTTTCATGTCTCTCAGTTGCGGAAGTTCTTGGTTGATGATATCACAGTTGTTCCTTTAGAGGATATCCAGGTCGATGAGCGCTTGAATTACATAGAGAAACCGATTGTGATTCTAGAAAAGAAGACGAAAACTTTAAAAAACAAGGTGGTTGGTCTAATGAAGGTGCAATGACAACACCAGAAGGGTTCATAATAAACGTGGGAGCCTGAGGTGGAGATGAGATACTATTATCCAGAGTTGTTTACGGAAGCGGACTTTGAGGAAGAAGTCCAATTCAAGTGGGGGAGCATTGTAACCCCTGGTTCCCACGTAAATTTCTAAAGTTTTAAATAATTGTTTGTTGCATAAAAAGCCATTATGCTAAGCCTAATTATGATTTGCGTTGAGCGTAACTTTTAAAAAGGATTGTGGGTTCTTTCGTGTATGTATGAGTATGCTTAGCGTACTCATGTAGAGTGCAAAACCGTAAATTTTAAGGTTTAGACCCAATTTAAACACCTTATGTCCCCTTTATGGCCTCTTCATGCACAACCTCCTTTCACCCTAAAGTAGTTATTCAAAACCCTAGCCCGCATTAGTGATAGTTTTGTGAACTTTGTGTGTTTTTGTGGATTTTTGGTACTCTTAAGAAAAAGAATAAGTCCACCATTACGCGAGTGGGAGATTAATCTAGAGATTGGGTGTACCCACCTGATACGCTCGACGTAATGGGTTTAGCCCGTGTGCCCACTCAATAAAGGTCCAGTACGTTGGGCGTATGAAGGGTGTACGCATGACATGCTCACATGAAACCCTTTTGGGCCATTTTAGGGCCTTGGGTTATGGCTAGATGGGCCTAGAGTAGGAAGGGTAAAAGGGTCTTTTACCCTTCGTAAGATGGATTATGATTTTTGCCTTTATTTGTGGGTTATTACCCTAAATAGCGATTAGGGTTGGTTTAAATGTGTTCAGTGTAAGGAGCCATTGTAGCAACAATGTAGCACCTGGTTCCTGGTATGTATAATTTATCTAAGTATTCTACATTTTTAGCCTTGGACTCGACGAGTTGTAGGCCCGACTCGCCGAGTAGAGTCTTGAGATTGAGCACGTTTAAGTTGGCGACTCGACGGGTCCACATTCTAGACTCGGCGAGTCCCCGCTGTCTGGATGAAACCCTAATTTCAAGGGTTTCCACCCTATTTAAACCACCATATGCGCCCCCAAGCTCGCCCCTTCACTCTCAAAGCAACCTTAGCCAAACCCTAACCTTCCCCTTTGTGATTTGAGTGTTTGTGTGTGTTTCTTTGAAGTTTTGAAGAAGAGAATGATGAAAGGTCAAGGAGAAGGAGGAGAACAGAAGTTGTGAGCCCATTTTAGAGAATAGTAAGGTAAAAACTCGACCCCTTCTTCTGTTTCTATGGTGGAACCTTCATTAGAGCATCTTTATGACTTTTTGGAACCATTTATTGTCTTGGTTGTGGTCTAGAGGACTCCTTGCTTCGTTTAGCCTTCAGATCTGACCACATCTGAGCTCTAGAGACTTAGAGCTACAACCTTTATGGGCCATTTTCATGAACAAGCCTAGATCTACACTTCTAACCCCATTAAAGTCCTTAAATCACTTGAATGAGCATCCATGCACGTAAAGTTGGAAACTTTACGTGTAAAATCAACCCTAGGAACCCATATCTATGAATGGTATGCACTGGATTCAAGCAGAATCGAGTATAAAGTTTTTGCATGCATGTGACTCGGCGAGTGGTTCTTCTGACTCGGCGATTCGTTCTTCTGACTCGGCGAGTCGAGTCGCGAGTCCCTGATTTTCCCCCTTTTTGCGTGTATGCTGAGTAGCAGTGAGTCACGGGTGGACTCATTGAGTTGGAAGCCGGACTCATCCATGGAGGGACTCGGCGAGTCAATGCCCTGACTCGGCGAATCTAAGGCAATCTTTTTACCTCAAGAACAGACTCGGCGAGTTGTTCATACAAGTTGGCGAGTCTCAGCATAGAGTGTTCATCAGATGAAGATGAACTCGACGATTTGTTCATACAACTCGGAGAGTAGGATGAAGGACTTTTGGACATCAGTTTAGAAGGAGAACTCGTCGAGTCAATGCCTAACTCGACGAGTAGAGTCGGGATTAAGGAAAATCGAATGGGATGGGACTAGACGAGTTGGCAAGCCAACTCGGCGAGTCGGGTCAACTGGAAGTTTACTTTGACTTGGACTTTGACCTGGTCAAGGGTAAAAGGGTCATTTTACCCTAAGTACATCTAGCAGTGTTGGACTGAACGTTTTCTGGGAATTATAGCCGGAGGACTTCCGGAATAGCAGCAGCACTAGACAATCAGTTCCCGCTCAAATCAGCAGCTACTTCGAGGTGAGTTACCTTCCAGTATCGGTGGGTCTACGGCCACAATGCCGGCCCACCAGTAGGAGTTGTATGATAGATGAGTGTCTCTGTGATATTCATCTAGGGTTGCTACTACTTGTGATATGTTTATGTGCTAGTATGATATGATGCTATGTGCTAGTGACAGTAGGGGAGATAGTCCCCAGATTACTGGTCGATAGGGCCGAAGGGGCGGTCATGCACAACCATGCTAGATAGATTATGTGATATGTGTTATGTGGTAGTAGTAGGGGTGAAATAGTCCCCAACATCTGGTCGAGAGGACCGAAGGGGAGACCAGCACCCATATATGCTAGTCAGTATTTGGTCAAGAGGACCGAAGGGGAGGCCAGCACCCAGATATGCTAGTCAGTATCCAGTCGAGAGGACCGAAGGGGAGGCCAACACCCAGATATGCTAGTCAGTATCCGGTCGAGAGGACCGAAGGGGTAGGTTGGGCACCCAGATATGCCTGACAATATATGTATGTTATGTGGTTATATGGTATGCGGTACAGTGAGGGGAACTCACTAAGCTTCGTGCTTATGGTTTTCAGTTGTTGTTTCTGGTACCTCTTCAGTCAAGGGGAAGGAGCAGGTGTGGTAGCGGTCCATCAAACACACGCTCTTTGTTTTCCGCACTATGAGTCATTCTGTGTTTTGTACTCTGACATTATCATGTTTTACGTTTTGGTTTACGGCCACGAGACATGCTTTATCAAATGTTATGATTGTATGATATCTTGTTACAAACGTTTTTACAAATCACTTAATTAAAATTGAAATTTTTGGCCCGTATTTTGGGATGTTACAAGTTGGTATCAGAGACCTAGTTTGAGGGATTCGGACACACCTTCGGGGGTGTCTGGACTCAAATCGAGGGAATAAAATAATTTTCTATGAAAACGATTTTCCAAAAAGGTAAATTAATGAGTTTTGGGAAAAGTACGAAGTGTGTGATGTGCGCGACCGACCGAGCTCAAGTAAGTATACCCCAAAGTACCCATACGATGTTATGTTATGTTTAACAGTTTCAGTAGAACAGCATGCTAGAATAGGAATAAGGATCTAGGAATGATGCCTTATGTGCCTGCTTTATGTGCTTCAGCTTACGTGAATGCATGCTAAGTAGTGAGTAGACAACAGTAGGATAGCCTGCCTAGGTTATGCCTAACAGTATGAGTTTAGCACTGTGTGCTAGTTCAGTTTCTCTCAAGGAGAGCGGATTTGCTTGGGATTGTTCCCTTTGTCTGAATGATGCTTGCTTTGTGCTTTGTGGGACTCTGAGTGATGTGAGTTAGCCATTAGGTGAATACGTCACGTCACATGTGATCAGGGTTGAATAATCTTAGAGTGCTGGATTTGGCCCTATTGCGCAGCTCTCATTTGAGTCTAACCGTTGTAGGGACGAGTCTGTTACTCGAAGGATTATCTGAGCCTCATCACATGTGATGGTATTCAGGTAATGGCTAACTGGCATTACATGGAGGCCTTCAGCAGCTGAGGACTGGGTAGGGTAGAGTCAGAGATTTCCCTAGGGCAAGCCTGGGATGAGTATAGTAGTGACCAGCAGTAACGAAAAGGAACTGGTGGAGTCGAGGAAGTCTTTGAAGAAGGTACGGATAAATGTGGAAGGTAGTATGTGCCCGTACTACTAAAAGCAGAGGATTCGTACCCGAACTAAGGAAGGCCGAGACAAGACCGGGGAACTTATTGTGGGTGTGATCCATCAAGGGGTATTAGTATCACTAACGGTTGTTAATTATGTATTGCAGAATGGTGGTACTACGATAGAGGCTGGCAGTTGGCAATTCAGGAGAGGGATCGGGTGCGGGATCAGGTTTCGATCCAGTAGATGAGGCACTACGCGAGTTCATCGCGTCAGAGATCACCAGGGGCATCCTTGAGTCGACCCCCATTATCTTCGGGTCGATCAAGGAAGGGATAGTCGAGTTGATGGAGGATCGCCTCAGGGAATTCAGGAGCAACATGGCATCTGGCCAGTCGGGATCTCGCACATTGTCCTTTAAGGACTTCAGGGACAGTGGTGCGTCGGATTTTCACGGGGCGAAGGACCCTATACCTGCCAGGCGATGGATTGCAGACATTGAGTCTGCACAGCTGACTAGCTTCTTCCCTGAGGGGTCGAAGGTGAGATTTGCAGCAGGATGTTTGAGAGATCGAGCTAAGGATTGGTGGGAGTCCATTGGTGACTCGTTGGGAACCTCGGCTGTCAAGGCTATGACCTAGTCAGACTTTGTGACCAGGTTCAGGGCAGAGTTTGCGCTGGCTGTCGAGCTTCAGCAGCCAGCCAAGGAGTTTTTGGATATGAGGCAGACGATAGAGACTGTGGCGAAGATCACCGCCAAGTTTCGGGAGAGGGCGTTGTTGGTGCCCCAGTACGCGGGTGATGAGGATATGAGGAGGACCCGCTATCATGACATGCTACGAGCTGATATTCGGGAGCATGTCAGTTTTTCAGCTTGCCCTACGCTGGACTCTATGATTACCAGGGCAAGGGAGAGGGAGATAGATCTGGAGCACATCCGGAAGAGGAAGGCGAAAGAGGGGCATGTTATGGGGACTTCGGGGAAGAAGCCCAAGGGACCAGATGCAGGGCCGAAAGTCCAATAGGGGCAGGGCTGCTGCAGGCAATGCGGGAAGACATACGAGGGAGCGTGCAAGTTGGGGTCGTCAGGCTGCTATAAGTGCGGCAAGTCAGGGCACTTCAGCAGGGATTGTACCGCCCATGCACCTGTGATACAGACGTCTGAGTTGCTATGTTTCCATTGCAATCAGAGGGGCCACAAGAAGGCCAATTGCCCCCAGTTGACAGCACCAACGCCAGTGAAGGCGCCAGCTCCAGCGACCCTGCGGATCACTGATGGCCGGCAGGGCAAGGCAGAGGCTCCAGTGGTGAGGAGCCGCGCATTTCAGCTGACTACCGAGGAGGCATGCGTCGCACCTGATGTGGTGACATGTATGATTCTTCCCCTCTATTTTATTTATATGATGTTATGTTATTGAAATGTGCTCTGTGTATATGCGTTAGGATCGTTCCATGTGAACGATATCCCTATTCAGGTGTTGTTTGACTCGGGTGCCACCCGATCGTTTGTTTCTCTTGCGCTCAACAAGAAGTTTACTGAGTCTTCTGGCATGTTGGATTTTCCTTTAGAAGTAGAGATTGCCAATGATCGATCGGTGCGGGCATTAGCGGTGTTCAGAGATTGTGTTCTGAGGATATTCGATATTCGAGGAGCGCTACTTGGTGGATTTGGTTCCCATTCCGTTGTGTGGGAACAAAGTAATTATAGGCATGGATTGGTTGAGCCCTAATGGGGGCGGTGATAGATTGCGCACAGCAACTAGTGCGGATCAGGACCCCAAGTGGGGGAGAGTTGGTGATCCATGGTGAGAGGCCACAACGTGGACCCACAGGATGTTCAGCAACGAGAGCTAGGCGTTACCTTCAGCAGGGTTATGCGGGATATGTCGCGTATGTTATGGATACCCGAGAGACGGGTAACGCGACGGTGAGCGAGGTTCCAGTGGTGTGAGACTATGTTGATGTGTTCCCGGAGGAGCTTCCTGGAATACCTCCGGAGCGACTGGTAGAGTTCAGGATCGACCTAGTTCCTGGTGTGGCTCCGATAGCCAAGGCACCATATCGGTTGGCTCCTCCTGAGATGCAGGAGTTGTCTACACATCTACAGGAGCTGTTAGACAAGGGATTCATTAGACCGAGCAGTTCACCCTGGGGAGCCCCGATCCTTTTGTGAAAAAGAAGGACGGGTCGCATCGGATGTGTATAGATTACCGAGAGCTGAACAAGGTAACGATGAAGAACCGTTACCCACTCCCGAGGATTGATGACCTCTTTGATCAGTTACAGGGTTGGTTCTCCATGATCGATTTGCGTTCAGGTTATCATCAGATGAGGGTCAGAGAGGAGGATGCGCAGAAGACCGCGTTTTGGACGCATTATGGCCATTATGAGTTCGTGGTGATGCCATTCGGGCTCACCAATGCTCCTACCACGTTCATGGACCTCATGAACCGCGTGTGTAGACCGATGTTGGATCAGTCTATGATAGTTTTCATTGATGACATCTCGGTTTATTCCAAGACGCAGGAGGAGCACGAGGAGCATCTGAGAGAGGTTTTGGAGACCTTGAGGAGGGAGAGCTTGTACGCTAAGTTCTCCAAGTGCGAGTTTTGGTTGCGCGATGTGCAATTCCTTGGGCACCTTGTCAACCAGAAGGGTATACTGATCAACCCGGCCAAGATAGAGGTCGTGATGAGATTGGAGGTTCTGAAGTCTCCATCCGAGATTCAGAGTTTCCTAGGATTAGTGGGCTACTATCGGAGATTCATTTAGGATTTCTCCAAGATAGCCGTACCCTGACACGGTTGACTAAGAAAGTCGTGGTATTTCGATGGGGGCCTGAGCAACAGGCAGCGTTCGAGATTCTAAGACAGAGATTGTGAGAGGCGCCAATCTTAGCCCTGCCCGACGGCGTAGAGGATTTTGTGGTATACTGTGATGTGTCTATTTCGGGGTTGGCCGCGGTACTGAAGCAGAGAGGGCATGTCATTGCCTACGCTTCGAGGCAGCTGAAGCCTCATGAGGCGAACTACCCGACGCATGATTTAGAGTTGGGGTGGTGGTCTTCGCCCTCAAGATTTGGCGACATTACCTCTACGGGGATCGATGTACCATTTACACAGACCACAAGAGTTTGAGGTACCTCATAGATCAGCCAAATCTGAACATGAGACAGCGTCAGTGGTTGGACGTGGTGAAGGATTATGATTTCGAGATCCTTTATCACCCGGGGAAGGCCAATGTGGTGGCCGATGCGCTTAGCCGTAAGGCGGCACCGATCAGGGATGTGTGTATGAGGATGACGGTGGTGACTCCACTGTTAGAGCAGATTCGGGAAGCTCAGCAGGAGGCTATGAAGGAGGAGCATCGGAAGAGCGAGCGGATAGTGGGTCAAGTCACCTCCTTCGATTATGATAGTCGAGGATTATTAACACTACACCGTAGGGTGTGGGAGTCGTATCACGGAGGCGTGCGCCAGATCTTGATGGAGGAGGTGCACAAATCCCGATTCTCTATTCATCAAGGGCGACGAAGATGTATAGGGATCTTCGTCTAGACTATTGGTGGTCCTGCATGAAGTGGGATGTGGCTTGGTACGTTGAGCGGTGCTTGACCTGCAGGAAGGTCAAGCCCGAGAATCAGAGGCTGCACGACAAGATCCAGCCGTTGGATATCCCGTCGTGGAAGTGGGAATATATTACGATGGATTTTATCACAAAACTTCCTAGGACTGCGCGAGGAGTAGATTCGATATGGGTCATCGTGGATCGATTGACCAAGAGCACCCATTTTATTCCGATCCAGGAGAGCATCTCGGCCGAAAAGTTGGCCGATATCTATATCCAGGAAATAGTGGCGCGGCACGGGGTGCTGGTGTCAGTGATATCATACAGAGATGTGCGTTTCACTTCCAGGTTTTGGAAGAAGTTTCATGATGAGTTGGGCACTCGTTTGCATATTGTTAAAAACAAAAAAATATGTATTTTTAGTTCTAAAAACATATTAATTTTTTTTATATTTTAAATGGTTTATCCAGGAAAAAAAGTCATATATACATATATATATATATATATATATATATATATATATATATATATATATATATATATATATACACACACACACACACACAAACACAAATAAAAAATAACGTTAAAAAATGTAAATACAATATTTAATTAAAATTTTTTCATATATAAATATGATTTTTCTGCATGAAATATGTACAATATGAAAAACAATAGATATGGTAAAAGTATAAAAAAAATTATAAACTTAAGGATAAAAACATAAAAAAAAAAACTGTAAACTTAAGGGTTTTTTTTTACGAAGTTAATATAATGGTAACCTGGAAAACCTGTTATCACCGGTAAAAGGGTAAAACCGAACATCTTTTGGAAAATGTTAAGGTAAAAACGGACATAAAATTCAACTTTGAGTAAACCGACAAAACCCTGAAAACTTAAGAGTTTTTGTGACATTAGCTCTAAGAACTAATGAAGATATATTTTTGGCGCGTGTATATATATATATATATATATATATATATATATATTTAAATTTTCAATAAATCTAGCTGTCAAAGAGGATTTTTTTAGGTGGATTTGACAAAGTTTGTTGGTATATATACCCCTCCGGTTCTTACATGTTTATTGCTACAATGCTATTATTATTATTATTATTATTATTATTATTATTATTATTATTATTGCCAAGTATGTTGGGGTTTTAGTATTGGTTTTTGAACTCCAAAAATATTTTTGGGCAAAAGAATTATTGACTTATGGTGGTGGCAAAAAAAGTTTTTTTAAAAGTGTTTGGATTAGATTTTGTAGTGTCAAAAGTCAACAAGTTAATAAGTGTTTGATTTAAAATCTCCTTAAAATATTCTTTTTGAAACTATTGTGGTTAAAAAGTTAAAGGAACTTCAAAAAATCAACTTTTATATGTTTTTTAAAATCTCATTTTTCAAACTATTGGAAAGTATATATTAAAAAAGTGCTTTTGAATTTTTCAAAACACTTTTTTTGACTTGCTAACTTATCAAAAAATCAATAAGTGAATAAGTTGTTTTGAAAAACAAACTCAAACACCTTCGTGCTTTTTTTTCACACCTAAAATTCATTGTAGCTTAAATTTTCTAGTTTTGCATTCAATGTTTTTACATAGCCTCACTACAATACATAGTTTTGGCTAGTTTATTATTCATGTATTTGTTCTCCCCTAGCTCCCCGCTAACCTTTTAATTTATGATACTTGTCGTTCAAAGAAAAGTTTAATGTTAATTTATGATACTGTCGTTCAAAAACAAGCTTAATATTCTGTCATTATAGGCACAACACATATATACCGACAATGTTTTAATTAAGGACAAGTTATAATCTTCATGAATTGAGGAATGCACTAATGTCACTACATGGCTATAATCTGGTATACATATAGGGCCTAGGGGCGTTTTTTTTTCTGCCTCGCCCTGTGCATGTAAAACCAATGAATCGGCTCTGCAAACGTAGTTGATAAACATGTTTTTGATTTGTAATATACATCAGAAACTTCATAAACTATCCGACAATGCCACAATAATGTTCATGTAATCTTCTCAACTCACAACGTAGTTCAACATCACATAACCAAGCACATTAAGATTGACCTATATTGTGTTCGCTACAAAGTGTTAGAGTGTTGCGTGATTGTATTTTGCTCAATACGCCGATAAATTCACGAAATACCTACCTTCCACCATGTTTCTTGACTTTTAGTCCAACCCGATCGTTTAGAATTATCATCGCTTCAAACTACATTGGTGTTAGTATTAGTGGCGAGGGTAGGCATACCTTTGGTGGGTCACTTGACCCACCTATTGCTTTTTTTTTATTTATAACATGGTATATAGAATTAAAATTGGTGACCCACCCTAAATACTTTTAGTGAACTATCTTTTAGCAAAAATAAAAAGGTATGTATTAATTTGATTTTTACATCCCATAATCTATAGTTTGATAGCCCAATATCATTTAAGGTATAATCCAATAAAAGTAGCCAAATAGAAGTTAAGTAAATAAATAAATAAATAAGTAAAATCGTGTGAACTGTAGTATGTAACGAATGGTTTTTCAAAAGAAAATTTTCATTTTTTAATAGTCAAAAACACTTTCCATAAACCATAAAATCTCAATACAATTGTTTTCAAATTCTTAACGATAACAATACTATTTCAAATCGTCAGAGTGTCCCATAAAAATGTCGGAGAGAGAGTGTATGCCGCGCCATCAAGCCTTGCCCTTGCCCTTGGGCTCAGATGTACTTGAAACAAATCCACACACTGTAAACTAATGCTTAGCAAGTCCCCTAGATCATACCCCACATACAATCCACATAAACACATACCATATTAGCTATAAAAGCTACATATAGCATATAATCCATGTATACAAACATATAGGAAACCATGGAAACCCTCCAGGGTCTTACACCTAGTGCCACTGGAACCCCCACGTGGTCTTAACTACCTACGATGGGAACCCCCACATGGTCTTCCTACCATGGGAACCCCCACATGGTCTTCACTAACTGCCATGGGAACCCTCACATGGTCTTCACTACCAAGAAAATATCATACAGACTAAACATGCAAATATACTGGGATGCCATGGAAACCCTCCAATGTCTTACACCAAATGCCACGGAAACCCCCACATGGTCTCAGTCTACTGCCACGGGAATCCCCCGAGATCTTCCATGCAAATGTCATACTAACATAACGCATAATCAATCGACAATCCACATATCACAAAATGGGCTGGCCTTGGTGCTTTAGACCCATTGGTATGGTCAGAAGACTCACCTCTCGCGAATCCTGACTTGACAAGATAAAATCGGATAAGTCCCACACACTGCTCCAACTTAACTGCTTATAATCATCATGTGATTAACTTGCCCAAAAATCCTGAAATACCATAAACGCCCTTAAAGTCAACCCTGGTTAAAGTCAAAGTTAACAGTCAAGGTCAACAGTATATATTAACCTCAACTCGTCGAGTGCATCCATCAACTCGCCGAGTTCCTCCTGAGTCCATTCTACTGAATCCTGAGTCAACTCCCCGAGTCACCTAAGTGACTCGTCGAGTTCATCAAATGTCCAAAAAACCAAAACTTTAATCCTTCACTACACTCATTCAGAATCTCAAAAATGGGTAAACCCTACCTGGCTCGTCGAGTCGACTAAGGAACTCGACGAGTTCCTTCAGCCCTTTTGTGTTCAGTCCTTTCCAGTGGGATCCAAGGCCCCAAACTTCAGATCCAACTTCTCCTAGTGTAGTTACCACATAAAATTGCAAACTTTTTGAGCATGCAAGGCCTCACAAGGCTAGAACACCAAAAATAAGGTTCTGACAAGGTTTTACTGCATGGAAAGGTCCTAAGTTGGATAAAATGAGCAACTTTATGTCATTGAGGACCTAGAGATGTCCAGATCTGGAACCATATCCTTGTGAGAAGTCTAAATCTGAGTATGGCATCCTTTTTGGCACTAAAAGTGACCATTTACTTTAACAAAAAGGGATCTAAGCAACTAAAGATCAAGATAGTGACTTTATACCTCAAGATGGTTGCCAATACAGAGTAGATGTCAGTTCTACTGCTTCTCTCATTGATCCTTCTTCTTCAAGCTCCAAAATCCTTCACAACCACACCAAAATCACTCTCAAACTCTCTCTCTCTCTCTCTCTCTCTCTCTCTCTCTCAAGAAGGTACAAGGCTCAAACTAGGGTTTCTCTGGTTGTAGGAACGATAGAAGAGGCTGCAAATGAGCCATAAGTTCTTTAAATAGGGTACAAACCCCTGAAAATTACGGTTTCTCTTTAAAGTGTCTACTCGTCTAGTCGGGTCCTCCGACTCATCGAGTAGGTCTCAAGTCCCGCGTCCTCATAGTAACCTCTACTCGACGAGTTGGAGCTTCCCAACTCGCCGAGTCCATGCACAAAACCCTAAAAAAATTAGATAAATTAAATAATAGCTGGAACAGGTGTTACACAATAGGCATTAGGGAATGACGTTTCCTCTTCGCTCCTCAATTTTTGTTTCAATCTTCACAATCTCCGATCACTATCAGCTTAGGCAGCCACACAGTCGTTGATCAGTTGCACCAACAGTCATCCCTTCGGCCTCAGGCATTCGTCACTCCCCTTCGTGCCTCCTCTCAACCTCCATCAAATATCAACCCTCAAATTGGTGGTTATTTTCTTATTTTCTCTCATCAGTATTCAATGGCAATTGCCAAATCTTTTTTGGCTTATATGAATCGACCCGATCCGAAACCACAACTAGTATTGTTTGATTTTTTTTTTTTCATTTCTAATGTTTTATTTTAAATAGTGAACCATGTGGTTTTACGTTTTAGACTCGCCACTCGCCACTAGCCACTGGCTAGTATATGATTTATAATTATTGTTTTTTACCATGAATGTAAGTGGCCGTATTTGTATTGTCAATTGTGTTACGTTTGTATCATTACTATAATATTTTCAAATAATGAGAAATGATCATTATAAAAACGCATCATCCTTTATTATATAATTAACAATTAATTTCAAGATTATATATTTTAATTAGTTTTACAACACAGTATATCTAAGAATTGTTGTGGATTGATTATATGATTAGTTTTGACATTCTTGTAGCCACACCTTTGCATGCGCTGGCTTTCTGTTGCATAGAATTTGGTTGGTGCACCTGACTTTTTTCTCTAATTTCAAATACTTCATTTTCAATAAATCACTAGGCATTTTCAAATTTCAAGGACTATTTCGAAGTTAATATTTATATCATTTTTCAAAAGTCTCCGCTACTTAAGAAATTAAATACATTTAAACTTTGCAAGTTCATCTTCAGTTCATAGTAAACCAATAACCATAAATAACATAAAATCGACTGGGCACCAGGGACGGTTCCACTATGGTGCCCCGCACCGGCAACCTTTGTTTTTTACGGATGCAGTGTAAAAAATTTCGAATTTTTCGTTTTTTCTATTATTGTGCCATTATGTAAGAGGAAAAATGTTTCACCGACAACACCTACGTGCCACCGGCAACACCTATTACGAAATCATGCGTCCGTCCCTACTGGACACAAATAGAAAATTGTTAGATAATACAAATAGAATATGATTTATGGTGTAATATTTTTCATGTACTATAACAATAAAATATACTCAAATTATGAGTTTCTATATAAATTTTAATGTCATTTAACACTACAAGAAATACGGGTATTAGCGGCGACCGCCGTCGCCGCAAAAAAGTAGGCTTGTCGCCGCTAAAAGTATTAGCGGCGACGTGTCGCCACAAATACGTCGTCGCTAATGCTTCGTCGCTAATGCCCTTCTTGTCGCCGCTAATACTTACCTGTCGTTGCTAATACTTACCTGTCGCTGCTAAAAACTCGTCGCTGCAAAAGACTTTTTTCATTTTTTTTTATTTGTTACAATTTTATGGAATATAAATCTACAATTTTATAAAATCAGTTATATTTAACCCATACACAACCAAAAACAATATAACAATTATAAAATATTAATCCACAATAAAAAATATTAGTCCATACAACCTAATTAAAGTATTCTTCTAAACAAACATTTCATAAAATCCTAAAATTCTTACTCCTCGCCATCACTCTCATCATTTTCTTCATTATTTGGTGGTGACAATGAACGAAACCACTCTTCTAATGCCGCAGAACATGTCGGGTCCTTCAATATCGTTTGCAGCATTTCCATCTACAAAGAAATCAAAATATATTACCAATATATCATAATAGTATTATATTTTTCAAAAACTACCAACATATCATTATAGCATTATAGCATTATACTTTTCAACTTAAACAAACAATTACTTGTGATTGTGGTGGTTCTTGTGTCATCGGTTGTTCTTGATCATACATAGACACAACAGTAGGGGGTTTACGCCCAATGCCTCTAATATGTCCGCGTCAAACACCCAATATTTTTTCAAAACATTTTCTTGTATCACTTGGCGTTAGACCGCTTGCTGAAGAAGAAGCTTGGGTTTCTTGATTGATCTCCTGAAGTAAAGCATTCTGTATTTTCAAAAAATGATAAACATCATAAAAATATATTACTAAATACCCATGACGATATAAACACGTATATGAAAATACAAATTAACCACTTACGTATTGTTGCTCGACTACAAGACTATAAAACACCCCTTGACGATTGGAATTAGCCTTACGTAATGCTTCAATTCGAGTGATATCCTATTTAACAAAAACAATAGATTTATTATACTTTAAATAAACATTTAAATATATCATAACATTCTTCTTTGAAGCATGCATTACTGTACGAGCTTGACCCCCCCCCCCCCCCCCCTGTTTACAACTAGTTGTTTTGCAGGGACTTCTTTATTTAACGTCGAACGACTTAAAAATTCGGGCGATTGAAAATGTTCGACTGCCTTCGCCCAATTTTCTGGTGATATACCATTGGGGGGGGGGGGGGGGGTTTGTTTAGTGCCATTGGGATATCTGCAGGCCCCCCAATATCCTTAAAATAAGAATGGGCTTTACTTTTTCGGCCTCTGTAAACTTTTGTAAGACTCGAATCAATGCTCCGCAATAATTGTGCACGCTCCGGATCCAAATTAACCTTATCCAAATCAAACTTATTCTACAAATACAAAAAAAGTTAGTTAATTAAATAACAATCACAACAAAACTTAAAATATTATTCAAGTTACCTTTAAATGCATAACTGTCGTATTCGTTAACGCGAGGGAAACATTGTCCCAACCAGATACGTTTAAAGGGACGTTGTTCCACAAATACCTCACAATTTCATGTGTGAACCAATGAGCAGGCTTCCCGACAGGGGAATATGTGATCTCCCTGTCAAAATTCAAATCCACAGTTTTTCCCTTGTTTGCCCTTATCCACTTTCCTAGCTCTATATTATTTGACAAGCCCCTTCTTTTCTTTGGAAGCTCGACTGAAAAAATACAATTAAAAATATCAGTCACGATAATTAAAATAGCTAATAAACACACAAAAACATAAAAATACCACATAAATATTAAATTTGATTTGAAAATTACTCTTTGTAATATACACACTTTGTTTTCACACATTACATACATAGATACACACACTATACATACAAATACATATAAAGATTTTCCTACACATTCATTATAGCATCATACTTATTTTTCTATTATAGCAACCTAATTCCAAATAATAATCATACAAAAAACACACAAAAACATACAAATAACACACAAACAGAATTCCGGGTACAATTAATTCCAAATTCCAAATAATACCATACAAATAACATACAAAAACATACAAATCAAATATATAATTTCAAAAGTCATGAAAAGGAACCTGTGGTAGTGTAATTTAGTGATTTTCCGATAAGAAATCCAGTTTTCTGGCAACAATTCCGGCAACAGATTCGGCAGAAGTAAATTTTCCGACAGTGGTTCAAAAAACATTAAATTAAATACTTAAACCAATAAAGAAAACTTCAAAACAGAAGTAGAATAGAAAATAGGGAAGAAATCGGACCTTAAATCGAACTTTTTTCGCCGGAAATGAGTGTAGTCGCCGGTAATAATGGAGCTCCACCAGTGGCCAGCAGTAATGGTTGCCGGAGACGAGTACTGTGGCACAAACGAGGTCGTCGTCGGAGGTTCAGTCGCCGATTATCGTTGGAGGAGTGAAAGGAAGCCGAACGAACAGGAAAGTGAGGCAGGGGGGGGGGGGGGGTTTATCTGAGTCGAGTATTAGCGGCGACGCTAGCGTTTTAGCGGCGACAATAGGGTATTAGCAGCGACACCCCTGGAGGGAAAACATAGCGCCCTTTTTCCTCATTTCCCACTGTTGGATGAAAAACAGATTGAACGCACATGGTTGATTTGATGCGGATCGACACTGTAGCATCATTAGTGGCGACGCTTTTAGCGGCGAAACCAGCTATTAGCGGCGACATGTAACGATTTAATAAAAACTTTGGTATAAAGCTATTACCGATATTTCTTGTAGTGTAAGACGTACAAACCAAATTGTAACTAAAATAGAAAGCTCGGCACTTAGATCCATAACAAAATTCAATTTAAACAAGTTAAACTATTTAATAAAAAAAAAAGAAATACTATTATTACTTCATTTACGATCACAAACTGTTAACGATTTTATGTTGTATTGTAAATATATTATTCATTACATGTTGTATTGTAGAATATAAGTCCCTCTTTGCAAGAAGTTAGCAGCCATCTTTATACCAAAGTTGTTTCTGGTTTACTCAAATCAGCTACAAACTTCATTCATACCTTTCACTTAGGCTTTGCGGCATCTAACAAGGGGTGCGTCTGTGCGTGGTGCCTACATGGCTCGGTGGCTGGCACTATAAAATGCATACACCACCCCCACCTTTTGTAGCATGGTGACAACATGACTCTCTCTTCCTTCTTCTCTATTTTTTTCTGCTTCTTTCACAATGTGGTGGAGGTTGGGTGTATGAGGCGGAAAGTAACAGGTATACAACACAACCATAGGTTCTGTAGGTTCAGGTCCCTTAAAACTCATACTCTCACACACTAAAAAACTCACGAAATGTAGATAGTGTACTTCCTGCTCGAACCACTATCATTGATCTCAATTCTCACAATTTACATAAATAATCTATTATGTTGATTACTAGAATAATTGCATACACCATCGATCTTAAAATCCGTTGCTGAAATTGTAATTTACAATATTCTAAGTTTTACATGAAGAAGAATTATCTTATACATTATTTAAATAATTTCTGCATACAACATATGTAACTGGATATTGATTCCGTTTCTGCTATAAAAATCACCCATACAAAGAATAATTAAAATTGAATTCTTTATCTTAAAAAACAATTAACTAATAATACTCAAAACTCTAGCCTCTGGTATACTTTGAAGAGCAGGCCTCCAGTAACTCCCACAATTTCGATTCACTTGCCTGCTTCTTTGAATCTGTAATCTCTTTATCTCCTTCAACCTTCGTTCTAATGGATTTGAAACTGATGATCTCATTAATGGTCGGATATTCACATGATTCCCAACATTGTCATTTTTCTTCACAGCTTGTTCAAGAATTTTCTGCAGTTGATGTTTTTTCATCAGGATTTTCATCCTCACCACTCCATCTTTTCCCACTGTCCGTGAAACTACTCCTCCTGGAAACCCTGTGACCTCAAGAACTTTGAGATTTGTAGTAGCCATTTGATTTCGCGACCTTGCAATATGAGATGAAAATATCGATTCTATTTTGTTTAGATATTGGAGATAAATAGTTATGTTCATGTGCCAATGAATTGCATGGTTTATATAGGTGTGTGATGTACCTATAAATCTATAAAGTCTAATAAATAAATAAAAACACAGCACATTAGAGTTGGTTGATCAACTGAAATCAAGAATGTCAAACACATTAACTGTACAATTATTAAAAAAATGAAGTTGTTCGTTATTTGGCATTGGCACTTAATTTTTTCGACCTTTAAGCATTACACTTTAGCCAAACTATCCTTGCCTGAAATATTATTATTAATGAAATTGTTCGTTATTTGACAATGGCGTTTGATTGAATTTTGTTCAACAACATATTAATTTAAATGGTTTGATTTCCTTTAGAATAAAGAATTACTTGCAACAAAAAAGAGAGGGACAAATATTTTCATCTTTTTCACATAATATCTATATATATATATATATATATATATATATATATATATATATATATATATATATATATATATATATATATATATATATATATATATATAATGTACTTCACCAATTTTATCAGTAGCATAACTACCGCGATCTTTATTGCATTTGCATTGGTTTGTAGAAACTATTAGAGCTCAACAATAGAACTCAATCGGTTGAGCTCAGAATTTCATATAGGAGGTTTAATGTTCAAACCTTGCACAATATTGATATAATTCCGTAATGCGATTCCGATCAAGGTGTCATGCTTCATATGGAGGGCTGTCCAAGATAGAATTCCTACAGCTCTAGCTTTGGAGAAAAGGGGTATTATGGTAAACTCACTGCTATGCAGTGCCTGTATTGGGTCGCCTGAATCTACCAATCATGTTTTGATGGAGTGTCCGTTTGCTACTGCGATAAGAAATAACATCTTAAGCTGGTGTGGTGTACCAAGTGACCTGTCCTCATTCAATACTGTAGGTGTTTTTCTTCATCTGGCAGCCACCTGGTGTAACAACCAATGGAAAAAGGAAAGGTTTGTTTTCATATGCTATTGCTTGCTTTGGAATCTATGGAGGTTTAGGAATAAACGATTATTCCATACTGAAGGTACTTCGCCTCTTCACGGTTCCGAAAATATTAAGCTAATGGCCTTTTATTGGCTGAAGCACAGGGGTAAAAACGGAATATGTAGTTGGGATGAATGGTTAGTTTCTCCTTTTAGTGCTTTGTAATCCTTTTATGTATTTGTACTGTTCCTTCTGGTTCCATTTTCTAGCTTCTTGCTAGATTTGGATACCTTTTTTATAATATATTTGCCGTTTTCAAAAAAAAGTTCCGTAATTTATCCCCATGTGAGTCTTGGGACATGTACAATGTAGACCATCAAAATGATAGGGGTTGCTATTTTTAGAGAACAAAAGCTAATATGTACGAGTAGTCTCTAGGACATGACCTCTTATTAATCAATCGGCGTTGATGATGAAGCATTGATGGTGAAGCGAATTTCATTAAATTTTAGTTAACGGTTAATTTTTCATTTTTCATTGAATTTAACTTTAAACTAAAATAACAAGTTATGGAAACTAAAAATCAAATCAAAACAATAAAAATACACATGTTAAGTTCAATCTTTTAGATTTTTCTCATTCCCAACATCTCAATATGTACAAGTGTTGATATCCTTATGTATGGGAAATACATAATTATCTAAAAGATTTTATAGGATTAGATAATTTACAAAGATACGGAATATATATTACATGAAATGATTTTCATCACTAATAGTCCCCCACATTCAATGTAGAAGGTGGACAGACTTGGAGACAATCTCGAAAATCATCAAATAAAAATAAATGGGGGGGTCCATTTGTGATGTTTTGACAAGTTGATAACAACAGGGAACATGTAAATTTCACCATTAGCCACTTTTCCATAAACAATATGTATATTGATCATTTCGATGTGCTTTGGTAATAATCGGTGGGTCCTGAATAGCAATACCCTGTGGTGGAGCTCAAGCTCAGCTTAGTATTTTTGTTAATGGGTGTATGGGATGTTTTGAAAACATGACGTCGTGTTCAATGATGTCTTCGACATATTAGTTTGGTTGAGAAACATATGATTGTCACAACAATTAACTGCAATGCCCAAAAAATAAATAAGAAGGCCATGGTCCTTCATGGAAAATTTAGAGCCTAAGAGAATCATGAGATATTGTTAAAGGCAGTGGGTGAAGGTACTAAGGATAATGTCATCTACATATAGTAAAAGGTAAGCAACATTATTACCATGGAAATATATAAAATACAATCAATGGCCACATGTTATTGTGGATGAACCAAATTATAGAAACATAATTTTTGAACCGCCTGTACCAAGCTTGTGGGCCTTTCTTAGGCTGTATAAGGACCCCTTAAAGAGACATACAAAGTTTGGATGTGATGAATCTTAAAACCTCATTGGTGGATGCATGTACATCATTGCATATAAATTATGTATAAGAATATACTTTTAACATCCAAATTATGGATTGGCCATGACTTTGATGATGCAAGCCTTAATAAGATATAGAAAAGGGTTAACTTGACAACTAGGATAAAGGTTTCGTCGTACTCAAGTCTCAATTGTCTGTAATAGTCATCAGTAATAAGGCAATTTTTATAAGCAACCAACAGATTGTTAGTATTCATTTTGTGTTGAAAATATATATAGAGAGGATAACATTCATATATACTGGTACAGAACCTATTTAATACGGTGGTAGCATAAAACCGCATCATTAAAGTGTTTTCGCATTAATATATTAAGAAATCGCATCATCTAACATATTTTTTATTTTTTTGAGAAAGCTTCTATAAAACCGCATTAAAAGCCATTTATTAGTGCATTTACTTCAAAAGCGCATTATTAAACATTCAGTTCCCTATTCCCTCCTAATATTTGGTTCTTGGCGGTGCTTACTTTCAATTTTTTCATTTCCAGCGCCATGCATTTCCTACCAATATCTAGTTCTTCATCCCTCACCCAAACCGTAGATGACACAACAGATGTCGTCGACTTCCACCTCCTGCTTCGGTACAAAATCTGAAAACCCTAGCTTTTGATTTTTTCTGATTTTCTATTAATAAATAGTTAAATGTTTTGATTTTTCGTGTCTTCGCTGATTTCGCTTTGGTTCGTCCTATGCACGCCTCAAAGACCCTTCCCCTGTATGCTTTCTTCTCTAGCCAGTGTATTACCCCGACAATCTCATCGATTTCTACCCACCCGCAGTAAGGTAGCCTCCACGCCGGCACAACAACCCCTTCGAACGGTGTAATTTCATCAAGTGTAAAATTTCTGATTTTAAGCGGTTTAAAGAATGGTAAGTAATAAAAAGCCTCTCCTTCTGTCTTTTAATTCTCTACATGTAGCGTATGATTGTGTGAATGTGATTGTTTCGTACGACCTAATTGATTTGTTTTGGTGGAAACTGAAACATGTATAAATAAGATAAGGTATTAGGAACTTGGGGTTTATCCATTGCACTCTACTTGTTTGTTTAAATGCCTAAGTCATCTCCGAACAACAACAAGCAGTTAACCTTTCTTAGCTGTGGCCTTTTACATCCCTTGATGCCTGTTTTTTCAATAAAACAACTTCCCATTTTATATAGGGTACCACAAGATGTTGTGTCAACAGGTGGGCAAATGTTTTGTTTGTACAGCTTTGATGCATATGTGAAGAGGATCTATTGCTTGATAGGATGCTAAAGAGAAAGTGATAAAATATATATATATATATATATATATATATATATATATATATATATATATATATATATATATATATATATATATATATATATATATATATATATATATATATATATATATATATATATATATATATATATATATATATAACGTTCTTATTCCTGCCATAGATATGATGTTTTAATCCTTAAGGTTTACATTTGAGTTACCTTATTAGGTTCTATTTGTTTAACATTTATAAAGTTAAAATCTAGTTTACAAACGACAGTCAATCAAGGTTTTGGAAATCTAGCAAATGTTTTTTAATGAGTTGATGATGTGTTGTATAGTCACTATATCCAATTGAAAATAGATACAATGATGAACACGTTAGAAAAGAAGCAATAATAGCTCTAAAAACTTGTATTCAAGAAAATCATTTGGCTACAGATTTACTACTTTTGATGATGATAAGGAGGGCAATTTGTGTCTTTTAACCAGACAAGTGATTGGGATAATATTTTGTGTCCAAGCTCTCTACCTTCGGTTTGTGTCTAATCTCTCAACCATTGTTCTTATGATAGAGAATAATTTTTTCCTATATGTTTCACATAGGGATGTAAGCCGTTCTGAAATCGGACCGTCGATTCCGGTTTGGTTTCGTTTCACAAATGTTTGTTATACCATGATAATACAAATTAATTCCATGAATTTTCATGCTTGGTTTCGTGTTCTTTTTACATGCTTAATGCTCTGCAGCTAGAATCAAGTTGAATTAAATTTACCTAATTGAAACAAGACTACAACAATTGAAAGGAGCTAGGGCTCAAATTATTATCTATTTCTCTGTTTTCTAACATTAAATGCAATTTATTTGTTAAATAATTTGAATGTCCTCATTGCATGTATTATGCCATTATATCTTATAAAATTTATGGGTTGATTTTAGTAATTTTGTTTTAGTATTGTAATTTAAGGGGGTTTTATCTATGGTGGAAAAAACTTTTTAGATGCTGCAATTGTTTATCTTAGAAATGCTGCAATACTTTTTTGGTGCGGTTTTTTTTTATTTAAAGGGGCAGTTGTATGATTTAATGAGGCGGTTGTAATCTTCAGGTATGAAAAACCCCATTGGTTTTTTAGTGTGGTTTCCTCATTTTTTTGGTGTGGTTTTAGAACCGCCCTATTAAATATGGGTATTTTTTGATGCGATATTTTTTTGGTGCGGTTCAATACCCGCATCATTTAATCATTTTAACGGCATCAAAAAAAGCTTTATGTACTAGTGATATATGGTGTTTGAGGTACCCATATCTATGAGTTATTTAAAATAAGAGCATTAAACTCGTTGGGACATGTCACTTTTTCAATTTAGATCAACTAAGACCTCTTTAGGTTATGGGGTAAAGGAGCAATACTGGCGACAATTTGTCGCCGCTAAAGCTCGAAAAAAAAGACACGGCATAAGTTCCCTCGTTAGTTGTCGCCGCTATTGACTTTTGTCGCCGCTAAAGGCTAATTGTCGCCGCTAAAGGTCGACGCAAATAACAACCCCTTTCTGCTTTCACAACTTTCATTTGTCTGTGTTTTTATCCATTCTCTTCAAAGATTTTTGCTCAATCGAGTTTCCCAGAGGCTAGAGGACATACCGAAGACACCTATAGACCACTGGAAACTCCCCACTTCCACATCTCCGATGATTTAACTGTGACGTTAATTCCGACACTGTTGTTGTCGATTTCCTTTGTGGTTTGTGTTTTCGTTCCTCATTTCTTCTTTTCCTTCTCTTTTAATGTCGATTTCTACTTGTATTTGTGATTAGTTGCACAAAATTGTTTCATCATAGATTTTTCTCCACTGTGACTGAGGCTACTGTCGTGTTTCCGGCAACCGTATGTTCCTTCTTCCCTCCTTTCTCTTTCTCTTCTGACCAGATTTCCAGACCTAATTGTTTTTTTGTTGGTTTTTGTTGTCTTAAGTTACACCACCACCACCACGCACTGTTGCAACATCGAAGACTACCACCACCAATTGAAAGAGAGCAAAATTTTGGGAACCACAGGTGCATTTTTTGTAATTTGTTATATATATGTGTGTATTTTGTGTGTATATATGTATATATATATATATATATATATATGTGTGTGTGTGTGTGTATATATGTGTGTGTGTATTTCATATATGTGTGTGAAAATTGTGTGTATTTCATATATGTGCATGTATAAAATGTAAAGGTATATGTCTATAATGTATGTATGTATTTATATGCAATTTGGATTGTGTTGATGTTTCTTTATGTGTATAAAAAGTATGTATATATGTGTATAATGTATGTATGTGTGTATTTATATGCAATTTAGAGTGTGTTGATGGTTATTTTATGTGTATAAAAAGTATGTATATATGTGTATAATGTATGTATGTGTGTATTTGTATGCAATTTGGAGTGTATTTGTATGCAATGTGTAAACTACGATGTCATAATGGAAAAAAGAAACAGAAAACAAGTGGGATGTTATTATTGAAAATGTTATTTAAAGTAAATTACTATGATAGTTCGTATGTAATGTGTATTTGTAGAAGGTTAATGTAGTTAGTTGGTTTGTTAATTTGATAGTTTGTTGATATATAGATAAATTGGTAATCGGTGGTTTTTCTTATCATTTGGTAGTTTTTAGTTTGGTTTAAGTTAATAGGTTAAATTAGAAGTTTATATGTTGTTATTTACTATGTAGTTGGTGAATCTTCTATCAATTTCCATCAATTCGAAGAATACTATGGAACTTATAGGAGGGAATGAGGGTGGCGGTGATGACGACACGTCGTATTAGTTTTATCTCTTATTAGAGATTATAGTACAACAAAAATTTATAAGAATTTTGTTATTTATTTTGGTGTATGTATGGTATTATATAACTTGAATGTTATGTAATCGTTTTTCTGCATTTAAGGTATCAGTTTTTCTGCATTTAACGTTATTATGTATCGGTTTTTTGACAACCGAAAATGGTTGCTTTTAAAAAAAAATTAGAAAAGCCAATAGCGGCGACATAGATCATCAGCGGCGACATTATCATTAGCGGCGACACGTATCATTAGCGGCGACACGTATCATTAGCGGCGACTTTTTGAGCAATAGCGGCGACGTGTCGCCGGTAAAGGTATTAGCGGCGACTTTCATGAGCAATAGCGACAATTTTTGCCGCCGCTAATGCCCTTTTTTCTTGTAGTGAAAAGATAATATCGACCGGACACAAATTGAAAACTATTGGATAATACATATAGAATATGATTTATGGTGTAATATTTTTCATGTACTATAACAGTTGAAAAAAATATAAGAAATCAAATATACTCTTATATTTGATTCTTACTTTATCTCTTATAATATTAAATGTTAATATATGTTACATTTAATAATTTATTAATGAAATTGAGAATATTTGAATCCACATGTTACATTTAATTTGGATATAAGGATATTGTAGAAGTATATTTAATTTCTCCAAAAAAAAATATACTCAAATCATAAGCTTCTACATAAATTTTAATGTCATTTAAGACGTACGAACCAAATTGTAACTAAAACAGAAAGCTCGGCACATATTTAGATCCGTAACAAAATTCAATTTAAACAAGTTTAACTATTGAATTATAAAAAATAAAAAAAAATAAAAAATAAAAAAAATAAAATAAAAAAAATAAAAAAATAAAAAAAACTATTTATTATTTCATTTACGTCACAAACTGTTAACGATTTTATGTTGTATTGTAAACATTACATGCATGTTGTATTGTAGAATATAAGTGCCACATTGCAAGAAGTTAGCAGCCAGCTTTATACCAAAATTGTTTCTGGTTTACTCAAATCAGCTACAAATTTCAGTCATCCCTTTCACTTAGGCTTTGCGGCATCTACGGCTAGCACTATAAATTATAAAACGCATACACAACCCCCACCTTTTGTGGCATGGTGATTTGTTACCAATCCAACAGGCTGCATCATGACTCTATCTTCCATCCTTTTTTTTTTTTTTTTTTTTTTTTTTTTTTTTTTTTTTTTTTTTTTTTTTTTTTCCTGCTTCTTCACAATGTGGTGGAGGTGGCCCTCCCCCCCCCCCCCCCCCCCCCCCCACACACACACACACACATGGATCGTGGTCTGAGATGGTGCTGCAGTGTTGGAGATTGGGTGTGTGAGGTGGAAAGTAGCGGGTATACCTCACAACCTTAGGTTCTGTAGTAGGTTCAGGTCCCTTAAAACTCACACTCACACAGTAAAAAACTCACGAATGTAGATAGTGTACATACTGCTTGAACCACTATCATATGGATCTCACAATTTACATTAAATGAGAAACAAATTAACAAACTAGCTACTAAGGTTAATGGGAGTGGAGTCACTAAAGGGCCTCGCTAGGAACAACACCGCCCCCTAGCTCTCGCTAGGGACTGGATAAGATACACTCGTCATCAGCTGAGAGAGAGACATTATTGTCGATATCTACCTCCTTCTTATGGTACCCTGTCTTAATGAGATCCTCAAAGTCTATTGTTGCTACTGTTGTTATATACTATACTTAACAGAGCATTGTTTAAGCGGATTAGGTGTTTCCATAAACACTTAAGCTTAGACGGAAGGAGCGAGAGGTAACCTAGCAACTAGTTTAGACCATATCTTACTAGTAGGCATCATGTCCTCAAGGATATCAGGGAGGCTCACTAAGGTGACACTAGAGCGGGAAGACATTCTAGTTGGAGCTGAAGTTGTTGCACTCGGAGAAGTACAAGAGACTCTTGTAAACCCTACTTCTAGTTGTTGGCACGACTAGGGTCCAGGTAGAGGTAGGTGTAGGGTAAGAGGTCTAGGAGTCATCATAGCACATGTACGAGCAAAATTGGTATAACTAAGCTCTAACTCTAAACGAGGTCGTGGTCTGGGTTGAGATTGCGTACAAGTTCCTACAACAAATATGGTTACTCAAGAATAATCAATTGATGAGATTGCTCAGGATCTGCAAGCTACATTGTAGAATCTAAATGTTCTGGACCGAGATGCACTATAGAATGTGAAAGGTGGTAACATGGTTGATGAAGAGGAAGGCTTTGGATATAGTATCTCAGTTCCAATTTCTGACCCTAGTGTTGCACTAAGCATTATGTAAACGACAAATGATGAGGTAATTGTTACAAGACGTTCATGACTTGTAAAACACAAACGTGTCGTGGGGACGTTGATCCTATCGTATCATCAATGTGGATCACGGAGATAGAGGAAACATTAGATACTAGTAAGTGTGGAAATAAGGACAATATGGTTTATGTCGTGACAATGTTTAAAAATGAGGCTTTATACTGATGGGGAGGGTAAAACCAATTAGGGTGTCGGATACAACCAATATGATGTCATGGGATGAGTTTGCAAGAATCGTTAGAGAGATGTTTTGTCCTCGAACGGCGATCAAGAAGTTAGAGGAAGAATTCTTGAGATTGGAACAAGGAAATGTGACAGTGAGATACTATACTAGCACCAATAAGGATGAAAGAATTTATTTAGCAGTTGGAGGATTTGCTTGATAATGTTTTTATCCGACATACTACATCACCATGGGGTGCACTAGTAGTGCTCGTCACGAAAAAAGAGGGGGTGATATATATACGCATGGATTACCAAAAGTCAAAGAAGGTGTAAGATCGTTACGTATTTTGGAAGATTAACGTTGTCACTTATTGACTAAGTTGTATGTAAGGAAGGAACCAAGTAAGATTTATTTGATGAGGATTGATGTAACCTTCGGTGTATTGGGTGGACTGAAGAGGATTCAGAAGAATCCTAGGTAGAGGAGAAGTGGGAAATTTTTTAGAATTGTTTTCCTAATATATGATGACACGTTTAATGAGGACATTGGTGTATGATAGTCGGGAACATAACGCGTGTGGTGTGACCGGCGGGAGATAGGAAATTGAGACGTTACTCATTTCCTTGGATATTTAAATGCTTGAGCACAACGAACATGTTGTGCAAAGTGGGAAGGGAAGCGGACCATTGGTTCTTTCTCTGGATATATAAAATGCTCCCTTAAACTGTGTCATTGGGTGAAATATACGTGACTGAAAAGTTAGTTAAGTTTTACACTGATAAAATGGTTCAGTTGTCTATTTATAACCAGAACATTAATTTTATATCATCATTTTGGAAGAGTTTACAACGAGAAATGGATTATCTATTCATGAAGTTAATGATTGTGGAGATATAACTCAGAAAGTACAATGAAAGTAACGACATAGGAAAACGTATGAGATAATAAGACCAAATACCCTTATTTGTTTTTTTAGTTCAAATTCCGAGGACAGAATTTTTCGAAGGGGGGAAGTTTGTGATAACTCAAACTAAAAAAAATGTATATATATATATATATATATATATATATATATATATATATATATATAATTTGACTATATTATTAAAATAATATAATGGTGATTAAGTAGGAGTAAATAGAGATATTATGGAATTTTAATTCCAAAACCCATCACTTTGATTAGTGTCATAAATTTGGACTTTTGGGTTAACTAGAAATGTTACAAACTTGGGCATTATAAAAGGCATGGGAAATAGAGTGTAATGCCGACAAAAAAGTGCAAGAAAGGTTTGGGAAACAAAAGAAAAATCGGGGTTTGAAGTTCGTGAAGGTTTTCAAAGCTATTTTAGAAATTAAGGTATGTCTCTTCGATTTGAGTTTGATTAAGTTGTTTGAGTAGGTTTATAGGATTTGAGTATGTATTTTGGTTCAATCCTATGTCTCTTTTCGGCCAAGGAATAATCGAATTTGGTGAAAAACAAATGTTATGTTTTGGTAAAAGAAATGGTGAATTTAAACTTGGTTTATAATAAGTTATTCAAGATTTAGTATATGAATATGTTAGTATTAAATAGAGATGATTAACGGTGGTTTTATAAATTTTATTTGACAACAGTTTTTAAGTTTTACTATGATAAAATGGTCGAAAACGTTTTTATTGTTCGGGTAAAGAAGAAAAGAATCTGGATCTTTTGAAACGGTTTTCTTGATGTTTCAAATGATAAAAATGATATTTACATAAATGGTCCCACTATTGTTGATAAGTTGGCAATTTTAATTTTCACAAACAGGTAACAACTGTGTTACTTGTGTATCATAACAAAAGATATAAAAATAGCCCTTCCAGTGTTTATAATTTGATAATTTTTAGTTTTGTACACCATCACATAAATGGTTGTTATTTTAAATTTGCTACTTTATATTGATGTTAATATTACTTATTGTTATTATTCAAACTAAGTCTTTGTTTTAAGGTTTTGTTATTTTAACTTGTGAGTATTAAATATTTTATGGGTAAAACCTCATTAAATGGGAATGACATGAAAAGAAAATGAAGAAAAAGATAATAATATTTTTATTTAAGTTGTTACGCACAATTTAATTAATATGATGAAATAATTATTGGTTGGCCGAAGGAGACATATATGTGATGGAACCAAAACAAACACATAATATGTTTATAGGATTAAGCCTTAGAAAATAAATGTTGGTTAAATGTAGGGTGCATCTCTGCGAGTAGCGTGACGACATCCGGTTAAAACTAACGCCATCAAGGTGAGTTTTTCGTGTTTTGTGGTTGCTCGCACATAAATGTTTGTCATGCGTTTATTATGTGGTTTTTATTTATTTATTGACAGTATGTTTTATGATAACTATAGTTGCGTACAAATGTTATTTTAAGTCGTTTATCTTTTGTGCGCTTTTTTGGGTGACATGTTTAGTGGGAATGGGTGGGTGTTTAATCGCCGTGAGCATGACGGATGTGTGTGATCGGCGGGGATGGGAATTGAGAATCATACTCATTTCCTTAGATATTTAAAATAATTGAGTACAATGGATGATTAGATGTCTCAAGGAGAAGGGAAATGAACCTTTGGTTCTTTTTCTGGATAATTAATCATTCCCCTAAATTATGACATTGCATGATATGTGTGTTGTATGATTTATTTAAACGATATGATAAAACCTTTTGTTTTTTTAATTGACGGACATATATGTGCAACACGAACTCACTAGGCCATAGTCTTACCCGTTTACAAACTTTAAATGTGCGCACCCCAGGATACTATTTAGCAAGTGGCAGTAAGAAGGCATGGAGAACGATTTTACAACAAGACGATAAAGGAGTTCCGCAAAGACGTAACACCCGAATTTCTTCAATTGAAGATTTTATTTTAATTTATTTTGCTTCCCCTATAGTTTAGTTTATACTTAAGTTTAGAATTGATCATGGGAGATGAGATGGGTTTTGAGGATTTTAACACTTCCTAAGTGTACATGCAACCCTAATAAACCTTGAATCTATGTTTGTCTAAGATACATGCAAATAATTATTTTTCCAAGGTTCATATCCTAACTAGCATGGCATGGGGAACTTGAATCAAATTAAGCTAGTAGAAACACTTACCTTGTAGTTGTAGTTGATTCCTTGGAGTTTTAGAGCCTAGCACCAATAGTGTGGATGCCTCAAATGGAAATCACAAATCACCACAAACTTGGAACTTTGAGAGAATAGTCACTACTATCTTGAAATCGGCCCTCACCTCAACAAGTGTCAACTAGTATGATTTCAAGTACCAAAGCCTCCTTTATATAGTGTGATGGATTAGGGTTACATCCATGTAAACCCTAATACCCATGTCTCTTCATTTCCATGAGATCCATGGGTTAAAGCTCCATGGAGTATCCATGGACTTTCCCATGCAAGCCTAGCTCATTCCAAATAAGCATTAGCCCACACTATATAAATATAGAAGCCCATATTTAATTAGTAATATCTTTGATCTTTAAATTAATCCTAGATTAATTATAGATCAATACTAATTAAATAATATGATCTTATTAATATATTAGAACTTATAATATATTAATAAATCATAACCTGTACTATTCTCAAATATTATCCATAAATTGTTCGGATGAAGTGCAACCAAAATGGACCATGCTAGGTCGGGTCAAGTACATACCAAATATAGTTATGCACTTAGACACTATATCCAATAAGATGTTCGAACGATTATTTTTCATTTAATCGATAGTTGAAAATCGGGGTGTTACACCGTACGTGTAATAGGGAAGTCATAACCCCTAGGGCTTTGTTGGGAGTTTGTTTCCCTGATATGATTAGCATGTTATTTGATATTCCCCTGGTTTACTTTCAGTATGGTGACGATAAGGCGAGTTGAGACTGGCTCCGAATCAGGATATAGAGCTGGCAGTCAGGTTAGGTCAGCTGCATTGGATGACAGGATTGGGGAGATTCTCCTTGAGGAGGTTGTGGCTATTTTCCGGGATTAGATACCGGAGTTTTTTTGGGTCTATTAAGACAGTGATGACGAAGTTCTTTGATGACAGATATGCAACCATTGTTGAGACTGTTGTTGGTGCAGCCTCTACAACCGTTGCAGCTGCAGGTGTTAGTTCGAGTCGGGTTTTTCAGTATCAGGACTTCGACAATACGAAGCCCCTGATTTTCGATGGAGTGTAGGACCGGATCATAGCCATGAGGTGGCTATCTGGTGTTGAGGGATGCTTTTTCACCTGCTCCTGCCTAGCTGACCACAAGGTCATGTGCACTCTGAAACTTTTAAGGTCCGGAGCGAAGGATCGGTGGAGAATTGTTACTAGTTCATTTTCCGCTGAGTAGAGAGCTATTGTGTCTTGGGAGCAGTTCTCAGAGATGTTCCACTCTCGATATGTGTCGTTGGTGGAGTGTGAGAGGCTGTCCCAGGAGTATCTGGATTTGTGGAAAGGGTTGGAGTCGGTTACGGAGATCACCAAGATGTTTACCAAGAGGGCCATGTTTTGTCCTAAGTTTGCTAAATCTGAGCAGGCTCAGATGACCTGTTACTTGAGTATGCTCAAGAGAGAGATTCGTTAATTTATATCCACCTAGCGCTATGGTTCTTTGTTGGAGTTACAGGAGGTCACTAGGTGGTGTGAGATTGAGCTTGAGTTACAGACAGGGGAGTAGAGACCGGCCCCGACGCAGTCACATCCAGCGCCGAAGCGGTTTAGGGCCGCTGATTCTAGATCGGGAAGTCATAGGGGACACACTTGTGGAAATTACGATAAGATGCAAGATGGACCTTGTCGATCTTCTTCGGGATGCCTCAAATGTGGCAAGCAGGGTCATATCACGAAGGACTGGCGACAATAGGCTCCAACTCCGGTTATCAGACTTTGTTATCATTGTGATTAGATGGGCCATAAGAAGGCCCAATATGCCTTGTTTGCTGTCAGACCAACACAGGCTCCAGCGTCGGCTACTTGGAGGATCACTGATAGGAGTCAGGGTAGGGTGGAGCCCCTGAGGGCTAGAGGTTACGCTTTCCAGCTCACCACCGAGGAGGCCGGAGTAGCCCCATATGTTGTGACTGGTATGTTTCCATCTATTTCTCTATTGATTATGTCTTAAGTTATGCTTATTTATGTGCCTCTTTCAGGTATGTTCCTAGCTAATGAACTCTTTTCCTACTTTAGTATTGTTTGACTCGGGTGCGAATCGGTCCTTTGTATCTCTATCGTTGAGTAGGGAATTTGATATGCCCATTGGGGAGTTGGAGTGTACGTTACGAAGCTAAAAGGAACTTCAAAATCTTCTTTTTGAAACTATTGTGGTTAAAAAGCTAAAAGGAAATTCAAAAACTTAAATTTTACATGCTTTTTAAATTCTCATTTTTAAAACTATTGGAAAAGATATTTTAAAAAGTGCTTTTGAATTTGTCAAACACTTTCTTTTTACTTATTAACTTTTCAAAAAACAAATAAGTTAATAAGTTGTTTTGAAAAACAAACTCAAACACCTTAATGTTTTTTTTTTCACACCTAAAATTCGTTCTAGCTTAAATTTTCTAGTTTTGCATTCAATGTTTTTACCTAGACTCACTATAGTACATTTTTTGGCTAGTTTGTTATTCATGTATTTGTTCTCCCCTAGCGTCTCCTAACCTTTTAATTTATGACACTTGTCGTTCAAAGAAAAGTTTAATGTTAATTTATGATATTGACGTTCAGAAAAAAAAAAAAAGAGCTTAATATTCTTTCATTATATGCACAACACATATATACTCATAATGTTTTAATAGAGAACAAGTTAAAATCTTCATGAACTAAGGAATGCACTAATGTCACTACATGGCTATAAGCTAATATACACACAGGGCCTAGGGGCGTTGTTTTTTTGCCTCGCCCTGGGCATGTAAAACCAATGAATCGATTGGACGAAGAATAACATTAGTGGGTATAAGGAGAAGCAAGAAGCAGTAGGAAAAGGAGTGTAATCAATATTGAATGAAGTTTTTGTAGACCGAAAGCTTAGTATTTGCAGTTGCTAAACATTTTTTTTGATTTGTAATATACATCAAAAACTTCATAAACCATCCGACAATGCCACAATAATGTTTGTGTAATCTTCTCAACTCACAACCCGGTTCAACATCACATAACCAAGCACATTGAGATTGACGTACATTTTGTTCACTACAAAGTCTTGACGGGTCAAAGTGTTGCATGATTACATTTTGCTCAATATGCGGATATATTCGTGAAATACCTACCTTCCACCTTCTTTCTTGACTTTTGGTCCAACTCGATTGTTCAGAAGCATCTTCGCTTCAAACTACATGCGTGTTAGTATAGGATTTATAATTATTGTCTTTTACCATGAATGCAAGTGGCCCTATTTGTACTATCCATTGCGTTACGTTTGTATCATTACTATAATATTTTCAAATAATGAGAAATGAGCATTATAAAAACACTACATCATCCTTTATTATATAATTAACAATTAATTTCAAGATTATATATTTTAATTAGTTTTACAACACAGTATATATACTAAGAATTGTCGTGGATTGATCATATGATTAGGTGCTTTGACATTCTTGTAGCCACACCTTGCATGCGCTGGGCTTTCTGTTGCATAGAATTTTGTTGGTGCACCTTACTCTTTTGTCTAATTTCAAATACTTCATTTTCAATAAATCACTAGACATTTTCAAATTTCAAGGACTATTTCGAAGTTAATATTTATATCATTTTTCAAAAGTCTCCGCTACATAAAAAAGTAATTACAATTCAACTTTGCAAGTTCATAGTAAACCAATAACCATAAATAATATAAAATCGACTGGACACAAATAGAAAACTGTTAGATAATACAAATAGAATATGATTTATGGTGTAATATTTTTCATGTACTATAACAGTTGAAAAATATATATATACTTAAATTATGAGTTTCTATATAAATTTTAATGCCATTTAAGACATACAAACCAAATTGTAACTAAAACAGAAAGCTCGGCGCATAATTAGATCCATAACAAATTGTAACCCACGTTCAGCTTCTACTTTTCTCGTCAACCAAGACCAAGTTTCTGTTGATCCCAATCTACCTATGACACGTGATCCACGACCCGCTCACCCATTGACTCGTTAAAGAAACCGATTAACCCAACAGGTTGATCACTAAAAACAATAAACACAATAAGTTAGAACTTTTTATAAATAAGATTAACATATTTTTTATTAGTTCTAATGATTATTACACGTTCATTGTTTGTCCATTTACAAATCGAAATGGTGCAGATTGTTATTTGTTCACTGTTTGTCCTATTTACCAGTCCAAGTTAACATTTTCCGGAGATCTTATATGTGATGTTGTTGTTCTTAGTGGCATGAGTGTCTATTGTTGCTATTGTTGTTATATAGAATATTTAACACAATTAGTGCTAATAAGAATTATTGAGAAATATAACTAAGTAATGTTGTAATTTTAGATATCATTCAATTAGAAAACAAACTAATTAACACCGCCTTTTAAGAGGAACTAACGAAACACATATGCTCGTAAATAATCTATTATGTTTATTACTAGAATAATTGCATACACCATCGATCTTAAAATCCGTTGCTGAAATTGCAATTTACAATATTCTAAGTTTTACATGAAGAAGAATTATCTTATACATTATTTAAATAATTTCTGCATAGAACATATGTAACTATATATTGATTCCGTTTCTGCTATAAAAATCACCCATACAAAGAATAACTAAAATTGAATTCTTTATCTTAAAAAACAATTAACTAATAATACTCAAAACTCTAGCCTCTGGTATACTATGAAGAACAGGCCTCCAGTAACTCCGACAATTTCGATTCACTTGCCTGCTTCTTTGAATCTGTAACCTCTTTATCTCCTTCAACCTTCGTTCTAATGGATTTGAAACTGATGATCTCATTAATGGTCGGATATTCACATGATTCCCAACATTGTCAGTTTTCTTCACAGCTTGTTCAAGAATTTTCTGCAGTTGATGTCTTTTCATCAGGATTTTCATCCTCACCACTCCATCTTTTCCCACTGTCCGTGAAACTACTCCTCCCGGAACCCCTGTGACATCAAGAACTTTGAGATTTGTAGTAGCCATTTGATTTCTCGACCTTGCAATATGAGATGAAAATATTGATTCTATTTTGTTTAGATATTGGAGATAAATACTTATGTTTATGTGCCAATGAATTGCATGGTTTATATAGGTGTGTGATGTACCTATAAACCTATAAAATATAATAAATAAATAAAAACACAGCACATTAGAGTTGGTTGATCAACTGAAATCAAGAATGTCAAACACATTAACTGTACAATTATTAAAAAAATAAAGTTGTTCGTTATTTGGCATTGGCATTTGATTTTTTTCGACCTTTAAGCATTACACTTTAGCCAAACTGTCGTTGCCTGAAATATTATTATTCACGAAATTGTTCGTTATTTGACAATGGCGTTTGATTGATTTTTGTTCAACAACATATTAATTTAAATGGTTTGATTTCCTGTAGAATAAACAATTATTTGCAATAAAAAACAGAGGGACAAATATTTTCATCTTTTCCACATAATACCAATATATATATATTTTTTATCAATTGTGATAATGTACTTCACCAATTCTATCAGTAGCATAACTACCGCGATCTTTATTAATGCATTTGCATTGGTTTGTAGAAAATATTAGAGTTCAACAATATTAATAGAACTCAATCGGTTGAGCTCATAATCTCATATGTGAGGTTTAATGTTCAAACCTTGCACAATATTGATATGACTCCTCAATTTATCCCAATTTATCCCCACGTGGGTCTTGGGACATGTACAATGTAGACAATCCAAATGATAGGGTTTACTATTTTTATAGAACAAAAACTGATACGTACGAGTAGTCTCTGACCTCTTATTAATCAATCGGCGTTGATGATGAAGCATTGATGGTGAAGCGAATTTCATTAAATTTTAGTTAAAGGTTAATTTTTAATTTTTCATTGAATTTAACTTTAAACTAAAATAACAAGTTATGGAAACTTAAAATCAAATCAAAACAATAAATACACACATGTTAAGTTCAATCTTTTAGACTTCTCTCATTCCCAACATCTCAATATGTGCAAGTGTTGAGATCCGTATGTATGGAAAATGACTACAAGATTAAAGACCTATGGGGACAACAAAAGTCGTCACCATAGGGTGCAAAGTCGTCACTGTAGACCCTAGAGACGACATGTCGTCGCCATAATTATGTCGCTCTAGATCCTATTGGTGTCGCCATAGCCTTCGTCGCCATAGCAACCCCTACAGGGACGACTTGTTGTCGCCGTAGGTGAACCTATAGCAACGACTTCTTGTCGCCATACACATCCCTATAGAGACGATAAGTCGTCCCTATAGTTTATGCACAGATTTTACAACTTTTAGCCATGCCCCTGTGATTTGTTTAATTTCCCAGGATTTTTTGTATAGAATAAAATTTTTGTATACGATAAAACAAAAACAGTAAATTTAAATCTAAAACATTTTACATATCTACAATCCAAAGATTTAAAATATCTTACACCATCAGTTTACGAAATACAAACAACATAATTTGAATTTTTTTTAGACGTCTCATACAAAACAAACTAGAGTTCATAATCGAAACAATATCTAAAGAAATGTTTTGCGGGTTTCCATATTCTTCCTTGAACAAAACTAGTAGGTCTCTTAGTTGGTTTAAGGAAAGATCAGGGTACTTGTACCTGTCAAACATAAGCCCAATGTCACAAATCAGAAATGCTAGCTATAAAAAAATATAATCAAACAGTCACAATCACAATCATAGGAATCAAACGAAACACCAACCAAACAAAATATAACCACCCAAGGGTATAACTGTCTAGAACCAACTGAAACAGAGGAAAACTCAAGAAATTAGGAATCAACAAAGAAATCAATAGTGGCATTAGCATATCATAACAGCAATAACATCACACCTTAGTTCTGAAAAAGGCAATGTACTCTAAAGGAAACACCTAAATGCAATGAACTTTGCATCAGAAATTCCAACAACAGTGATGTCTTTGAAACCTTCCATTCAACTTTAACTTTTGGCTAGCAATGAATCATAAGCAACATAATTTAAACAAAAAAGAAACACATAAACAACACAAACATAAATTGTTGGTAACTTCATTCTAATCTAACAATTTAGCAAATTTAGCAAGTACTAAAAACCTTTCTTTTATAATTCTTTGAAAAGCACCTTCAATTTAGCAATTTCAAATTAAGCAAACTAAAAACTCATGACCAAACTGATCATACATAAATTTGAATAGTAAACTAGTAAAATAACAAAAAAAAAAAAAAAAGAATAAGAAGCATGAATGCTTTAATCTTGAGTTCAGTTCTCGGCCTATGTTCTTGAACCTCTGTGCCCAGTCCTCAATCATCAGTCATCGCCTCGTCGCCCCTTCCCCTCTGTATGAAAGATCAAAGATAGAAAAAGGAATTCTTAAAAACCCTTGTCTTGTCGGTATCAAAGAAATTAAAATCAATGAACAATCATAAATTAATTGCACGTTTTATAAATCAAAAAAACCAATGAATAAGAAAAACCTTATAGGTAGCCTTTGTAATTCTCCCAGTCTCCTCGTCTTCTTAATTAATCATGCAAGGGAATGAGGTCGCCGGAAGCCAAGGAGTACAGGGCTGACGGTGGAACTGGTCTTCTTTGAGGTTGTTGACAAGAAGAAAACCTGTGATAGAGAGAGATAGGTTGTTGACGATTTTCAAACATTCTAATTCTATTTCACAACTTGTATATACATAAATCAATTGGCATATTTGTATTGCTCTAATTTTTATAGCATTCTACTTCAATTTTAGACCAAAAAAAAGCACAAAACTAAAATGCTATACAACCACATTAACATACTTGAAACAATAATTTTCATAAAGTTTGTATCCTAAACATAAATACTACCCTAAACATAACCAAGAACTTATAACTTTTTATGATTAACAAATCATACACAACCAAAAACTTCATAGCTTCCATGTATATAAATCACTAACCAAAGTTTCATAAAGTTTTAAACACATTTAGACAATTATTTGTGAAAAAACACAACCAAATCACCAAAAACTTATTCTCAGCTTTCACAGCAAAAAAACTTCACAACCAAAAAATTTCATAGCTTCCATGAATTGAAAACAATATCCATAAACTTTCATAAAGTTTTAAGCACATTTAGACAATTGGTTGTGAAAAAACACAGCCAAATAACCAAAAACCGATTATATGCTTTCACAGCACAAAAACATATTCTAAACTTTCACATACAGCAATCATCGATCAAAAAAAACATATAAACATTCACCCAGTTCATACCTGTTGACAAAGTGGGGAATGTTGGAGATAGAAAAGATGGAGACCATTGGAAAGAGAGGGAGACTGCCGGAATAAGAGGGAGACCATCGTCGCCCTGCAACTCAGAACACTGATTCAATCCATTGCTGGAGGGAGAATGTCATAGTGAAAGGATGAAGGAGTAGTCGAGGGAAATGGTGGGCAAGAAACGATCAACATTTAGCTATACACTTGTTGGTACCGGCGATTTCACCTTTAGCTCGTGAGAGAAATTGATTTGTGGTGCGACTGATTGGGGGGGGGGGGGGGGGGGGGGAAAGGGTTTTCAGCGGTTTTAATTTTGCCAAGCCCTATAGAGATGATAAGTCGTCCCTATAGGTGTCCACAAAACGATGTCGCACAAAGTTCCGGATATACACACATTATATATATATATATATATATATATATATATATAATTATTTATGTTTGGAACCAAATGTCTTCCCTACAGTTTTTCGGATGCCCGCGAACCAATTTTTTTTCCCGCTCAACATATGGAAACAATTTGTCGTCGCTTTAGGGTTCGTAGTCAAACTAAATTTGTCCACTCTATAGTGACGACTTCTCGTCCCTATATGATACTCTATGGAGACGACATTCGTTGTCCCTATAGCTTTTGTCTCTATAGAGTCATATTCTTGTAGTGAATACATAATTATCTAAAAGCTTTTATACGATTAGATAATTTACAAAGATAAGGAAGATATATTACAGAAAATGATGTTCATCATTAATAGTCCCCCACATTCAAAGTAGATAGTGGACGGACGTAGAGATAATCTCGAAAATCATCAAATAAACATATATGGGGGTCCATTTGTAATGTTTCCACACGTTGATAATGACAGGGAACATTGTAACATCCCGATGTTCAGGTACTTCTAAATTCATCCCTATAATTCCATTTCATGTCAATTGGTCAATTGGTAGCATTCTTGGGCATAATTGAGGTTTGGACACGGTGTGTATGTCACACCCCCAAAACCGATGAACGGCGGAAACGTTCTGGGGTGGAGGGCGTCATGTACAGTATCACAACAATGCAAAGTAGTAAACAAGTAACAACATCATCCATTGCATTAATAGTATAATTTCATACAAGTGTGTTCTATCAAGTTTTATAGACACCAAAAATTATATACATCAAAATAAAAGACGAGTCTTAAACGAGCTCCTTCTTCTCAAAACCTGGCACCTGTACCTGTCTACTGGCGACCTGAGAATACAAGTTATTTTGAATGCGAGTATCAGCTTTAAAGCTGGTGAGATCATAAGTATATTAGTGTTTGTGTTTGTATGAAAGCATTTGTAAGGTGTTTTGTAAGATGTATTGTGTATGTTTGTAAAAGTTTTGTATTTGATTGAACTCTCCTAGAAAATCCTATGTTTTCTACTAACAGTAGCCTTCTATCAAGGCATCTAGTATTTGTGTGTGTGTCTCTTGTAAGAGTGTGTATTTTTCCAGATCCGACTATCATTAACCAAAAAAATATAGGTTTTACATTATTGTTTATTGTGTGAATATCACAAGGCAAAAAGTAAAGGGAAAATATTATAGTAATGTAATGTAGTAATTAGTAATTACTGCTGTGCTAACTACCTTAAACCAAATGTAAATTTTAGGGTAACATGTGATCGGCCTGTATCTTGCTACCGACTTAGCTGAAAACGACAATGCAAGATGTCGTAAAAATGACGTTTGGCACTCGTAGACTTGCAAGTCCCACTGTAGCGAGCAGCAAGGTGTAGGATAGTCAATCCAGTATAGATCTATACGCAAACTCAAGACGCTCCCCAATGAAGGAGATTCTGATACAAAAACAGTCATGGCAGGTAGTGCCATGCCCTGCTTAATGGCTCACATAAATGTGGTTAATGTATATGCAATGTGATTTGTGTACTAGCTTTATTGTGTGTTCTTTCTCTGTCTAGCATGTATGTTTGTTTCTCATCATAGTGTCTATAGTTTGTTTCTCATCACTCTGTTTCATTTTTGATTCTCATCATAGTATGTATTGACTCGTGTATGAACTGACTCATTGTATGTTTCATTGTTCTAGTAATAGTATCTTCCTAAACTACCCCTATGGTAGCTTACTAGTAAAGTATGAACATGTTTGTATACCCTTGCTACCCAAGGGCATGGAATTGAATGAAAGAAATAACCTTTTTATATCTATATACATATACATAATATATAACTAGGATTCAAAAGACCTTCGGACAACTAACCTTGATACCCTAAGACCACATCAAACAAGAACAGGAAGCAGGGTAGACTAGCAGTCCTAAGTCCTTTCAATCCTACTTATATAACTATATTTATACAGATACACAGAATATAAGTTTAAAAGAGTTTAAGTAAAATTATTTGACAATTAAAGGAGTTTGTAAGACAGTTTGAGGTAAAACAGTTTGATAAATAGTTTGGAAATTAAGAAAACCATTTGCTTGGCAGTCATTAATCACATGTGATTGATATAATAACTATAATTGTTCAACTTGTATTCCCCCCATAAGAGCATTTAAAAACATTTCAAAGGTTAATTTAGGGGTATGAACTCACCTGTAGTGAGTGGTTCTGATGACAATGTTGGATTAGTTGCTAAGTACCAAGTGGTGACTTGAGTACACACGCGAATCCTATTTAGCATATATTGGCACATATATGAATATAATTAGTGTTATGAACAACTAATTAATGAATTGGGACCACCTTAGGGACTAGTAAACACTTATATTGAAGTGTTACAACCATATATGATTGTATGAAGGGTTATAAGACTATACAAGAGAGTGTATGGCCAAAATACACACTATATGTGTGTGTGCGGCCATGTATGTTTGGCCTGTTTTTCCAATGCTACACCCAATCTAACCCATCCTCCGACATGTATCTCAAGTATACTAAGCCTTAAGCACTCTTCCAGACCCAAAACTTCATTATAAAATAGCAAAACGAAGCTAACTTTAATAACAATGAAGAATGAAAGCTAGAAATTTCGGGTTATCGGAGGCACCAACACGGTGTGTCTGAATATTAAAAAGTATGGATTTTATTTGGGCAACATAGGTGTTTCTTCTTGGAACACGGCATGTTGACCGTTGAGAATCAAACCCTAATATTCTGGGTTTTTCTCCCTATTTAAAGGAATGTGGAGGCTAGGGTTTGTTCACCCTCAGCCTCCATCAGCCCCTTAAGCTCTAAAAAAACCCTAATCATTTCCTCTCCTATTTCTGAAGCTAGTTGGTGTTTGAAATGAAGAAGGTGAAAGAAGGAAGCAAAAATCCAACTAGCAAGACCAATTCTTCAGTTTGGCACTCTCCTGGACCTTTATAAATGTCCAAACCCCGATTTTTATCATTCAACGTTGTTAGATCTTTAGTTTTGTCCCTTTTTCTCCTTGTTGTTAGATGTTGCAATGGATGGATCTCATAAAGTTTGCAACTTTATGAATCTCCAGGTCAAGGTGACCTAGTAGTGGGTTGGATCTATTCTATAACTAACTTAAGACCTTGCATTGTCAAGCTTGTGAGTTGGGTTCTTGGACCTTTTGGTAGTACCAATGGATAAAGTTGGAAAAATTATCCTTCCTAATCACATTTTAGTCTAGATCTGAGCTTTGGAGCTCGTAGGGACGAAAAGGACAGCTGAATGTATTAAGTTGTTGGAACTCTGGCGAACACTGTGTGTTTGCAAGTCAACACGGCGTGTTGGCTGAAGTTTTCCCGTATGTTCGTATGCTCACGGAACATGGCGTGGCCTGAAGGAACACGATGTATTGGGTTAACATGGATTGTTCACCTTAACCATTGACTTTCACCAAGTTGTTCTTTGAAGGCATTTTGGGATTTTGATTGAATTGGCCACTTGCTGGGTTTAGGTATTGTGTTGTGAGCTGAGATTTGGGGTCAGGCCTCATCAGTTCTATCCAGTTGCAAGGTGAGTTTTCCTCACTGTACTTACGGGTCAAAGGCACTAAGGTCGGCCCTTTGGATTATTATCCTGATTTATCATAAGATTGTGTACTGTAGTGATCTGTTAGATCTGCATGCTTATAGATAGGGTGATGCTATACTTAGTGATATGTAAGATATGTCTATTTGTTTACTGGCTGGTTTTTGTATGCTTATCTATTATATGTTCACACATTTGGTCGGAGGTTGAGGCTTCACTTCTTTGTGCGTAAGCCAACAAGACGGGGCATTCCAAAACAATGTTTGAGGGCCTAGGGTATTCCATCCTGAGGATTATTGGACCCATAGTATGTTGTCATTCCAACCTGAGGGTTGATGGGGTGGGGTATTCCAACCCGATGGTTGATTGGATCCATAGTATGTTGGCATTCCAGCCCGATGGTTAAGGAGCCTGGGGTATTCCAACCCGATGATTGATTGGACCTATATTATGTTTTTATTGTATATGTGTTATTTGTTGTGTGTGGATATTTTGGGGAAGACTCACTAAGCTTTGGTCTTATAGTTTCGGGTTATATTTCAGGTACTTCAGATGATCGCGGAAAGGCAAAGGCGTGATCGTGCACTTCCTCATGTTTTGTTTGATGATCTTGGGAAAACTTTGGTTATAAACATGTTTTGAAAACTATTTTGTAAACAATGATGGTTTGTGGAATTGTTTGAAAAGTTTAAATTTTCCATGAATTTTATGGTTGTTACAAGTTGGTATCAGAGCCTTCATTTGAGTGAATTGGACGAACACTCGTGTAAATCCATTCTTAAACTAAGGAAGAAGATTTTAAAAACAATTTTTAAAAGGTTTTCAAAATAATCAAGGAGGATGCGATGTGTACAATCAACCTGATGATATGATGCCTAATAGCCTAGGGTTCTTCTTATATGGGATTAACATCATTACTATAGTTGCTTAGTGTATGCAACATGGTTATACATAACTAAGATACTATAGCCTGAGAATGTTTGGTTTGGCCTTATATCCTGTTCTTGTTTGATGAAGTGCTTAGGGTAGGATCAGATATTCGAATGTCTATAGGATCCAGCATTATGTATGATTAGCATACACGAGTGTTGCAGGGTTGGTGAAAGTTTCATGGATGAGTTGTATGGGATCAGCCAGCCAGTTCAGATATGATTAGCCTTTCCTCTAGGGTGTGAGGATTGAGTGTATGATTATGCTGGTGTGTGTTGTTAGGGTTGTTGTGATGATCCTTTGAGACAAATATGGGTAGGTATGGAAGGTAATATTGGCCCGTACTACTAGAAGCATAAGACCCGTACGTGTAATAGGGAAGTCACAACCCCTAGGGCTTTATTGTGAGTTGGTTTCCCTGATATGATTAGCTTGTTATATGATATTCCCCTGGTTTATTTTTAGTATGGTGATGATAAGGCGAGTTGAGACTGGGTCCGAATCAAGATCGGGAGCTGGCAGTCAGGTTAGGTCGGCTGCATTGGATGACAGGATTAGGGAGATTCTCCGTGAGGAGGTTGTGGCTATTTTCCGGGATCAGATACCGGAGTTGTGTGGGTCTATTAAGACCGCGATGATGGAGTTCTTTGATAACAGATATGCAACCGTTGTTGAGACTATTGCTGGTGCTGCCTCTGCAACCGTTGTAGCTGCAGGTGTTAGTTCGAGTTAGGTTTTTCAGTATTGGGACTTCGACAATACGAAGCCCCTGACTTTCGATGGAGTGTAGGACCAGATCATAGCCATGAGGTGGCTGTTTGATGTTGAGGATGCTTTTTCACTTGCCCATGCCTAGCTGACCACAAGGTCAGGTGCACTCTGAACCTTTTATGGTTCGGAGCGAAGGATTGGTGGAGAATTGTTACTAGTTCATTTTCCGCTGAGCAGAGAGCTGTTGTGTCTTGGGAGCAGTTCTCGGAGATGTTCCCCTCTCGATATGTGTCGTTGGTGGAGTGTGAGAGGTTAGCCCAGGAGTATCTGGATTTATGGCAAGGATCCGAGTCGGTTACGGAGATCACCAAGATGTTCACTGAGAGGGTCATGTTTTGTCCTGAGTTTGCTGCATCTGAGCAAGCTTAGATGACCTGTTACTTGAGTATGCTCAAGACAAAGATTCGTCAGTTTGTATCCACCTAGCGCTATGGTTCTTTGTTGGAGTTACAGGAGGTCACTAGGCGGTGTGAGATTGTGCTTGAGTTAGAGACAAGGGAGCAAAGACCGGCCACAACGCAGTCACAGCCTGCGCCGAAGCGGTTTAGGGCCGCTGATTCTAGATCTGGGAGTCATAGGGGACACACTTGTGGAAATTACGGTAAGGTGCATGATGGACCTTGTCGATCTTCTTCGGGATGCCACAAATGTGGCAAGCAAGGTCATATCACGAAGGACTGCCAACAGTAGGCTCCAACTCCAGTTATCAGACTTTGTTATCATTGTGATTAGATGGTCCATATGAAGGCCTAGTGTCCCTTGCTTGCTATCAAACTAACACAGGCTCCAACACTGGCTACTTTGATGATCACTGATAAGAGTCAGGGCAGGGTGGAGCCCCTGAGAGCTGGAGGTCACGCTTTCCAGCTCACCACCAAGGAGGCCAGAGCAGCCCCATATGTTGTGACTGGTATGTTTCCATCTATTTCTCTGTTGATTATGTCTTATTTTATGCTTATTTATGTGCCTCTTTCAGGTACGTTCCTAATGAACTTTTTTCCTGCTTTAGTGTTGTTTGACTCGGGTGCTAATCGGTCCTTTGTATCTCTATCGTTCAGTAGGGAGTTTGATATGCCCATTGGGGAGTTGGAGTGTCCGTTACGAAGCTAAAAGGAACTTCAAAATCTTCTTTTTGAAACTAGTGTGGTTAAAAAGCTAAAAGGAACTTCAAAAACTCAAATTTTACATGCTTTTTAAAATCTCATTTTTAAAGTTATTGGAAAAGATATTCTAAAAAGTGCTTTTGAATTTGTCAAACACTTTCTTTTTACTTATTAACTTTTCAAAAAACAAATAAGTTAATAAGTTGTTTTGAAAAACAAACTCAAACACCTTAATGTTTTTTTTTCTCACCTAAAATTCGTTGTATTTTAAATTTTCTAGTTTTGCATTCAATGTTTTTATGTATGCTCACTATAGTACATAGTTTTGGCTAGTTTATTATTCATGTATTTGTTCTCCCCTAGCGTCTCCTAACCTTCTAATTTATGACACTTGTCGTTCAAAGAAAAGTTTAATGTTAATTTATAATAATGAAGTTAAAAAAAGGCTTAATATTCTTTCATTATAGGCACAACACATATATGCCGATAATGTTTTAATAGAGAACAACTTATAATCTTCATGAACTGAGGAATGCACTAATGTCACTACATGCCTATAAGATGGTATACACACAGGGCCTAGGGGCGTTGTTTTTTTGCCTCGCCCTGGGCATGTAAAACCAATGAACCGACTGGACGAAGAATAACATTAGTGGGTATAAGTGTTGGAACTTTATATATAAAGGAGTTGCAAGTTGGCAATTTCCTTTGTATCCCACATTGGTGGGGGGAAGAAAATTTTGTGGGTTTATAAGCCTGTTCCATTGGTAAGCCTTCGAAGGTTTTAGTGGATCAAAGGAATGGGCCAAGCCCACGTGCGCGCCTAGCCTAGCCTAGCCTAGCACTAGCCGACGCCACGAGTGCGCGAAATGGCGCGATTTAGGCGCACTTTGCACTTCGCACTTCGCATCGGGAGCTGAGGAGCTTTTATTTTTGACGAGTTCGGGTCAAGCCGGTTTGACCGATCCGGTCAAATGGTTGACCGTCGTTGACTTCGTGGAGGCCAAGTCAGGGTATTCTAGAAGGATCTGGAAACGGCTTGCTTGGAGAGCAAGCTGTCGCCCTAGGGTTTCTGGGGCCGGCCTATGGGGGCCCGTTTGATGCCTTCTAGGGTTACAAACCTATAAATAAAGCTCCCTAGGAACTGCATGATCACCTCACGAACTCTGAAAGCTCTCACCCTCTCTCTGTGTTTTTTCTCTTCTAGTTTCCGAGTAGTCGCTTTGTGTTTGTCGATTTCCAGTGCTGTTGGAATATCGATCAAACTGCATTAAATCCTCGGGTTTTACTCTGTTGCTTACAGCCAGTACAAGTGAAGTAAAAACCTTTAAGGACAAGAGTCTGATCCGTGCAGTTGCTTCAAGATCAAGATCAACAATCAACAGGTCGGTTTTACTTTTATGTCTTGTGGTTAATTCGTCCAGTAACAGGACAGTCTTCTTCTACCTTTCTTATAATCAGATCTAATCGAGAAGGATATATCTGATTTCTAGACGAAACTTGGTAAATATAATAATAATAATTGGATCTATTATTCGCAAATAATCGACATATAATTCTCAATATTGTTTGTCTGTTTCCTTGCGCGTCTATTAGTTTGTTTTATACAATCTTAAAGGTTTTTATTTGTGATAAATCAACAGACTAATGGACACTACTGCTAGCCTCCACTTCATGAACCAAGAGTTTTCCAAACTTGACCAATTCGATGGTCAGAACTACACTCGTTGGGCCGAAAAGGTCAAGTTCATGCTTCATGTCTTGAAGCTCTCCTATGTGTTGGACCCAAAACTGGCACCAATTCCTGATGATCCAATTCCCAAGGAGGGGGAATTTGTAGACCCAACGGTCATTACAGAACTGGAAAAGCAAAGGATTCTGCGTAGAGAATCCGAGGAATTGTGTGTGGGTCACATCAAGAATTCTCTATCTGATCGGCTCTTTGATCTTTACTCGCCGGTCAAAGATCCAAAAGAGCTATGGAATGCGTTGGAACTTAAGTACAAGGCACATGAGGAAGGTACTAACAAGTACCTTGTGTCCAAGTACCTTGAGTTTCAAATGGTTGATGACAAGTCGATTATGGAGCAAGTGCATGAACTCCAAGTCATGGTCAACAAGTTGAACGCACTCACCATCTCTCTTCCAGAACACTTTCAGGTTGGTGCGATCATCACAAAACTGCCACCCTCGTGCAAAGATTTCTCTAAGAGAATGATGCACAAGTCTGAGGACTACTCCTTGGATGATCTGATGAAACACCTCCGCATTGAGGAGGAACCTCGCATCAGGGACAAGCGAAGTAAAGTTGGACAAAGTGTGCATCAAGTGTCAGCTGGGAGTTCTAGCCACAAAGGCAAATCTGGGGGACAGAACAAGAAGAACTTTGGACCCAAGAAACAAAGCTTCAAGAAACCGGGTCATCAGAATCCTAACTCAAAGCCAAAAAGGGCCGGTCCTTGCCACGTCTGCGGAGAGATTGGGCACTATGCGAGAGAATGCAAAGATCGCAAATCAGTACCGGTTGCACACGCAGTCGAGAAGGTGACTGACATGGTGGCTAGTGTGAATCTTGGAGAGATTTTCATGATCTCCTCTCTTACTCGAGCAATCTGTGCTAGAGGTTGGTTCGTGGACACTGGAGCCACTGTGCATGTTTGTGGGCATCGAGAGAGCTTTTGCACCTACCACCCCATGCCATAAGGGACGGTTCTCGTCTGTGTTGATGGCCACAGAGCTGAAGTTCTAGGAAAGGGTGATGTTCGGTTGAAGTTCACACGTGGTGAATGGGTGACTCTTTGAGATGTTCTTCATGTTCCTACCATCTCGAAGGGTTTGGTTTCTGCGGACAAGTTTGACAAGGGTGAGTTCAAGATGGTGCTTGAGAGAGGCAAAATTGTGATCACTAAAGGCAGAAGACATGTTGGGAGGGCGAACAATACTTCGGGAATGTATCGCTTGTGTCTTAGTGATGAGGGTAATGTGAGTGGTCCTATTGTTGAGTGTGGTGTTTCTAGTGTTGCTAGTGTGTCGAGTGTTGGTAATGATGTAATTGATGGATTGGTTGCTAATGTGAATGAAGTGAACTTTTCTGGTTATATTGTTTGTTCAATTTCTTTATGGCATAAACGTTTATCTCACACTAATGTTAAAAACATTGAAAAAATGCAAACTAAAGGTATGTTAAAATACGACACAAAAGATTTTGAAAAATGTGAAACATGTGTAAAATCAAAGTTCAGTAAGAAACCATTTCCATCAGTTAAGAGAAACACTTCATTACTTGAGTTGATTCATTCTGATATATGTGAGTTAAATGGAATCCTTACTTGAGGAGGAAAAAGGTATTTCATCACATTTTGTGATGACTTCAGTAGATATCTACATGTTTATTTGCTGAGATCAAAAGATGAAGCTTTTGATGCATTTAAACGATATAAGGCTGATGTCGAAAATCAACTTGAAAGACACATCAAAATTCTTCGCTCGGACAGAGGCAGAGAATATTTCAACCAAGAGTTTGACACATTCTGCGAAGAGAATGGAATCAAACATGAGAGAACATCACCATACACTCCCCAACAGAATGGTTTGGCTGAAAGAAAGAACCGAACCCTTTGTGAGATTGTCAACTATATGTTGAACCAATCGGGTCAACCAAACAATCTGTGGGGGGAAGCACTATTGACTGCTTGTTATGTTCATAATAGGATTACTAGTCGTGTGATCCCTACAAGCCCTTATGAGTTGTGGAAAGGTATAAAGCCTAACCTAGACTATTTGAAAGTGTGGGGATGTGTTGCTTATTATCAGACTCCCAATCCTAAGCGAACCAAATTGGGAGCATGAGCTAATAAGAGTATATTTATTGGATATGCTCAAAAGAGAAAGGCTTACCGGTTACTAGATATTGATTCAGGTGTTGCTGTGGAATCCAGAGATGTGGAATTCTTTGAGGACAAGGTTTCTAAGGACGAAGGAAACTCTAGTCATACAACACCTACAAGTACCTCTCGAGAAATACTCCCACCTCCTCCTATTGTGGAGGAACCAAGGAGAAGTACTATGGGTAGAACTGAGAAAACCTTTAGAGAAGATTTCTATTCTTATTTGGTCGAAGGAACACAAAAGAAAGTGACGAGAGAGGTCATCTTTTCAATTAATTTGGATGATGATCCTAAGACCTTTACTGAAGCCATGACGTCTCAGGATGCTCCTCTATGGAAGGAAGCAATCAATGACGAAATGGATTCAATTATGGGTAATGGAACTTGGGAGTTAGTTAATCTACCCAAGGGGAGAAGACCTATAAGATCCAAATGGAGATTCAAGAAGAAATATCATCCTGACGGATCCATATCTGCCTATAAAGCAAGGTTGGTTGCAAAGGGCTATAGGCAGCGAGAAGGGATCGATTACTTTGATACCTATGCCCCAGTTGCTAGAATTAGTTCAATTAGAACTCTCATAGCAATATCAGCTTTGAAAGGATTGTACATTCATCAAATGGATGTGAAGACAACCTTTCTGAATGGTTTTCTCAAAGAGGAGATTTACCTGGAGCGACCTGAAGGTTTCGTAATACCTGGACAAGAAAACAAAGTATGTAGACTTGTTAAGTCTTTGTATGGGTTGAAACAAGCTCCCAAACATTGGCATGAAAGATTTGACACCACTGTGACTGCATTTGGTTTTCAGCATAATAGTGCTGACAGGTGTATTTATTCTAAATATATATCTGATTATATAGTAGTTATATGTCTTTATGTTGATGATATGCAGATCATTGGCACTCACCTAGAAGGTATTCTTGAGACGAAGAAATACATGTCCTCGAACTTTAAGATGAAAGATCTTGGAGAAGTTGATATTATTCTTGGTATCAAGGTGAAGAGGACAGGTGGTCAAATTTCTCTGAGTAAATCTCATTACATAGAGAAAATTATGACAAAGTTTCAACATTTGAACATTAAGGAATTCAATACTCCTTTTGATTCAAGTGTAAAACTGAAGGTGAATTCTGGTCGAGCACTGGCTCAACTAGAATATGCTAGTGCAGTAGGAAGTATGATGTATGCTACTCACTGCACGCGACCTGACATCGCATTCGCTGTAAGCAAATTGAGTCAGTACACTGTTAATCCAGAGACGGAGCACTGGAAGGCAGTGGGTAGAGTACTAGGATACCTGAAAAGGACAAGTACTTTTGAGTTGACATATTTGTCATCTAATGGAATACTTGAAGGTTATTCTGATGCCAGCTGGATTGATCACACTAGTGATTCAAAATCAACAAGTGGTTGGATTTATACTCTAGCTGGTGGTGCTATTTCATGGGCAAGCAAGAAACAGACATGCATAGCTCATTCAACGATGGAAGCAGAGCTAATTGCTTTAGCAGCAGCAGGCAAAGAGGCAGAATGGATTCTAGATCTACTTATAGATATTCGTTTGTGGGATATTCTGATGCCTTCAATACCCATGTATTGTGACAGTGAGGCCACACTGTCTAAAGTATATAATGCGGTATATTGTAACGACCTAATTTTCACGTCCAAAAATTTCGTTTTAAAACATTACTTTAGAAAACATTAATAATTAAAAGCATTGTTTGATCAAACCACAACACAACGTAAACCATGTCTAAAAGCCAAATCCTACAACCAATCGAAATATCAGAGTATAAATCCCAGAGAAATCTCGTAAATGCGGAAACCAGTGTGTGTGCATGATGTGCCGCTACCGCGTCGGCTCCTTCCCCTTTGAAGAAGACATACCTGAAACCAAAACTGTAAACTGTAAGCACATAGCTTAGTGAGTTCCCCCATCTTACCACATACCAAACAAACACATAACATACATACTGCCAGACTATTCTGGGGTGCCTGACTACCCGGTACGGCCATTCTAGGTGCCGACTACCCGTGCGGCCATTTTGGGGTGTTGTCCTACCCGTGTCACGCCATTCTGGGGTGCTGACTACCCGTGTCAAGCCATTTTGGGGTGCTGACTACCCGTCGGTCCTGACAACCGATCCTCGGGGACTATTTCATCCCGCTACTACTATTACTATCACATATCAATCATAATATATTATCAGACATATCTGGGGTGTCTGAACTACCCTTCAGTCCTAGCAACCGAACTCAGGGACTGCTCCCCTCCTACTACCTCTAACGCATATAACATAACAAGCCAGCATGCAAACATATCATCACGTACTATCAGACATTTCTGGGGTGTCTGAACTACCCTTCGGTCCTAACAACCGATCTCTACTTCTATCACATATAACATATCATGCTAGCATATAACATATCATGTAGTAGTAAACCTAGATGATATCACAAAGACAATCATCTAACATACGACTCCTACTGGTGGGCTGGCATTGTGGCCGTAGACCCACCGCTACTGGAAGGTAACTCACCTCGAAGTAGCTGTTGATCTGATCGGGAACTGACTGTCTACTGCTGCTGCTGCTGCTCCGCAAATCCTCCGGCTGCAATTTCCACAACATACTCAATCAATCACTGCTAACTGACCTGTGGGTAAAATGACCATTTTACCCCTGACCATGTCATAAATCAAAGTCAGAGTCAACTTTCAGTTGACTCGATTCGCCGAGTTGGCCCTCCAACTCGCCGAGTCACTACCCAGACGATTGAACTGAATCCCGTTTTTACTCGTCGAGTGAAGCGATGACTCGGCGAGTTCTCCTTCTAAACCGATATTCAAGTCCTTCATCCCACTCACCGAGTTATATGAACAACTCGTCGAGTTCATCTTCATCTGATGAACACTTATGCTGCGACTCGCCGAGTTATATGAACAGCTCGCCGAGTCTGTTCTTGATCTAAGGAGATTGCCTTGAACTCGCCGAGTCAGGGCATTGACTCGCCGAGTTCCTCCCTGGATGAGTTCAGCTTCCAACTCACTGAGTCACACCCCGTGACTCACTACATCCACTCGACACAACGAAAAGGGGACAAATCGGAGACTCGCGAGCAGACTCGTCGAGTCAGATGAACGACTCGCCGAGTCGTCGCCATGCAATCACTGAATACGCGATTTTGTTCGATTCCAGTCCATGCCATTTACAGATCTGGGTTCCTAGAGCATGAATGACACGTAAAGTTTCCAACTTTATGTGTAGATACTCACCAATGAGGGATTTAGGGCTCAAAATGCCTCAAAAGGGTAGATCTAGGGTGAACAAGCAACATGGGTCCATAAAGGTAACAGATCTAAGCTCCTGGAGCTCAATCTCGCCTAGATCTAAAGGCCAATCAACCTATTACGCCTTATATTGCACATACAAGTTTTGGGATTGGCTCAAGAATGACTTAAATGAAGTAATAAACATAGAAATAGGGGGAAAAGAGGTTATACCTCAAAGGAACTGCTGAGAGAGCACAAAGATGCTTGGATTCCTTCCCTTCCTCTTGGTCTACTTCCCTTTTTGCCTCAAAACCTTCAAGAACACACAACAATTGCTTCAAACTCTCAATGAACAAGCTTAGAACGAGGGTTGGAAGCTCTGGGGGGAATGGGGGCTAGCTTGTGGCGGATATGTTGTTTAAATAGGGTGCAAACCCCCGAAACTTAGGGCTTCATCCAACAGCGGCGACTCTTCGAGTCCGGAATATGGACTCGCCGAGTCACCAACTTAAACGCGTCCCGGGGTCCCGTCTCTACTCGACGAGTCGGACCTATTACTCGTCGAGTCCAAGCCTAAAAAGGAAAATACTCAAAAAAGATTTACGTACCAGGAACCAGGTGCTACAAATCTCCCCCACTTATTTTAGACTTTGTCCTCGAAGTCTGCTGCTCGATCCTGAAACAGCTCGGGGTAATGCTCCATCATCTCGTCCACCGGCTCCCAAGTCCATTCCGAACACTTGCGGTGCTGCCATTGCACCTTCACTAGCTCCACCCCCTTGTTCCTCAAATCCTTCGACTTCCTGTTGAGGATTGCGACTAGGCGCTCAATGTAATTCAGGTTGTCATCAACCTGAATATCTTCTAACGGCACTATTGTTGAGTCGTCCATTAGGCACTTCCGCAGCTGAGAAACATGGAAAGTGCCGTGGATCTGGCTGAGCTCGACTGGCAGATCTAGTCTATACGCCACCATGCCCACCCGGGCTACAACCCTGAACGGTCCGATGAATCTTGGGCCCAACTTGCCCCGCTTCCTGAATCAAATGACGCCTTTCCAAGGCGACACCTTCAGGAGAACCATATCCCCGACTTGGAACTCCAAGTCGGATCGACGCTTGTCAGCGTAACTTTTCTGCCGACTCTGAGCAGTCTGAAGCCTGCTCCGAACCTGCTGGATCCTCTCGGTCGTCTTGAGCACCACTTCGGTGCTCCCTAGGACTCTCTGGCCTACTTCACCCCAGCATATCGGGGTCCTGCACCTCCGACCGTACAACATCTCGAATGGGGGATGGTCAATACTCGCGTGGTAGCTGTTGTTGTAGGAGAACTCGGCCAAGGGATGATAAGTATCCCAGCTACAACCGAAGTCTAGCACGTACGCCCGCAACATATCCTCCAGAGTCTGGATGCTCCGCTCGCTCTGACCATCCGTCTGCGGGTGAAAGGCGATGCTAAAATGCAAACGAGTGCCCAAATCGTCATGAAATCTCTTCCAAAATCTGGAAGTAAAACGCACTTCCCTGTCCGAGATAACCGATACTGGCACCCCGTGCCGCGCCACGATCTCTCTGATATAGATGTCGGCCAATTTCTTGACCGATATGCTCTCCTGAATCGGGATAAAGTGAGCACTCTTGGTCAATCGATCCACGATGACCCAAATCGAATCCACTCCACGCGCGGTCCTGGGATGCTTCGTGATAAAATCCATCGTGATATCTTCCCATTTCCACAGTGGAATGTCCAACGGCTGCATCTTGCCATGCGGTCTCTGATGTTCGGCCTTGACCTTCCTGCAGGTCAAGCACCGCTCAACGTACCATGCCACATCCTGCTTCATGTAGGGCCACCAATAATCTAGACGAAGATCCCTATACATCTTCGTCGCCCCGGGATGAATAGAGAATCGGGACTTGTGCACCTCCTCCATCAAAATCTGGCGCACGCCTCCGTGATACGGCACCCACACCCTATGGTGTAGTGTCAAAAGTCCTCGGCTATCATAATCGAAGGAGGAAACCTGACCCACCACACGCTCGCTCTTCCGATGCTCCTCCTTGATAGCCTCCTGTTGAGCCTCCCGAATTTGCTCCAATAGGGGAGTCACCACGGTCATCCTCATGCATACGTCCCTGATCGGCGCCGCCTTGTGGCTAAGCGCATCGGCCACCACATTGGCCTTCCCCGGGTGGTAGAGGATCTGGCAATCATAATCCTTCACCACATCCAACCACCGACGCTGCCTCATGTTCAGATTCGGCTGATCCATGAGGTACCTCAAACTCTTGTGGTCCGTGTAAATGGTACATCGAACCTCGTAGAGGTAATGTCGCCAAATCTTGAGGGCAAAAACCACCGCCCCCAACTCCAAATCATGCGTCGGGTAGTTCGCCTCGTGAGGCTTGAGCTGCCTCGAGGCATAGGCAATGACATGCCCCATCTGCATCAATACCGCGCCCAATCCTGAAATGGACGCGTCACAATAAACCACAAAATCCTCTACGCCCTCTGGCAGGGCTAAGATCGGCGCCTCGCACAATCTCTGTCTCAGTGTCTCAAATACAGCTTGCTGCTCGGGTCCCCACCGAAAGACCACGACTTTCTTCGTCAGCCGAGTCAGGGGTACGACTATCTTGGAGAAATCCTGAATAAATCTCTGATAGTAGCCTGCTAATCCCAGGAAACTCCGAATCTCAGATGGAGACTTCGGAACCTCGCATCTCATCACGGCCTCGACCTTGGCCGGATCGACCAGAATCCCGTTCTGGTTGACAAGGTGTCCGAGAAATTGCACCTCGCGCAACCAAAACTCACACTTGGAGAACTTGGCATACAAGCTCTCCCTCCTCAGGGTCTCCAACACCTCTCTCAGATGCTCCTCATGCTCCTCCTAAGTCTTGGAATAAACCAAGATGTCATCGATAAAGACTATCACAGACCGGTCCAGCATCGGTCTGCATACGCGGTTCATGAGGTCCATGAATGCGGCAGGAGCATTGGTGAGCCCAAACGGCATCACCACAAACTCATAGTGGCCATAGCGCGTCCGAAACGTGGTCTTCTGCGTATCCTCCTCCCTGACCCTCATTTGATGATAACCCGAACGCAAATCAATCTTGGAGAACCAAGATGCTCCCTGAAGCTGGTCAAAGAGGTCATCAATCCTCGGGAGCGGGTAACGGTTCTTCACCGTTACCTTGTTCAGCTCCCGGTAATCTATACACATCCGATGCGACCTGTCCTTCTTTTTCACAAACAGAATCGGGGCTCCCCAGGGTGAACTGCTCGGACGAATAAATCCCTTGTCTAGCAGCTCCTGCAGCTGCGTAGACAACTCCTGCATCTCGGGAGGAGCCAACCGATACGGTGCCTTGGCTATCGGAGCCGCACCAGGAACGAGGTCAATCCTGAACTCCACCTGTCGCTCCGGAGGTATCCCAGGTAGCTCCTCCGGGAAAACATCTGCAAAATCTCGAACCACCGGAACCTCTCTCACTGTCACCTTACTCGCCTCCCGGGTATCCATCACATACACGACATATCCTACGCATCCCTATTGAAGGTAGCGCCAAGCCCTCGCTGCTGAACATACAGTGGGTCCACACTGTGGCCTCTCACTATGAATCACTAACTCTCCCCCGCTTGGGGTCCTGACCCGCACTAGCTGCTGCGTGCAATCTATCACCGCCCCATTAGGGCTCAACCAATCCATGCCTTTAATTACCTTGTTCCCGCGCAACGGAATGGGAACCAAGTCTACCAAGTAACGCTCCTCAAACAAACACAGAACGCAATCTCGAAACACCATCGATGCTCGCACCGATCGATCATCAGCAATCTCTACCTCTAAAGGGCAATCTTACTCGCCCGAAGTCTCATGAAACTTCTTGCTAAGCGCAAGAGAAACAAACGATCGGGATACACCCGAGTCGAACAACACCTGAAGTGGGATGTCGTTCACATGGAATGATCCTAATGCATACATATACATACGGAGCACATATCAATATCATAACATCATAAAAATAAAATAGAGCGAAAGAATCATACCCGTCACCACATCAGGTGCGGCGCGTGCCTCCTCGGTAGTCAACTGGAATGCTCGGCTCCTCACCACCGGAGCCTCTGCCTTGCCCTGCCGGCCATCCGTGATCCGTAGGGTCGTTGGAGCTGGCGCCTTCACCGGCGCTGAAACTGTCAACTGGGGGCAATTGGCCTTCTTGTGGCCCCTCTGGTTGCAGTGGAAACACATCAAATCTGATGTCTGAATAACTGTTGTCGGAGCAGTGCAATCCGTGCTAATGTGCCCAGCCTTGCCGCACTTGTAGCAGCCTGATGATCCCAACCTGCACGCCCCCTCGTGCGGCCTGCCGCATTTCCTGCAGCGGCTTGGTCCTGACTGGCCTTTCGGCCTACCATCTGATCCCTTGGGCTTCTTCCCCGAAGACCCTCCTGCCTGTCCCTCCTCTGATTTCCGTTTCCGGATGTGCTCCAAATCTATCTCCCTCTCCCTCGCCCTGGCAATCATAGAGTCCAAGGTAGGGCAAGCCGAAAAGCTAACATGCTCCCGGATTTCAGCTCGTAGCATATCATGATAACGGGTCCTCCTCATATCCTCGTCACCAGCATATAGGGGCACCAACAAAGCCCTCTCCCGGAACTTGGCGGTGATCTCCGCCACAGTCTCCGTCGTCTGTCTCATGTCTAGAAACTCCCTGGCCAGCTGCTGAAGCTCGACAGCCGGTGCAAACTCTGCCCTGAACCTGGTCACAAAGTCTGACCAGGTCATAGCCTCGATAGCTGAGGCTCCCAACGAGTCACCCACTGACTCCCACCAATCCCGGGCTTGGTCCCGTAAACACCCTGCTGCATACCTCACCTTCGACCCCTCGGGGCAGAAGCTAGTCAACTGTGCAGACTCGATGTCTGCAATTCATCGCCTGGCAGCAATGGGGTCTTTCACCTCGTGGAAATCTGGTGCACCACTGCCCCTGAAGTCCTTAAAGGACAGTGTACGAGGACCAGACTGGCCAGATGCCATGTCGCTCCTGAACGCCCTGAGGTAATCCTCCATCAACTCGATGATCCCTTCCTTGATCGACCCGAAGATAATGGGAGTCGACTCAAGGATACCCCTGGTGATCTCTGACGCGATGAACTCGCGTAGTCCCTCATCTACCTGCTCGGAACCTGATCCCGAACCTGACCCCTCTCCTGAACCGCCATCTACCGGCCTCGATCGAAGTACCACCATTCTGCAATACATCACAACAATCATTAGTGATACTGATACTTCCTGAGGGATCACAACTACTTACAAGTTCCCTGGTCTTATCTTGGCCTTCCTTGGTTTGGGTACGGATCCTCTGCTTTCAGTAGTACGGACCCATACTACCTTCCACATCTATCCGTACATTCTTCGAGGACTGCCTCGACTCCACCAGATCCCTTTCACTATGGCTGATCACTACTAGACTCATCTTAGGCTCGCCCTAGGGAAATCTCTGACTCTACTCGTGTTGGGTCAAAATATGGTTTATACTTTACTTTTCTGGGCAATTGTTTTTCTGTAATATTTATGAAATTTTATGGCCTAGTTTACGGCTGAGTTTACGGCCGTAAACACCTTACGGCCATAAACTCATTTACGGCCCATTTGTTTTGTCCGACCCATATTCAAGTATAAATAGAGGTGTTAGGGTGAGGAGTAGAGATTGATGAACTAGAAGGAGTTTACGGCCAGAGAGAATAGAGAGCATTTGGTGTGAATCTTTTGTATCTGGAGCTTTAATTCATATCAATACATACAGAGATTCATAATATTCTTCTTCTCCTTCTCTTCTATTTGATATGACATCATCCGTTTGATTGGGATTCCGCACCATCAAACGGATCTGACTGATACACGGGCAAATTAGGGACTTACAATTGGTATCAGAGCAAGGTTGTATCAGTCAATTTTGTCAGATTTGGAGCATTATTTGATCTTATTTTTGAAATATTTTTGCGTTTTTGGATAGATCTCGCAAAATTAAGGGGGGTTTGTTCTTTGTGTTTTTCATAAAAAAGGGTTTTTGATCGAGTTTTGGAGCTTTAAAGTCGAAAAATCGTTGTTTTTCACATAATTGTTAAAGGGTTTTCGGCCGGAGCTTACTGCCAGAAACAGTTCACGGCCGGAGTTTACAGCCGGAAACTGTTCACGGCCGGCGGCGGAGTTGGTGTTTGCGGCTAGGGCTTCCGAGCTTGCGGCTCGGAGTTTGCGACTCAGTTGGAAGTTCTCGGCTCGGATTACGGCTTGGCGGCTCGGCTCAGAAGCAGCTAGCTGCAGGCGCTTCATTAAAATAAAGGAAAGGGAGGAGCGAAACTGTCGACGCCAGGAATCGAACCCACGACTTCAAGTTCAACAACCAGCGCTTTAGCCAACTCCTCTAGCTGATTACTTATCCTTTTCCTTCGAAAATTAAAATATAATTCGAAAATTTGACACTTTTAACCCAAAAACTCAATTTTTTTTAACTTTAAATTCCTTTTTTTTTTCATCCAAAATTAAAATAATAATAATAAATAAATAAAAATATATAAATTAAATTAAAATTAATAAATAAAATTATATATATATATATATATATATATATATATATATATATATATATATATATATATATATATATATTTTTCTTTTATTTTTAACTTTTGACTTTAAATTTTGACTTTGACTTCCAAGTTTGACATTTGACTTTAAACTTTGACTTTTTCGTTTAACTTTTAAATTTTCAAATTTAGTTTTTCGGTTTGACTTTTAAGTTTGACTTTGATTTTTTTTTTTTAAATTTGACTTTTAAGGTTGTTTTAAAAAAAATATAAAAAATAATAAATTAAAAAAAACGTTTTAAATTTGACGTTTGATTTTTATCTTAGCTTCTAGTTGTTTTTTTTAATTGATTTTAAGGTCTACGAGGGAGTTGAAAATATGAAAGAGAGTCGTCAGGATATCTTAAGACAAAATTTCAACATGTTTGATTATATCCCTGGAGAAACCCTGGAAGCTCAGTTGCAACGATTTACCACACTCACTACTGAGATGAATATTGCTGGGATCTTTTTGACCAAATCTGAGATAAACAAAAAGCTATTGAATTCACTTCCAAAATCGTGGGATATGAATGTAGCTGTCATCAAGAAGACAAAAGATCTCAATCGTCTTAGTATTGCTGAAGTAATTGAAGAGATTGACGCTTTAAAGAGTTATGTAAACCTTCCAGTCAATGAAGTGTCATGTTCTCATTCATGTGAAGTTTCATGTTCTCAATCATGTGAAGATACAATTAAATTTCTTAGGGATCAAATTGATTTATTTAAAAGAGAAGTTGAGGACCTGAGATATGAAGGATATCAACTCAGGAAAGGACAGAAACCCCTGAAGGCTGAATTAGAAGCTAAAACCAAGGACTTTAGGAAACTTCAGGAAGACTATAGTAACAAATGTGAAAACTATGATTATGTAGTCAAACAAAATGCTGAGCTAGTGGATGAAGTTGAATCTTTGAAAGGAAAGTTTGAAACTGCCAAACTTGATGTTAGAAAATATGATTTCTCAAGTGAGGTGGTTGCAAATATGATAGACCAAAGCATGCAGTTTAAAAGGAATCAAAACAAGGGTCTAGGGTATGATAGTGTACCTCCTCCTTTCAATCATAACTACACATCCATCCCTATGACAAAGAACGGAATTGACAGGGAGGCACATCTTCAATATGGAAAACGAGCTGGATTTGTGTCAGGAGGAGTTATTAATTTTGAAGATACTAATGTTGCTACTTCATGTGCAGGTAAAGTAGAAGAAGATGAGAACAAGGAGAACACTATTGAACAAACCGATGACTCCTTGAACTTTGAATCTGTTGCTTCGAACTCAACTGCTTCTGATCAACCTGCAGTAGAAAAATACATGCCACCATTTCAAGCTAAACAGAGTGCTTGTTGCAATTGTGCGTGTGGGAAAAGCAAGAGACAAGGCAAGGATACGCCACCAGGGGCAGGAATAAATAACTTCACAGTGAAGAAAAATACTTTTTTTTCACTGTGGAACACCTGGACACATTGCCAGAAATTGTCCAAATCGCGCATATGTTCCTTACTATGCACAAAGCTGGCAGAACGCACCAAGAGGGAGATACTCCAAAAGAAACTCTTCAAGTTCACGTTCAGACCATGATGACTGGAATGCGCACAAGGCCAAACATCCAACTCCCAAGGCCAAGCATCCAACTCCCAAGGCCAAGAATCTAAATCCCAAAGGCAAGAAGGGAATGTCGGCCAAGAAGTCCAATCCAAGAGATGCTCCCGTGCAGCCAAAATCAAAGTCATCTCAACGGTCGACATCAAGTTCCAAATCAAGTGTTGAGGCACCCATCGGATCGAAAAAGAAATGGGTTAAACCCAACTACAAATGGGTTCCAAAGGCTCAATATCCCAAATCAACTAACGACTATAACGTTTCTACATCTTCTGTTTGCGATAAGTAGGATATGTCATCAGAGAAAGTATTGTGTGTTGATGACAAGGGTCGACCTAGTTTCAAAATGGATTGGATTCCAAAGACCAACTGATCCCGCTCTGTGTTGGAGCAGCTATGGAGACATATCATCAGACTTCGGTTTGTTGGTAGTGGCTGCTCCTGGCATATGATTGGGGACATCTCACAACTGTACAACACTCAGAACATTGTTTGAGAGCATGTGTCCTTTTGCGGGAAAGGAAGAAAAGAAGGGATCACATGGGGTTAGTGCTTAATGATATGAAGAATTTTCAGATCTGTTTTGAGATTATGCGTGCTGTTCTCAGACCTTCTGGATGCAGATTCAATCAATGAATTACGGTTTGCGTCTTCTTCTCTATACTCCTGAGTTTTTCTTAAGCTGATTCGCTTTAAAGACTAATTTTTGTTTTAGGATAGTTTAAATTTGCGCATTTATTTTCGTTTCTCTCCTATGCACAAATTTAGGGGGAGAAATAAAAACAAAACAAAAAATTAGAAAATTTTCAAAAAAATCCAAAAACATTAGAAAATTAGAAAATCAAAAAAATATGGTGTAAATGAAATGTGCTTGAGGGAGATGTTTTGGGAAGTGATATTATCAAGTGATAACAGGCAACCTGAGTCTGCGTAACGTACCCAAAGTTGAAGGGTCTATGCTCTGGTTTGATGCGTCGGTAGGCACGAAAAATTTTAAATGGACTTGACTAGGGAGATTTGAACTTAGGAAATTTATAGACTTGACAAAGCTTGACCTAGTTAGATCCATTCAGCCTGACAATACGACGCTCGGATAGGTTGAGCAGAGAGATATATATGGGAATCTACTCGTCACATTAAATGAACCCGTACTTGGAACCGTGGTTTAACTTTTCCTCGGTGTGCGGATTCTGTCCTTAATTCCGGTTGGATGGGCGACTGGTAAATTCCGATAAATTAGGTCTGTAGAATATCATTTTCTTTCTTTCCGTCTGTTAGTCATATGTTGTCTCCTTTGCGTGACTTCCAATCCGACCTGGTACACAACATATGCAACTCTATTTCTCTGCAGGATATATATATATATATATATATATATATATATATATATATATATATATATATATATATATATATATATATATATATATATGTGTGTGTGTGTGTGTGTGTGAAATCCTTCTCATCTGTTAGCCATATGCTATCTCCTTTGCGCGACTTCTAATCCGACCTGGTACACAGCATATGCAACCTTCTTCTTCTCAACCCCTCTGGAGTTGTTAGCAATAGAATTCTGAATCTCTTCTCTCTCTGAATGGTTGTCTGCTCACCCGGTGTAAGGAGTACTCTGGAAGTTCTTGATGGCTGGGGCATATCAGGAAGCGGGAAACACGTTCCAGTACACTTAAAATTGAACACATACAGATTGTCTATAGATCTCGCTGCTCAATTTAGGTGGACAACAATATCCCTGGTCGTCGTCAGATGAATGGACCTTAAGATATAGTATCTAAGAAATTAGGACCAGATATAAATTTTAGGTTTTTAAGTTCATCATCTCTTGTAACAAATAGTATGTCCTAAATCTATCACAAATTTTTCGTGTTTAAGTGGACCACAATGCCAACGATCGACCAGACAAAGATGTGAATATGGAAGGTACCGACAAGTGGATAAAGGCTGTCTAAAAACTTTGATCCCAAATCACTTTTAAAGTTAGATATCATTTTTATTTTTGTTAAATTTGTCATAGTTTCTTCTAATTTAAATATTAGGGGAGAATTAAAAATTAAAAATAATGAAAAAAAATAAAAAAATAAAAAAATTCAAAAATCAAAGAAAAATAAAAAAAAATTAAAAATCCAAAAATAGTGTTATTTCTGTTTTATTTCTTGTTCAGAAAAATCAAAAATCCAAAAATATTTTTGTTTCTATTTTAATTTGTGTGCTAAGTTTTCTTTTAGTTTTGTTTTTGTCTTGAATAGTGATTTCAGGTATAGATAAGACTCATGGAGTTTGTGCTGAAGATTTCTAAGCCAAAGCCTCATCCGTGAGCATCGAAGAATTCTCATTCGAAGGAGCAAGAAATGAAGATTATTCTTTCGACATTCAATCTTTCAGCCCTAGAAGCAAGGTGAAGCTGAAATTGAAGAATATGTGACGGATTGCATTGAAGCCTCCTCAATTAGTCTGCTGCTATCTTTGTACCTGCTGAAGTGATCCAGAAGATTTGTTCTCTCTGAAGATTCTCAAGTTAAAAGCACTATCTTTCAAGAATCAGTACGTAAAATCTCCTCACCCAACGTGCGTTCAATGCCAAATTCTGAAGAAATGCCCAACTGCTCAAGATGAAGTCAATTATTGAAGATTCATCAAGTTCATCTTGAAGTCGTGAAGAATTCGAAGATTAAAGCTGAAGCCAAAGCTCCCAATGAAGATTATCAAGAAAGCCAGCTACTTTTTAGGGGGAGGTTGTTGGGTCATTAAGAAAACAAAGCTATAAACCAAGGGGGAGATTGTTGGGTCAAAATATGGTTTATACTTTACTTTTCTGGGCAATTGTTTTTCTGTAATATTTATGAATTTTTATGGCCTAGTTTACGGCTGAGTTTACGGCCGTAAACACCTTACGGCCGTAAACTCATTTACGGCCTATTTGTTTTTTCCGGCCCATATTCAAGTATAAATAGAGGTGTTAGGGTGAGGAGTAGAGATTGATGAACTAGAAGGAGTTTACGGCCAGAGAGAATAGAGAGCATTTTGTGTGAATCTTTTGTATCTGGAGCTTTAATTCATATCAATACATACAAAGATTCATAATATTCTTCTTCTCCTTCTCTTCTATTTGATCTGATATCATCCGTTTGATTGGATTCCGCACCATCAAACGGATCTGACTGATACACGGGCAAATTAGGGACTTACAACTCGATCCAGTCCTCAGCTGCTACAGACCCCCTTGTAATGCCAATTAGCCATACCCCGAATACCATCACATGTGACGAGGCTCAGATAATCCTTTGAGTACCCAACTCGTCCCTACAACGGTTGGACTCAAACAAGAGCTGGGCAGTAGGATCAAATCCGGTACTCTAAGATTATTCAACCCTGATCACATGTGACGTGACGTATTTGCCTAATGGCTAATTCCGATTATTCAGAGTCCCACATAGCACGAAGCAAGCAGCATTCAGACAAGGGTAACAATCTCAATCAACTCTATCTGCTTACAGGAACTGTACTAGCATAAAGTGCTAAGCTCATACTATCAGGCATAACCTAATCAGGCTATCCTACTTGCTGTCTAATCAATAACTAGCATGCAATTCTCATACAACTGAACACATAAAGCAGGCACATAAGGCATCACTCCTAGATCCTTAGTCCTATTCTAGCATACTGTTCTACAAAAGCTGATATACATAACATAAACTTGTATGAGTACTTTGGGGAATACTTACTTAAGCTCGGCCGGTCACGCACATCACACACTTCGTTCTTTCTCGAAACTCTTTTCTCAATTTTTTTAGAAAACATTTCCTTTTAGAAAATCTTTTAATCCCTCGATTTGAGTTCAGACACCCCGAAGGTGTGTCCGAATCCCTCAAACCAGGGCTCTGATACCAACTTGTAACGACCCAATTTTCACGTCCAAAAATTTCGTTTTAAAACATTACTTTAGAAAACATTAATAATTAAAAGCATTGTTTGATCAAACCACAACACAACATAAACCATGTCTAAAAGCCAAATCATACAACCAATCGAAATATTAGAGTATAAATCCCAGAGAAATCTCGTAAATGCGGAAACCAGTGTGTGTGCATGATGTGCCGCTACGGCGCCGACTCCTTCCCCTTTGAAGAAGAGGTACCTGAAACCAAAACTATAAACTGTAAGCACAAAGCTTAGTGAGTTCCCCCATCGTACCACATACCAAACAAACACATAACATACATACTGCCAGGCTATTCTGGGGTGCCTGACTACCCGATACGGCCATTCTGGGGTGCCGACTACCCGTGCGGCCATTCTGGGGTGCCGTCCTACCCGTGTCATGCCATTCTGGGGTGCTGACTACCCGTGTCAAGCCATTCTGGGGTGCTGACTACCCGTCGGTCCTGACAACCGATCCTCGGGGACTATTTCATCCCCTACTGCTATTATTATCACATATCAATCATAATATATTATCAGACATATCTGGGGTGTCTGAACTACCCTTCAGTCCTAGCAACCGAACTCAGGGACTGCTCCCCTCCTACTACCTCTAATGCATATAACGTAATAAGCCAGCATGCAAATATATCATCACGTACTATCAGACATTTCTAGGGTGTCTGAACTACCCTTCGGTCCTAACAACCGATCTCTACTTCTATCACATATAACATATCATGCTAGCATATAACATATCAGGTAGTAGTAAACCTAGATGATATTACAAAGACAATCATCTAACATATGACTCCTACTGGTAGGTCGACATTGTGGCCGTAGACCCAGCGCTACTGGAAGGTAACTCACCTCGAAGTAGCTGCTGATCTGATCGGGAACTGACTGTCTACTGCTGCTGCTGCTGCTCCGGAAATCCTCCGGCTACAATTTCCACAACATACTCAATCAATCACTGCTAACTGACCTCTATGTAAAATGACCATTTTACCCCTGACCATGTCATAAGTCAAAGTCAGAGTCAACTTTCAGTTGACTCGACTCGCCGAGTTGTCCCTCCAACTCGCCGAGTCCCTACCCAGACGATTGACCTGAATCCCGTTTCTACTCGTCGAGTTAGGCGATGACTTGACGAGTTCTCCTTCTAAACCGATATTCAAGTCCTTCATCCCACTCGCCGAGTTGTATGAACAACTCGTCGAGTTCATCTTCATCTGATGAACACTTATGCTGCGACTCGCCGAGTTGTATGAACAACTCGCCGAGTCTGTTCTTGATCTAATGAGATTGCCTTGAAGTCGCCGAGTCAGGGCATTGACTCGCCGAGTTCCTCCATGGATGAGTTCAGCTTCCAACTCACTGAGTCACACCCCGTGACTCACTACATCCACTCGACACAACGAAAAGGGGACAACTCGGAGACTCGCGAGCAGACTCGCCGAGTCAGATGAACGACTCGCCGAGTCGTCGCCATGCAATCACTGAATACGTGATTTTGCTCGATTCCAGTCCATGTTATTTACAGATCTAGGTTCCTAGAGCATGAATAACACGTAAAGTTTCCAACTTTACATGTAGATACTCACCAATGAGGGATTTAGGGCTTAAAGTGCCTCAAAAGGGTAGATCTATGGTGAATAACCAACATGGGTCCATAAAGGTAACATATCTGAGCTCCTGGAGCTCAATCTCGCCTAGATATAAAAGCCAATCAACCTATTACGCCTTATATTGGACATACAAGTTTGGGGATTGGCTCAAGAATGACTTAAATGAAGTAATAAGCATAGAAACAGGGGGAAAACGGGTTATACCTCAAAGGAACTGCTGAGAGAGCACAAAGATGCTTGGATTCCTTCCCTTCCTCTTGGTCTACTTCCCTTTTTGCCTCAAAACCTTCAAGAACACACAACAATTGCTTCAAACTCTCAATGAACAAGCTTAGAACGAGGGTTGGAAGCTCTGGGGGGGAATGGGGGCTGGCTTGGGGCGGATATGTTGTTTAAATAGGGTGCAAACCCCTGAAACTTAGGGTTTCATCCAACAACGACGACTCGTCGAGTCTGGAATATGGACTCGCCGAATCACCAACTTAAACGCGTCTCGGGGTCCCGTCTCTACTCGACGAGTCGGACCTATGACTCGTCGAGTCCAAGGCTAAAAAGGAAAATACTCAAATAAGATTTATGTACTAGGAACCAGGTGCTACATATATAATGGGAAGTCTAGACATGTAGGTCTGTGTCACAATTTTGTAAGACAACTAATTGAAAGTGGTACCATCAAGGTTGTCTATGTCAAGACAAGTAGGAACTTGGCAGATCCGTTTACCAAACCTTTGACGAGAGATTTGGTTACATCTACCACGAGAGTCATGGGTCTAAAACCACAATAGAATCGTTTAGTGATGGAAACCTAACTTGTCATTAGTGCTCCTAATTTTTCAAGTTTAAAGGGTAACAACGAAATCACTAACGATAGAAGGTACTATCATTCATGATAGATCCATGTGAGGTAGGACAGTACGTCGTTGCCGAGAATGAGGTTGAGTTACGACTCTTAACATAGTTTTGGAGACATCTAAGCAACAAAGATGTTGTAAAACTTTGCCTATATGATCTAGAGGTGGTGCCGCCTCAAGTGAAGATTAGTGGTTTATCTTCTAAAGGGTCGTGACACAAATATGACTTGTGATGTGTGGGGGTAAACCGGAGAGGTCATTAAGGTTCATGGTTTAAACCTATAAGGATACCATTGAATCCGCCTCTTCTTGTTTGTTCTCATTAGACTAGGTTTTAATCTTCGTGACACCCGAGTGACATCATCTGTCTGAGTGAAAGGAAACTTACCAACTTGGTGGGGGATTGTTGGAACTTTATATATAAAGGAGTTGCAAGTTGGCAATTTCCTTTGTATCCCAATTTGGTGGGGGGAAGAAACTTTTGTGGGTTTATAAGCCTATTCCCTTGGTAAGCCTTCAAAGGTTTTAGTGGATCAAAGGAATGGGCCAAGCCCACGCGCGCCCCTAGCCTAGCATAGCACTAGCCGACGCCGCGAGTGCGCGAAATGGCGCGATTTAGGCGCACTTTGCACTTCGCACGACGCATCAGTCGCTGGGAGCTGAGGAGCTTTTATTTTTGATGGGTTCGGGTCAAGCTGGTTTGACCGATCCGGTCAAATGGTTGACCGTCGTTGACTTCGTAGAGGCCAAGTCAGGGTATTCTAGAAGGATCAGGAAACGGCTTGCTTGGAGAGCAAGCTGTCGCCCTAGGGTTTCTGGGGCCGGCCTATGGGGGCCTGTTTGATGCCTTCTAGGGTTACAATACCTATAAATACATCTCCCTAGGAGCTGCATGGTTCGGGTCAAGCCAGTTTGACCGATCCGGTCAAATGGTTGACCGTCATTGAGTTTGTGGAGGCCAAGTCAGGGTATTCTAGAAGGATCAGGAAACGGCTTGCTTGGAGAGCAAGCTGTCGCCCTAAGGTTTCTGGGGCCGAACTATGGGGGCCCGTTTGATGCCTTCTAGGGTTACAATACCTATAAATACAGCTCCCTAGGAGCTGCATGATCACCTCACGAACTCTGAAAGCTCTCACCCTCTCTCTGCGTTTTTTCTCTTCTAGTTTCCGAGTAGTCGCTTTGTGTTTGTCGATTTCTAGTGCTGTTGGAATATCGATCAAGCTACATTAAATCCTGGGGTTTTACTCTGTTGCTTAGAGCCAGTACAAGCGAAGTGAAAACCTTTAAGGACATGAGTCGGATCCGTGCAGTTGCTTCAAGATCAAGATCAGCAATCAACAGGTCGGTTTTTACTTTTATGTTTTTTTTTTAATTCGTCCAATAACAGGACAGTCTTCTTCTACCTTTCTTATAATCAGATCTAATCGAGAAGGATAGATCTGATTTCTAGACGAAACTTGGTAAATATAATAATAATAATAATTGAATCTATTATTCGCAACTAATCGACATATAATTCTCAATATTGTTTGTCGGTTTCCTTGTGCGTCTATTAGTTTGTTTTAAACAATAAGGAGAAGCAATAGGAAAAGGAGTGTAATCAATATTGAATGAAGTTTATGCAGACTGAAAGCTTAGTGTTTGCAGTTCCTAAACAGTTTTTTGATTTGTAATATACATCAAAAACTTCATAAACCATCCGACAATGCCACAATAATTTTCTTGTAATGTTCTCCAGTCACAACCTGGTTCAATATCACATAACCAAGCACATTGAGATTGACGTATATTTTGTTCACTACAAAGTCACGACGGTTCAAAGTGTTGCATGCTTGTATTTTGCTCAATATGCCGATATATTCAAGAAATACCTACCTTCCACCTTCTTTGTTGACTTTTGGTCCAACTCGATTGTTCAGAATCATCATCGCTTCAAACTACATGGGTGTTAGTATAGGATTTATAATTATTGTGTTTTACCATGAATGTAAGTGGCCCTATTTGTATTGTCCATTGCGTTACGTTTGTATCATTACTATAATATTTTCAAATAATGAGAAATGAGCATTATAAAAACACTATATCATCCTTTGTTATATAATTAACAATTAATTTCAAGATTATATATTTTAGTTAGTTTTACAAATACTAAGAATTGTTGTGGATTGATCATATGATTAGGTGCTTTGACATTCTTGTAGCCACACCTTTGCATGCGCTGGGCTTTCTGTTGCATAGAATTTTGTTGGTGCACCATACTCTTTTCTCTAATTTCAAATACTTCATTTTCAATAAATCACTAGGCATTTTCAAATTTCAAGGACTGTTTCGAAGTTAATATTTATATCATTTTTCAAAAGTCTCCGCTACATAAAAAAGTAATTACAATTCAACTTTGCAAGTTCATAGTAAACCAATAACCATAAATAATATAAAATCGACTGGACACGAATAGAAAACTGTTGGATAATACAAATAGAATATGACTTATGTTGTAATGTTTTTCATGTACTATAACAGTTGAAAAAATATATACACTCAAATTATAAGTTTCTATATAAATTTTAATGTCTTTTAAGACGTACAAACCAAATTGTAACTAAAACAGAAAGCTCGGCGCATAATTAGATCCATAACAAAATTCTATTTAAACAAGTTTAACTATTTAATAAAACAAAAAAGAAATACTATTTATTACTTCATTTACGATCATAAACTGTTAATGATTTTCTGTTGTATTTATAAATGTTGTATTGTAGAATATAAGTCCCTCTTTGCAAGAAGTTAGCAGCCAGCTTTATACCAAAGTTGTTTCTGGTTTACTCAAATCAGCTACAAACTTCATTCATCCTTTTCACTTAGACTTTGCGGCATCTAACACAGGGGTGGAGCCAGGATTTAAAGATAAGGGGGCTTATATATAATTTTTATAAAAAAAAATTCGAATAACATAATCGAGTATGTAAAATTGAAAGAGAAACTGATAAAGAAAAAAAAATCGTCTAAATATGAATTGTATCAATCTTTGCAAGAACCAATCTTCAAAAGTTTTCAAACGATCATAAGCACCGATTCTCATACATTAACATGTTATTATTAAAAGAACGACTTAGAACATAGATACATATGATATTATGTTCAAATTAGAAGAATAAAAATAAAAAATTTGTAAAAGTATAACTAATAGTACCTTTCTCACTTTAAGTTGTGCCCGTCTTTACTTCATAGAAGAAAAATCATCTATAAGTTTATCTGTGGAAAATGTATCAGCAATCTCCCTCTCAATGTTAATAAGCATACAACTTTTAAGAAAATCATCATTCATGGTATTCCAAAGTCGCGTTTTCACGATTTTCATTGCTCAGAATGCTCTTTCAGATGTCGCAGTAGAAACAAGAAGCGTCAATATAATGCGAATCAATCTATCAAACAAAGGATAAGTACCAGCCTTTACAGTTTCATGTAGACCTCTGAATTTTTCAATTGTGGGTGATTGCGCACATCTAACTCATAATGTCATAACTCAAGTTTCAACAAATGAATTTCGTGCTCTGTAAAGTCCAAAGGATAATAAGTTGTTGCCAATTTACATATATCTTCAACATTCAAGGACTTTTTTGGATCTAGTGCAACACTGAGACGGAGAAGCTCTGTTACAGACTCATTAAATCTAGAATTCAACTCTTATAACCGACTGTCAATAGCAGCAATAAACAATTCAACTCGGTAGTGATGCTCTGCAGTGATATTTTCTTTATCACGGCGTGTCCGAATTACATATTTGTAAGTCTCATTCATATCAGGGACCAAAATGTCACTTCTTTTACAAAAACAAACCACTTGATCCAAAAGTGATTGCCAACCTTCATCTCTCAGTTTTTGAAGCAATATTTTTGTTGTGGAAACCAAGGCCAATGCATTAATAACATCTATAGATTTTTGTTGTAAGGATTGGCAAAGCTTGTCAGTTATCCACATTATATCTTTCATCATATGCAAAACAATGACAAAATCAAATGACATTGCATGTTTAAGTGCAAATATTGCATCACCTTTTTGAGAAGATGTAGAACCTTTTGTAGCAATGTCAGTCAACACTACACAAGATGGACCAAAAAGTCTCATCAAACTACATATTGATTTAAAATGAGAACTCCACCTAGTATCTCTAGGTCTTTGTAGTGTTCGTATTTGATTTTTTCCTTTTCCACTCTCAATCTCATCAACCTCAATTAAATAAGAAATTTCAGCAATCTGAGCATCTTGCAATTGATCATGACGCTTGGAAGAAGAAGTTATGACATTAACTATAAAGTTTAAAGTTTTGAAGATGTTATGTACCTCGGTCACATCTTTAGACATTGCAACTTGAGCCAATTGTAATTGATGAGCAAAACAATGTATGTAATAAGCATAAGGGCATTCCTTTAATAATAAATCTTGCAACCCATTCCATTCTCCACGCATGTTACTAGCTCCATCATATCCTTGACCCCGAATATCTTGGACACTAAGTTTATGATAAGACAATGAGCACATTATCTCATTTTTCAAGGTCGATGAAGTTATATCTTTGACATGAATCAAATCCAAAAATCTTTCTTTGACATTTCCATCTCGGTCAACAAATCTCACAACAATAGCCATTTGTTCTTTCTTAGATTCATCTTGAGACTCGTCAACTATCAAACAAAATTTTGCAGTCCTGATTTCATCATGAGTTGCTTTTTGTACATTGGTAGCTAAAACATGCAATATTTCTTTTTGGAAATCCGGTGATGTGTACTTTGCATTTTGAGGAGCATTTTCTAACACAACATCATCAATAGTCTTGTTATAAGAAGCAAGCAACTTTATAAGTTCAAGGAAATTTCCTTGATTTTTTGAGTCAGGTCCCTCATCATGACCTCTTAAAGCACATGCTTGAAATGTAAGCCATTTGATAGCCTCAATAGAAACTTTAAGACGTAATCTATTATCCATAACTTGTTGAGTTGTTTGTTTCTCTATCACATTCTCTATGTGACACAACTTGTTTTTTAAACCTTCATAGCATTTGATAGAAAAATTATGTGCTGAGGCCGGGGTCTTACCTTCATGGACGATGAAAGCACAATCTTTTCCACAATTCACTTTTTCCATTTATTAAACCCCGCGACGGTAAATGTATCTGACCCGACTCGTCCAATAGGTTTCTTATTGAAAAGAAAGCAAGGGAAACAAAATGCAACATCCTTTTTCTCAAAATATTCCAACCATCAAAATTTTTTAAACCAAACTTGTTGAAAACTACGCATAGAACCATTTGGACTTGAAGGATACTTTGATTTTTGAATTTGGTATGGTCCAAGTTTAATATATAATCGTCTAATCTCATCACGTTGGTGACTTGGATAGCTTGAGATTAAACGTTGTTCTCCGGGATCACGAATCAAAGAATCTTAGTTTACCTCTCTTGAATTTGAAACATCATTTTTTTCAGGTTCAACATTAACAGGCTCTTCCATATTGCTATTTCTTTCAGGTTGTGGGTCATTAGCATCTTCTTGTGGTTTGAAAAAAAGAATCAATTGTTCTTTTTTTGCTCATGGTTTACCCTATAATTATAAAAATTAACAAACCAATTAACCAATCATAATATTATCATTAATTACGAATTATACTATTCAAAATAAATATTAATCACAAGTTACAAATGTTAGATATAACTATTTGAATCATAGTTAAGATGGAAATCGAAAAATATAAAGCAACCAATTACCTTGAGAGTGCCAATGAATTAAATTGTAATTGATGCTCTCCTTTGAAGTAACTGCCGAATAATTAAACTGTAATTGATATTCTCCCTTTGAAGTAATTGCCGGCAGCGATGAATTCTAAATTGACGTCTCCTAAATTGTGGTAAGTGATGTATTTTGTATCTTTATTAAATTAAATGGGCTATAGGAAGGGCATGGGCTTAAATTGAATTTTATTTTGGGCTAAAAACAATATATATATATATATATATATATATATATATATATATATATATATATATATATATATATATATTTCTATTTATTAGTATATAATGGAAGTAAAGGAGGTGGGGGGGGGGGGGGGGGGGGGGGAGCACACCTGCTAGCCCCTGTGTTGCCTCCTCCCTTGATCTAACACGCGGTGCGTGGTGCCTACGTGGCTGGCACTATAAAACGCATACACCACCCCTCACCTTTTGTGGCATGGTGATTTGTTACCATCTCAGAGTTGCCCACTTCACACACATGGGGCGTGCTCTGAGATGGTGTTGCAGTGGTGGAAGTTGGGTGTGTAAGGCGGAAAGTAGAGGCTATACCCCACAACCTTAGGTTCTGTAGGCTCAGTTCAGGTCCCCTAAAACTCACACTCACACACACTAAAAAACTCACGTACGTAATGTTAGATAGTGTACTTACTGCTTGAACCACTATCATTGATCTTACTTTTTAAATTAAATTAGAAACAAATTAACAAACTAGCTATTAAGGCTAATCGGAGTGGAGTCACTATTGTTTTTGGCTATTGTTTTCTTTTTTTCGTTTTTTTCCTCCAAAATCATATCTATTAAAATATCATGCTATCATTCATTATCTTTTTTTATGCTACACTGGTTAAGCCTACGTGCCAAAATGGTAGGAGTGTTACCACACCCTCCAACCTAAATAAGACATTAAGAAAAGAATAGTTAAGCATCAAAACCCACGTTCAGCTTCTACTTTTCTCGTCAACCAAGACCAAGTTTCTGTTGATCCGAATCTACCTATGACACGTGATCAACGACCCGCTCGCCCATTGACTCGTTAAATAAACCGATTAACCCAACAGGTTCATCCCTAAAAACAATAAACACAATAAGTTAGAACTTTTTATAAATAAGATTAACATATTTTTTATTATTTCTAATGATTATTACAAGTTCATTGTTTGTCCATTTACAAATCGAGATGATGCAGATTGTTAGTTTTTCATTGTTTGTCCTATTCACCGGTCCAAGTTAACATTTTCCGGAGATCTTATATGTGACGTTGTTGATCTTAGAGGCAGGACTGTCGATATGTACCTCCTCGTTACGGTACCCTGTCTTAATGAGATCCTCAAAGTCTAATGTTGCTACTTTTGTTATATACTATACTTAACAGAATTAGTGCTAAACTGCTAATATAAATTATCGAGAAAAATAACTAAGTTATCATGTAATTTTAGATATCACTGAATTAGAAAACAAACTAATTAACACCGCCTTTTAAGAGGAATGAACGAAACACATATCCTCATATATAATCTATTATGTTGATTACTAGAATAATTGCATACACCATAGATCTTAAAATCCGTTGCTAAAATTGTAAGTTACAATATGCTAAGTTTTACATGAAGAAGAATTATCTTATATATTATTTAAATAATTTCTGCATAGAAAATATGTAACTGGATATTGATTCCGTTTCTGCTATAAAATCACCCATACAAAGAATAATTAAAATTGAATTCTTTATCTTAAAAAACAATTAACTAATAATACTCAAAACTCTAGCCTCTGGTATACTTTGAAGAGCAGGCCTCCAGTAACTCCCACAATTTCGATTCACTTGCCTGCTTCTTTGAATCTGTAATCTCTTTATCTCCTTCAACCTTCGTTCTAATGGATTTGAAACTGATGATCTCATTAATGGTCGGATATTCACATGATTCCCAACATTGTCAGTTTTCTTCACAGCTTGTTCAAGAATTTTCTGCAGTTGATGTCTTTTCATCAGGATTTTCATCCTCACCACTCCATCTTTTCCTACTGTCCGTGAAACTACTCCTCCCGGAACCCCTGTGACATTAAGAACTTTGAGATTTGTAGTAGCCATTTGATTTCTCGACCTTGCAATATGAGATGAAAATATCGATTCTATTTTGTTTAGATATTGGATATAAATAGTTATGTTTATGTGCCAATGAATTGCATGGTTTATATAGGTGTGTGATGTACCTATAAACCTATAAAGTCTAATAAATAAATAAAAACACAGCACATTAGAGTTGGTTGATCAAATGAAATCAAGAATGTCAGACACATTAACTGTACAATTATTAAAAAAATGAAGTTGTTAGTTATTTGGCATTGGCATTTAAATTTTTTCGACCTTTAAGCATTATACTTTAGCCAAACTGTCCTTGCCTGAAATATTATTATTAATGTAATTGTTCGTTATTTTACAATGGTGTTTGATTGAATTTTGTTCAACAACATATTAATTTAAATGGTTTGATTTCCGTTAGAATAAAGAATTATTTGCAACAAAAAACAGAGGGACAGATATTTTCATCTTTTTCACATAATACCAATATATATTTTTTTATCACACTACTAGAAACTTGAGTTTCAGCTACGGATTTAGAGAGGGATTAAATCTGTAGCAAATTTTAGGCTTATAGAGAGGGAATTACGAGAGATCTGCGATGGTTTGAACAATTATTTTATTTATTCAACATTTAGCATATTAGAGAGTGTTTAGCTAGGGATCAGCTACAGATCTCACAAATCGGTGGAAAATGAAGGCATTTGGTGAGGGTTCAACGAGGGAAAGAAAACGGGCGACTTTTTGGCCATTTGGGCGAGAGAATGCCGAAGGAGCATACGCACGTTATGTTTTTATAATTGACGATCCCACACTGAAATTGACGCTCCGATTCCAGTTCCGCGAAGTTTGTGTGAGTTTCCTTCCGTCCCCAATCAGATTTGTCACTCCAATTGAACATGATCTCACCCAAATCTGAAATTGACGACACTCTCGAGTTGCAACTTGCTTAACCTAATCTCACCCTTTCTGTTCAAACAGATGACGACACCACGGACCATTGCAGCTTCCGATTCCGACAGCCTCCACATTTTTAAAATCTAACATTATTCTTTGTTAACTTCCGATTCAGGTATATCTCTTGATTTTATTTGCTTTAGTCATATATTAGGTTAGGTTTGGTTCAGTTGCACAATATATTACGTTAGGGTTTAATTTCTCCATTTTTTTTTTCCTTTTTCAACTGTTATTCTTCTTATGGTTTGGTGGTGTTTGGTGTTTGGATGTCCTCCTTCTGGGTTCTGGCTTCATATCAAGTATTCTTCATGTGCATCTAGTCTATTGTTAGATTATGAGACCTATGAGTTTATATTGTTTGCAAAACCTGTAAATCCATGTGTTTTCCATGGAAAGGCTATTGATTTTTACTGATCGATGGGTTCTACCTCTTAGTTATGAATGATATAAATGTAAATTGGAGCAGATTCTGGTCTTTATCTGATTTTTCTTCCTACTACCTTAAGAGCATCTGTTCGCTTGGTTGATTGTGCCCACGATGTGAAGCTTATATTTGTGTATATTATAACACTCTCCATATCAAAACCAGCAATGAACAAATGGATCTAGCTGCACAAGTAGGTGCAACATAATATTATTTTATTGCTGTTGAATTAGAGTTGTTGATGATATCTTTCAAAGTTAGCTTTTAGAAAAGGTAAATTCTAAAATCACCAGGGATTAAGTTGTGTGATTGTTTTGGACGAGAGCATTCTCATTAACACCATAATCTACTACATTGTTTGATATTGTGTATTTTGATTTCAATGATAATTCATTTGGTCAAATGCAAAAGGGTTAAATGTAAGAAATAGCAAACTAATTTCATTAATCTTTTTATTATAGCATTGTAGTTTCATTTGTTCTCTATTAAAACATGTTAGTATTGTATTGATGTCTATATGATTCTAAAATCTAAATGGGTTGTCTCCAATTGATGGCCTTCATGTGTGGAACACACAGTCCTTAATTTCCATGAAATTTGAGCCTAAAACTAAAAGACAAAATTAAAGATCAAGAGTTATAATAAACAGCCCCAGTCCCAAGTAAGACTGATCAAAGACTTGAAAGTTTATGAACCCGAGAAGATATCTAGTTTAGTTGATGGGTAGGCTAATTACTAATTATTTAATATGTTCTTCTAACATGTATCATAGAGAGCAAAATGAAAGTTATATTGAGTATACTTCCATGTATTTTTAAATTTAATACATGTAAGAAGAAAATAATTTGTCATATCATAATGAGCATCACAATTAAGGCTTAATTATGTATGTACATACAAGAAGCACAATATAACTTAATCATCTTAATAATTAAAACATCATTAAACTTTCACAATTATTTACATCTAATAAACGAGCAAAAATAAGTTTTTATATAATAATACTCATATCAGTTAAGAACTAGTTATAGACATACATATATGAAGCAGAATCTATGTTTGGCTTTTCTATTTTCTAACCATTACCCCTAGACACCAATGCATGGATCTTTGCTCTATTTTGGTAACATGATTTTAGAAAGGTTCACATAGTTTGTGTAAGAAACTTACTTGAAGAGAAAGATCATAAGCCCCTCTGCGTTTTTTTTTTCTCCCTATGGTTTCATTTTGTTTTGGAATTATATGGTAAAATGACGAATTTGCCCTAAATTTTGTATTTTAATAGAAATTTGATAAGGGCCTAAGGGGGGATAAGATGGTCATTATGCTTGTTATTTTGTTTTGGAATTATATGCTTAGGTCCATGGAATTTACATTTTGCCATTACGATTTTTTATTAGAGCATATCTAATCTTGGTAAAATTATTGCACTTTCACAAATGAAAACATTTATAGTTTTCAATCATTACTGCATTTTCAAAAATTTAATCATTTATGCCATTGTACTTTTAGTTTTTAATTATTTTAAAGTTTTGAAATTTTAAATGTATTTTTTTTCAATGCATTTTAATTTCAAAAAATCTTCAAGTTTAGTGCTCTAAGTTAAAAAATCAACACATTTTTAGCATTGTACTTTTAGTTTCAATATGTTATTCAAAAATTCAAATTTTCTTTCATATCAAGGATTTTTACTTTTAAAAATCAACCCATTTTAACATTGTACTTTTCAATCATTATTAGATATTAAAATTTTTAACAAATATCGCACTGTAATTTTAATTCTTATTTCTTTTAAAGCTGTGTAATTTTTAAAAGTTCTTTTTTCAATGTAATTTTAAAACTGTTTTTTTTTCAATGCGTTTTTATTCGAAAAATCTTCCAATTTGTCATTCCACTTTTCCTATTATTAAGACACTGAATTATCAAAAATGAATCCATTTTAACATTGTACTTTTAGGTTTCATTCTGTTATTGAAACATCCAACTTTTATTTCATATCAAGGCCTTTTACTTTAAGAAATCTACCATTTATAGCATTGGACTTTCAGTTTTTTTCTTTTCCTTTTTTTTTAAATTGTATATTGCATTTTCAGAAATCAAACTATTTATAGCATTTTACTTTTAGTACTCAAGTCTTTTAATGTATTGTCTTCTTTTTAAAGCTTTTTATAAATGCCTTTTCTTTGAAAAATCTTCCAATTTAGTACCCAGCTTTAGTTTTCTTATTATTAGCACATTGTATTTTCAAAAATCAACCCATTTTAGTTAAGAAATCTACTTTTCTTCTTTACTTCAGGAGCAACTATCTGTTTTGTATAAACTTCAGACTCACACAGAAGGACCCAATGAATGAGGCACGAAATATGAAACACGTGGAATGCCTGCATCATTGTTGTATAGTATTACATTCAATAACAAAAGATATGCAAATGACACTTTAGGTCCCTATAGTTTTAATTTTCTGGAATTATTTTCTGTAGTTTTTAATTTGCATGAATTACATTTCTGGTCCCTGTAGCTTTAAATTTCAGGAATTACACTGTCACTATGAAAGTGGGAAATAAGCAAAAGACACTTTTGGTTCGTATAGTTTTAGTTTTCCAAAATTATATTTTTGGTCCCTGAAGTTTTTAGTTTGTTGTCAGGGTGTCAGACTCAGCCCAAGACCCGCCGTTGTATATGAGAAGTTCCTTCTGGGAGTGGTAAGAAGTTACTATATTATTTATTTATGTTTTTGTAGGCTAAATGTCTGCTGGATGCCTTACCAGCAAGTGATGGAGCTTGATTTTAGGGCGTCCTCACCAGGATTTTTTGGATATTGCCTTGAAGGTTAAAATTTTGAAATAAATACTATGTATTTTCTATTCACCACATGCTTTTATGTATTTCTCCTCACTTTTATGCATCCTGAAATGTAGTGTGTTGTTCATCCAAAAGATGAAATCCGCGCAAAAGCTATACGACTGGTAAAACTTTTACATTTTTTTTGTTTTTTTGATACACAAAGTCAAAACTACTTGATGAGTGAATTTTTGCTGTAAACAAACTTTATGTAATTAATTTCATCTCAGAGAAAATCGAGGATTTTGCCACAAACAAATTGCTCTCGACTGTTAACAGAGCAGTATCAGCCATCAGGTGCTGAGCTGTCAGTTTGTGGGGCCAATGAGCGAAAACCTCAAGGGCAGGTGTGCTACGAATGGTAATGGTAATTGAAATACTTTATCCATTTTCAGATGGTAATTGAAGGTTACACTTTTTTCTGTTTGTACCTCTTTTGCATACTTTGGATTTCTTGGTGTTAAAATGTTCTCAACCGTTGGGAGTTTGATGTTATGTGGATAGTTTTGTTTTTAGATGTTTTTTGAATGATATTTTGGTAAACTTTGATAGTTTTGGTATTGTAATGTTTTCTTGTATCATTATTTGATTATTTGATGTTTTTTTAGTATAATAATTTGATGATTGTAGTATTTTTTTTCTTCTAGAATCATAATAAAACAAATGATATTACAAGTTTGCGACAGATTGGCGACAAAAAAATAATAATTTAATGCATGAATTTTGCGAGGGGTTAGCTACGGAAAGAAAATCATGTCTAAAGTTTGCGACGGATCAACGATGGAACAAAAAAAAAATTAATGTATGAATTTTGCAATGGATTAGCTATGGAAAAAAATCATGTCTAAAGTTTGCGACAGATCAGCGACGGGAAAAAATTTAGTATATGAATTTTGCAAGGGATTAGCTATGGAAAAAAAACTGATCACTGAAATTTGCGATAGAACAGCGACGGAATGACTTTAACATAATTTGTCGCCAATGCCCTAAGTAAATGTATTGACTGACATTTAGCGACGGATATTCTGTCGCTACATTTGTCGCAAGGAAAAACCGATCCGTAGCTAAAACCCTCGCTGAGAAATTAGCCACATTTTAATTACCTATGGAGTGAATCCGTCGCTGATCCATCGCAAACAACCTTTAGCGACGGAATAGCGATGGATTCTTCCGTCTCTAAAACCCATGTTTCTAGTAGTGGTTGTGATACCGTACTTCACCAATTTTACCAGTAGCATAACTACCGCGATTATCATTGCATTTCCATTGGTCTGTAGAAAATCTTAGAGCTCAACAATAGAAGTCAATCGTTTGAGCTCAGAATTTCTTATAAGAGGTTTAATGTTCAAACCTTGCACAATATTGATATGGCTCCACAATTTATCCCCACGTGGATCTTGGGACATGTACAATGTAGACCATCCAAATGATAGGGTTTGCTATTTTTATAGAACAAAAACTGATATGTACGAGTAGTCTCTAGGACATGACCTCTTATTAATCAATCGATGTTGATGATGAAGCATTGATGGTGAAGCGAATTTCATTAAATTTTAGTTAACGGTTAATTTTTAATTTTTCATTGAATTTAACTTTAAACTAAAATAACAAGTTATGGAAACTAAAAATCAAATCAAAATATAAAAATACACATGTTAAGTTCAATCTTTTAGATTTTTCTCATTCCCAACATCTCAATATGTACAAGTGTTGATATCCTTATGTATGGGAAATACATAATTATCTAAAACATTTTATAGGATTAGATAATTTACAAAGATACTGAATATATATTACATGAAATGATGTTTATCACTAATAGTCCCCCACATTCAAAGTAGAAGGTGGACAGACTTGGAGACAATCTCGAAAATCATCAAATAAAAATAAATGGGGGTCCATTTGTGATGTTTTGACAAGTTGTTAACAGGGAACATGTAATACATAAATTTCACCATTAGCCACTTTTCCATAAACAATATGTATATTGATCATTTCGATGTGCTTTGGTGTGATGTTAATTAAAACGGATTGCCCGAAAGGTAAATGGTACTACATTGTCACACTAAACTATAGTGACTTCAGTAAGGGAAATGTAATTCAAGAAGCAAATTATGTAACCAAGAAATAAGATTTTGGTCGACAAATACACAATAGCGTAAGGTGGAACGACGAGCGTCTGGACACCCCGCCCCCAATTTGTATTAGTGTAACGTAGGAGATTCATGGAAACTGATTTGAATATATATAAATCATAAGAGAAAGTGCCTTTTAAGTATCAAATGATGTGCTTAAGGGCATCCAAATAACCAATGTGTAGGTTGTGCATGTGTAAGAAAAATTGTTGCATTGCATAGGAAATATGAAGTCTAGTTAAAGTAAGATACTGTAAGGCATATGCAGGCTACAATAATCGGTGGATCTGAATAGCAATACCCTGTGGTGGAGCTCAAGCTCAGCTTAGTATTTTTGTTAATGGGTGTATGGGATGGTTTGAAAACATGATGTCATGTTTAATGATGTCTTCGACGTATTAGTTTTGTTGAGAAACATATGATTGTCACAACAGTTAACTACACTGCCCAAAAAATAAATAAGAAGGCCATGGTCCTTCATGGAAAATTCAGAGCCTAAGAGAATCATACATATATAGTAAAAGGTAAGCAACATTATTTCCATGGAAATATATAAAATACAATCAATGGCCACATTTTATTGTGGATGAACCAAATTATAGAAACATAATTTTTGAACCACTTGTACCAAGCTTGTGGGCCTTTCTTAGGCTGTATAAGGACCCCTTGAAGAGACATACAAAGTTTGGATGTGATGAATCTTAAAACCTCATTGGTGGATGCATGTACATCATTGCATATAAATTATGTATAAGAATATGCTTTTAACATCCAAATTATGGATTGGTCATGACTTTGACGATGCAAGCCTTAATAAGATATAGAAAAGGGTTAACTTGACAACTAGGATAAAGGTTTCGTGGTAGTCAACTCTCAGTTGTCTGTAATAGCCATCAGTAACAAGGCAATCTTTATAAGCAACCAAAGGACTGTCAGTATTCATTTTGTGTTGAAAATCTATATAGAGAGGATAACATTCATATACACTAGTACAAAACCTATTTAATAGTGCGATGCAGGGGCGGAACACAAGCACTACAAGTAGGGGGGCCGGAATCAAAACTTCATAATTAAAATATATAAGCAAGTTTTATTTTGTGCAAAACTATGACATATTAAAACTGTAAACATGAAAACTAATATAAATATTGTTACATCGTTTTTCAAAGTGGAACGTGACGATCTTTTGCATTTTTTAAGTCTTGTACAATTGTGTCTAAACTAATCTTTTCAGCAAGTTCTCGTTCGAAGTGCAAAACCATTGAGTCATTCAAAAACTCGTCTTCCATTTTATTCCGTAACCTTGTTTTAATGAGGTTCATTGCCAAAAATGACATCTCCGTTGTAGCAGTAGAAACTGGAAGAGTAAGTATGAGACTCACTACTTGATAAATAAGATCAAAGTTCGCCACTCTTTTTGTCTTTATCAACCATTGACACAATTCTGATATAGATGTCAATAGTTTATAATCTACATGTTGAATGACATCAATCTTATAATCTTGAAGTTGTATCTTCAAAAGTACTTTCTCTTGTTCATTGAAATCTTCGGGATAAAACTTCTCTACTAACTTAATCACATCACCACTTCGAAAAGGCTCAACGACACTTTTAGGATCTAAAGTTGTTGAAAGTCGAAGCATCTCCGTTGATATATTATTTAATCGATGATTTAGTTCAATTAATTGACAATTAATTGCTTCATAAAATATATCCACCCGGTAATGATGCTCAAGTGTATGATCACTATGCTCATTACATGCTCGAGCCCCTGTACTAAAGTATGGAGAAGACATATCAGGGGTATCAATGTTGCGTTCCTGAAAAAACGACATAACAAGAGACAACAAACCATCCCATATTTCATCTTTCATTTTTTGCAATAACAATTTGGTGGATGCAACTAGCCTCAATGCATTACAAATATCTTGAGATTGTCTTTGTAAAGCTTGACAAGGTAAATCGGTAATCTCCATTATTTCTTTCTCAAGATGAAGAACAAAAATGAACTCAAATGTAGTAATAGCCTCATATGCTGAATCTGCGTCGCCTTTGATTGGACCGGTGCCATCTTTAATAATTTTAAGTAAAACGTCACAAGTTGGACTAAACATTTTAATTAAGCTTGAAACTGACTTGAGGTGAGAACTCTATCTAGTATCGCCAGCTCCTTGTAATGTACCAATTTGATTAAGACCTCTACCTGTCTCTAACTCATCAATAGAAATCTTATAAGCAATTTCCTCAGCTTGTGCATCTCTAAGTTGGTCGGTACGCTTGGAGGAAGCACCAACAACATTGATAACAAAAGATAATCGAGTAAAAACTTATGTAATGCAACAACTCCTTGGGAAGCATCCATTAATGCTAATTGTAATCGATGTGCAAAACAATGAACATAATATGCGTATGGACAATCATTTGAAATCAATGCTTGCAAACCCTTGAAATGACCTCGCATATTACTTGCATCATCATAGCCCTGACCACGAATTGACTTAATGTAACGCCCGGGTTTCAGGGCTCAGCATTTTTGTCAATGTAATAGTCTAGATCAACTCTTGTAACTCTTTTGAAGTAATAAAGATGAAATATTTGAGTATTATGTGAATTATGTGTATTTATGTGCTTATAATTTAATTATAAATGTATAATTAATAAATAATAAAAATAAGCGTCAAAATTAAAGTCTGAGATAAACCTGATATCTCTACATAAAGTTGTAGAATATGTCTCAAGGTTTCCGTACATATAAAGAACGCCGAAATCCGAGTTATAACGAAGAAGTTATGACCCGTCGAAGTTTTACGGCAAAACCGGCACGGCACCGGGAAGCGTGAATAGTGAATTTACGATAGAGCGAGATTTAGCCTTAATGATCTAAACGAAAGTCGTAGAATATGTTAAACTAAGAACATCGATAAAAAGAACGCCCAAATCTGACTTCGTATGAAGAAGTTATGAGATTTTAAACAGACCAATCCTGTCTCGGCTTGTTAAAAATATAACTTTAAAAATAAAGTCAAAATTAGCCGACGGAGTCTAAACGAAAGTTGTAGAGTACGTCTTCACCTACGCGTGGATATAAAGAACGTCAAAAACGGAGTTCGTATGAACGAGTTACAAATTATAATAGCATATTTACGTATTAAAATAAAGTATAAATCATGTATACGTACACATATATATACATATGTATATATCATTAGAAAGGTATCGACGATGCGGTCATCATAAGACTAATGTTGAGTTCTTTCGACATTAGTTTAGTACAAATATCATTAAATCCATTTATAATAGTATTATAGAGGGGTGTTTAGTTGTTTATATAACTAAAAGGTCATTAAGTAATTATGGAGGGTAGTTTTTGAAAATTCAATTAGTATAAATAAGAGCCTTGGGCTCTCATATTTCTTGCACCATTCTCTTGATTCAAGAGTCTTTCTCTCCTTATCCCCCGAGCATTTCGGTCCCTCGTGATTCGACTTCTCTTTCTGTAGCTTAGTATAGTAAGGTGAACGCTGAAGCGCTGCACGAATCTTTCTTAGAAAGATTCAGCGACGAAGTTCTGCCCCTGCAGAGCCCGAGTCCTAGCTAAAACCCCCTTGTAAGTAAGTTATGCTTACCTTATTTTAATATAGCTTATATTTAAAATTAGTATTGTTATTATGAACTTATAATAAATATTTGAGCTATTATTATAACTTATATAAGTGTCGTTATAATATTTTTTTTTTAACTACTCGCGGTACGGGGAATCTGGTTTAAAGGGCCGCATAGGGTTGTTGGATTTCAGAAGTGCTATATGCCAAAATGGTCCTGCCCTCTGGTGTTTTATGTCTGGCCCCTGTCTGTACATAGTGGTTGGAAAATATTGTTTAACGCTTATATAATAATAATAATACTAAGACTAATAGTTGGTCACGGTAAATATTAGACTAAAATTTAGCGATAATAATGTTAGGTTTCGTCGAAGGAAAATAGAATCGTTAGAAGCAAGCGCTGCCCGATTTTGGAATCATCACCTTAACAAGTGAGTGCATAGTTACTTTCAGCTTACACATAGATATGAAGTATTTTATATAAATTACGTGCTATATGTGCATATTATCTGAATAGTTGCTATCTATGCTGGATGAACATTGTTATACATGTTTTCAATGATTTAAACTGTATATGTATTTTATATCTACGAAAATGTTGGGGTAAAACATGGGTAGATGTAATAGCTGATGTGTGATAAAATGATGAGAGGCCTCGATGTTGATGTTGTTGTTTCTGTCATCTAGCGGAGTATGGATGACGACCACGGACTCTTCTAGACAGTCCAGTGGAACGCTAGCAGGCTCGCAACCTGTAGGTGTTTGTGAACGACGTGTTCACCGGTGTACTCCATCCCCCACATGGTTGCCTTTAGGACATTTATTGCTGAGGAATCCCCTTAGCAGTAGTGTCCGTCCCGATGATGATCCTTAGGCTAGGTCCCTTATGATAGGTGTTTAGGGACGTAAAGTGAGGATAACGGGAACGGGTAATCGGGTTGTTGTTGATTGAATTAATAAACTTATTTATTGTGGGTTGAAAACCCTATGTGCTCACCAGGCTCCCAAGCCTGACCCACTCAGTTTTATGTATTACAGGTAGTGGCGCATGAGCATAGGTGTGATGTTTTGGACGAGGGATTACGGATATAGGCCTGTAGATATGAAATAATGTAGTAAGGCTTATATTGTACTGTTTATGCTTTTGATCTGTACGAACATGACATCCCGAGTCTTTTAATGAAATACATTTCTATGGAAATGCTTTTGATAGATCTTTATCATATTTTTGTTTTGGGACAAATTCTGCAACACTTTCATTTAAAATGTAACTCTGATTTTTAAACAAAGCATAAACAAACCGGTCTTTTGTGGCCGTGATTTTGGGGATGTCACAGTTGGTATCAGAGCATTAGTTTAAGCGAACTAGGAATTTGTAGGATTTCTAGACTTAAACTTAGAATGCTAAGCGATGATTGTGAGGTGTGAGCACTAGCTTATTTTAGGAATTGTGCCTAAAATGCTTTTATGTGCTAAATGTTTTGTGCATAATATGCTGTTAATTGTTCGGATCTATGGTCTGTTGCCGACCGGATCTGGAAACCTTATGTGTTTAGGATTCTAAACGTACGACTACGATATTAGAACTAGCATGTAAACGTTTCGGAGTGATAAGGACGATTTAAACGTCTATCCTAAATAAAGATCTAAATTCACCTTATTCGGTGTATAGATCAAGATGGCAAGGACCCGTAGCGGAAACGTGAACGCAAATGGAGATAGGAACCAACCCCCAGTGGTTCAACAAATACCTGTTGTAGAAGAAGTTGCACCTGAACCAGTCACGATGGCCGGAGTGCAAGAGATGATCCAGGCTATGTTGGATCGTCAAATGGAGGAAACTAGACGTTTGCTCCAGCAAAATCGAGAGGAAGGCACTATTCAAATCGAACAGCCCGAGTTGAACGAAGGGCAGACTGAGGAAGGAGACTACAGTGGAACTGTTGGTCAAGTCAACCAACCAATAGTTCAAGAAAATAACCAAGATGACGGATTCGAGAGAAATGGATGCAAGTACAAGGATTTTCAGACTTGCAAGCCATCGACTTTCACGGGAAAGGAAGATCCAATCGGAGTCATGGATTGGATCTCGGAGATGGAGTTAGCTTTCATGACATGCGGTTGCAGAGGGAAACTACAGACCACGTTTGCAGTGCGTCAGTTTCGAGGAGGCGTTGTACGTTGGTGGAATACTTTGGGGAAGACTTTAAGCCCCAACCAACCCCTGGAACTGACATGGGCAGAATTTCTGGTACAATTCAAACGAAAGTACTGCTCAGCTCAAAACCTGCTCGAGCTAGAGAACCAGTTTCTAACCCTAAAGAAGGGGAGCATGTCAATCGATGAATACACGAACAACTTCACAGAAAAGATGGAATTTGCCTTGCGTCTTGTTCCGGATGAGCTGACGAAAATTGATAAGTACGCAAAGGGATTACCATGGGAGTACGCGGTGCCAGTGCGTCAGGCACCTACTTTGGAGGCAGCTATCTAGGCTGCCAAGTCTGTGGAGGATATGATTAAGGGAAGAGCTGCCAGCAAAGTCGAGGTTGGCGAGAAAAGGAAATTTGACGAATCCTCAAGGTCCGGTAAGAAGGGTAGATTCTCGAAGTTTGGTTCGAGAGGAGGAGGATCAGAAGCGAAGTGGTGTGACAAGTGCAAGAAAAAGCACTCTGGGAAGTGTGATGGAGGGGTCACTTGTTACAAATGCGGAAAGCCTGGGCACTATGCCAATGAATGCACGTTCACTAAGAAGGTCTGTTATGAGTGCAACGAGGAGGGGCACATTTCAAGGGATTGCCCGAAGAAGAAGGAGACGGGAAGACCCAACATACCACCGAAGCCGAAGGCAAGAGCCTTCCAGATGACGCTCGAGGCTGCAAAGGAGGCAGCAGACGTCGCTTCAGGTACCTTTCTTGTAAATGGTTTGCCTGCAAATATACTATTTGATTCCGGAGCCAACTACTCCTTTGTATCACATAAATTTGGTGGGAAATTAGCATTGCCTGTAGAAAAACTAGATAATGCCCTGATTGTAGAAGTTGCCAGTGGCAAATTCGTACCTGTTAGTAATCGTATTAGGAACATCGTCATTGACCTAAACGGAAACGAATTCCACGAAGAGCTATTACCCATAGAGTTAAACGGTTTTGACATCGTTTTGGGTATGGATTGGCTTAGCGCTAACGATGCTGAGATTCAATGCCGAAAGAAGATAGTAAAGGTGAACCCACCCGGAAAGGAATCATTTATGGTGTACGGGGACAAACACAGAGTGAATTCTGGAATCATCTCCCTGATGAAAGCCAGGAAATGTTTGTCAAAGGGATGTGCATCATACTTGGCATTCGTAATCGATGCCAAGAAGGAGAAGAAAGAGGTGCAGAATATACCGGTTGTGTGCGATTATCCGGAAGTCTTTCCCGAAGATCTTCCCGGATTACCACCTGATAGACAAGTGGAGTTTCGTATAGACTTGTTACCAGGAACAACACCGATAGCAAAGGCACCTTACCGATTAGCACCGACGGAGATGAAGGAGCTCATGACGCAACTTCAGGAGCTGTTGGACAACGGTTTTATTCGACCTAGTTCATCACCCTGGGGAGCTCCGGTGTTATTCGTGAAGAAGAAAGACGGAAGTATGAGAATGTGTATAGACTACCGAGAGCTGAATAAGGCAACGGTGAAGAACAAGTATCCATTGCCGAGGATTGATGACCTATTCGATCAGCTGCAAGGTTCGAGCTACTTCTCAAAGATCGATCTTAGGTCAGGATATCATCAGCTAAAGGTGAGAAAGCAGGATATTGAGAAGACTGCATTCAGAACGAGATATGGACACTACGAGTTCTTGGTTATGTCATTCGGGCTAACCAATGCTCCCGCAACATTCATGGATTTGATGAATAGGGTTTGTAAACCATTCCTCGATAAATCCGTGATAGTGTTCATCGACGACATTCTCATCTACTCGAAAAGCCAAGAGGAGCATGGCAAGCATCTACGGGAAGTATTAGAAGTGTTGAAGAAGGAGAAGCTTTTTGCAAAGTTCTCCAAATGCGACTTTTGGATACGGGAAGTCCAATTCTTGGGTCATGTTGTTAACCAGGAGGGAATAATGGTTGACCCCGCAAAGATCGAGGCTGTAATAAAGTGGGAACGTCCAAAGAGTCCCACGGAGATTCGAAGCTTTCTAGGATTAGCTGGATATTATCGACGATTTATCCAAGGCTTTTCTTCGATAGCTGCTCCATTAACAGCTTTGACTCATAAAGGAGCTACGTATACGTGGAGTGAGAAACACGATGAGGCATTCGAGAAGATAAAGAAGAAGTTATGTGAAGCACCGATACTTTCTCTACCCGATGGAGTCGAAGATTTCTCGGTTTATAGTGACGCTTCTGGAGTCGGGTTTGGTTGTGTTTTGACCCAAAGAGAAAAGGTGATAGCATACGCATCTCGACAATTGAAAGAACACGAAAAGAACTACCCCACTCATGATCTGGAGTTGGCAGCGGTAGTTTTTGCCTTAAAGATATGGAGGCATTACCTCTACGGCACGAAGTGCAAGCTCTTCACTGATCATAAGAGTCTCCAGTATCTCTTTAATCAGAAGGAGTTGAACATGAGGCAACGACGCTGGCTAGAACTTCTCAAGGACTACGACTGTGAGATACTTTACCACCCAGGTAAAGCAAATATTGTTGCTGATGCTCTTAGTCGGAAAGTCAATCTGGAAAGGAAAAGGCCAAGAGCGTTAAGAATTGAAGTCATTTCGACGATTGTTGAAAGTATCAGGAAAGCTCAAGAAGAAGCTTTAGAGAAAAATGACCGAAAGGAAGAACGTTTGGGAAGAACGTCAGTGTTCGGTACAAACAGTGGAGGACTGAAGGTATTCCAAGATCGAATCTGGGTACCTAAGACGGGAGGAATAAGAGATCTTCTGATGGAAGAAGCACACAAGACCATGTACTCGATTCATCCCGGTAGCACTAAAATGTATAGGGACCTAAAACCCTACTACTGGTGGCTGACGATGAAGCTCGATGTTGCGAAGTATGTGGCCGAGTGCGTAACATGTGCGAGGGTTAAGGCACAACATCAGAAACCATATGGGAGTTTAGAACCTTTACCTGTACCCATGGGTAAATGGGAAGCCATCACCATGGATTTTGTGACTAAACTGCCCAGGACGAAGAACGGTCACGACATGATTTGGGTAGTCGTGGATCGTTTCACCAAGAGTGCACACTTCATAGCAGCCAACGAGAAGTGGTCTATGGATAAGCTCGCAAATGCTTACGTGAAGGAAATTGTAAGACTTCACGGTGTTCCTCTTACGATTGTATCAGATCGTGATAGTCGTTTCACGTCAAGATTTTGGAGGAGTCTACAAGAGGAGTTGGGTACAAAGTTATGTTTGAGTACTGCTTACCATCCGCAAACTGATGGCCAGAGCGAAAGAACGATTCAGACACTGGAAGATATGCTGAGAGCATGTACCCTCGAATTCCAAGGAAATTGGGACGAGCACTTACCTCTGGTAGAATTCTCCTACAACAATAGTTTTCACTCGAGCATCAAGATGGCACCTTACCAAGCCTTGTATGGACAAAAGTGTCGTACGCCGTCTTGTTGGCTTGAAGCCGGAGAGAAGCAGTTTATGGGCCCCGAGATAGTCCATGAGACTGCCGAGAAGTTGAAGGTGATTAGGGAAAGAATGTTAGCAGCTCAGGATCGTCAGAAGAGCTATGCTGACGAGAAAAGACGACCGATAACCTTCGAGGTTGGGGATTCCGTTCTGCTTAAAGTCTCACCGTGGAAGGGACTTATACGATTTGGGAAACGAGGAAAGTTGAGTCCAAGGTTTATTGGACCGTTCAAAGTTCTTCAGAAGATTGGGAACCAAGCTTACAAGCTGGAATTGCCCGAAGAACTCAATGGTATTCATAACACTTTCCATGTGTGTTATTTGAGGAAATTCACGGGAGATGTTCCCGACATAATTCCAATCTCAGAGTTAAGGATGGATGAGAATAAAAGGCTGATCGGAGAGCCTGAGGCAATTGTTGACAATAAGACTAAGAAGTTACGACGCAAGATGGTCGACTTGGTGCTAGTCCGATGGAAACATTCGAATGGGCCGAATCTCACTTGGGAAACAGAGGATGACATGATGAGTCGCTATCCACATCTGTTTGCTAATGCATGATTCCGGGACGGAATCATCCTAAGGGGGAGAGAATTGTAACGCCCGGGTTTCAGGGCTCAGCATTTTTGTCAATGTAATAGTCTAGGTCAACTCTTGTAACTCTTTTGAAGTAATAAAGATGAAATATTTGAGTATTATGTGAATTATGTGTATTTATGTGCTTATAATTTAATTATAAATGTATAATTAATAAATAATAAAAATAAGCGTCAAAATTAAAGTGTGAGATAAACCCGATATCTCTACATAAAGTTGTAGAATATGTCTCAAGGTTTCCGTACATATAAAGAACGCCGAAATCCGAGTTATAACGAAGAAGTTATGACCCGTCGAAGTTTTACGGCAAAACCGGCACGACACCGGGAAGCGTGAATAGTGAATTTACGATAGAGCGAGATTTAGCCTAATGATCTAAACGAAAGTCGTAGAATATGTTAAACTAAGAACATCGATAAAAAGAACGCCCAAATCTGACTTCGTATGAAGAAGTTATGAGATTTTAAACAGACCAATCCTGTCCCGGCTTGTTAAAAATATAACTTTAAAAATAAAGTCAAAATTAGCCGACGGAGTCTAAACGAAAGTTGTAGAGTACATCTTCACCTACGCGTGGATATAAAGAACGTCAAAAACGGAGTTCGTATGAACGAGTTACAAATTATAATAGCATATTTACGTATTAAAATAAAGTATAAATCATGTATACGTACACATATATATACATATGTATATATCATTAGAAAGGTATCGACGATGCGGTCATCATAAGACTAATGTTGAGTTCTTTCGACATTAGTTTAGTACAAATATCATTAAATCCATTTATAATAGTATTATAGAGGGGTGTTTAGTTGTTTATATAACTAAAAGGTCATTAAGTAATTATGGAGGGTAGTTTTTGAAAATTCAATTAGTATAAATAAGAGCCTTGGGCTCTCATATTTCTTGCACCATTCTCTTGATTCAAGAGTCTTTCTCTCCTTATCCCCCGAGCATTTCGGTCCCTCGTGATTCGACTTCTCTTTCTGTAGCTTAGTATAGTAAGGTGAACGCTGAAGCGCTGCACGAATCTTTCTTAGAAAGATTCAGCGACGAAGTTCTGCCCCTGCAGAGCCCGACTCCTAGCTAAAACCCCCTTGTAAGTAAGTTATGCTTACCTTATTTTAATATAGCTTATATTTAAAATTAGTATTGTTATTATGAACTTATAATAAATATTTGAGCTATTATTATAACTTATATAAGTGTCGTTATAATATTTTTTTTTAACTACTCGCGGTACGGGGAATCTAGTTTAAAGGGCCGCATAGGGTTGTTGGATTTCAGAAGTGCTATATGCCAAAATGGTCCTGCCCTCTGGTGTTTTATGTCTGGCCCCTGTCTGTACATAGTGGTTGGAAAATATTGTTTAACGCTTATATAATAATAATAATACTAAGACTAATAGTTGGTCACGGTAAATATTAGACTAAAATTTAGCGATAATAATGTTAGGTTTCGTCGAAGGAAAATAGAATCGTTAGAAGCAAGCGCTGCCCGATTTTGGAATCATCACCTTAACAAGTGAGTGCATAGTTACTTTCAGCTTACACATAGATATGAAGTATTTTATATAAATTACGTGCTATATGTGCATATTATCTGAATAGTTGCTATCTATGCTGGATGAACATTGTTATACATGTTTTCAATGATTTAAACTGTATATGTATTTTATATCTACGAAAATGTTGGGGTAAAACATGGGTAGATGTAATAGCTGATGTGTGATAAAATGATGAGAGGCCTCGATGTTGATGTTGTTGTTTCTGTCATCTAGCGGAGTATGGATGACGACCACGGACTCTTCTAGACAGTCCAGTGGAACGCTAGCAGGCTCGCAACCTGTAGGTGTTTGTGAACGACGTGTTCACCGGTGTACTCCATCCCCCACATGGTTGCCTTTAGGACATTTATTGCTGAGGAATCCCCTTAGCAGTAGTGTCCGTCCCGATGATGATCCTTAGGCTAGGTCCCTTATGATAGGTGTTTAGGGATGTAAAGTGAGGATAACGGGAACGGGTAATCGGGTTGTTGTTGATTGAATTAATAAACTTATTTATTGTGGGTTGAAAACCCTATGTGCTCACCAGGCTCCCAAGCCTGACCCACTCAGTTTTATGTATTACAGGTAGTGGCGCATGAGCATAGGTGTGATGTTTTGGACGAGGGATTACGGATATAGGCCTGTAGATATGAAATAATGTAGTAAGGCTTATATTGTACTGTTTATGCTTTTGATCTGTACGAACATGACATCCCGAGTCTTTTAATGAAATACATTTCTATGGAAATGCTTTTGATAAATCTTTATCATATTTTTGTTTTGGGACAAATTCTGCAACACTTTCATTTAAAATGTAACTCTGATTTTTAAACAAAGCATAAACAAACCGGTCTTTTGTGGCCGTGATTTTGGGGATGTCACACTTAAGATCAAGATTGTTATGTGACAATACAGAATAAATTGCATTCTTAAGAGTTTGTGATGTAGTGCCAGGTACATGAACAAGCTCAAAGAAACGCTCCATAATGAAGCTATCTTTATTTAAGAATCTCAAAACAATTGACATTTGTTCTTTATTAGACTGATCATGTGCTTCATCAACAACTAAACAAAATTTTCCTCCATTAATCTCCTCACAAATCATCCTCCTCACCCTAGTTGAGATAAGGTTTAAAATCTCTTTTTGAATTGATGGTGATGTCTATAATGCATGTTTAGGAGCGGTACGGAACAATTCTTGCATCTCTATATTAAAAACGCCAAGTGCCTTCAATATTTCACGAAATTTTCCTTTGTTTATGGAATCTGATCCTTCATCGTGACCTCTATATGCAATTCCTTGAAATGCACATAAACGGACTGTATAAATAGTAGCCTTCAATCTCAATCTATTATTTTTACGCTCCTCTTCTGTAAATGCCTCAAACACATTTCGTATCTTTTGCGCCTCATTTAACAAATCATCACATGATTTTTGTGCAACATTGTGAAAAGATGTACACTCAGTTCCTATGTGATTCAAAAAGAAGTAATTTTTTCCACCACACTCTTCCAGTTATGAAATCCATCTATAGTAAATGCTCGTTGGCCGTAGTGTCCCATTCCAGAAGGCTTGTTGAATAGAAAACATGAAAAACAAAACGCAACATCTATGCTCTTTGAATATTCAAGCCAAGGATATAACTTAAACCAAGAAGCTTGAAAACTACATTTATGGGTTTCTGGTCCAGATTTTGGATATACAGAAAGTGTTTGTTGAAAGGGACCACGATTAATATATGCTCGTATAATAGTATCTCGTTGATTAATTGGATAATCATAAATTTGCTTACGCAAACCCGGATCTCGTTCTAATGTACTAAGATCAATTTCATTATTTTCAAGATGAGATTTTATGAAACGGTTTTCAGTAGTAATAGGAACATCAGGCGTGGTGGTATCTTCATCCAAAACAATCTTTAGTGTGTTTTCGGAATCTTGAGTACAACATGACTATTTTCTTTTGAAAAATCCATCAATAGTAGATTGTTTTTTCATGTTCATATAAACTACACAATCAAATTTACAAACAATTAACAAATAGCAATAAACAAATAAAGTTTTTTTTTTTAAAAAAAAGATAATATAAAACACATATAATTTTAATTAGTTAAATATCATAACAAGTGACAAATATACATACAAAAATATATGATAATATATTATATACACATGTCATCGATTCCACAAAATTTATATGTTAATAAATCAATTATAGAATATTATATATATATATATATATATATATATATATATATATATATATATATATATTCGTTCCTATGCAAATAAATCAACCCATTTAAAGTGAATAACATACTAATAAATTCTAAGTGCAAAATATGTATTTCTTTAATTCAACAAATATTATCTGTCATTGTGTCATAGACTCATAGAGCTTATGTGTATGAACAGTATCAATTCCTAATTTATTGACTAAGGGAGTGTGAGAGAAAAGGCATTAAATAGAAATATAAATAACAAGAAGAGAGAGAGAGAGAGAGAGAGAGAGAGAGAGAGAGAGAGAGAGAGAGAGAAGCCATATACCTTAGGAAATAAGAACGGAGATGAAGAACAGGCGAAGAAAACCTTAGGGGAGGCAACATCGACTGAACACTCAAGCACACGGTGGTCAACGGAGGTCAACAATTCGGCGACTGGAAAAGTGAACAAGACAACAGTCTTAACTGGCGGCGTTCTTCCGGTGAGTTTTGAGAAGTAATTTCCTGACGGCCCGATTAGATTTTGGATTTTAGGCTAACAATTATCAGTTTTCTTAAACTCAAACTTGGGTTGAATTGTTGTAAATTTGACAAGATTTTGGGGTTTTTATTGATTTTAATAGATATTTAGTTTCCTTATTTTATAAATTTATAAAGAAACGAGGTTTGTTTTGATTTTCTTATTGATCTTCCTCAAATTTTGATTTTCGGTTATTCCTATCTTAGATTTGCATATTTTAAGATGTTATGTATATGTCATGATGTGGAAACCGGGGGAGGGGGGGGGGGAAGATATGATTCCAGATAAATTTTCAATTGGGTAATATAGATATAGGTATTAGGAGACCCAAAAGCGAGGAGGCCATGGCCCCCTCCGACCCCTATGAGGGTTCGCCATTGGTGCGACGGGATTTTTTTTAATACGGTGGTCGCATAAAACCACATCATTAAAGTGTTTTCGCATTAATATACTAAGAAATCGCATCATCTAACATTTTTTTTTGAGGCGGTGTCTATAAAACCGCATTAAAAGCCATTTATTATTGTGTTTACTTCAAAAGCGCATTATTAAACATTCAGTTCCTTATTCCCTCCTAATATTTGGTTCTTGGCAGTGCTTGCCTTTCAATTTTTCCATTTCCGGCGCCATGCATTTCCTACCAATATCTACTTCTTCATCTCTCACCCAAACCGCAGACAACACAACAAATGTCGTCGACTTCCACCTCCTGCTCCGGTACAAAATCGGAAAACCCTAGCTTTTGATTTTTTCTGATTTTCTATTAATAAATAGTTAAATGCTTTGATTTTTCGTGTCTTCGCTGATTTCGCTTTGGTTCGTCCAATGCACGCCTCAAAGACCCTTCCCCTATATGCTTTCTTCTCTTGCCGATGTATTACCCCGACAATTTCATCGATTTCTACCCACCCGCAGTAAGGTAGCCTCCACGCTGGCACAACAACCCCTTCGAACGGCGTAATTTCATCAAGTGTAAAATTTTTGACTTTAAGCGGTTTAAAGAATGGTAAGTAATAAAAAGCCTCTCCTTCTGTCTTTTAATTCTCTACATGTAACGTCACAACAACATTTGGAATTAGGTTGTCTATACGGATCTCAATTTATTCCTCAACATCATTGTTGCTCGATATCAGTATGACATCTTCTTTTCACAGAAAAAGTATGCCATAAAGATACTAAACAGGGCTAATATGTTAAATCTCAAACTTGCTTGCACGTCGGCTGACATCTTGGCCATCTCGATACATCCAACCTTGTTATCTTAGATTACTCCTTTTACTATAACCGAGTTTTAAGATTGTAGTCCCTTACTTTCATTAGGTCCGATATCATCTATGCAGTTCAATAGATGTTCCTTCATATACATTCTCCTCAATAGCCTCAATTCATAAAAGTTAAGAGAATCATACGCTACGTATGAAGTACCACTACCTATTAGTTGTAAAAATTTCCTCTTCTGCTCGTAGAATCACAGCCTACTCCGATGTGGATTGGGTTTGTTGTCCAAACACCAAACAATCCACATTTAGGTATTATGTGTTCCTTAGAAACAAGTTTCTATTATGGTCTACGAAATGAAAGAGCACCATTTCTTGGTCCAATGGTGTTGCCAACATTGTCATTGAAATGTGTTGGATTCATAATCTTCTTAATGAGGTTTACAAACCATCTAACGACACCACCATTGTCTATCATGGTAATGTTTGAGCATTCTACTTAGCTAACAACTTGGTTCATCATCACAGAACTAAGCATATCAAGATAGATTTTCACTTTGCTCTTGAAAAGTTTCCTTAGAACAAATTAGAGTGTTACATGTTCCGTCTTCATCTCAGTAGGAAAATGTCTTCACAATGTGTAACGCCCGTGTTTCTAGGCTTGCCATTTTTAGCAATGTAATAGTCTAGGTTAGCCATTGTAACCCCAATTTGAAATAATAAAAATGAATTATTTGTGAATTATGTGAATTATGTGATTTATGTGTTTATTTTCTTAATTATTATAATTTAATGAATTAAGAATAAAATAAGCGTCAAAATTAAAGTGTGAGATAAGCCCGATATCTTTGCATAAAGTTGTAGTGGTTGAAACAAGGATTCCGGAGATATAATGAATGCCAAAATCCGAGTTATAACGAAGAAGTTATGACCTGTCGAAGTTTCGCGACAGAACCGGCACGACGTCGAGTGATGTAAAATATGAATTTAAGATAGAGCGATATTTAGCCTTAGCGATCTAAACGAAAGTCGTAGATTTCGTTAAACCGAGAGCATGCATAAAAGGAACGCCCAAATCTGACTTCGTATGAGGAAGTTATGATTTTTCTAAGTTTTGACTTAGCAGTATGCAGCCCAAATACTCGATTTGAGATCGAGCGGTTTTTAGCCGAAACAATCTAAATGAGACTCGAAGATCTCGTTGTTAGTAGCGAAACGATGAAAAGTTAGGTGAGAACGGACGTCAGACGAACAAGTTATGAATTTATAACGAAGTTTTTCTGTCCCGGCCTTCTAAAAATAAATAATAAAAATAAAAGTCAAAATTAGCCGACGGAGTCTAAATGAAAGTTGTAGAGTATGGTCTGACCTTCGCGTGGATATAAAGAACGTTGAAAACGGAGCTCGTATGCGAAAGTTACGCAATTTAGAAGTTCGACGAGTTAATTACGCCCCGCGTAATTGAGTATGCCCCGCGTACTCAGTCGGATGCAACTTGTCTGACCAATACTCGAGTGCCACCAGTCGACGCACGCAGTGACGTCAAAGTACGCCCCGCGTAACCGAGTACGCCCCGCGTACTGAGTACGCCCTGCGTAATTTGAGATTACGCCCTGCGTAATCCCAGACCCTCAGCCTATAAATAGAACTCGAAATCAGCCATTTTCTCTTATTCAAACTCTTCCCTCTCTCTAAGTTTTGCCTCGATTTGCGTGCCAATCATATCCCGAAGCCCCGGTATTATTCCCGAGCCCCGAAGCGAGATCCGAAGCCCCGAGAATCCCGAAGAGCGTTATTCCCGAGCCGAAGCCCTGCTCGGGAGGAGCCGGTTTTTGTGAGGGTCTTCCAGATCTACGGAGAGACGCTACTTCTATAAGCCGTAGTACTGTCGGATCATCTTCTGATCAAGTGAGTGTGTAGTTATTTTCTCTCCAACGCAATATTATGAAGTATTTAATATAAAATACGTGCTACGTGTATATATTTTGTGGTTATATGTGTGAATGTATATTCTCTATGAAATACGTGTTATGTGTGTATGCCTCATCTGTTATGTGGAATATGTATTGATTAAAGCATGCTATACAGGTTTTTAAACAGTGTATAAAAATGTATATTTTTATCTACTAATATGTTGGGTAGAACATGGGTAAATAATTGGTGTGTAATAAACAGATGAGAGGCCTCGGTGTTATTGGTGTTATTCTAGTCATTCAGCAGAGTATGGATGACGACCACAGACTATTCTAGACTGTTCTGTGAAACACTAGCAGGCTCATTACCTGTAGGTGTTGTGAACGACGTGTTCACCGGTGTACTCTATCCCCCACATGGTTGCCTTTAGGACACTTATTGTTGAGGAAGCCCCTCTGCAGTAATGTCCGTCCCGATGAAAATCCTGAAATAAGTTCCTTATAATAGACGTTATTTTTAGGAACGTAAGGTGAGGATAACGGGAATGGGTAATCGGGTTTATTGTTGATTGATGAAATTAAATATAATTATTGTGGGTTTGAAAACCCTATATGCTCACCAGGCTCCCAAGCCTGACCCACTCAGTTTAATTGTATTACAGGAAGTGGCGCAAGAGCTTAATATGGGCGAATCATCAAGTCATTTTTGTTTACAAGTCTGCATATGTATATAGTTGTTGAATGACTTGTAATGTAATCGTTTATGCTTTGTGATCTGTATCGGAACATGACATCCCGACTTTTGATTATGAAATGAAATCATATTTCTATATGAAATGTTTTGATAAATATCTATCTTATCATGTTTTGTTTTTGGGAACAAATTCATCTCTTTTAAAAATCAAATGGATTTACTCTGAAAACGTTTTAAAAAGCATAAATGAAATCGGTCTTTTCTGGCCGAGATTTTGGGGATGTCACAGTTGGTATCAGAGCATTAGTTTAAGCGAACTAGAAAATTGTAGGATTTCTAGACTTAAACTTAGTATGCTAAGTGGAGATTATGAGATGTGTGTCTGATAAATTTTAAACACGAGCACTAGTTTATTTTAGGAAGGTTGCCTAAAATGCTTTTATGTGCTAAATGTTATATGTTGCCATATATGATATTGTTTGTTCGGATCTACGGTTTGTTGCCAACCGGATCTGAAGTTTTTGTGTTTAGGATTCTAAGCGTATGTATACGATATTAGAACTAGCATGTAATCGTTTGGAGTAATAAGGTGAAATTATTCGGTGTGTAGATCAAAAATGGTGAGAACAAGAAGCGGAGTTGGAAATGCTGATGAAAACAGGAATCAACCGCCTGTAATTCAACAAGTACATGTCGTAGCTGATGCACCTGAGCCGATAACAATGGTTGGTGTACAAATGATGATTCAAATGATGTTGGATCGTCAGATGGAAGAAACAAGACGCCTGCTTAGGCAGAATCGTGAAGAACCATCAATTCAAGCGGAAGAGCCCGAGGAGAATGGAGGGCAGTCTGAAGGAGAAAACTTTAGTGGAATCATTGGTCAAGACGAACAACCAGTGGTTAGACGCAATAACCAGTAGGGAGGAAATGATGGTCGTGGGTGCAAGTATAAGGATTTCATGGCATCCAAACCACCATGTCTATCCGGAAGCCCGACGCCGGTGCAAGTTATGGATTGGGTCTCCGAAATGGAGACTATGTTTGAAAGTTGCAAATGTAACAACAGGCAGAAGACCGCTCTTGCGATCCCTCTGCTAATATCTGGCGTGTTGAGCTGGTGGAAGCTGTTAGCTGACTCTATGCCCAAGGGAGAAGCAAGCAAAATGTCTTGGGAAGACTTTGTGGAACAACTAAAAATGCAATACTGCTCCGAGCAGGACCTGCTGGAAATCAGTAATGAATTTCAGAATTTGAAGAAAGGGAAATTGAGCGTTACTGAATACGTTGCAAGTTTCACGGAAAAGATGAAGTTTATCCCATATTTGGTGCCTACAGAACTCTCTAAGGTCAACAAGTTTGCCCTTGGAGTACCAGCGGACTATGGTCCAATGGTTAAGCAAGCAACCACATTGAAAGTCGCCATCTGGGCTGCTAGAAATGTTGAGACCCAGATCAGGGAAAAAGGTCTGGAAAGGTCAGAGGTTGGCGAGAAAAGGAAAATCGATGGATTTTCAGGGTCCAGCAAGAAAAGTAAATTCTCGAAGTCTAGTTCGAGGGGAAGTGGAGGAAAGCTAGAAGCGAAATGGTGTGACAAGTGCAAGAAGAAGCATTATGGGAAGTGTGGCGGGGAAACCACATGCTTCAAATGTGGAAAGCTAGGGCATTATGCCAACGACTACACCTTCACCAAAAATGTTTGTTATGGTTGTGGTGAAGAGGGGCACATCTCAAGGGATTGTCCGAAAAAGAAGGAAGCAGCAAGACCCAACATTCCGCCAAAGCCAAAGGTGAGAGCATTCCAGATGACACTGGAAGCTGCTAAAGACGAAGCTGATGTCGCTTCAGGTACCTTTCTCGTTAACAAATTACCTGCCCAAATTTTATTTGATTCTGGAGCCAACTACTCCTTTATATCGCATAAATTTGGTAGAAAACTAGCTTTGCCTGTTGATAGACTAGATAATGCTTTATTAGTCGAAGTTGCTAGTGGAAAGTTTGTACCTGTTAGCTATCGTATGAAAAACATCTTAATTGACTTGAATGGGAATAAGTTCCACGAGGAATTATTGCCTATCGAACTTAACGGTTTCGACATCGTTTTGGGAATGGATTGGCTTAGCGCCAACGATGCTGAAATTTTATGCAAGAAGAAAATAGTGAAAGTGAATCCACCTGGGAAGGAATCGTTTATGGTGTACGGAGATAAACGCAGAGTAAACTCTGGAATCATTTCTCTAATGAAAGCCAGAAAATGTTTGACCAAGGGGTGTACATCATACTTAGCATTTGTGATCGATGCTAAGAAGGAAAAGAAGGTGATGCAAAATATTCCTGTTGTGTGTGATTATCCGGAAGTATTTCCCGAAGATCTTCCTAGATTACCGCCCGATCGACAAGTAGAATTTCGTATCGACTTGTTGCCTGGAACAACGCCAATTGCAAAAGCACCTTATCGATTAGCACCGACGGAGATGAAGGAGCTAATGATGCAACTTCAGAAGTTATTGGACAAAGGTTTCATTAGACCTAGTTCATCACCCTGGGGAGCTCCGGTGTTATTCGTAAAGAAGAAAGATGGAAGCATGAGGATGTGCATTGATTACAGAGAGCTGAATAAGGCAACAATAAAGAATCGATACCAGTTGCCGAGGATTGATGACCTATTCGATCAACTACAAGGTTCAAGTTATTTCTCAAAGATCGACTTGAGGTCAGGATATCATCAGCTGAAAGTAAGGGAGCAGGATATAGAGAAAACTGCATTCAGAACCCGATATGGACACTACGAGTTCTTGGTTATGTCGTTTGGACTAACCAATGCTCCGACAACATTCATGGATTTAATGAATAGGGTTTGTAATCCGTTCCTTGATAAATCTGTGATAGTGTTCATAGATGACATTCTGATTTATTCGAAAAGCCAGGAGGAGCATGGCAGACACTTGTGAGAAGTGTTGGAAGTTTTGAAGAAGGAGAAGCTGTATGCAAAGTTCTCCAAATGTGATTTTTGGATTCGTGAAGTCCAATTCTTGGGTCACGTGGTCAACCAAGAAGGGATAATGGTTGATCCAGCAAAGATCGAAGTTGTGATGAAGTGGGAACAACCGAAAAGTCCCACGGAGATCCGAAGCTTTTTAGGATTAGCCGGATATTACCGAAGGTTTATCCAAGGCTTTTCTTCGATCGCTAGTCCATTAACAGCTTTGACCCACAAAGGAGCTACTTATGCTTGGAGTGATAAGCATAAAGAAGCATTCGAGAGACTAAAGAAGAAACTATGCGAGGCACCGATACTTTCTCTACCCGATGGGGTTGAAGACTTCGCTGTTTATAGCGATGCATCTGGGGTTGGATTGGGTTGCGTTTTGACCTAAAGGGATAAGGTGATCGCATATGCGTCTCGACAGCTGAAAGAGCACGAAAAGAACTACCCGACTCATGATTTGGAGTTGGCAGCGGTAGTTTTCGCACTGAAAATATGGAGGCATTACCTCTATGGCACGAAGTGCAAACTTTTCACTGATCATAAGAGTCTCCAATATCTCTTTAGTCAGAAAGAATTGAATATGAGGCAACGACGCTGGCTGGAATTACTTAAGGACTACGACTATGAGATACTTTACCACCCCGGTAAGGCCAATATTGTTGCTGATGCTCTCAGTCGGAAGGTCAATCTTGAAAAGAAAAGGCCAAGAGCGTTGAGAATTGAAGTTGTCTCGACTATTTTGGAAAGTATAAAGAAAGCTCAAAGCGAAGCTTCTGAGAAAAATGACCGAAAGGAGGAACGTTTGGGCAAAACGTTGGTGTTCGGTGTAAACAGTCACGGACTGAAGGTGTTCCAAGATCGGATTTGGATACCTAAGACAGGAGGAGTCAGAGATCTTCTGATGGAAGAAGCTCACAAAACCATGTACTCGATTCATCCCGGTAGCACAAAAATGTATAGGGACCTGAAACCCTATTATTGGTGGCCGACGATGAAGCTTGACATCGCGAAGTATGTGGCCGAGTGTGTGACTTGTGCAAGAGTCAAGGCACAACATCAGAAACCATACGGGAGTTTAGAACCATTACCTGTGCCTATGGGTAAGTGGGAAGACATTGCTATGGATTTTGTCACTAAACTACCCAGAACAAAAAGTGGTCACGACATGATTTGGGTGGTCGTTGATCGATTCACTAAGAGTGCGCATTTCATAGCAGCCAATGAAAAATGGTCTATGGAAAAGATTGCGAATTCTTACGTAAAGGAAATTGTGAGGCTTCACGGTGTTCCGTTAACGATTGTGTCCGATCGTGATAGTCGTTTCACCTCACGATTTTGGAAAAGTCTACAAGAGGAATTGGGTACCAAGTTGTGTCTAAGTACAGCTTACCATCCGCAGACTGATGGTCAGAGCGAACGGACGATACAAACACTTGAAGATATGCTGAGAGCGTGTACCTTGGAATTCCTAGGTAATTGGGATGAACATTTGCCTTTGGTAGAATTTTCCTATAATAATAGTTTTCACTCGAGCATAAAGATGGCACCTTATCAAGCATTGTATGGACAGAAGTGTCGTACGCCGTCTTGTTGGCTTGAGGCTGGGGAAAAGCAGTTTATGGGACCGGAGATAGTCCATCAAACGGCTGAAAAGTTGAAAATAATTAGGGAAAGAATGTTAGCAGCTCAGGACCGTCAAAAGAGCTATGCTGACAAAAAGCGAAGACCGATGACTTTTGAAGTTGGAGATTCGGTTTTACTTAAAGTCTCGCCGTGGAAGGGACTTATAAGATTTGGTAAAAGGGGAAAGTTAAGTCCAAGGTTTATTGGACCGTTTAAAGTTCTTCAGAGGATTGGGAACCAAGCTTACAAGCTCGAACTACCAGAAGAACTGAATGGAATTCATAACACTTTCCATGTGTGTTATTTGAGGAAGTTCACGGGAGAAGTTCCCGACATAATTCCACTTTCGGAGTTGAGGATCGATGAGAACAAAAGGTTGATTGAGGAACCGGAGGCAATCGTTGACCGAAAGACTAAGAAATTGCGACGTAAGATGGTTGAGTTAGTGCTTGTCCGATGGAAACACACGAATGGGCCGAATCTCACCTGGAAAATGGAGAGTGACATGATGAGTCGCTATCCGCATTTGTTTGCTGGTGTGTGATTCCGGGGACGGAATCATTCTAAGGTGGAGAGAATTGTAACGCCCGTGTTTCTAGGCTTGCCATTTTTAGCAATGTAATAGTCTAGGTTAGCCATTGTAACCCCAATTTGAAATAATAAAAATGAATTATTTGTGAATTATGTGAATTATGTGATTTATGTGTTTATTTTCTTAATTATTATAATTTAATGAATTAAGAATAAAATAAGCGTCAAAATTAAAGTGTGAGATAAGCCCGATATCTTTGCATAAAGTTGTAGTGGTTGAAACAAGGATTCTGGAGATATAAGGAATGCCAAAATCCGAGTTATAACGAAGAAGTTATGACCTGTTGAAGTTTCGCGACAGAACCGGCACGACGTCGAGTGACGTAAAATATGAATTTAAGATAGAGCGATATTTAGCCTTAGCGATCTAAACGAAAGTCGTAGATTTCATTAAACCGAGAGCGTGCATAAAAGGAACGCCAAAATCTGACTTCGTATGAGGAAGTTATGATTTTTCTAAGTTTTGACTTAGCAGTATGCAGCCCAAATACTCGATTTGAGATCGAGCGGTTTTTAGCCGAAACAATCTAAATGAGAATCGAAGATCTCGTTGTTAGTAGCGAAACGATGAAAAGTTAGGCGAGAACGGACGTCAGACGAAGAAGTTATGAATTTATAACGAAGTTTTTCTGTCCCGGCCTTCTAAAAATAAATAATAAAAATAAAAGTCAAAATTAGCCGACGGAGTCTAAATGAAAGTTGTAGAGTATGGTCTGACCTTCGCGTGGATATAAAGAACGTCGAAAACAGAGCTCGTATGCGAAAGTTACGCAATTTAGAAGTTCGACGAGTCAATTACGCCCCGCGTAATTGAGTACGCCCCGCGTACTCAGTCGGATGCAACTTGTCTGACCAATACTCAAGTGCCACCAGTCGACGCACACAGTGACGTCAAAGTACGCCCCGCGTAACCGAGTACGCCCTGCGTAATTTGAGATTACGCCCCGCGTAATCCCAGACCCTCAGCCTATAAATAGAACTCGAAATCAGCCATTTTCTCTTATTCAAACTCTTCCCTCTCTCTAAGTTTTGCCTCGATTTGCGTGCCAATCATATCCCGAAGCCCCGGTATTATTCCCGAGCCCCGAAGCGAGATCCGAAGCCCCGAGAATCCCGAAGAGCATTATTCCCGAGCCGAAGCCCTGCCTGGGAGGAGCCGGTTTTTGTGAAGGTCTTCCAGATCTACGGAGAGATGCTACTTCTATAAGCCGTAGTACTGTCGGATCATCTTCTGATCAAGTGAGTGTGTAGTTATTTCCTCTCCAACGCAATATTATGAAGTATTTAATATAAAATACGTGCTACGTGTATATATTTTGTGGTTATATGTGTGAATGTATATTCTCTATGAAATACGTGTTATGTGTGTATGCCTCATCTGTTATGTGGAATATGTTTTGATTAAAGCATGCTATACAGGTTTTTAAACAGTGTATAAAAATGTATATTTTTATCTACTAATATGCTGGGTAGAACATGGGTAAATAATTGGTGTGTAATAAACAGATGAGAGGCCTCGGTGTTATTGGTGTTATTCTAGTCATTCAGCAGAGTATGGATGACGACCACAGACTATTCTAGACTGTTCTGTGAAACACTAGCAGGCTCATTACCTGTAGGTGTTGTGAACGACGTGTTCACCGGTGTACTCTATCCCCCACATGGTTGCCTTTAGGACACTTATTGTTGAGGAAGCCCCTCTGCAGTAATGTCCGTCCCGATGAAAATCCTAAAATAAGTTCCTTATAATAGACGTTATTTTTAGGAACGTAAGGTGAGGATAACGGGAATGGGTAATCGGGTTTATTGTTGATTGATGAAATTAAATATAATTATTGTGGGTTTGAAAACCCTATATGCTCACCAGGCTCCCAAGCCTGACCCACTCAGTTTAATTGTATTACAGGAAGTGGCGCAAGAGCTTAAGATGGGCGAATCATCAAGTCATTTTTGTTTACAAGTCTGCATATGTATATAGTTGTTGAATGACTTGTAATGTAATCGTTTATGCTTTGTGATCTGTATCGGAACATGACATCCCGACTTTTGATTATGAAATGAAATCATATTTCTATATGAAATGTTTTGATAAATATCTATCTTATCATGTTTTGTTTTTGGGAACAAATTCCGCATCTCTTTTAAAAATAAAATGGATTTACTCTGAAAATGTTTTAAAAAGCATAAATGAAATCGGTCTTTTCTGGCCGAGATTTTGGGGATGTCACACAATGAGCATGTAGTCCACCTTATTCCTTGATTCTCGATCCATCTTAAACGTTCGGCACATACGCCCCATTCAAACTATGAAGGGTGAGGATAGAGGTTAGTATATACTTACTATTAATTTCATTTAGATTATATATGTATTCAACGCATAATGTGTAGTCTGGTACTCGACATACAAACCATTAAGTTTTTTTAAAATACGATTTACCCTAACATCGTTTTTTATAGGTTTTATAGATAAAAAATCATATTTTTGGCGGAAAACATAAAACCCTAAGTTCGCATACACCCTAAAGGATCTATGTTCTCATTATGATATTCAAACAACAATTTGAATTCAAGAACCCTAAAGTACACTGTTATTTTTTATTTAGGAGAAGGGATAAGAGAAAACATACATTTTAGTTTATTATTGTAAATAAACTACAATTCCTTCTTTGTAGAACTTCAAAAAGCCAACACCAGAAATCTTGTGCCTCTAATGGCTCACACCCAAACCCTAGCAGTTAGAGGCTAAAGAGGAAAGATGGGAAGGTAAAGTATTTTCATAATTTCTTTTGGAATTATGACTGCCAATAATATGAAACTCAAAGGGGGTTTATATAGATGACTAGATGGGCTTGGACAAGGCATGTTTTCTTGGGCAGACCTTATCCCTTTTGCTTTACAACTAGTTTCCTTAGAGCCCAAGAAAAGCTCTAGAAACCATCTAGAATCCATCCAACCCTCTTTGGAGGTTCTAGAATTAGTCAATGCTCAATTTTTTATACATTATCACATTTAGTCCTTTTACTTTTAATTATTCCAATTAATCTCAAAATTAATTCCAATTAATTTCTGATTAATTTTTAATTAAACAATATAATTTTGAATTAATATATTTTTCTCAAAACATATTAATAAATTATTTATTTTGACTTCTAACTAATTTATTTATCATATAATAAATTTCTCTCTCTCTCTCTCTCTCTCTCTCTCTCTCTCTCTATATATATATATATATATATATATATATATATATATATATATATATATATATATATATATATATAGGTTTAGACTCTATTATGGAAAACAAAAAAACTCTAAAAATCATAAAAATGCATAAAAAAAATACTTAGAGATCACTAATTTTTTTTTTATAAAAAATCGCAGGTTTTTGTTAAAATTCGCTGAAAAAAAAAACAAAAAATCTTTTTTTTTTGTTAAAAAAAAAGTTTTTTTTCAAAAAAAATTTCACCGATTTTGTATAAAAAGCTGTGATTTTTTCAAAAAAAAAGTTTTGTGATCTCTAAGTACTTTTTTATGCATTTTTATGATTTTTTGGGTTTTTTTGTTTTCCAAATAACCCTATATATATATATATATATATATATATATATATATATATATATATATATATATATATATATATAGGGCTAGTTTATAATGTAGATGAATAACTATTGTGTAGACGTGTGAATAATGCTATTTTATAAAAATTATTAAGAGAATATGTTGTTTAGTAATGTGAATACGTTCAATCTCACAGAACTATTCTTATTTTAATGGATTCTCACCAATTTTAATTCATTTTTGTTCTTATTCATCGTTTTTTAATTTTTTTTAATTCATATAGAATACGACTCAATAAACATCTTGATAACATTCTGACAGAATGATAATAATTAAAAAAAAATTGTATAATAATCTTATAGACGATTTAATTAGTGAAAATATTGAATAATTAAAATAATTATATAAGATTGAACGTATTCATATTATCATACAACATATTTTCTTTGTAATTCTCACAGAATAACATTATCCACACGTCCACACAATAGATGTCAATCCATATTTGAACCTAGCTCTCTCTCTCTCTCTCTCTCTCTCTCTATATATATATATATATATATATATATATATATATATATATATATATATATATATATATATATCTAAATAGCATTCCAGTCTCTTACTAAGTTTTGCTAATAATTTTAGTTTATAATAATTTAGTTAATGGCTTAGACGCCTAACTCATCAATCTCCCACTTAGATAAGTCTATAACTAAATTAAAACATCCAAATTAAACAACAAAGTGTGCTTTCCTAGGTAACTGCCGAACTTTGATCTAAGTAGACATTCGTCCTTAAATAAGTGATCAAATATTCCTTTGTTCTATTAGATATCATACAAACATGAGATATGAGTTAGAATCAATCTCATTGTCCAAGTTTTTTTTTTTTCCCGATTTATGATTTGTGACGACAAATAAGACTTCAAATTAAACACATCAATTGAGTCCTGGCTAGACCCAGCACTATAAGTCAACATAAAATCACCGAAGGGCCCAAAGATATCGTTTTTCCCATTAGGGTAAAAGGAACGAATAAGATTTAACTCATATGCTTGTATCCTTACTCAGAAAATCATACATAACACTGCGATTTATAACATCATGTTACTGATGGGTTTTCACAATAACAATAAACAATCGACTTGTAATTATCTTATTTCGTGAAAGTTTTAATCTTTGTGAGAATATATATAATTTTTGTTTTTCTTTAACTAATTGCTGGTTTTAGGATGTAACATTTTGTTTAATTTTTTTTATTTTAGGTTGTGAGAATGATAATTTTTGTATTTTTAACACCTGAAAATTAAAATTTTAAATCTTAATTACAATGTTTGTTCTATTTCTCTGTCATCTAATTCCATTATATCCAAAATAGCCCTAATAGTCTATTGTACTGTTTAACAAGTGAAAAATGGAAACCTCTATTAGGAGATGCACCAAATTATTTAAGAGAATCCATAGGGAGAAAAACACAGTTCGATATTTTATTTTTAAATGATATCCATTTTTTTAACATCTTTTTGCTCGTGTACCAACGTTATGAACTTTTATTTTGGAATGCAATCTATTTGCCATATAACCACCATTTGTTGGCACAATTCAATTAAAAACTATAACCCTACCAACTCATACGAAGCATAGGTCTCGTCACTAGTTAACAATTAATTTCAAGATTATATATTTTAATCAGTTTTACAACACATTATATCTAAGAATTGTTGTGGATTGATTATATGATTAGGTGCTTTGACATTCTTGTAGCCACACCTTTGCATGCGCTGGGCTTTTTGTTGCATAGAATTTGGTTGGTGCACCTTACTCTTTTCTCTAATTTCAAATACTTCATTTTCGATAAATCACTAGCTAGGCATTTTCAAATTTCAAGGACTATTTCGAAGTTAATATTTATATAATTTTTCAAAGTCTCCGCTACATAAAAAAATTAAATACATTTAAAGTTTGCAGGTTCATCATATGATCGTTCATAGTAAACCAGTAACCATAAATATATAACCTAATATCTTGACACAAATTGAAAACTGTTGGATAATACATATAGAATATGATTTATGGTGTAATATTTTTCATGTACTATAACAGTTGAAAAAAATATGAGAAATTAAATACACTCTTAAATTTGATTTTTCCTTATCCTCTTACCATATTAAATGTTAACATATGTCACATTTAATAATTTATTAATTACATTGATAATATTTGAATCCATATATTATATTTAATGTGGATATTAGGATATTAGGTAGGAAGAAAATGTAGAAGGATATTTAATTTCTCAAAAAAAAAAATATATATATATATATATATATATATATATATATATATATATATATATATATATATATATATATATATATATATATATATATATATATATATATATATATATATATATATATATATATACTCAAATCATAAGTTTCTACATAAATTTTAATGTCATTTTAGACGTACAAACCAAATTGTAACTAAAGCAGAAAGCTCGGCACATATTTAGATCCATAACAAAATTCAATTTAAACAAGTTAATGATTTTATTTACGATCTCAAACTGTTAATGATTTTATGTTGTATTGTAAACATTACATGTATTGTAGAATATAAGTCCCACTTTACAAGAAGTTAGCAGCCAGCTTTATACCAAAGCTGTTTCTGGTTTACTCAAATCAGCTACAAATTTCAGTCATCCCTTTCACTTAGGCTTTGTGGCATCTAACGGCTAGCACTATAAATTATAAAACGCATACACAACCCCCACCTTTTGTGGCATGGTGATTTGTTACCAATCCGACGTGGTCTGAGATGGTGCTGTAGTGGTGGAGATTAGGTGTGTGAGGTGGAAAGTAGCGGGTATACTTCACAACCTTAGGTTCTGTAGTAGGTTCAGGTCCCTTAAAACTCACACTCACACACAGTAAAAAAACTCACGAATGTAGATAGTGTACATACTGCCTGAACCACTATCATATGGATCTCACAATTTACGTTAAATGAGAAACAAATTAACAAAGTAGCTACTAAGGTTAATGGGAGTGGAGTCACTAAAGGGGCTCGCTAGGAACAACACCGCCCCCTAGCTCTCGCTAGGGGCTCGCTAAGATACACTCGTCATCAGCTGAGAGAGAGGAGAAAGAGTTGCATATGTGACTTCAGATTGGTTATTGGTTATTGTTTTTCTTTTTTCTTTTTTTTCCTCCAAAATCATATCAATTAAATTAACATACTATCATTCCTTACCTTTTTTATGCTACACATGTTAAGCATACGCGGCATAAAAAACTAAATAATCCTACATGGCAATATGCTATGCTAGGTGTGTTACCACTTCCTCCGGCCTTAATAGGACATTAACAAAAAAAAATAGTTAAGCATCAAAACCAACATTCAGCTTCTAATTTTCTCGTCATCCAAGACAAAGTTTCTGTTGATCCAAATCTTCCCATGACACGTGATCCACGACCCACTCATCCGCTACCCGTTGACTCGTTAAACAAACCGATTTACCCAACAGGTTCATCACTAAAAACAATAAAGACAATAAGTAATAACTCTTTATAAATAAGACTAACATGTTTTTTTATTCGTTCTAATGATTATCACACATTCATTGTTTGTCCATTTACAAATCCAGATGGTGCGGTTTGTTATTTTTTTAATTGTTTGTACTATTTACTCGTCCAAGTTAACATTTGTCGGAGATCTTATATGTGGCGCAATCGTTCTAAGAGGCATTATTGTCTATATCTGTTTGTGATTTTATCATCAAATATATTTTAGTGTAATAGATTTAGCTAGTGTTTCAAGAACAATATTTTAGTTATAATATAAGTTAGTAGGTGCAGGAGTGCACACTTGTATATACTAAACATTGTTAGTATTGAACCCTAATCTACTGTGTCAAGTCGGGGGATCCCGCTATCCGTTGATTGGATAAATTCCGGGAAAACGAATTCATTGAAACACAGAAAACCGGGAAATGCTTCCTGATTCATCTTCTTCAATTGATTTTGATTTTTGTGCCTATAATCAGAACTGCTGCATCAGGATTTATCCTAAGTTTGGATTTCGTGATACCCAAGACATATAGGGTCGAAATATCAAACAAGGAAAGTGTTTACACAATTCCTGTTTGTAATCCAGATTTTCAATAACCCTATTTTCGTTTTTCCTTAACAATCTTGTTTGATATTTTCGTTTTTTGGAAAAGATGGCTGACAATTCACTAAAAGACATGAATACTTCGTTTGGTAAATTGGAGATTTAGACGTTGGCAAAAGAAGATGCACTTCTGGTTGACCACTTTGAAGGTTGTGTATGTTCTATCTACTCCAAAACCAGAAGAGGTTGAAGATGCAAGTCTGGAACAGATCAGAAGCAGAAGCAAATGGGAGAATGAAAACTACATCTGCCTTGGTCACATTCTGAATGGTATGTATGATTCCCTCTTTGACACTCATCAAAATATTGAAACTGCAAGTGAATTATGGAACACACTTGAAGCAAAATATATTGCAGAAGATGCTTCAAGTAAAAAGTTCGTTGTTTCTGATTTCAACAATTATAAAATGGTTGATTCTCGATCTGTAATGGAACAATATAATGAAATCCTACGAATTTATGGTCAATTTAAACAACACTACATGTCTATGGATGAATCCTTTGCTGTTTCAAGTGTGATTGATAAACTTCCACTTTCATGGAAAGATTTCAAGCACCATCTGAAACATAGAAAGGAAGAGATAAGTTTGATTCAACTTGGGAGCCATTTAAAAATCGAAGAAGGACTTCGTGATCAAGAGAATGATAAAGGAACTGGAAAGGGCAAATCTGAATTTGGACAGCCCCAAGTTCATATGGTTGATTGTGATAAAGAAGACAATTCTAATCACAAGGGCAAGGGAAAAAACGTAAGTATGAGGGTAACAACAAAAGGTCCAACAAAAAACACAAGGATTCCAAGGAACTTGTGTGTTGGAGATGCCATCTGAAAGGGCATATGAAACGTGACTGTCGGGTGAAACTTGGAAACAAAGGTGCAAGTGGTAGTGGAAAAGATGCTGGTGGTGGCAGTGGATCTCATGATCAATCTGCAACCAAAGGTCAAATTACTATTGATCTTGTAAGTTCAGTATTTAATGTTATGTTACTAATTCCAGAAGTTTCTTTTGTACAGGGGGTTGATACAGATTCATGGTGGCTTGATACCTGTTCTACACATCATGTGTGTAATGATGAACGGTGGTTCACGAAGTTGAACCTAGTAAATAAAGGTTTTGTCTTACACATGGCGGATGAAGGATCAAAGCCAATTTTAGGAACTGGTATTGTTAGTTTTATGTTTACTTCTGGAAAAACAATTAGTTTGTTTGATGTATTATATGTACCAAAGGATCGAAAGAAACTTGTGTCTAGTGGTTTGTTGAATTGTATGGGTTATAAACAAGTTATCGAGTCAAACAAGTATGTGTTGTCTAAGTGTGGAATATTTGTGGGATTTGGTTATTATTGTGATCGTGTTTTTAAGTTAAATATTATAAGTTGTGCATCACATGTCAAATCTACTTGTATGACTTATGCATCTAATCTTGATAATACTATGTTATGGCATAATAGATTAGGACATGTTCATGTTAAGAGAATGATTGAAATGTCAAAATCTGGATTAATTCCAGCTTTTGATATTAATTCTGAAAAAATGAAAAACTTGTATGTTAACTAAATCACGAAACAACCGTTTTCAAATGTTAATAGAAAAACAGAAGTGTTGGAATTGATCCATAGTGATTTATGTGATTTCCATGCTACACCTTCCTTGGGAAATAAAGAGTACATTGTTACTTTTATTGACGATTCAAGTCGTTTTGTTATGTGTACTTGTTACATTCCAAAAATGAGGCTTTGGAAAAGTTTAAAGTATATAAAACCAAAGTGGAATTATAGTTGCGTTTTTCGATAAAATGTCTTAGGACGGATAAGGGAGGAGAGTACATGGATTCTGAATACTTTCAATCAGTTGGAATCATTCAATGAAACCACAGCTCCTTACAATCCACAACAAAATGGTATTGTTGAACGGAAAAATCGAGTTTTAAAAGAAATGGTAAATTCGATGCTTTCTTTTTTGGGTTTAGGTGAAGGCTTTTGGGGTGAAGCTACGCTCACAGCTAATTATGTGCTAAATCGGGTTCCTAAGAAATGGAACAAAATTACTCCTTATGAACTTTGGCACAAGAAAGCACCAAATTTGAGTTACTTTCGATTTTGGGGATGTCGAGCAGTTGTGAAATCACCCGAACCTAAAACAAAAATTATGGGTGAAAGAGGAATTCACTGCATATTTATTGGATATGCAAAACATTCCAAAGCTTATAGGCTTTATGTTATAGAACCTAATCAGCTATATTCTGTTCATACCATCATAGAATCGCGAGATGCGATCTTTGATGAGCTACGGTATTCTTCAATTCAAAGACCAAAGGATCTGATTACAAGCACAAATGAGGTGCCTAAATCAGATGTTAAGGAAGTTTTTTCAATTCCAGAAACACAGCAACTTCGTAAAAGCAAACGATGTCGAGTCGCGAAAAATTTTGGCGAGGATTTTCAACTATATCTGGTTGATGGATCGAGGGATAAAGTGGAGAACCAATACTCATATTCCTCTCATATTGAGACCGATCCAAAGACTTTTAAGGAAGCTATGGAGTCTCGAGATGTTGCATTTTGGAAAGAAGTTGTTGATGAAGAAATGGCATCCATTATGGAGAACAATGTTTGGGTGTTATCTGATTTACCTCCTGGTTCTAAACCATTGGGATGTAAATGGATTTTCAAGAAGAAAATGAAGGTAGATGGAACCATTGATAAATTCAAGGCTCGTCTGGTTATACAAGGTTTTAGACAAAAGGCCGGTATCGATTATTTTTATACGTATGCACCGGTAGCACGAATTTCTACCATTAGATTGTTGCTAGCTTTGGCAGCTATTCACAATCTAATAATTCATCAAATGGATGTTAAAACAACTTTTTTGAATGGTGATCTTGATGAGGAAGTTTATATGAAGCAACCATAAGGTTTTGTTTTGCCTGGAAATGAGCAAAAAGTGTCTAGACTAATGAAATCATTGTATGGACTTAAACAAGCTCCAAAACAATGACATTTGAAGTTTGACGAAGTGATTTTGTTTAATGGTTTCTATTTAAACCAATCTGACAAATGTGTGTATAGCCATTTTGATTCATCTGGATCAGGTGTGATCATTTGTTTGTATGTAGATGATATGTTGATTTTTGGCACTGATCAAAATCAAGTTAACGCAACTAAGAATTTGTTATCTTCAAAGTTTTCCATGAAGGATATGGGGGAGGCGGATGTAATCCTTGGAATAAGGATTAAACGGGTGAACAAGGGACTTGCTATTACACAGTCACATTACATTGAGAAAATTCTCAAACGGTTCAATTATAGTGATTGTACACCCGTTAGCACCCCTATGGATTCAAGCATGAAGTTGATGCCTAATAGAGGCAGATCAGTTTCTCAACTTGAGTACTCGCAAGCTATTGGTTCTTTGATGTATGCTATGACTAGCACTCGCCCGGATATAGCTTTCGCAATGGGAAGATTGAGTAGATTTACTCATAATCCTACTACTCAACATTGGCAAGCGGTTCATCGTGTTTTCAAGTATTTGAAAGGAACCAAGGATTATTGTTTGTGTTATTCAGGATTTCCTTCGGTCTTGGAAGGATATTCTGATGCAAGTTGGATATCCAATAGAGAAGATCACTCTTCTACAACTGGTTGGGTATTCTTGCTTGGTGGAGGTGCTATATCATGGGCATCTAAAAAGCAATCTTGTTTAACAAGTTCAACAATGGAATCTGAGTTTATTGCATTGGCTGCTACAAGTAAGGAAGCAGAATGGTTAAAGAATTTGATTTATGAGATTCCATTGTGGAGGAAACCGATTTAGCCATTATCTATCCGATGTGATAGTATTTCTACTTTGAGTAAAGCTTATAGTCAAGTTTATAATGGTAAATCGTGACACATTGATGTTAGACATGGGATGATTAGAAATCTAATCATGGATGGTGTGATTTCAATTGAGTTTGTAAAATCACAACAAAATTTGGCGGACCATCTCACAAAGAGTTTGGCGCGAGACTTAGTGCACAAATCTGTTATAGGGATGGGCTTAAAGTCCTTATAAATTCTTAAGAATGAGACACCCAATTCCTCTCTAATACAATGTTAGAGGTTGAATTCAATGAGGAAAGCTTATTTATATGAATTGAAACACACATTAAAACATCCCAAGGTACGTGTGTTTGAACTTGTAGAGACCAGGATGAATTTGATTTCTTAATGATTCTTTTGATAAAATGTATACAAGTACATGAATAAAAGAATCACCTATATGATCGTGAAGTATAGCCGTACTTCAAAGAGCTTGGGACTTGGCTTTTATACGATCAAGAATGGATTGGGACACACGGCTTTATAATTAGTGTCAAGTTATTTTGTTTTAGATGATTGTTAAATTAATGTGTATATTATCTTCAGATATTCAAACGAGTTGATGGGTTCAATCTTTAAGATATCGTGATTTCTCGAATGTTTGAAATGTGTAATATATACTAACATGAAAATTCAATCATATCGATATTTTCATCTATGCATTAGTTTTGTTTCTTTTTGTTTTAAGTTTGTTAATTCAAGGATTACATTAAAATAGGGGAGGACTGTTGGTGATTTTATCACCAAATATATTTTAGTGTAATGGATTTAACTAGTGTTTCAAGAACAATGTTTTAGTTATAATATAAGTTAGGAGGCGCAGGAGTGCACACTTGTATTTACTAAACATTGTTAGTACTGAACCCTAATCTACTGTGTCAAGTCGGGGGTCCCGCAATCTGTTGAGTGGATAAATTCCGGGAAAACGACTTCATTGAAACACAGAAAACCGGGAAACGCTTCTTGATTCATCTTCTTCAATTGATTCTGATTTTTGTGCCTATAATCAGAATTATTGCATCAGGATTTATCCTAAGTTTAAATTTCGTGATACCCAAGGAATATAGGGTCGAAATATCAAACAAGGAAAGTGTTTACACGATTCCTGTTTGTAATCCAGATTTCCAATAACCCTACTTTCGTTTTTCCCTAACAATATCTACCTCCTCCTTATGTTACCTTGTCTTAATGAGATCCTCAAAGTCTATTGTTGCTACTTTTGTTATATACTATACGTAACAGAATTTGTGCTAATAAAAATTATCGAGAAAAAATAACTAAGTAATCTTGTAATTTTAGATACCACTGAATTAGAAAACAAACTAATTAACACAGCCTTTTAAGAGGAATGAACGAAACACATATCCTCATAAGTAATCTATTATGATAATTACTAGAATAATTGCATACACCATCGATCTTAAAATCCGTTGCTAAAATTGTAATTTACAATATTCTAAGTTTTACATGAAGAAGAATTATCTTATACATTATTTAAATAATTTCTGCATAGAACATATGTAACTGGATATTGATTCCGTTTCTGCTATAAAAATCACCCATACAAAGAATAACTAAAATTGAATTCTTTATCTTAAAAAACAATTAACTAATAATACTCAAAACTCTAGCCTCTGGTATACTTTGAAGAGCAGGCCTCCAGTAACTCCGACAATTTCGATTCACTTGCCTGCTTCTTTGAATCTGTAACCTCTTTATCTCCTTCAACCTTCGTTCTAATGGATTTGAAACTGATGATCTCATTGACGGTCGGATATTAACATGATTCCCAACATTGTCATTTTTCTTCACAGCTTGTTCAAGAATTTTCTGCAGTTGATGTCTTTTCATCAGGATTTTCATCCTCACCACTCCATCTTTTCTCACTGTCTGTGAAACTACTCCTCCCGGAACCCCTGTGACATCAAGAACTTTGAGATTTGTAGTAGCCATTTGATTTCTCGACCTTGCAATATGAGATGAAAATATTGATTCTATTTTGTTTAGATATTGGATATAAATAGTTATGTTTATGTGCCAATGAATTGCATGGTTTATATAGGTGTGTGATGTACCTATAAACCTATAAAATCTAATAAATAAATAAAAACACAGCACATTAGAGTTGGTTGATCAACTGAAATCAAGAATGTCAAACACATTAACTGTACAATTATTAAAATAATGAAGTTGTTAGTTATTTGGCATTGGCATTTGATTTTTTTTTTCGACCATTAAGCATTACACTTTAGCCAAACTGTCCTTGCCTGAAATATTGTTATTAATGTAATTGTTCGTTATTTGACAATGGCGTTTGATTGAATTTTGTTCAACAACATATTAATTTAAATGGTTTAACCATTACAAGGAAAAAGACATTACCGGCGACAAAAGTCGCCAATAAAAGTCCCAAAAGTCGCCGGTAAAAGTCCCAAAAGTCGCCGGTAATACTAATAGCGGCGACGCGTCGCTGAGTCGCCGCTACTGCTTCGTCGCTATTGATCAATTTGTCGCCGCTATTGACTCTGTCGCCGCTAATGATTATTGTCGCCGCTAATAACCTAGTCGCCGGTAATAACTTCTGTCGCCAGTAATAACTTCTGTCGCTAGTAAGAGTGTCGCAGGTAATTTTTTTTTCAATTTTTTACTTTTTTTTTAATTAATGATTTTGGTTGCCGGTGATAACAATATTCGATTAAATATCAAAACCAATAGTGCGACGTTGATTACAAAACAAACATCCTATTAAATATCAAACATAATAGTGTCAATGCAAATTACAAACAAACATCCAAATACAATTAAATATCAAAAGTCATAATATCCGATTAGCAAAACAACAAAATTTTTACAATCTACCAAGTAGCAAAACGTGACAACATATGCAAATAAAACTCATCCTTATATACCATCATCGTCGTTCCCATCGTTTCATTGATTATTTTGGGATTGAAAAAACGAATAAAGCTCATCCCTACATGCCGGATCGGCGAGCATTGCACGAAGGTTTTCCAACTACATAATTAATAACAATATATACAAACTTATAAGTTAGATCGTCAAACATAAACAAAAACTATCAAAATACATTGCTATTTTTAAACTAAGATAGAAAACCAAAGTACATTGTTATTTCTTGCACTTGGGACAAAAACCAAATTACCAAACCTTTTAGCAAATAATCACCACAAAACCAAAACTACCAAATCAACATGCATTTTACGATGCTAAAGTAGATTGCTATTTTTAAACAAAGATAGAAAACCAAAGTATAATGCTATTTCTTGCACTTGGGACAAAAACTCAATTACTAAACTTTTTAGCAAATAATCACCACAAAACCAAAACTACCAATTCAACATGCATTTTACGATGCTAAAGTAGATTGTTATTTTTAAACTAAGATAGAAAACCAGAGTACAATGTTATTTCTTGCACTTGGGACAAAAACTCAGTTACCAAACTTTTTAGCAAATAATCACCACAAAACCAAAACTATCAATTCAACATGCATTTTACGATGCTAAAGTAGATTGCTATTTTACCTGTGATAGTTGTGATGGTTGCGAAGGCTGTGGAATCGTCGGGAGACCAGAAGGTTTGTGGCCAATTCCTCTAATGTGGCCACGTCGCTCTCCTAATACTTTCTCGAACGTAGCTCTTTCTTGAGCGGATGTTAACTCACTTTCACCTTGAGTTTGTTCTAACAGCTCTTTAACTAACCGATTCTGTAACTCCCAAAAGTGAGTAACAATTAAGTATAAATAAACATTTAAATATATAATAAAATTATAATTAAATACTTACAAATTGTTGTTTCGATTCAGCAGTAACAAATACACCATTCTTATCGGTATGAGCTTTGCGAAATGTTTCCACTCTCTTAAGGTTCTGTTTAACTTTAAAAATTAGATTATATTTTAAATAAATAATTACATGTATTGTACGGTACCTTCTGATAGCAAGTACTGCTATACGAGCTCGAACCCCCACGATTCACATTTGTTTGCTTTTCACGGATTTTTTTGTTCCTTTCTGAAGCAATTATGTGTTCGTCAGTTTGTAAAATACTCAACTGCCTTCGCCCAGTTATCAAGAAGCATACCATCCGGAGGATTGGCCAATTCTCTTGGGACATCTTCATACCCTCCGACCTTCTTGAAATATTCTTTTGCGTCGGCTTTACGCTCTCGATAACCTTTTAACAAGGCTGCTTGAAAACCCCCTGTCAATAGATTAGCTTGTGCATCCTGGTACATTTGATTGAGATCAAACTTTGCCTAAAAAAAAAAGTTAACCAAGTAAAAAAACAATTATAGTTAACCCTATAAAATATATTTAAATAAATAGTTACCGCTAAATGTTGTAATACAGTGTCCTTTATATCAGGGGAAACTCTTTTCCAACTCCATTTGTCAAAAGGGACCATCTGCCACATTGTTTTTCCAACTTCTCGGGAAAACATGTCTCCCGGCTCTCCTACGGGATTAAATATGATATCCCTATCATATTGCATGGCAATTGGTTTCCCATGGTTCTGTAAGATTGCTTTTTCAAGCTTTATATTTTTAGCTTTTCCTCGAACTATCCTTCGGGCACGTTCCTCAACTACAAATGTAATTAAAAATTATTAGAAACGATATTTAATTTATGATAATTGAACAAAAATAGTAAATAAAAATTCATGATAAGATTTACCGTCCTGCTCGTGCTGGCCAGGACCTCTACCACCTGGGAAAGGTGGGTCCTAAGCTCCGTCTCCCCCATGTCCACGACCCATGACAGCAACCATGTTAAACATAAACAAAACCCACACTCTCATCATTTTCTGAATAATTATAAGATATACAAATACAATTTTTATTACATATACATATTACATAGAAATAAACAAAAGCCACACTCTCATCATTTCCAATTATAACAATAATTAATTTTTATTTTCTTTTCAATTATAGCATCCTACTTATAAGAAAACCACATAATTTTACATAATATATAAGAACATGAAATTCACATACTTTTACATACATATTATGTTGTTATGTTGTTCTTTTTTATCGTCGAGATTAAAATATATATAAGTTTTTAAACAACTTTATAATTTTTTTGTGTTTTTTTCCAATTATAACAATAATTTATTTATTTATTTTTTCAATTATAGCATCCTTTAACCTATTTTTATGGTAACCGATTATTATTGGTTATAGAAATATAACCTTATGAATTAATTTGAAGATTATAAGTTAACTATATAACTTATTGGTTAATTAATTTGGAGTTAGCTTGGGTAAAAACAAGAAACTTTCTAGTTTTTGTATATAAGTTTTTAAACAAATTTATAATTTCTTTTTTTTTTTTTTGTTTTTTTTTTCAAATTATAACAATAATTTTTTTTTTCAATTATAGCACCCTACTTATACCAAAACCACATACTTTTACATAATACATAAGATGATGAAATTCACATACTTTTACATACATTTACCACATATACACCAGATACAAATATATACACATACACACAAAATAACATCCTACTTAAACCAAATACACATAATTTCACATATAGATAATAACATCCTATTTATACTAAATACAAAAGTTTCACAATCATATACCACATTTACAACAAACATACATACATTCATATACACACAATAACGTCCTACTTATAACAAATACATATCATTTTTACCAAATACTCATATACCACATATACATCAAATACACATACATTGGCATATATACAACAAATTCACATATATTCAAAATAAAAGTGAAATTACCAAATGAACTTACCTTTCTTCAAGAAATGGAGTTAGAAATTGGTCCCAAAAGCTTTAACCACACCTAGAGAAATTTTCTTGGAACAATGTGGGGAGAAATTTGATTCTAATCCAAAACAACACCACCAAAAACAAATATATGAACAATTTATTACCATTCAATCACTAGATGAAGCTAAAAATCGAAATTAACATACAAATTGAAAAGAAAATTACAAAATCAACTTACCTTTGTTGAAGAAATGGAGTTAGAAATTGGTCCCAAAAGCTTTAACCACACCTAGATTCTTAATAGGACACAATGTGGGAAGAAATTTGCTTGGAACAAGCAAATAGAAGTGAAAATCGGAAGAAGCTGGAAATGGGGAAGGAAAGAAGCGCAACAAACAGAAAGCAAATTGAGAAATGAGGGTTCGTCCTGCGTTTTTTTTATCTGCGAGAGGCAATAACGGCGACAGCTAGAGCTTTACCGGCAACTTTTAGCAATAGCGGTAACAAACAGGAGGGAAGGATACCGCGTGTTTTTTCGTTAACTATTAGTGGCGACTTTTTAACTCTTTAGCGGTGACAAATATGTCGTCGGTATTAGGTTAGATACGATAAGACACCCCACCCGTTGGATTAGATATCTCATCTCATCTAGAGTCGCCGCTAAAGCCCCTAGTCGCCGGTAATAGTGTCGCCGCTAAAGAGTATATTTCTTGTAGTGTTTGATTTCCTTTAGAATAAAGAATTCTTTGCAACAAAAAACAGACGGACAAATATTTTCATCTTTTTTCACATAATACCAATATATTTTTTTTATCAGTTGTGATAATGTACTTCATCAATTTTATCAGTAGCATAACTACCACGATCTTTATTGCATTTGCATTGGTTTGTAGAAATATTAGAGTTCAACAATATTAATAGAACTCAATCGTTTGATCTCTTAATTTCATATGTGAGGTTTAATAAGGGTGAGCATTTGGACCGGCCCGGACCGGACCGGACCGGACTGGCTCTTGGACCGGACCGGTTATGGAGAATTTTGTGGACCATGGACCGGACCGGATGAGTCGTGTCCGTGTCTGGGTCCAGGTCCGGGTTTTCCGGTTTTTGGACCTGTTTGGATCGGTACAACTTTAATTGCATAGAATATAATAAGTAATCTACATTGATGTATAATATTATAACTTGCAAAATTAATATGTTTCCGTTTCATGCCTAACTAATCTACATTGATGTATAATATTATAACTTGCAATTTGCAAAAATTAATTTTCCAAATAAAAGCGACTAGCATATAAATCAAGTTCACCAACAAAAGTTAAACAATTTTAAGACAAACATACAAAAATATTATCGTAACAACAAAAATCATAGTTTAAACTTTAAAATCAATCAAACTAACAAATTTTATAAACTAATAATCTAATCTTCCATTGGTCTCTTCCCCATATCATTGTCATCCATATGTAACATATTTAAAGCTTGTGCAATCTCTACATAAACACAAATGAAAATGTTGTTATTATTTAATAAAAAGTAATAGTTGTATAAAAAAAGAATAAAGCTTGTATTTTTTTTACCCAAAGCTATATCATCATCGTTCAAGATGTCATCAACGTTGTCAACTATCGGATTTGTAAACGTTATCACCCAATCTTGGGTGCATAACAAAGCTTCAACTATCAATGTCGATAAACTAGTCTGATACTCACTTACAACTCTACCACATGTGCTAAACGCGAACTTGGAATTATAGTATAAAATAACACTAAAAAACTGAAATATTTCAGCTTTGATAGCTCTACTTTGAAGGATTATAACTCAATGAATATAATACCAAAATAAACAAAATTATAGTCTAAATTCATCTACAAACTGTAAACTAAATGTTGGAAAAAACCATTGATCAATCCAACTTAAAACGAATGAGTTATGGATGTTTAAAAAACATCACAGATTACAAAATCTTGTTGAAAAGCTGAATTTTTTCAGCTTTGATGGTTCTACTTTGAAGGATTGTAACTCAGTGAATATAATACCAAAATAAACAAAATTATAGTCTAAAATCATCTACAAACTGTAAACTAAATGTTGGAAAAATCGGAGGTCAATCCGACTTAAAACGAATGAGTTATGGGTGTTTAAAAAACGTCATAGATTACAAAATGTTGCTGAAAAGCTGAATTTTTTCAGCTTTGATAGCTCTACTTTGAAGGATTGTAACACGGTGAATATAATACCAAAATAAACAAAATTATAGTCTAAATTCATCTACAAACTATAAACTAAATGTTGGAAAAAACCGCAGGTTAATCTGACTTAAAATGAATGAGTTATGTGTGTTTAAAAAACGTCACAAAAATTTTAATCATGTCCAACCGGTTCTAAACCCGGTAAAAACCGGACCGAACCGGGAAAAAAAACGGACCGGACCGGAGAGAAATCTTAGAACCGAGAACCGGCCCGGGGGTCCAAAAAAACGGTCCGGTCCACCGGTCCAAATGCTCACCCCTAAGGTTTAATGTTCAAACCTTGCACAATATTGATATGACTCCACAATTTATCCCCACGTGGGTCTTGGGACATGTACAATGTAGACCATCCAAATGATAAGGTTTACTATTTTTATAGAACAAAAACTGATATGTACGTTTAGTCTCTAGAACATGACCTCTAATTAATCAATCGGCGTTGATGATGAAGCATTGATGGTGAAGCGAATTTCATTAAATTTTAGTTAACGGTTAATTTTTAATTTTTCATTGAATTTAACTTTAAACTAAAATAACAAGTTATGGAAACTAAAAATCAAATCAAAACAATAACTACACACATGTTAAGTTCAATCTTTTAGACTTCTCTCAATCCCAACATCACAATATGTGCAAGTGTTGATATCCGGATGTATGGGAAATACACAATTATCTAAAAGGTTTTATAAGATTAGATAATTTACAAAGATAAGGAAGATATATTACATAAAATGATGTTCATCCTTAATAGTCCCCCACATTCAAAGTAGAACATGGATGGACGTGGAGATAATCTCGAAAATAATCAAATAAAAATATATGGGGGTCCATTTGTAATGTTTCCAGACGTTGATAATGACAGGGAACATTGTAACATCCCGATGTTCAGGTACTTCTAAATTCATCCCTATAATTCCATTTCATGTCAATTGGTCAAGTGGTAGCATTCTTAGGCTTAACTGAGGTTTGGACACGGTGTGTTGGAGGCACCAACACGGCGTGTCTGAATATTAAAAGGTGCGGGTTTTATTTGGGCAACTTAGGTGTTTCTTCTTGGAAAACGGCGTGTTGACTGCTGAGAATGAAACCCTAATATTCTGGGTTTTTCTCCATATTTAAAGGTGTAGCACCCGGTTCCTGGTACGTAAATGTTATTTGAGTATTTCCTTTCTTTTAGCCTTGGACTCGGCGAGTCATAGGTCCGACTCGCCGAGTGGATGCGGGACCCGGGACACGTTTAAGTTGGTGACTCGGCGAGTCCATATCCTGGACTCGGCGAGTCATAGCTGTTGGATGAAACCCTAACTTCCAGGGGTTTGCACCCTATTTAAAGGACTTATCAGCCCCAAGTCGGCCCCCATTGACCCTTAAAGCCCTGTATCTCTCGTTCTAAGCCATTTCTTTGAGAGTTTGAGGTTAGTGGGTGTGTTTTTGAAGGCTTTGAAAGAGGAAGGAAGTAGATCCAGAAGAAGGGAAGCCATCCAAGCATTATTTGTGTCCTTCCAGCAGTTCCTTTGAGGTATAACCCGTTTTCCCCTTGATTCTATGCTTAAAACTTCATTTGGGTCCTTCTTGGTCATTTCCCCAAGTTTGTATGTGCATTATATGTCGTAATAAGGCGTTTGGCCTTTGGATCTATGCAAGATTGAGCTCCAGGAGCTCAGATCTGTTAGCTTTTTGGCCCCATGTGGCTTGTTAGCCCTAGATTTACCCTTTTGAGACATTTTGAGCCCTAAAATCCATGTTGGTGAATATCCACACGTAAAGTTGGAAACTTTACGTGTGAATCGTGTCCTAGAAGTCCAGATCTATGAATGGCATGGACTAGAATCGAGCAAATCGGTATATTTAAGGAGTGCATGGCAACGACTCGGCGAGTCGTTCATGTGACTCGGCGAGTCTGCTCGCGAGTCTTGGAGTTTGTCCCCCATTTTGTAGTGTCGAGTGAGCAGTGAGTCACAGAGTGTGACTCAGTGAGTCGGAAGCTTAACCCATCTATGGAGGTACTCGGCGAGTCGATGCCCCGACTCGGCGAGTTCAAGGCAATCTCCTTAGATCAAGAACAGACTCGACGAGTTGTTCATACAACTCGGCGAGTCTTAGCATGGGTGTTCTTCGGATGAAGATGGACTCGACGAGTTGTTCATACAACTCGGCGAGCAGGATGAAGGACTTGAATATTGGTCATGAAGGCGAACCCGTCGAGTCGTCGCCTAACTCGACGGGTAGGATCGGGATTCAGGGCAGTCGTTTGCGTAGGGACTCGGCGAGTCGGAAAGCCAACTCGGCGAGTCGAGGTCAACTGAAAGTTGACTCTGACTTTGACTTATGGCAAGGTCAGGGGTAAAATGGTCATTTTACCCAAAGGTCAGTGAGCAGTGTTTGATTGAGTATATTGTGGGAATTACAGCCGGAGGGTTTCCGGAGCAGCAACAGCAGTAGTAGGTGATCAGTTCCCACACAGACCAGCAGCTATTTCGAGGTGAGTTTCCTTCCCAGTAGGAACGGGTCTAAGGCACCAAGGCCGACCCGTGTAGACGATATGCTAGTGCTAGAGTGTGGGCCGAGCCCGTATCTCTATTGTAGTTAAGTACGGTATATGTGTTAATATGATAGAATTGCTTATACTTGTTGTCTGTGTGATACTTGTATGATATGGGTTAGTGGTTGAGTGTGGGCAGGGCCCGTATCTCGCCAAGGTCGGAGTGTGGGCTAGGCCCATATCTCCCAGATAGCGAAGTGTGGGCAGGCCCCGTATCTTCACGAGTGTGGGCGAGGCCCGTATCTCCCGGCTAGCGAAGTGTGGGCAGGGCCCGTATCTTCCCGAGTGTGGGCAAGGCCCGTAACTCCTAGCTGAATAATGGTTGTTATTTGTTGCATGGTATGTGGTATTACGGGGGAACTCACTAAGCCTTGTGCTTACAGTTTTCAGTTTGGTTTCAGGTAACTCCTCAGCTAGGGGAAAGGAGCCGGCGCGGTAGCGGCACGTCACGCACACACTCTCCGATTTCCGCATTTACGAGCTTCACTGGGATTTATACTCTGATATTTTAATTAAATGTATGAATTGGTTTTTAGACACGGTTCACTGGTGTGATATTTTGATCAGACAATGTTTTAGCCTCTTATATTTTCCAAAAGTAATGTTTTTTAAAAACGAAATTTTTGGTCATGAAAATTGGGTTGTTACAAGTTGGTATCAGAGCCCTGGTTTGAGGGATTCGGACACACCTTCGGGGGTGTCTGAACTCAAATCGAGGGATTAAAAGAGTGTCTAAAAGAAAATGTTTTCGAAAATTGAGAAAAGAATTTTGAGAAAGAACGAAGTGTGTGATGTGCGCGACCAGCCGAGTTCGAGTAAGTATTCCCCAAAGTACCCATACAAGTTTATGTTATGTTTATCAGCTTTCGTAGAACAGCATGCTAGAATAGGACTAAGGATCTAGGAATGATGCCTTATGTGCCTGCTATTGTGTTTTGGTTGTATGAAAATTGCATGCTAGTTATCGGGTAGACAGTAAGTAGGATAGCCTGATTAGGTTATGCCTGGTAGTATGAGCTTAGCACTTTATGCTAGCTCAGTTCCTGAAGGTGATAGAGTTAGTTGAGATTGTTACCCCTTATCTGAATGCTGCTTGCTTCGTGCTTCATGGGACTCTGAATAATGGAAGTTAGCCATTAGGCGAATGCGTCACGCCACGTGTGACCAGGGTTGAATAATCTTAGAGTGCCGGATTTGATCCTACTGCGCAGCTCTTGTTTGAGTCCAACCGTTGTAGGACGAGTCGGATACTCGAAGAATTATTTGGGCCTCGTCGCATGTGATGGTATTCGGGTAATGGCTAACTGGCATTACAAGGAGGCCTGTAGCAGCTGAGGACTGGTTAGAGTGGAACTAGAGATTTCCCTAGGGCAAGCCTAGGATGAGTATAGCAGTGATCAGCAATAGTGAAAGGGATCTGGTGGAGTCGAGGCAATCCTTGAAGAAGGTACGGATAGATGTGGAAGGTAGTATGGGCCCGTACTACTGAAAGCAGAGGATCCGTACCCGAACCAAGGATGGCCAAGATAAGACCAGGGAACTTGTAAGTAGATGTGATCCCTCAGGGAGTATCAGTATCACTAATGATTGTCGTGATGTATTGCAGAATGGTGGTGCTTCGATCGAGGCCGGTAGATGGCGGCTCAGGAGAGGGGTCAGGTTCAGGATCAGGATCAGGTTCCGAGCCAATTGATGAGGGGCTACGCGAGTTCATCGCGTCAGAGATCACCAGGGGTATCCTTGAGTCGACTCCCATTATCTTTGGGTCGATCAAGGAAGGGATCATGGAGTTAATGGAGGATCGCCTTCGGGCATTCAGGAGTGATATGGCATCTAGCCAGTCAGGATCTCGCACGTTGTCCTTCAAGGACTTCAGGGGCAGCGGTGCGCCGGATTTCCATGGGGTGAAAGACCCCATTGTTGCCAGGCGATGGATTGCAGACATCGAGTCTGCCCAGTTGACTAGCTTCTGCCCCGAGGGGTCGAAGGTGAGGTATGCAGCGGGATGTCTACGGGACCGAGCCCGGGATTGGTGGGAGTCAGTGGGTGACTCGTTGGGAGCCTCAGCTATCGAGGCTATGACCTGGTCGGACTTTGTGACCAGGTTCAGGGCAGAATTCGCGCCGGCAGTCGAGCTTCAGCAGCTGGCCAGGGAGTTTCTTGACATGAGGCAGACGACGGAGACTGTGGCGGAGATCACCGCCAAGTTCCGGGAGAGGGCTTTGTTGGTGCCCCAGTATGCCGGTGACGAGGACATGAGGAGGACTCGTTACCATGATATGCTACGAGCTGACATCCGGGAGCATGTTAGCTTTTCGGCTTGCCCTACCCTGGACTCCATGATTGCCAGGGCAAGGGAGAGGGAGATAGATTTGGAGCACATCCGGAAACGGAAGCTAGAGGAGGGTCAGGCAGGAGGGGCTTCGGGGAAGAAGCCCAAGGGACCAGATGGTAGGCCGAAAGGTCAGTCAGGACCGAGCCGCTGCGGGAAATGCGGCAGGTCGCATGTGGGGGCATGTAGGATGGGTTCAGTAGGCTGCTACAAGTGCGGCAAGGCAGGGCACTTTAGCAGGGATTGTACTGCTCCAGTTTCAGCTATTCAGACATCGGAGTTGATGTGTTTTCACTGCAATCAAAGGGGCCACAAGAAGGCCAGTTGCCCCCAGTTGATAGTTTCAGCGTCGGTGAAGGCGCCAGCTCCAGCGACCCTACGGATCACGGATGGTCGGCAAGGCAAGGCAGAGCCTCCAGTGGTGAGGAGCCGGGCATTTCAGTTGACTACCGAGGAGGCACGCGCCGCACCCGATGTGGTGACGGGTATGATTCTTTCCCTCTATCTTATTTTTATGATGTTATGTTATTGATATGTGCTCTGTATGCTTTAGGATCGTTCCATGTGAACGGCATCCCAGCTCAGGTATTGTTTGATTCGGGTGCATCCTGATCGTTTGTTTCTCTTGCTCTTAGCAAGAGGTTTCATGAGACTTCAGGAGAGTTAGATTGTCCTTTAGAGGTAGAGATTGTTGATGATCGTTCGGTGCAAGCATCGATGGTGTTCCGAGATTGCGTTCTGCGGTTGTTCGAGGAGCGTTACTTGGTAGACTTGGTTCCCATACCGTTGCGTGGGAACAAGGTGATTATTGGCATGGATTGGTTGAGCCCCAATGGGGCGGTGATAGATTGCGCGCAGCAGCTAGTGCGGGTCAGGACCCCAAGTGGGGGAGAGTTAGTAATTCATGGAGAAAGGCCGCAGTGTGGACCCGCTGTATGTTCAGCAGCGAGGGCTAGGCGCTATCTCCAGCAGGGATGCGCAGGTTATGTCGCGTATGCGATGGATACCCGAGAGGCGGGTAATGCATCGATGAGCGAGGTTCCGGTGGTTCGGGACTTTGCAGACGTCTTCCCAGAGGAGCTTCCTGGGATACCTCCGGAGCGACAGGTGGAGTTAAGGATCGACCTTGTTCCTGGTGCGGCTCCGATAGCCAAGGCACCGTATCGGTTGGCTCCTCCCGAGATGCAGGAGTTGTCTACGCAGCTGCAGGAGCTGCTAGACAAGGGGTTCATTCGTCCGAGCAGTTCGCCCTGGGGAGCCCCGATTCTGTTTGTGAAGAAAAAGGACGGGTCGCATTGGATGTGCATAGATTATCGGGAGCTGAACAAGGTAACGGTGAAGAACCGTTACCCGCTTCCGAGGATTGATGACCTCTTTGACCAGCTTCAGGGCGCATCTTGGTTCTCCAAGATTGATTTGCGTTCGGGTTATCATCAGATGAGGGTCAGGGAGGAGGATATGCAGAAGACCGCGTTTCGGACGCGCTATGGCCATTATGAGTTCGTGGTGATGCCGTTTGGGCTCACCAATGCTCCTGCCGCGTTCATGGACCTCATGAACCGTGTATGCAGACTAATGCTGGACCGGTCTGTGATAGTCTTTATCGATGATATCTTGGTTTATTCCAAGACTCGGGAGGAACATGAGGAGCATCTGAGAGAGGTGTTAGAGACCCTGAGGAGGGAGAGCTTGTATGCCAAGTTCTCCAAGTGTGAGTTTTGGTTGCGCGAGGTGCAATTTCTGGGACACCTCGTCAACCAGAACAGAATTCTGGCCGATCCGGCCAAGGTCGAGGCCGTGATGAGATGGGAGGCTCCGAAGTCTCCATCTGAGATTCGGAGTTTCCTGGGATTGGCAGGCTACTATCGGAGATTTATCCAGGATTTCTCCAAGATAGCCGTGCCCCTGACGCGGCTGACGAAGAAAGCTGCGGTCTTTCGGTGGGGACCCGAGCAGCAGGCTGCATTTGAGACGCTGAGACAGAGATTATGTGAGGCGCCGATCTTAGCCCTGCCAGAGGGCGTAGAGGATTTTGTGGTTTATTGTGATGCGTCCATTTCTGGGTTGGGCGCGGTGCTGATGCAGAGGGGGCATGTCATTGCTTACGCTTCGAGGCAGCTCAAGCCTCACGAGGCGAACTACCCGACGCACGATTTGGAGTTGGGGGCGGTGGTATTTGCCCTCAAGATTTGGCGACATTACCTCTATGGGGTTCGGTGTACCATCTACACGGACCACAAGAGTTTGAGGTACCTCATGGATCAGCCAAATCTGAACATGAGGCAGCGTCGGTGGTTGGATGTGGTGAAGGATTATGATTGCGAGATCCTTTACCACCTGGGGAAGGCCAATGTGGTGGCCGATGCGCTTAGCCGCAAGGCGGCGCCGATCAGGGACGTTTGCATGCGGATGACCGTGGTGACTCCCCTGTTGGAGCAGATTCGGGAGGCTCAATAGGAGGCTATCAAGGAGGAGCATCGGAAGAGCGAGCGTGTAGTAGGTCAGGTTTCCTCCTTCGATTATGATAGCCGAGGGTTATTGACACTACACCATAGGGTGTGGGTGCCGTATCACGGAGGCGTGCGCCAGATTTTGATGGAGGAGGCGCACAAGTCCCGATTCTCTACTCATCCCGGGGCGACGAAGATGTATAGGGATCTTCGTCTAGACTATTGGTGGCCCTGCATGAAGCGGGATGTGGCAGGGTATGTCGAGCGGTGTTTGACCTGCAGGAAGGTCAAGGCCGAACATCAGAGACCGCATGGCAAGATGCAGCCGTTGGATATTCCACTGTGGAAATGGGAAGATATCACGATGGATTTTATCACGAAGCTTCCCAGGACCGCACGTGGAGTGGATTCGATTTGGGTCATCGTGGATAGATTGACCAAGAGTGCTCACTTTATTCCGATTCAGGAGAGCATATCAGCCGAGAAATTGGCCGACATCTATATCAGGGAGATTGTGGCACGGCATGGGGTGCCGGTATCGGTGATCTCGGACAGGGATGTGCGTTTTACTTCCAGGTTTTGGAAGAGATTCCATGACGAGTTGGGCACTCGTCTGTATTTTAGCACTGCCTTTCACCCGCAGACGGATGGGCATAGCGAGCGGACCATCCAGACTCTGGAGGATATGCTGCGGGCGTGCGTGCTAGATTTCGGTGGTACTTGGGATACCTATCTTCCCCTGGCCGAGTTCTCCTACAACAACAGCTATCACGCGAGTATCGACCGCCCTCCCTTCGAGATGTTGTACGGACGGAGGTGTAGGACCCCGATATGCTGGGGTGAGGTTGGCCAGAGAGTCATGGGGAGCACCGAAGTGGTGCTCAAGACGACTGAGAGGATCCAACAGGTCCGGAGCAGGCTTCAGACTGCTCAGAGTCGGCAGAAAAGTTATGCCGACAAGCGTCGATCCGATTTAGAGTTCCAGGTCGGGGATATGGTTCTCCTGAAGGTGTCGCCGTGGAAAGGCGTCATCCGATTCAGGAAGCGGGGCAAGTTGGGCCCGCGATTCATCGGACCGTTCAGGGTCGTAGCCCGGGTGGGCAAGGTAGCATATAGGCTGGATCTGCCAGCCGAGCTTAGCCAGATCCACAGCACTTTCCATGTTTCGCAGTTGCGAAAGTGCCTAGTGGACGATTCTGCAGTAGTACCTCTGGAGGATATTCAGGTTGATGACAGCCTGAACTACATTGAGCGCCCAGTCGCAATACTCGACAGGAAGTCGAAGGATTTGAGGAACAAGAGGGTGGAGCTAGTGAAGGTGCAATGGCAGCACCGCAAGGGTTCGGAGTGGACTTGGGAGCCGGTAGACGAGATGATGGAGCATTATCCCGAGCTGTTTCAGGATCGAGCAGCAGACTTCGAGGACGAAGTCTAAAATAAGTGGGGGAGATTTGTAGCACCCGGTTCCTGGTACGTAAATGTTATTTGAGTATTTCCTTTCTTTTAGCCTTGGACTCGGCGAGTCATAGGTCCGACTCGCCGAGTGGATGCGGGACCCAGGACACGTTTAAGTTGGTGACTCGGCGAGTCCATATCCTGGACTTGGCGAGTCACAGCTGTTGGATGAAACCCTAAGTTCCAGGGGTTTGCACCCTATTTAAAGGACTTATCAGCCCCAAGCCGGCCCCCATTGACCCTTAAAGCCCTGTATCTCTCGTTCTAAGCCATTTCTTTGAGAGTTTGAGGTTAGTGGGTGTGTTTTTGAAGGCTTTGAAAGAGGAAGGAAGTAGATCCAGAAGAAGGGAAGCCATCCAAGCATTATTTGTGTCCTTCCAGCAGTTCCTTTGAGGTATAACCCGTTTTCCCCTTGATTCTATGCTTAAAACTTCATTTGGGTCCTTCTTGGTCATTTCCCCAAGTTTGTATGTGCATTATATGTCGTGATAAGGCGTTTGGCCTTTGGATCTATGCAAGATTGAGCTCCAGGAGCTCAGATCTGTTAGCTTTTTGGCCCCATGTGGCTTGTTAGCCCTAGATCTACCCTTTTGAGACATTTTGAGCCCTAAAATCCATGTTGGTGAATATCCACACGTAAAGTTGGAAACTTTACGTGTGAATCGTGTCCTAGAAGTCCAGATCTATGAATGGCATGGACTAGAATCGAGCAAATCGGTATATTTAAGGAGTGCATGGCAACGACTCGGCGAGTCGTTCATGTGACTCGGCGAGTCTGCTCGCGAGTCTTGGAGTTTGTCCCCCATTTTGTAGTGTCGAGTGAGCAGTGAGTCACAGAGTGTGACTCAGTGAGTCGGAAGCTTAACCCATCTATGGAGGTACTCGGCGAGTCGATGCCCCGACTCGGCGAGTTCAAGGCAATCTCCTTAGATCAAGAACAGACTCGACGAGTTGTTCATACAACTCGGCGAGTCTTAGCATGGGTGTTCTTCGGATGAAGATGGACTCGACGAGTTGTTCATACAACTCGGCGAGCAGGATGAAGGACTTGAATATTGGTCATGAAGGCGAACCCGTCGAGTCGTCGCCTAACTCGACGGGTAGGATCGGGATTCAGGGCAGTCGTTTGCGTAGGGAGTCGGCGAGTCGGAAAGCCAACTCGGCGAGTCGAGGTCAACTGAAAGTTGACTCTGACTTTGACTTATGGCAAGGTCAGGGGTAAAATGGTCATTTTACCCAAAGGTCAGTGAGCAGTGTTTGATTGAGTATATTGTGGGAATTACAGCCGGAGGGTTTCCGGAGCAGCAACAGCAGTAGTAGGTGATCAGTTCCCACACAGACCAGCAGCTATTTCGAGGTGAGTTTCCTTCCCAGTAGGAACGGGTCTAAGGCACCAAGGCCGACCCGTGTAGACGATATGCTAGTGCTAGAGTGTGGGCCGAGCCCGTATCTCTGTTGTAGTTAAGTAGTTAAGTACAGTATATGTGTTAATATGATAGAATTGCTTATACTTGTTGTCTGCGTGATACTTATATGATATGGGTTAGTGGTTGAGTGTGGGCAGGGCCCGTATCTCGCCAAAGTCGGAGTGTGGGCTAGGCCCGTATCTCCCAGATAGCGAAGTGTGGGCAGGGCCCGTATCTTCACGAGTGTGGGCGAGGCCTGTATCTCCCGGCTAGCGAAGTGTGGGCAGGGCCCGTATCTTCCCGAGTGTGGGCAAGGCCCGTAACTCCTAGCTGAATAATGGTTGTTATTTGTTGCATGGTATGTGGTATTACGGGGGAACTCACTAAGCCTTGTGCTTACAGTTTTCAGTTTGGTTTCAGGTAACTCCTCAGCTAGGGGAAAGGAGCCGGCGCGGTAGCGGCACGTCACGCACACACTCTCCGATTTCCGCATTTACGAGCTTCACTGGGATTTATACTCTGATATTTTAATTAAATGTATGAATTGGTTTTTAGACACGGTTCACTGGTGTGATATTTTGATCAGACAATGTTTTAGCCTCTTATATTTTCCAAAAGTAATGTTTTTTAAAAACGAAATTTTTTGGTCATGAAAATTGGGTTGTTACAAAAGGAATGTGGAGGCTAGGGTTTGTTCACCCTCATCCTCCATCAGCCCCTTAAGCTCTAAAAAATACCATAATCATTTCCTGTCGTTTTTCTGAAGCTAGTTGGTGTTTGGAATGAAGAAGGTGAAAGAAGGAAGCAAAGATCCAGCAAGCAAGCCCCATTCTTTAGTTTAACACTCTCATGGACCTTTATAAGTGTCCAAATCCCGATTTTTATCATTCAACGTTATTAGATCTTTAGTTTTTTCCTTTTTTCTCCTTGTTCTTAGATGTTGCAATGGATGGATCTCATAAAGTTTGCAACTTTATGAATCTCCAGCTCAAGGTAACCTAGTAGTGGGTTGGATCTATTCTATAACTAACTTAAGCCCTTGCATTGTCAAGCTTGTGAGTTGGGTTCTTGGACCTTTTGGTAGTCCTAATGGATAAAGTTGGAAACATTACCCTTCCTAATCACATTGTAGTATAGCTCAGAGCTTTTGAACTCGTATGGACAAAAAGGACAGCTGAATGTATTAAGTTGTTGGAACTCTGGCGAACACGACGTGTTGGCTGAAGTTTTCCCGTATGTTCGTATGCTCACGGAACACGGCGTGGCCAGAAGGAACACGACATGTTGGGTCAACATAGACTGTTCACCTTAACCATTGACTTTGACCAAGTTGTTCTTTAAGGGCATTTTGGGATTTCGATTGAATTGGTAACTTGGTGGATTTAGGTATTGTGTTGTGAGCTGAGATTCGGAGTCAGCCCTCATCAGTTCTATCCGGTTGCAAGGTGAGTTTTCCTCACTGTACTTACTGGTCGAAGGCACCAAGATCGGTCCTTTGGATTGTTATCCTGATTTATCATATGATTGTGTACTGTAGTGATCTGTTAGATCTGCATCGTGGTAGATAGGGTGATGCTATGCTTAGCGATATGTAAGACATGTCTATTTGTTTACTGGCTGGTTATTGTATGCTTATCTGATATTTGTTCACATGTGTGGTCGGAGGTTGAGGCTTCACTTCTTTGTGCGTAAGCCAACAAGATGGGGAATTCCAACCCAATGGTTGAGGGCCTAGGGTATTCTATCTTGAGGATGATTGGACCCATAGTATGTTGTCATTCCAACCTGAGGGTTGAGTGGGTGGGGTATTCCAATCCGATGGTCGATTGTACCCATAGTATGTTGGCATTCCAACCCGATGGTTGAGGAGCCAAGGGTATTCCAACCCGATGATCGATTGGACCCATATTATGTTTTTATTGTATAAGTTTTATTTATTGTGTGTTGGTATTTTCGGGGAGACTCACTAAGCTTTGGGCTTACTGTTTTGGGTTATGTTTCAAGTACTTCAGATGATCGTGGAAAGGCAAAGGCCTGCTCGTGCACTTCCTCATGTTTTGTTTGATGATTTTAGGAAAACTCTGGTTATAAAAATATTTTGAAAACTATTTTGTAAACAATGATGGTTTGTGGAATTGTTTGAAAAGTTTAAATTTTCCATTAATTTTATGGTTGTTACAAGTTGGTATCAGAGCCTTGGTTTGAGTGAATTGGAGGAACACTCGTGTAAATCCATTCTCAAACTAATGAGGAAGATTTTAAAAACGATTTTTAAAATGTTTTCAAAATAATCAAGGAGGATGTAATGTGTACAATCAACCTGATTATATGATGCCTAATAGCCTAGGGTTCTTCTTATATGGGATTAACATCATTACTATAGTTGCTTAATGTATGCATCATGGTTATACATCACTAAGATTCTATAGCCTGAGAATGTTTGGTTTGGCCTTATATCCTGTTCTTTTTTTTATGAAGTGCTTAGGGTAGGATCAGATATTCGAATGTTCATAGGGTCCATTGTTATGTATGATTAGCGTACACGAGTGTTGCAGGGTTGGTGGAAGTTTCATGGATGAGTTGTACGGGATCAGCCAGCCAGGTCCGAGATGATTAGCCTTTCCTCTAGGGTGTGAGGATTGAGTGTATGGTTATGCTGGTGTGTATTGTTAGGGCTATTGTGATGATCCTTTGAGACAAATATGGGTAGGTGTGGAAGGTAGTATGAGCCTGTACTACTGGAAGCATAGGACCCGTACGTGTAACAGGGAAGTCACAACCCCTAGGGCGTTGTTGGGAGTTGGTTTCCCTGATATGATTAGCATGTTATTTGATATTCCCCTGGTTTATTTTTAGTATGGTGACGATGAGGCGAGTTGAGACTGGCTCTGGAACGGGATCAGGAGCAGGCAGTCAGGTTAGGTTAGTTGCATTGGATGACAGGATTAGGGAGATTCTCCGTGAGGAGGTTGTGGCTATTTCCCGGGATCAGATATCGGAGTTGTTTGGTACTATTAAGACCGTGATGATGGAGTTCTTTGATGACAGATACGCAACCGTTGCTGAGACTGTTGCTGGTGCAGCCTCTGCAACCGTTGCGGTTGCAGGTGTTAGTTCGAGTCGGGTTTTTCAGTATCGGGACTTCGACAATACGAAGCCCCTGACTTTCGATGGAGTGCAGGACTCGATCATAGCCATGAGGAGGTTGTCTGATGTTGAGGGATGCGTTTTCACCTGCTCATGCCTAGCTGACCATAAGGTCAGGTGCACTCTGAAACTTTTAAGGTCCAGAGCAAAGGATTGGTGGAGAATTGTTACTAGTTCATTTTCCGCTGAGCAGAGAGCTGTCGTGTCTTGGGAGCAGTTCTTAGAGATGTTCCACTCTCGATAAGTGTCGTTGGTGGAGTGTGAGAGGTTGGCCCAGGAGTATCTGGATTTGTGGCAAGGGTCGGAGTCGGTAACAGAGATCACCAAGATGTTTACTGAGAGGGCCATGTTTTGTCCTGAGTTTGCTACATCTGAGCAGGCTCAGATGACCTATTACTTGAGTATGATCAAGATAGATATTCGTTAGTTTGTATCCACCTAGCGCTATGGTTCTTTGTTGGAGTTATAGGAGGTCACTAGGCAGTGTGAGATTGAGCTTGAGTTACAGACAAGGGAGCAGAGACCGGCCTCGGCGCAGTCACAGCTTGCGCCGAAGCGGTTTAGGGACGCTTATTCTAGATCGGGGAGTTATAGGGGACACACTTGTGGAAAGTACGGTAAGATGCATGATGGACCTTGTCGATCTTCTTCGGGATGCCAGAAATGTGGCAAGCAAGGTCATATCACGAAGGACTGTCGGCAGTAGGCTCCAACTCTGGTTATCAGACTTTGTTATCATTGTGATTAGATGAGCCATATAAAGGCCCAGTGTCCCTTGCTTGTTGTCAGACCAACACAGGCTCCAGCACCAGCTACTTTGAGGATCACTGATAGGAGTCAGGGCAGGGTGGAGCCCCTGAGGGCTGGAGGTTACGCTTTCCAGCTCACCACTGAGGAGGCCAGAGCAGCCCCATATGTTGTGACTGGTATTTTTCTATCTATTTCTCTATTGATTATGTCTTATGTTATGCTTATTTATCTGCCTCTTTTAGGTACGTTCCTAATGAACTCTTTTCCTGCTTTAGTGTTGTTTGACTCGGGTGCGAATTGGTCCTTTGTATCTTTATTGTTGAGTAGGGAGTTTGATATGTCAATTTGGGGAGTTGGAGTGTCCGTTACGAAGCTAAAAGGAACTTCAAAATCTTCTTTTTGAAACTACTGTGGTTAAAAAGCTAAAAAAAACTTCAAAAAGTGAAATTTTAATTACATGCTTTTTAAAATCTCATTTTTAAAACTATTGGAAAAGATATTTTAAAAAGTGCTTTTGAATTTTTCAAACACTTTCTTTTTACTTATTAACTTTTCAAAAAACAAATAAGTTAATAAGTAGTTTTGAAAAACAAACTCAAACACCTTAATGTTTTTTTTCACACCTAAAATTCATTGTAGCTTAAATTTTCTAGTTTTGCATTCAACGTTTTTACGTAGGCTCACTATAGTACATTTTTGGCTAGTTTATTATTAATGTATTTGTTCTCCCCTAGCGTCTCCTAACCTTTTTATGACACTTGTCGTTCAAAGAAAAGTTTAATGTTAATTTATGATATTGACGTTAAAAAAAAAAAAAAAAAAAGCTTAATATTCTTTCATTATAGGCACAACACATACATACTGATAATGTTTTAATAGAGAACAAGTTATAATCTTCATGAACTGATGAATGCACTAATGTCACTACATGGCTATAAGCTGGTATACACACAGGGCCTAGGGGCGTTGTTTTTTCGCCTCGCCCTGGGTATGTAAAACCAATGAATCGACAGGACGAAGAATAACATTAGTGGGTATAAGAAGAAGTAGTAGGAAAAGGAGTGTAATCAATATTGAATGAAGTTTATATAGACTGAAAGCTTAGTGTTTGCAGTTGCTAAACATGTTTTTGATCTGTAATATACATCAAAAACTTCATAAACCATCCGACAATGCCACAATAATGTTTGTGTAATCTTCTCAACTCACAACCCGGTTCAACATCACATAACCAAGCACATTGAGATTGACATACATTTTGTTCACTACAAAGTCTCGACGGGTCAAGTGTTGCATGATTGCATTTTGCTCAATATGCCGATATATTCGTGAAGTACCTACCTTCCACCTTCTTTCTTGACTTTTGATCCAACTCGATTGTTCAGAATCATCATCGCTTCAGACTACATGCGTGTTAGTATAGGATTTATAATTATTGTCTTTTACTATGAATGTAAGTGCCCTATTTGTATTGTCAATTGCGTTACGTTTGTATCATTACTATAATATTTTCAAATAATGAGAAATAAGCATTATAAAAACACTATATCATCCTTTATTATATAATAAACAATTAATTTCAAGATTATATATTTTAATTTGTTTTACGACACAGTATATATACTAAGAATTGTTGTGGATTGATCATATGATTAGGTGCTTTGACATTCTTGTAGCCACACCTTTGCATGCGCTGGGCTTTCTGTTGCATAGAATTTTGTTGGTGCACCTTACTCTTTTCTCTAATTTCAAATACTTCATTTTCAATAAATCACTAGGCATTTTCAAATTTCAAGGACTATTTCGAACTTAATATTTATATCATTTTTCAAAAGTCTCTGCTACATAAAAAAGTAAATACAATTCAACCTTGCAAGTTCATAGTAAACCAATAACCATAAATAATATAAAATCGACTGGACACGAATAGAAAACTGTTAGATAATACAAATAGAATATGACTTATGGTGTAATATTTTTCATGTACTATAACAGTTGAAAAAATATATATACTCAAATAATGAGTTTCTATATAAATTTTAATGTCATTTAAGACGTACAAACCAAATTGTAACTAAAACAGAAAGCTCGGCGCATAATTAGATCCATAACAAAATTCAATTTAAAAAAGTCAACGTTGCATCTGGTCAACTATATTCATTCGAGACACGGCCAACATGTGCTTGGGAGTGACTGTGGTATGCGGCATGCCTAAAACTTACCCAATACCCAAAAAATAAGTCGTCGTTGCAGCGAGACATGAAATACTATGGGAGTATTTCTCGAGCCAAATCCGTTATAGAAATCCTCATTCCAGCGTTGCTCCCCAATCATTCCTTTAGCAATAACTTATCTTCTTCGATAACTCTTTCCTGCTTTATCGCTTAATAGAAATTCTATATCTATCATAATGAGGCATCCCTTGTATCATATCTCTCGATTCAATTCAGAAGACTTACCATCCTCTCTTTCCTGGTCTTTATAGATTAAGATGCCTCCGAGAAAGAGACCCAGCTCAAAGACCAACAACCCTCCACCACCACCTTCTCCTCAAATCGATCTAGTAACACTTCAGGCAGCCATTACTGCCGCAGTGACAGCCGCCAAGTCACAAATGAAACCTGGTAATTCAGGAGGTGGTCCCCAACCCCAAAACCAGTAAGGTAACCAGGGACACCGGAAGGAGTGTTCCTATAAGGATTTTATGAGTGTGAAACCTGTGTTCTTCGATGGCACAGGAGGTGTCATTGCTCTAACAAGGCGGTTAGAGAAAATCGAATCTATCTTCGAGATCTGTGCTTGTTCAGAATCAGACAAGGTAAAATTTGCCGCATGTACTCTCACCGATAAGGCTCTGACTTGGTGGAACGGCCGAGTCAAATCCCTAACTCTACCTGTAGCCAATGCTATGGGTTGGGAAGTTATGAAGGAACTTTTGCGCGCGGAGTATTGCCCTCGGGGTGAAATTCAGAAGCTGGAGCATGAACTCTGGAACCTGAAGATGAAAGGTTCCGATATCGCCGCTTACACTTCAAGGTTTGACGACTTGGCACTTCTTTGTCCGGGGATGGTTACCCCGGAAAGCAAAAAGGTAGAGAGGTTCATCTGGGGGTTGACCCAGCCAACCAAAGGAAATGTTTTAGCTGTGAAACCGGATACATACGACAGCGCCAAATGCGTAGTGCAAATCTTGATCGAACATAGTGAGGATGTAGAGGAAGCAGCCACCACTCCTGAACCGACAGAAAGAAGTGGTGAAAAAAGAAAGTTTTGGGAGGTAGGGGAGAAATGTCAGCCTTCACAGGAGTTCTCGAAGAAAAAACAGATGGTGGCAGTCCATGTTGCCACTACCCCTGCTGTTGTATATGTCATCGGTTCCTCAGCCCAAGCACCTATCACCGGATATGCCGGTGTTCTCTTGTGGTGTAACCAGTGCAGTTACCACCACTACATCCCCGGTCCCTGTCGTGTGAAATTTTGCAAAAATTATGGCCAAGAGGGTCACCTTGCGCGGAGTTGCAGAACACCAGTCAGGCCTGTTATGGTTGCGGTAAAGTCGGGCATTATAAGAGAAACTGTCCCAATGCAGCAACAACTGGCAACACTGGAAGAGTCCTAGCTATAGGACAAGGTGAGACAGCCGCCGATCCCACAGTTGCCTCAGGTATATTCCTCTTCGACAACCCTTCTGCTTGCAATCCTTTTCAATTCTAGTCCTGAAAGATAAACTGTTACCTATTCATACGAATCTCTTCATAAGCATAGTCCTCAATTAGTAACTGAAACGTCCACCATCAAGGTAGCCAACAATGAGAAAGATGGCGTGTTACATTCTGAAACGCGTATCCCAAGGAACATAGAACTTTTCGAAATCCTCATTAGGATTGATTCCGTAGCCTCCAAACTCCGACTACCCTTAGGACTTAGCAGCATCCATCCGGTATCCCACGTCTCTGTCCTTAAGCAGTTTCTACCCGATGAAACCCTAGTAATTCCTTCGATAATACCGAAATCAACAAAAGTCTAAACTTCATGGTAGAACCAATTGAAATCCTAAATCGAGAGACTAGCGTATGAGACAAAGTCATATCCCAACAGTGAAGATTCGCCGGAAAGCCGCAATAGAACTCGAATTCACTTGAGAGCACGAAAATCCAACAAAATAGAAGTATCCGTATCTCTTTCCAAAATCCTTGAGTCACATCTAAAGTTTTAATTTCGGGACGAAATTCCCTCTAACGGGGGGATAATGTAACAACCCGAAGTTCGTTCCATCACCGAAACTCGTTTTCGCTTATAAATTCGTCTTTTTCAAATCATTTCCGTCTACATTTTTAAAATTTAGTCATTTATTCCGAGGCTTCTATTATGACTTAATTAGTATTCAAACCCATTAGAAACTCAAGAAAACACCCCTATATGATAATTAGATAGATTTTAGAATTTGTCCCGCCGGGTTACAATGACTTAATCGGGTGCAACCAAAAGCCCCGTTTAACGTCGGTATCGAGTAGAATTTTACCGTGTCCCGAATTTAGGACCTATTTAAAGCTCAAAAGACTTCATTTGAAGCCTTTCCTCTCTCTCACTACTCTCTCTCTAACCTCTCTCCTCAAATCAACTCTAAGGGTCCTAAATCATCAAATTAAGGCTTCTAATCATCAAGGTATCTTCCCTAACTCCTAGTATATCATCCTTAGCATTCAAATTCGAGTTCAAATCATGAATTAGGACCTTGTTCATGTGTTTACGGCCCTAGAGCATGCTTGGGCCGTAAACACATATAAAGGGGGTATTTATGCCTTAAAACCCCTCCAAAACACCATTGAGACTTAGATATGGCTTGTAGAATTATGGAATTGGACTTAGAACACCTTGAATATCAATTTAGAGGAGTAACCATGAGTTTACTGCCCAAGAACATGCTTGGGCCGTAAACTCATTAGCATGGAGAGTAAACTCATTTTAAAGTGTTAAAATGTCATTTAAACACACCAATAGCCTTGGGATAAATTCTAGAAGTAACCACATACGAATTAGGAGCCTAAAACATAAGGAAACCACTCCCCCCTAAGGAGTTCACGACCATAAGAAGGATTCATGGCCGTAAACTCCTAAAACCATGTCAAATGATGCCCAAATTTCACCACTAGACTTGTAAAATAGCTTGAAATCACATATGATTAATTGTGGACCAACAAGAAGCATTTTAGTTATGTATCCAAGAGTTTACGGCCGTAAACATAGAGTTTACTGCCGTAAACTCCTCATATGGTCCCTAATTTACTCAAAACACTTTTCCATGCCATGAAACCAACCCTAGAAATTCCCTCTTAATTGATTCAAGCCATTTAGCAACCAAAAGCACCCCACCATGAGTTTACGGCCGTAAACTCATGGGGAATGGTACATTAGGGCCGAAAACTCTAGTATGAGTTTACTCTTGAAGAGTAAACTCTATATCCAAGCCTTATGTGTCCTCAAATGCCACCTGGGTCCTTCCAAACACTTGTAATGAAGTGTTTTCGCATCTAGAACCATATGTCCTCATCAAATAAATAATTTAAGTCCTAATTAGATTAAAATGTGTATCTTCTCTTAATACATAGGAATCTTGTGCGTTTGCAAACCTAGAACTGGCGTTTAGGATCCAAACCGACACATTCCTCAACCGGTGAGTTCATACCCCTACTTTTTTCAAATGTTTTTAGGGGGGAATACAAGCAAAAGTACAAGGAAATCTTGTACTCAAACTTATTATTTCCAGTTCAAATGTTTATATTCTGTATGTTTTAATATCGAAAAACTATGTTAAACAAATAGTTCGAATTATGAAGTTAGCTTTCAGACAAATCATAGATTTCTTGATAAAGTGTTACAATCTAAATTATATTTCATAATCTACGAACAATTCATACTAATCATCAATTAGAACTAATACGAATACGAATATGAAAGTACAACTAGGAATTAGAACGAATACGAATATACAACTAAGAATAGAACGAATACGAAAGTAAAACTAGGAATAGGGCGAATACGAAATCATAACTAGGAACAGAACGAATAGGAATACTAAAGTAATAATGTGAAAATAATAATGCGAATACGAATACGAATACGAATAGGATTTGGATTAGGAGTAGGAATATGAATATGAATGCGAATACGAATACAAATACGAATAGGATTAGGATTAGGAGTAGGAATACGAATACGAATACGAATACGAATACGAATAGGATTAGGATTAGGAGTAGGAATACGAATACGAATGCGAATACGAATGCGAATACGAATACGAATACGAATAAGATTAGGATTAGGAGTAGGAATACGAATATGAATTCGAATACGAATACGAATAGGACTACAATTATAAATACGAATACAAATATAAAATACGAAAATAAATATGATTAAGAATATGAATACGAATACGAAGGCATGCATCTAGGTACATTCAAGTGTAAGACAATTAGGATAACAGAATACCTAGCTAATATGACAAGTATAATAGATATTCAAATATTACATTGGTGTCCAATAACTAAACTAAACTATTAGGAAAATATGGGATTTTCCTGGGGTAACATACAACACGTAATGAAATTGGTAACAAATGATAACTAAACTGTTTTACATAAGAAAATATGAGATTTTCTTGGATAACAACTTTTTTAGAAAACAAAGGAACTCATTCTTTTCAAAACAAAACCACTTATGAACACACCAGCTTTATCCTGATTTTCAAACTGCTTGTATTCTCAGGTTCATTTTAGACAGGTACCCAGCGATTCTTTTTGGAGAAGATGGAGCGTACAGAAGACTCGTCTTTACTTTTGTCTATATATATATATATATATATATATATATGTATCATCACTTGTAACACTTTACTTTTGAACAGATGTAAATTCTAATATGTAATGTAATGGTTGTTTACTTGCTTACTATGTACATCGGATTTGATACTCAACGTGGAGTCCGCCCTGGAAATGTTTCCGCCTTTGGTTTTCGGGGTGTGATAGTAGAATGATTCGTCGTCGCCGGTGATACGAGTCTTCGACGAAATTGACGGAATGGAGGCTGAGTCGGCGGTGTTGGCGGTCTTGTGGCAGGAATGATGGCTGCCGCGATTGATCATCGAACGAAATTGAGCCGACTGGGAATCACAGACACGATACACAGAAAGGAATGGAAAGGAAGCTGGAAGGGGGGGTTATCTGTAAAGGGCTTTAGCGGCGACGTGTATTAGCGGCGAAAACCTGGAGGGAAAAGTCAGCGCCTTTTCTTGCTCCGTTTAAACCCTATGATTGAAACCAAATCGAACGGATGGGGCTCGTTTGACACGGATCGCTAAATGGGCACATTAGTGGCGACACCTTTAGCAGCGATGAATAGCATTAACGGCGACATGTAACACATCAATTACATGTCGCCGCTAATGCTAGGCGTCGCCGCTAATGCTAGGCGTCGCCGCTAAAGGTGTCGCCACTAATGCCCCCATTTCTTGCAGTGGGCGGAAAGTAGAGGGTATACCCCACAACCTTAGGTTCTGTATGTTCAGGTCCCCTAAAACTCACACTCACACACACTAAAAAACTCACGTAATGTAGATAGTGTACTTACTGCTTGAACCACTATTATCATTGATCTCACAATTTACATTAAATAAGAAACAAATTAACAAACTAGCTACTAAGGCTAATGGGAGTGGAGTCATTAAAGGGGCTCGCTATGCACTTGCTAGGAAGAACACCGCCCCTACACTACAAGGATCGAGCCCTATGCAGACGATAATTAGGGACCCTGTGCCAACGACATGTTATACCGACGACTTGTCGTCTATAAAATGTCGTCAATACAGATCCGTCGGTAAAAGTCGAAAATGTCGTCGGGACAGGTGTCGTTGGTATAGATTAACTAATCCAGACGACAAGTCGTCGGCAAAGGATTGTCGAGATTGATTTTCGAGGAAATAAGAAAACATTTTATTCGGGACCTATACCGACGACTTGCCGTCGGGAAAAAGTGAGAACTTATACAGACGACTTGTCGTCGGGAAAAGTCTGTGTAATACCGATGATATGTCGTCGGTGTAGCCTAGTTTTTTTTTCACAACTTTTTTTATATATACCAAATCTGTTTCTTAAAACAAATCCAAAATAGATATTTGCATAATAATATAAATATAACATACCATTAAAATCCAAAAACACTTAATAAACCTAACATACCATTAAAATCCAAAAACACTTAATAAACCTAACATACCATTAAAATCCAAAAACAGTTAATAAACCTAACATACCATTCAAATTCTACTACATACCATATCATTCATATTCTACTACATAACCAAAAAAGCAAGTTTTTACTAAACATTGTTGTCACTATCGTTCTAGTTCTACTCCTCCTCGTCATCATCATCATCATCATCATCATCACCATCACCAACATCATCATCATCATCATCATCATCATCCTCTTTGTGTTCATTGGATGTTTTGGGGTTATTTTGTGAAAACATATTGGGATTAAACTTGAATTGTGGCATTGGTTGTGGTTGGAAGTTTGGAATGACGGACGCGAAAGTGTTATTAAACATTTGGTTCATTTGTAGCATTTGTTGTTGCATGATTTGAATTTGTTGGGATAATACAGCAACTTGGGGATTATCTAAAGATTGGGATGTGGAAGCTTGGGAACGTTTGGTATGTTCATTTGGAAATAATTATTTTTGATGCTTGGTTTCCTTCCAATTCCGCGCATATGCCCACGTCTCTCACCGAGGGCATGAGCGAGACATTGTTCTTCATTTAGCTTTTCGTTCTCCTGAAGCTCTGATTGCATCAACATCTTCTCTCGTTGAATGTTTTCCTAAAATAAAGAAAACAATTAAAATAGATTAATTTAAAAAAAATAACTAAATTTATACACTAAAATAATAATAATAGTATACCTTAAACTAACTATAATAATAATAATAACATATTTATCAAACAACTTATTAACTTTGTTTATTACTTACCCAAACTACTTATGCTTGCGGTGTACACCAACCCCGACTTTCTTTAAATCGCATTTGTCTCCAACCATCGATATGTTGTGGGTCTTCTCCTTTTTCTGTCTATAATAAGCCAAAACAATTAATATATTTATATAAACATTCAAAAAAATTTATAAAATACAAATAAATTTAATTACCTCCTCGCGTTGACTGTTTGCATATGTTCTACTTCCATGAGAACTCATAATTTAAAGTTTGGACCTGCTTTCTTTACATTCTTTGCACTGCTTCCTATAACCCTCATCCAAAAAAAGAAGGTCAATCATATTATCCCAAGCTTTGTCGTCCATATCATCCGGTGGACATTGTCTAGCACCTTCAACATCATTATACCCACCAACACTATCAAAATAATTTTTCACTTCATGTTTGTGCTCTTTATAAGCTCTTTAACAATCGCTCTGTACAGTCGCTCGAACGGCTTCCCACAGATCTGTACTCCAATATATATCAAGATTAAAATATGTCTGCAATAAAAAAACAAATTTAATTAGTAAAAAAAACTTTAAAAAGTATAAATTTTTCACTTATAAAAGGTATTTTGTACTTACTTCAATCTCAGGATACATAGCTTCATAGTAATGGAAAGGAACACATCTCCAAGTCCTATAATGGAGTGGTACATGATCTGCCACAATGTTTGAGATAAACCTTGTCAACATTTTGCCATTTGTATTTATGAATCTATAGGTCCCCCCTCTAATATCAATACCCACTGGTAAAGGTTGGCTGCTGTGCTTGAACTTTTTTCGCATATTTAAGTATCTTCCTTTTCCACGTCGACGCATCGCGTTTGCTACATTGACACATAGAACTAAAAATTTAGAAATTTAAAACTTTAAAAATATATCCAATATATTTATGAATTTCATGTAACTTACAAGATTGGCAACCCGTCGGTATCTTGCATGCACGCTTATGTAAAGGTCGTTCCCCGCCGTCTCCTCCATGCCCCCTCGCAACATTTGTAGCCATTTGTTTAAAAAATATTAGAATATTTACTAAACATACTTAAAAAAACTAATAAACATTTTTAAGCAATCAAAATGTATAACAACCGTAAGATACCATCAATCAGAATCATCACTAGAACAATATACATGTACAACATCATCATTAATAATTCGTCATTATTTATGAAATCGTCATCATTATCTAAAGAGTACGTACCACCACCATCATCGTCATCATTAAAAAAAAAACTGTCATCGTTTATAGTAGGAGCCACACTTGATTCACCATCGTCATCATTATCTAAAAAGTACATATCATCACCGTCAACAGAGTATGTATCATCATCATCACCTAAATTGACAGCCAAGGGAAAATCATTTGATCGAGTGTCATTCACTACATCTATCTCATTAACACCGATGCTTGGATGATCCCAAAGTTTTTGATGATGAACATCTTCCACAACTCTCCAGTTATTATTTTAAGTAGGATCTTGGAGATAAAACACTTGTTTAGCTTAAGTGGCTAAGAAGTATTGTTGATCGTCATACCATGTTTTACCGACATACCATTCATGACTGGTATCGAAGTTGCATCTAACGGTGTAAGAAGTTGCAGGCGGTGTAAGAAGTTGCATCTAACTGACCAATGATCTGGCCGAATGCCCATATTTTTCAAGTATTCTCTTGCTTCTTTTTTGTCTTTGGTTTTTTCATTCATCAATGCAGTATATACAAAATTCTCGTCCACATTTTTCTCCACATGCATAAAATCTATATTGTGTTTTAGCTCGAGGGAAGACCAATACTCAAGCTCAAAATAGATACTACGTTTCGTCCAATTCAAATCTTTTTTCTTGTTTAATCATTGCGCTTTCTTGTTGCACCCCTGTGCTTAGGATGTTTCCCTGGAATACGATCAGGGAGACAAGCCAACATAAGACATCTTGTTGGTGACATGAATGAAAGACGTGTCTGCGTTACAAGTAGGACATGCTAAATAACCTTGACCACTCCATCTAGACAAACTTCCACGTGCTGGAAAATCATTGATAGTCCATAACAACATCGCACACATGTTGAATACGGTGTTGGTTGATGCATCTCTCATTTGGACTCCTTCGGCCCACAACATTTTCAACTCATCCACCAAAGGCCTCAAGAAAACATCAATGTCCTTTGAGGGTGATTTAGGGCCAGGAATCAGCAAAGATAGCATGAAAGAAGACTCTTTCATACATATCAATGGGGGTGTATTGTAGGTAGTTAATATAACCGACCAAGTACTATAAGTACTATTGAAGTTGTCGAATGGATTGAAGCCATCAACAGCTAAACCTAGACGAGCATTTCTAGGTTCTTTAGCAAACTCTGGATATCTTTGATCAAAATCTTACCATGACTTCCCATCAACTGGATGATACATCATACCATCTATTGAGCGTCCAGTATTATGCCAACTCATATCCTTAGCTGTCAATCTGGAGCTATACATTCGTTGAAGTCTTGGAGTCAAAGGAAAGTACCACAACACTTTTTGTGGTACTTTCTTCCCCTTTGTAGTTGTGTCCATCCATCTACTCTCCTTACAAATCGGGCAATTATGCATGGAACCGTTCTCCTTCCAAAACAAAGCACAATCATTTTTGCAAGCATGGATCGATTGATATCGTAACCCTATCTTTCTCAACTTCTTTTTAGCTTCATAGTGTGAAGCTGTCACACCCCAAAACCACGAACGGCAGAAACGTTCACGGGTGGAGGACGTCATGTACAGTATCACAACAGTGTAATATAATAAACAAGCAACAACATAATCCATTGCATTATAAATAAAGTTTTAATACATGTGTGTTCTTCATTGTAATAAGACACCAAAAATATACAATTAAAATAAAAGACAAGACTTGTCTGCTCCGTCTTCTCAAAACCTGGCCTCCGTACCTATCTACTGATGACCTGAGAATACAAGTTATTTTGAAAGAAAGTATCAGCTTTTAAATCTGGTGAATTCATAAGTATATAAGTGTCATTGCCTTGCTTGCTAAAAGCTGTTTTAAAATTCATGTAAACCTTTAAATGAAAATGTTGACGTAAGTATGAAAAACCCTAGAAAATCCCTTATTTTCTATCAGTTTGAGATGTAGTCTTCTACCAAGACCCGAATGTTTTGTTTATGACAATGTAGTCTTCTACCAAAACCCGACTGTTTTGTAAGTAAAATGATAGTTTTTCCTTTAATTGTTTAGTACTAAAGTACTTAGTCTAACTCATCGTTTATGTGAAAGTATCACAAAATAAAGTAAACAGGAAAATGTACTACTGTAAGTGTTGTCACTGGGTACTAGGACTAACACAACATCGCATTAAGCGAAACATGTAACCTAATGAACATCCGAAGATTGTCCAGAAAAAGTATTAATGTAAGTGTCATCGCTGGGTACTAGGAGTAACACATCATCGCAATAAGCGAAAGGTATAACCTTATGAACAATCGAAGATTGTCCACTTGTCCTCTGTAGCAGCAGCAGGTGGGTGGAGGGGTTAGCCCCGGTTATCGATCTTCCTAGTATAAGTAGTAACCTTATACCTCTGTAGATGGTCATCGACCACTGGTGCTAATCAGTGGGGTTCGGAATGGTAAGTCCCGCCTAGATATCCCATTGAACCGGGATATGAAAGATAATTTACACAGAAAGTACTAATAAATTATCCTCGTAGTTCTAAGTACAAGTATCCAAGTGAGTGAATACAGGATAATGCACCTATATAACAGTGTTCATGTATGATATTCATGTAAGTGTGTTCATGTAACAGGTAAGTATATGTATATGTACTAAGGTATCACGTAATGTACTAGTATAGACTCATGAATGAACTGACTCTTGTGTGATTCCTTGTAATAGGAGTAATGTTTGATATCTTCAAATTATCCCTATAATAATTTACTAAACTATAATTGGTTGATCATGTAGGTTTATACACTCTTAATACTCAAGGGTGTGGGAACAGAATGAAAGATGTAGACTATAACATCAATACATATATAAGAATATGAGTGTATATGCATAGTTTAGTTCAAGAATGTAAAAATGGTTTTGTAAGACATCTTATGGGTTTTGAACAATAATTAACAATGACTTGATGTCATTTTAATAAACATTTCAAAAGTAAAACATTTGATAACAACGTATTTTTAAGATTTAAAACCATTTCATGCATCACATTTTGTAGTATGTGAAATCTGTTGAATGAAAAACACAGTTATAAAATACATATCAATGATTTAATAACATGTTTGTTTCTACTTGTATCCCCCCCCATTACAACATTCAAAATCATTTAAAACATTGATTAGGGGTATGAACTCACCTGTAGTTGGTGATGGGGATGAACTGAACGATATAGGATTGCTAGGTGTCAAGCGAGGACTTGTACACACACTACGATCCTAATGAACATATAATCACACATATATGCATTCAATTAGTCTTAAATTACTAATTGATAATGTTAAGACATCCTAGACATAATAAACACTTTATATAATTGTTTTAGGCCCTAAGGATTGCATCTAAGCTAATGTGGGACAAGGCACTTGTGTTTAGGGTTCCAAAGGACCCCATATATGAGTTTACTCCCCATATATCATCACACATGGAGTTTACGGTTGTAAACTCTTGAGTTTACGGCCGTAAACTCCCAACCATGGGGTATTTCTGTGTTTTGAAGTCCCAAATGATTCCTAGAATTATTCCAACTTGGTGGTTCAATTCTTGAAAGGGTTTAAGGCGTAGAAACACTCCATTTAGGAGTTTATGGCCCCAAGGCCATTTCCCTTGGAGTTTACGGTTGTAAACTCCCTTGGGGTGTTGTTTTTGTTGTTTTCAAGCCTCATGCATTTGAAGGATAGGTTCTAGACATTTGTTTAAAGCTAATGAGGACCCTAGGCACACTTTGGTGCCCTTGTTGGGTGTTTACGGCCTAGGAGCATTACCAAGGCCGTAAACTCACTTCAAGAGGTGATTTTGATGCTTTCAAGTCTCTTGCACATGTGGTATAGGTTCTAGGCTTTTATTCCAAGCATATGAAGACATTAGGCACACTTTGGTGCCCTTCATTCATGTTTACGGCCCAAGAAACATGTCTTGGCCGTAAACTCACTTTGGTAGGTGATTTTGATGTGCTTTGGTCCTTCAATTAAGTGGGAAACAATTCCATGTAAAGGTCTAGGGCTTTAGGTGTCTTAAAAACACCCTTTTGTCCATTTCAATGGAGTTTACAGCCTAAAATTGCTCTTGGGCCGTGAACTCCCATGTGTTTGTGTTTCTTGATTGTTTTCTTGTCCTAAATACACATACAAATGAGTCTAGGGTAGTAGCATAATACAAGGAACAATCTAGGTTCGGTTTCGGGAGTTTACCGCCCGAGAACACCTTGGGGAGTAAACTCCTAGATCTAATGATTTAGCCATCTAAATCATGTTATAAGCACATAAAAAGCTTTCTAACACTACTAGAAAGAGTTACTCACATTTTGGTATAAAACCCCGAAGATCCGTGAGAGAGAAAATGGCTTTTCTCTAGTTGGAAATGTGAATAATGAATGAATTTGGTTCAGAAATCTATTTATAGTCCTGAGATATTTTGGCAGAAAATATTTTTATTCCTGAAATGATCTCTAATATAATAGAGTGTTGGAATAATAGTGTTGCACAAAACCCTAGTGCACCCACTCTCCTGATATTTCCTGATATGTAAACCCTGAATTACTCAAACTTACGCGAAAAGTCTGAAAATTAACTGTGACTGCTATAACTTCTATTGAAGTGATATAGTTTGTACATAATGGAAATTTCAGGTTGTCACATCATCCCCCCGTTAGAAGGAATTTTGTCCTGAAATTAGAATTTAGGTAAATAAGAAATTACAAATAACTATGCGAAAAGGTGAGGGTATTTCAGTTTCATCTGACCCTCATGTTCCCAAGTGAATTCCGGTCCACGCTTTGCGTTCCAGCGCACCTTCACTATCGGGATACGGCTCTGCTTTGTTAGCTTGACCTCTCGGTCCATGATCTTTATTGGTTCCTCCACGAAGTTGAGGCTCTCGTTGATCTTGATCTCGTCGAGTGGAATAACAAGAGTCTCGTCGGATAGACACTTTTTCAAGTTCGAGACGTGGAAGGTAGGATGTACGTTACTGAGTTCTTGTGGTAGCTTGAGTTTGTAAGCTACAGGGCCGATTCTCACGAGAATCTCGAAAGGCCCTATGTATCTTGGATTGAGCTTCCCACGCTTTCCAAAGCATATCAAGCCCTTCCAGGGTGAGACCTTCAGTAGGACTCGGTCGCCCACCTGGAACTCCAATGGTTTCCTACGCTTGTCAGCGTAGCTTTTCTGCCGGTCTCTAGAGGCTTTCAATCGTTCACGAATTTGAACGATCTTCTCTGTCGTTTCCCGAATGATCTCCAGACCCGTGAGAGTGCTTTCGGGAACTCGTCCCTTAGCTAACTGGGTATCACCCACTTCAGCCCAGCACAGAGGGGATCTGCACTTTCGGCCATAGAGGGCCTCGAATGGAGCTGCCTTTATGCTCATGTGATAACTGTTGTTGTAGGAAAATTCGACAAGGGGTAAATGGGTATCCCAAGCTTTTCCAAAGTCAATCACACAGGCACGCAACATATCTTCTAAGGTTTGGATAGTTCTCTCACTTTGCCCGTCGGTCTGTGGATGGTAGGCTGTACTCATGTCCAGCCTAGTTCCTAAGGAATTTTGTAATGACTGCCAGAACCTTAAAGTGAATCTACTATCTCTGTCTGAGATGATAGATAAAGGAACACCATGCAGCCTTACAATCTCCCTAATGTATGTTCGGGTAAGTTTCTCCATCTTGTCTGTTTCTTTGATCGGTAGGAAGTGTGCAGACTTGGTCAATCTATCGACGATGACCCATATGGAATCAAGTCCACCCGTCGTCTTGGATAACTTGGTTATGAAATCCATAGTGATCCACTCCCACTTCCATTCTGGTATCTCCGGTTGCTGTAGGAGGCCGGAGGGTTTCTGGTATTCGACCTTGACCTTTGCGCAAGTAAGGCATTTACTCACGAAGGTAGCAATATCTGCTTTCATGTTAGGCCACCAGTACATCTTTTTAAGATCCAGATACATCTTATCTGAACCCGGGTGGGCGGAATAACGAGTGTTATGAGCTTCGGTCATGACCAAGTCTCTGAAGCCACCGTGTTTCGGTGTCCAGATCCGATCCATGAGGTATAAGGCTCCGCCACCCTTGGCTTCTAAGTTCTTATCCATCCCTCTAAGGGATTCACCCGACACGTTTTCAGGTTTCAAAGCGTCGAGCTGAGCCTCCTTAATTTGCGTGGACAAGTGTGAATGGATAGTTAGAGTCAAAGATTTGACTCTACGACCAGTATATTCTTTCCGACTTAGGGCGTCGGCTACTACATTGGCTTTACCCGGATGATAACGAATTTTGCATTCGTAATCACTGAGTAGCTCAACCCACCGTCGTTGTCTCATGTTGAGCTCTTTCTGGTCGAAAATGTGTTGTAGACTCTTATGGTCCGTAAAGATTGTGCTTTTGTACCATATAGGTAATGTCGCCAGATCTTCAGAGCAAACACAACTGCTCCTAGTTCAAGATCGTGGGTTGTGTAGTTAACCTCATGTGTCTTCAGCTGTCTCGAGGAATAGGCGATGACTTTACCTCGCTGCATCATAACACATCCGAGTCCTTGATTGGATGCATCGCAATAGACAATGAAGTCTTCTATCCCTTCGGGAAGGGATAGTATCGGGGCGGTGCACAAGGCTCATTTGAGCATTTGGAATGCTCTTTCCTGTTTCTCTTCCCAGTCAAAGGCCACGCCTTTCTGGGTCAGGCTTGTAAGAGGTTTCGCTATGCTGGAGAAGTTCTGAATGAACCTGCGATAGTAGCCAGCGAGACCTAGAAATTGACGAATTCCGGTAGGTGTCTTCGGTGCTGACCAGTTCTCAATGGCTTTGATCTTGGAGGGGTCCACGTGTATTCCCTCTTCGCTAACAACATGGCCCAAAAATTCGATTCGCCGAATCCAAAATTCGCACTTTGAGAACTTCGCGTAGAGCTTCTCCGATCGCAATGTTTCTAAGATTTTACGGCGATGTTGACTATGTTCTTCCTTACTTCGAGGTTAGATGAGTATGTCATCAATGAAGATGATGACGAACTGATCCAAGTAAGGACGACACACCCCATTCATCAGATCCATGAATACTACGGGCGCGTTAGTTAATCCGAACGGGATCACTACAAATTCGTAGTGCCCATAACGAGTTCGGAAGGCTGTCTTGGGAACATCCTCCTCTAACACTCGTAGTTGGTGATATCCGGATCGTAGATCTATCTTCGAGAATTAGTTGGCTCCTTGAAGTTGATCAAACAAATCATCAATACGTGGCAAGGGGTAACGATTTTTAATGGTAAGTTTGTTGAGTTCTTTATAGTCGATGCACATGCGAAACGATCCATCTTTCTTCTTGACGAACAAGACCGGTGCTCCCCATGGTGAGAAGCTTGGTCGAATGAATCCCTTCTTGAGAAGTTCGTTAAGTTGACTGGAAAGTTCCTGCATCTCGGCCGGTGCCAGACGATAAGGAGATTTGGCTACTGGGGTAGCTCATGGCACTAAGTCGATTCTGAACTCGACTTGGCGTTGCGGTGGTAAACCGGGAAGTTCTTCTGGGAATATGTCGGGAAAGTCGCGCACTTCGGGGACGTTCTAGATGTCTTTCAGTTCTTGATTGATATCGACGACGTGTGCTAGGAATGCATGATATTCCTTTCGCAAGCACTTCTGGGCTTGAATGCACGAAATGATACGAAGGCTCGTACTAGGTTTGTCGCCGTAGTAATTAAGGTTTCGTTGTTAGGATGGTTAAGAGGAGCTGCTTTTTCAAAGCACATGATGTCGGCGCGAAGAAGACTCAACCAATCCATACCGATGATAACGTCGAAACATTTAATTGGGACTGGCATGAGATCTATCTTGAAAGTATGGCTATCTAAAGTTAAGGTACAACCTACGTATATGCAGCTAGTACTCTCCGTTTTCCTATTAGCCATTTCTACTGTGAATGGGTTATCTAAAGCGCAGGGTTTTTGTTTTAGCAGGTGTGCAAATTTGTGACTTACAACACTTTTCTCTGCTCCACTATCGAAAAGTATGCAAGGATATGAGTTATCGAGGAGAAACGTACCAGTAACTATCGTGGGATCAGCTACCGCTTCCTCGTGGCCTAGGGCCATAACTCTTCCTACTCCTCCATCCATCCCCACTTTAGGGCAGTTCCTCTTGTAGCGGCCCACTTTGCCACAACCGTAGCAGGCTTGGCCCATACCGGCATTAGGAACCTAGGCGGCCTGAGCTGTTGGAGTTTGGCAGAAATGGGCTGTGTGCCCCTTCCTGTTGCAGTTGGTGCATTGCATCTCCCTGCAAGGCCCGCGGTGGTGGAAGCTACATTTATTGCACTTCGGGAGAGACCCAGCATAAGTTTTTGCTGGTAAGGGGTTCGCAGGGACAACAGGAGTCACTGTGGCAGCATTGATCGCCACAAGTTGTTGTTTAATGGAGGATCCTTGCAAACCCCTCTTTTCCTCTTATTCCACCCCTTTTTGTTGTTGGGGTCGGGGTTGGACTTTTGTGGTACGGATGTAGGGATTGTTGGGTTCTGAGGTTTCCGGTGATCTATGAGAGATTGTGCCAGTTCCTTGGCACTATCAAAAGTGATAGGCCTGGAGGCTAGCACACTTGACTGGATCTGGGGCGATAGTCCCCAGATATACCTTTCTATCTTCTTGCTCTCGAGAGCAACCATATCAGGGCATAAGTTTGCCAAATCACAGAACCTATTAGTGTAGGTCGTGATGTCGGATCCAACCATTTGCAGACCCCAGAACTCCTACTCGAGTTTTTGTATTTCACCTCGAGGACAGTATTCTTTCATCAGCATGTCTTTCAACTTTTCCCAGCTGATGGAATACGCCACCACCAGAGTCAGATACTTAACATGGCCGTTCCACCATGTTAATGCTCTGTCATAGAAGGTACAAGCTGCAAACTTGACCTTGTTGCCTTCCAGGCATCCGCAGATTTCGAAGACAAATTCCATCTTCTCAATCCACTGTCTTAACACCATAACCCCACCAGTACCATTGAAGTTGCGGGGTTTGGCGTTTGTGAAGTCCTTGTAGGTGCATTCCCGAGGGTGTCCATGGCTTTCGCCGTGGTTCGAGGGAGGTGCACCTGTTCCCGATCCACTAGGGACAGGAGCGTTGATTGCTGACACAGCAGCTGCAACTGCTGCTGTGAAAGCTACCTGGAACATGTTGGCATCAAAAGGATTAGGTGGTTGAACAGGTACAGGTGGTGGTATCGGTGTTTCTTTGTTCGGATTACGTCTGGGATTCCTGCGTGGCGGCATCTTTAACTATACGTTTAAAAGATGACGACATGGATAAGAATAAATGATTAATGAATGTGTCTCATGGACTAACTCCCCATAGTCCAACAACAGAATGAACAGAATGACTAACTGAAAATGACAGCATTTGGATAATAATTTCCATAATATTAGATATCTGTCAATAATACTGGAATTGCAGATGTAACAAGTTCGGGAAAAATGGCCTAGAAGTAGGCCTTACATCAACCAAGATGGAAAATTTTGATAGAATTAAGAATAGATCAAGACCTAACAGGTCCAAGATTTATAAAGACAGGAAATTAGACCAAAGTTTTACATAAACTAGGTTATATCCAAAAGATGAGTCGACGAGCTTCTATTGGCGACGAGAGCTGCTTGCATGAGTCCTCGATCCCGACAGTATACGTTCAATGTCCCTTATACGCCTATCCGACCTTGCTTGCTGAGCTCGAAGTTCTCTAACTTTAGCTCGGGTTTCAGCAAGTTCCCTCTACAGATTTGCATTGCGGACCAGAGTCCTTTCATGAGCAGACTCTAGTTGGAGAATGTGGACAGTGTTAACACCAGAGTTGGCGTCAACTTCCAAAACTTGATTGATAGTCGCCTGAGCCATTATCGTGTTCCGAGAAATTCTACGCACCATGATTGGTAGGACTCTATCAGTAGAACCTCCTTCAGTGAGGTTGTAGAAACTTCGGTCTCCATTGTAGGGAATGGGTTGACCTTGTTCCTGACTCCATTCAGTCAAGTTAATGGCCCACAAGGGTGTGGGTCCTTGAAACACAGGACGGGGGGTTCAGGTTTGAGTTTTGAGCAGCTGGGGGTAGCTTGTTGACTTCTGGCTCCGAGTCAGAACTATCGGAAAAACCCTCGGCATGGTGATCATCCAAAGGGATTGGGTGATCATCTTCTGGTTCTGCCTCTAGCCAACCAGCATTGCCTTGGTTCGGGAAGTACGGATCGCCGTGGTGAAATCTAGCCATTTTAATCTACGCGAGAAAAGGGATTATAAGAAATAGCTAAATAGAAGAACTGACTAAGATAATTAAAGTAAGACCAAATACCCCTATGGTATTTCTTTATGGTTGTGTTGGTAAGCTTTTAGACTTGTTGCCACATCACAACCATTCTTGGGCATATGCTAATCACTCCTCGGACCAGCATAGTTGATCAGGCTATGCCATTCCCATGACTGACCATATATCCCTAGGCTTACTTGTGATATTCAACAATCGTAAAACTTTTGTTCTTGTCATTGTGACACTGATTTTAGTATGAATGCAGGCACGTATACTTTGTTAAATATTTTATTATTTAAAAGTATAACTCTTAGACAGAGTGTTTTAATCCCATGTATTTATAGTTAGTACAGAAAATTTATGGGTTGATATACTTAATTCACTATAAACAATGCTCTGATACCAATCTGTCACACCCCAAAACCACGAACGACGGAAACGTTCAGGGTGGAGGACGTCATGTACAGTATCACAACAATGTAATATAATAAACAAGCAACAACATAATCCATTGCATTATAAGTAAAGTTTTAATACATGTGTGTTCTTCATTGTAATAAGACACCAAAAATATACAATTAAAATAAAAGACAAGACTTGTCTGCTCCGTCTTCTCAAAACCTGGCCTCCGTACCTGTCTACTGATGACCTGAGAATACAAGTTATTTTGAAAGAAAGTATCAGCTTTTAAATCTGGTGAATTCATAAGTATATAAGTGTCATTGCCTTGCTTGCTAAAAGCTGTTTTAAAATTCATGTAAACCTTTAAATGAAAATGTTGACGTAAGTATGAAAAACCCTAGAAAATCCCTTATTTTCTATCAGTTTGAGATGTAGTCTTCTACCAAGACCCGAATGTTTTGTTTATGACAATGTAGTCTTCTACCAAAACCCGACTGTTTTGTAAGTAAAATGATAGTTTTTCCTTTAATTGTTTAGTACTAAAGTACTTAGTCTAACTCATCGTTTATGTGAAAGTATCACAAAATAAAGTAAACAGGAAAATGTACTACTGTAAGTGTTGTCACTGGGTACTAGGACTAACACAACATCGCATTAAGCGAAACATGTAACCTAATGAACATCCGAAGATTGTCCAGAAAAAGTATTAATGTAAGTGTCATCGCTGGGTACTAGGAGTAACACATCATCGCAATAAGCGAAAGGTATAACCTTATGAACAATCGAAGATTGTCCACTTGTCCTCTGTAGCAGCAGCAGGTGGGTGGAGGGGTTAGCCCCGGTTATCGATCTTCCTAGTATAAGTAGTAACCTTATACCTCTGTAGATGGTCATCGACCACTGGTGCTAATCAGTGGGGTTCGGAATGGTAAGTCCCGCCTAGATATCCCATTGAACCGGGATATGAAAGATAATTTACACAGAAAGTACTAATAAATTATCCTCGTAGTTCTAAGTACAAGTATCCAATTGAGTGAATACAGGATAATGCACCTATATAACAGTGTTCATGTATGATATTCATGTAAGTGTGTTCATGTAACAGGTAAGTATATGTATATGTACTAAGGTATCAGGTAATGTACTAGTATAGACTCATGAATGAACTGACTCTTGTGTGATTCCTTGTAATAGGAGTAATGTTTGATATCTTCAAATTATCCCTATGATAATTTACTAAACTATAATTGGTTGATCATGTAGGTTTATACACTCTTAATACTCAAGGGTGTGGGAACAGAATGAAAGATGTAGACTATAACATCAATACATATATAAGAATATGAGTGTATATGCATAGTTTAGTTCAAGAATGTAAAAATGGTTTTGTAAGACATCTTATGGGTTTTGAACAATAATTAACAATGACTTGATGTCATTTTAATAAACATTTCAAAAGTAAAACATTTGATAACAACGTATTTTTAAGATTTAAAACCATTTCATGCATCACATTTTGTAGTATGTGAAATCTGTTGAATGAAAAACACAGTTATAAAATACAAATCAATGATTTAATAACATGTTTGTTTCTACTTGTATTTCCCCCCCCCCCCCCATTACAACATTCAAAATCATTTAAAACATTGATTAGGGGTATGAACTCACCTGTAGTTGGTGATGGGGATGAACTGAACGGTATACGATTGCTAGGTGTCAAGCGAGGACTTGTACACACACTACGATCCTAATGAACATATAATCACACATATATGCATTCAATTAGTCTTAAATCACTAATTGATAATGTTAAGACATCCTATACATAATAAACACTTTATATAAGTGTTTTAGGCCCTAAGGATTGCATCTAAGCTAATGTGGGACAAGGCACTTGTGTTTAGGGTTCCAAAGGACCCTATATATGAGTTTACTCCCCATATATCATCACACATGGAGTTTACGGTTGTAAACTCTTGAGTTTACGGCTGTAAACTCCCAACCATGGGGTATTTCTGTGTTTTGAAGTCCCAAATGATTCCTAGAATTATTCCAACTTGGTGGTTCAATTCTTGAAATGGTTTAAGGCATAGAAACACTCTATTTAGGACTTTACGGCCCCAAGGCCATTTCCCTTGGAGTTTACGGTTGTAAACTCCCTTGGGGTGTTGTTTTTGTTGTTTTCAAGCCTCATGCATTTGAAGGATAGGTTCTAGACATTTGTTTAAAGCTAATGAGGACCCTAGGCACACTTTGGTGCCCTTGTTGGGTGTTTACGGCCTAGGAGCATTACCAAGGCCGTAAACTCACTTCAAGAGGTGATTTTGATGCTTTCAAGTCTCTTGCACATGTGGTATAGGTTCTAGGCTTTTATTCCAAGCATATGAAGACATTAGGCACACTTTGGTGCCCTTCTTTCATGTTTACGGCTCAAGAACCATGTCTTGGCCGTAAACTCACTTTGGTAGGTGATTTTGATGTGCTTTGGTCCTTCAATTAAGTGGGAAACAATTCCATGTAAAGGTCTAGGGCTATAGGTGTCTTAAAAACACCCTTTTGTCCATTTCAATGGAGTTTACGGCCTAAGATTGCTCTTGGGCCGTGAACTCCCATGTGTTTGTGTTTCTTGATTGTTTTCTTGTCCTAAATACACATACAAATGAGTCTAGGGTAGTAGCATAATACAAGGAACAATCTAGGCTCGGTTTCGGGAGTTTACCGCCCAAGAACACCTTGGGGAGTAAACTCCTAGATCTAATGATTTAGCCATCTAAATCATGTTATAAGCACATAAATAGCTTTCTAACACTACTAGAAAGAGTTACTCACGTTTTGGTATAAAAACCCGAAGATCTGTGAGAGAGAAAATGGCTTTTCTCTAGTTGGAAATGTGAATAATGAATGAATTTGGTTCAGAAATCTATTTATAGTCCTGAGATATTTTGGCAGAAAATATTTTTATTCCTGAAATGATCTCTAATATAATAGAGTGTTGGAATAATAGTGTTGCACAAAACTCTAGTGGACCCACTCTCCTGATATTTCCTGAAGTGTAAACACTGAATTACTCAAACTTACGCGAAAAAGTCTGAAAATTAACTGTGACTGCTATAACTTCTATTGAAGTGATATAGTTTGTACAGAATGGAAATTTCGGGTTGTCACAGAAGCTGGAATTTTGCTCTTCGGGAAAGCAGCTCTTAGCAACTCTACAAGTTGGTCAAACGAACTATTTGTCCATCTATTGATCACTTTAATATGCAACAACTTTGCCAAAAAGTTTAAGGCAAACATATCGCTACATTCAGGGTATAACTTGGTATTGAGCTCCTCAAACAAATCATCAAATTCCGGGTCTATACATCGCCCCTCCTCGTCTATATTTTCTCTATTTGTATTTTGTTCCGCCATAACATCATCAATTACATCAAACGTCTCATTACTTGTAGGCATGTTTACTGTAATGTTTGTTCTTGGAGTCGAATTGTAGCTTAAATCCGAAGAATCGACATGTTTCTCACTGTGATGAATCCACGTAGTATATGTTTCTAGAAACCCAATGTCATGTAAGTAGGCATAAACCGTAGGCAAAACATGTCGATACGAATTCACACATGTTTTGCGTGGGCAATGTACTTTGCCTTTGGAGTTGACATGTTTCTTAGCAATCTTCATAAAGTTTTTAAGACCTTCCAAGTATTTTGAAGACATTCGGTTCTCTCTAATCCAACTCTTATCGATTGTCATTGTTGTTTCATTATTAAAAATTATATATATATATATATATATATATATATATATATATATATATATATATATATATATATATATATATATATATATAGTTATCGAAAGTTAGATTGCATTTGGGCTATATAAATAAATATATACCCGAGAATAGATAGAATATTCACAAGTATATAAAAATATATATACTCGAGAAGTAAAAATCAGACGGATTGGATAGAGTATTCACAATGGTTATGCAGAAGAAACTTAAACTAAAAATCAACGATTCAACGTGTTTTAATAAGAAAATCATATCAATTTGATTTTATAATTAATTTTATTTTATTTTAATATTAATATTTATTTGATTTTAAAACTAATTTAATTTGATTTTGTAATTAATTTGATTTTGTTTTAAATTAATATTAATTTGATTTTAAAACTAATTTAATTTGGTTTTACAATTAGTTTAATATTTTGTTTTTATTAATTTTTTTTTAAAATTAATTCACCTTTACTTTATAATTATTTTAAAATTACTAAAAGTACGTTGCTATTAATAACCTAATTAAGCTAAAGTCGTAATAACCAATATAAAGTCACTAACAAAACTAAACACTTTGAAACCATATTAAACACATTACAATACAAACAATAACAAAATACATCAAGTAACTCAAGATAATATTTTTTAAGGTAATGTTTCTAACTTAACATAATGTATACATCAAGTTTGTTTGCTAGTTCTATAAGGTTGCACATAAACTCAAATTACATGTGAAGATGATTCCTTGAATTCCGTAGTTAAGTATTGTTTTTTATGTATTAAGTCAAAATATAATGTCCATATATAGCTTACCCTTAAGTTTTTTTAGAGTTTCTAGTTATATCAGTTATATCATTGTAGTTTTTTCATTTATTTTTCTTATTCATTTTTATATTTATATATGGTTGACATTGATGCATGCTCTTTGTTAGTGCTTTCACAAATCATAACCTCCCTCTTCAACCATCATGAGGGCAAAACTGTATATCTATGTAGTTTAAGATTTTTTGGCACTATCTCTACTAAGAGTTGGGAAACTAAATTAATGAGTGTGATTGGGTTCTTATTTGATTATCTAGATCTTAAATCCTTCTATCATCACTTTTACTTGTAGATAAGTAGAATATATCACAATGTATGCACATAGAAAGCAAAATCTGTTTTCACATATTTAACATTTAGACATTTAAGATTTATCTAGCATTATGGTGCATAAACAAATGCATATACATATCATTGTGTATTGAAAGGAACAACAACAAAAAAAATAAATAAATAAATAAATAAAAATCATACACTGCATCGTCATTGTGTGGTAGTTTAAGCATGAAACAAATACTCAATAAACTAACCTCAAAATGTGGTCAATCACCGGAATTCCTTTTCTATGGGGGGTGGTCAACCTTCTTCCCAACCAATAGAGAAATGGGGTTGTGATTTAGGGCTCCAAATTATTACAAACCAAGGACCAAACTATTACAAATTAAGAAGCAATCAAGCACCAAAACCCTTACCTTGGTGTCCGATGAACTTGAGAGCAGCTGGAACGCCCCTGCGATCACCGACGAACCTGAGAGAGAAATGGTGTGCCTGACTGCAAAAAGAAAGCTGAAAATGTGTTTTGTTACAAGGGAAACCCTATACCGACGACATGTCGTCGGTCTAGCTAAAACAAAACGTCGTCGTGTTACTTCACGTAATTAAAAAATAAGATAAAATAAAAATAGGGATTTCACGCGGATTGGGGCCCCCTTTTACCGACGACATGTCGTCGGTATATCCAGACGAAACGACATCGTTTGCATATTCTGCGATGCGGATAAAAAATAAAACGAAAATTAATTTTTAATCAACCTATACCGACGACATGTCGTCGGCATAGGATGACAAAAACGACGGTGTCTTGACTTTCGGCTACAAGGAATTAAAATAAATTGAAAATATTTTTTTAGAGCATTTTCCAGACGATAAGTCGTCGGTAAAGCTTTTCGATATACCGCAAACATTTTAACCTTTCCCGCCGAGTCTATACCGACGACTTGTCGTCGGCATAGCCTTTCTGGTCAAAGTCAGACGGTCAATGTTTTGTAACTTTGTACTGACGACATGTCGTCGGTATAGATTGACTTTTTGTCGACGACACGTGTCGTCTGGATAGGTGTCGTCTGCAAAGGATGACATTCTTGTAGTGCTAGCTCTCGCTAGGGGCTCGCTGAGATACACTCGTCATTAGCTTAGCGAGAAGAGAAAAAGGAAAGAAAGGAGAAAGAGGTGGATTGGTGGCTTCTAATTGGTTCTTGGCTATTATTTTCTTTTTTCGCTTTTTTCCTCCAAAATCATATCTACTAAATTACCATGCTATCATTCATTATCTTTTTTTATGCTACACATGTTAAGCCTACGTGGCATAAAAAACTAAATAATCCTACATCACAATATGGTACGAGTGTTAGCACGCCCTCCAGCCTAAATAAGACATTCACAAAATAATAGTTAAGCATCAAAAACCTACGTTCAGCTTCTACTTTTCTCGTCAACCAAGACCAAGTTTCTGTTGATCCGAATCTACCTATGACACGTGATCCACGACCCGCTCGCCCGCTACCCGTTGACTCGTTAAACAAAACGATTAACCCTACAGGTTCATCACTAAAAACAATAAACACAATAAGTTAGAACTTTTATAAATAAGATTAACATATCTTTTATTAGTTTTAATGATTATCACACGTTCATTGTTTGTCCATTTACAAATTGAGATGGTGCAGATTGTTATTTTTTCATTGTTTGTCCTATTTACGGGTCCAAGTAAACATTTTCCGGAGATCTTATATGTTACACTATTGTTCTTAGAGGCATAACTGTCGATATCTACCTCCTCCTTACGGTACCCGGTCTTAATGAGATCCTCCAAGTCTATTGTTGCTACTGTTGTTATATATTATATTTAACACAATTAGTGCAAATAAAAATTATTGAGAAATATAACTAAGTAATCTTGTAATTTTAGATATCATTGAATTAGAAAACAAACTAATTAACAGCACCTTTTAAGAGGAATGAACGAAACACATATCCTCATGAATAATCTTTTATGATAATTACTAGAATAATTGCATACACCATCGATCTTAAAATCCGTTGCTAAAATTGTAAGGTACAATATTCTAAGTTTTACATGAAGAAGAATTATCTTATATATTATTTAAATAATTTCTGCATAGAACATATGTAACTGGATATTGATTCCGTTTCTGCTATAAAATCACCCATACAAAGAATAATTAAAATTGAATTCTTTATCTTAAAAAACAATTAACTAATAATACTCAAAACTCTAGCCTCTGGTATACTTTGAAGAGCAGGCCTCCAGTAACTCCCACAATTTCGATTCACTTGCCTGCTTCTTTGAATCTGTAATCTCTTTATCTCCTTCAACCTTCGTTCTAATGGATTTGAAACTGATGATCTCATTAATGGTCGGATATTCACATGATTCCCAACATTGTCATTTTTCTTCACAGCTTGTTCAAGAACTTTCTGCAGTTGATGTCTTTTCATCAGGATTTTCATCCTCACCACTCCATCTTTTCCCACTGTCCGTGAAACTACTCCTCCCGGAACCCCTGTGACATCAAGAACTTTGAGATTTGTAGTAGCCATTTGATTTTTCGACCTTGTAATATGAGACGAAAATATTGATTCTATTTTGTTTAGATATTGGAGATAAATACTTATGTTTATGTGCCAATGAATTGCATAGTTTATATAGGTGTGTGATGTACCTATAAACCTATAAAATCTAATAAATAAATAAAAACACAGCACATTAGAGTTGGTTGATCAACTCAAATCAAGAATGTCAAACACATTAACTGTACAATTATTAAAAAAATAAAGTTGTTCGTTATTTGGCATTGGCATTTGATTTTTTTTCGACCTTTAAGCATTACACTTTAGCCAAACTGTCCTTGCCTGAAATATTATTATTAATGTAATTGTTCGTTATTTGACAATGGCGTTTGATTGAATTTTGTTCAACAACATAATAATTTAAATGGTTTGATTTCCTTTAGAATAAAGAATTATTTGCAACAAAAAACAGAGGGACAAATATTTCCATTTTTTTCACATAATACCAATATATATATATATTTTTTTATCAACTGTGATAATGTACTTCACCAATTTTATCAGTAGCATAACTACCGCGATCTTTATTGCATTTCCATTGGTTTGTAGAAAATCTTAGAGCTCAACATTAGAAGTCAATTCATATAGGAGGTTTAATGTTCAAACCTTGCACAATATTGATATAACACCGCAATTTATCCCCACGTGGCTCTTGGGACATGTACAATGTAGACCATCCAAATGATAGGGTTTACTATTTTTAAGAAGGTCATCGACTTTTCAGCATCTTGGGGGAACTGCCCAAAGGAACGAATGCTCTTCAATTCCATTGTGTATTGTTTACTCTGGAACATCTGGAAGGCAAGAAATGACACAGTATTTAAGGAATTGAAAACTTCTCACACAAAGGTGGTAGACAATGTTATTTCTATCCTCTACTTGTGGTGCAAACATAGAAGTAAGCTCGGATGTGAGAATTGGGCGGAATGGAGCATATGATCACCTTTCTCTCATTGCAATTCTATTACGTAACTGTCACTTTGAACTCATGTGTACTCGGAAATTTTCTCCTTAGCATCTTGCTAAGTGTAGTTGTTTTATTTTAATATATATCTCGTTTGCTAATTGATAAAATAAAATAAAATAAAATAAAATAAATAAAAAACACTAATTGATATATGCAAGTAGTCTCTAGGACATGACCTCTTATTAATCAATCGGCGTTGATGACGAAGCGTTGATGGTGAAGGGAATTTCATTAAATTTTAGTTAACGGTTAATTTTTTATTTTTCATTGAATTTAACTTAAAACTAAAGTTATAAGTTATGGAAACTAAAAATCAAATCAAAACAATAAAAATACACATGTTAAGTTCAATCTTTTAGATTTTTCTCATTCCCAACATCTCAATATGACAAGTGTTGATATACTTATGTATGGGAAATACATAAGTATCTAAAAGGTTTTATAGGATTAGATAATTTACAAAGATAAGGAAGATATATTACATGAAATGATGTTCATCACTAATAGTCCCCCACATTCAAAGTAAAAGGTGGATGGACGTGGAGACTATCTCGAAAATCATCAAATAAAAATATATGAGGGTCCATTTGTAATGTTTCCACAAGTTCATAACGATAGGGAACATGTAAGACATAAATTTCACCATGAGCCACTTTTTCATAAACAATATGTATATTGATCATTTCGATGTGCCTTGGTGTTATGGTGCTAAAACAGATTACCAAAAAGGTAAATGGTAATCACATTGTCACACTAAACTCCAGTTGCTTCAGTAAGGAAAATGGAATTCAAGAAGCAAATTATGTAACCAAGAAATAAGGTTTTCATCAACAAATACACAATAGCCTAAGGTGGAACGACGAGCGTCTGGACACCCCACCCTAATCTGTATCAGTGTAACGTAGGAGATTCATGGAAACCGATTTGAATATATATAACTCATAAGAGAAAGTGCCTTTGATGTGCTTAAGGGCATCCATATAACTAACCTGTAGGTTGTGCATGTGTAAGAAAAATTATTGCATTGCATAGGAAATATGAAGTCTAGTAAAAGTAAGATATTGTAAGGCACATGGGAGGCTACGATAATCAGCGGGTCTGAATAGGCATACTTGTGGTGGAGCTCAAGCTCAGCTTAGTATTTTTGTTAATGGGTGTATGGGATGGTTTGAAAACATGATGTTGTGTTCGATGATGTCTTCGAAATATTAGTTTGGTTGAGAAACATATGATTGCACAACGATTGACTGCAACACCCAAAAAATAAATAAGAAGGTCAAGGTCCTTCATGGAAAATTCAGAGCCTAAGAGAATCATGAGATATTATTAAAGGCAGTAGGTGTAGGTACTAAGGAGCATCTCGTCTACACATAGTAAAAGTTAAGCAACATTATTACCACAGAAATATATAAAATACAATCAATGGCCACATTTTATTATGGATGGACCTGATTATAGAAACATAATGTTTGAACTGCTTGTACCAAGCTTGTAGGCATTTCTTAGGTTGTATAAGGACCTCTTTAAGAGACATACAAAGTTTGGATGTGATAAATCTTAAAACCTTATTGGTGGTTATTGGTGGATGCATGTACATCATCACATATAAATTATGTATAAGTGTATGCTTTTAACATCCAATTTATGGATTGGCCACGACTTTGATGGTGCAAGTCTTAATAAGATATAGAAAAGGGTTAACTTGACAACTAGGATAAAGGTTTCGTTTAAAGGGTTTTGTTTCATAAAATAGATAGTTTTTCACAAAACCGGCAACGGAAGCTTTAAAAATTCTGTATAAATTTCGAGTGTGACAACAAAACAAACCATCAAGGATCCTTTTAAAGATGTTAGAATGATGTTACAAAAACCATAGGGTGTTTAGAAATAACAAGCTTTGATGCCTTTGGACCCTCTTGGATTTGAGGTGTTGAAATAGATGGCAAGGACAAAAAGCTTGATCTTCTCTACCAGTAATCCACCAACAAGAATAAGGTACAAAAATTACTAGATTTCTTCTTGTACAAATTTTCTCTTTAAGCCTTAAGTGCACAATCAATTAAGCACTAAAGGAAGACACAAAGTAAACACCAAAAGCAAGTAATGTCTTCAAAAGAGGAGAGACCTCCAAGCTTTTAAGTGCTTACGGTTTTTAGAGAGAAAAGAGAAGAAGTGCAAGACCAAAAAATTTCCAAATTTCCATGTATAAGACCCTCTTTATATATCTCATGCAAGTATGGTCTCTTGAATATAATATTCTAAAGTATGGGCTAGAAAGGAGAGACATGAGGAACAAGATGATGGAGGTTGACAAGCAACCTTCATCCCTCTACATACATTCGTCAATAGGGCTTAAAGAGGACAAAAAAATGTCCACTAGTCTTTTTAACCATGGTAGAGTAAGCTTTTGATTTAATCATGGTTAACCAAAGTGTCCAAAACTTTGTAGATGACTTATTATATGATACATTTTCATATAAAGACTATTTTTCTATTTCTTACAATATTTTTTCATAGAACAACAATTTTTCTCTAATTAAATACAAGAGTTGAATTTATTTATTAATAAAAAAAATTACTTAATAAATATTCAATAAGTACCAAGTTGATTAATGTGTGACCCTATAAGATCATATGTCATTAGCAATGTCACTCAATAATGATTCTTGAAATTATAGATCCAACATCGTTGTAGTCAACTCCCAATTGTCTTTAATAGCCATCAGTAGCAAGGTAATCTTTATAAGCAGCCAAAGGACCTGTCAGTATTCATTTTGTGATGAAAATCCATGTAGAGAGGATAACATTCGCGTATGGTGTTTGAGGTACCCATATCTATGTCTTATTTAAAATAAGAGCATTAAACTCATTGGGACATGAAACTTTTTCAAATTAGATAAAATAAGACATCATTTAGGTTATGGTGTAAAGGAGGAGCAGATAAGTCGTTAAGGTTGAATGGAAATTGTGGATTAGAGATAACCACTTGTTATATGTGTATATGGATTGGTCAATATTTAACGTATTACGAAGGTGTTTGGGATTTTATTTTGAAGTTAAAAAAGTCTTTTACCAAAAGGACTTGTTGACTTATGAATGTGAGAAAAATAAATTTTAAAAAAAGTGTTTGGATTATCTTTTTAATGGCAATAGTCAATAAGTCAATAAGTTAAAAAGTGTTTGGCTAACTTATTGCCTTTTGCATGTTTTTTATTCTAATAAGCCATAAGTCACTCCAAAAAGTCACAAACACTACTAGAAAAACACGTTTTTACGACACGTAATGCATGTCGTAAAACGCTCAGACGACACGCAAATGTGTGTCAAGGAAGGCTCTGTTATAACGAAAGATGACGTGTTTTTATGCGTCATCTATTTACGACACGCATTTACGATGCGCAGTTACAACACGCATTTACTACGCTCATTTACGAAACGCAATGTGTATCAAGGAAGGCCCTGTCATAAAGGAAGACAACATGCATTTGTGTGTCGTAACCTTACGACGCGTGTTTAGAACACACATTGCATATTATTAAAGTCCCTTTCATAAATGAAGATAACACACATTTGCATGTCATAAACTTCAACAACCATTTACGATATGCATATACGACGCGTCTTTACAATAGCCATTTACGCATAATACAAAAATATGGAAACAAATATATACCAAAACAATCAATTTCATCTAATAACATCATGTCAAAAAATTATAATACAATGGTATTAAGGGGATCTGATTGTACATTGTTATTAAGAGGTTTTCTTTAACTATATAACCTAATACTACATTGCTATTAAGGGACACCTTGTTTCAGATATCATGTCAAAAAATTGGATGTTGTCCACCGGGTGTAGATGGAAAATAATGAATTGAAAATTATCTGAAACAAAAAAGCTTTGATTAAACAAAAAAAAATGAAATAGATTTTCTAACTACTTGTAAGTATAAATTTGCAGTAGAATCAAGATGTACGCCTTACATATAATCTCAATCGTCATCAATAAGGCCAAATAATATTTTCTTAATTTTAACCATCACTGCTGACCGCATATAATCATCATTAGTGATCTTCCTGAACAGATCTGCATCTTCCTTTCCTTGGAAATCTTGGGCCATGTTTAATGCAATGGGGATCTTAAGTGGCAAAAAGTTAAAACCAATATCAAAGTGATAATTTAGATGAAATTTGGAATCATATTTCATTCTAGGACCAAAATATGGAAGCATGTTTCATTCCATGAATGCTAATTTAGGCAACGAGTTTTAATTTCTTACCAATTGATGCAATAATATTTCAATTTGAGTGTTAATTGAATATGTAGAAAGTTAATATTGGAAATAAACAACTAGTCTAAGATATACCATTCAGAAGAACTTCCTTCTTAATGTTGGGGGATGAATGGACAAGATTCCCGATCACATCAACCTGAGATATACCACTCAGAAATCATTCCTAGATATAACCGATATTATGAGCTGAAAAGAAAAAAAAAGTGAATTTAAAAACTAGAACTAACTGCTTCATAGTGGATAGTCAAGAACAACAAGTTAAAAAAACAAAAAAAAACAAAAGAATGATACAATAAGAAACAAGCACATGCACCTGGTATCTTAAATAGTGCAGTCCCATCTCTCATTTCAGTTTGGCTAACATGAAACATACCTCGAATTAACTACCCAACTCCTTTCAACCCCTTAATTTGTGCATTATAAGCTACTCAGAACTTTGTGCATTTTCGTACAATGCAAACATGAATTAGCTAAACGATCATCAACCAATCTAAAGTTCAGTCGATAAAACTTGGAACTAAGCAAAAAAAAAAACCCTGATTATCAAAATAGATCCACTAAGTCGATGAAAGAAGTAGCGAGAAACATAATGTGAAGAAGAAAATACATAAGACAGACCGACATAGATCCAATCTACATATAGAGGATAATGCCTACCTAAGGTTATGGAAAGGACTGAATTTGTTGGCATAGATTGGGACTTCATCACTAGATTTGTATTTGTGATCTGAGGCATCCGATTAAACTTCTTTAATGCTAAAATCCATTAGTAAAGCCACTAGCAACCACCATACCACCGACATTTTCTTCCACATCTTAGACGTCTGATACATTGGACACCAGTAGATACGATCTTTACATGTATGTCAACATATATTAGGTACCATATATACTCCGGCAATGTTTGTTGAAGGGGGTTATCGTGTGCTTTTTGAAAAAATTAAATTTAAGATTAGTCTAGTTTTTAGGGTAATGAATGAGGATGTGGATTGTTGGTGGCGGCGGGGGAGGAGAAGATAGCTTCGACGAAGGTCACAAATATGCAACAAGGAAGAAGGAAAGAGTAAGGAGATCTAGAGGAGAGAGTGGACACTGTACTTCAAAATTTTAGAATTTTAGAGGATTTCTTTTCCCCCCTTTCAAAACGTGTGTTTGAGTTAAAAATTATAAAGCGACATTTCTATATGACACACATTTAAGGTAAGTCCTCTATGTGTTTGTAATTTTTTTTTTAACACTAATTTTAGGGCACGCACAAATGCATGTCCTCTATTCTTCAAATTTTAGAAAGCTGACATTATTTTTAGGACACACACAAAATGTGTATAGTAAATTAGTGTGTGTCATTGTTCGGGAGTAATTAAAGGGCTGTTTTCTTGTAGTTAAATTGTAACTTCTTCAAAACTCCTTTTCAAAGGCTAAACCAAAAGTTGTTTTAAAAGTCTTTATTAGGTATCCAAACAATTTTTTTAACTTATTGACTTTTTAAAAAGTCAATAAGTTAAAAAAGGGTTTTTAGATGAAATCTCATACATCATCTACATAAAAAGCAAAATAAAAGGTTGAATATTTCTAATAAAAACTAGGAAAATCTCTGGAAAAGTCCCAATATTTTATCTTAATTTACGAAAAAGTCTCAAACTAAAATTCGTTTACGAAAAAGTCCCAATTACCGGTAAAAATGACGATTTGGCCATATTTTTCCGATTTACCGGTTTCATTACTTACCCGGTTTTAATGAAGTCTCATTATTTTACCATAATTTACGAATAAGACCCAAATTATGGTAAAATAATGGGACTGTAATAAAACCGGATAAGTATTGAAACCGATAAACCGGAAAAAATGGTCAAATCGTCATTTTTTCCGGTAATCAGGACTTTTTCATAAACCACTTTTAGTTTAGGACTTTTTCGTAAATTAGAGTAAAATATTACGACTTTTCTGAAGATTTCCCTAAAAACTATAAATTATTAAAATAAATATTCTACATTGTTAATTATTTATTAAAAAATATTAACTTCCTTAATAACAACATGATAATTTTGATAAGTTAAATGTATGAGTTTTTTTTTATAAAATTATGATATATATATATATATATATATATATATATATATATATATATATATATATATATATATATTATTTGGTTGATATCACACAAATAAAATTAGAAGATATTTTATTTATAGGGTCAAATTTATTTTAAAGAATATTAACATTTTAAATAACAATTGATGATGTTTAATGTTCAAAATAGCAGTAACAACCTCGGGGATCTCAATATAAAATGACATTATCTTGATTACGTCCTCACTTGATCTTTTATGTCACATCACAACGACATTTGGAATTGGGTTATCTATATAGATCTCAATTTATTCCTCAACATCATTGTTGCTCGATATCAGCATGACATGTTCTTGTCACAAAAAAAAAAAGTATGCCATTGAGATACTCGACATGGCTAATATGTTAAATCTCAAAGTCGTTTGCATGTTGGCTGACACCTTGGCCAAATCGATACATCCAACCTTGTTGTCTTAGATTACTCCTTTTACTACAACCTAGTTTGAGCATTGTAGTCCCTTACTTTCACTAGGTCTGATATTACCTATGCATTTCAGCAGCCTTCGTATACATTATCCTCAATAGCCTCAATTCATAAAACATAAGAGAATCATACGCTACGTATGAATTGCTACCGCCTATTGGTTGAAAATTTTTCCTCTTCTGCTCGCAGAATCACAGCCTACTCCGATGTGGATAGAGTTGTTGTCCAACCACCAAACAATCCACATTTGGGTATTATGTGTTCCTCAGAAACAAGTTTCTATTGTGGTCTACAAAATGAAAGAGCACTATTTCTCGGTCCAATGGTGTTGCCAACATTATCATTGAAATGTATTGGATTCATACTTTTCTTCTTGAGATCTACAAACCATCTAACGACACCACCATTGTCTATCCCGGTAATGTTAGAGCATTCTACTTAGCTAACAACTTGGTTCAGCATCACAAAACTAAGCATATCAAGATATATTCACTTTGCTCATGAAAAGTTTCCTTAGAAGAAATTAGAGTGTTACATGTTCCATCTTCATCTCAGTAGGAAAATGTCTTCACAAAGAGCATGTAGTCCACCTTATTCCTTGATTCTCAGTCCAGCTTAAATGTTCAGCACATAGCCCCATTCAAACTACGAAGGGTGGGGATAAGGGTTAGTATACACCTATTATTATTGTCATTTAGATTGTATACGTATTAGGTGCATAATGTATAGTCTGGTACTTTACATATAAACCACTAAGTATTTTTTTAATATGGTTTTACCTTAACATCGTTTTTTGGTGCGTTTAAACTAGAACTTTGCAAGTTTTTGTTTTTTCTACTTTTGACATTGTTACCTATTATCATAGGTTCACAGATTACCATGAAATAAAATTCAAAAAAAAACCTTTATATATATATATATATATATATATATATATATATATATATATATATATATATATATATATATATATATATATATATATATATATATATATATATATATATATATATATATATATATATATATATATATATATATATATATATATTACCCTAAGTATTTATTATCATTTTTTTCATATTATACGTATTAATGTAGAAAAAAATGCATTTATACGCAAAGAATGTTTAAATTAAACACCGTGTTTATATTTTTTTTAAATGTTATTTTTTATATATTGTTGTTTTTGACTATTTATATGGTTAAAATATATATATATATATATATATATATATATATATATATATATATATATATATATATATATATATATATATATATATATATATATATAGTATAATATGTTATTCGGTTATGTTAAGCAAGAAAGATAAAAAGCTTTCAGCTACAAACACAACAAATCGCCAACAACAAAAAATAGTTAATCGTAGGGGTCACACATATAGTAGTTCGAGTTACAAAGAAGTAAGTTGTTATACATCTATATATGTAATTGTTTATTTAATGTTTAGTTTAATTTTTAATGTTGAACATAACTGAACTAGACTTCAAATGTTTCGTAAAGCTTATATCGATAGAAATGGGAATTTCGATTGCACATTATCCGAGCAATATTATGTAAGTGTTTATTTAAAGTATAATTGTCTTTTACACACACACACACACACACACACACATATATATATATATATATATATATATATATATATATATATATATGTGTGTGTGTGTGTGTGTGTGTGTATGTATATATGTATGTATGAAACATACATAATGACTTAGTGCGGGAGATAGAAATGCAAACACAAAGTTTATGCGATAGAAGTAATCTAACACGAACGATTAAGATAGATTCACTTGAAAAGGTGTTAGGTGTCCGACAAGGATATACCAAAATGATTGGGTGTAAGCCTTCCAATAGAACCTCAAACCATTGTCAGCACTCAGCAGTGGTGGACCTTGAACAACTATTTTTTTTTTGGGTGGGGCGGGTGGCGAAAGTATTAGAGACTAAAATAATCATTTTTACACATAAAAACCCAATTTTTTATCAACAATTAAACACCAAAAAATCTAAAATTATCGTTTTTACACATTAAAAAAGCAATTAGTTTAGCAATTAAACATCAAAAATACCTAGCTCACCTTGCATTTGCAAATCTTATTTCTAAAATCTCAAATTTTGCAAATCTTATTTTTGAAATCTCAAATTCTCAAATTCTGACATCATAATTCAGAAATCTCAAATTCTACAGAAGTTCTTAACTAACAATGCTCCTAAATTCTGCAAATCTTATTTCTAAGAAATCAATTAACTAACAATGCTCCTAACAATCAGAAATCTAAAATCAGTTAATTAACAACTATATGATAAAACGGAACTGAAATTGTTGATTTTTGAATTCTGAGAATTTGAATTATGATTTTTGATAGTTATATATATATATATATATATATATATATATATATATATATATATATATATATGTGTGTGTGTGTGTGTGTGTGTATGTATAGGCAATATTTTAATATATTTTAAGTAATATTTTGGTTAATTGCAAAGATATTTGATACTTATTGAATTAAATTACATTTTGCAACCAAAAATAACACTCTTGAAGAATAAGGACCAGAAGTGACAAATATTGGAGCTTGGAAGGACTGAAGCTAAAACATGAGCTTAATGTAGTTTAAAAGAAGAAAAATTAAGAAAAAAAAGACTAAGCTCACAACATGAGACTTCTATACTCACGACGTGAGGAGCAAATTCTAGAAGATAGATACGCAGAAGTCAATTTCATTGCATGATACAGATTACATCAAGCTCACGATTTTCGAAAACTATACATATCCCTTTGCTCATTTGATTTAAGGGGGTTGGCTTAGACATATTCTAGAGAGATAACCGAGTTTGGAGATCAAAAAAGTGTGAAAAAAAAACATCCTTTGGAAGGAGAGATTGTTTGAAGATCGAGAATTTGAAGATTAAAACACTACATTCGGTTTGCATTAATGTAATCATGTCAATTTCTTATGAACTTGTGTGTTTGATTTCAAATACGAGTAGCTAAATTAGTACACTTTTGTTTAGTTACATGAAACCTTAAAACTATGAGTTAGCTTATTATTTTATGGATTTTATGAAGTTGATTTTATGCATGTGTTTGATTATCATTACCTAGCATGTTAATGTTTTGATCTTTGTTGATTTAAGTCAAGTGAAGTGTAGTTTAGTGACCATTAAAATGCATGAACTTGCTTACTTAGTAGTTTTGTAACCATTAAATTGTTAGAGCTAGGATCGATCATATCTTAGATAAGTAATAAAGGTAACACCTTTAGCTGTGTCTGAGAACATAATTTTGATAATTATTGTGTTTGATTAATCGTCTTGACCATAGACAATTATCTACATATATCTTACATGGCCCAATTATCATTAATAATTAATTATGTGTTTTCTTGTGTATGACCATTACATAGTAGTAGATGAATTCGTAAAAATATTAGTAGATTGGACCAAGATTGCTAATTACATATAAATTGGTAGCAAAGTTTATTAATCCATAAATAAGAACTAACCATAGGAAAAAGGTGGATTCGAAACTAAATGAAACTGTTTTTATTATCTTGAATACAATCGTTCTTAGTTGAGTGATTAAGTTAGTCTGAACTTGCAAAATCAAATAAAAACCCTTTTTAATTATTGTTTGTTTAAGATTTATTTTTAGTAGTTATTTTAATATACTGAATCTGTTCTATATATTCGATACCCAACTTACTTTACTATATTATAAACTGACTAGTAGGGATGTCCAAAAGTCCCGTGGGACCTCGTTCCCGTGGGGGCCCCGTCCCGTTTGGGGGATTTTTTTTAAAAAAATCGGGGGCGGGGACGGGGGCGGGGGCAAGGTTAACCCCCGTTTAAATTTCGGGGGCGGGGGCGGGGGTAGGCAATCCCGTCCCGAAATCCCCATGGGGATCCCATTAATAAATTACACATATATTTACATATATTAATTATATAAATATAATAAACAATAACATGATTTTAAGCTTCCAAAATTCATCAAAAAACATGTTTTTAAGTTGTTAGCATAATTTTTTAAAATGCCATAACTTTTTTTATTTTTAACATATAAAATTCTGCTATAAATAATTATTTTTTATCTAAAAAATAGTTTCTTTTAACCTAAATAACAACTTCTTTTAGCCAAAAAAAAAAGTAGCCCAAAATCAATCGGGGGCGGGGGAACGGGGGCGGGGGCGGGGGTAATAAAGGGGATTCGGGGGCGGGGGCGGGGGTGAGGGAACGAGAAAATTTTGGGGGCGGGGGCGGGAGATGCACTCCCCGCCCCGTTTGCCCCCGTTGACATCCCTACTCACTAGGTACACTACGTATAGATACATTGGTAGATAAGTAGTTATGTTATAAATTTAAAGCTAGATAAGTAATATATCTTTTGAACACATCAAGTTTCCGGCGCCGTTGTCGGCGAACGACTATTTTAGTTGTTAATTTAAATTTTTTAGGTTAATCGATTCTATTTGTTGGGTAAAACCTGCAAAATGTTAATTTTATTTTTACGTTTTTGCTTTTATTCAGTTTTAGTTTGTTTTTACATTTTTGTTTTTGTTTTTGTTTTTGTTTCAATAGTATATGACTCGCGGATCAAAGACACCATTGACACCACCATTCGATGATCCAGAGTCAACATTTCATAAAAAGAAGAAGAGTAAATTACACGGATGGTCCCTGTGGTTCGAGGTAATTTGCGCGTTTGGTCCGTAACTTATTTTTTTAACTCGGACGGTCTTTATAACTTCATTTTAATACGTTGTTGGTCCCTATCCGACTTAAAATGACCAATATTAACCTTATCTATTATTTTAATTGTTTTGTTTTATTAACTTATTAAATAAAGTTATAAAAGAATTTTTTTATTAGATGTGGGCCCTACTCTTCCTAATATTGTGAAGAATGAAAAGAAAACCTAAACCACTCGACCAACATCAGTTCCCCCTTATTCCTTCTCCTTTCTCTCCGGCATCACCTCCACCTTCTTCCTTCTCCTTTCTCTCCGGCGTCACCTCCACTGTGCCACTGAAATCGCCACCAACGACGAAGAAAACCTGCACATTGTTGTCTTGCGATTGTGTTAAGGGGAGGTATGTTACTCACTCCTCCTTCTGATCATCTTCCCTCTTTACCCTAAATTAGCAAACCATTCAACCATTATATGTCGCTCCTCTCATATTAACTGGCGAAACTGACAACCCACTTCAAGTTCTTGTCACCGGAGCCTACAAGAAGAAGCAACCTATTATGCGAGACCCATCATCCTGCGACCAAATCAACCAACGATTTCTGGATTTCGATTTCTTCACCACAGGTTTAATCTAAGGTTTGAAATGCTAAAGTGAATCAATGTCGAATCCTTTTAAGGTGAAGGATGGGGAACGAATGGAAGCTTCAAGTTAGACCCCTCTGATCCACCAAAATGACAAACCCATAGGGAGAAGATTGGATGCAGTTGCATTGAATCGTGAGTGCCTTTTGTTAAATCGTTAAATCACAAATTTGTCTGTAACTATTTTTCTAATTACTGATCAATCTATTGAGTCTTAATGGCACAAAATGTTCTCTTGTGTCGATTCATCTGGATTGTATTATCTGCGATTTTTCTATCAACGATTTTGTTTTTGGATTTGAGGTACAAGTTCAATTTCAGATGTATTTCATATTTGTTGTTGAACTTTACATTATGGTTGGATTTGTGTTTAGTTTGGGGTGATTTTATATGGTATTGGATCTGTAGCCCGAGATGATGATCGGAGTTGGTGCCAGAACCGAATCTATGGCCAGAGATGGTGACCGGATGTGGTGTCGGGAAGGGGAAGAGGAAGAGGATTAAAGTGTGGTGGACCGATGGGTCTCACTTCCAATAATATATTAATAGTTTATATTATTTAAAACTAATTGAAATAATAAAAAAAGATTTAACAAAATAAAATATATCAATAAGGGTAAAATAGTCATTCTACGTGTGATAGGGACCAAAGATGCAACATAATCAAACTATAGGGACGGTCCGAGTTAAAAAAATAAGTTAGGGACCAGACGTGCAAATTACCCCAAACCACAGGGCCCATCCGTGTAATTTACTCATAGAAGAACAAGCAAGTTGGAGAATTAAGCAACAAGCCGGTCAACGAAAACACATTTGAAAGTTTTGAGAAGTCTCCTAACAAAAAGGAAGCTGGTTACGAGCCTGAAACAGAAACAGACAAAAGTAGCGAACGTGAAAGTGAGCCCAAAAACAACATGACAGACATTGCTGACATGACAATGGAGGCATACAAGAAGAGAGTTTGGGAGGACACCGATCCGAGCCTTGTGCAACCCGAAATTCCCACTACCATAACCTTCGAGCTAAAAGGACACATGCTTTCTATGCTAAATGATATCCCATTTTATTGGAAAGATCATGAAGACGCATACAAACACCTCGATGGAGTCAATGACATTGCCAATTACCTTAATATTCTAAATATTCCACGAGAAACGGTGTTGTTGAGAATGCTTTCGGACACCTTCAAAGGGGCGGCTAAAGATTGGTTGAAGGCACTCCCACATGGTACAATCACAACATGGGCACAAATGCGTGAAGAAGTCCTCCAACAATTTTGCCCACCATCAAAGGTTTCTAAGCTTAAGAAAGCTATAGCCAATTTTGAGCAACAATCGGGAGAGTCATTGTATGAAGCATGGGAAAGATATAAGGGATTGCTAAGAAATTGTCCCCAAAATGATCTTAATGAGCAACAAGAAGTGTATGTGTGTGTGTGTGTGTGTGTATATATATATATATATATATATATATACAATGATGGGGTAAAGGTAACGACAAGGCAACTCCTTGATTCTCAAGGCCCTCTCACGAAAAAGAATCCCGCTACAATCAAAGAACTAATCGAAGAATTTTCAAAGCATTCAAGAGAATATCACAACCCTGGACAAAACAGAGCAAAAGGAATCGGAAATGGTACTTCAAAAGACATGGCAGCAGTTTTGGCAATGTTGAGTAACATGGATTGAAGAATGATAAAAATTGACCAATCCATACACGGGATACGTATAGGTTATGAAAATTACAATGGGCCACATTTAACTAAGGATTGCCATTTAGATGAACATGGGAATAAAAAAGTACAAGTTTGCTACTCTAGTGAAAACCGATTTGATAGAGATTAGAGAAAGCCTAAGAAAGAATGGTTGCCTTATGAGGAGTACAAAAAGCAAAAGGAATAAAAAAATATAGGCAAACGGGACGGGGCTTCTACTAAAAAGAACAACCACCACCCTAGAAGAAGATGGAATTTGAGTCTATACTTAATAGGTTCATGGAGGCTTCTGAAAAACAACACTATGCAACTGATGTTACAATTAGAAATCAACAAGCTTCCATTAAAAAATATTGAGACACAACTCGAGCAATTGACCACATTAGTTCATGAATGGTTACCACCTAAATTTCCCGATCAAAAGACACAACCACATGTCATGGCCATATCCACTGAAGAAGAAACCATTTCTGAGTTCTTAGAGGCATTAGAAGAAGACACAAGGTGGTCCAAATCAATACCAGAGAAAAAGAAGATTCACAAAATATGGTGTTTCACTGAAACACCGTTCTTATGACGTGAGGAACCAATCCTCAAGATGTGGGACCAGTATGGGCAGAAAATTTACTCTTGTGTCAAGGCATATCAATCTACGTTACTGTTTCCTTCTCGAGCTAGAGTGCATCCATTAGAAAAAGAACATAAGAAGTTTATGAATCAACTCAAGGGTATTCTAATCAATACCCCATTTATTGAATCATTAGCCAACATTCCTGAATATGCTATATTTCTACAAGATCTCCTCGACACTCATCAACAATTAGAGAAGAATTCCAAGGTAGTTCTTGAAGGGCTTTGAGCATTCTAACACTCCTATGGTGTACACGCAACCCTAAATACCTTGGATCTATGTTTTCTCTATTATACATGCAAATATGAATTTCCAAGTTATTTATCCTAACTAGAATATTATGAAGTATAGAAACTAGTAGAAATACATACCTCTTTGTTGGTGCTTGATTCCAAGTAGCTTGAGAGCCTAGTGCCCCAAGCGTGACACCTCAAATGGTTCACACAACATCAAATTCATTTGGAATAACTTAGAGAGAAATTAGAACACTTCAAAAATCGGTTTTCCCTCACTTGTTTCACTAGTGGCCGATTTCTTCAATCATAATATCATTATATAGTTAGTCATAATTAGGGTAAACCCTAATTGTCATGGCTTTCCATTTCCTTGGATCCATGGGTTCAAATACCCCATGGAGCATCCTATGGGTTTTAGCCCAACTTGATAATCCATGGAGCATTAGCCCACTATATAAGTATGGATGATTTACACAATCAACCCATATATTTAATTAGTCTTCTTTTGATCACTAGATTAATTCTTGTTCAATACTAATTAAATAATCTTATTAATATATTAGAACTTATAATATATTAATAAACCTTGAGTGTTATTTCTCTCATTTTAGTCTATCCAAATGCATGATGCCATGCAACCCAAATGGACCATGCCGGGTCGGGTCATGTATATACCAATTATAGTTATGGACTTAGACACTAATCCAACAGTTCTTAGTAAATAAAGTTCAACGGTGATTGTGGAGGGTATACCAAAGAAAATGGGAGATCTCAGACACCTTACACTTCCATGTGAGTTTGGAAATAACATGAAGACATTTGCCTTAGCCTATTCTGGAGCGAGCATTAATTTGATGTCATATTCATTTTACCAAAAGCTCAACCTTCTAGAATTGAAGACCACAATGATGAAAATTCATATGGCCACTTCTAATGTTCTTTGAAATTTTCGCATTTACAACACCAAGGTCCCAAGTGAATGAAGAAAGTGAAGCAACTTTGATGTCAAGTGATGATGAAGAAATGAGTAACCAATAACTTACACAGAAATTGAGCAAGCCAACCTTGGACAAGACAGGTGCTGAAGCAAGGGAACAACAAAAAGGCGGAGAATCTCAATTTGCTAAAAGGAGTAAAGGGTTGAAGCATAAACACGAGGAAAGCAATACCAAAACAAAGAAACAAAATTCTAAAATAGCATATATATATATATATATATATATATATATATATATATATATATATATATATATATATATATATAAGAAGGGTACAAGGTTGCAAAAGAAAGTGGAAGGAACAAAAAGTGAAAAAGGAAATTGCATTTCCAACCAGCACAATGTAGGGCGGCACAGAGTCCGGCTCATGACTCCATAAAAAGAAGCGCTTCTCGAGAGGCAACCCGAGCTCGGTTTGCATTTTCTTTTCTCATTTTCTTTTATTTCTTTGTTTTTCCATTTTAGGGTAGATTTCTTTGTCATTCTCCAACCCTTCAAAATCAAGTGTGGGGTCCATATTGTAAGTGAAAGAAAAAAATTATATTTTTCTGAAATAAAAAAAATGATAATGAAGTAATAAGGATACATCACAAGTAAAATGTAGTTTGGGAATTGAATTTGTGACCCAACTCGAACAGCCCATACAAACAACCTAGTCACGGACTCACAACATGAGCCAATATAACTCACGATGTGAGATGGGAATATCACGCGTTTAACTTCTAAATAGAACTCACTTTTCTGTTCTCACTTTCAAAACTCTAGCTTACGACGTGAGTTCAATCTGGTCCCCCCAAACTTTGATTTTGACCAACAACTTCAATCTTCTCCTTTGTGCTTACGTTTGCATCTTTAAGAATGATTTATGTCCTTTTTCATGATAATTTCCACTAATTTTAGGAATTTAGGGCTTAGGGTTTATGTTAAATCTTGGTTTAACCATAAAATCTCCCCGATTTGATATGAAATTGGAGTTGCATGTTAGGCTTTCGAAGATTAAACTGCATTTAGAGAAAAAAAAAACTTGCTTTTGTTGGACCGAGTCGGCCTGTTTATGCCTTCGATCGGAATTGCCATGTTTGAAGTTCACGACGTGAGAACGGGTTAGATAAATCCTCTGTTTTGATGTTGATTGTTTAATCTATGGAATTCCTTTGGTTTTGTTTGTTGTTTATTTTATAGGAAAATGGAATCAAGAGTAACAAATTAACAATTCCAAGGAAATGTGTTTGAACTTCACCCATTATATCAAACTCCAGTTAACATGCCTCAAAATGTGGTGAATAACTTCAAAAATAAACTGGGATGGTTGTATAACCGAGAATTTTGCATTTCTCCACGTATTGATTGGAAAAAATTAGAAGAAATCGGTATCATGGCAAGGTTGGCACCATATTTAACCAAAACATTTATTGGGGATAGATTCTCTTTCACATGTAATTGGTGGAGGAATTTGTTTGGAATTACTGAGCTGGTTTACAAAGAATTGTGTGTTGAGTTTTTTGCTTCAGTCTCATTTGAAGAAATCATGGAGGATCCTTACTTTGAAAAGGCTTTAGTTTTTCGTCTTGGAGGCGAATATCGTGAATGTAGCTTGACAGAATTTTCTTGGAGGATGGGCATTTATTAACAAATTGAAACAAGGTCTCCAATTTTTAACATCTTTTTAAGGGCGGCTGTGTGAGATTATTTACCAGGAGTGAATGGTTATGACTTTTGGACCACAATTGCGAACAGGGCATTCCATTCGGGTATCTCGCAAGAAAGCCACATTTGGTCGCTTATTCACCAACACCTTCATCGATTTGTGACTTTCTCCATTAACCATAAAAAGCATGGAGACAAGGTCACAAGTCTCAACTTGATCTTTTTATGGTCCATTATTGAACCGACTGTTTGTCGCAATATTTCGTACCATCTTGCTAGCTGCTTGGGTAGTAAGGCGGTTACTTCACGAACCGGGAGCCCTATAGCGGTGGACACTTTGTCACTTGTTTGACGAGGTATTATGCTCTTTTTATGTCATGATTGTCTCATACCTTGACATACAAGGAAGACGATGATTTTTCTTTGAGATATTTGGAGTCCATGCATTTTATAATCAATATGGGCACACATTGGAGTATTCCAGCTGATAATGAGGGGGAACAAATATGACAGCCCAACGAGCATCCGAGACCACGAGGCACAGGAACTTGAGGGAAAGAGGAGACCGGGGCCAACAACAACAACAACAACAACCTAAACATTTTGAGGGCGGTGTGCCAACCAACTCGTTTCAAAGTCGGGTTGGTACATATTTGGATAATCTTCGTGGCAGTGTGAATTATCACAATCAAGCCATGGATGTTTTATTTTCACACCTTCACATCGAGAGGCCACCCACCATGCCACCTCATTATCCATAGATTCCGACATGGGAGGAGCTTTGGTCGTGACAAGGAGATGGAGCCAGGTCGAGTGGAGCGAGAGGTGATGGAGATGATGATTGATATTTATCCTTTTTATTTTTTTTTTCATTTTCTTTTCTTAGTAAATTTTGTGTGTTTTTATTTTTATTTAGTATGTCTTAAAACATGTAACCGAATGTGTGATGTTTTCTTTCTATCTTCCACAAATGGGTTGTTTTGTTCGCTGAATTATTATAGTATTGAGGGAAAGAAGGAAGGAAAAAAACAAGAGAGAAGTCGTGTGCATTAGAGAGAATGAATCGAAGACCATAATCTTTGATTAGTGTGGGGTAACATTCATCAGTGAAGATAGAGTAGAGAGAAGAAAGAATTCCATCAAAATGGGTCTTAAAACAAGTCTTAATAAGTTTCGAGTAAAAATAAAGATCATATACATCAAAGGCTTGTAGAAGGAATGCAATTTACCAACACCCAGTTCTCACGACGTGAGCCATTACTTCACATGTCATGAGCAAGATTTCATCACGATTTCAAAAACGATCTAAACCATTCTCAACTCGTGAATTATTAAATCTCATGTAGTGAGACAGAAGAAATGCCATTACTTTCTCTTCTTTCAACTTACAATGTGGCTTATGCTTTCCCACATTTAGATGTTTTACTTTGGATATTTTATGCACCAATTTATGTAGTAGGTTGAGACGGGAACTACATAAACATGTCAACCCAGTGACAACCCATTTATTTAAAAGGTTGGGTTTGATTGGAATATGTTGGGTTGGGTTGAAAACTTTATCCCAATCAATAAATGGATTAAACCTGAACCCAACCTAATGGGCTGTTTGTTAGCCTCTTAATTGACAAATTAAGAGGCATCCTCTTAAAAGTTCAGATTCAGACCGTTTGGTAAAGTCTCATTTTTTCGCTCTTAATTCGACAATAGCCTCTTATTTTTTCAGACTTCACTTTGCATCTGAAATGAAAAAGGAAGTGTGCTTTCTTATTTTTTCCCATCATACCCTCATCACACCCTTCTCTTTTTTCTTGCGGCATCAAAGAACTGATGGGTTTTAGCCATATGAACATCCCTATGTGCACATACAAACCCTAATGCTTGGATCTAGGTTTCTCTAATTGAACATGCATTGTATCCAAGACTTTTGAACAATAGATCTAGGTAATAACATAAGAAAAATAGATCTAGAAGATTACCTTAAGTTGCTTGCTTGAATCTTCTTGTCCTTGGAGCTTAGAGTCACAATTGCCATTCCTCTAATGGCTTACAAACACCAACTAGCAAGAGGATGATTATAGAGAGAGGAGAGAGGAGGAAGAAATCGGCCAGGTTTTCTTTAGAGACAAGGGTGCCGATTTTCCTTAACCCATAGTTTCTATTTATACTAGTTAGGCTCCTAGGGTTTCACCCTTAAACCCTAATTGGATAACTTAGGCCCTAAGCAATCCAATACCCTATTGATAAGCCTTGGATGATTTCAAGGTCTATCCAAAGCACCAAAAACGTCCACCCCCTTATCCTTAAGGGATTATAGCCCAAAGTACAACTATCATACAATTGACAGTTTATGCCCTTCTATTTAATTAATCTCCTTAAGTCACCAAATTAATTCCTAAGTAATTTATGACTTATATTAATCAAATAATAATATTATTATTCCTTATATTATTCTCATAATATATTAATAATATTTCTTCTCTCATTCCAAATCATCCTGTCAAGTTGCTATGGTGAAGGCAACCCAAAAGGACCATGCACAACCGGGTCAAATACTTGCCAAATATAGTTGCAGCCTTAGACACTATTCGAACAGTCTCCCACTTGGATAAGTCTAGTAACTATATACACAAGCATAATCCGATTAGCAATCGTAGCTCTCAAAGACGCTGTCAAACTCTGATCTTATCAATCTTGTCCTTTAGATAAGGGATCATATAGACCTCTGTTCAGATATCATGTAGACATTTATATGGAACCAATTGTCTAGCATTTGGTTTCTCGATCTCAGATTTATTTGACATAGAACTTAATTGAACACATCAATTCAGTTCTGACCGGGCCCGGCACATAAGTCAAATCAAATCATCGAGCGGCCGAGATATCGCTTTTACCCTCTTAGGAAAAAAGTAACAGATAAACTTCGACTTATATGCATTTACTTATTCATTAATCAACTATACACAACAATGTGTTTTATAACATCAAGTTACTGATGCGGTTTCGCATTATCATTGAACAACCAATTAACAAATAACAAATCATATATCTAGGTTTTAAGACCATATGATATTATCGTCTTGCGATCACCCTTTTTATCACATTCCATAAGGTGATTCCAGCAAGCGGGGGTTTGTTCCAATGCTCAAAACTAGTTCATAAGCACTCATGAACGTTGCAGCAAACTTTTGCTATGTCTAATACCATTTACACAATCTACACACCAATTCATGACAATCTTCATTCATACCTACTTCCAACATATGAACGATTATGGACAATTTGAATAATTCGATTATTCTTAATAAACTTAATTATTCTGGAAGTCAAAACATTCAAAGTGAAACAATAGTTAAACAATTAACATAAGATAGTAACATTACTCATAAATAATACTCTTTTATTTAATCATCAAATGTTAATTACATTTATCTATTACACGTTTCTAATACTATCTAATCTATACTAATATTATCCTTCAGCCCAATACTCCTAGCATGCTGCAAGTGCTTAACCCTGCTCAGTCTCTTCGTAAGCGGATCTGTTGGGTTATCTTCTGATGATATCCTCTTAACAACGAGTTGTCCTTCTTCTACACGATGTCTAATAAAGTGATATTTTATGTCGATATGTCGAGATCTACCATGATCCCTCGGTTCCTTGGTCAAGGCAACCGCTCCTTCATTATCACAAAAAATCTCCATGGACTCATTTATGGCAGGTACAACTCCAAGATCACCGATGAAGTTCTTCAACCATATTGCCTCCTTCGACGCTTCACTCGCTTCAATGTACCCTGATTCACACGTTGAATCAGCTACGGTTTCCTGCTTGGAACTTTTCCAAGTTACTGCTCCTCCATTCAGGGTAGAGACCCAGCCCAACTGCGAACGGTACTTGTCCCTGTCGGTCTGAAAGCTAGCGTCACTATACCCTCGCACCTTCAAGTCATCACTCCCTTCGAGGACTAAAACCATTCTTTGATCCTCCGTAGGTACTTAAGGATATTCTTGACCGCAATCCAATGGGCTCTGCCATGGTTCCCTTGATATCTACTAACCATGCTCAAAGCAAAGGCTACATCAAGGCGAGTACAAGTCATAGCATACATGATTGAGCCAACTGCGGAAGCGTATGGTACTCGGCTCATTTCTGCTATTTTGGCTTCGGTACTCGGACTTTGAGTCTTACTCAACTTGGCGTTACTTTGTATCGGTAATTCTCCCTTCTTCGAATTTTCCATACTAAAATGTTTTAGTACTTTATCTAAGTAAGTATTTTGACTAAGTCCTATTAGTCTCTTACTTCGTTCTCTCACTATCCTTATTCCCAAAATATAGGAAGCCTCTCCGAGGTCCTTCATAGCGAAGCACTTTCTGAGCCAGGACTTAACATCCTGCAGTGTCGGGACGTCGTTTCCTATGAGTAGTATGTCATCGACATACAGAACGAGGAAGCTTACTATACTCCCACTGGTCTTGACATATACACATGATTCATCTTCGCTTCATACAAATCCAAACTCTTTAACTTTCTCATCGAAGCAAAGATTCCATCTGTGAGACGCTTGCTTAAGTCCATAAATGGACTTCTCAAGCTTACACACTCTATTTGGATGCTTCGGATCAACAAAACCCTCTGGCTGAGCCACGTAAACATCCTCAGCCAACTTCCTATTAAGGAAAGCGGTCTTGACATCCATTTGCCAAATATCGTAATCATGAAATGCGGCAATTTCTAGCATCACTCTAATAGATTTTATCTTCGCAACTGGAGAGAAGGTCTCATCATAGTCAACTCCGGGAGTTTGAGTAAAGCCCTTCGCTACCAATCACCCCTTATATGTGTGTACAGTTCCATCCTCGTCGGTCTTCTTCTTGAAGATCCACTTGCACCCAACGGTCTTACGTCCGGGCACATTATCAACCAAATTCCAAACTTGGTTGTCATACATGGACTGGATCTCGCTGTCCATTGCCTCTTTCCATTTTGCAGACTACGGACCTGCCATGGCTTCCTTATAGCTATTAGGTTCATCTAGATTTATTAGTGTACCATCACTAATATACGTGTCCCCTTCGGTAGTAATATGAAAACCATAAAGTTGGGGTTGAACTCTAACTCTTTTGGAACGTCTAAGAGGTAAGGACTCGTCAATCGGTTCAACCGAAGTTTCCTCCTCGGGTTGAGTGCCAGCGGTAGAGGTTCCTTCATTAATCAACTCCTGAATCTCTTCAAGCTCGATTTGCCTCCCACTGTCTCTTTGGCTTATGAGTTCTCGCTCTCGGAAAACTCCTCTCCTCGCAACAAAGACAACATTGTCCTTCGGTCTATAGAAAAGATATCCAAAGGATTTCTGTGGGTAGCCGATGAAAATACATCGCTCACTACGAGGTTCGAGCTTGTCGTGAGTATCTCGTCTTATGAAAGCCTCGCAACCCCAAACCTTGATATGTGCTAACTGATGGGTTATGGTCATAAGACATCCTATGTGCTCATACAAACCCTAATGCTTGGATCTAGGTTTCTCTATTGTACATGCTTTGAATCCAATTCTATAAACCCTAATTCTAGCATATGGAAATCAATATTAACATATAATTAGGTTTAAAATATTACCTTGATTGTTATGTAGCAATAACAATCCCAATTCCTCCTTGAATTGACTTTGGAAGGCTTAGAGTCACAAGTGTCACTCCTCTAATGGTTCACAAACACCATAAGCAAGAGGATGAAGAAGAGAGAGGATGGAGGCTGCCAAAACCGTGTGAAAACCCTAGAAGGTTGCTTGTCCACGTTTTTGAGCCTTAAGGGTTCTATATATAGTGAGGCTATTAGGGTTATCTAACAAGGAAACCCTAATTTGGTTGCTTAAGCCCTAAGCAACCCATAGACTCCTTTAATCAAGCCCTTGGACGATTTCCTTATGGGCTTCCCATAAGAATTCGTCCACCTCTTGATTTAAGACAATCCATGGCCCAAATTGCAATTATCTTATAATTACAATTCCAGTCCCTTAAGTTTAATTAATCTCTTTTAGTCACAAAACTAATTACCAATTAATTATTGACTAATATTAATTAAACAATATGATTTCTCCTTTAATATATCATTCCAATAATATATTAATAAATCATATTTAATCCTTTCTCTCCATAATCCATCCTATCAAGTTGCTTTGGTAAAGGCAACCCAAAAGGACCATGCACCATCGGGTCAAGTACATACCAAAATAGTTATGGACTTAGACACTAATCCAACAGTCTCCCACTTGGATAAGTCTAACAACTATTTTGCGTATGACTTCAGATCCTGATCTGCAATCATAGCTTTCCAAAGCCATTGTCAACTCTGATCATATCAGATACGCGTGTCCTTAGATAAGGGATCATATATTCCTCCATTCTAGATATCATATGAGATATGATTTCAAATCATTCTCTTTGTACTATATCTCGATTCCCGATTTATGACGACTGACTAATTGAACAAATCAAATTAGCCCTAGCCCGGCGGAGCATTTACGTTTGTCATCACTAAATCATCGAGGGGCCCAAAGATATCGCCTTTATCCTACTTTGAATAAAAGGAATGGATAAACTTTGATACAATGCTTGCATGCACGCACGCACCGAATCACACACAACAATATGTTTTATAACACCAAGTTACTAGTGCGTTTACATATTATCAATGTGCAACCAATTCGCAAGATACAACTCACACATCTCGTTTTCAAGAATATAAGATGTTATCGTCTCACCAATCACTCGTGATACAATTCATGGAGTGATCCAAGTGAGCGTGGGTTTAATCCAATGCTAAAATCATATTCATAAGCACTCATGAACGTTGCAGCAAACATTTGCTTATGTCTAATGCTCTTTAGACAATCCACACACCAATTCACGACAGTCTTCTTTCATATCTACTTCCAACATATGAACGACTGTGGCCCGTTCGAATAATTCGATCATTCTTAATAAACTCAATTATTCTGGAAGTCAAAACATGCAAAGTGAAACACAAGAATAATACTAATCCCATATGGCCTCAAACCTTTGAGTATAAATAAAACACCTTTTATTTATCACCATATCGATTACTCATTATTTGTCGTTTCGGGTAATCAACTTCTTACTTGAATTCCAACACTTGTCCCATGCTCCTAGCATGCACACAATATTTACCTATGGTTCTTACTTTGTGAAATAGATCACATTAGACACATTTCCAATCATTCTCATTTCACAACTCCAAATCCGTTTTTCATAAGTTAAAGAATATCAAATTCTTGTTACTTATAGAATATGCTAGATTCTAACATTCTATGCAACTATCCTTTCATAATGTCACTACACCAAAGTCACAAAGACTATTGCCAATGATATTACAAAGTCCTCTATCGGAGATTGTTACAAGAGAATTCCTTAGATACGATGTCTCTCACTCAAAGTACATTCCTTTGAACATCCTTTTGCATAAAAGTTTCTAATCTAGACATAGATTTTCAATATTCAATTCCTAATATGGACACGCTTCCATATTTTCCATATGACAACTCATTCTTAATAGAATCTTATCTATTCGTAATGATGTCAATATGGTCCATCCGGTATGGAAACATTTCCATAATTTCCATATGACAACTCATTCTTAATAGAATCTTTTCTATTCATAATAATGTCGATATGGTCCATCCAATACCATGCTTCCAACTACTCACAAGCGACCAATCCTCGTCGAACTTTGGATTGTCCTTTGATAGTTGTTTAGTTATTTTAGTCAAAACCAATTCTAGTCCTTTTTCCCTCTAAATGCGCTAGACATTTGGAAAATTTTAGAATGGTCAAACATTAAAGCATTTGCAATCGATCCTATACCCGAAGCATATGGGACACGACGCATAATGTTTTATTTGCTATGTTCTCAAAATTCGAAGTGTGAAGAGGAATGTCGTAATCATAATCGAAATTTTATGAACACACTATGTACCCTTGACTAAATTTTATTAACATTCCACAACCTAAGCCTTTAGATTTGAAATGAAGCATAATATTCTCTCCCTTAATTATAGCAAAACAACTATTCCATCCTTACAACTTTGCAAAGAATGACTCTTGTTTTCTATAATTAATATTTCCAACTTTGCAATACGTGCCTTCATAATCATACAATCAGAACATTTATGCTCCCACTATCATGATGATTATTATAAAACATAGCACTTATCAGAAAAACAATGCTTATTGAATTTCTTAAGTTTCAGAAAAACAATGCTTATTGAAAAACACTAGCTTCGACATGTATTCATAAACATCTTAATTTTCAGAAAAACAATGCTTATTGAATTTCTTAAGTTCATGTTTCTAATACTTAGTGCTTTGATAATCTTTTATCAAGGCTTCTTGAATTTATACACCTTTGCCTTTGATAGTTCATATGTGTGTCTAAACACTTAAGACTAATTGCCAAACCTCACAATTCAAATTGATAGTTCATATGTGTGTCTAAACACTTAAGACTAATTGCCAAACCTCACAATTCAAATTGATACCGTAACCATAATTGAATTCGAGAATGCAATTTTACAATCACTATCTTCTTAAAATATTTCTTAGTGAAAGCATTTCCTCACAATCATTTTCATGAAGGAGGAAATCTTATGACACTTAGATTTTAAATGGTGTATGTGTTCCTATCCATGTGAATTTGTTAAAACCAAGGCTTACGACAAATTCAAACTCATATGGACCGAACTTTCTTAATCTTGATTTCTTGCCTTATGGTAGCACGGCTGCCCACCATGTCTTCCAAGTAGTCAAACAGCTCACCTTTTCCTATCAATGTACCTTTCATCGATTAAGGTGCTTTGCCATTTATGCATTCAAAATGAGAACTCATAGAACTCACATGCATAATTAACTCAATTGGAATAGCACAGAAACAAAATAATGTCAACACGATAGGTTGTAAACCTCAACTCGTGTGCTAGTGATGATTGATAAGGTTTATTTGATTTGTTCTTGAAACCTTTCAAGACCATTAAGACTCCCACTGACTCTTTGACATATAAGATTCTCTTGTCAAAACATTTCTTGACAAACAAATATTCAAGAGTTAGTGTAGCTTTTATCAAAACTCTTCATAAATTGGTCCTAGTTGGTCTTTGTCTTATCTAAGACATCACAACTTACCACATTTAATGAATGTTTTAAACCTTCTTAATACTTTTCACTCATTGTCACAATCTTAACTCTAAGACTTGTTTTGGAACGAAGTATGATTGACTTCTTGATTTGACCATTTCTTCAATCTTTGATTCCTCTTCTTGGACATACAATTGTACCAAGACTCACTTAGAGGATCAATTGAGATATGGTTCTTAATCATTAAGACCTATCATAAAGCATAAAAGGTACTCTCCCTTCTTCTTAGAATGGAGAAACTTTTATCTCTCTGCCTACTTGATTCTTGTTATTCGTTCTACTATTAATTTAAACTTTTTCAATCAAGTCTGAATTACACTTAATCTTATAAGTATAATCATATTTACTAAACCTTTAGTAAATCATGACGAATATCTCGTTACTCTTATGGTGGACTTTGATCAACACACAACTTTGTGTACTCGATCTCCTAGTCCTTCACTTGACACTTTGTCAATGAATTAGTCTAATTTTCAAATACAAAATTTCTCATTCATCATGCATTCACGTTGCATGATTCCAAGTTTCTGTCCAATTGAAACTTGGGCGATGAGAAACTCTCCCTATTTGGTAAATTCTCGACTTTCCATAACATAATAAGAACCAAATCCATTATTGCTAATAATAGAAACATTTTAACATCAATTTTTCATACACGTCATTGTAAGGATAAATAAATAAAATTTAAAATCAAAAATTTATTTTATTGCAGAAAAATTTGTCCTTGCAACTCGTTGAAAAACTTATGCTAATACATCTTTCTTAGCAATCTAATTCTAACTCTAAGTAGTATCTCAAGAATCTAATCTTCGAGAAACGCGATCGAAATCCATTCCTTCACGGTTAGACTCTGCTCACTTCTTCCCTTAAGCTTCCTTTCTTTTCTTCGATCCTACAAAACATCAATTGTAATCTTATCACATTATGTATTCAGAATCTAGAATGAAGCTTAAAAGAGTTAGTCAATGGATTTTACCTAAATTAGAGTCATACGTTTCGACTCTCCCATCTCTTAGATCTCTTAGGTAAATGGGGCAGCTTTGTCTCCAATGCCCTTTCTCTTGGCAATAAAAGCAAATTGACTCTTTTGGAACATGACATGGAACTACTTCAGACATTGTCTTTCTCTTGTGATCAACCTTTTCGATCATAGCATGTCTTTCGTTGCCATTGTCTATATCCATAGAGGTCTCGAAGGCAGATTCACCAATCAACTTTGCTTTCCTATTGCGCCAAATCATTGCTGATTCAGCAGCAATAAGCATATAGGTGAGATCTATAAGGGTCACGTCGTGGTTCATCATATAGTACTCTCTTACGAACTCACTATATGAGTTGGGAAGTGACTGAAGAACCCAATCAATAGCCATTTCCTCATAGACAACGGATCCCAACATTCTTAACCTATCAATGTGTGACTTCATCCCTAGGACGTGTGCACACACGGACTTTCCTTCTTTATGTTTACTTGCCAAAAGGGCTTGAGTGATCTTGAACTTTTCAAGCCTTTGAACTTGTGGGTTGGGGAGAATAATTGGAGGAGGTAGAGGAAGTGAAGCATGATTTCTTGTTCCTCGATCGAATTGTGGAATATCATCTTCATGTGGAATGCTTGTTCCACGGGATTTGAGAAGACCATAGTTGTCAAACTTTGACATCTACAAAACGGGAGAAAAACGAATTCAAGTTAGTTGATAGATTGAGTCCTTAGTAAATCACCCAAATGAAATACTAAGGCTAGGACCCAACACAATATTCTACAACTTGGGAGAGGGATGTCGTAACCTAAATTGCAGAACATTTGAAGGTAAGTGAATGACGATTCACTAATTTCCACCATGAAAAACGAAAAAGAAATTTAAGTTTTAAATCTATGAAAACTCCTAGATCCTTTGAGATTCATTGAACTTTCAATGGCATGTTTAAATCTCGATATGCCCCTCTAGTTTGTGACTGGGATGCCGAGGATCACAAAGCGGGTGTGAATAACCATGCAAACTTACATGGTGCCCTCACATGTTACAGTCACCTATTCAATGTGCCGGTAAACCACACACGCTCCACCGAACTATGACAAACATTGAGTCACCCTTTGCTACTTTTGCTTAGAACCATTTAGTGTGTCGGTAAACCACACACGCTCCACTAACGTCTTCGCAAGGGCACAAAGTGTAATTTCATGGAATTGCATCAATTCACTTTTGCCTAAGTAACTAAGATTGAGAATTTTATGAAAACATTTAGTTACTTTTATACTTCATTATACTTATAATGGAAGGTTTTGTCCCATCCTACCCATTCGGCTAACGACCCTCCACTAGTCAAGAGTGCGGTGGGTAAGAGTGGATACCCATTCAATCGCCATTTTATAGGCAATTTCCTTAAACACCCCTTATAGAATAGCTTCGTGAATGAGGCCTACTAACGGTAAGACTAACTTTTACTCATACATATATATAATGTTAGACTTTTAATGTTATATATATATATATATATATATATATATATATATATATATATATATATATATATATATATATATATATAGTATAGGGTGTATTTTATACTTTCAAAATACTTGGTGGTCTAATTTAACAATTATACCTTTAATTCAATTAAACTTTTATGGATTTATTAAACCACTTTTAATTATACACCTTAATTAATTAATAAAACCATAAGGGAGTGATTTGAACTTTTTCAAAACTATACTAGAGTTTTAGAATTTAACATTCCTAATTAAACTTTTAATCAACTTTTAAATTCCAAAACTTGAGGGCAAGTTTTGAAACATTTCAACACATTAGGGTTTAGAATTTAAATATACATCAAAATTAAACCATTTAATCAAAATTTAAATTTCAAAACTTGAGGGCAAGTTTTGAAACCTTTTTCAAAACATTAGGGTTTCAACTATTTAAATTTCAAAACAACAAAATTTTTGGGTTCAAATTTAAACTATAAAACCTAAAGGGCAAAATACGAAACTTTTCATAACAACAAGGATCAAATAACAAATAATTCAAATTAACATTTAATCACATAATTATCCATATTTGATTTATTTAATGATTTCTTGCAAAACAATTTATCAATTTACTCAAAATAATTAATCAATTATCACATAAGGAAACAATTATCTTATTAATTGATAAATATCTTCAATTAGATCAAAATTATAGTCAAATATATCATATAATTGGATTAATATTGATCTAACATGATAAGGTAACTATCCATAAGCAAAAACAGCAAGAAATCCCGAAATACCCTCCATCTGACGAGTTGACTCGGCGAGTCAGGCTTGGACTCGGCGAGTCTGCATGGACTCGGCGGGTTCAGCCATGGACTCGGCGAGTCCAGCCTCCAGAATCCAAAAAATCGAATTTTCCAGATATACAATGCATCAATACAATTGAAACCAAGCTAGGCTCTGATACCACTGATGGGTTATGGTCATAAGACATCATATGTGCTCATACAAACCCTAATGCTTGGATCTAGGTTTCTCTATTGTACATGCTTTGAATCCAAGTCTATAAACCCTAATTCTAGCATATGGAAATCAATATTAACATATAATTAGGTTTAAAATATTACCTTGATTGTTATGTAGCAATAACAATCCCAATTCCTCCTTGAATTGACTTTGGAAGGCTTAGAGTCACAAGTGTCACTCCTCTAATGGTTCACAAACACCATAAGCAAGAGGATGAAGAAGAGAGAGGATGGAGGCTGCCAAAACCGTGTGAAAACCCTAGAAGGTTGCTTGTCCATGTTTTTGAGCCTTAAGGGTTCTATATATAGTGAGGCTATTAGGGTTATCTAACAAGGAAACCCTAATTTGGTTGCTTAAGCCCTAAGCAACCCATAGACTCCTTTAATCAAGCCCTTGGACGATTTCCTTATGGGCTTCCCATAAGAATTCGTCCACCTCTTGATTTAAGACAATCCATGGCCCAAATTGCAATTATCTTATAATTACAATTCCAGTCCTGTCACAACTGGCACTTTTGCTAGGAGTTTCTATTCTCATGAAACCACCAACTATATTAGGGCTTGTAATTTAAGTGAATGCTATACCCTTTCCTCGTTCAAATACCTCTTATAGGTTCAACTAGGGGTTGGAAACCGTAGGAATTCCGGTTCAAGTCCCTTATGAACTAAAATTCTCCTATTGGGCATAATGGACCAATAAGCCTTCAACTTGACCACTTTAGGCCATGATGGGCCATAAAGGGATTTAATTACCCCTAATGGACCTTAAACCCATTTCTTTTACCATTTTGGGCCGTGAGTCTCCTTAAGAGCCCAATGGGCCGAAAATTTATTTTTGGGCCTCATAAATTCGGCCAAGACCAACAATGGGCAAAAACACCTCATCCTCATCTACCTTAGCCCAATCTCGGCCCAAGATCATTCCAAAAACAAAAAAAAAAAAGGAAAAGAGATGAATTATCCTAACCTTGCCACCTCAATATTGCATGGTGGTCATCCATGCATAATAACCACCATACAACAAGGTAGGCTCATGTATCTAGGCAAGGAAATCCTTTCTTTCTCTCCCTTCTTCAAACTCACGGCCATATGGCCTTTCTACCTCCACATTTCATTCAAAAACCCAACATTTTCTCTCATCATTCCCCTCAAACACTCTCAAGAAAAACCACCCTTCTTTCCTCTCAATTTTTCGAGATTTTAAGAATTGCAAGAAGGTTTTCCCACCTAGGTCATCATCTTTGGTAAGTTTTTCATTAGATCTATGATTTCACTCCTTGATCTACTCAAAAATCTCCTCTTACACCATACTTTCGTGAATCATACTCTTATAGCACCATAGAGCTCGAAAATCATCTCCATAACACATCTAGGGTCGAGATCTCTTCACTTCTTCATCAAAACCGACTTCCAAACCCCAAGGTGAGCTTCATACCCCCTATTTTCTGTTTTTATGAAGTTTTGTGGGGGGGAATACAAGTGAAAGTGTAGATCTATATGTGTTTGTATGCCTTGTATGATTTCCATGCTTATATGTATGCTTTTATGTGTTTTTATGTTGGATCTAGCCTTAAAACCCATCAAAACCGAGATATATCTTGTGTTAAATGATTTTAGCTTCAAATATATTTCTAAACACAAAGTGCTTCAAGAAAAATGGCTAAGTGGTTTAGTAACAATTTTCTTTGGGTTAAAAACACAAATTTTGGGCCTAAAATGTGAAAAATGCAAAAATAAGGGCCCAAATTGACATTTCACAGATTCTGATGGATCAAATGTGCCAAAACAGTTTCCATAAAACTATTTCTGGAATTATATTCAATTAGAGGATTAAAAACATAAATTTCAAGCTTATTGGGCTAAAAATGAAAATTTCGGCCCAAGGAGGCCCATTATGCGAATTTTTCTGTTTTGGAGGGCCAAAACTGTGAATTTCTGTAAAACAGTGGACTATAAGTGTCCCAAATCCTTTTCAAAGGTTTAAAATGCTTTTTAAATTTAAAAAGGACCAAAGTTGCAAAAATTTTCCAATTTGGGCCAAAATTGTCAAAATTGCGAAAAGAAGGGCTAAAACCGAGAAAAACTGCATTTTCAGGGACTTAAACTGTTTTCTATGAAAAATATGCTGGAAAATATTAATTTCAATACTTTTTGGTGTTAAAATGTCAAGAAAAATAGTTTAAGGACCAAACCGGGAAATATTACATAAGAAGGGTTGAAAATGTAAATTTTACAAATAATGAGGGGCTGAAAACAGAAATATTTCAAGGCTGATTCATTATGTACAATTTGATCAAATAATGACACCGCGACTATCGACGAAATACAACTCATTACAATACCAAAAGTCGTTGCTAAACGAATTGGCTCGGTCTCGAGCCAATGGAAACCTACAACTACTAACTCTTCGATACTACGATCATACAAATAACGTTTGGTAATACATATACATACGAGTGTGCACAGACGTCTACGCACCATCTTCGGGCCCCAAAAGTGTAAAATCTTGCTTGTTGGGCCTAGCTAGCCCAATGACCTGATCTTAAGGCCCGAAGACACATATTTTCTACGAAGTGCTGAGTTTCACCGACTTGGCACAACGTGGAGTGACTTTCAATGGCTTGTACCACTGGTCCCCAAGGGTCCTTGGTATTGCTAGAAGAGTCTGCATATTTTACGAGGCGGGTCGGGGACCCCTCGCACGTATATTTTCCCCAACCGGTTAATGGAGTCACCGGGGTCTTCGTGACCTCTTTCTCTTCGGATGTGGGACTACACCTTGTCCGGGCGATTGGATAACGCGATTAGTACTGACGACGCCTTCGGGAATCGTTGGTATATCTACAAACTGGGCGTTTGCGTAACGCGGGTTTGTAGTAAATAATCCTGCTCGAGAACCTTCCAACGTCGCCTGGGACTGACACTGCTATCTTCGTAATGGTTTCAACGCAACTTAATGGATTCCAAAGGAACTAGGGGAACATCGGGTTTCCCTAGGGTTTTCAATACATACAGATTTGAAATGCATACATCTTCAATGAACATTTTTTTTACAAGTATAGAAACAAACAAGCATACCTATGGATCTTCACAAACGTTTTCAAAAGCTTTTCTTTTCAGAAAATATCGGATTTTCTGGTGGTTTTTCAAACAATACAAACATTCGATTTCAAACACTACTTATGAACTCACCAACATTTCATATGTTGACGTTTTTCAAAATACTTGTATTCTCAGGTAACAGATAAAGTGAAGGATGAATTGTACTCTATGACGTTTTGCTGTCGTTTAACTAGTATCGAACAATCACTTTCGAGAATGTAATGTTTTGAGGCAATGTAATGAATGTAAACTCTACTGGTTGTACAATATTAATGCATGGTGACGAATGTTGTTATGTTTCATATATATTCAATGTTATGGTATTCAATTGAGTCACGACAGCCCCCGGACGTTTCCGCCGTCTGGTTCGGGGGTGTGACAGGTTGGTATCAGAGCTTTGTTTATAGTGAACTAGCATGTCGAGCCACACATTGATATGCAACTATAAACCAAAAGAGGGACTAACATAACTCTGAACAAAACAAATAAATAAAACACCCTTGCTTGCATTAGGAATAGGAACCTAACACCGAACCAAACAAGATAATGCTAGTATCTCGGTTAATTCAGGACTGCTCTTAGTTGTATCAAGGAGCGGATGTAGCCTGATCAACTACATTCCCTCCAAGGTACAACCATCACATGTCGTGAAGAGATCGTGATAACTAGGAACCTAAAATCATACCCCTTAATCTCCAAGAAGGGAACCTCAACTGAATCTATGCAATAGTCGTAGAGCTATAGGAGTAATTGGTATGCTATTTGTTTCTAGTATTCATAGCCCATCGTGCAATACGCTATAGACGAGTATCATTAGCCAGGAAACCCTATCACCCTAGTCAAGGAATAGTCGGGTGGCTCGACCCAGAGGAAGAACCCCAGGAGAGACACGAAGTAGAACTCGCAGGTGAACCCGCTGAGTCAATGGTGGACCTCGAAGAGGAAGAGCCGGAGGGCAATGATGATGACGACACGGATGTAGAATTCAATGACATCAATCCTCCATGTAAATCCAGGGCACCGACTTATAGTGTGGTCCCCGGTGACCCCATGCCCCCTCGGGCACCCGATATTTGGGGATAAAGTCACCAGTAAGGAATACGACCACACCACGGTAAGAGCTGAGGTCTCTTTAATTTTAGCCACAGAGGACCAGCTGACCAGGCCCTCCCAGTCGTGGTGCGACGCACTCGAGATATCGATAACCAAGCTCAGGACACCCCCAAATCGAACGAAACAAATGTGGTTTGTTATTAAGAGGGATGAAAGGAAAACACAGGAAGTGAATGGAGACTCTCGAGCGAGACAGTTAGTTTGGGATGCACGCCTACGATATACCGAGCAACAAGTAGCTCGTCTCCGAGGTGCATCCACTTCATCAGCATCACCACCAGACACTTCTCGCCACGACTAGGACCAGCCTTTTCTAATTTCCCCTACTATCCGACATGACTCTCTTTCGTGTACTAAGACGGTACATACCCCTGAAACGATTATGTGTTATACTTATTTCATATTGCTGCAACGACTTAATTATATGCACAAGCGAACCCTCGGAACCACTAGATACTTAAGGATCTCGAAACTAAAACAACCCATATAATCTAAGGATAGACGTAACAATCATTCCAGATCTGTGATCACCTATTACCACAAAATACATCATAGGGATGTAGATGGAGGCAGTAAGAATTTTACAACAAGATGCGAAAATTTATAGAGTACAACCAGGAATGCCGATCATCACTTACGATCTGGGTTATCAATGTGCATCAGGAAAATGCCATCCCGCAAGAATAACAAGCGCACCCGCGAGACACCACTCCTGCAGATGGACTCTGCTACATTCCAAGTTGCTGTAATGGCAGTAGTAACCGCTGCCATGGCACAGATCAATGCCAACAACCCTAATGGAGGCAGGAATAGCATCGACAACTCCAGCCAAAGGAACAAACATGGAAACCAACAAGTGACAACCTGTCAAGGAACTCCAAACCCCAAGCTTAAGAGTAGGAAGCTAAGGTCTGGAGGTAAGAGAAAGGGGCAACACACTCAAGGGTTCTCGAGGGAGCAACGTGTTGTTGCTGTTCATGCGACCACGACCCCTATTACACCAGCAACCAGGAGACCATATGCTGGAAACCTTCCAAAATGCAACCAGTGCAAATTCCATCATAATGGAGCCTGCAGGGAGATGCATTGCAACAAATGCAACCGAAAGAATCACGTCGCCAAATTCTGTAGAACTTATCCATACCAGAATCATCAGCCAAATGAAAATGACAACGATCGCAACAACCCTAACAACAACACCAATGATGAGACCAGTCGCACCTGCTTTAGATGTGGAGGAACTGGTCACATCAGGAGCAATTGCCCTAGGGATAACAACCGAGGAGCAGGAGGATCAGAAATGGTCCCAACCTTGGGTCAAGGCGAAGCAATCCCAAAACCCAACGATTGTTACTGGTACGTTCCCATTTGACAACTCTTTCGCTTACCTCTTATTCAATGGTAAATCCGAGTGAAGTTTTGGTTAGTAACAACTTCAAACACTTACTAAAACAACATCCCCAAAGCTAAGTTAAGCCTTTTCAATAGACATGGCCAAAGGAGGAAAAATGATTTAATCTAGGGTAGTCATGTGGAGTACGCCTTAACACTGAACGACCATTCATTACAAATAGATTTCGTGCCAGTAAATATTAGGAGTTTTAATGTGATAATCGTCATGGTTGGGTAAGCCCCCACCGTGCTGATACTATGTGCCGCAAGAAGGCCGTTTGCCTTCACCTTCCTAATCACGAAAACTCTAATAATCCATGGTGATAAACCTGGCGCTAATCCTCTTCCTATCTCGTGCATCAAGGCACAGAAGTGCCTGCACCAGAAGAACTACGTTTTCCTCACTCATGTTGTGGACAAGACCAAAGGAGAGCTAGACATGCAGGGTATTCCAGTAGCTTCTGATTTTCCCAAATGTGTTTTCCTAAGGAACTTTCAGGAATACCCCAGAGAGACGGGTTGAATTTCGAATCAACCTCATACCGGGAACCACATAAATTGCCAATTCACCCTATAGGTTGACTCCCGCCAAAAATTCACAAGTTACCCTGTCAGCTGAGTAGAATTGTTGCGCAAGGGATTCATTAGACCAAGCCTCTCATCCTAGAGAACTCTGGTCTTGAAGACAGATCCTTCCGAAGGTACATTGATTTTAGGAAATTGAATAATCTCCCTATTAAAAGTCGATACCTACTTCCACGGACTGACGATCTATTTGGCCAGCTCCAAGAAGCTCGTTACTTCTTTAGAATAGATCTAAGAATCGGTTATCATCAACTCTGAGTCCGAGAAGGCGACATTCCAAATCTGCATTCCGAACTCGTCGCGACCATTTCAAATTCATTGTGATACCCTTCAGTCAAACGAATGCTCCCAAGGTATTCGTGAACCTTACGAACCAAGTTTCCCAACCATTCCTAGTTAGCCCTTTCACTATTTTCATCGATAACATACTCATCTGTTCGCAAAGCGAGAACGAAACACCATCATCATCTACGACCAGCCTAGAAAGCATCAAAGCTGGGAGTGTCGCACTGAAAGCACTACATGGATGGATAAATCTCTCACAGTCGAAAGACGAAGCTTTTTGTTATAAGAGTAGAGTTGGGCGTTATCTGGGTGATTGTCGATAGGTTAACCCAATCTGCCCATTTCCTGCCAATACAGGAATCAAACAAGATGGAAGGATTCGCTTGGGTCTATATCCAGGAGATCATAAGACTCCATGAAATATCGGTACCTACTATCTCGAATAGAGATAACAGACTTTCTTCAAGACTATGGCAGTCACTTCAGAGGGCTATGGGAACGTAACTAGACATAAGCGTTGCTTACCACCTTCAAACCAATAGCCAAAGTGAATGAACCATTCGACCACTCAAATTCATGCTACAAGTCTAGGTGTGTGAGTTCAACAAGTCAAGGGATACCCGGTTTCCCTTGACAAAATTCTCATACAATAACAACTATCGCACGAGCGTCAAGATTGCTCGTTTCGAAACTCTTTATAGTCATAAATGCATATCACTCGCCAGTACTCTCATGAGAGCATAAACCATTTGCGAAACAACAGAGAAAATAATCCAAATCAAAGCTTGACTTCAAGCATCGCGAGACCGACAGTAGAGCTATTCCGACAAGCGGCATAAGCCATTAGGATGTCAGGTCAGGGATCGCGTGCTATTAAAGGAATCTCCTTGGAAAGGAATGATTCGCTTTAGGAAACGAGAAAACCAAACCCACAATACAATGGACTGTGCGAGATTCTTACTCGGATTGGTCCAAAGACATATAGGCTGTAACTGCCTGTAGAGCTCAACAACGTGAACCCTGTGTTCTGTGTCTTGAATCTGAAAAGTGCCTATCAGGAAAAACTCTTACCATACCTTTATAAGGGATCGAAATAAACAAGAATCTCATGTTCGTCAAGGAACTAGTCGAGGTGTTTGAGATAGGGAAGTAGAGCATACAAAGCAAAGCCACATTTTCATTGTGAAGGTTCGGTGGAACGCTACGCGTGGACCGAAATTCACAAGGGAACCGCGAAGACCAGAGGAAGTACCTACTCTCTCCTTCATGAACCTACCATTCGAAAGAATTTCGGGACGAAATTCCCTCTAACGGGGGGATGATGTCACAACTGGCACTTTTGCTAGGAGTTTCTATTCTCATGAAACCACCAACTATAGTAGGGCTTGTAATTTAAGTGAATGCTATACCCTTTCCTCGTTCAAATACCTCTTATAGGTTCAACTAGGGGTTGGAAACCGTAGGAATTCCGGTTCAAGTCCCTTATGAACTAAAATTCTCCTATTGGGCATAATGGACCAATAAGCCTTCAACTTGACCACTTTAGGCCATGATGGGCCATAAAGGGATTTAATTACCCCTAATGGACCTTAAACCCATTTCTTTTACCATTTTGGGCCGTGAGTCTCCTTAAGAGCCCAATGGGCCGAAAATTTATTTTTGGGCCTCATAAATTCGGCCAAGACCAACAATGGGCAAAAACACCTCATCCTCATCTACCTTAGCCCAATCTCGGCCCAAGATCATTCCAAAAACAAAAAAAAAAGGAAAAGAGATGAATTATCCTAACCTTGCCACCTCAATATTGCATGGTGGTCATCCATGCATAATAACCACCATACAACAAGGTAGGCTCATGTATCTAGGCAAGGAAATCCTTTCTTTCTCTCCCTTCTTCAAACTCACGGCCATATGGCCTTTCTACCTCCACATTTCATTCAAAAACCCAACATTTTCTCTCATCATTCCCCTCAAACACTCTCAAGAAAAACCACCCTTCTTTCCTCTCAATTTTTCGAGATTTTAAGAATTGCAAGAAGGTTTTCCCACCTAGGTCATCATCTTTGGTAAGTTTTTCATTAGATCTATGATTTCACTCCTTGATCTACTCAAAAATCTCCTCTTACACCATACTTTCGTGAATCATACTCTTATAGCACCATAGAGCTCGAAAATCATCTCCATAACACATCTAGGGTCGAGATCTCTTCACTTCTTCATCAAAACCGACTTCCAAACCCCAAGGTGAGCTTCATACCCCCTATTTTCTGTTTTTATGAAGTTTTGTGGGGGGGGAATACAAGTGAAAGTGTAGATCTATATGTGTTTGTATGCCTTGTATGATTTCCATGCTTATATGTATGCTTTTATGTGTTTTTATGTTGGATCTAGCCTTAAAACCCATCAAAACCGAGATATATCTTGTGTTAAATGATTTTAGCTTCAAATATATTTCTAAACACAAAGTGCTTCAAGAAAAATGGCTAAGTGGTTTAGTAACAATTTTCTTTGGGTTAAAAACACAAATTTTGGGCCTAAAATGTGAAAAATGCAAAAATAAGGGCCCAAATTGACATTTCACAGATTCTGATGGATCAAATGTGCCAAAACAGTTTCCATAAAACTATTTCTGGAATTATATTCAATTAGAGGATTAAAAACATAAATTTCAAGCTTATTGGGCTAAAAATGAAAATTTCGGCCCAAGGAGGCCCATTATGCGAATTTTTCTGTTTTGGAGGGCCAAAACTGTGAATTTCTGTAAAACAGTGGACTATAAGTGTCCCAAATCCTTTTCAAAGGTTTAAAATGCTTTTTAAATTTAAAAAGGACCAAAGTTGCAAAAATTTTCCAATTTGGGCCAAAATTGTCAAAATTGCGAAAAGAAGGGCTAAAACCGAGAAAAACTGCATTTTCAGGGACTTAAACTGTTTTCTATGAAAAATATGCTGGAAAATATTAATTTCAATACTTTTTGGTGTTAAAATGTCAAGAAAAATAGTTTAAGGACCAAACCGGGAAATATTACATAAGAAGGGTTGAAAATGTAAATTTTACAAATAATGAGGGGCTGAAAACAGAAATATTTCAAGGCTGATTCATTATGTACAATTTGATCAAATAATGACACCGCGACTATCGACGAAATACAACTCATTACAATACCAAAAGTCGTTGCTAAACGAATTGGCTCGGTCTCGAGCCAATGGAAACCTACAACTACTAACTCTTCGATACTACGATCATACAAATAACGTTTGGTAATACATATACATACGAGTGTGCACAGACGTCTACGCACCATCTTCGGGCCCCAAAAGTGTAAAATCTTGCTTGTTGGGCCTAGCTAGCCCAATGACCTGATCTTAAGGCCCGAAGACACATATTTTCTACGAAGTGCTGAGTTTCACCGACTTGGCACAACGTGGAGTGACTTTCAATGGCTTGTACCACTGTTCCCCAAGGGTCCTTGGTATTGCTAGAAGAGTCTGCATATTTTACGAGGCGGGTCGGGGACCCCTCGCACGCATATTTTCCCCAACCGGTTAATGGAGTCACCGGGGTCTTCGTGACCTCTTTCTCTTCGGATGTGGGACTACACCTTGTCCGGGCGATTGGATTACGCGATTAGTACTGACGACGCCTTCGGGAATCGTTGGTATATCTACAAACTGGGCGTTTGCGTAACGCGGGTTTGTAGTAAATAATCCTGCTCGAGAACCTTCCAACGTCGCCTGGGACTGACACTGCTATCTTCGTAATGGTTTCAACGCAACTTAATGGATTCCAAAGGAACTAGGGGAACATCGGGTTTCCCTAGGGTTTTCAATACATACAGATTTGAAATGCATACATCTTCAATGAACATTTTTTTTTACAAGTATAGAAACAAACAAGCATACCTATGGATCTTCACAAACGTTTTCAAAAGCTTTTCTTTTCAGAAAATATCGGATTTTCTGGTGGTTTTTCAAACAATACAAACATTCGATTTCAAACACTACTTATGAACTCACCAACATTTCATATGTTGACGTTTTTCAAAATACTTGTATTCTCAGGTAACAGATAAAGTGAAGGATGAATTGTACTCTATGACGTTTTGCTGTCGTTTAACTAGTATCGAACAATCACTTTCGAGAATGTAATGTTTTGAGGCAATGTAATGAATGTAAACTCTACTGGTTGTACAATATTAATGCATGGTGACGAATGTTGTTATGTTTCATATATATTCAATGTTATGGTATTCAATTGAGTCACGACAGCCCCCGGACGTTTCCGCCGTCTGGTTCGGGGGTGTGACAAGTCCCTTAAGTTTAATTAATCTCTTTTAGTCACAAAACTAATTACCAATTAATTATTGACTAATATTAATTAAACAATATGATTTCTCCTTTAATATATCATTCCCATAATATATTAATAAATCATATTTAATCCTTTCTCTCCATAATTCATCCTATCAAGTTGCTTTGGTGAAGGCAACCCAAAAGGACCATGCACCATCGGGTCAAGTACATACCAAAATAGTTATGGACTTAGATACTAATCCAACACTAACGAGGGAGCCTTCCCTGTCCACATTTCGTGAGGTGTTTTGGCAACCTTCTTAGTAGGGACTCGGTTAAGGATATGGGTGGCAGTCTCTAAGGCATACCCCCAGAATGAGATAGGTAGTGAAGCACGACTCATCATAGAGCGGACCATGTCTAACAAGGTTCGATTACGCCTTTCTGCCACACCATTCAACTGTGGTGTCCTAGGTGGCGTCAATTATGAAACTATTCCACACTCCTTGAGATAGTCGTGGAATTCAAGACTTAGGTACTCTCCTCCTCGATCAGATCAAAGCATCTTGATTTTCCTGCCCAATTGATTCTCCACTTCATTCTTGAACTCTTTGAACTTTTCAAACGTTTCTGACTTTTGCTTTATTAAGTAGATATACCCATATCTACTATAGTCATCGGTAAAAGTCACATATAAGCGGTTTCTATCCTTCGTGGTTGATCTAAAGGGTCCACATACATCGGTATGAGGTCCAATAAACCCTCACCCCTTTCACATGTACTAGTGAAGGGTGACTTGGTCATCTTTCCAAGTAAACAAGAGTCCATGTGTCATCTTCCCTAAGGTCGAATGACTCCAACACTCCATCCTTTTGGAGTTGGGCTATGCGCTTCTTGTTGACATGTCCAAGACGACAATGCCACAAGGATGCTCTATCCATACTATTGGAAGAATCCATGCATAAAACATCATTTCCTAGGTTATCTATAATCATAACAGTTTCATAAATTCCATTACATGGTATTGCTTCAAAATATAAGACACCATTTAGATAAGCACAAATAGAACCATTCTCATTATTAAAAGAAAATCTAAATCCTTGTCTAAACAAACCATGAAATGAAATGATGTTTCTTGCCATTTCTGGCGAATAGCAACAATTGTTCAAATCTAAACATAAACCATTCCTAAGCACTAGAGAATACACTCCAATCTTGGTCACAGGCGACGATCTTCTGTTCCCCATGATTAGATTTATTCTTCCATGCTCCACATCCCTATTTCTTCTTAGTCCCTGCAATTCAGAACAAATGTGGTAACCACACCCAGTATCGAGGACCCAAGAAATAGCATGAGATGAATCATTAGATTTAATTGTGTATATACCTACGAAAGACGGTTTGATCTTTCCGTCCCTGATGGCTTGCAGGTAGTCTGGGCAGCTTCTCTTCCAATGCCCTATTTTGTGGCAATGGTGGCACTCTGCCTCCTTTGGGTTTGGGTTAGGCTTAGCGGGATCAACTTTGGTCCTACTAGAAGAGGAACCACCTCGGGACTTTCCCTTGCGGTGGGTCTTAGATGCAGCCTTCCTCTTCTTGCCTCTTCCTTGCCCAATGGCCAAAACAGGAGCAGCGGGTGGATTGGGAGTGGGTGCAACAGACTTGTCCTTAAGGTTGCTCTCAGCAACCCTAAGGAGACCTTGGAGTTTACTTAGGGTGACCTCCTCCTTGTTCATGTGGTAGGTCATCCTAAATTGATTGTAACACGAAGGCAAGGAGTGAAGCACCATGTCGATTGCCAAGTCTTCCCCAAAGTCAACATTCAACTTGCAAAGACTATCGACATACCTTTGCATCTTTTGCAGGTGCACGGTTAAAGATTCTCCATGACCCATTTTGGCGGAGATCATGTTAGTGAAGATCTCGTAACGTTCCTGCCTCGCGTTTTGGTGATATCTCTCCAACAAGTCTTGGTGCATTTCGTACGGATACATGTCCTCATAGGACTTTTGGAATTCGGCGTTCATTGTGGCTATCATGATGCAATGAACCTTCGTTGCATCACGTTCATGAGTCTCAAAAGTAGTCATTTCAGCCGGAGTAGTGATTTATGGGTTGATCTTCTCGAGCTTCTCATCGAGGACATACTCCTTGTCCTCGTAGCGAGCAATCGTGCGAATGTATCTTATCCATTCGCTAAAGTTTGTTCCATCGAAAGTCACCTTTTGGCAAAGGCTCATCAATGTGAACGAGCTAGCAGCAGCGTTGTTCGCGTTCGACATCTACAAATAGAAAGGACAAAGATAGATTAGAATTTGAATCCCTAATTATCACCCAATAAGAAAAATTAGGGCTAGGATCCAACAACAATATTTACATATTAGAAAAGGGATGTCGTAATCTAACATACAAACAATTTGAAGGTAAGTGAATGACGATTCACTAATTCTCCACCATGAAAACATAACTTTAAGTTCTAAATGTATTGAGAATTCCTAGGTTTGGATGAGATTCATTGAACCTTTCAATGGCATGTTTAAATCTCGATATGCCCCTCTCGTTTGTGACTGGGATACCGAGGATCACAAAGTGGGTGTGAATTACCATGCAAATTCACACGGTGCCTTCATTGTAACAATCACCTATTCGATGTGCCGGTAAACCACACACGCTCCATTGAACTATGATAAACAATGAATCACCCTTTGCTACCTTTTCTTACAACCAATTAGTGTGCCGATAAACCACACACGCTCCAATAACTTGTTAGCAAGGGTGCAAAGTGTAATTTCATGGGATTGCATCAATTCACTTTTCCTAAAGTAACTAGGATTGGGAATTTTGAAAAACATGTAGTTACTTTGTATTTCATATTATACTTTTAATGAGGAGATGAGGTTGCCCTATCCTACCCGTTCGGCTAACGACCCTCCACCGATCAAGCAAGCGGTGGGTGTGAGTGTACACCCATTAAGCACCATTTTATAGGCAGCAACCTTATACCCACCTTATAGACCGGCTTCGTGAATAAGGCCTACTAACGGTAAGACTAGCATTTTAATTATACACACACACACACACACACACACACATATATATATATATATATATATATATTAATCTTGTAATATTATATTAGTATAGGGTTAAATTTTAAACTTGTAAAATTCTAGGGTTTGAAATTTAAATTGTCTAAATTAAACTTTTAATCACAAAACATAAATTTCAAAACTTGAGGGCAAGTTTTAAACTTTTCAAAACATAGGGGATCAAATAACAAATAATCCAAATTAACATTTAATCACATAATTATCCATATTTGATTTATTTAATTATTTCTTGCAAAACAATTTACCAATTTAATTAAAATAATTAATTAATTATCACATAAGGAAATTATTATTCAATTAATTGATAAATATCTTTAATTAGGTCAAGAATATACTCAAATATATAAAAAATCGGATTTATATTGACCCATTAAGATTAAGGTAAGTTACCAAAAGATAAACAGCAAGAAATCCCGAAATTAGCTCTTTCTGACGCTCGAACTCGCCGAGTACCACAATAGACTCGCCGAATTGAGCCTACTCGCCGAGTCCACTATGGGACTCGCCGAGTTCATCAGGCAGAATGACAAAATTCGAATTTTGCAAGCAACAATCAAGCAACCAATGCATCAATTCAATAGAAACAATCTAGGCTCTGATACCACTGATGGGTTTTAGCCATATGAACATCCCTATGTGCAAATACAAACCCTAATGCTTGGATCTAGGTTTCTCTAATTGAACATGCATTGTATCCAAGACTTTTGAACAATAGATCTAGGTAATAACATAAGAAAAACAGATCTAGAAGATTACCTTAAGTTGCTTGCTTGAATCTTCTTGTCCTTGGAGCTTAGAGTCACAATTGTCACTCCTCTAATGGCTTACAAACACCAACTAGCAAGAGGATGATTATAGAGAGAGGATAGAGGAGGAAGAAATCGGCCAAGGTTTCTTTAGAGACAAGGGTGTCGATTTTCCTTAACCCATAGTTTCTATTTATACTAGTTAGGCTCCTAGGGTTTCACCCTTAAACCCTAATTGGATAACTTAGGCCCTAAGCAATCCAATACCCTATTCATAAGCCTTGGATGATTTCAAGGTCTATCCAAAGCCCCAAAACCGTCCACCCCCTTATCCTTAAGGGATTATAGCCCAAAGTACAACTATCATACAATTGACAGTTTATGCCCTTCTATTTAATTAATCTCCTTAAGTCACCAAATTAATTCCTAAGTAATTTATGACTTATATTAATCAAATAATAATATTATTATTCCTTATATTATTCTCATAATATATTAATAATATTTCTTCTCTCATTCCAAATCATCCTGTCAAGTTGCTATGGTGAAGGCAACCCAAAAGGACCATGCACAACCGGGTCCAATACTTGCCAAATATAGTTGCAGCCTTAGACACTATTCCAACAAGAACAACCGTCTCCATCCTCTCCTCGTATCTCATCGGACTTCAGCGTCAGTCATCGCATATCACAACCATTGCACGCCATCGTCGCACACCACCTTCTCCCTTCAATTCCTCTCCGATCTGCAACTACACCGAATCCTAGGGTTTGAGTTGCCGACACGACCAGTCGTCATCGATTTCTTCAATCTATACCTCGGTGTACATTACATTCTTCTACATTTGTACCAAATTTAACGAACCTTATGCTTTGCTAATTGTCAATGATGATGTTCATTACCAAGGAATAATCAATTTCTTACTTTTTTTTCGATATGCTTACATCCCCACAATGTTTTCAGTTTCTGTTACTCCATCAATTTCTGAAATTGGTTGTTTGGCTGCTAAAATTGTTTGTTACCCCACATTGCTTACATCCTTTTTTTGATAAAATTGGTTGTTTAGCTGCTAAAATTGTTTGTTTGCTGAAATTGTTTGTTTTGTCTCCTTTATATTTGATGAAATTATCTGTTTATATGCTAAAATCATGAAATTGAGATGTGATTTTTACATAGGTTAGAGTTGCATGGGAGAAGAAGATGGAGTGATTTCTTTATTTTTTTTTCATGATTTCTTTTACTTGTAATCGTTTATTAGGGTTTGATTGATTGGTCTTTTGTTCTACATGATGTAACATGGATATAGCTTATATCAATTGTAGTTCAATATGGTTGGAACCTACCATTCATCCAATTCATGTTGCAAAGGCTATAGGTAAGATTGCTTCTTGATGTATGCAACAAATCTCACACATGAAGAAATCCAAGATAGGAAAGGTATCAAAACTGAAGGATAGGGTTCAGTTAATTTTAGAAAAAACAAATTGGAATAATTTTTGTGTTGTGTTTGAAAATATTTATGTTTGGATTTTATTTGAATTTTAGTATTAGTTGGTGGATTTGAAAATGTTTTTGTTTGATTTGGATTATGTATCGTGTTTATATATATTTTTTATAATTATTCAAAGAGTTATTTAGTTATTTTTTAAAACAAAAGCATTGAACTAAACAAAAATTATATAGAAGGGTAAAATGGTCATTTTTATCATTCAACATAGTAATTCAGATGTTCCACCCAAATACTATGTTATAAATTCAGATCTTAAAAATTCAGACCTCTTAAAATTTCAGATCTTAAAAATTCAGATCCTGCCAAACAACCCCTAAGTCGACTCATTGTCAACCCTAATGAAAGCGGAGAATATTCTATTATCATTAACACTTATTTATAGTATTTAACAACCAAACCCTTATAAATAATAATCTTAATTTATGGAATGGGGCACTTTCCGTAACGTGTAAAATATTCTATTTTAGGTATTTTTTAGTTGTCCAGTTAATGTGTTTGACATTCTTCCTGATCATTAATGTACCAACTCTCATGTGCTGTGATTTTATCTATTAAATTTTTTATTGAGGCGCATCAAGCAACTATATAAACCATGCAATTAATTGACATATAACCATAACTATCTATCTCCAAAAATAAAATAAATATTTTTTTCATCTCATATCATAAGGTCGAAAAAATCAAATGGCTACAAGAAATAGAATGATGGAGTTTCTGGGTGGAGCTGTTTCACAATCCCTGCAACAAGACGGTGTGGTGAGGCTGAAAATCTTAGTTAAAAGACAACAACTGGAGCAAGTTCTTGGACAAGTTGTGAAGAAACATGACAACAATGAGAGGTGTCATGTTATCCGACCAAGATCATCAGCATCAAAATGGATACAACAATGGTTGAAGGATATGAAAAGAATACAAATTCTAAGAAGCCATCAAGTGAAAAGAGATTTTCGGACTTACTGGAGACCTATCCTTCGAAGTATCCCGGAATCCCGAGTTTTAGTCATTTGAATTTTTTGGAAATGACAAAATTTAATTGTAAGGTTCTCTCTTTAACCTTTTTGTATGACGATTATTACATTACATACAGTTTGTTGGAATAATTTTTTGTATAAAAATATGATACTAGTAGAAATTATTGAATTTTTTTCCATCGTTACCTCTATCTTATGCTAATTATTATCTAATAATTCCGAATCGTTTAATATATAGAACTTATTTATAATTTGAATAAGATGTGCTTCATGTGTTTTGAAGCCATAAATTTCAAATAAATAAATAAATAATAAAAATAAAAAAAGATCAACCGTTCCAAGAAAAATGTGTTTCATGTATTAGAATCCACTTGGTCCCGTCTAATGGAATACAGGTAGGTTAATCCTCCCGCGTGCTGTATAGGAGTTTGATTACATTGGTTAACTAGTTATAAGATCCATATGTTATACAGTGTGGATAAAATAAAAAGTTAAATTGAAAGTTAAAACAAAAATTTATTTAAAATTGAAATTTTATATTTGAAATTTAAAATTTAAAATTTAAATTTAAAAAATATATCTTCTTCTCTTCTAATAAAACAGTATATTAACCGCCACATAGCCCCTCCCAATCTATTTTTCCTGCTCCTATCATCTAACTAAATTTCTGAAATTGCCCTGCATCCTTTGACTTGTAATATATATCGTATTGAAGTAGTAGTTTCCGTAATCATTCCTCTCTAATTCAAATCAAATCAAAATTCAAATCCTCTAAAATTCTTCCGAATTGAAGTTGTGATTTACGCATTGATCGCAAAACAAAGATGATCTAGTATCAAGGGATTATAAGGGGATGTTTTGGCATCAGAGCAGAATCATCGACTAGGGTTTATGCGTTTTCTAAGAATCTGTCTCTTATTATCTTTTTATTTGTCGATTGAATATATGCATTATCGATCGAAATACAGTTCCTTTTAACTTTTCGCCAAGCTTCTCATGATGGTACACCGTTCCTTTCAACTTCAACAAATTTGTTTGCGTTTATTAATTTTGTTATAATCGATCGAAATACAGTTGTGTTCGCGTATGAAACCTATCCAATCGTTTCTATGGATGATTGCTGATCTGATTGCTAATTGCTAATTGCTAAAGCACAAATTAGAAATTCAGAAATTGATTTGTTTCTATAATGATTGATAGTATGATGATTCAACATCACAAGAAAGGATAGAGAAGAAGATGCAGAATGCTCCACCTGGTCAAGGCATTGTTAGGATGCTTTCTCGAGAGGAATGGGAAGAATTTAGAGAATTTCGACCAAGAACTCCATTTGAATCTAAACTTGCTCGACCAAATGCATGAATAAGAACAGGGGAGCCTCTACACATGGTAAATCTTCAAACTTTATCACTAACATTCATTTCTTATTTTTTTCATAAGTTCTTCAACTGTTTGCTTAATCATATTACTATAAACAGTAGAAGAATGAATACAAGTAGATTGTTATCAACTTATTATAGGTGAAAATATAAAGTGTGTTGCTATTTTGTAGGAGGATGTTAAGGATTGGACAATTGATGTGTTGACAGATGCTCTTACAAGGGCTGAAGAATGTGTGAAATAGGGATCAAAGTAAGGAAAATTGAGCTTTTAAATGGTGTTTAGAAATGAAACTATTTTACATGTTTTGATGTAATATTCACCATAGAATATACAAAACTAATTAATTGAGAAATGGATGTTGATTAACTTTGTTAGTATATATGGAAAATGATGAAGCTTTTGTGCAGATGAGAAATATCAAATTGGAAGATATATGTTTTTAAACTAATGATTTGTGATTTGAATAATCAAAATAAATGTCTGCTTTTTATCAATTGTTTCTTTTTTACTTGATGCAAATTGAGTTTATAATAGTTATTAGACAAGCAATCATTTCTTACTCATCATCACTTATGGTTAAAAGGGTAAAATTGTCCATTCTCTTTGTATCCCTACTTATGATGGGTGAAATGAGTTACTATTTATCATGAAAAAAGAAACTAAATTGCCCTTTTGTATCAAGTCTTAAAAAAAAAAAAAACAAAACAAAATGAATTGCTATTTAACTAGAAAAAAAAAAAAAAAAAAAAAAAAAAAAAAAAAAAAAAAACTAAGTCGTATTTTTTGCATTCTTGCATTAGGTAAGAAACACTAGACAAAGGAAAATACATTACAATTTAGCACGAAAAAACCTTTTTGGATCATGTCAAAAAAAATACAAAAAGGAAAATACATTGTTTTTTAGCGTGAAAAAAAGAAACTACCTTTTCCTATTTTTTGCATGAGTTACAAAAAAAGACAGAAACTAAGTTGTTATTTAGCTCGAAAAGATAAAATAAGTTTCCTTATTGTGCATTAGGTTGCAAAAATATAGAAAAAGAAAAGTATGTTGCTATTTAGCATTAAAAAGTGAAACTAACTTGCCAATTTTGCATCTGGGCACAATAAATAAAAAAGGAAGATGCATTTTTATTTTGTGCGGGAAAACATTGTTATTTAGCATGAAACATTTGTCATTTTCTTTGCATCAGGTCACAATAAATAGACAATGAAAATTACGTTGTTTTTTACCGTGAAAAAAAATAACTTTATGTTTTTGTATGAGATAAAAAAAAGTGCGTTGCTATTTAGCTTGAAAAAACCAACTTTCCCTTTTTTGCATTACTTCACAATACAAGTAACTTGCTATTTACTTCACAATTTGTAAACATCTGTTGCAAACATTATATTATATTATATCATTTTAGCAAAGATATGTAAGTAAATTTACTACAAATAGCTCCTGTGTGCTGCAATCCAATTTGCACATCTGCATTTGCTCTTTTTTTTTTGGCATTTTGAAGATAATTTGTGGTCTTTTCTTTCATCGGCTTTTAGAGATCCATGGTTTCCAGAGTTTAGTGATATTATTGATATGCTTAAGTCTTATCCAAAGTTGTAATTGGGTACTAAGGATTTTATCATTCTATAATGCAGATCGAATCAGAGTTAGCTGCCTTGCTGCCTTGCCCCCTGTCTTATGCTTCTATCATTTCGAGGCACTTGCTTATATGAAGATAGTGGCATTAGAGGTATCTTTTTTAAAGATGATGTTATTAGGAAATACAAGGTTAATATTAAAAGTGAGATACTAAAATATAAAAGATACATGGGATGGATGTTTATCAGTCAAGATTTTTATTTCTTTTTTTCAAAATAGTCTTTTTTAGTCAGAAATAACAATGCATTACATTTCTATTTGATTTATTGTTTTCATAAAATCATGCGTTCAACATTAGGCAAATGAAATTATGTTGCTATTTCTTTAATTTTTATTTCTAAAATATAAGTTATGTTAATTTATCACTCGTGGGTTCCACGGGTTTTAACCTAGTTAAATACAATATATGAGTAACTGTAATTTATTGATTATTTTCAATTAAGGCAATTGTTTATTGATGTGTAAATGTGATATGTTAATTAAGAAAAAATAATAATAATAATAAGAAAATGACATATGAAAAAAAAACATTTATTAAAAAATATCATAAAATGAAATGTATCTAAATTAATAAAAAAGTGATATTTGATAAAGAAAATATTTTATTTATTAGAGTAGATTAAGAATTATATGTTATTTAAATATGTTAGTCTTTTGGTTGGTAGGTTATGGATAAATTTTGAAATCTATTTCTAGTAAGACTAGTTGTAAGGAGGATGGTCCAAAATTATTTTAATAGGAAAAATTAAACATATCTTAAAGAGGGATGGAGGGGGTAGGTGTAAGTGTAGTGAGTTTTCTTTGTGTTTGAGAATATATGATACTAGGTATGAAACCTTTGTATTATACGAGGTAATTTAAAAAAAAAAAGATTAAACATCTCTAAATATTATTAAAAGAGAAATTTTATGACATATCTTAAATAATCTGGACCTTTAATTGTATTTCAATCTTATTTTTTCCACCCTTAGATCAAATTGCTGACATCATCTTCCTCATATGGAATGTATTTAGTTCCAATAAATGTTTTCCAATCGTTAAACAATAACTTACATTCGTAGAAATGGAATGTATTTAATTCCAATAAAAGCTTTCCATATTTTAAATTTTGAATTTCCGGTTATAAAGATTTTAATATTGTCAATTTTAAAAGCATATTACTAACAAACCATTTCAATCAAGACATTAATATCAACCATTAATATAAATCCGCTTATATTAGTAAACGATCAATATAAAATCTATTTTTATTAGGAAATCAATAATACCAAAAAATCATATTCAAATTATCACATACATATCTGATTCATCCTTGAATCCGCAGCTCACATTTATTTTCAATCGTTTTTTTCTTCAAACCTTCTCCTACAACATCATTATTATTGCTTATAATTTCTATCACCATTCTCTGCTTCAAACATTCGCTCTTGTGCACTAGAATATCAGTACCTTATTTTGTTTTTTATATTTTTTTCGATTATTTTTTTTGTTCCTATATCAAATGCATGTATTCATATATTTCGATTTTCTTTGTCACAAATTACATGAAAATCAGTTAACTATTTTTCTAAAACTTTTCAAATAAACAGGAAAAGATATTACGTACATTTAACGAAACATAAATTAACTATCTTGGGAACTGACATTAATTACGCAAATGTTACCTTTATATATTAGAGATGATTATGATTTTTTTTTAATTTTTAGGTCATACGAATCCGGTTAATTTTGACATGATTTTAAAATATCATTGAAATTATTATGTTTTTGTATATCATATCAACCTACTTTTTTTATCTTTATATAGTAACAATAAAATTTATAAATTTACACAAGAAATAAACATATTTCGAATTTTATAATATTATTATACTTTACAAAATACAACTCCCTCCAAAATAATTTTCGCCAGTAATTTCATCCATAATTTCACCAAATTTAAATTTGTATTTTCATTATTAAATTTTTTTAATGATCCTGATTTTTTTTCCTTCAAAAGCATATCAAACATTTATGTCTTAGATAATGCTGCCCCATTATAATTATTACTCTCCTAAAATATATCCATTTAAGGAGGAATTTGATATAACGAAGGAAGTAAATGTTAATTAAAATGAGATATATTCTATAATTATTACACGGGTTTATTAAAAAAATTAATGTCAATGTGTAAACATTTAGCATTTTTAAAGTGAAATTTCGGAATACATATAAACGATGATGTTGTACAATGAAATATAAAATTGAATAGACTGAAAAAAAAAAAAAAAAAAAAACTATTAAGACAGTTAATCTTGAAAATAACATAGTTATGAAAAATTATAGATTAAGATAAGGATTATAAGATATTATGAGATTTGTAAAAAGTACATTTAGTAAAAGCGTTATGGTTATTAGAAAAAAAATAAGACTGTTAAGATTAGTAAAAATACAATATATAAACTAAAATATCACAATAGTAATGAAATGTCATTATTTGATATTTCATATAATTGAAAGATATACCAAATTATATTGATGATATACTAAAATTATTCAAAGTTGCGTCAAAACTAATGTAAAACTCTTGTGAACACCAAATAAATATATTAAACATAAAAGCTAGCACTTATATTCATAATCAATTTAAAATAAACCAATCATGATTTAGAAAAAAAAATCTCCATTAATGATATACTAAAATTAAATTTATATAACATTTAACATTCTATAAATTATATTATATAATTTTATTTGAATAAATGAAATAGTTGTCAATATTTAATGCAGTAGAAAAAATGGTATATTTGTTGTTAATATATGTTTAAATTAGGTAACTTTATTATGGAAGGAATCTCTAATTAAAACGCTTATAATTATATATCAATATCATATCTATATGAGACCAGGAAGGTCGTTCAACTAATAAAACAAAAAATGTTTCTTACAAAGAGGTTCTTCAATGATTATAGATATTTATCGTTTTCAATGTATTTTCTACACATTTCAATAATACCATAACCATATTTTTTTTTAAATCATTATGTAATATCTGTAAACGATTATATGTTTTTATGCGTTTCCCACGTTTAACGCGGGTTATAATCTAGTTAAATTGTAAACAAAAAATATTTTTTAATATACAACTTTAAAATAAGAAAAGAAGAAACGTATTTATTGCAATTTAATATCATATATATGATATTTAATACTTTACATATATAAATATATGACTTTAATTATAAAAATTGAAACAAACCAAAAATTGACAAGTGAATAATATTTATTTCAAAAATACCACAAAATAACAAGTGTCAAAACTCATGAGAAATTGATATATGGTAAAAAAAATCTTCATTTATTAAGGAGGATTAAAGGTGTTGCTTTCTTTAAGTATTAATCTTCACCACGACTATGGATTGTATTTTGGTATTGCGTTAACAATTCTTATTCATTTCTAGGGGTAATATGTTTCATGTTTTTTTCTATATTGGTGGTCATCACACTTGGGCATATGTTACCCATAGGTATGTCGTGAATAAATCTTACACGATGTTTTCTGATTGATATTAACCATGGATTGATCAACAATATTATTATAGATCAAGTTTATTGCTTGGAATTTTCGTTTTCATTGATTTTTATAATTTGTCTTTTGCTATTCAATTCAAATATGTTATCATCTTGATTTATATTAACAATGCAACTATTTCTTTCTGTATGAATTAGTTGTAAAAAACTATATAAGTATATAGTGGAAAGAAATTTAAATAGTTATGTTTAAACATAGTTAAAATGACCTTATGCAAAATTTACATGGGTTAAGTTAGACATAAATCATGTTGAACACTAATAATAAGTCTCGTTGTTAAATAATTATTGGTAGCGTTTTGATAAAATAAAAAAAAATTACATATTTACTTGAATAAAGTTGTTTAATGAAAAGTAACTAATGTTACTTTTATTGGAAACTTTATTTTTATAAACTAAAGAAAATAAAGTAGTACATGAAAATACTTAGTGATTTATTAGGGTTTTTTCGTTTATTCATATTAATATTTTATGAAAGTATTAATTGAAGAATATGAAATTTTGCATTGAATCAATTTTTTTTATGAAAAAACATTTTCAAACAATAAGGATTTTTATGAAAGATCATTTTCAAATATTAAGGAGTACACATTGAATATTTATTTTTTGAGGTTTGACAATTTACCATTGAATATGTCATATATTTGAATTTAGGATTGAGTTTTCATATATTTCTAAGTATTATGTCGGACTTTATTTTGTTGGACATGTTACTATTGTACTTAAAAGTTAATAAAATTTAATAATGTTTTGTTGAATGAATTCTATATAATAGAAATATGTCTAAGGCATAAAGTTTCATATTGTTTGTATTTATCATTTAATGAGAAATTAACAATAATTATTAGAAAACATTTATAAGGCTATGAGTTTCAAATGTATGTTTTTCAAATACAAAGACCTTTCTTATAATATAAAGATATATATAGATAGAACAACAAATGCCACTGCAAAAACCAATAAGATTGTTGATGACCTTGTAAACATCCAAAATTCGAGTTATACTTTTGATTTTAATTATAATTTTATATTTGTACTTCAACGGTTATCTGATTCTAAAGTCAATGTTGATAGATAAATGAAAATTATGATTCAAGATGAAAACTTTCCAAGTCCAAAATTTAAAATTATAATTTTACATTGCTACTTTTGTACTTGAACATTAACTGTTATATTAAATTCTCTCTTTCTCTCTATTCTAATAAAAGAATAGTTTTAATATTGTTTTGACATGTATCATCATATTAACCTCCTAATTAATATATATTTTATTTTTCTTTTGACATGTGTCACCATATTAGGTCTCCTAATTAATGTGTCACTATTAAAGTTTAATTAATTTTTTAACCATGGTTTTCACGGGTTATAAACTAGTATTAATGGAATATTGGTAAATTGTGATAATTATGGATTGTTTTGTGAGTTAATATCTTATTGGAAATTACTTGAATTAAATAAGTAATGACACTTAATTGGAGAGAAATAAGAGTATAAAAACATAAGAAAACTCTCATTAGAAAGTGTTCGGTATGCAGTAATTAAACAAGGATTAAAATGAAATATTGTAGAAGAATAAAAAAAATCTTATATGTTTGCTAGAGGAATAGAATGGAGCCTTCATTACGAAAGGTGGTTCACTATTTGATGTTGATTTTCCTTCTTCGGGATACTGTCATGCATTGATTCATTATCAGATCTGATATAAAACTTGTAAGGGACATATATTATTATAGATGAGATTTGTTCCTTAAATTGTTTGATTGTGATATCCGTGAGGACCCTTGATAGAAGAGGATAGATGTAAGTGTACAGCCATACCCATAAGACATTGGCATGATAATCAAATAAGTCTATTATCTTAACTGGATTTAAAAATCAAGAAACTAACATTGAATTTATATTAGAATGATTTGATATATGTCTCATATTTAATGATAGCAAAACAAAGGGTGTTGAAACGACAATGCATTTAAAATTAAATACTTATTTGAAGTTTTATAGAGACAAACACTCATATATGGTTAGGGGCAATGATGTGTTGCTAGATGTTTAACATCGTCGATAGTATGTATCATTAATTGGTTACGTCATTTGCATAAGTGAAAGTCTGCTCAATATACTACGCAAAATACAAACAAATTTACCGTTACTTATATGTGATACTATAACGTCACATACAAAGAGCTATAAAAAGATTTAAAAATAAATAATATATTTATGTATAATAAATAAATAATATATTTATGTATAATAAACAAATAAATATTTATTTATTATTTATTAAAATAAATCAAAAAAATTATTTATTAACTGAATAAAAAGGGTTTGTTTATATAAAACCAACAAAATTATTATAAATATCAGTTAAATGAGTTTAGACTTAGGCTATCAATGGAGCCTCAAATCATGTATGAAAGTCTATGTGGCAACCCAAGGGACGTGTGAACATCACCCCAATGTCCGGTGGCTTGACTATGGTGTCTCCATGAAAACGGAGGAAGACACCCAATAAAAAACAAGTAGCAACATCGGTCACTCTCTTTCTCTCTCTTCTTTTTGCCTCTTCGCCACTAACCCATCGGTGAACATCATTTCCACAACCTAATGGTTTGGTTGTGGAATGGTAAAAAATCTATGTGGCCTCCTTTTTACACATAAACCACTCGTGAGGATCCCCAAAGCCTTACTTCATAAGTGGATTTTGGGAATGGGTGCGTCCTATCAGCATTAGCGTGTCGTTATCTCAATTAATGTTGATTCACCTACACTTCTACTCCTTGTAGAGAAAGGCTAACTGTTTGATGGATGGGAGTTGTATGAGTGGTAAAGTTCACTAATTAATGCAATGTATAAGAATGACAACTTAAGATTTTTGGTAAGTATAAATAAGAAATGCTAATGTACCTCCTTTTCTCTTCCTCCATATACCAACGAATTATTATCGTGTTTTGGTTCTTGTAGACCCCATCTAAAGATAAGGTAGAACAAGATTGATGACATGTTTTATGGTTGATGTCTAGCAATATTTCATATCAGCTCATATGAATATCGATAGTGGTAATGAATTGTAAGTATCATTACCTACATCAAATGATCATCATATTACAAATTCTGATCCTCAAATATATTGTGGTTGTTTATTCTTATTAATTAATGTTTCTTTTACTGTAAACCAACTTTTGGGATTGTTAAAATATAAAACGATATATTTTGTTGTGTAATTAAATATTTAAATTATTTATTAATCGATTAAATTCTAACACAAGCCGTTGATGGGTATCTTATCAATCCCCTTATACCCGATCAATTTGCACTCTATTTATTCCCATCACCCTTATGAACATAAATGTTATTTGTGGCATCATACGGTGAACAAAATATATGAAATCCGATATATTAGGGTCGTCAATTATACGGACAACAATACAAACCTATAGTTATTTGAATGATAATTTGATATGATTATATGCTAAACATTACTTTATTGCCATTAGTTTACGGGATAATGACTTAAAAGGGTAATATATTTTTCGATTTGTACACATTGGATCACTGAGTTTTATTTTCGTCCACATTTACCGCTTCAACTTGTTAAACTGTACACATTTAGTGCTTATGACCGACTACGCTGAAAAAAATGACATAATAAGGTAATATATTTCTCATTGTTTATTCATTTAGTCATTAATATATTTTTTCATGTTTAGTCCTTAATATTTTTTATAGCAAAATAAGACCTTGTTGTTTCTCTATGCATTAAGTAATTATGACCGAAACCTTTAGGTTTTCCTCAAGACATCTTAGGTATGACAATAATTATGAGGTGTTTGGAATTGTTGATTCTTATGTACATTGTAGCCTCGACTGCTGAGTTGCATAGGTCTTGTGGTTTGGCCTAGTTATTCTGTTCTGAACGTCATAACTTCTTCATACGATTTTGGATTTTAACGATCTTTATATACATGTTTTTTATTTGAGTCTACTACAACTTTCGTTTAGATTACTCCCATTAAAAAGTAATATATTTTTATTTACAATCATTATATCCCTATGTTTTTTATGAATGTATGTATGAATGTTTTTTTAAATCATAAATAAAAATGTGTTATTTTAACGGGAGTAATCTTTACAAAAGTTGTAGTCAACTAAAAAAAACATATTGATATAAAGATCGTTAAAATTTAAGATCGTGTGAAAAAATCACGACGTTCAGAACACAATGTCTAAGCCAAACCACAAGACATAAGCAACCAAGCAGTCGATGTCGCGATGAACATTAGAATCAATAGCTCCAAACACCTCATTAATGATTGTCCCAAGTAAGATGTCGTGAGAAAAACAAAAAGAAATTAGTCATAAGTATTGAATGAGTATAAAATCAACAAGAACTTATTTTTCAACAAAAAAATATTAAAGACTAAATGTGTAAAAAAATTGAGGACTAAATGTGTACAGGGTGAGAAATATATTACCCTATTAAGTTATTTTTACCGGCTAACATGGAGTAGTGGTCATAAGGATTAAATGTGTACAGTTTAACAAGTTGAAAGAGTAAATTTGTACGAAAAAAACTCAGTGACCAAATGTGTACAAATCGAAAAATATATTACCATTTTAAGTCATTATCCCTTAGTTTATTCAAACCATAAGTAGGTCGTTCCCAATTACACATTGAAAAAAATGATTAATAGATCTGACAAATACTATTAAGCATTAAGCGTCTCTCACACCCTTTCATAACAAAAAATGTTTTAAATATCTTTTTTGTGAATTCATTTTTTATAGAAAATATTTGAATTGACCGGATTAAATCGAATTGTGATTTTTTTTTGAACTGACAAAAGATATTTTAATCATAAAATTCACCTTACCAGCAAGAAGCTAGTAGAGATGAATGTTTATATTGTTTCAGTTACAAAAAAAGAGGGGTTGTATTCCATAAACTCCAATCTATTATATCACTAACCCCTCTATGCTTTACCCATACGTATGTTTGGGCTTTGACATCAGCAACTATTCTCGTCGATTCAGAGTTAATCTTGTTAAAAACTTTATCATTCCGGGCTCTTCATAAACACTACAGAATTCCGAATAATATTGTTGTTAATGTTTTCCTCTTTTTGGGACAGTTACCACATTTGGAGGCGAAATCAATGATGGTTGAAACTGTTTGGAACTCAATCGCCTGGATGTTACACCACTGCAGAATCGAGTGTAGTACTTCTTTCGCTAATGGGTATGAGACTTGGATATGATCCCTTGTTTCTTCTATCCCTCTATAGACACCACATGTAGTCGATGTCATTATAACGCTGTGACATCCCTAATTTCATGGCCAGAAAAGACTGATTTGGTTATGCTCTATTTGAAAATCAGAGTATCCATTTTTAATGAATATTATTGCGGAATTTGTTTCCAGAAAAACATGATAAATACATTATCAAAGCATTTGCGAATAAATATATTGTATTCATTTTAAAACATTTGGGACGTCATCGCCAATTCATAAACATAAGCATAAACAGACCTTACATTCATTTACACTAGTGATCTACGTCTCTTTTAATCTCTCAGTGTAATGTAGCTTCATATCGACACCTACGATATAAATAAACTGAGTGTGTCGGGTTGGGAAACCTGGTGGGTACATAGGGATTTCAATCACACAATGTTATATAATATATATATTTTAGAACTCACAAAGTATACAATTTCACCATATATAAGCAACTATTACCCCACCATGTCGATCCTCACAACGACACTATCCATACTCCCGGACCTTAAAATTTATCTCTTTACTTAATCCATACACTCGGATCTAATCCATGCTATCAGATCAATAACTGTGCCCATTCCATACTCTCGGACTAAGGACAATTGTCTATGTCTAAATCCATACTCTCGGATTAATGACAAATAACTATGTCCCATACATACTCTCAGACTAAGCACAACTGACTATGTCTTAATCTATGCTCCCAGATTAATGACAAATGACTGTGCCCAATCCATACTCTCGGACTAGGGACGAATGACTATGTCTAATTCATGCTCCTGGATCAATGACATAATTTAAAGTTCTATTCTACATGTATATCTCACTTGTACTCATAAGAAGATACCACCCAATATTCCTCATAATTAATTTAGGTTTATTCTTTATCCTAAATCATCATATATTATCAGGTATGCTCTTTAATACGTATTTCAGGAAAAATCACATATTTCACACATAAACATACATTTTAATACTTCAATTAATACTTGTATTAAAATCATGTTAATGAAAGGGACTATGCACTCACTTGTTAAGGTGGTGATTCCGAACTCAAACAGCGCTTCGTTTCTTTTCCTTCGACGAAACCTAGTATTATTACAACTAGATTTTAGTCTAATATTTATTGCGATTAATTATTAGTCTAGATTCATCATTAACTCAGAGTCTACTTCATGATCTATCAAGTAAGGATCAGCCAGGCAGGATAGTTGGGAGGCAAGACCATTTCGACATATAGCTTTCTGAAATCCAAAAACCAAACCCAACGTGACCATTCTAGACACCTCTCCTGTAAGTAGTTCAATCAGTATAACGACTTTTAATCACTGATAAATCCTATTTATAGGTTCATAATAATGATATTATATTTAAATATAACCTATATTTAAAGTATGGTAGGCGTATCTCACTTACAACGGGTTTTGCTAAAACCGGGCTCCGCTGGAGCATAGCTTCTGAGCCGAAAAGCTCTTTTTCTCGGAGCCTTCAGGCGCTTCGGGGCTTTCCTCTAGCACCTTGAGGTTACTGTGGATTTAGAGGGGTTTGGGGAGTCTAGAGATAAGTTAGAGAGAGAGAAAGAAAGACTTATGGTGTGAAGAAAATATAAAGAATTCATCCTTTATTTATAGGGGTTTGATCATAGAGTAGGCCCTAAGTTTCGTCCGTATCTTCTGCGTACGAGATCCGTTTTCTAAGTTCTTTATATCCACGCATTGGTATTTACGAGTACTACAACTTTCTAGACCCTGTCGGCTAATTCTCATTCTATCTCCGATTTACAAAACTGTATCGAATTTATTGCGCTCGAAAAGTAGGGACTAAGTTTCATCCATATCTTTAACATACGAGCTCTATTATCGATGTTATTTATATTCACGCGTTAGTATTTATGAGTACTACAACTTTCATTTAGACCCCGTCGGCTAATTCTCATTCTATCTCAGATTTACAAAACTGTATAGAACTCGTCGCGATCAAAGAGTGGGGACTAAGTTTCGTCCATATCATTCGCATACAAGCTCCGTTTTCGACTGTTTTTTTTATCGTTGAACTCCTATTAACGATATATTCATTTCTCGTTTAGATTATTTTGGCTTAAAATCGACCGATCTAAAATTCGAATTCCGGGTTGCACACTATTATGTCAAATCTTAGAAAATTCATAACTTCCTCATACGAAGTCAGATTTGGATGTTCTTTTTATGCACGCTCTCGGTTTAACATACACTACAACTTTCATTTGGATCCCTAAGGTAAAAAAGTAGTTTATCAAAAATTCACTTTTTACGTTACGCGGTGTCGTGCCGATTTAGCTGTAAAACTTAGACAGGTCATAACTTCTTCATTATAACTCGGATTTTGGCATTCTTTATATGTACAGAACCCTTGTGAAATACACTATAACTTGGTTGAGATTATTTATTAAAAATAATCTTCCATCAAAAATGTCTTTTTTTATGCTCATTGTCTCTAAATTGACTAACTCGAATCTACGGGCGTTACAATTATCTCCCCCTTAGAATGATTATGTCCCGGAATCAACAATGAAACAGGGCTATATAATGAATCCATAGGTTATCTCTTCATCCTAGGTAATAGTTGTAACTTTTATGTTCCTTTGAATGAGTATCTAACTCTTGGTCCTCTTTACTACAAGCGGTGCTCGATCTTGCACCCGCTCTCTGTTTCATGTTAGACTCTTAATCATGACTTTTATGTCACAATATCGATCGTTATTGGAGACTCCTTCTTCTTCTGAAAGACTAAGGATACGTTCTTTGATTACCACAATAGATCGATGAGTCACATTCTAATGACCTCACATCGTATGATGCAATGCTTAGACTCGGGTCTTTTAGAGTCAAATTCCAGAACGAAATATACCTTCCTTCATATTCTAATGCGATATAATCACATCTAGCATATAGCACTTCTAGCTACAAGCTTCTTACTTTAACGACTATTCGTTATACTTCTATTGATCGCTTCGATTATCTTTCACATCAATCTTTTGTCTTAAGTCAGATGCTACATCGATCTTGGTTCTCTGAACCATGTAACATACTCATCTTAGTCGGACTCGACATGATATGACCATTAGGGTCGGAATAATAATCATCTTCTTAGTCATTACCGAAATGATGGTAACGAAATACATGAACAAAACGGAATCAATTTACTAGCACCTTGGTAACCTTGTGACTTTCCCTGATCCAAGTGCGAGTCATGTGCTTCCGGTAGTATAGGTCTCTACTACCATCCACACCTACTCATACTCGTCCCAAGTATTGTTTCACAGTTTTCTAAGTCACCATTCAAGAAAATCATATAGCAACTTAACACATCAGATAAAATAACCAAATTTTATATTATTTCTCGAAACGATTACATATATGTTACAGTTTATCCTATATTGTGCTTCTAATAATCTACGCCACATGATACCATCCACATGGCTACTTCATAACTTGATCTTTGGATATCGGTCCTCACTCCTGATTCCTTGCATTGTCAGCTGCTTCGTCAAGGATCATATGGAATGCTATTGCCTTCGACTTTGGCGGCACATTTTGCTTTGTAGCCCCTTCCCTATTCAGGCAGTCTTTCTTGAAGTTTCCTTCTCCACCGCACTTAAAGCAGACTTCTCTTTGGGATGTGCATTCGTAGGCATAGTAACCAGTCCTCCTGTATTTGAAACAGGTTACCTCTTTAGGACATCTCCCGGTCTGTTTCCTTCTGCATTTGTCACACCACCTTTCTTAGGACTTCCCGGATTTTGTCAAAGCGGCCTTTTATACGGTGGTGTGAGATGTCATTAGACTTTATCATATTCATTTGAATTGAGCGTATTGTAAGACTAATATGGCAAGTCAACCGAGCGTGGGGAACGAACGAGCGTGGGGGTGAGATGGACCCTCTTTCAAGTTAAGAGAAGCAATTCCGCTTGAAAATAGGCGCTGTAAATCAATTCAGACAGCAATTTAAACATCGTTAGCAATCCTCCGGTTAGGATCATGAGGGAGAATAAAGTCTCCATCAAAAACAGCTCGACACCTCCAAACCCAAATATTCCATGCTGTGACTAGGAGCGGAGAGACCTTTGCGCGTTCTTTTTGTTTGATCGGCCTATCTTCTTTCTATAAGCAAGCTCCCTCCGGCTGTCCAGGGACTGGACGGCTCTCGGTTCTTGAGATAGTTTTCGGACATACTATATATGCTTTTCTTTACAGGCGCCTACCACCCCTAATTGATTAAAGCACCTTCTTTCTCAAAGTAAACTTTCTCCCTTCTTGCAGATCTGGGCTGTTCGGGGGAGTTGTGCTTCACCTCTACAATTCGGTAAAGCGGCTTCGCCTCCTCGCTTTTGTTCCAAGAAAGTAAGGAGTTAGAGCTCGGAAGTGAGGTTTGCCTCATCTTTCATGCCTACCTACCATGCTAATCAAGATGTAAGATCTCATTTCGAATTTGAGTTTGGAAACTTCCCTTGCCTAAAGGCCCGTTAAAGCTCTAAGGTGCAGTGTGACCGGAGCGGTTGTAGAGTTTTGAAATGGGATGGTTAATGTTAATAAAAAGATGACTTTCGATAGGCTGGAGGACTGAGACTAGAAGTAGGACAAAGGTCTTTGATATATTCCATCAATAGAAAGGAGGCAGCAACGGTTACTGATTACCTGACTGAACCACCAGGAGCTTCTTCTATGGCATTCTACTCTACCTCAATTCACCATTTCGAACCTGGGCAGTAGATTACTTAGAGGTTGACTTTATTCTTTCTGAACTAGCGAACTAGAAATTGTAGAATAATAAGAAGATCTTGCACATATCATAGTCAACTTATAAGAAGATTTGGATTGAATTGTTTTGTCTTGAAATGCCGATAAGGAATAGCCAGTTATCCACACTATGCTCTGGTCTGGGGAGAGAGCTCACTTTGACTCGAGCTTCGGATATAAGACCTGTAAGATCCGGATGAAAGGGGAATAAGAGTATTAAGAAAAGGGAGATCAGCAGCAAAAGAAAGAAGAAAAGGGCCATGATCCTATGTTCGTTTTCGCCTTGCTCTGATGATGCGCTCCTTGCTCGCGGAGCTACATACCCGTATTGTAGTCGGCCCGGAATGCCTCTGTACTCTTTCTAATGCTAATGTCTTATTCCTTAATTCATTTGAGTCACAAGATGAAATGAAAATGAGACAATTCATGCCTACCCTATTACATAACCTCGGCCTTTCCTTTGATAGTCGACAAGCTTGACTTATAGCGAATTCCATAGAATTGGGTCGGCCGCCTGGAATCAGATCATTGGTATTGGATGTATCGTTAGGTTGTGCCGAGTCAAATCTGCTCCGTTCCCAACCCCCTTAACTAATAGATGCTTGTAGCAAATTCCGCTAATCCGTAACACATTGAGTTGGGCAGCTTTCCTTGAGCAGATAGGACACTGCGCCATCAACAGACATACTCGCGAAGAAAGCACCTACCCTGGTGGAACTTAACTGCAGGTTGTTCCTTGTTGACCGGCCTTGTGATTTTTATTCCCCTACTGAAGGAACCGTTGGAAGGTCTGGTGCGCTAAGCGCGCGTGGAGAATATGGTTCGCGAAGCATCTGGCTTACCGGTAATCTCCCATTCCCGCCGTCGAGAGACTTAAATAACTATAGCATGCCAGAAACGGATATCTTTTCAACCAACCACTGGAATATTCGGATGAAAGTGGTATGACAACCTCAAACCCCGGTCGATGGAAAAACCAGCAAGCTACGGCTTGAAAGCTGTTGGTCGATCCGGCTGGCGGCTCCTGCGTCTGGGGCCCCTTTATACTAGTTTGCTGCTAGGAGTCCCTCTAGTCGAATCCATAATCCATAGAAGTCTACATCTATTGAGTGAGAGAAAGGTAATCTATTTCATTCTATTTTCTTCATTTTGATATTGATAGGGAGAAAAAGGGATTTTATCTCCCTAAGGTCGTCGTCTGCTCTCTCGAGGTCGTCCTTATCTAGGTTCACTACACCAAACCCACGAACTTTCACCCAAATGCATTCTATTGTCGCAGTAGGATGGTTGCTCTGGACTATGAGGGTAAGGTTGTCGTGTACAATCCTACAAATTACTATCCTTCAGAAACAACACAAGAATAAGAAAAAGAAAAAATAGTCTTTCTCGGATTCTTGCCAGAAATATTTGAATATAAATCTCATCGATATCATCGATCTCATAAGTATCATACCAAATCCCAAAACCCGAAGGCGAACTAATCCGTCTTGGTGCAGCTCCTAGTCCTGATCGATTGGCTACCGGGTGTTCACTGGGATATTGAATGAAAGTCAATCGAAGAGACATTAGATTGTTTTAGATATTTTTTTGTTATAATTAATTGTTTGTTGGCCCCATCAGTCAAATAAAATAGATCATTCCTTTACGGGCTTCCTGCTCTAAGAGTGGGTTCCTTGTTTTAACAAGCTAGTTAGGCCAGATAGGCTAAACTAGCTAGCATTAAGCTAAAGAAATATCGTTAGCCCTACTACATTTGCCAATGAATTGGATCCGCCTCGATTCTATCTAATGTGGCATTATCACGTGCGGCAAGTGTTTCTGCCTCATCCCCACCCCGATGGCATCTTGAATAAGTTGGCTACGATTAGTCACCTCGGAAGCCGTTAACCCACTAGTACGAGGAAGGTTAAGGAGCTAGGTGCTTTAAGGCTTGAAACTTCCGTCTATGTAAGAAAAGTTTGTGCCATATGCGCTTATACTTTACTTTTGTTCCTTTTTGATTCCCAGTCCAATATGAGTTCTCGATAGACGATCTGACTCTTTGTCAAGTGAGAGTAAGAATTCTCCTATTGTGATAGCGGTTAGTGGAACGTGCAAGATAGGGCCAGCTAGGCGAGCAGGGTGTCAAATCTGAACTTAACCTTGTCGCTCTTCAGAAGATTTGGTGGAGGATAAAGTCAAAAGTGATCATGGAGTTGTATTTAGTACGTCTAAGAAATTTGATTATCCACCGTTAGTCAGTATTCAGTTCGCTAAGTTTGAAAAGTCCAAAGAGCGCAGACTAGCCACATTTTCTTCTCTTATGATTTTTGCTACTTTGTTTATCACTCCTTATGGACTCGTTGAGAATGATTCTGGTCTAGTTCCTCAAGTAGTACAACAGCTGTCTCTTATCTTATAGCCCGACGCGGCGGGTCGTTCCTGCATTTCGGATATGAAGTTTCATCGCTTCGTGTTGTTCCCTTATGCATTGATGATACGAAAGGGGAATTGGCCCAAAAATTGGATAGGGGTCAAGACGCTGGATATTAGTTCATGCTCTTTCATCCCCTCGTTCAAGGAGTCGGAGATGGCTTGGCAGCAAGCATATCCTTGGTAAGACTTCTTTGCCGACAGCAACTTTCTGTAACTCGGGTAGGACCTTGCCCATTTATTCTGGAATAATCTTTTTAGGAGGGACAATTTTACAGGAGATCCCTGAAAAGGGGGAGACAAGGAAGTAGTAGAAATGTTGAAGAGGGGACAACCCAGCCATTCTGGAGGAGCAGTTGATTCAACAATTTCTAGTCCTCATCTATCTGGTATTTCATCCATTTTAGCTTTAACGAACCTATTTCATTAGAATGATCGAAGAACCCGCTTATCTATAGAAAGAGGGAGAGAGAATGAGAAATCACTCTAGGTGGTCTAAGTTCCTATGACCGAATCAGACTCTTGGACGTGGGATCTTGCCTCACCCGGTTCGTCATGCACAATCAAAGCAAAACCCACTGGCGCATCCATCCATAAAAGAGAGAGTACTCCAGGAAATATCTAGATTCCTCAGTCTCGAATAGCTCATAAGGAGCATTCAGGCATCGGGGCTCATATTTATGATAATATAGATAGAGAAATCTCAGATACATTAGTCTTCTGGGAATTGGCAACATTGACAGAAAGGGGAAAGGGTAGGAATACACTTTTTTAGGTGTAGCTATACTCTACTAAACAAAGCCAAAGAAATGCATTAAAACACCCTACTTTGCGTCTACAGACACTTATTGAAACCTTCTACTCCTTCTAATGACCTATGCATTCTGTTATCATTTCCAGCAGAGACAGCAATTTAAACATCGTTAGCAAGCCTAACCGGTCACGACATGTTGTTGGGCCCCTATCTAGGTGCTTTGTCTCCGACTCACCGGAAAAAGAAGAAAGAAGGTTTAGCGACTCCGCCCTAGACTCCTATTTGCATCCATGGCTGAATGGTTAAAGCGCCCAACCGGGCAAATTCGTAGGTTCCGTCAGGGGTTCTTTCGTTAGTTCGATGCGTAAGTCATCAAATTTGGTGCTTTTTGATTAAGTAAATATATAACCTACAGAAAAGTGGGCTAATCCAACCAATCTTGCTTGTACAATGGAAAGTGCCACCGGGAAAAGAATGAATCCTACTAATGCGTCAAAATCTAAAAAACGCTCCGGAAAGGAGGCTTGTGCCACTAAGGGGTTGCCGCTTATTCAAGTGAGGCGGCGGGTCGCCTTTTTAATTCAGTAGATAGAAGAAAAAAAGAAATGCGGGCAGGGTGGAGCTCGGCAGAGGGTTCGAGAATAGGGTAGGGTCCAGTTCTTAAGATTCCAAAGTAGCAGTGGAGAGTGAGAAAAGCATTAGCAACCGCTTTCGTTTAATCTTTTGTAAAAAAAAATATGTTTAATAACGCTTTTTAATGGATACCGGGGGGAGATCGACTGTCAAATAGATGGCGAGAATCTGTTCTTGGTGGTAGGTCCATCCATCCCCAACCCTAATGAATCGAGTATGAAGGGGTCAAGCGGTTCGGGTTTTCGGTCGGTTCCCGTTCACCTTCCCCCAAAAGTAATAGAATTTAGAACATATTATAAAGGTATGTATGGGCGCTTAATCACGGATGGGATAAGTGCCATATAAAGAGTATTTGAAAAAAACCGAAAAAAGTTCCCCACATTGGGAGAGAAAAGAGAAGACTGCGGTCAATGATCAATTGTGCACATCCTTTTTGGATGGTCGGCTTAGCCCACTAAGGCTTCATCCCACTTCATCCTACCAACTATACCTGATATAAAGCCGCTCTATAACAATTCAAGACAACAAGAAACTGATCATGGGGGGATAGCACAAGGGCTTAAGGGTGGCTGCTTCTAGGCAAACCACCTGGCTGTCTCTGCACCCCTACCTCCTTTTGAAGCCCCCTTAGCTCTGCCAGGCACTTTCTCCGAATCGAATCTACGCATATCGAATTCAGTAAAGACTTGAATAGATGCCTTCCTTCAAATAGAGTTCATCCTGTTGATGGTTGGATGATGGAAAAAGCGGTCTTCCTCGCTTGCTCCAATGCTTTCCACATATCGAGGTCGGAATGGGATCGGGTGATCATCAAAACACCAAACCATCCAATGTAAAAACGGTTTTCGGTGCTGGTTATCAGGCTTGCACTGGAATTCACTTTCAGGAATCCTTGCTCTTCTGACTCCGAGAATAGAATCTTATCCCCGCACAACGAATAGGAATGAAACGGCTATAGCTCTATATCTCTTTTTGATGTTTGAGATCGCCTCCGTGTGGTTCATCCTAAGTAGCTAATCGAGCCTCAGGTCGGTCGACGGTAGTCTCCCTAACGGTCGACAGGTAGCACTTCTCCGACTAAAAGAGAGCTTCCAAGCAGGAGAGGAGCGAAAAGCCTCTCGCTTTCCTTATCACCCTAGAATCAACCAGTTCGACTATACCCGCCTTAATTCCTGGAAGAAGAACAAGTTTTTTCCCTGACCTTTCCAAGGGTTTCTTCCATTACTATCCCCATATCTCTTGTTGTTGGGGTCAATCTTTGGGGACTTGTTTCTCTTTTCAGATCTTGAGGATCCCTCTTAAATCACCATCCAATTTGTGTAGTCTCCTGATAACCTTAGCCCATAAGGAATTGGGATTACTCTTCAATCGCCACATCCACTTAGTTAGCAATGTTAAGTTCAAAGAACGGATTGATCCCAGACCTAGTCCTCCTACCACCTTTGGAGGTACAATATGTTGGCGATTTTAGTGTCACCATGTCATTTTATGTAATTGGAATTAACATGTGAACTAAGGGGCTTCATAATTTGTATTCTAATATATATTCGGGTTTGTGCGGAGTGCACGCATGTATAGGATCAAATTAGAAGTCGGTTCGACGACAATTCGGGGGTCAGGGGTTTCCAAAGGGGCAGCGCTCCTTTGGCGGGGTCTAGGGGCAGAGCCCCCATCGGGGTCCAAGGGGCAGAGCCCCTGGCTTGCTTCCAAAGCAACTCATGACGACCCAACCCTAATGAAACCCTAATCTCGTTTATTATATAAACGGTTCTTCCTTCTCAGAAGACACACACAAAATTTAGCTCTCGTTTTCTTCAAACTTTCATAGAATCTTTCTAGCAATTTGGCTTACGATTTTTGTGCCTAGTATTGTAAGTGTCCACTTGGATTATCCTAAGCTGAATTTCTTGCAACCAAGGCATATGGTAGAAATATCAGTTCGGAAAGTGTTCTCACGATCCAAGTTGGTATTCAGATCTCCACCACAAACCCTAAACTTTCTTACACAATCTTCTCCCATGCTACCCAGTTTATATTATTATTACAAGTAGGACCTCCCCAAATAAATTGCCTTCGTATCTTTTCAAGTGAATTAATAACTCCAATCGGGGAATAAAAAATGGACAGATAAAATGTGGGGAGGCTCCCAAGGACAGCTTTAGTGAGTGTAATTCGGCCACCAAAACAAAGGGTTTTTTTTCCTTCCAAACCGATAGTTTTGCCTTTAGTTTTTCCAAAATTGGATTCCATGAAGCCTTTCAATTCATATTTGTTCCTACCGGGACTCCAAGGTAGGTGAAAGATAGCAATGACGGTTCATATCCTAGAGGGATTGCCTAATTAACGACTTCATGGGTCGGAGCGCCAATTCCATAGACTTTGGATTTGTTGAAGTTGACCTTCAAGCTAGAAGATACATAAAAGCATCTTAGGATTCTAGCCATGTTAGCAATATTCCTCTTCGACCATTCCCCAAGAACAAAGTGTCATCTGTGTATAAAAAATGGGACCAACAAATGTTAGAATTTGGAATTCGAATCCTGTCGAATATACCTTTGGAGGTCACTGACTTCAATGTAATATTTAGTCCCTCCATCAAGATAATAAACAAGAAAGGGGAAAGCGAGTCCCCTTGTCTCACCCCCTTTAACATTGCAAACTCCCTAGTAGGGATTCCATTAATGATAATAGAAGCTCTAGCTGACTCCAAGCAACCCCGGATCCACGATCTCCGTTTGCACCCAAAGTTCATTTGGGCCATTATAGAATCAAGGTATCCCCAATTTATAGAGTCGAAAGCCTTGTTGAAATCTGCCTTGAACAATAGAATTTCTTTCCTGTTTGCATTTTCCTACGAACATATCTCATTTACAATGAGAGGCCCCTCTAAAATGTTCTGCTCTTCTACAAAGGCGGATTGAACCTCATCAATCACACTCCCAAATACCTTTTTAACTCTTAAGGCAAGGATCTTTGCAATGATCTTATATATCGATCCAATCAAACTAATTGGACGATAATCAACAAGACTAAGTGGGTCATTAATCTTTGCAACTAGTGTAATAAAAGAGGCATTGAAACCCCTTGAGAACTTGCCCCACCTTTCAAAATATTTTAGAAATTCAAATATATCATCTTTTATGGTTACCTAGAGTTTTTTGAAGAATTTGAGGATAAACACGTGTTGGATAAGGTGTCTAAGTCCATAACTATATTTGGTATGTACTTTGACCCGACCCGGCATGGTCCATTTGGTTTTCATGGCATCATGCATTTGGATAGACTAAATGAGAGAAATAACACTTGTGGTTTATTAACATATTATAAGTTCTAATATATTAATAGTATTATTTAATTAGTATTGATCAAGAACTAATTAAGTGATCAAAAGATAACTAATTAAATATATGGGTTGATTATATAAATCATCCATAACTTGTATAGTGGGCTAAAAGGCTCCATGGATTATCAAGTTGGGTTAAACCCATAGGAAGCTCCATGGGAGTTACAAACCCATGGGTCATGGAAATGAAGAGTCATGTCACATTAGGGTTTACATGGTGTAACCCTAGATGTGACACACTATATAAGCAACATGTTACTCACCAAAATCGGCGACACTAAGTTACAAGAGGGCTAAGCCGATTTTTACAAGTGTTTACATTCTCTCAAAGCCATTCCAAAGCATTTGGTGTTGTGTGAAGCATTTGAGGCATCACACTTGGGATGCTAGGCTCTCAAGGTTTTCAAGGAATCAAATCAACTACAAGGTATGTAATTCTAGCCATCTTTTAGATTAAAAGTTCCCCATGTATGCTAGATAGGATTATGAACCTTGGAAATCGTATTTTGCATGTATTTTAGACAAACATAGATCCAAGGTTTTCTAGGGTTGCATGTACACTTAGGGGTGTTAGAATGCTCAAAACCCATCAACACGTCCGGTCCCGGGGCCTTCTCGCTACCACATGACCAAATGGTGTTTTTATTTCAATGAGTGAGATCGGCGCCTCTAAAAAGTCATCATCAGTCGCACATAGCTTTCTAAATAATTCGCAGCTAAATCTTGGCCTAGGCACCCACTTTTCATGGAACTTGTTGGAGAAAAAATTCACAGCTTTATTTTTCATTTCGTCGGGATTTGATACCCATTCCCCTTCGCCCTAAAACCATGAATTTGGTTCCTTCTTGCCCTGTTATTAACGTATCCATGAAAGAAACGAGAATTCTCGTCCCCTTCTACTACCTACTTAGTCCTTGCTTTGTGCCTGAGATCCAAAGAAGTGAGCCTTTCTAATTCAGAGATCCTACTAAAACCTCTAGCTCTTTCTTCGATTTCAAGATCAGACTATTGCCTAGTTTCCGCCACTGAGTCGATCTCTCCCATTCTTTTTTTTTATGTTCGTAAGTTCATCATTCTCTTTTTGAAATTCAATCGCTCTCCATTTCTTGATTTTACCCTTCAAGTGTTTGAATTTACATGTTACGAAAGCATCGACAACACCATATCCTTTGAATTCTTCCCATGCTTTAAGTACCACCTGATCAAAGCCATCTTGCAACAACCTTGAATTAAACAACTTAAATGGGGAAGACCAAAGTCTTCAATCTCCATTTTGAGGATCATAGGAGAGTGGCCTGAAAGCTCTCTGGGAAGAGCAATAGATGAGGCCAAAGGAAATTTGTCAATGAAATTTGAAGTTACCAAAAATCTATCTAATTTGCTCAGCTTTGCCCCAAATTGTTGAAAATAAATGTATTTATTCCCTCCCATTTTCAAGTCGTGTAATTCAGCTCTTTTTTATGAAACGATTAAAAGAATTAGCACTCGATTTACAGAAGGTCGAGTTGATCCTTTTATCATCAGGTATCGGGACATCGTTAAAGTCACCAAGAATTATCCAGGTGACCTATTTAGCATGAAGTTAATAAATGAGAGTTGTGATTTGGTTTCAATAAAACGATAGAATATATAAGAAAAAATCTACTCGTTTCACAAAAAATAGATCTATAGAGGTGTTTACGGAATCTAAATGGAAAAAATTAGAATTTATTATTCAAAATAATGTTTTTGCAAATTATAGAATTTCAGATCTATAGAGGTGTTTACGAAATCTAAATGGAAAAAATTAGAATTTATTATTCTTTTTGCAAATTATAGAATTTCGTGAAATGTGTACAAAATTACTTTTTTTTTCTTTCGAAAAAAGAATTGCAAAATAAAGTTATCTTGGATATGTTTCGTGTAAAATGTTGTGATTCTTTGATCAACACATGGTAAGTTATTATTACCAATGTTTTTTGTTAATCTTTTTATTAGCCCTTTAGAAGTTTAAGGATTTTTAATGACGATTTTAGAGTTTGGTGGCAAATTGGAAGTAAACTAAACAACTTCGGAATATATATGTTCCTTCTTCATTCCCGCCAGAACTATACACCTCGAGACCCCAATGATTCTCTCAGAAGCTTAAAATCAGATTTGAAAACCTGAAAGATGACAACGATTCTGTCACTTAATTCATCTTTCAAGTTCGCTGTAAATGAAAATAAAGCACGAAGAGGACGCAAAAGAGCTTCAGAATTCATCAACCAATACGACCCGATTAAGCAGAAAATTTCCAATTCTGTTAGAAGTAAGTCTTCAATCACTAAAACAAGTTCGTCACGTCAGATGGAACATTTAGTTTCCTATGTGGAAGATGGGTCTGTTGAAAATGCACTCCAACTGTTCGATGAAATGAACAAAAGAAGCACCTTTGTGTGGAATATTGTAATCAGGGCGTTAACGAACAACGGATATTTTAAAGAAGCTCTTAAATTGTATCTTCAGATGTGTATCGAAGGTGTTCAACCTGATAAATTCACGTTTCCCTTCGTTATAAAAGCATGCGGTGGGTGTTTGGATCTTGTTACTGGGAAGAAGGTTCATTCAAACCTGTTCAAATTCGGGTTAATTTCAGATTTTCATGTGTCTAATTCTCTCATACTAATGTACGCCAAGGTTGGACATATTGGGTCTGCAGAGAAGGTGTTCGATGAAATGCCTGTGAGAGATTTGGTTTCATGGAACTCAATGATCAACGCGTATCTCTTCGTTAACAATGGATTAACCTCACTCACATGTTTTTCGACAATGCAACAATCCGGAATCAAACCTGATCGATTCACAATCGTGAGTGCACTTCACGCCTCTTCACTCATCCATTCTTTACCCAACGGGAAACAAATCCATGCGATAATAATCAAAACCAAATCCGAATCCAACGAAATGATTCAAACATCGCTAATCGACATGTACGTGAAATGCAACGCAATCAATTACGCCGAGAGATTCTTCAACTTGATTTCTCCACGACACGTTGCACCTTGGAACGCAATGATTCGTGGCTACAATCTAAACAATCAACCCCTCGAATCATTTTCTTGTTTGAAAAAAATGCAAGAAAATCGCATCAATCCCGACGTTATCTCACTGATAAACTTCCTTCCATCTTGTTCGCAACTTCAATCCATGATCTCCGGGAAAACCATCCATGGATACGCAATCCGATTAGGGTTTCTTCCCCACATTTTTCTAGAAACCGCTCTAATCGATATGTACGGGAAATGCGGGAATCCAAGATTATCGGAAACCATTTTCGATCAAATGGATCAAAGAAATTTAATCTCTCGTAACACTATGATCGATGCCCTAGTGAAAAACGGCAGATATCAAGACGCATTGAAGATATTCCGAGATATTTGGGATCACGATTTGAAACCAGATCCTACAACGATTACCATGATACTCGATATCATTTCCGATATAGCGGGCCTCCGAGAAGGAAAACAGATTCACGGGTATGTTATTAAATCAGGATTTTATTCGAATACTTTTGTCCTAAATTCACTTGTATACATGTACGCAAAATGTGGCGATCTTGATTCGGGTCGGGTTATTTTTGACCGGATTTTAACCAAAGATATTGTTTCTTGGAATACGATCATTTTGGCAAATGGGTTTCATGGATTCGGTGAAATTTCAGTTAATTTGTTCTTGGAGATGATAAGAAAGGGTATAAAACCGAATTCAAGCACTTTCTTTTCGGTTTTATCTGCTTGTAGTTTTTCGGGAATGGTGGAAGAAGGATGGAAGTTTTTCACCTCGATGAAACCCGATTACGGGATCGATCCGGGTATCGAGCATTACGGGTGTATCCTCGATCTTCTTGCTCGAATTGGCGACCTTGATCGAGCCAAACGTGTAATTACCGAAATGCCCCTGGAACCGACTTCTAGGATATGGGGATCTTTGCTCGGTGCAAGCCGAAAACACCGGGATCTTGAGCTTGCGGAATTTGTCGCTAACCGTGTCTTGTCTTGTGAACATGATAACACTGATCACACGGGGTTGTACGTTTTGCTTTCGAACTTGTACGCTGAGATGGGGAGATGGGAGGATGTTAGACGGGTCAAATCTTTGATGGAAAGTCAACGCTTGAGGAAAACCGATGGGTTGACCTTGGTGGAAGTCAAAGGTGAAACCTTTAGGTTTATGAATGGAGATAGATCACATAAAGATAGTAATTTGATTTATAAGGTTTTAGATGTGACATTAGAGAATTGTTATGGGGATTTGTGTAAGTTTAAGCCGGTTGACTTTTTGCAAAGAAGGTCAAAGTCAACGGATTGGCATAGTGTGAGACTTGCGGTTTGTTTTGGTTTGATCTCAACTACGATCGGAAAACCAGTTATTGTTAGGAAAAACGTTAGGATTTGTGAAGATTGTCATTGTGTCATGAAAAAGATTTCTTTGACTTGTCAGAGAGAAATTGTGGTGGGAGATTCTAAGATTTTTCACCATTTTAGACACGGACGATGCTCATGCCATGATTATTGGTGAATCATGTTTGTTACATGGATCAGATCCGAGATCCGATATTAACAGACACGGGAGAAAGGCTCTGAGATCCGATATTAGCAGACACGGGAGAAAAGCTCTGAGATCCGATATTAGCAGACATAGGAGAAAAGCTTTTAGGGTTACTTTCGATGATGCATATAAGAGGGATTTCACATCTTTTGTAGATATGAGAGATCTAAATTTAGTGTTTGTCCTACTTTTTTTTTTTTTTTTTTTTTTTTGGATGTAATGAAAAGTTGTAAGTTTTGTCTAATGGGAAAAGAAAGGTTTCCGGTGTAAATGTAATTTGTATGTCAAAATGAATATAAGGTTATTATTTTTTTTATTTGTTTGTTAACAATCTTTTGATAGTTTTTAAAATCATTTAGGAGCTTGAGCTGCTTTAAAAAATAAAAATAAATAAATAGATAACTTTGTTTGAAGAAAAGTCAGTGCCTATTGTAACAAAATTACGAAGGTTGCACATAAAGTTCCTTTTACGTAATTTTGAACTTTTGAAAAGCTTGTCAAATACCTTTAAAATTCAGGTGTTAAGTTTTATTTTCTAAAATTGCATTAAAATTGTGTTCCCAATTTCCCTTTGAAACTTTGAAAATGATAAAGAGATCTAGATCAAATCATATGCCCATTTATCTAATTAAAATATTAAATGTTCCAACTCAATGTAACTAGTTAATTGGAAAAAAGAGATCTATTTTTAGTTCTTACGTGGAAAAAAGTTATTTTATCCTAATCATTTTTTTCTTGATCCACTACTACGTAAGAGTTCCAATATCTTGAAAATATGCATTAACATTTTGTTTGATAAGTAGTTACGTGTTTTAATTTGATTATTTGAGCTCTCTCCGAAAACACAAACCAAAACTTGATCGATAAGAATATGATTCATTCAATAAAAGTTTGATTTCTTTGCAACTTGTTTTTATAAACGGGCCGTAGAAAAATTATGTCTATTGGACTTGAAATCGGACTTGAAATCTTCTTAGGCTTTTATAGTTTCACTCTAGAATCATACAATTGGGCCCAAATACAAGTTGTATGTGTAAATTTGGTTTTTAAATGGGGCGATAGAAATATCAAATATTATATCTATTGGACTATTCCTAAATGATCCAGTTAGGCCAGAATAGTATGTGATTTTGGTTTAATAGGAATCGGATATGACTTCTTCTTGGGCTTTTATAGTCTTTTCACTCTTGTATCATGCAATTGGGCCCAAACACGTGTAAATTGGGTTTAGGTGTAGAATAAAATTAGTTTAGATTGGCGTTATAAATAAATAAATGGACGAAGGTTAAATGTTGATGCATGCTAATGTTTAATGTTTAATGATTAATAGCTGTTTTGATGTTAGTATATAATGAATATGAAAATAAGCTGTACAAATGTAACCTATTTGTTGTCAATTATGACCAAATGTTAGGTTTTTGGAGTAAATGATTAAAGGAAAATTTCCGTATGTCAATGTTATATATCAAAAATATAATATTTATCAAACAAAAATAGTAAAAATATCATATTTATTTTTCATAAGTATCAAAATATCATATTTGTCAAAATTCTATTTTAAATTTATTTTTATAATCTTTTTAAATTCTTGTATTTCTCAATCTAATATTATATCCTTTCATAAATGTCCAATTCAACTTCAAACGTCCATTTAAAAGAAATTGTATTGAAGTGGTTTTTGAAACAATGATGGTTCTTCTTTGTTTGAGATATGTGTAATGACATCAACGATTTTGCTAAGGCTTTGGGTGTGAGGAAGTAAATTTTAAAGTGTGTTTCGAACGAATTTGTTATTGAATGGGGAGACTTTAACAAGTGATTGATTTTAAGAATTGGTGTACGAAAGATTGGACTCACTGGACATGAGAAGTGTGGTTTTTCTTTGTTTGAGATCTTAGTATTGATATCAACGATTTTGCTAAGGTTTTAGGTGTGAGGGAGTAAATTTTAAAGTGGGTTTCGAATTGAATTTGTTATTGAATCAGAAGACGTTAACAAGTAATCGATTTTAAGAATTGATTTAAGAAAAATTAGACTCACTAGACATTTAGTTCATTACGTTTGAGTAGGATTTAACGATGCCAAAATTCCAAACAAAAGAGTTGGATACCTAATTTTGACTACTCAACTGTTTTTAGATGCTTCACAAACACATTGAACACTTTTGGTGTTGTTCCAAAAAAACATCAGTCAACTTTTTTAGATGAGATTTTGAAGTTCAATCGGTCAATGAATTTATGAAAGGTATAAGGGTCTATTACTAAAACTAAATATTTAAATTTATGGTAAAATGTAAAAAATATTAATTTTTTCAGCAAGTATGATAATTTGAAATTTATGAAGGATGAATATTATATTTAGATGTATGTTCAGTAAATATGATATTTTAATTTTTAACAATGAAAAATATGAAATTCTCCCTATTTTAAATATATGTTATTTGTATTGATGACTCCTCCATGTACTCTTATACAGGGCCAGTCCATTGATTTTTAATACCCGGACGAGAAAAAAAATTAATACCCCTATGTTAATAGACAAAAGGTAAATATAAACAATTTGATAAGTACACAAGTATAGTTAATTTCACAGTCAAACAAAATCAATAAACAAAAACCTACAAAATCACGTAAAACGTTGCAATCATGCATTTTTTTGTATTTTATTTTACATTAATTAACAATTTGTAAAAACTCACTCTTGATACGTAAAAATGCTTGACCATTCAATCCCATCTTTCTTGAGTCATAATACATCGGAGATACAGCTTCAAGAGCTTTGATTTTGACAGCTTAACCAATATTTCTGCAACCATTTTAAGTCAATTAGTCACAGTTCCATCAAATATAATATTGAAAAAGGTTGCCCATTCAGTGAAAGTAACACTAATCGGTAGCATGTAAATATAAAGATACAATCATCAAAATATATAAATCTCTGTTGTGTGTGCATCATCGTTAGGGGTATATTTTGTAATCAATGGATATATGGATCTGTAAATAAAATTAATTTCACAAGTTCACCGTGAATTTTTAAAGCCTTATGAAATCAATTTCACAGCGATGCTGCCCTTTCTCACGTTGGAATTCAGTGGAAGAATATTGGGCTAATTCTTTTGGGCCATTATTATCCTTAGTATAGATATAGCTGGACATTATGCCCCTAAAAATTTTGTTGCCCAGGGCCTAAGCCCAAGTCGCCCAGGTCTGTGGTCGGGCCTGCTCATATATATACTCATTTGTGTGTTAAAATGGTCATTAGCTATGTATTTTTTTTCATGTTTACACTATCAACATAATATATTCAATAGACTATTCATATCTGAAGAAATTTGTTGAATAAATATTATGCATATGTCATGAAAACAATCTCACCATAGCTTTCAGAGTTAGTTGTCAACTTCTTGAAGCAGCTAAACTTCATGCTTATATATGTAGTTCTTTTGTTTTTTTTGAAGGAGCTAGGTAGTTCTTTTGTTCTTGCACATGCAAATACAATTTTTCAAAGAACTATTAAGAAATAAAATTTCAACCTCTTTAACTTGCAATACTAAACACATACCTTGGGATGATGATAAAATATGTTCCAATATTCAAATATCAAGCTTTCAACATTGACTTCAGCATCTAATATTACATTAGATGGGAATTGTGTATCTCAATATAAAAGATTTTAAGTGGACTTTAAACCCATCCCTACAGCCGCCTTGTGCACAGGATTTCAGGTTAACCCTTTGGTTAGATGATCAACTAAATTCAATTGAGTTCTTACAAACTCCACAAATATCACACTATTCATGATAAGATCACGAATCATGCTATGTATATCACTTAAATGTCTAGACTTTCCATTATACACTTGACTATAAGCCTTAGTCAAGGTTGCAACACTATCACATCTGATTGAAATGGTAGACAGCGGTTTGGGCCATAATGGAATTTCATAAATCAAATTCCTTAGTTACTCAACTTCCTTACTAGCAACAGACAATACAACAAACTCAAACTCCATGGTTGAGTTAGTAATACAAGTTTGTTTCTTAGATTCCCATGAAATGACACCTCCTCCGAGAAGAAACACCTAACCACTTGTAGAGGAGTGATCCTCTAAGTTGTTAACCCAGCTGGCATTTGAATAACCTTCCAAATCAAAAGGATTTCCACTATAAGTTAAACCATAATTTATGGTCCCTTTGAAATACTTGAATACTCTACTCACAACTTGTTAATGATGTGAACTGGGATTACTAGTATATCTACTAAGCCTTCCCACAATACATGTTATATCAGGCCTAGTACCAATCATGACATACATTAGACAACCAATAGCCCTTGAGTATTCAAGTTGAGACACTGGAGATCCTTTATTAGGTAGAATCTTAAGACTTGGATCTATAGGAGTGCTAACAGGAGAACAATTCTCAAAATTAAACCTTTTCAATATCTTCTCAATGTATTGAGATTAAGAAATTTAAATCCCATTGTTTCCTTGTTTAATTCTTATACCAAGAATTACCCCAGTCTCCCCCATGTCTTTCATTTCAAAACTAGATGATAAGAATTTCTTGGTTTTATCAACTTCTTCTAAATTAGTACCAAAAATCAACATTTCATCCACATATAAACAAATCACGACTCCTTTACCAGAAGTATTAAATTTGCTATATTCACACTTGTCAGTTTGGTTTAATGCAAAACCATTAGACAAGACAACATCATCAAACGTTTCATGCCATTGTTTTGGTGCTTGATTCAACCCCTATAATGACTTATTTAACTTGCACACTTTATGTTTATTTCCAGGCATCACAAACCCTTTAGGTTGTTTTAGGTATATTTCCTCATCCAAGTCAACATTCAAGAATGCAGTTTTCACATCCATTTTGGTGAATCACAAGATTATGTATAGCTACAAGAGCTAATAATAATCTAATAGTAGAAATTCTGGCAACAGGAGCATAAGTATCAAAGAAATCGATGCCTTCCTTTTGTCTAAAGCCTTGGATAACCAATCTGGCTTTATACTTATCAATTGTGCCATCCACCTTTATTTTATTTTTGAGGATCTATTTACATCCTAATGCCTTGCAACCAGGAGGTAAATCAGACAATACCCAAGTATTGTTATGCATGATAGAATCAATCTCATCCAGAATTGCCTCTTTCTAGAAATGAATATCCCTAGAAGCCATAGCTTCACTGAAAGTATTTGGATCCTCCTCAATATTAAAACAATACTGATGTTGAGACACAGTATCATCCCTTGTTCCTTTAACTAAATATAGTTGAAAATCAGATGCAAAAGATTTAGCTTTTCTAGCTCTAGTACTCTTTCTAAGTTCAAGCACATAATTTGTACCACCAGAAGCATCTTCAGCTTGAATTGTGTTCTTGCTGAAAGATTGTTGAATCATGTCCCTTGGTCTAGGTATAGATATAAATCTTTCTTCACCAAAAATATCATCTCTTGACTCTATAATAATGTGCACAGACACAAAGTCATTAGATTCTAAAACTTAGAATCTATAAGCTTTGGAATGCTCAACATATCCAATAAAGATACAATCTATACCTCTTTGACCCAATGTTTTCCTTTTGGGTTCAGTGAGCCTCAAAACTACTCAACAACCCCAAACTTTGAGATAACTCAAAATTTGGTACCTTTTTACACCAAAGTTCATAAGGAGTATTCTGACTCCTTTTTTTGGAGTTCTATTCAAAATATAACATGTAGTTAACATTACCTCACCCCCAAACCCTTCACTTAATCCAGAATATGACAACATGGAATTAACCATTTCTTTCAAAGTCATATTCTTCCTTTCAACTACACCATTTTGTTGTGGTGTATAAGGAGATGTGGTTTGATGTACTATTCCAGTTGATCGAAAGTAAACTGGATCATAATACTCACCACCTCTATCAGTATGCAAGACTTTTATTAATTAATTTTTATGAAGCTCAACTCTTTTTTTATGAATTTTAAATTTATTAAGTGCTTCATCCTTAGAATGTAGAAAATACACATAACAATATCTAGATGCATCATCAATAAAAGTAACAACATACTTTTTGTTTCCAAGGGAAGGTGTTCCGTGGAACTCACATAAATTACTATATATAAATTCCAACACCTTGCTTCCCCTAACAAATTCTTTGAAAGGTTTTCTTATGATTTTAGTTAACATGCATGTTTTACATTTTTCATTGTTTATATCAAAAGAAGGAATTAAACTCATTTTTGACATGTATTTTAATCTCTTGTAATGAATGTGTCCTAGTCTAGCATGCCATAAATCAGATTTATTAAAGTTATTGCTAGTACTAGAAGAAGCCATGCAAACATAATTATCATAACTAGGATAATTAATATTAAGCCTAATCATTCCATTACATGCATATCTAAAACCCATAAAAGAACCATATCTTGACAAGATATACTTGTCACTTTGTAATACTTGATTGTAACCACAATTATTTAAAACAATTTCAGACACAAGATTATTTTGAATCCCTGGTACATATAAAACATTGTTCATACACAAACCCTTTCCAGAAGTAAAGTAAAGTAAAACAGATCCTACACCCTTGATTGGTTCGGTTGCAAAATTTCCCATTTTCACCATAGATCCATCTTCATTTGGTTGACATTCCTTGAACCAACGAAGATCTTTACATATATGTCTTGTTTCTCCCAAATCAACCCACCATGCAATATCATCATCTTGCACATAAAATGCTTTAGAAATCACAGAAATATAATTCTGAACATATTTAGAATTTTTCATGAAAACAGAAATATGACCTTGTTGCTTTTTTGGATCCCTAGATCCACTTGGTCCAATACCATCCTTGTTCACTTTACGAAGACAACAATATTTCTTGAAGTGACCCGGTTTGTTTTAATTCCAACAAACCAACTTAACCTTCTTGTTGGAAGACTTGTCATCCTTTCCTTTAAACTTCCTTTTTCCATTAGACTTCTTGGGATTCTTTGAACTTTCTTCTTCCACCATGTTCACAGAAGAGGAACCGACTTGGTTCTTACTTTTAGGATTATTATCAAGTTCTTGAGTCCTTAAGGAAGCTTCAATCCGTAAATGGATTCCAAGTTGAGTCAAAGTCAATTCCTCTTTGTTATGTTTCACATTGTGTTTTAAATCCTTCCAGGAAGGGGGTAGTTTGTCAATGACCACAACCACAAAAATGGCTTCATCCATTTTCATATTGTGTTGAGAAACTTATCCCAAAATCCTTAACATTTCATGGAATTGTTCCATAACAGTCCTGGAGTCAATCGTCTTGTAACCCATAAAGTTACTAACAAGAAAATTATTGCTAGAAGCATCTTCAGCCATGTACTTAGATTCAAGAAAATCTCACAGTTCTTTTGCAGATTCGAAATTTTGATAGATATTAAATAGAGATTCAGACATACCATGGACAATATGAACACGCCACATGTAATCATCATTTTCCCACTTTGATCTCCTTCTTGTTGCCTCCAGAGGTTCATCTTCAATAGATTCTAGTAAAACTGGCATGGGTGTACTCAGAACATACACCACTTTCAGAGTGGTAAGGAGAAAGTGCATCTTCTTCTGCCATCTATGAAATCTTGCCCTTCAAAATTGTTCAATTTGTCAAACTTGCTTGTCATATCCTTCATAGAATCGCCACTTGCCATGATCACATATTACTTTGACTTTTTTAGAATTTCAGGTTAATAAAGGCATTTGGATATCTGAGAATTATGATTTCACTTTCAATTCAAAGTATTTGGGTGGTATTCCCTAATCTTTGATTGGATAAGACCCAGAAGAGATTCAGAATAGAGAATGGAATGAATGAATTTCGTGAGCACCAGAAAACTGACCAAAAAATTGGTTAAAAACCTCCTTTGTCTGAAAACTATCAAAACTGTCATAAAATAGTTTTTTCAACAGTATAAAAACTATCAATAACCCGAGTTTTCTGTAAGGATTAATGTAAGGCCAAAAACAGGTCAAATATTCAAAATTCGGACCCCGCCAGGGGCTGCTGCCCCTTGGATGCCGCTCACAAGGGCACTGCCCCCGGACCCCCATTCGTTAAGGGGCTTCGCTCATAAATGACAATCTAATTTTAATCTTGAATAAACTTAAACAAGTGCATACTCCTGTTGTGACAAGCTCTTCAGGGAATTGGTCGTTTGTTGACGAGTTGGTCTTAGAGGTTTACTAGAGAACACAACATAGAAGAGTCGTTAAAGGATAACTGGGGGTTCTCCTGGGATGTCACTTCGACGATCAAGTTAGCCTTATTTTTGAGAGAGATTTAGGAAAAATTGTATAGTGTGACAACCGTCAAATTCAAGTCAAAGTCAAAGTCAAAAAGTCAAACCGGTCAAACTTAACTAGTACTTCTATGATAAGAGTTATTCTATGTATAAAAATGTGCGTTTGTATGTCAAGAATTCAAGTGTCTCGGTGAATCTATGTGTTTATCAATGTGAAACCCTAAGAAGGGAGTTAAACGCATCAAAATACGACTATCGACCCGTTTGGGGGCTTAAAATAATCATAAACGACGCATAACTGGGTTCACGAACCTTGCATTGCGAGATTATACACTAAAAATGGCTAAATATGAATCTTTCTCAAATCTCTCCCAACTTTTTATAGTCATCTAGGTCATCCCGACCCTTAACATGGCCAAAAATCACTCAAAACGGGAAGTTTACTTGAAAAACAGCCCTATAGGATCGAAACCCTAATGGAACCGAGCCTCTTGGAAGCGAAACCCTAAGAAGCGAAACACCTCATTTGGACCAAAGCTTCTTATGGCCGAACTGCTTAAGAACCGAAGGTCCCTTTCGAAACCGAACTTAGCCTCCTCGGACCGAACCTCCCTGAGGACCGAATTCAGCAGGAATGAAACCTCATTCAAACCGAAATGACCCGAGCCCCACCTTTGGACCCGAGCCCACCTTCGGTTCCTTCTTCTCCCTACCCTCGGTCCTTAACTCCAAGAACCGAACCTTCGCAGGTTCGCCCCTTCTTGTCCGGTTTTCGACTACTTTCGTCTGTTAAGCCCGTTTTTGATGTTTTTGACGGGGATTTTTCACCAAATTCATATTTTTATCATTTTAAACTCCCTAAACTCATACTTTAATCACATCCTAAGTATTTGTTAGTTATAAATCATTATTTTACATTAAAGAAAACAACTTAGGATATTTTATGCTACAAATGGGTCAAGTGTGTCCACTTGCACCTATGTATCACTTTCTCATTGGTCCAACCTTATCCACATCACACACATCAATGTAAACATCCCTTCAACCTAGCTACTTGCTCCAGCAACCCTTCATATAAAGAAATACCTGGGGATTTCCTTGATCATTTTCTTCACCATCAAATAATTACACACTTCTTAACCATCAAGAGAGCCACTTTTTCTCTCAACTTCCAGCCACACTTTTGAAGTGTTCTTGAGTTATTTATTCACTTATTGGTAACTATTTCCTTATAACTCAAGTGCTATCACATGTTTTCATAACATTCTTGAATCATGTACACACATATTAACATGAAATCGTTCATAGGATCATCCAAAAACTTCGTGTGTTCATCAAGTGTTCTTGACTTGAAACTCATCATCTTCAACCTTCCATCCTTCAAGAAATCACATAAGGTGAGTTCATACCCCTAAATTTTCCAGTTTTATTTAGTTTTCACCGGGGGGGGGGGGGGGGGGGGAGGGGGGAATACAAGTTAAATCATCAAAATATATACAAAACTTAACTTGACAGGTTACAACAGAAAAGTTGTGACCTGTTCACAAACTGCTTTACCCAACTTAAACTTAATATTTTTCAAAACTGTAAAATATGAAAGTAGTTCAGGTTTGTACCTTTCTAAGGACTACTCGCACGCATTTATACAATTTATAGCGATTTTTACAAAACTTTCTGTCACTGCAGCAACGAATTCGGACCAGTCTGTGAAAATGAACATTTTCACATTGGTTTGAGACCGCCAAAAATTATAAGAAAATTTATGAACACATTAGACTCTTTTCCAAACTCTCAGTGTTTACGGATTTAGTTTTCTACTTACGATAATTTTTCTATAAATATTCTAAAACAGGGACAATAGAGAGTAAAACTGTTAAAAACAAGTTTAAGAGTTATTCACACTTTGTAACATGTCGAGCAAAGTACGTAATACTAGAGTCAAATATACTTAGTATTTTTATGCCATTTTATTTCTCTCAGGAATAAAAATCATATTTATAAAGGTTTTACATCATTACAAAACATTCATGTTAAAGTATAATAGGTATAGTTTGTTAGTCACATTCACTTACACAAAAAGGAAAACACATACTTTTACAAACAAAAAGGGATTTTGGTTGCTTAATACGTAAACTTGTTAATGAATAAATTTGTGAGGCATCGTCTTCAGGGTACTCTTAAGTGCCACAGAAAAGTCCTGTAGTTTTAACCAAAATTTCTTGTAGGGAGAACGTGAGAATTGTGTATAGATTTATATTAGGTCTGACAAACCCGCACCTAAGTTGCTTGCAACAGCTAGACTGACAGGTCTGTGGTGAGAAATGTCATAACATTCTGAAGCCTAAAGAACGTCAAGTACGAGTTCTTCGAGTTTTTAGCATGGTTATAACAACTCACATGAGGTATTAACAAAACATAAAGTTTACAGAGACTTAAGAACCACACACACACACACCAAAAGGAGTCTTATGCACATATAAAACTACGTATACTATTTTAAGTATGAGAATTTACTTACAAAAATGGAGTCTTAATACATTAAAGGCTACAAACCATATTTTCGAAAACACAAAATCCACCAGGTTAAACGTCATCATTGGCAAAGTGAGGACATCTTCAAACTAGTTTTCTTAATAGCAAAACTACACATTTGTAAACTAAGTATGGTATTTATAGTTACATATTTTGGCCTTGGTTCAATTAAGGCTATAACACACTTCACGGAAAATATAGGATTTTCTGGAAACATTAGAGACTTAAGAACCACACACACACACACCAAAAGGAGTTTTATGCACATATAAAACTACATATACTATTTTAAGTATGAGAATTTACTTACAAAAATGGAGTCTTAATACATTAAAGGCTACAAACCATATTTTTGAAAACACAGAATCCACCAAGTTAAACGTCATCATTGGAAAAGTGCGGACATCTTCAAACTACTTTTCTTAATAGCAAAACTACACACTTGTAAACTAAGTATGGTATTTATACTTACATATTGTAACGCCCGTAGATCCGGGCTAGTCAATTAAGAAATAATAGGGGTCGAAAATGAATTTTCGACAAAAGATTATTTAGAATAAATAATCTTAAACAATCTATAGAATATGTCACGAGGTTTCCGTACATATAAAGAACGCCAAAATCCGAGTTATAATGAAGAAGTTATGACCCGTCGAAGTTTCGCGACGGAACCGACACGACACTGGGAAGCGTGAATAGTGAATTTGTGATGGAGCGATATTCAGCCATAGTGATCTAAACGAAAGTCTTAGAGTACGTTAAATCAAGAGCGTCCATGAAAAGAACGCCCAGATCTGACTTCGTATGAGGAAGTTATGATATTTCGAAGTTTCATCTTAGTAATATACAACCCGAAATTCGAATATTAGATCGAGCGGTTTTTAGCCAACACAACCTAAACGAGAATCAAAGATCACGTTAATAGTAGCATAACAATAAAAAGACAGACGAAAACGGACGTCGGATGAAGAAGTTATGAATTTTTAACAGACCAATAGTGTCCCGGCCTGTTAAAAATATAACTTTTAAAATAGAATCAAAATTAGCCGACGAAGTCTAAACAAAAGTTGTAGAGTATATTCCCACTTCCGCGTGGATATAAAGAACGTCAAAACGGAGCTCGTACGAAAAAGATATGAATTTTTGAAGTTGGCACTCGATTTTGCGAAACCTGATGCGAGTTAGGTGATGTGGCTTGATCTGAGCCGTCCGATGAAGCCCAGCCTCGCATCCGATGATTGCCACATTGCTCCTTCACTATGCCCCGCGTCCGAGATTGGGTACGCCTAGCGATCTTGGGTCTTATCCGGGTCCTGTTCGAGTGCGAGCCAGCTGTGCGAAGCTGGCAACCTTATCCGGGACTATGCCCAGCGTAGCTGCTGAACGCGCAACGTAGTCCGAAGCCCCCAACCCCTATAAATAGATGCGAAGACAACCGGATTTATCATACCAAAATCATTTCTCTCTCTCTCTAAACTTTCTCTCTCTAAGGGTTTTAACCCTCCCCTAAGCCTAGGTGATCCCCTAGCACCCGAAGGAAGCCCCGAGGCTCCTGGAGTCCCGAGAAAAAGGGTCTTTTGGTTTCGAAACGCTGCTCCAAACGAATCCCGATTTTCTTTAAAACCCGTTGTAACTGAGCTAGGCCTATGCAATTTTTAATATAGCTTTCAAATAATTATCGTAGTGTTATTAGGTCCTTAAAATAACTATTTTGGCTATTATTATGAGTTATATAGAGTGTTTTTTAACGCTTATATAATAATAATAATAATAATAATAATAATAATAATAATAATAATAATAATAATAATAATAGCTAGACTATTAAATTAGTCTCGGTGAATATTGAACTAAACCACAGTGGTAATGATACTAGGTTTTGTGGAGGGAAATTGTTTTAAGAGTAACAAATTGCTATCCGAGTGCCGAGTCACCACCAAATCAAGTGAGTGCATAGTCCCTTTCATCTTACAAATAGATATGAAGTATTTTAATATAAATTGCGTGTTATGTGTGCATATTGTCTGAATACTTGCTGTCTATGCTGATGAAAGATTTTTATACATGTTTTAAATGATGTAAGCTGTATAAAGTATTTTATATCTACAAAATATGTTGGGTAAAACATAGGTAGATGAATGATGAGGGATAAAAGCTGAAATAGAGGAACATTAGTAGTATGGTCCTAGTGCCCTATAGGTAAACATTGGCAGCAGTGGACCTAGTACCCTATAGATGAGCACTGGCAGCTGCGCCACAACCCGTAGATGTTGTAGATCTACGGTAAACGTCCTAGCAGCTGCGCTCTAAGGACAGTTGCAGCAGCTGCGCCCAATAGGGAGCCTTACGACCATGACAGTAGCGTTTAAAGGTCAATACCGGTAGAAGCGCCTCATAGAAAATGTCCCAATTCTGGCAGCTGCGCCTAAGTGATAATATTAGCAGCTGCGCTTGACCACTGTGTCATTGGCAACAATGGACTTCATATTGTTTCCTTAGGATGATCCTTAGGAATGAATGAATGAGTAATAGCTGATTCTTAGGGTAGATCCTTAAGAATAAAGAAGATAATGAGGATGGGTAATTGTATTGATTGTTTGATTGTTTAAACATAATCATTATATTATTGTGGGTTGAAAACCCTATGTACTCACCAGGTTTCCCAACCTGACCCACTCAGTTTATTTATATCACAGGTGTTGATATGAAGTCACATTACACTGAGAGATTAAGGACATATAAATTAGTAGTGATATTGAATGTAAGTTTTGTTTATGCTTATGTTTCTGTATTGACGATGACATCTCAATGTTTTAAAAAGAATAAAATACATTTCTTCGGAAATGCCTTGATAACGCATTTATTGTGTTTTACTGGGAACAAATTCAACAACACTTTTATGAAAAATATTACTCTGATTTTCAAACAAGCATAAACAAAATCGGTATTTTCTGGCCGTGAAAGTGGGGATGTCACAGTTGGTATCAGAGCATTAGTTTAAGTGAACTAGGAATATGGATTTATCTCTATACTTAAACTTAGAATGCTAAGCGATGATTGTGAGGTGTGAGCACTAGCATATTTTAGGAATTATGCCTAAAATGCTTTTATATGCTAAATGCTTGTGCCTGATATGCTGTTATTTGTTCGGATCTATGGTCTATTGCTGACCGGATCTGGAAAACTTATGTGTTTAGGATTCTATGCGTTTAACTACGATATTAGAACTAGCATATAAACGTTTCGGAGTAATAAGGATGATTTGAACGTCAATCCTAAATAAAGATCTAGATTCACCTTATTCGGTGTATAGATCAAGATGGAAAGGACCCGTAGCGGAAACGTGAATGCAAATGGGAACCGAGATCAACCCCCAGTGATACAACAAATACCAGTCATAGTAGAAGTTGCACCTGAGCCAATCACCATGGTTGGAGTATAAGACATGATGCGGGCTATGTTAGTTGAACAAAGGGAAGAAATAAGGCGGATGACACAAGAGAATAGGGATGAAGCCACTGTTCCCGTTGTGCAACAGGAGCCGATTCCCAAACAATCGAAGGAAGGAAACTACAGTAGGTTAATGGGCCAACCTGATCCGCAAGTTAATAGGAGAAACGACCAAGATGATTTAGTCGAGAGAAATGGATGCAAGTACAAGAATTTTGTTACTTGCAAGCCATCGACTTTCACTGGAAAGGAAGATCCAATTGTAGTCATGGATTGGATCTCAGAAATGGAGTTAGCCTTTAAGACGTGCGGTTGCAGAGGCAAGCTGCAAACCACCTTTGCAGTGCGTCAGTTCGGAGGAGGCGCTGTACGTTGGTGGAATACCTTGGGGAAGACCCTGAGCCCCAATGAGCCCCTGCAACTGACATGGGCAGAGTTTTTGGTGCAGTTCAAACGTATGTACTGCTCAGCCCAAAATCTGATCGAGCTAGAAAACTGATTCCTTACCTTGAAGAAAGGAAGCATGTCTATTGATGAATATACCAACAACTTCACAGAGAAGATGGAGTTCGCCTTGCATCTTGTTCTGGATGAGTTGACGAAAATCGACAAGTACGCAAAAGGACTTCCATGGGAGTACGCGGTGCCAGTGCGTCAGGCACCTACTCTCGAAGCATCTATCTAGGCTGCCAAATCTGTGGATGATATGATTAAGGGAAGAGCTTCCAGCAAGGTTGAGGTTGGCAAAAAGAGGAAATTCGAAGGATCGGCAAGGCCCGATGAGAAGATAAATTCCAATACAAGGAAGTTTAGAGGAGGAGGAACCGAAGAAAGATGGTGCGAAAAGTGCAAAAAGAAACACACTGGAAAATGCGGTGAGGAGGTGACTTGTTTCAATTGTGGGAAGCATGGGCATTATGCCAACGAGTGTACATTCAACAAAAGGGTGTGTTACGGATGTAACGAGGAAGGGAACTTCAAGCATGACTGCGCAAAGAGAGTGGGGGCTACAAAGCCAAATGTGCCGCCAAAGCTAAAAGCGAGAGCATTTCAAATGATCCTTGACGAAGCAGATGACAACGCAAGGATTTAGGAGTGAAGGCTTGACATCCAAAGATCGAGTTATGAAGTAGTTGTGTAGATAGTACCACGTGGTGTAGCCTATTAGAGACATAGTATAGGTTGAACCTGAACACCTATGTAATCGCTTCAAGGAATAATATAAAACCTTCGTTTTGTTATCTGATGTGTTAAACTGTTATGTGATTTTCTTGTATGGTGACTTGGAAAACTGCGAGACAATACTTGGGACGAGTATGAGTAGGTGTGAAAGGTAGTAGATGCATATACTACAAGAAGCATATGACTCACGCTTGGATCAGGGAAAGTCACAAGGTTACCAAGAAGCTAGTAATTGATACCGTTTTATTCAAATATGTCGTTACCATCGTTTCGGTAATGACTAAGAAGATTGTTGATATTCCAACCCTAGTGGTAATATAAAATTGAGTCCGACTATGCTGAATATGTTAAATGGTTCATAGAACCAAGTCCAATGTAGCATCTGACTTAAGCTAGAAACTTGAAGTGAAAGACAATCAAAGCGATCAGTAGACGTATCGCAACAGTTGCTTGTAGCTAGAAATGATACCTTTTAAGATGTGCTTAGAATAGGAAGGAAGGTATAGTATGTTCTAGAATTTGACTCTAAAAGGCCTGGGTCCAAGCAATGCATCATACGATGAGAGGTCATTAGAACATGACCCATCGGTCTATTATGATAATCGAAGGAAGAAACTTACCTCAAGTTTTTTAAAGAAGGAGTCTCCAATAAAGATCTATATCGAGACATGAAGGTCATGATTGGAAGTCTAACATAAGATAGAGAGCAGGTCCAAGATCAGGCACCGCCTACAGTTAGGAAGTCTTAGAATTAGATACTCGTTCGAAGAAACATGAAAGTTACGGTTATTACTTAGGATGAAGAGAAAACTTATGGAGTCATCATGTGAGTCCTATTTCATTGATGATTCCGGGATGTAATCATCCAAAGGGGGAGATAATTGTAACGCCCGTAGATCCGGGCTAGTCAATTAAGAGATAATAGGTGTCGAAAATGAATTTTCTACAAAAGATTATTTAATATAAATAATCTTAACCAAGTTGTAGAATATGTCACGAGGTTTCCGTACATATAAAGAACGCCGAAATCCGAGTTATAACGAAGAAGTTATGACCCGTCAAAGTTTCGCGACGGAACCGGCACGACACTGGGAAACGTGAATAGTGAATTTGCGATGGAGCGATATTCAGCCATAGCGATCTAAATGAAAGTCTTAGAATACGTTAAACCAAGAGCGTCCATGAAAAGGATGCCCAAATCTGACTTCGTATGTGGAACTTATGATTTTTTGAAGTTTTAGCTTAGCAGTATACAGCCCGAAATTCGAATATTAGATCGAGCGTTTTTTAGCCAACACAACCTAAACGAGAATCAAAGATCTCCTTAATAGTAGCGTAACAATAAAAAGACAGACGAAAACGGACGTCGGATGAAGAAGGTATGAATTTTTAACGGACCAATAGTGTCCCGTCCAGTTAAAAATATAACCTTTAAAATAGAATCAAAATTAGCCGACGGAGTCTAAACGAAAGTTGTAGAGTATGTTCCCACCTTCGCGTGGATATAAAGAACGTCAAAAAAGGAGCTCGTATGAAAAAGATACGAATTTTTGAAATTGGCACTCGATTTTGCGAGACTTGATGCGAGTTAGGTGATGTGGCTCGGTATGAGCCGTCCGATGAAGCCCAGTATCGCATCCGATGATTGCCACATCGCTCCTTCGCTACGCCCCGCGTCCGAGATTGGGTACGCCTAACGTTCCTCGGTCTTATCCGAGTCCTGTCCGAGTACGAGCCAGCTGTGCGAAGCTGGCAACCTTATCCAGGACTATGCCCAGCATAGCTGCTGAACCCGCAGTGTAGTCCGAAGCCCCCAGCCTCTATAAATAGATGCGAAGAAGACCGGATTTAGCACACCAAAATCATTTCTCTCTCTCTCTCTCTAAACTTTCTCTCTCTAAGGGTTTTAACGCTCCCCTAACCCTAGGTGATTTACTAGCACCCGAAGGAAGCCCCGAGGCTCCTGGAGTCCCGAGAAAAAGGGTCTTTTGGTTTCGAAACGCTGCTCCAAGCGAAGCCCGGTTTTCTTTAAAACCCGCTGTAACTGAGCTACGCCTATGCAATTTTTAATATAGCTTTCAAATAATTATCGTAATGTTATTAGGTCCTTAAAATAACTATTTGGGCTATTATTATGAGTTATATAGAGTTTTGTTTAACGCTTATATAATAATAATAATAGCTAGACTATTAAATTAGTCTCGGTGAATATTGAACTAAACCATAGTGGTAATGATACTAGGTTTTGTGGAGGGAAATTGTTTTAAGAGTAACAAATTGTTGTCCGAGTGCCGAGTCACCACCTAATCAAGTGAGTGCATAGTCCCATTCATCGTACAAATAGATATGAAGTATTTTAATATAAATTACGTGCTATGTGTGCATATTGTCTGAATACATGCTGTCTATGATGATGAAAGATTTTTATACATGTTTTAAATAATGTAAGCTGTATAAAGTATTCTATATCTACAAAATATGTTGGGTAAAACTTGGGTAGATGAATGATGAGGGATAAAAGTTGAAATAGAGGAACATTAGTAGTATGGACCTAGTGCCCTATAGGTAAACATTGACAGCAGTGGACCTAGTACCCTATAGATGAGCACTGGCAGGTGCGCCACAACCCATAGATGTTTTAGATCTACGGTAAACGTCCTAGTAGCTAAGCTATATGGATAGTATCGGCAGCTGTGCCTAATAGGGAGCCTTACGACCATGACAATAGCGTTTAAAGGTTAATATCGGCAGAAGCGCCTCGTAGAAAATGTCCCAATTCTGGTAGCTGCGCCTAAGTGATAATATTAGCAGCTGTGCTTGACCACTGTGTCATTGGCAACAATGGACTTCATGTTGTTTCCTTAGGATGATCCTTATGAATGAATGAATGAGAAATAGCTGATTCTTAGGGTAGATCCTTAAGAATAAAGAAGATAATGGGGATGGACAATTGTGTTGATTGTTTAAACATAATAATTATATTATTGTGGGTTGAAAACCCTATGTACTCACCTCGTTTTCCCAACCTGACCCACTCAGTTTATTTATATCACAGGTGTTGATATGTAGTCACATTACACTGAGAGATTAACGAGATATAAATCAGTAGTGATACTGAATGTAAGTTCTGTTTATGCTTATGTTTCTGTATTGACGATGACATCCCAATGTTTTAAAAAGAATAAAATACATTTCTTCGGAAATGCCTTGATAACGCATTTATTGTGTTTTACTGGGAACAAATTCCGCAACAATTTTATGAAAAATATTACTCTGATTTTCAAACAAGCATAAACAAAATCGGTTTTTTCTAGCCGTGAAAATGGAGATGTCACACGTATTTTGGCCTTGGTTCAATTAAGGCTATAACACACTTTATGGAAAATATAGGATTTTCTAGAAACATTAGAGACTTAAGAACCACACAAAAAGGGGTTTTATGCACATACAAAACTACATATGCTATTTTAAGTATGGATATTTACTTACGAAAATAGTGTCTTAGTAAATACGTAGTGGATCCGTTCAATCTAAAAACTTTACTAACATGTACACACCAAGAAATCGCACCAGGAACATATTTTGTTCACTAGTCTTTTGAATTTTGAAACGCTCTTTAAAAACATGAGAAACACAGATATATTTTGGTCTTAAGACTCAAAGGAAACATTCCATTTTTCCAAAGAACAAAAGGACGTACCCATTTTACAACAAAAATGCTTATGAACTCACCAGCTTTAATGTTGATACTTGTTCAAACTACTTGTATTTTCAGGATTAGTAAGTCAAGTATGCATACAGGTTTCGAGAAGACAGAGCATCATAGTACCAAGTCCTAGTTTTGCTGTTTACTTTTGGATGTTAAACCTATGTAAGTCAATTACAATGTAAACTATATGCTATCAATTAAATGGTTGTTGTTGCTTTGATTACTATTGTACAATTGTTGTGATACTGTGCATGACGTCCTCCACCCCCGAACGTTTCCGCTATTCCGGTTTGGGGGTGTGATAGATTGGTATCAGAGCATTGTTTATAGTGAACTAAGTATATCAACCTATAAAAGATATACAACTATAAATACAATGGGGCCGAAGTGCTCTGACTTAAATTATACTTTTAGAATATAACAATATTTTTACGAAAGTATACATACACGCATATATATTTATATACACACACACACACACTAGAGCAAGTATAACAAAAGGAACAAAACAAAAATATTTAGAGGTTGGACACTACAGTCAAACCTAGTCAGTTATGTAATCATATCTGGGATAAATATAGTCTGATCAACTATATTTATTCAAGATATGACCAACATGTGTTTAGGAGTGATAGTGGTGTGTCGATGGAACTAAAACCTACCAATTCTACATAAAGGAATACTAAAACCAAACATAAAGATTTAAAATACTATAGGAGTATTTTATGATACCATGTAATAAACAACAAATCTAAAAACTCATCAGCTTTGTATATCAAGAAGCTCAAGAATTAATCATGCAACTAAAATATTATGGGAGTAATTTAGGTGCTATAACTAACTTATATGAAAACTAAAAAGATCCTGACTGGTTGGTCTATGATTCCAGAGTGTATACTCTCAGAGTTATATATAATTGAGATTTTATAGACTTAGAATATGTGGTCTTTGCTCTACTTCTTGTTCCTTGTTTGGTTGTGGACTTAGAGTAGGATCACTTATTCAAAGGGTCTATTTGATCTTGGTTATGTATAATCGATATACACTACGTAATTATAGAAGGACCCGGTGAGGATCACCATAAAAATCTTAATATTTTATTAATCTCATAGATTCATTAGGCATTTTCATTCTCGTGCAACCAACACACCCAGACAGAGCAAGCAGTCAACAGAAGAGTCGAGACAGAACCAAAAAAGGGTTCACGAGGAGGATTCTAAGAAAGAATCAAAAGAAAGGAAATACACTATAAAAATCATTAAACAAAACCTTATCCCGTTCGGAGTGGACTAGGAAATATCGTATATATCATGCTAATAAACTAAGAAACTAATATAACCTAGTGAGTCAGTGACTACACTACTCGCACTATGCTACCGTACATTTCATCTCCACTAGTAGCAGTAAAAGCAAAAGAAATACCCCCTTCCAGAACCATAAAAAAATCGACCCTCTTAAAAATCAGTATCGATACTCGATTTTAATCGAACTAAATTCTAGGTAAAATACCTATTTCTTCTCTCTACCACAAATACATCATGGGAATGTAAGATGAGACATTAAAAATCGAATATCAAAACAAGAAATTTATGCGTATATATAAATAAGTGGGTTACATCTAGAAACAAATATTGCTACTTACCAGCTTATTTGATACATTGTAACAGAATCATGCCTCCGCATGGAAATAACCAGTAAACCAACAACACACCATTCCTGCAGATAGACTCTGCTACCTTTCAAGCTGCGGTTTCAGCCGCTGTGTCCGCCGTTATGACACATCTCAATGCAAATAACACTAGTGAAAATGGAAGTGGTGTAGACAATTCAAACCGTAGTAACAACCAAGGAAATCGAAAAGTACCTGTCTATAAGAATCCTTCAACTAAAAAATCTAAGATCAATAAACGAAAGTTCTGGAACAAAAAGAAGAGCGGAGTATCTCCAAAACTTGCCAGGAGGCAGCAAACTACGGCAACCCCTACAACCACAACATCTACTACTCCAACACCAATGCAAATGCGCCAATATGCTGGAAATCTTCCAAACTGCAACAAGTGCAACTACCATCATACCAGATCCTTCCGAGTGTTGCCTTGCATTGGGTGCAACAAAAACGGGCATACTATCCCTTTCTGTAGAAACATAGCCCAACACATCACTTCAACCACCGATGCTAGTACCAGTCGGATATGTCATGCATGTGGTGAAATAGGGCCTTTCAAGGGGGATTGTCCAAAAGAGAAGAATGATGGAGGAGTAAGAGGTGTTTAGAAACGGGACATGTTGAAATGACAAGGAACCCTACTAAAATTTTTGGTACGTATCCTAACAACGATAATTTAACATCAAATTTTACTCTAAAAATTCCGGCATTTAAGGCAAAAACTCATAAATTATTCCCTCACCCAAATAAAACCAATCATCTATATGAAAGATAAGGACCCTCGCATGTGGGCTAGTACGACTTAGCATACACCTCAGAGTCCTCTATAAGTAAGATTTATAGACTTAGAGTGAGTGACCCCGCCTTATTTCCTGTTCCTTGTTTGGTTGTGGAATTAGGACAACATCACTCAATCAACGGTATTTCAAATGTTAATTATGCGTGGTTGGTGTACCCCAAGTAATAGTAAATACATCCGATAGGGATTCTAATATAAAAAGGGCATCATTTTTGACTTCTCAAAACTCACGTACTATCAACACTCACTAAGAAGCAATACACAAATGTTCACAGTACTAATAACAAAAGGAAAAACTGAAAACACCGAGAACATATACAAGGGAGGCATTACCGTCTAACAAACACTCTTTCCTGTAAGGGTCGAATTTAGTTGTAATATGTCGATGTCTTTTGTACCCTTCGTATGTTTGTTAAGTTTATTTACTAAGGTGTATTTCGTACGAAGCTTAAGTGTCATTGCCTTAGTATTTTTTGTATGCTTTCATTGTTCCTATAAATATGGAACTTTACTAGAGTTAGATAAGAGTCTTTTACAAAATCTGTCTATTTTTCTCTGTAAAAGTTGAAAGCATAAATGAGCAGAAACCAGATCTTATTTACATCGTTTTTTCATTCTGCATTCGTTTTACTTTGATTTTGACCAATACTTGATTCAATGACTCATCAATTGGTATCAGAACAGGAATCATGATCCGAGATCTAATTTTCACTCCGTTTCAAAAGGTTTTTGAATCAAAATTCTGGTTCAAAATGTTCCGCATCTTTTGACGTGAAAAAGCTTTCTAGATCTTAAGTTGTGATTTGATTCTGCAACACATTTGTTGAATCGAGTATTCTACTTTGTTTTTCTGTTCAATTCAACAATTTGCTTTCAAATTCTCTTTGATTTCTCAAAAATTCTCAAAAAATTTCTTCCATACATCAATGGCCAACTTCAATCTCAACTCAATGACTTCATACTCTCATCTGTTTGGATCTTCAACTAAGATTCCTATGTTTATTCCTGAATACTATGATCAGTGGTCTAATCGTATGTAGGATTACTTGAATGGAATTGATGAAGAGTTTTGGTCTTCCATCTTAGGTAATGTTACTCTTCCAACGAACCTACAACCAATTGGATCTTCATCTAGTACTACAAGTGTGGAAAATCAAACTGATCGTATGAAGAAACTTGAAAAACGATGCATACGGGAGTTTCGTGGTGCATTGCCTCCAGTGGTGTATAACTATGTCAGAAGTTGTACAACTGCAAAGGAAGTCTGGAATAATCTCAAAGAAAAGTTTCAAGGCAGCGAGAAGACGAAAGTCAATTCAGTTAAGCATTGTTTGATTGAATTGTAGGATTTCAAGCAAAAAGATGGTGAAACGATTGAAAGTTACTATGATAGGCTGAATGAGTTGATTTACAAATGCAATCGTTATAGAATTATGAGGTCTGCCATGGAATTCAATCTCACCTTTGTTATGGGACTCCGTAAAGAATGGAGAAGTGTTAGCATGATGGTGAAAAATCAACAAAGTTTCGATACATCTTCTTTGAATGATTTGTACAATCAATTGAAAACACACGAAAGTGAAGTGAACGAAATGGAAAAAGAGTCGAAGCTTAGTCTGGGAGGTCCATCAGCACTTGTCACTAAAGTGACTGAGAAGGAAAATGTTTAAAAAAGTGATTCTGATGATGAAGAAGGGTTTCTCATGAATTCGGATGATGAGGCAATTGCTTTTTACTCTAACAACCGATTCAATTTTTTTTCAAGAAACCGTTTAATTCAATGACAAAGCATAGTGAGGAAAAAGGAAGTTTTGTGAGCAAATCTACAGGAGAAGAGAAGAAGAAGTATGAGAAGAATGATGCGAAGGGTGCTGAGGAGAAGAAAGAGAAGAAATTAAAAGGAGATTCTGGTATGGATTGTTATTATTGCAATGGAGCAAATCATCTAGCAAATGATTGCATGTTTCGAAAGAAAGATGAGAAGAAGAATAGAGTGAAGGATGAGGCATATTATGTGGAGAGGTTGGAAGAGGTACATACAAAGGCGAACAATTTGTCTTTGGTGGCTCAAGGTGAACAGGAGAATGATGGCGCATATCAAATCTGGTCTTCAGGCTCCAATGATGAGGAAATGCGTAATCCTACGCATGGGGCTATGTATGCGAAGCTGGAGGAATATTCACACGAATAGATCAAAGGCCGTTGCTTTGTGTGAAAACCTACTGATAAGTCTCCAATGACAACAAAGGTACGTAATATTCTTCAATCTTTTAATATTCCTTTAAGTGCATATGATTCTGAAATTGTTGCTTTTGATGATACTGTTGCTTATTTCGATAATTTAATTGTTTCTGCTAGCAATGAAGCTAAGAAATTAAGCAATCAGTTGTTAGAGACACAGAAGAAGTTAGATTTGAAAGTTTTCAAGATAGAATGTTTAGAATTGCAAATAACAAACATAATGTGTGATCGAGATTCATTATCTAGTGATGTAAAACTTTTGTTAGCTCAACGAAATATATACTACAATTCTGCTAAACGTCTATATGGAAAATTAACTGCATTGCATCATTCGTGTGATATTAGCAGGGAACAACATAGGAAATTATTACCTTTTCTAGCATATGAAAGAGCGAAGGTAGATAATATTTTGTATAATTGTGAGAAAAAATTCGTGATGATAGATATACTTATGGAATTGTCAAAATTGATGAGTGTCTTGATACAAATGAATTAGTTAACATTGTGAATGATACTTTGACAAAATCAAAACAAATCAAAATTTTGAAAAAGATTGAGAATTCGACATCTGATTCTCAATCTAATTTTGCCGATATTGAAGATAATTTTGACAATATTAGCGAAATTATTGATATTGAGGATGTTGATTGTTCTCAATTGTCTGTCATTAATGTTGCATCAAAATCTAAAGGATAAGAAAAACTTAAGGATTTGGAAGTTAAGATTAACATTGAGAAACCTTGAACTTCAAAAGGTTATGATTATGAGTTTGTGGATATCTGAGATAGTCAAACGGATAGCAGTGATGATGAAAATGATAATGTCGAATCGAAAAAAAGGTTTCATCCAAAAAATATTTGAAAGAAAAAAGAAATTCCTCGTGTTGTGGTTGATCAAGTATTTGGGAACACTAAAAATTTTGACAAAGTGTTGTCCGAAAAAGGAGACCATTATTTGGAAACAAATCAAGTGGTGTATCCTAATTCCAAGTGTACTGATGATGTTGTTTTTTCCAATCAAGTGTTCATAACTACGGGAAATGTTGAGAACATTAAACCAGAATTCAACAAAATGGTCGAAATGACAACAAGAAAACAACAGCCGAAGGATTCTTTTCAAATCAAAGCACAGTCGAAAATACCTTGACAAAGAATTCATATGTTTTTGAAAAACAAAAACAACAACGTAAATGGGTTGAAAAAACGAAAATGGCGAAAGAAGTTACAAAAGAAGTTGTTGTGGAAAAGGAAATCGTTTTCAAATTAAATTCCAAAGAATTTAAAGAACAAATTGACAAGTTTTCAAAAGAAAATGCAATTTCAAAAAGACAAGCACGAAAGAAGATTTTTTGGCAAACCATAGAACTTCGAAAACAACAAAATGATTTGAGTTTGCAAACAAATGAAAACACAAAAACTAAATCTGTCAAGAGCAAGTTTTCTCATTCCGAAATTCATTCAAATCAAAAGAAAAATTCCGCTCATACAAATAAATCTACATCTGAATTTCAACCAAAAACAAGTTCTTCGAAAGTTTCAAAATCATCATTTTCTAAAGATAACAAAAATACATTAAAGACTGTTCAAAATCAACCATCACAACAATGATTATCTTCTAATCAACAAACAAGATTTTGTCAAAAACAAAAATTTCCAAATCGATTTTCTCAAAATCGAAGTGTTAGAAACAATGATGGAAGTCGATACGCTATGGCATTTCGATCTAGATAAAATGTTGATTTCTTTCCTCAAAAACCGAATTTTCCAAATCCTACAGGAAAACAACCCTTAAAAGTTTCGTACACAAAAGGGTCAAAAACTTCGATCATTGGCTTGACTGAATAGGACGAAAATATCAATCAAGAAAGTATTCTCAACAACAAATTTGTGAAGCCTATGAGAATTATGTGAATTCTTTGTCAACTAAAACCTTATCTTCCAAAGATTCGAATGTTTCGGTAAAAACTTGGCAACCGGTTTCGAAAGAAAAGCTTAATCATACTCAATCTAAAAAGATGAAGGCATGTGTCAATGACAATCCCAAACTAAAAAAAACTTATGATTTTGTTTCTTTAGATAATGAAGTGGAATTAATGGATAGTCTCAAAACTAAAGTTTGTGATGATGGGTTAAAAGATCTTCATTTCATTTTGTTTTCAGAACTAATTTCCAAGGACCCAAACAACCTTGGGTACCTAAATTCGTTCATTGATCATAGGTACTATGTGACGAACAATATGATGAGAAATGGCATATTGATAGTGGTTGCTCACGTCACATGACTGGACGAAAGGAAAATCTGAGAGATTTTCGAAGCTTGGAAAATGCAGGAGTTGTGAAGTTTGACAATAATCACAAATGCCAAGTGAAAGGTTATGGCAAAGTAACAAATGGAAAGTTTACTGTTAATCGTGTTGCTTATGTCGAAGGTCTTCAACATAACTTGATAAGTGTTTCTCAACTTGTTGTGGGCACTGGCAATCAAGTGGTGTTTAATGAAGAAGGCAACATCATTTCAAATGTTGAAACTAACGAAGTCTTGCTCAAATCCAAACAACATGGTGACATGTTTACTCTTGATATCAAACCAATCATCGGCAAACCCTCAGTGTGTTTACTTTCGAAAGCTTCCTCTGACATTAGTTGGTGATGGCATCGACGTTTATCACATTTAAACTTTCGAAATATGAATAAATTGATTGTTGATGATCTTGTTCGTGGTTTACTTGTACTAAAATTTGATAATGATACATTATGTGCAGCTTGTGAACAAGGGAAACAACACAAGAAAGGACGTCCAATTGTGATAGATTCAAAAATTGTGGAACCGTTGGAACTTTTACACATTGACCTTTGTGGACCATCGGCTGTTGTAACTCTCAACAAGAAATGATACATTTTGTTAATTGTTGATGATTTTTCACGATTTACTTGGGTATATTTTCTCAGGTTAAAATCTAAAGTTACTCAAACAATGATCAAGTTTATTAAGAAGATTGAGATAAGTCTGAAGAAAAATGTTCGAAAGATCAAAGGTGATAATGGATTTGAGTTTAAGAACAAAGTGTTGGATTCGTACTTAATAGAAAAAGGAATTTCGCATAACTTCTCTTCGCCTTATACACCGCAACAAAATGGTGTGGTTGAAAGACGAAATAGGACACTTTGCGAAGCAGCGATAACTATGTTGACATATATATGCGAATCTTCCTCAATATCTATGGGCTGAAGCAGTTTCGACAGCTTGCTTCACTCAAAATCGATCTTTCATTCATCGACGATTCAATATCACTCCGTATGAAATTATTAATAACCGAAAACCTAATGTCAAATTCTTTCATGTTTTTGGCTGCAGGTGTTTTATAATGAATCTTAAAGATAGCCTTTCAAAATTTCAAGCTAAACCTGACGAAGGCATATTTTTGGGATATTCGCACAATTCGGTTGCATACAAAGTGTTAAATAAGCGCACAAGAAAAGTCGAAGAGACTTTCAATCTTACTTTCGATGATTATTATGTTAAACAAGTAGAAAAGCAATTTGAACAAAAACCAATTATTAATGAATCATCTGATGAAACTGACGAATCAAATTCATCTGAATTTGATTATGATTTAATTTTTGGTATTCCTAACAGGGCTGTGGGTGCTGAAGTTCATGCGAATGATAATCATCACTTTGAATCTTCGAAGCATAATGATGACTTGGAAATTCCTCAAAACATTGTAGATGTTAATTCAACAACAAATTCTCCCAGAGATGGCGAAAGTATGCTTAATAATCCAGTGGAAGGAGAGCACTTAGATTCGAATACTCTAGTTGAGGGGGAGCATTCTTTTGAGGGGGAGAATGGGAGAATGGATGATGTTGTTGAGGGGGAGCATCAAAATGATAATCGTGTTGAGGAGGAAAATGATACAACAAATTTTAATCAAAACAATGATATTCATGATCTAAATGATAATGTTTTTGTTGTAGGATCTGAAAATGAAGAGATGTACGAAGATGCACCTTTGGAATTCGATCCGGCATATCCACCGTTAGAGAAATGGACAAAGAATCATCCTATAGATCAAGTCCTTTGAAATCCTCAAGATGGAGTATTAACAAGAGCTCATATTCGTGCGAAGAACGAGGTATTAAATACTCATCAAGAATTTTTCATGTTCAATGTTTTCATATCTAAAATTGAACCAAAGACAGTTAAGATGGCAATGGAACACTCTGATTGGATTGTTGCAATGGAATCCGAATTGGCTGAATTCGAAAGAAATAAGGTTTGGAGATTAATTCCCTAAACTTGAAAATGATTCGATTGTCGGGTTAAAATGGATTTTCAAAACAAAACCGACAAAGATTGAAATATTGTACGAAATAAAGCACGACTAGTTGTAAAAGGATATTCGCAACAAGAAGGGATTGATTATGAAGAAACTTTTGCCCACGTTGCAAGACTTGAGGCTGTTCGAATATTCTTAGCATATGCAGCTCATAAGGATTTTGATGTCTTTCAAATGGATGTAAAATGTGCTTTTCTCAATGGTGAACTCGAAGAAACTGTTTACGTAGAACAACCTCCAGGTTTTTTTAAATGAAATGCATCTTGATCATGTATATATTTTAGATAAAGTTGTCTGTGGGTTAAAACAAGCACCAAGAGCATGGTATGCAACTCTTACCAGTTTCTTAAAACAATTGAAATTTAAGCAAGGATTAGTTGACCCCACATTATTTCGAAAGAAAGTTGGGAATCATCTGATGCTTGTTCATATTTATGTCGATGATATTATTTGTGGCTCTACTGACCCTGCTTTATCTAATGAATTTGAAAATTTGATGAAAAGCCAATTTGAAATGAGCATGATGGGTAAAATTAATAATTTTCTTGGCTTAAATATATGTCAAAACAGAGAAGGCATATTCATCAATCAAGATAAATATACAAGGAATTTGCTCGAAAAGTTTAGATTAACAAATAGCACAAAGTTAAGAGTACCAATGGTTGTTGGCACAAGGCTAACACCTTCGTTAGAAATGCCTGCGGTTGATCTTACTTTATACAAGAGCATGATAGGTTCATTGCTTTATTTGACTGTAAGTAGACCTGATATCATGTTTTCTGTATGTAATTGTGCTAGTTATGAAGCAAATCCTCCAGAACCACATTTAACAGCTGTGAAGAATATCTTTAAATTCGTTATCTCAAGGGAACAATTTCGTTAGGATTGTGGTATCCTTTGAAAACAGGATTTTACATTCAGGAATTTTCAGATGCAGATCTAGGAGGGTGTACTTTGGATCGAAAAAGTACAAGTGGTGGTTGTCAAATTTTAGATGAAAAGCTGGTTTGTTGGCAGTCAAAGAAGAAAACGTGTGTTTCAATTTCTACAGCTGAAGCCGAATATGTAGCAGCTGCTGGTTGTACATCACAAATCATTTGGATTCAAAGTTAGTTGAGAGATTATGCTGTAAATATGAAAAGGATTCCATTGTACTGTGATTCTCAAAGTCCTATACACATTTGTCATAATCCAGTACAACATTCAAAAACAAAACAAATATAGCTCTTCGTTGTCACTTTATCAAAGATCATGTGGAAGATGGAGACATTGAAGTTCATTTTGTAAAAACAACTGATCAGCTTGCTGATATTTTTACAAAAGCTTTGGATGAAAAATCATTTGTTAGAATTTTAACAGGTTTGCGAATGATTGAAGCGAGTTCTGTTCCAGGAAGGATTTCGACTACATAGCAAAGGACTATACAAATGTGTCAATTCAGAGGCAATAAGATGTCATTCAGCGGTTACTGTTCATGGTCAACGCTTCAACACGCTTCGAATTCGACAATTTGCATGATGGTTGTGTGGTACAAAATTTTCGCTAGTTTGCCAAATTTTCGTAAGAATGGCAAATTGTAGTTTGTTTACAATTTTTCGTTTGTTTGTAAAAATGTTTTTCGTAAGTTTGGTTCTTAGTTTTGTTTTCGAAAAATCAAAAACTCCAAAAAGATTCTATTTTTGTTTTGTTGTTATCTTTTCGAAAAATCAAAAACTCCAAAAAGATTTTATTTTCGTTTTCTTGTTATCTTTTCGAAAAATCAAAAATACCAAAAAGATTTTCTTTCGTTAATTGTTTTATTTTTCGAAAAATATTTTCTTTTTGTTAGAAAAATCAAAAATATCAAAAAGATTTTTGTTATTTTCTTTGTTTCTTTTTCTTTGTGCAGATAACATGAAAATTCTTCAAGGGTCATGCTTGTGTTTCTATGGGAAGGTAAATTTTCGACATCTATGTACTAGTTAGACTATCCCTAGAAGCATGCTGCTACATGTCGACCCAAGCCTCCAAAGACTTAATGTGTGTTTACGAAAGCCTTAATGATTTCTTTCATACGAAAGTTTCTTCCCAATTAGGCTTATATTCACATTAGTCACTGAGCTACCTTACTCTTCTCACATGAGTTAAGAGTTATATATTTTGTCCAAAAATAGAAGAGGTACGATTTGTTACTCAAAACCAATCTTTTTCATCACCAAATGTCTTACACTTGCACAAACGAAGACATATGTCCAAGAGATCTTTGATTCGTCCCATCAAGATTTAGATATATCAAAATTCTGTGTTAATGATCTGACATCATGAGGCCGTGATGAAAGTGAAACCTAACTTTCTCTCTTAATAAGGAATTGACGAGGAACTTTGTTCCAGATTCTTACGAAACACTTATTTATGTACCAAAAATTTCGTATACTCCAAATCACATTCTTTCGTATGAGAGATCTTGATCAAATGTTCGAAGCCCACGACATTTGTTTCCTAACAAGATACAGCTTGAATATTTTTCTTTGAATGTGATTTCCGTGTGAGTATCAATTGTTTTCCTTAGTCACTTTTACATAATATTCCAAAGCAACTTGTCACTGACTACACTAGTCAAACAAGTAATTTCTGTTACAATTACTCACCTTATGTTTAGGATGATATGTAACGAAATTATAAACCACCCAATAAGGCTCACAAAAGAAACCCTTCGATACTTCTCTATAAGTATTCGATTGTAATTCATGGGAACATACACAAGCAGTTGATTATCTCTCTTGATAATTAATGAAGCAACCTTTGCCCGAGGTTTCTCTGCTTTTATGTCAAATATTTTTTTTGACATCAAAGATCCAATTTTTTTTTTAAATTTGTTTCTTATCTTTTCTTTGGCACACTGCTGACATGAAATCCTTGAGGTTCTGAGTACTACCAACTCAGGCTGATGATTTCGATAGTCTAGCAAATGACTTCGTCTCTAAATCCAAAGATGAAAGAGCTTAACCTCCATACGAAGGTTGATGACGGTTACTATTCTTTGAGGTGACACGAACAGACTGTCTGATGAGACGTTTTTGTATTTAGTCCTGGTTTCAAGGTGGTGTGACAGTTACTTTTTGACGCATGACCACTTTATTGGCAGAATGGTGCGGTTTTCAAGGTGCCACGTCGGACCTCAATTAATGCTTATCTCGCGTTCCATTCAAATTCAGGGTTACATATAAAAAGGGTATTTATGGGTTCATTGTCTCTTTATGCTCACAAAAGAAAACAAATACCTAAATTCTCTCGGTTCTTCAAAGCTTCAAAACCCTAATCATGGCTAGCATTGATTCTGCTTCTCGCACAACTGAAGACATCACTTCTCAACCCATAATGAAGATTCAAAGCACCAATTATCTAGTGGAAGGGGATGTGTCTCTGTATCCTGAAGAATTGAAGATGTTAATTGTCGCATTGAAGAATTCTGTTCTTTCGAAGGCGATGTTCAATTCGTTCGCAGTTTCTCTCTCATGGCTTTCATAGGCAGGATCCATTGCTACGTATAGCAAAGCAATGGATATCATCGCCTTTCAACTGGTGAATGACAAGAAAATTCGTCTGTCCAAGAATTTTTTTGCCAGATTCTAGATATTCCCAATTCTCAACTTGTTACTGATCTTACTTATGCACAAGTGGTTCATATGTTTAATGAGATGGGTTATCAACCCCCACTTACGAAGATTAGTGATTTCAAGAAGTCATCTCTTTCAACTGTTTGGAATTTTTTGTTTGGAATTTTTCTTCGATGCTTAACTAGTCGAAGTGTTTGATTAGACAAAGGTCGCATGGAGGTTTACGCAATGGTGGCAGGCTTGTACTATGATATTTCTGTCGACTACTCTACACAAATGTGGAAGGAATTTGAAAAGAGTGTCGAACACACGAATGTGGTTCAATGCATTTCGTGTGCTAGGTATTGGAGTTTTATACTTGGTTATTTCTATGAAAAAGAAGGAATTGATATACCTGTTGTTGAAGAAAAAGCTGAGTTTTTGAAGTATCACTTTCCAAAGGAAGTTTCGGATAATATGGAGATATTCGCTCATATTTCCAGGATTCCTGATGCAATGCTAAAAAGGGTTGAGCCAACAAATTCGGTGTTGGTTGAGCACTTGAAAACCATCAATCATGATGTTGAGATTGGAAAGTTATTATCGAAAGAAGAGGTTGGTCCTTCCAAGAAGTCAAAAGGTTCTAAAAAGGATGCAAAGGCTACACCTGAGAAGACAGTGCACAAAACTAAGAAGTCTTCTGAGAAGATTGGGCATGAATCCAAGAAGTCCCGAAAGAAGCCTGAGACGAATGAAGTGAATGTTTCGACTATTGTCATAAAAACAGTGGAACCTGTTGATGATACTATAATAACAGAGAAAATTCCTTCCAAATCTGGTGTTTTTTGAACAATAAATCAGTGGTCTAGGGGTTCACGAAAATCTTTAGATGATTTTTCAAAATCTTCTTTAAATGTTCTTAAACCACAACTTTCTCATGAAGGAGTTATTTTTCGTGAGGTTCCAGCTCCATTTTCGCCTTTGTCAAAGAAATGTAGAGTTGAAGACGTGGCTAAACATATTTCAAAGAAGAAGAAAAGGAAACAAAAACTGGTTATACAAGGGGAGTCATCCAAAGAAGAGATAGTTCCGGAAACACCAGAAACAATTATCCCTAAAAATTCTATTGTCCACCCAAAGTTTCGTAAACCGAATCACATATTGAGGAGGTTCGAACTTCAGGCATTTCTACACACGTATATGATACGGTTGTAAATGTCAATATTTGTGAAGGAGAGTCTAACAAAGAAGTTGGTGCTACAACTCAAGGTATTTATGTATCTTCGATAACAGATACTTTTGTGTCCTTACCTACTTGTATTATTCTAAATTCTTCTCATTCTCCTACCTTTGAAAACATTCTTCAACAACCTTTTACAACTCTTTTTCTATCTCAATCCACCGATTCACCCAACATCGATTCATCTGTTCAAACTCCACCTGTTATTGCCAATGATACTGAAAACGAAGGATTTGGAGGCATGTTTAAAGATTTGCAGTTTGATGATGAAGAATATAATTTTCCTGATCATATGCTAATGAAGATGAAACAATTCAATATTCTCAACAAGAAATTGAATTCTATTCTTCAATCTCAAGCATATTTTGGGAGTAGTTCGTCTGTGTCCAGTATGGAAGTTGATAATTTGTTAAAAACTTTCGAAGCAAAGGTGGTGAGTAAAGTTTCTGGATTGATTCGAGACTCAGAGAGTAAACTCTTGGAGAAGGTTGATCACAATGATCATAATGTTGAGTTAAGTGTGAATTCTCTAACTTCGATGTTTAAAGGGGAGGTAAAAGAATTCAAGCATGTGGTAAAGGAACGACATGTGTTATTCGTTCAGGATGTCAAGAAAATTAGGGAGGATGTGAATTTGAAAATTCAGGAGCTTCGTCAAGATATGCAAAAGGAAATTACAATTGTGCAAAGGGATTATGCTTCGATCAATATAAAAAATCGACATTATTTATGATGCTATTACCAAATATGTCAAGTTGTACGAAGATTTGAGTCCTCAACTAACTCAAATTTCTACAATGGAAAATCAAAGTTTATGGAAGTGCTCAATCTGCTGAAGGAGCTAAAAGATTTAGTTGTTAAACCAATTTCATCTTTGTTGATTACTCCCGAATTCTTGTCTCAGAAGTTCGTTCATTTTGAAGTGCTTTTACACAAACAATTGGCCCCTGTTTCTCACATTTCGAACCTTCTTCCAACAAATGCCCCACCTGTTTTCACAAGGGTGCAAGGGGGAGAGAAGAATGTTGGTGGCACGAAGGCTGGTGGTGAAGATTTGCATGCAGATGCAAAGGTTGTTGGAATGGTGTTTTCTTCAAAGATTCCAATAACGAAACCAATCATGTCGACTGCTGGGCCAGTTACTTCGACTATTGTGACTACAAATCCAATTTCAAGACCAATTTCCAAAGGAATTGTGATAGGGGAAGGTGGCAGCAGTTCGATGCCTAAGGAAGTTGTGGATAATTTCTCAGTTAAAGACAAAGGCAAAACAATTGTGGTTGAAAAGTCAAAGGAGGAAAATAAAGTTGAAGCAGAGGCTGAGGTTGAAAAGCTATGAATTGTGTAAAGCATTATGCGAATTCGTGCGAATGGTCCACCTGGAATGAACAAGCGTGATACTTCAAAGCATTACAACTATGAAATGATAGAGTCAAAAGTTGCATATAATCATATGTATGCTTTCGAAAAGAAGCCAAAGCAAAGCTATGTTGTTCTCAACACAAACATGAGTCAATTGGATTTTCCTATTAATGAGATGATGTTTATTATGGCTCGGTACAAAATTGCTGAGAACTTTGACAATGATGATGAATACACATATATGAAGATCAAATTTCATGCTGTACTTGGAAAGCTTCCAGAGGAGATTTGGTCACTAGTGAAGATAAAGAAGGGGATAAGTATAAAGAGGGATGTGTTATTTGAAAATATGATGTTGAATCTTTGCTTCATTGTTTCAAGGGCAAATGGGCAAGTTTTTGATTTCTCTATGCCAGATTTTCCTTTGATGAACTTGTATGTTCTGATACAAGTTGCATTGTTGTTAAAGGATAAAGATGCTTCTTATCTTAGAGAAACCGATCTTGAAGTTTTTCAACTTGGATTGGCTCACATCAAGATTTTTATTGACAACTATTATGAGTGTTTAGCACTTACTGATGTTGAGTTAGCTACTGCAAAGGGATTGACAGTAAAAGTATCAAAGGAACTTCCTTTGACTCAATCTGAGTTAAAGAAGTATGCAGATGGAGAAATTTGTTTAAAACCGTTTGGATTAGTCTTTGCTGGGAAGGATAAAAATGGAAAGTCTAAAAGGTTTTTATTTCAAGCTTCCGAAGTGGAAAGATACACAACATCTTAATATACGAATTTCATTGTTAGTATGAATAGTTGCAAAAAGAATAATGAAGGAGATAAGAAGGAGTCGAAGAAGATTATCTCATGGTACACTGATATTCGAAGGGTTATGTTGTATGCTATACAGATACTCTTGAACTGACGAAGGTCGACATTATTACAAAGGGGGAGATTGTAAGAGTCGAATTTAGTTTTAATATGTCGAAATCTTTTGTACCCATCGTATGTTTGTTTAGTTTATTTTCTAAGGTGTATTTCGTACGAAGCTTAAGTGTCATTGCCTTTGTATTTTTTGTATGCTTTCACTGTTCCTATAAATTTGGAACTTTACTAGAGTTAGATAAGAGTCTTTTACAGAATCTGTCTATTTTTCTCTGTAAAAGTTGAAAGCATAAATGAGCAGAAACCAGATCTTATTTACATCGTTTGTTCATTCTGCATTCGTTTTACTCTAATTTTGATTAATACTTGATTCAATGATTCATCATTTCCAGATCAAGTTAATACCTAAGAGATCCCAACGTCATCATTCAAACTCAATTGGCTTGGTCCTCACCATACCAATTGTGTGTTCTACGGAGTTAATATTCGCCTTAAGTAGCCGACTAACAAAGCCATTGTCACTTATAGTGGTGAACCAAACGCGAACCCCAGAATCATCGACTGTCTCAAACCTTCGAAGAACTCGTGTGAGGAGTACCACACTTTTCGTATTTTTCCTCAACAAACCTTTCAAGAATACCACACGTATATCAAGTCAACTTCGAGGGTAGCGACAGGTGGGCCAGACGGTTAAACTATCACCACTTGGGGTATGCATCGGGGTGGTATATAATTAAGATCCTATGGATTTCGGATGTGTGATTCCGCCTTATCTCCTGGTCCTCGTTTGGTTGTGGACTTGGGGCAGAATCACACAACTAACAATCTAACTAATCTTAACTATATACGACTTGAATACACTAAGTGATGATAAAGGAACCAGGTATAGGAACCTACCACGACTTCAGGACGCAGCTACCAGGAGTATGGATGGACTCGACACCATTAAGGTAATCACTGATAGATTAACCAAAACCGCATATCTCCTACGAGTAAAAGAGACAAACAAAATGGAGAAATTGACAAGGAATTACATAAAGGAAAATTATACGAATACACAGAGTACCAATATCCATTATCTCCGACAGAGATAGTCGATTCACATCACGGTTCTGGCAGTCAGTACACATATCTATGGGAACTAGACTGGACATGAGTACAACCTACCACCCACAGACTGACGATCAGAGTGAAAGAACAATTCAAACGTTATAGGACATGCTAAGAGCTTGTGTGATAGACTTTGGTAAAGCTTGGGATGCTCATTTACCCCTTATCAAATTCTCATACAATAATAGTTATCACACTAGCATCAAAGTTGCTCTATTCGAAGCCCTCTATGGCCTTAAGTGCAGATCGCCCATGTACTGGGTTGAGGTGGGCGATACGCAACTAGCAAGAGGGCAAGTTCCTAACAGGGCACTCACTGGCCCGGAGATCATAAGGGAAACAACAGAAAAGGTCGTCCAAATTCGAGAACGAATGAAGGCTTCGCAAGACCGAAAAAAGAGCTACGCGGATAAGAGATGTAAGCCCTTGGAATTCCAAGTTGGGGATCGAGTACTAATGAAAGTATCACCTTGTAAGGGATTAATACATTTTGGAAAATGACTGAAACTAAACCCACAGTATATCGGGCCATTCGAAATCCTCGCAAGGATTGGCCCGGTGGCATACAAGCTTCAATTACCACAGGAACTTAACAACGTTCATCCTACCTTTCATGTGTCTAATTTGCAGAAATTCTTGTCCAATGAAACCCTTCTCATTCCACTTGTCGAAATTGAGATCAATGAGAACCTCCACTTCATAGAGAAACCTATTGAAATCATGGACCGAGAGGTCAAAATGACAAAGAAAAGCCGCATTCCCATCGTAAAGGTCCGCTGGAACGCCAAGCGAGGACCCGTATTTACTTGGGAACGTGAGGACCAAATGAAACAAAAGTATCCACATCTATTTCCCAACCCTTGAAGTCCCTCTCAAAATGCAAATTTCGGGACAAAATTCCTTCTAACGGGGGGATAATGTGACAACCGTCAAATTCAAGTCAAAGTCAAAGTCAACAAGTCAAACCGGTCAAACTTAACTAGTACTTCTATGATAAGAGTTATTCTATGTATAAAAATGTGCATTTGTATGTCAAGAATACAAGTGTCTCCGTGAATCTATGTGTTTATCGATGTGAAACCCTAAGAAGGGAGTTAAACGCATCAAAACACGACTATGGACCCTTTTGGGGGCTTAAAATAATCATAAACGATGCATAACGGAGTTCATGAACCTTGCATTGCGAGATTATACACTAATAATGGCTAAAAATGAATCTCTTCCAAATCTCTCTCAAAATCTCTCTCAACTTTTTATAGTCATCCGGGTCATCCCGACTCTTAACTTGGCCAAAAATCACTCAAAACAGGAAGTTTACTTGAAAAACAACCTTATAGGACCGAAACCCTAATGGAATCGAGCCTCTTGGAAGAGAAACCCTAAGAAGCGAAACACCTCATTTAGACCAAGGCTACTTATGGCCGAACTGCTTAAGAACCGCAAGCCCCTTTCAGAACCGAACTTAGCCTCCTCGGACCGAACCTCTCTGAGAACCGAACTCAGCGGGACCGAAACCTCATTCAAATCGAAATGAACCGAGACCCACCTTCGGACCTGAGCCCACCTTTAGTTCTTTCTTCTCCCTACCCTCGGTCCTTAACTCCAAGAACCGAGCCTTCGCAGGTTCGCCTCTTCTTGTCCGGTTTTTGCCTACTTTCGCCTATTAAGCCTATTTTTGACGTTTTTGATGGGGATTTTTCACCAAATTCATATTGTTATCATTTTAAATTCCCTAAACTCATATTTTAATCACATCCTAAGGATTTATTAATTATAAATCATTATTTTACATTAAAGAAAATAGCTTAGGATATTTTATGCTACAAGTGGGTCAAGTGTGTCCACTTGCACCTATGTGTCACTTTCTCATTGGTCCAACCTTATCCACATCACACACATCAATATAAATATCCCTTCACCCTAGCCACTTTCTCCAGCAACCCTTCATATAAAGAAATACCTGGGGATTTCCTTGATCATTTTCTTCACCAACAAACACTTACACACTTCTTAACCATCAAGAGAGCCACTTTTTCTCTCAACTCCCAGCCACACTTTTGAAGTGTTCTTGAGTTATTTATTCACTTATTGGTAAGTATTTCCTTCTAACTCAAGTGATATTACATGTTTTCATAACACTCTTGAATCATCTACACACATATTAACACGAAATCATTCATAAGATCATCTAAAAACTTTGTGTGTTCATCAAGTGTTCTTGACTTGAAACTCATCATATTCAACCTTCCATCCTTCAAGAAAACACATAAGGTGAGTTCATACCCCATACATTTTCTAGTTTTCTTTAGTTTTCATGGGGGGGGGGGGAATACAAGTTAAATCATCAAAACATATACAAAACTTAAGTTGACTGCTTACAATAGAAAAGTTGTGACCTGTTCACAAACTGTTTTACCCAACTTAAACTTAATATTTTTCAAAAATGTACTATATTAAAGTAGTTCAGGTTTGTACCTTTTTAAGGACTACTCGTACATGTTTATACGATTTTTCTACAATTTATAGTGATTTTTACAAAACTTCATGTCACTACAACAACGAATTCAGACCAGTCTGTGAAAATGAATGCTTTCACACTTGTTTGAGATAACCAAAAATTATAAGAAAATTTATGAACATAGTAGACTCTTTTTCCAAACTCTCAGAGTTTACAGATTTAGTTTTCAACTTACGATGATTTTTCTATAAATATTCTAAAACAAGGATAGTAGAGAGTAAAATTGTTAAAAACAAGTTTAAGAGTTATTCATACTTTGTAACATGTCGAGCAATGTACGTAATGCAAGGGTCAAATATAGGATTTTCTGGAAACATTAGAGACTTAAGGACCACACACACACCAAAAGGAGTTTTATGCACATATAAAACTACATATATTGTTTAAAGTATGGGAATTTCCTTACAAAAATGGAGTCTTAATACATTAAAGGCTACAACCCATATTTTTTAAAACACATAATCCACCAGGTTAAACGTCATCATTGGCAAAGTGAGGACATCTTCAAACTAGTTTTCTTAATAGCAAAGCTACACATTTGTAAACTAAGTATGGTATTTAGACTTACATATTTTAGCCTTGGTTTAATTAAGGCTATAACACACTTTACGGAAAATATAGGATTTTATGGAAACATTAGAGACTTAAGAACCACACAAAAAGGGGTTTTATGCACATAAAAAACAACATATGTTATTTTAAGTATGGAGATTTACTTACGAAAATAGTGTCTTAGTAAATACGTAGTGGATCCGTTCAATCTAAAAACTTTACTAACATATACACACCAAGAAATCGCACAAAGAACATATTTTGTTCACTAGTCTTTCGAATTTTGAAACGTTCTTTAAAAACATGAGAAACACATATATATTTTGGTCTTAAGAATCAAAGGCAACATTCCATTTTTCCAAAGAACAACAGGACGTACCCATTTTACAACAAAAATGCTTATGAACTCAACAACTTTAATGCTGATACTCTTTCAATCTACTTGTATTCTCAAGATTAGTAAGTCAAGTATGCATACGAGTTTCGAGAAGATGGAGCATCATAGTACCAAGTCTTAGTTTTGTTGTTTACTTTTGGATGTTAAACCTATGTAAATCAATTACAATGTAAACTATATGTTATCAATGAAATGGTTGTTGTTGCTTTGATTACTATTGTACAATTATTGTGATATTGTGCATGACGTCCTCCGCCCCCGAACGTTTCCGTCGTTCCGGTTTGGGGGTGTGATAGATTGGTATCAGAGCATTGTTTATAGTGAACTAAGTATATCCACCTACTAAAGATATACAACTATAATACAATGGGGCCGAAGTGCTCTAACTTAAATTATACTTTTAGAATATAACAATATTTTTACGAAAGTATACATACATGCATATATATATATATACATACATATATATATATATATATATATATATATATATATATATATATATATATACACACACACACACACTAGAGCAAGTATCACAAAAGGAACAAAACAAAAGTATTTAGAGGTTGGACACTACAGTCATACCTAGACAGTTATGTAATCATATTTGGGATAAATATAGCCTGATCAACTATATTTATACCTGTTGGTATTGGAATGGGGTGACTCTCCCCATGTGGGAGTGAGACGTGGCACTTTCCTACTGGAGAAGTATGTTCATGCCGTCTAACAGCCGGGTGACGTCAGTTATAAGCATTATCAGGCTCTTTTTCATGACTTGATTGGTCTTGAGAGAATTAGAGGATCACGAGGAATATTCTTCTTCATGAGGGAAAGTGAGTTGTCATCCTGGCGCTAGCCTGTCCGGGATATGACTGAGACCCGACCAAGGCCCTAGCGAGATAACGTCCTGTCAGTGCTTTCCGTCAGATTTAACGTGGTCACATATGGTAACGTTAACAAGTCCCTTAGACTAGTAAGCTTTTGTGTTGGGGATGTAGAAGAGTCGTTCTGGTCTAGTCATAAACATGTGGTGTAAGTGTTATTGCTAGTCTGTGTGGTTGACAAGATGAAGTTGCCATTGTTCGACGGTTTCATCATGAGACGGTTCACTGCTATTTTTGTAGCATTTAAACCCTTGTTTCTCTAGGAATTTTCTCCTCACTCTCTTGCTTTCTCACTTTGCTTCTTTGCTCTAAAGAACCCTTTCAATCTTTCCTTGCATTCTTCCACGACTGTCGCTCGTCCTTTAGGAAGGGAACTTACTACTAAGGAATGGGAATCCTTCCAGTTCCGATTTGGGTTTGTCCTTGAACACGGGGTTTAAATTCCTCTCCCTAATGCATCTCTCTATAGTCCTCCTGAGGGCAAGGGCGACATTTCGATTGCTTTGTTCGAGGTGAGTCTATGCTTACCCACTACAGACTTTTTCAACCTGATCATTCGTCAATACGGGTTTTCTGTGAGGGAACTGACCCCAATTGCCATAAACAAGATTGTGGGTTTTGAGCTTCTTTTTTGTGCCCTAGTTTACCAGCCGATTGTCCTAGCGTTCAAGCACTTTTTCAATGCTTCTGCCCAGTCTGGGACTCGGACCCTTTCTCGCCGACAAGGAGTCCCTACCCTCATCCATGATAAAAAATCCAAAAAGAATTGGTAGAAGAAGTTTTTTTGGGTGAACAGTGACCTTGTGGTGCTTAGATATCCTAAGACCAAGGCGTAAGTAGACCATGCTCCAATGCTCTTTGGTGTTGACAAATAGTTGGCAGATGCCTTAGAGAAGGTTAGCATCTACGGTGAGGACTGGCTCGACTGCTTCTTGGCTGCTGGTGGAATGAGCGCCGCTTGAAGGACTCATGGGAAAATGCCCGAGTTTTTCGTCGAGAGAGAAGGTATGATTCTTATTCTTCTGATTTCCTCCTCCCCCCCCCCCCCCTTTTACTTGACAAAGTACAATAAAATCGGTAATTTTTTTAACTGCTGTTACCTTTGTTTTTTGTAAGGTGTGGAGGATATTATCTCCTTAGAGAGAGATCTACGAGGTTTATTCAACGGTAATCTTGAGTGCCGCGACATCGACCTTGTAGAGACTCTCCTTACACCTGTTTCCGGCCGGGGTATCAGAGCTATATCTGAGTCTCCTGCCGGTTTAGAAGATGGTGTTGGCACTGGCGAGGAGCCGGATCTTTAGGACGTTGTTGTTACTGGTGCTTATCAGAAGGATTATGTCCCTTCCGAGTCCCCAAGGAGTCCCCAACGTGTCAAGAGGCGATTCGCTTTGCTGGAAACCTCTTCCGGCGGTAGTGTTGAGACGGCTATTACTGAGCCCCCGTTTCGCAAGAAACGTAACTTGAGTTTCTTGCTAGGGGGTTCCAAAGGTTCCACTAGTGTCCCTGATGAAAGTTCTTCGAAACTGCTAGAGAGGGCACATAATAGGGCGACTGAACTGCCTGGTAATAAAGAGAAGAAAACTACCAATTTGACTGAACCCGATCCTGCTGCTGAGAGAGCCTAGGCGAAGGCTAGATCTATGCCTTCTCGTAGTCATGTATCAACTTCTCCTAGTAAAACGGGAGCTGTCCCTCCTCCTCCAGGGTCTCACTCGGGCATCTGTAGGCCGTCTTGGAGCTTAACCCCTAAAGACCTTGTATCCGACCACGACACTGCTCTTGAGTGGTGTCGGCATGCTTTTCCGCCCGCCACAACTGAAGCTTTGACCGTTATGGCGGATGAGCACATAGCTGACGGTCTTCGTTGTGTTGCCACCCAAGTTTCGTCTTACTTGGTATCGGCTGTTGAGCGCATTTTCAACATAGAGGCACAGATGGTGAAGATGGAAGCTGATAAGCGCAAATGGGAGGCCTAACAAGAGCTTGTGTTGTGAGAGAAGGTGAGCTTGGAAGAACATGTGGCAAGGCTGGAAGGTGAGGTGAAGCACTTAACTGATCGTGTAGGGGCCCTGACCTTGGAGAACACTGGCATGACCAAACGAACGGAGGAGTTGGAGGCAGACCTGGTTGGGGAAATCACTGTGAGGTGTGTGCTGGAGAAGGACATTTCATAGATCCTTCATGATGGGCTCTGCCGGATTGTGGACAAGGTGATCGAAAGCCCCCACTTCCTCAAGGGCTTGGTGCACGTGCAGGCTGCTTGCATGGAATCGGGTGTGGAGCAGGGGAAGGGAGATTTGAGAGAACTGGTGGTTGCTAGGAAGTTTGACCCAAAAGTGGAGGTGGCTGTGGCCACCAAGACTCGGGAGATGGAGGACGCCATTGCTACGTTCACGGAGACAGATTTTGCTGGATATCTTCATCTTGGAAATATAGATTTTGTTGGGCTCTGTGTTCTCTGCCAGAATACTCAAAGTGATGAGTCGGGTCCTTGCCCAAGTTCTCCATCTGGTGATGGTACTGCCCCTACTCACAAGTAGTGTCATTTGCTTGATTTGGTTTATTCAGCTTTTGTGAACAATGTTTTTTTTGTCTTTTCCGTCCTTAGTGGCATCTTAAAAGTTTGGGAGTCCAGCATCTTCCAATGTTCATTTTTATTTTGTGAATATGAATGTTTCCATATATATTTTTGATTGTTTCATAAATGATTTATGCTGGCCATCACATAGTATTTGTGATGGCTTGCTTAAATCCTTAGTCCGAGTCCTTTTACTTGTGAACTCTTTGAGCTTTGCTCATGCTTGTCTTTGAAAAATATGTTCTAATTTCCTGCTTAAAGACCTTAGGTGTAGCCGATGTTGTCATCTTGAGGCTCACTTGGTTGTGCTTTTCTTATCAGTGGAAGGTTATGACTCTTCTACACTTATGTTACATGTTCTTTTGTACGTTTGTTTTTGGGAACGCTTGCTATAATATGTGTGGTGAACATGTTTTTGGGGAAAGGTTATGAACCTTTTTAACCCCCTGGCTTCCTTCTTGAAGCATTTTCACTCATGTGACATTGGATGATCAATCCTTGTTGTCACATGGTAAATGTACACAACCTCTTTATTTTATTTTTCAAGCTTGAAAATAAGGAGCATCTGGATTGCTTTTTTTTTTTTCTTCTAATGCATCTATTGTTAGAGTGTCACAAAAATGGAAATAGTAAACTAATTCTTAGTAATTAATTTTACATTCCAAGACCAATAATCAATGCCTTTTCTAACATTTAATTTAACTTTGACACTCGTTTAAGAGTTGAAATGGCACAGGCTCTGCACATTTCAAGTTCTTGGTATTGCACTCCTATTTTGGGCTTCTAGTACATAAGTGCCATTCTTATGGATTTCTCTAATTTTATACGATCCCTCCCAAGTGATGCTGAGTTTTCCTAAAGGTTCGGTATGGTTGGACTCGTTTTTTCTTAACACCCATTCTCCAAATTTTGAAGTTCTTGACCCGGACTTGGCAGTTGTAATAGTTCTCGGTACGCGATTTGTACAATGCTTGATGCATCTGTGTAGCCTCGCGTTTTTCATCTAGCATGTCTAAATCCTGGCGTCACCCTACTTCATTGGTCGTTTCCTCGAAACTCTATATTCGTAGTGAGCCAACTACTATTTCCAATGGGTGGACTGCTTCCGTCCCATAGGTAAGGTTGAATTGACACACCCCAAAACCAAGAACAGGGGAAACGTTCTGGGGCAGAGGACGTCATGTATAATATCAACAACAATTTAAAGTAGTAAACAAGCAACAACATCATCCATTGCATTAATAATATAATTATTATACAAATATGCTCTGTCAAATTTTGATAAATACTAAAGCATAAATCAAAATGAAAGATAAGTCTTGAACAAGCTCCATCTTCCTTTCTCCTTGCATCGGTACCTGTCTATGATGACCTGAGGATACAAGTAATTTTGAAAGCGAGTATCAGCTTTGAAGCTGGTGAGATCATAAGTATTTAGTGTCTTAATTTGTATGTAAGTATTTGTATGTAAGAATTTGTAAGTCTATGTGTTGTAAGTATTGAAAGTGTATATGAACTGTAAGTGTTTGAAAAACCCTAGAATCCCTATGATTCCTACTAGTATATGAAGGTGTCTTCTACCAAGACCTAACTGCTCTGTATGTGTGTCTCTTGTAAGAGTATGTATTTTCCAAAGTATAACTATCATTATCCAAAAATATAGTTTCTACATTTCCGTGCGTCGTGTGAATGTTCACGAGGTGAATGTAATGGGAAAAAGAAATAGTACTATGGTGTAGTGCTATTAGAACTACTGCCGTACTAACTACCTTAAATCGTATTTATATTAAGGCATTATGTGATAAATTGTACCATACTATCGACTGGTAACAACGACATAAGAATGGTCGTAATAAGGAATGACGTTTGGCACCCGCAGACCTGCAGATCCCACTGTAGCTAGCAGCGAGGTGTAGGATAGTCAATCCAGTATAGATCTATACACAAACTCATACTATAGACTGGTTACAACGACAATGTTTAGTCGAAAATAAGGTATGACGTTTGGCACCCGTAGACCTGCAGGTCCCGCTGTAGCTAGCAGCAAGGTGTAGGATAGTCAATCCATTATAGAATCTATACGCAAACTCAAGCTCTCCCTTCAAGAGACTCTGGCTACAACTCGGGCCATGACATTTAAGTCATGCTCTGATTTAAATCACTATTATTAACGTATTCTTGTATATGTAATGTAATGTTTCTCGTTCTATTATGGTTGTATATGTTCGCCTCCTAGTATAGTTGTATATGTTCTATTTCTAGTATAGTTGTATATGTTCTCCTCCTAGTATAGTTGTATATGTTCTCTTTTTAGTATAGTTGTATATGTAATGTAATGTAATGTTCTAGAAAGTATTGACTCATGAATGAACTGACTCATTGTATGATATCGCGTTCTAGTAATGGTTCTAGTATCTTCCTAAACTACCCATATGGTAGTTTACTAGTAATCTATCTGGTATGTATGGTCATGGATGTATACCCTTGCTACCCAAGGGCATGGGATGAACTGGAAGGACCTTTTATGACTAAATATGTACACATGATATATAACTAATATTTAAACGGCCTTTAGACGAGTACTCGATATCCCACCAGAAGCGCGAAAAGGAAATAGGGTGGATAGCCTTCCTAAGTCTTTTAAACATTTCTTATATAACTATACATATAGAGGCATGCAATTTATAATAATATAAAAGCATAAATAAGTTTTGTAAAACATTTGAAACATAATTATTATTTTAAGAAAAGATCGACTTGATGTCAACCTATAAAACAATTTGAAGGCATAAGTTTGATAAAACAGTTTAAGTATAAGGAAACATTTGTTTGAAACACAGTTGTAAATAAGTTTGAAAGGTAATGTACAGAGTAAGATGTACAGTGTAATAAGTGGTTTAAAACATATAAAATGTTTATAAAAATCATTTGAAGGAAACTGTTTGGTAAAACGGCTAATGAGTAGCCAAATCTTTTGAATGCTGAATATTAATCACATGTGATTGATATAATAACTAGCGTAATTCTACTTATTAATCGCATGTGATTGATACAATAACCAACATGATTCTACTTGTATCCCCCCCCATAAAACATTTAAATGTAGTTTAAAACATTAGTTAAGGGGTATGAACTCACCTGCAGTAAGTGACTGGAATTGAACGGACTGTTATCGTACGGAAGGATCAGACAAGTGCTTGGTGTCAAGTGAAGACTTAGACATACACAATGATCCTAATTACATATGAAAACATATGTATATAAATAATAAGTGATTAAAACACTAATTATACAAGTAATAACATTTAAGCGCGAGGAAAACACTTTTGGTCAAGTGCTAGGAGGCTAATGGGTTGCAACAAACGAGTGCAATGCCCCTAATGGGAGTTTATGGTCAAATGACCATATGTTTTGGAGTTTACGGCCCAGGGGAGTAAACTCCTGGCCGTAAACTCTCCTTTGGGTTCCTAATTGAAGCTTAGAATTACTACAACTCTAGTGGGGAATTGTTTCAAGGCTATACAAGTGTTTGGGTGCCATATTAACTCCTTTGGGGAGTTTACGGCCCAGAGACCACATTCCCTTGGAGTTTACGGCCGTAAACTCCCTTGGGAGGGTGATTATGGTGTTTTCAAGTCTCTAAATTAACTAGGAACTAAACTAGGCTTTGGTACTTGGCTTTAGAAGAGTTTATGGCACATTTGGCACCATTTTATGGAGTTTACGGCCCTGGAACCTTTTGGGCCGTAAACTCCCTCACTAATGGAGTTCTAAGTGTTTTAACTAGTCCGTAACTCATTTAGGTACATGCCCAAATTTGTCTCTTGGCTTAAGGAAGGATTTAGGGTGTCATTTGACCCCCTTTTTAGGTGTTTACGGCCCAAGAGTTTGTCTTGGCCGTAAACTCCTTTTTCCTTGTGATTTCTTATGTTTGCTAGGCTATAAACACTTTAGGGTACTTGTCCTAATTTAATCTAAGCCTTAGGAAGTGTTTCAAAGCATTTTGGCACTTAAAACTTGGAGTTTACGGCCTAAGAAGCTCCTTGGCCGTAAACTCCCTTCTAGCCATGATTCCTAATAGTTTTGTGGTATAAGGCATGAATTGGAGGCTCCTAGTTCGAGTTCTAAAGCTTTGAGGGTCATTGGAACACTTTAGGACCTTAAAATGGAGTTTACTCCCCAAGAACGTTCTTGGGCGGTAAACTCCCGGATCTCACATATTTGGCATGTAATCTATGTTATTAAGCTTATAACAACTATTATAAAACAACTAGAGAAGTATACTCACGATTTGGGATAAAAACCCGAAGATCCATGAAAGAGAATCTGGCTTTTCTCTAATTGGAATTCAACTAATGAACCAATTTGGTTCAGAATTCTATTTATAGTCCTGGGATTTTTGGCAGAAAATATTTCTATTCTCGGAATGAACTCTAATGTCCTAGAGTATTGGAATTACAGTGTTGCACAAAACCCTTGTGCATCCACTCTCCTAATATCTCCTTAGGTGTAAAATCCTAAAAACTGCCAAACTTATACTCGAAATCTGAGTTTTCAGTGTAACTGCTCTACTTCTATTGGCTTGGTGTGGTTTGTTCAGAATGGAAATTTCGGGTTGTCACATCATCCCCCTGTTGAAGGGAATTTCGTCCCGAAATTAGAATTTAGGCAAGGAAGTATGCACGAATGATCGAGTCGTGAGGAGGAAACTTCCTAATTGATTTGTTCTAGCGTACCTAAGTGAAATCGGGTTCTCGGTTGGCATTCCAACGAACCTTCACTAACTGGCGACGGCGTTGCTTCGTCCGCTTGACCTCTCGGTCGAGGGTCACTACGGTTCTAATACGAAGGCGAGGATCTCGACGAGTGGACTTACAAGAGTCCTGACGAAAAGGTATGGTTTCACGATCGAGATGCGAAGAGTAGGATGTACGTTACCGAGTTAGCGGAGTAGGTCTAGTTTGTGCGAGGTGCAGGACCGATTCTGATAAGAATCTCGGAGGTCCTGTCTATCTTGGATTTAGCTTTCCACTCTTTACGAAGCGTATTAAGCCATTCCCAGAGTGAGTTATCCTAAAGAACTTGGTCACTCACTTGGAATTTCAAAGGTTCCTTTTCTGCTTAACTTCCCAGTCAAAGGCCACCCCTTGCTGGGTCAAAGTCGTACGGGTTTCTGTAGCTTGCGAGGAGTTCTGAATGAACTATGGCGGTAGGTCGGTAAGACCTAGAATTTGGCGAAAGACTGTCGGCGTCTCTGGTGTCGATAAATGCTCAGCGGTTTTGACAAATTGAAAGAGTGCTCATAATTTCTCACATTACTAACAGTGTGTCCTAGAAATATGACTCTTCAATTTCAAAACTCGTGTCTAGAGAATTTCGCTAAAGTTCCTCTGTATGAAATGTTTCCATGGGTTTCCTTCTTACTACGAGGGTAGATAAGTAAGTCACTTCATGGAGGAATGACGAACTGATCCAAGTAAGAAAGACGTAACCCTATTCATTTAGCTCATGAAAACTATGGGCGTATTAGTCCTATCCGAAGGGTATCACTACGGACTCGAAGTGTCCGCATCGAATTCGGAAGATAGTCTTCCGGACATCCTTCCCTAACACTCGAACTGGTGATATTCGGATCTCAGATCCATTCCTGGAAGTAGTTTCTTTCCTTGCGTTTGCTCAACCATTTTGTCTACGCGAGGCAGGGATAACGATTTCTAATGAAAAATCTTGACGGAGTCCTTGAAATCCGAGGCACATCCGATGCAATCCGTCGATCTCTGGGAGAATATGACCGAGGTTCTCTAGGGTGAGAAACCTAGTCTTCTAATTTTATTTCTGTGTAGTTCGCTAAGTTGTTCAGACTGTTCTTGTATCTCCGTGGGTGTTTAAACTATAGGGTGATCTGTTTACAAGAGTCGTACTGGGTTCTAAGTTTGTTCACATGACGATGTGATTACTCGTAGACTTAAGCAGTTCTCCGTCCTGAATTTCGTATTAGAATTCATACATGGTTTCACAATCACAACTTCGGGTATACGAGTGGTATATAATTAAGGTTGAAAAGGTAGTCGAATAACTGATTCTTCTTTAAGCTCACATCCCATCGGGGAAAAAGAAGTTAAAGTGGAATCATCAATTCTAAACCTGTAGAAGCTTGATTATATATCACCCTTATGTATACCTTCCTCAGTGATAGATCAATTGCATGAATCTTTGGATTAAACTTGACGTACTGCACGAGTGGTACTTCGGGGATTTCTTCGGAAAGAAAATAACTAAGTGGTACTCCTGGCATGAGTACTTCGGTGTTTTGATATGACGGCTTCGCTGGAAAAGTGATCTAGAAGAAAGAGATGTACGTAAAAAGCTGTTTTCATGAGGATCAAATTTAATCGAGTCGTATGATAATGTCGGAATTATACTGAAACTTAAAGCACTAGATTCAAACATAAGAAGATTACAGACAAAACACAACCGTGCAACCATGAACAGAGTTACAGTACTTTAGATTTACCACAAGACTATTGCTGCAAATAAGATATACTACAAAAGACAAGTATACGCAGCACGAGAATTCCTAAACAGACAAGATCTCGCAAAAGGTAAGACTCTAGTTGCACTAGTTCTGGATAGTTTATAAGTCTGTTACAACGAAACGCCTTAATTACATTAACGTGGTTTCCGGAGTAGGCTCTCATGCAGCTGTGATCCTGAGAATATTCCCATCAGCACCCGAGTTCTTTGTTATCGGGCAATCTTTCTTGAAGTGCCCAATTTCATCGCATTGGTGACATATCTGGACAGCACCCACATCAGTGGAGGAAGTGAAGTGTCGAGTAGGAGTTATGGGGACACGGTTGCTCTCGTTGATCTCCCCTTTTGGGCAATTTCTGTAATAGTGCCCTGCCTCACCACAACTATAGCAAAGTAGGCTTGCTCTAGTGGTGGAGGTAGTTCTACAGAAACGAGCAATGTGTCCCATCTTGTTGCAATTATTGCATTGCCAGGCTCGGCAAATTCCCTTGTGGTGGTGGTTGCACCGGTCGCACTTCGGGAGTGTTCCTTTATATGGTCTGCTCGGTACTGGGATGGCAGAGGATTGTGGTTGTTGCCTGGCAATTCTCTGAAACCGTTTGCGTTCCGCTTTGACTTGACGTTTTCTTTTCTTGAACTCTGAGTTGTTGTTTTGGGTGGTGGCGACTGTTACTATTTGTTGATTCCCTGGATCATTAACACGATCGAGATTGTCAACTTCTTTTTCAGCCTTGTTTGCGTTGGCAGTGCTGCAGTTTGCCAGGACTGCTGTCATGGCAGCCATCACGACAGCTGTAACGGTGGCTTGAAAAGTAGCGGCGTCCATAGGAAAAGTAGAGGTCTCATTGCTTGGCTGGTTGTTTCCGGATGACGACATGATCCTGTAATACGAAAGATAAGGGGTTTGTGAGCGATTCTGGTTGACCCTGATGTACTTAGATTGTTCTTGAAAAGAGAAAAAGTATGATCTCGAAAGTTTGACCTACATTCCTATGATGCAATCCTAGTAACAAATGAAAGTATGTTCGCGAAGGTTTGACCTACATCCCTATGATGCAGTCCTAGTAAGGAGTAAAGTAAGTTCGTAGAGTGGTCTCAAGATGTTTGTTGTTCAAGCCGAGGTATCGTGGGTTGGTGAATAACAAGATCCAACCACTGAAAGAGACTTGGAAATGTCTCCGGAGCTAAATTACTATAGTCCAATGACTTGACTAAAGCATGATTCAGATAGACTCCAATGAAAGTAAGATAAAAGTACTTGAATGAAGAATGACACAGAAGTTAGCCGGCTGTCAATATCTTGGATATTCACGATGTAAAGATTCAGGAATATGACCTTGTAAAGGTCTTACATCATATCCACAGAAGATAGTTCCTGACAACATAAGGACCTAACTAAAGTACTTACGGTACAAGATAATTTCATAGAAAATGCCACATCAGGCATAGACAGAAAAAATGATTCCTTTTTAATAAAGAAATAAAGTAAAGCATCTACTATTGGCGACGGTCATCCCTCTGGTGAACTCTCAGTTCTGCCAATTGATGTTCCATGTCAAGTAGGTGTCTTGCGCACACCATCTGGCATACTAGGAGCTCTAAGACTGCGGCTTGTGATTCAGCCAGTGCTTGCAGCAGGGTTTCATGGTTTCTCTCTGATCTCTCGTGAGCATCTTCTAGATGAATGGTGTGGAGGGTATGCATTCTAGCATAGGCGACTATTTCTGTAATCTGATGTAGGGCTGTCCTGCCTTGAATCTCATTTCGGGTCACTTTGCGGACCAAGATTTGGCAAGACTCAATCTGCTGAGCCCCCCATTGCTCAAGTCGTAAAAGCTTCGGTCGCCATCAAATGGCATAGACTGATCTTGTCCTTGGCTTCATGTTTCCAAGCATTCTACTCACTCAGGGTCGGGCCATGAAAAAGCCGGACGACGGTTAGGAATTGGAAAGGGAGCTGCTCGGGGTAGGTTCTCAACCTCTGTTTCGGAGTTAGCATCATACGAAAAGTCTTCATCGTGGTGATCATTCAAGGGAATAGGATGATCATTCTCTGGTTCTTCTCCAAACCAACCAGCTAAGACTTCATTCGGAAGATACTGGTTGCCGAGGGGATGGAGTCCAACTATGTTTTCTATGCGAGAATTTAGGGTAAGAGAATAATTATTAGACGAACTATCTAGATAATTATTTAGAAAACCTTCATTAGTTACATCGCTATTTGTGAAGTGCATACCAGCTATGTGTAATCTAAACATGATAGACCTTCGAATAAGTGACCTTAATTCCAAATTCACACAGAATAGGGGTAAGGCAAAATTATCACAGATTCTAAGTCTATAACATCCTAATTACATATAGCCTTAGTGTATCCACTTAGCAACTATCAACTTATTAATGAAGATCCCATTTTAATTCTCAAGTATATAGTAATTATAGTAACAACAAATACTTCTATAGTATTTTAATTTTAATGTTATGTTCTATTGTTCTCATTGTGGTAGGGTTGGTAAGATTTTAGCATTGTTGCAACCACACAATTAAACATAGGCACATGCTAGTCAACCCTCGGATAATATAGGCGATCAGGCTATATCTTCCCAGTTTTGACCATATGTCTCTAAGCCCACTTGTGTTGTCCAACAATCGTAATTCTTTTGTACTGTCCAAGTGACACTGATTTTAGTATGAATGCAACACGTATACTTACTTAATTAATTTATTATTTAAAGTATAGACTCTTGGTCAGAGTACTTTTAATCCCTTATGTATTTATAGTTAGTATATCTTTTATGGGTTGATATACTTAATTCACTATAAACAATGCTCTGATACCAATCTGTCACACCCCAAAACCAAGAACGGTGGAAAAGTTCTGGGGCGGAGGACGTCATGTATAATATCAACAACAATGTAAAGTAGTAAACAAGCAACAACATCATCCATTGCATTAATAATATAATTATTATACAAATATGTTCTGTCAAATTTTGATAAACACTAAAGCATAAATCAAAATGAAAGATAAGTCTTGAACAAGCTCCATCTTCCTTTCTCCTTGCATCGGTACCTGTCTATGATGACCTGAGGATACAAGTAATTTTGAAAGTGAGTATCAGCTTTGAAGCTGGTGAGATCATAAGTATTTAGTGTCTTAATTTGTATGTAAGTATTTGTATGTAAGAATTTGTAAGTCTATGTGTTGTAAGTATTGAAAGTGTATATGAACTGTAAGTGTTTGAAAAACCCTAGAATCCCTATGATTCCTACTAGTATATGAAGGTGTCTTCTACCAAGACCTAACTGCTCTGTATGTGTGTCTCTTGTAAGAGTTTGTATTTTCCAAAGTATAACTATCATTATCCAAAAATATAGTTTCTACATTTCCGTGCGTCGTGTGAATGTTCACGAGGTGAATGTAATGGGAAAAAGAAATAGTACTATGGTGTAGTGCTATTAGAACTACTGTCGTACTAACTACCTTAAATCGTATTTATATTAAGGCATTATGTGATAAATTGTACCATACTATTGACTGGTAACAACGACATAAGAATGGTCGTAATAAGGAATGACGTTTGGCACCCGCAGACTTGCAGATCCCACTGTAGCTAGCAGCGAGGTGTAGGATAGTCAATCCAGTATAGATCTATACACAAACTCATACTATAGACTGGTTACAACGACAATGTTTAGTCAAAAATAAGGTATGACGTTTGGCACCCGTAGACCTGCAGGTCCCGCTGTAGCTAGCAGCAAGGTGTAGGATAGTCAATCCATTATAGAATCTATACGCAAACTCAAGCTCTCCCTTCAAGAGACTCTGGCTACAACTCGGGCCATGACATTTAAGTCATGCTCTGATTTAAATCACTATTATTAACGTATTCTTGTATATGTAATGTAATGTTTCTCGTTCTATTATGGTTGTATATGTTCTCCTCCTAGTATAGTTGTATATGTTCTATTTCTAGTATAGTTGTATATGTTCTCCTCCTAGTATAGTTGTATATGTTCTCTTTCTAGTATAGTTGTATATGTAATGTAATGTAATGTTCTAGAAAGTATTGACTCATGAATGAACTGACTCATTGTATGATATCGCGTTCTAGTAATGGTTCTAGTATCTTCCTAAACTACCCATATGGTAGTTTACTAGTAATCTATCTGGTATGTATGGTCATGGATGTATACCCTTGCTACCCAAGGGCATGGGATGAGCTGGAAGGACCTTTTATGACTAAATATGTACACATGATATATAACTAATATTTAAACGGCCTTCGGACGAGTACCCGATATCCCACCAGACCACATCTCAAGCGCGAAAAGGAAATAGGGTGAATAGCCTTCCTAAGTCTTCTAAACATTTCTTATATAACTATACATATAGAGGCATGCAATTTATAATAATATAAAAGCATAAATAAGTTTTGTAAAACATTTGAAACATAATTATTATTTTAAGAAAAGATCGACTTGATGTCAACCTATAAAACAATTTGAAGGCATAAGTTTGATAAAACAGTTTAAGTATAAGGAAACATTTGTTTGAAACACAGTTGTAAATAAGTTTGAAAGGTAATGTACAAAGTAAGATGTACAGTGTAATAAGTGGTTTAAAACATATAAAATGTTTATAAAAATCATTTGAAGGAAACTGTTTGGTAAAACGGCTAATGAGTAGCCAAATCTTTTGAATGATGTATATTAATCACATGTGATTGATATAATAACTAGCGTAATTCTACTTATTAATCGCATGTGATTGATATAATAACCAGCATGATTCTACTTGTATCCCCCCCATAAAACCTTTAAAAGTAGTTTAAAACATTAGTTAAGGGGTATGAACTCACCTGCAGTAAGTGACTGGAATTGAACGGACTGTTATCGTACGGAAGGATCAGACAAGTGCTTGGTGTCAAGTGAAGACATAGACACACACAATGATCCTAATTACATATGAAAACATATGTATATAAATAATAAGTGATTAAAACACTAATTATACAAGTAATAACATTTAAGCGCGAGGAAAACACTTTTGGTCAAGTGCTAGGAGGCTAATGGGTTGCAACAAAGGAGTCCAATGCCCCTAATGGGAGTTTATGGTCAAATGACCATATGTTTTGGAGTTTACGGCCCAGGGGAGTAAACTCCTGGCCGTAAACTCTCCTTTGGGTCCCTAATTGAAGCTTAGAATTACTACAACTCTAGTGGGGAATTGTTTCAAGGCTATACAAGTGTTTGGGTGCCATATTAACTCCTTTGGGGAGTTTACGGCCCAGAGACCACATTCCCTTGGAGTTTACGGCCGTAAACTCCCTTGGGAGGGTGATTATGGTGTTTTCAAGTCTCCAAATTAACTAGGAACTAAACTAGGCTTTGGTACTTGGCTTTAGAAGAGTTTATGGCACATTTGGCACCATTTTATGGAGTTTACGGCCCTGGAACCTTTTGGTCCGTAAACTCCCTCACTAATGGAGTTCTAAGTGTTTTGACTAGTCCGTAACTCATTTAGGTACATGCCCAAATTTGTCTCTTGGCTTAAGGAAGGATTTAGGGTGTCATTTGACCCCTTTTTAGGTGTTTACGGCCCAAGAGTTTGTCTTGGACGTAAACTCCTTTTTCCTTGTGATTTCTTATGTTTGCTGGGCTATAAACACTTTAGGGTACTTGTCCTAATTTAATCTAAGCCTTAGGAAGTGTTTCAAAGCATTTTGGCACTTAAAACTTGGAGTTTACGGCCTAAGAAGCTCCTTGGCCGTAAACTCCCTTCTAGCCATGATTCCTAATAGTTTTGTGGTATAAGGCATGAATTGGAGGCTCCTAGTTCGAGTTCTAAAGCTTTGAGGGTCATTGGAACCCTTTAGGACCTTAAAATGGAGTTTACTCCCCAAGAACGTTCTTGGGCGGTAAACTCCCGGATCTCACATATTTGGCATGTAATCTATGTTATTAAGCTTATAACAACTATTATAAAACAACTAGAGAAGTATACTCACGATTTGGGATAAAAACCCGAAGATCCGTGAGAGAGAATTTGGCTTTTCTCTAATTGGAATTCAACTAATGAACCAATTTGGTTCAGAATTCTATTTATAGTCCTGAGATTATTGGCAGAAAATATTTCTATTCTTGGAATGAACTCTAATGTCCTAGATTATTGGAATTACAGTGTTGCACAAAACCCTAGTGCATCCACTCTCCTAATATCTCCTTAGGTGTAAAATCCTGAAAACTGCCAAACTTATACTCGAAATCTGAGTTTTCAGTGTAACTGCTCTACTTCTATTGGCTTGGTGTGGTTTGTTCAGAATGGAACTTTCGGGTTGTCACATGAATGGAGTTTCTCCCATGCTCGACCTTGCCACTACAAGAAAAATACCCTTTAATGATGCGTGAACAATGACACTCACTGATTTCCGATACGCATTTTTGTGTGTCCTTAAAAATAATGTCAGCCTTCCAAAATTTGAAGGATAGAGGACGCGCATTTTTGCGTGCCTTAAACTTAATGTCCAACAAAAAAAATACAAACACGGAGGGCACTTGTTTTAAATGTGTGTCCTCTAGAAATGTCGCTTTATATTTTTTTTATCAAACGCGCGTTTTTGAAGGGAAAAAATGAAATCCTGTGAGATTCTAAAATTTTGAAGTGCCCGCTTCTTCAATATCTCCTATGTATCCCCCTTCATTCACTAATTCCTAGGGCTTTTTCAACCATTCTACCTAGGGCTTTTTCAAGGATATTCAAAATTCTCTTCTCTTCTCGATCGATTCTCCCAGGCCTCTGCAACAATCGACGATCTCACTTCAGGCTTACTTCTTCTCCGGTGAGCATTAGGATCACCTCCCCGTGTCCATCCTCCTCGTCATAAAATCATTAAACTAGGGATTTTTTTCCTCGATCTCTTCAGGTCCGTCCTCCCAAAATAAGGAAGAAACTAGTTTGATTTCTCCCCTATAACTTGGTACGACTTCTCTTAATTCCAAATTCACTCTTCACTATTTAGGTTATCGGCTCAAAAAATTCTCCCTAAAACCTCGTTTGATTTATCCAACATTCCAACGAACCTATTTTTCAAAATGAAACCCATATGGGAGTTCGTTTTCTCCCTCATTCCCATGTCGGAGTTTAATTTCTGCCATATCCTCTAAATTTCTAACTAGCGCTTTTGAATCATTCACATGTTGAAGATTAGAAATCAGAGGTTCAAGGTAAAATTGGTGCTACAAATTGATTACTTTGTATTTTTTAAAAGGTAACACATCGATGAGCTCCTTTCTCATCCAATGAAAAAATGGTGGGCGGCCTTTCTTAACTTCACCGCATTCTTTGCTCATGCCAACGTCTCTATCAATAAGTAAAAAAATTCCCCGCGTTTCCCCAAAGCTATTTGCCACTGTGCCACATCCTGCTTGGTTTGAAGCGTCATTCCCTTTGGTGAGTCACCCTCTATCAGGAGCTCTAGCCACCGCCACAAAGAGACTTGGAGGTGGGTTTTACTATTTATCTTAGGATTCTCCTCAACCTCCTTACTTTTTAATCAGTCCGACCAGCTCGTGGTTTCGTTCTAGGGTTTTGATTCCATCTTCCTCTAGAACACCACATGATTCATCCTTATTATCTTTTCTTTTACAGGCTTTGAAAGAACGACAATTATATGTTCCCCTTCATTTGATTTGGGTCATTTCAACCAAAATTATAGAATTAGATTTCAATTTGGATTCCAGTTCATGAGGTATGGTTAGCTTTTGGTTGTAGTTCGTTTTAGAGCTTCAATTTTTCACCCGTTTTCACCTAAATTCATCTTCTAGCTTTTTGTTTCTCTGCATATATGTTGAAGTCTTATATTTATTCTCTTCTCTTCCATTTGAAGGTGAATACACAACGTCTCTTAGTATAATTGATTAGTTCGATCCCACAGACTTTTAGTCTTACTCTTTGGGATTATTTCATTTTGGAAGGTTTGTGTTACAAGTTTCTATCAGTTGAATGGGATCCAGATGAACAGTCCCTATGAGCAGAGCTACTTATCAAGTACGTAATCCTTTATTGTGTTAATCGTTGCTAGAAGTTGAGCTATTTGGAATTAATTAGTTTATATATGCTTTGTGGGTATGATAATTTTGGGGGTTTTCTATTTTTGGTGTGACTATCAACTGGAGATTATAGGAAAATATAATTTGGGTTTTTTTTAAAAAAAAATATTTTTCAGATTAAAATATAATTTATGATTTGTGGTTGCTTAAGTGTATCAGACTATAATCATGTCTGAATAAACACACAAGTGCAACTTATTCACATTCAACCGAGAGTACCACAATACGGATGGACAACACAAAAAGTTTCCCACTTGATGAATTTTGTGGTTAATGGATGTAAGGTTGCGACTCATTTTCATAGCTTCTTTACCTTTTATCTACCTGTATATTTGATTCTTATACATTCATATGCCTTTGTGTAACGCCTGTGTTTCCGGGCTTGCCACTTTTAGCAATGTAATAGTCTAGGTTAACCTTTGTAACCCGTTTTGAAATAATAAGATTGTATTATTTGAGTATTATGTGTTTTGTGCTTAATTGCTTAATTATGTGGTTTGATTAATTAAGAATAAAAATAAGCGTCAAAATTTAAGTGTAAAATAAACTTAATATCTTTGAATAATGTTGTAGTAGTTGAAACGAGGTTTCCAAATATATATAGAACGCCCAAATCTGACTTCGTATGAGGAGGTTATGATTTATCGAAGTTTCGGCTTAGCGGTATGCAGCCTGTTTTACTCGATTTGAGATCGAGGGGTTTTTAGCCGAAGCAATCTAAATGAGAATCGAAGATCTCATTGCTGGTATCGAAGCGATAAAAGTTAGGCGAGAACAGACGTCAAACGAAGAAGTTATGAATTTATAACGAAGTTTTTCTGTCGCGGCCTATTAAAAATAAATAATAAAAATAAAGTCGAAATTAGCCAACGAAGTCTAAACGAAAGTTGTAGAGCGTAGTCTCACCTTTCCGTGGATATAAAGAACGTCGAAAACAGAGTTTGTATGAAGAAGATATGAATTTCCGAAGTTTATTAAATAATTTGTATTTATTTTTAATTGGAAATTCCGGCATTATCCGAAGGGGAGTCAGCAGCCTTATCCGAGGTACCCCCGCGTACACGAGTACGTCCCGCGTACTCCGAAGAGTGTCGACACTTCGGATGACGCATGCCATGACGACTTCGGAGCCCTGTACACCCCGCGTACTCCGAGGCTCCAGCCTCCTATAAATAGGATCCGAAGGCAGCCGAGTCTTTTGTTCATTTTCTCTCTTCTCTCTCCCGTTTTGCATCGTTTTGCGTGCCAGAAATATCCCGAAGCCCCGGTATTGTTCCCGAGCCCCGAGGCAAGTCCCGAGATCCCGAAGATCCCGAGAAGTGCGGTTCCCGAGCCGAAGCTCTGCCCGCGAGAAGTTCGATTTTTGTGAAGATCTTCCAGATCTGCTGAGGATTACTACTTCTGCAAGCCGTAGTGCTGTCCGATCATCTTCTGATCAAGTGAGTGTGTAGTTTCTTTCTTCTAACACATAAATATTAAGTATTTTCTATAAAATACGTGCTATGTGTATAATATAAAGTTGTTTATATGTGTGAGTGTATACTACCTTTCATAAACACGATAATAATACAAGTATGGTTTAAGTGTATTAAGTATATTGTTGTTTATATGTGTGAATGTGTATTCACTTTCTTCTAACTCATAGATATGATTTATTCTCTATGAGATATGTGTTATGTGTGTGTGTGCCTCATCTGTTATGTGAAATATGTGTTGATTAAAGCATGCTATACAGATTTTTAAACTATGTATACAAATGTATATTTTTATCTACTAATATGTTGGGTAGAACATGGGTAGATAGTTGGTGTGTAATAAACAGATGAGAGGCCTCGTTGTTTTTTAATTTAGTCATATAGCGGAGTTTAGATGACGACCACATACTTTTCTAGATAGTCTTGTGGAAACATTAGCAGGTTCGCCACCTGTAGGTGTTAATGAACTTGGGTGTTCATTCGCTGCACTCCATCCCCCTCATGGTTGCCTTATTTGACTTATATTGCTGAGGTACCCCCGAAGCATGTGTTGTCGCCCCGATGAAATATTCTTAGACTAGGTCCCTTATGTTAGTTGTCTTAGGGACATAAAGTGAGAATAACGGGAATGGGTAATTGGGTTATTGTTGGTTGGTGAAAAATTAAATATGATATTATTGTGGGTTGAAAACCCTATATGCTCACCAGGCTCCCAAGCCTGACCCACTCAGTTTTAATTGTATTACAGGAAGTGGCGCAAGGGCATGAGATGGATGAACCATCAAGTTGTTTTGTTTACAAGTCTGCATATGTTTATATTTGTTGAATGACTTGTAATGTATTCGTTTATGCTTATTGGTATGTATCGGAACATGACACCCCGAGTTTTGATTATAATGAAAATACATTTCTTTTATGAAATGCTTTGGTAAACATTGTTTTATCATGTCTTGTTTTTGGGAACAAATTCCGCAACTCTTTCAAATCAAAAGGATTTACTCTGAAAATATTTTAAAAGCATAAATGAAAATCGGTCTTTTCTGGCCGAGATTTTGGGGATGTCTCAGTTGGTATCAGAGCATTAGTTTAAGCTAACTAGGAATTTGTAGGATTTCTAGACTTAAACTTAGAATGCTAAGTGAAGTTTTGAGATGTGTGTCTGTTGTGTTTTAGACACGAGCACTAGTTTATTTTAGGAAGGTTGCCTAAAATGCTTTATGTGCTAAATGTTATATGTTGCCATATATGATATTATTTGTTCGGATCTATATTATGTTGCCGACCGGATCTAGAAACCTTATGTGTGTAGGATTCTAAGCGTACGTCTACGATATTAGAACTAGCATGTAAACGTTTCGGAGTGGTATGGAAGATTTGAATATCTATCATGATTGAGGATCTAATTTCACCTTATTCGGTGTGTAGATCAAAATGGTGAGAACAAGAAGTGGAGTTGGAAATGCTGACGAAAACAGGAATCAACCACCAGTGATTGAACAAATACCCGTCGTAGCAGCAGCACCTGAGCCAATAACTATGGCTGGTGTGCAAATGATGATTCAGATGATGTTGGATCATCAGATGGATGAAACTAGATGGTTGCTTCAACAAAATCGTGAAGAACTATCAATTCGTGTGGAAGAGCCTGATTTAAATGAAGGGCACTCGGAAGGTGGAAACTTCAGTGGGTCTGTTGGTCCAGCCAACCCACCAATAGTTAGGCAAGATAACCATGGTGGAAGGAATGATGGAATGGGATGCAAGTACAAGGACTTTTTGACTTGCAAACCATCGACCTTTAATGGAAAGGAGGATCCAATTGGGGTTATGGATTGGATCTCCGAAATGGAGTTAGCCTTCATGACTTGTGGCTGCAGAGGCAAGTTGCAGACTATCTATGCAGTGCGTCAATTCCGAGGTGGAGCCGTTCGTTGGTGGAACACTCTAGGGAAGACTTTAAGCCCTAATGAGCCACTGCAATTGTCATGGGCAGAGTTCTTGGTGCAGTTCAAGCGCAAGTTCTGCTCGGCTCAAAATCTGTTGGAACTAGAGAAGAAGTTTCTGACATTGACGAAAGGCAACATGTCAGTTAATGAATACACCAATAACTTCACCGATAAAATGGAGTTTTCTTTGCGCATCGTTCCAGATGTGCTGACAAAGGTGGACCGGTATGTGAAGGGACTCCCATGGGAGTACGAGGTGCCAGTACGTTAGGCGCTTACCCTAGAGGCAGCTATCTGGGCTGCCAAGTCTGTTGAGAACATGATTAAGGGGAGAACCACCGTCAAGGTTGAGGTTGGTGAGAAAAGGAAGTTTGAGGGAACATCTGGTTCCGGTAAGAAAGGAAAATTTTCGAAATCTGATTCGAAAAAGTTTGGAGGAAAAGGAGGCGAAGCAAAGCGGTGTGATAAGTGTAAGAAAAAGCACTTTGGGAAATGTAGCGAGGATGTGACCTGCTACAATTGTGGAAAGGTTGGACATTTTGCCAATGAATGTCCGAACAACAAAATGATGTGTTTTGGGTGTAATGAAGAGGGGCATATCTTGAAAGACTGTCCGAAGAAGAAGGAGGCAGCAAAGCCCAACATTCCACCAAAGCCGAAGGCGAGAGCCTTCCAAATGACACTTGAGGCTGCGAAAGATGAAGCTGATGTCGCTTCAGGTACCTTTCTCGTAAGCGAATTACCTACTCAAATTTTGTTTGATTCTGGAGCCAACTACTCCTTTATTTCTTATGAGTTTGGTAGAAAGCTAGCTTTGCCTGTTGATAGACTAGATAATGCTTTATTAGTCGAAGTAGCTAGTGGCAAGTTTGTACCTGTTAGCCATCGTATGAAAAACATCTTAATTGATCTTAATGGGAATAAGTTCCATGAGGAATCATTGCTTATGGAGCTAAATGGTTTCGACATCGTGTTGGGAATGGATTGGCTTAGCGCTAATGATGCCGAAATTTTATGCAAGAAGAAGATAGTTAAAGTAAACCCGCCTGGAAAAGATTCGTTTATGGTGTATGGGGACAAACGGCGAGTGAATTCTAGAATCATTTCTCTAATGAAAGCCAGAAAGTGTTTGACCAAGGGAAGTACATCATATTTAGCATTCGTGATTGATGCTAAGAAAGAAAAGAAGGTGATGCAGAGTATTCCAGTGGTGTGTGAGTATCCGAAAGTATTTCCCGAGGATCTTCCTGGATTACCGCCTGATCGACAAGTGGAGTTCAGAATTGACTTGTTACCAGGAACCACGCCAATAGCAAAAGCACCTTATCGATTAGCACCAACGGAGATGAAGGAGCTGATGATGCAACTTCAGGAGTTATTGGACAAAGGTTTCATTAGACCTAGTTCATCGCCCTGGGGAGCTCCGGTGTTATTTGTGAAGAAGAAAGATGGAAGTATGAGAATGTGCATCGATTACAGAGAGCTGAACAAGGCAACAATAAAGAATAGATATCCGTTGCCAAGGATTGATGACCTGTTTGATCAATTGCAAGGTTTGAGCTATTTCTCGAAGATCGATCTTAGGTTAGGATATCATCAGCTAAAAGTAAGAGAGCAAGATATCGAGAAGACTGCATTTAGAACTAGATATGGACACTACGAGCTCTTGGTTATGTCGTTTGGACTAACCAATGCTCCGGCAGCATTCATGGATTTGATGAATAGGGTTTGTAATCCTTTCCTTGATAAATCCGTGATAGTGTTCATAGACGACATTCTGATTTACTCGAAAAGCCAGGAGGAGCATGGCAGACACTTGCGAGAAGTGTTAGAAGTTTTGAAGCAGGAGAAGCTGTATGCAAAGTTCTCCAAATGTGATTTTTGGATTCGTGAAGTCCAATTCTTGGGTCACGTGATCAACCAAAAAGGGATAATGGTTGATCCAGCGAAGATTGAAGCTGTGACGAAGTGGGAACAACCGAAAAGTCCCACGGAGATTCGAAGCTTTTTGGGATTAGCCGGATATTACCGAAGGTTTATCCAAGGCTTTTCTTCGATTGCTACTCCATTAACAGCTTTGACCCACAAAGGAGCTACTTATGCTTGGAATGATAAGCATAAAGAAGCATTCGAGAAGTTAAAGAAGACGCTATGCGAGGCACCGATACTTTCTCTACCCGATGCAGTTGAAGACTTCGCTGTTTATAGCGATGCGTCTGGTGTTGGATTGGGTTGTGTTTTGACCCAAAGAGAAAAGGTGATAGCATATGCGTCTCGACAGCTGAAAGAGCATGAAAAGAATTACCCGACTCATGATTTGGAGTTGGCAGCGGTAGTTTTCGCTCTGAAAATATGGAGGCATTACCTCTATGGCACGAAGTGCAAACTTTTTACTGATCATAAGAGTCTCCAATATCTCTTTAATCAGAAAGAATTGAATATGAGGCAACGACGCTGGCTAGAATTACTTAAAGACTACGACTGCGAGATACTTTACCACCCCGGTAAAGCTAATGTTGTTGCTGATGCTCTCAGTCGGAAAGTCAATCTTGAAAGGAAGAGGCCAAGAGCGTTGAGAATTGAAGTTGTCTCGACCATTGTGGAGAGTATAAAGAAAGCTCAAGAGGAAGCTTCTGAGAAAAATTACCGAAAGGAGGAACATTTGGGTAAAACGTTGGCGTTTGGTACAAACGGTCATGGACTGAAGGTATTCCAAGATCGTATTTGGGTACCTAAGTCAGGAGGAATTAGGGATCTTCTGATGGAAGAAGCTCACAAGACCATGTACTCGATTCATCTGGGTAGCACTAAAATGTATAGGGACTTGAAACCCTATTACTGGTGGCCGACGATGAAGCTTGATGTTGCAAAGTATGTGGCAGAGGGTGTGACTTGTGCGAGAGTCAAGACACAACATCAGAAACCGTACGGGAGTTTAGAACCATTGCCTGTGCCTATGGGTAAGTGGGAAGACATTGCTATGGATTTTGTCACTAAACTGCCCAGAACAAAGAATGGTCATGACATGATTTGGGTGGTCGTTGATCGATTCACTAAGAGTGCGCATTTCATAGCAGCCAAGGAGAAATGGTCTATGGAGAAGCTTGCAAATTCTTTTGTGAAGGAAATTGTGAGGCTTCACGGTGTTCCGTTAACGATTGTATCAGATCGTGATAGCCGTTTCACCTTAAGGTTTTGGAAAAGTCTACAAGAGGAAATGGGTACCAAGTTATGTTTAAGCACAACTTACCATCTGCAGACTGATGGTCAGAGTGAAAGAACAATACAAACACTTGAAGATATGCTGAGAGCATGTACCTTGGAATTCCTAGGTAATTGGGATGAACATTTACCTTTGGTAGAATTTTCCTATAATAATAGTTTTCACTTGAGCATTAAGATGGCACCTTACGAAGCTTTGTATGGACAGAAGTGTCGTACGCCGTCTTGTTGGCTTGAGGCTGGGGAAAAACAGTTTATGGGACCAGAGATGGTTCATCAAACTGCTGAAAAGTTGAAAATAATTAGGGAAAGAATGTTAGCGGCTCAGGATCGTCAAAAGAGCTATGCTGACAAGAAGCGAAGACCGATGACTTTTGAGGTTGGAGATTCGGTTTTGCTTAAAGTCTCGCCGTGGAAGGGAATTATAAGATTTGGTAAAAGGGGGAAGTTGAGTCCAAGGTTTATTGGACCGTTTAAAGTTCTTCAGAGGGTTGGAAACCAAGCTTACAAGCTCGAATTACCCGAAGAACTGAATGGAATTCACAACACTTTTCATGTGTGTTATTTGAGGAAGTTCACGGGAGAAGTTCTCGATATAATTCCAATTTCTGAATTGAGAATTGATGAGAAAAAAAGGTTGATTGAAGAACCAGTGGCAATTGTTGACCGAAAGACTAAGAAGTTGCGACGCAAAATGGTTGGGTTAGTGCTTGTCCGATGGAAACACACGAATGGGCCGAATCTCACCTGGGAGACGGAGAGTGACATGTTGAGTCGTTATCCGCATTTGTTTGTTGATGTGTGATTCTGGGGACGGAATCATTCTAAGGTGGAGAGAATTGTAACGCCTGTGTTTCCGGGCTTGCCACTTTTAGCAATGTAATAGTCTAGGTTAACCTTTGTAACCCGTTTTGAAATAATAAGATTGTATTATTTGAGTATTATGTGTTTTGTGCTTAATTGCTTAATTATGTGGTTTGATTAATTAAGAATAAAAATAAGCGTCAAAATTTAAGTGTAAAATAAACTTAATATCTTTGAATAATGTTGTAGTAGTTGAAACGAGGTTTCCAAATATATATAGAACGCCCAAATCTGACTTCGTATGAGGAAGTTATGATTTATCGAAGTTTCGGTTTAGCGGTATGCAGCCTGTTTTACTCGATTTGAGATCGAGGGGTTTTTAGCCGAAGCAATCTAAATGAGAATCGAAGATCTCATTGCTGGTATCGAAGCGATAAAAGTTAGGTGAGAACGGACGTCAAATGAAGAAGTTATGAATTTATAACGAAGTTTTTCTGTCGCAGCCTATTAAAAATAAATAATAAAAATAAAGTCGAAATTAGCCGACGAAATCTAAACGAAAATTGTAGAGCGTAGTCTCACCTTTCCGTGGATATAAAGAACGTCGAAAATGGAGTTCGTATGAAGAAGATATGAATTTCCGAAGTTTATTAAATAATTTGTATTTATTTTTAATTGGAAATTCCGGCATTATCCGAAGGGGAGTCAGCAGCTTGATCCAAGGTACGCCCCACGTACTCCGAAGAGTGTCGACACTTCGGATGACGCATGCCATGACGACTTCGGAGCCCTGTACGCCCTGCGTACTCCGTGGCTCCAGCCTCCTATAAATAGGATCCAAAGGCAGCCGAGTCTTTTGTTCATTTTCTTTCTTCTCTCTCCCGTTTTGCATCGTTTTGCGTGCCAGAAATATCCCGAAGCCCCGGTATTGTTCCCGAGCGCGAGGCAAGTCCCGAGATCCCGAAGATCCCGAGAAGTGCGGTTCCCGAGCCAAAGCTCTGCCCGCGAGAAGTTCGATTTTTGTGAAGATCTTCCAGATCTGCTGAGGATTACTACTTCTGCAAGCCGTAGTGCTGTCCGATCATCTTCTGATCAAGTGAGTGTGTAGTTTCTTTCTTCTAACACATAAATATTAAGTATTTTCTATAAAATACGTGCTATGTGTATAATATAAAGTTGTTTATATGTGTGAGTGTATACTACCTTTCATAAACACGATAATAATACAAGTATGGTTTAAGTGTATTAAGTATATTGTTGTTTATATGTGTGAGTGTGTATTCACTTTCTTCTAACTCATAGATATGATTTATTCTCTATGAGATATGTGTTATGTGTGTGTGTGCCTCATCTGTTATGTGAAATATGTGTTGATTAAAGCATGCTATAAAAGTTTTTAAACTATGTATACAAATGTATATTTTTATCTACTAATATGTTGGGTAGAACATGGGTAGATAGTTGGTGTGTAATAAACAGATGAGAGGCCTCGTTGTTTTTTGATTTAGTCATCTAGCGGAGTTTAGATGACGACCACATACTTTTCTAGATAGTCTTGTGGAAACATTAGCAGGTTCGCCACCTGTAGGTGTTAATGAACTTGAGTGTTCATTCGCTGCACTCCATCCCCCTCATGGTTGCCTTATTTGACTTATATTGCTGAGGTACCCCCGAAGCATGTGTTGTCGCCCCGATGAAATATTCTTAGACTAGGTCCCTTATGTTAGTTGTCTTAGGGACATAAAGTGAGAATAACGGGAATGGGTAATTGGGTTATTGTTGGTTGGTGAAAAATTAAATATGATATTTATTGTGGGTTGAAAACCCTATATGCTCACTTGGCTCCCAAGCCTGACCCACTCAGTTTTAATTGTATTACAGGAAGTGGCGCAAGGGCATGAGATGGATGAACCATCAAGTTGTTCTGTTTACAAGTCTGCATATGTTTATATTTGTTGAATGACTTGTAATGTATTCGTTTATGCTTATTGGTCTGTATCGGAACATGACACCCCGAGTTTTGATTATAATGAAAATACATTTCTTTTATGAAATGCTTTGGTAAACATTGTTTTATCATGTCTTGTTTTTGGGAACAAATTCCGCAACTCTTTCAAATCAAAAGGATTTACTCTGAAAATATTTTAAAAGCATAAATGAAAATCGGTCTTTTCTGGCCGAGATTTTGGGGATGTCACACTTTGCATAGTAAGAGCTCTTTAATTTGGATTTTCCTAGTTTTCTATTTTCTCAACATACATGTCACTTGTTATTTTGGGCTAAGATATACCATCAGGTATTCACAATTAAGAAACTCTGTAATCCTTTCTTTATTATCTTTAGTTACAATTTTGTAATGTTTTTTTGTTGATTTAAATAATAAATTTGGTTCATGCCTCTGAATATCAGGCAATAAGCCTTCCAGCTGATAAACTCAGACCTGCATATTTCATTGTCAATGGAGTTATATACTTCCTTCAGGTAATCCAAAAACTCACAGCCAAACTTGTGTTTTTTTATAATTTTTTTCTTTGAACTATGTTGTAATTGTATTTAAACATTAGATTTGCATGTAGATATACATGAGATTCAGCCCTGTTGGTGTGGAGATTGCTGAACTACTTCTCTCTGGTTTGACAAATTAAAAAAAACTACTTAGTTTTATTTATTTTTTAAAATTTTAAGGAGTTGGAATCAAGAACATTGAAATTTGGTGATTTGATTGGACAACAAAGGCAACTAAACAGGCGGATCATGTGGATCTCAGGTCCAAAATGCTCACCATATTTATCCCACTCCTTGTTGATGAGGTTTTTAATGTGATTATTCTTCATTTTTTTCGTTAAACTTACTACTTGTTTCTTATTTCTTTTTCACTTAATAGTTAATAGAGCTCCTCTTAATAGTTAACTATTCAGACGCTCCTTTTTACCTTTTCATCTTGTCTAACCATTTTACCCTTTCTCTATATATAGCTCTTACTATGTTCTCATGTATGACCGTTATACCCTTTCTTCATATGTTGTTGGGTTAGTTGGTGAATGGGCTGCACGTTTCTTTGAGGAGCTTGACTATATTAATGAGTGTGAAAATGGAACATTATACCCTACTATTCTTGATTTTGGTAAGAATTAATTATTTAATTATTTAATTATTTAATTATTTAATGTTTTCATTGTTGTGGTAATGGTGTAATGGAGGAGCATAACCAGGTGCCACCTGTTGTCCATACCTAGAAGCCGGCGGAGGAGGAGCGTAACCACCAGGGTGATTATACCCATCATTATTAACAGGAACAGGGGCAGTAGTACCATACTGAGGGCAAGGTTGTTGGGTGGGCCCAATTGACATAGGGTAAGGCTACTGCTGCTGCTGCTAACAAGGTGGAGGTGGTCCGTAAGGCTGACCATATGGTCCCTGCTGCTATGGCGGCATGTTGTAGGCAAGGGGCTTACCATACTGATCAAGTTGCTGCTGTTGCTGACCATATCCTTGATTTTGAGGGTAAGTTGAAGGTTGAGGCTGGGTGGCTTGTCCTTGTCCTCCATATGAAGGATATGAATGTTGATCCATGTCAGCTACCCTTTTTTCCTGAAAAATTAAAAAAATAAACATTTAAATATATCATTTAAATCTAATATCTCAAGAAAAAAAGCACAACAGACACTTGTCTTGTCTTGCCTCTTTCCTTTTTTCTGCTCGTTGATCGCTCCTAAAAGTGAATCCTGTAGAGCCCTTGTAGAGCCCTTATTGACACTGGATGTCATTGTAGTTTGTTTAATCCTATAAATATAAAGAAAATGTTAAAAAAAAGATTGGAATGGAATCCAATTCCAAATCCTATGGAATTATATCTTCCAAACCTGTTGGCAGATTTCTTCTCCAACATCAAAGACTTGGTTTCCATTGGTTTTAAAGATTTATATTCTTTCACAATGCTTCAAATGTTACAATATATATGAAATGAGTAAATGACACAACTTGTATAACTACAAGAAGACAAACTATTTAAAGTAAAATGCCAAAAAAATGATACCTTTTATTTATAGGAATACTTTTGCCTTCACAAAACTCATACTTGATTCCTAACATAAGATATTCATGATTCATCCATGTGATTTTAATAGTTTTATGTCAAAAGAAAAAAAGAGAAAGTGACAAATGTAGTAAAAGAAAATGTTAAATGTTAACACTCACTTCTGATTTTATAGTTTTTCTCACAAAATGTGCAATGGGAGTAGCAGGTTGAGGTGCCTTCTTTTCTTTTTCCTTAATGTGTAAAATTTTAATTTCCTTTGTTTTAGCCTTCACAAAATTAAAGTCATGAGCCTTCAATTTTGGCTTTTTTTGTTTCATTTATGATGTAGGCTTTATCTAAAACGAGTAGATGAAAAGTGCTTACAAACATGGATATAATTATATAAAAGTTATACACAAATATACATGAATAAAGGACATACCATTGTAACTATATTTTTGTCCTTTTTTGGAGTGTGAGTAATAAGGGATGAAGAATTGGGTTGATTGGTATTTTTATGCATATTTAATAAGTGATTGATGTGAATTGATTCAGGTTGTGGAGCTGGACTTTTGTATCCAAGTGAAGGTATTCATAGAAGATGGGATGGTGGATATAGGATAACATCAACCGCTGCAACGTGGGACCAAGCTGCTTTTGTTCTTAGTGTCCCAAGAAGAAAGCTTGCAAATAAGACACATGCATATGAGACACATGCAGATGAGACACAGGAAACATTGTGCACTTCTGCGTTTCCTAATACACATGTTAAGGTCAAGAGTCTCCTTTCCTTTCCTTTCCTTTTTTATTTTTAGAATAGTAATAATAATATCATTTCTTATGCATGACATACATACATTTCATCAGTATTTTAGTTTCTAATCATTATTTGTTTCATTCCTACTACCTTTTTAAATGCACAGTAATATATTTTTTTAATTATTATTTATGTGGGCAGAATATCGCAAGGTTGTTCCATGGACAACTAGTTTTCTTTGTGGGTATGTGTTTGAACTTTGATGCAACAAAATTTGAGGTTTTATTTCTTGTTTGCAATTTGTATGTTTTGTTGATTTTAGTGGATAAAGACCTTGTAGTTTGTTTCATGTATTTTGTGCATCAGGTAAAGTTGATGGAAGAAAGGAATATGAAGCCACTTGATTCAAATCTTGCAGCATTATCAGCAAGATGCAGTAAAGACTTGGAGTTGAATTTGCTTAAGTCCTTCTTGAGTGAGATGGGCCAATGTACAACTGCTTATCCATATAATCAGCTGCTTGGAGCATTAGTCTTAAAGAATTATGAAAGGCAAGATGCAACTTTACTTAGTTGGAATTTGATGTACTGAGTAGATTAGATGCAAATTTGGATATTGTAAGAAATAGAATTGTATGACAATAAATTTTATGCAATGGATTGTATTTTCTGTATATGATATTTTATTTCTATTATGAGACATTAAATGCAAATTTAATTTAAAAATTAATAAATATATAAATATATATTTTTTAGAACATTTAACATTATGATACGCAAAAATGTGTGTCATGTTCATTTATGACATAGCCTTTCTTGATAGGGGCTTCCTTGATATGCATTGCGTGTCATAAACGCGCGCGTCGTAAGGTTATGACACGCAAATGCATGTCGTCTTCCTTTATGACAGAGCCTTCCTTGATACGCATTGCGTGTCATAACCGTGCGTCGTAAATGTGCGTCATAAATGCGCGTCGTCTCTCTTTATGACATGGCCTTTCTTGACGCGCATTTGTGCGTCGTCTGAGTGTTTTACGACACGCAATGAGCGTCGTAAAAGGCTATTTTTCTAATAGTGTGCGATGGTAGGATATGACCACAGTATTGTCGGGAGCTCGTCTACCTAGGTAGACTTTGATTTGAGTAACCTTTTCTTTAAACCATTAACTATGATTTTGTTTGATATCTCGGTTAGTGTGCACCACAGACGTGAACCGACTGTGGATCTTCTTGTTTTCACACAAATCCTTGAAGGGTCCCCATTCAAATTGTGTGCCATTAACACTTATGAGAACTTTGGGTGTGCCAAGCGAGCCAAGATATTTTTGGTCATGAACTTTATCATTTTCTTTCCTGAGACGGTGGCCAGTGGTTCCTTCTGTATCCACTTTGTAAAATAATCCACAACAAATAACAAGAATTTCACACCCCCTGGCGCTGGTGGGAATGGTCCTAGTATGTCAATCCCCCACTGATGGAAGGGCCAGGGGCTGGTGATGATGGTCAACCGCATGGCCGATTGATTATGGAAAGGAGCGAATGCCTAACATTCTATATATTTCTTGGTTAGGGTTGCTGCCTCGTTGTATATGTCTGGGTAATATACTCCTAGGTGGGGTATTTTTCCCTTGAGTGCTCGAGCCCCTTCGTGCACTACCGTGTCTCCGGAATGACTTTCCTCCAGGAGCGTATGTCCTTTTGTCTTAAAGACGCACTTAAGCTATGGGCTTAAATACCCTCTTCGATACAGTTGGTTGTATCTAATTGCGAAATGTGACACCCTGACCTTGACTTTTCTCACTTCTGCCGAGTCGTCTGGGAGTACACCATGGCACAAGTAATTGACGTATGGTTTGGTCTATTTGTTGGATTAGGTGTCTAAGTCCATAAATATAATTTGTATGTACTTGACCCGATAGTAGCATGGTCTATTTTGGGTCTCATTCACTAAAACAATTTGATAGGATGGATATTTGAGAAAGAGGTTATTTGTGATTTATTAATATATTATATATAATATATTAATTGAGAATTCATATTATTTAATTAGTATTGATCAAGAATTAATTTGGAATTAATTTAGTGATCAAAATAGACAAATTAAATTAACAGGGACTGATTATATAAATCAGTGATACATATGGTTTGGGCTAATGATCCATGATTGATCTGTGATGGACTAAGCTTATGAGATAGTCCATGAAGTGTTAGTCCAAATAAATTGTTGGATCATAAGCCTAAGTGTAAGAATTAGGGTTTACAAATGACTCTTGGAATTCTATACTATATATGTAACCTCTAAGCCCCTAAAATTCGGCACCAAGAGTATTCCAAGAGGTATAGCCGATTTTTGGTGCTCCAAGCTCTCTCTCATTGTCATCCAATTGTTAGTGGTGTTTTGTGAAGCATTTGAGGCATCACACTTGAGGTGCTAAGCTCTTGAAAGGTCAACTTCTACACGATACAACAAGAGGTAATCATCTAACTAGTTTTTTATGATTTAAATATCAAATTTGTATGTTAGTTAGGCTTCATGCTTTGGAAAAATGTAATTGCATGTATAATTAGAGAAAACTTAGATCCAAAGCGTTACGGTTGTATGTATAGTGCTCAAAATCCATCAGTGGTATCAGAGACTAGGGTGTTTTCTGTTATATTGATGCAATTGTTTGTTTTTTAAAGCTAAAAAAATGTGTTTTCTGGCCATTGACTGATGGAATCGTCGAGTCTTATATGGGAACTCGACGAGTTGGATCATATGAGATGAACTCGTCGAGTCCATGCCATGAACTCGACAAGTAGGATCCCCTATTTGCAGTTCTTTTTTTTGTTGGCAAAATTGGATTAGGATCATTACCACAAATTGTTTTGTTTCATAAAATTCCTTTTTCTGATATGGTGATGATTATCCTCATCCAATTAAAAGACAACTTTCAAATTTTATGATAATAAGTTGATTATTTGTATTGTTTGATTTGAATTGCCTTGCTATGTGAAATGAATTAGGTCAATTTGGTAAATAATAAATTATATCATAATTTTATTAGTTGAATTTGATCTAAATGGTTCTTGAAGAGTTTCATAACTTGTCCTCAAGTTATGGAATATGAAAAGTCTCATTCATGAAACATTAACTCCTTAAGTTATGGAATTCAAGATCTTATGAAGAGTCTCAAAACTTGTCCTCAAGTTTTGAAATTTGAAAAGCCTCATTTATGACACATTAAAATTCCAAACCCTTATACTATTATAATATTAAAAGTTTAATACTTATATATATATATATATATATATATATATATATATATATATATATATATATATATATATATATATAAGACAAGTTAGTCTTACCATTAGTAGCCCTCATTCATCAAGCCGATCTATAAGGGGGGTATAAGGAAACTGCCTATAAAATGGTAGTTGAATGGGTGTCCACTCTCACCCACCGCTTCCTTGATTGGTGGAGGGTCGTTAGCCGAATGGGTAGGATAGGACACTAATTAATTCTCATTAAAAAGTATAATGATAATTATAAAGTAACTAAATGTTTTCTAAATTTCTAATCATAGTTACTCTAGGAAAAATGTGAAAATGGTGCTATTCCATGAAATTGCACTTTGCAGCTTGCCAAGTCGTTAGTGGAGCGGGTGTGGTTAACCGGCACACTAATGTGGGACTAGCAAAGGTGGCAAAAGGTAGCTTGAGGTTTTTCATAGATCAATGGAGCGTCTGTGGTTAACCGGTACATTGATTATGTGATAAATGACATCAAGAGTACCAAGCACATTTGCATGGCTATTCACTCCTTGTTTGTGATCCTCCGTATCCCAGTCAGAAACTTGAAGGGAATAATCAAGATTTAAACATGCCGTTGAAAAATTCAATGAATCTCAAAAGAATATAGGAATTTCAATTCATTTAAAACTTAATAATCTTTTTCGTTTTTCATGGTTCAAATTGGTAAATCGTCATTTACCTACCTTCAAATATTTTGCAATTGGATTATGGCATCCCTCTTCTGAATTGTGAAATATTGTGTTGGGTCATAGCCTTGATATTTCATTTGGGTGTTATTTTAAGGATTTGTATCTAATCTAAACTTTGTTTTTCTTTTCAGATGTCTTCCAACACCGCTTCTGGCTCAAACCCTTCTGGCTCTTTCTCCCTCATGAACTTGTGTGGGAGGGTCATTTTCAATGGATCGAATTTCAATGATTGGATTCGAAACATTCGGATGGTCACTTGTTACAAGGACAAGGAATATGTCCTCGATAAAGAGCTTAAGGATGTGGATGAAGCAATTGTTACTCCTGAAGAGGTAGCCGAATATGGGGATCATGAGAAAGACGCGACAAAGGTGTCGTGTGTCGTGGTTGCCACTATAACAACTGAACACCAAAAGTCCTATGAGGACTACTATACTTTTGAGATGCACCAAGACTTGATGGAAAGTTACCATCAAAGTGCTCGACAAGAAGGCATGAAATCATTTCCTCCATGAAAACAACAAAAATGGAGGATGGAGAGTCTATCATAGCCCACATGCAAAAGATGCAAAGGTTTGTGGACCGCTTGCTGAAGTTGAATGGCAACTTCGATGAAGAGTTGGCCATTGACATTATCCTTCACTCTTTACCTTCTTGTTATGATTAGTTTCGTATGATTATCATATGAACAACGAAGAGGTCACTCTAAGCAAGCTTCAAGGCCTACTGAGAACTATTGAAAGTAGTTTGAAAGGCAAATCTATTGCTCCTACTCCTACCACTACTGCCCCAGTCCTGACAATTGGACATGGTAAAGGGAAGAAAAGGAAAGCTCCTTCAAATAATCACAAGGGAAAGTCTCGTGATGGATCCTCTTCTAGTGGGTCCTCTTTGGCCTTCTAGTCTTGAGTGTATCCAATGTAATTCAGAAACTTCTGAAACTCTTCAGACGTTGGCTCTACAACTTTGAAACCCTTTGGGTTTGCTTTTACACATATCTCCTTGAGAAAGGTCGATTTGAAGATGGGAACGGTTCTATCACCGACAATTGTGGTCTCTAAAGTACCATCTTCGAGTATGATACTGGTGAAAGCGCGATGAAGGTGATGAAGCGGTAGTGGAGGTTCAGGTATTTTGTTGAGGGGAATGGAGATAGGGTGATTTGCAATAAACTCAATCATTACCCTGATTGATTCATCATAGTCCATTAGATTTAGGGAAAACAGTTGGGTAGTGTCTCTCAGAAAGGGTTCTTGATCGGAAGATGAGGATGAACCCTTGGATCCTTTGGATGATTTCTTCCTTGCAATCGATTTCTTTGGGATTGAGGTAGTTTGAGTGGGTTTCTGTGGAAATGCCATTGATGCAGGTGGATGAATGCTTGAAGAACACAAAGAACACAGAGAGAAATAAGGGTTTGGAGGTATTGGGCGCGTAAAGTGGTAAAAGGTAGGTTTGAAAGGTATTTATAGGTGAGGGAATGGGTCGGGCTGAAGAGTGTAATGATGAGGATCCAAGCATAAAATGGGTCGTATTAAATAATAAAGGGATTTACGGGTGCTGAGGTGGCCTGGGAGATGAAAGGTGAGAATGTTTGTGGCTAAAAATGGAAAACACAACCATCGAGTTGATGGCTAATCTTATGAGGGCGTGCAATCATGTCACAAGAAACGAGGAAGATAGGATATGGATCTTCCTGGAAAGTAACCGTTGAGAAAAACTTTTCACCTTATTATTCTTTCGTCTTCTAGATGATCTATTCCGGATAAAGAGTTGTATTCCAGAACATATTTGTTTTGAAAAGAGGTCCGGAATGAGAAATATTCTGGAGTGAGTTTCAGTTCTGGAGTCAAAATTTAGTGTGCTGAAAAGGTTTGTGATTCCGGAGCAGAATTTTAGTTTGATTTGAAAGGGTTGGTGAGTCTGGAGGAAAATTTATGGAATAGTGATTTTCATGAAATTCCGAAGTGAAAATTTTTAAAAGCTTCCGAAGTTGATTTTGAAATTCCGAAGTGTGGAATGTAATACATTTCCGGAGTAGAATTTCAGGATGCCATTATGAAGTGTATTCCGAGATAACGATCCGAATTCAAGATCAATGTGGGCTTAATACAACAGTCAATTAGAATGAACTGTAAAACTTAAAGAACTCAAGTGATGGTCAGAAATAAAGATAAGTAAAATGATCCTATGTATTCCGAGAGAAAGTAGTTCCGAAATGAAAATATTTTGAGATTGGAATTAGATTTGTTTCAAATATGTCTATCAAAGAGAACAAGACTCTTGAAAGAACTGAGGATCTGGTACCATCATACCCATCTTGTTCAGAAAACCATTGAATTTGGTTTCGTCTAATGCCTTGGTAAAGACATTAGTAATCTCATTGTCAGATGGAACAAAACAAAGTTCAATGTTACCATTAAGTACATGATCTTTTATGAAATGGTACCTTATATCGACGTGCTTAGTCATTGAGTGTTGAATTGGATTGTGGGAAATTGAAATAGCACTTTATAGAGTCACAATAGATAGGACTACGTTGAAAATGGTAACCATAGTCCAAGAATTGAGATTTCACCCACAGAATCTGAGATGTATAGCTGGCAGCAACAGTGTATTCTACTTTGGCTGTAGAGAGTGCAATGCAGTTGTGTTTCTTGGATGACCAACTGACCAAACGACCACCTAAGAATTGACAGCCACCTGAGGTGCTTTTCCTATCAAGTTGAAGACCACCGTAGTTTGAATCTGAATATGCTTGAAGAAGGAAGCTTTCATTTGCTGGGTACCAGAGTTCGAGACTCTTTGTGCCTTTAAGGTATCGGAAGATTTGTTTCACAACCAAGAGATGTTACATCTTTGGGTTGACTTGAAATCTGCCACATAAAAATGTTGAGAACATGATATCCGGACGAATTGCTGTGAGATAGAGTAGGGATCCAATCATTCCATGATATTTCTTAATTTTCGTCAACCGAAACACCTAAGGGGTCGGCAAAGATCTTGTGTCCGAAGCCCATTGGTACTTTGGCTGAGGAGCAGGTGTCCATTGAATATTTCTTGAGGAGTTCCGAAATGTACTTCTCTTGATGAATGAATATTCCTCTGTTATTCTGTTTGACTTGAAGGCCAAGGAAGAATCTTAACTCCTGATTCATGCTCATTTGGAATCGATTGATCATCAGTTTAGTAAAGTCAGCAACCATTGATGAATCCGTATGTAGATCCAAAAATGATGTCGTCCACGTAAATTTGTACCAGCATGAGATGCTTTCCATTTGATCTTCGGAATAGAGTGGGATCTATAATTCCTCTTTGAAAACCGGAGCGTTTGAGAAAATTAGTGAGGGTCTCATACCTTGCCCGAGGAGCCTGCTTGAGTCCGTAGACAGCCTTCCAAAGTTTGTAAACTTTAAGAAAGGCACTCTTAACATCCATTTGGTAAACTTTGAAGCCCTTATGAGCAGCATAAGCAACAAAGATTCTGATGGCTTCAAGACGTGCAACAGGAGCAAAGATCTCATCGTAGTCAAGCCCTTCGATCTGAGTAAATCCTTTTGCCTCCAACCTTGCTTTATTTCGAAAAACCACTCCAGCGTCATCTAGCTTGTTGCAAAATACCCATCTTGTAACGACAATGGGATGATTCTAAGGAGGAGGTACGAGGGTTCAAACTTCGTTTCGGTCAAATTCTGCCAGTTCTTCTTGCATGGCTATAATCCAGTCAGCATGCTCCAATGCTTCCTTGATGGATTTGGATTCAACCATGGATATAAATGCTAAAAAATGACATTCATTTTGGATATTTGTAGTAGAACGAGTATGTACACCAACATTGGGGTTACCGATTACTTGGTTTGGATGATGATCTTTTGTCCACACATTTAATCGTGGCAGTTCTAGTGCAACCTTCGATCCTATATCAATAGTGGAATTGATTTGCTCCCCCTAAATAATTTGTACGTGAGGATGATGCTCCCCCTGAACTTCTAAACCAGAGATATTGACATCATCATCAGAAGGGAACTCAAAAAAGTTTTCATTTTCATCATTGTTGAGAGGATTGGAATCATCGAAATCAGCAGTTGCATCTTGGATACCATCCACATTTGATTCAAGAGAGGGATGAGCATTCTCCACCTCAACATGAGAAGGTTGAAATGGTTTGGAATCAAATGGAGGGAGGCTTGGAATTGGATCGGAGACATTATGTGAAAAGTGAGCTTCCGAAGTAGGGATTGGAATGAGAGTTGGTCTTGATCGAGATTCTGAATCAAGAGCAGTTTTGGAAGGACCAAAGAGTGTTTCAAAATCAACTTTAAGGATTGTTTGTGGGTTCAGACATCCTGGCAGAGGAGCATCGGACTCCATAATGTGAGTTGGGCTAGAATTCCGAACAAAGTTGTCATCGAAAGTAACATCAAAGCTTTCTTCCAGAACACGAGTTCTCCGATTAAGAAATCTGTAAGCTTTCGATTTTGAGGAGTACCTAAGGAAGATGGCTTCATCAACTTTAGGATGGAACTTGATAAGCTGATAACGGTTGTTGTTGATGAAGCACTTGCATCCAAAAATATGCAAAAACGAGATTGTTGGCTTCCGACCATTCATTGCTTCATACAGTGTCATGTTGAGACGTAGATTAATGATACTTCGATTTTGAGTGAAGCAGGCAGAAGACACGGCTTCAGACCAAAGGTAAAGTGGTAGGTTTGCAAAGTTCAGCATGGACTGAAAAGATTCAACGAGAGTTCTATTTCGTCTTTCGACTACACCGTTTTTTTGTGGAGTATAGGGAGCAGAGAAGTTGTGGTTGATTCCTTTTTTCTGTGAGAAACTTTTCAATGGTGGAATTGGTGAATTCCGATCCATTATCAATTCGGATTCTCTTGACTGGGAGTTTGATAAGAATTTCTATTCCTTTAATGAAATTTATGAGCTATGAGGCTGTTTCGGATTTCAGCCTGAGGAAGAAAACGCAAGTGAACCATGTAAAATCATCAACAATCACAAGAATGTATTTCTTATTATTAATACTTTCTACCGTAGACGGTCCACGAAGATCGATACGTAGAAGCTCTAATGGTTCCGAAATGGATTTTTCAATGATAACAGGATGACCCTTCTTCGATTGCTTACCACACTCACACGCTGCACACAAATGATCATTTTCGAATTTGAGGATAGGTAAACCTCTCACCATTTCACCGGATATGAGATCATTCATGTACCAAAAGTTTATATGAGCGAGTCTTCGGTGCCATAACCAACTGACGTTAGGAACAACTTTGGTAAGAAGGCAGAGTTGCGGTTTGCCAATAAACCTGTTGATGTCAAGTGGGTACATATTCTTGTTGCGAAGCGACTTGATTAAGCACTCTGTTCGATCTTCGGTCATTACATAGCTGTACTTCTTGCAAAATTCCACACATCGATTTGAATCAGTGAGTTGAGCAACACTGATCAAGTTGTGTTTAAGATCAGCTACATAAGCCACATTTGAGATAGAAAAGTTTCCATTGGTGAGAATTCCATAACCACGAATTTGAGAGTTGGAGTTGTTGTCATATGTCACGTAACCAGCATTTGGTGAAAGCTTTAAGTCTCGCTGAAAAATTTTATGCCCCGTCATGTGCATGGAGCAAGCACTATCAATATACCATATTGTATCTTGCTCCGAAGCACAAAGTGTCTGCAAAATTAGTGAGTAATGGAATTTTTAGGCTCCGAATTAGAATTTGGGACGTAGTCATGGGCTTTGGACTTTGATGGTGACTTTGGAACAACTTTGTGCTTTTGGGTGATATTCTTTGATGTTTTTTTAAACAGACAGAAAGCCAATGTCTTTTCATCTATCAAATAGTTATATTCAATGACTTGAGGGTTCCGAACAGTCTTCTTCGGATGTGTGATTTCCGGAGTGTGGGTATCATTAGTAACCTCGGTAAATGACTTTTCATCAATGGAAGTTTTGACTTTCCATACAAGATTTTTCTTTGAAGATATTGAAAAATATGTTTTCCTTACATTTTTGGATATTCTTGATGAGACGTTGGTTTTAGAAGGATTTGGTTTAAAAATTATGCCATCAGATTTTGCAATAAAAACAGATGAAATAGTCTTAGGAGAGGTATTTTGGACTATTGTGACACTCACGTAAGATTTAGGTTGAGTTGATTTGTCTACTTGCTTGGATTCTACACAACTAGGTTATTTTGAAGGTCTTTTGAGAATCTTAGTGGGAGTAAAGGAGTTTTGACTATGAGGTAATGCATGATAATTCCGAAATGCAACAGGTTTGGAGTTTTCAATGAATCTGGAATTTAGTCTAGTTTTTACTTCCTTCTTATGTGCGTTGCGAGCTTCCACTTTGGGATCTACAATATCCTTACTATTGTGAGACAAGGATTTTGAGGTTTGACCTGCAGATGGATTGCTAAACTTGGGAGTAATGGGAATCAACTTAGTTTTTGAGACCAATAAGGAATCCGATTCGCAAGAATCAGAGGAGACACAACCTGATTTTTCAATTTTATCATCTCAGGATGGTCATACAAACTCAGAGGTGTTGGTTTCTGTTGCCAAGGAAGAATTTTTTTTCAACTACACAGTTTTTGTATGATTACTCATAGGAATATAATCTATGCATTATATGGTCTGATTTAGGTCCAGGTTAGTCACAGGTGGAAGTGGTGTGGAATCAGGACACTTGACAACAATTGGTTTAAACTCAGGAATTAAGGACTCAAAATGGTCTGTAGTCTCCAGAAGTGGTGACAATGGAGAAACAGGGGTGTCCGAATGTTTAATGTTCGGAACCTCTCCCATGAATGTAAAATTTTGCAATTCCTTCAGGGGACTAGAAATTGGTTTCGGAAACTCGCTTCCGAGACCAGGTGCTTTAGACCATGGGTGACAAAAATTATGAGTCATCCGAAGGTCTACTCCAAGCATGTCTACAGAATTATGCAAAGCATCTATCTTGGCATTAAGACGTTTATGATCATCAATCAAGACATTTCGTTCGGAATAGGTGATTTCACATTTATCTTTCAAAATGATACATTCATCACTTAACATTAAAATTTCACACTCTAAAGACTCGATTTTCAACTTTTTATCCTCGAAAAGTAACCTAAGATGATTTAACTCACACTCCTTCTCACTTGCGTTTATGGCAGACTCATAGGGCTCTATAGATGGCGTTCATATCTGTTTGAATTTGGGTAAGATAAGGTTCACAGAGAGACGAGTCAAAATTATTATTTGAGATCATAGATTTTACCTGCTGAACGATGCTTCGTCCTAGTGGATCATTGGTTTCCATGTAGCAATAGTGAGGTTCAGCAACATCATCTTCATCTTCTGATCCTGAAGACCAATACCCTTCATCACATGCAATGGTTTTCTTCCAGTTACCACGTCGTCATCATCCCCGGATGACTAATATCCTTCAACATCTCTTGAAATTTTTGTAACAAAGGCTTTTTAACTTTCATCCATCTCTTGTGCTATTCGGACGTAGTATGCTGAATCCTCGATTTTTGGTTTCTATGGAGCATCAGCCAGACAATCTTTAGCAAAATGGTTTGCATGTCCACATTTATGACACACAATTTTTGGTTTGTCTGATTTGAAACTCTGAGAGGGTTCCAAAATAGAGTTTGGTTTAGAGAGGTTTGGTTTGTATACATGAGGATTTTTGGAGGAGGGTTTAGGTTCCGGAGCTGAAAAAGGTTGAGGATTGTTCTGGTGAGGAGCATGGAATCGGTTTTGGTATGGTTTGTGGGAGGAATGGAAAGGACGTTTGTACTTCATTGAGAGTAACACAAACTCCTGCTGAAAACGGAGTTCAGAGTCCATGGCTTCGGAATCATCAACAGGATAAGTTTATGGAGATAAGGTAGGTGCGGATGTTTGAATTGATGGAACAATGGGTTTGAAGGGATCCAAAGTAGATGAGTTCGGAATGGTTGAATCAAAAGAATTGACAAGGGCAAGAGGTCCTCCGAAAAGTTCCCTTATGATTTGAGCAACGTTTGACTCATGGCCTTGAAGTTCATCAAAAAGTTGATAAAGCTTCAACTTTTTCAAGGAACCATTTCTTTGAAGACAAGATTTCACATTTCCCTATCCTTTACCAAGACTGTTTATAAATTTGAGATTGTACTCCATGGGAGTTCGGACAATCCCATGAGCAGTCATGTCGCTTACCACAATATGATAACGATTGGAGGCAGAGGCCACTGATTCACTAGGAGTGGTGGTTAACGTGTCAAAGTCGTTGACAACTAAGGTGAGGCACATGCGTTTCATGTTTTCTAAACCTTCAATCAGGTCCTGAAGAGTGTCCCAAATCTCTATGGATGATTTGCAAAGCTTTATGTGCTCAAAGAGTGAAGGAGGAACTCTAAATACTATTTCAGAGAAAGCAACTTGATCAGCATGAAGCTTCTCGATATCATCTGCAGTTAGAGGAGCTGGGCGAGTTTCATCTTCTCGCATGAGATGAGCAGTTGCATCCCTTACAACAGTTCTTATAGGAACATGTGGACCCTTTGTGACAGATCTCAAGATTTATTCACCTTTATCTTTGGCCAGTAAAAACCTTTCCATTCTAACTTTCCAGGGATCATATTCTTCCACAACTAGTAACGGGGACCGTGTAGGGCCACCCACACAATTTGTGATTTGCATTGAAATCATTTGTTGAGGATTAGAAGCAGCCATTGAAGTTAAGATATCTTCAAGCTAAAGTGGTATATAGAAGAACTTTTATCCTAAACACAGAAATGGTTGAAATACCAAGGTAATCTCAACCATCTATAATATGATCTTATGGATTCAAAGGACAACCACTCAAGCTCTCTAATACCAATTGTGAGATAAAGATCGATACGCAGGGACAAGGTTTGAAAACTAAAACCTTGAGTGAATGATTAAGATCAATGTCTGCTTACTAATAAATTCAAGTCAAGTCTAGAAAGACCAGTCAAGTCTTAGATAATGAACTCAACAAATGATCAAGTCGTTAAATGAATAATAAGAGTAAATGATCAAAGTAAAGTTAATAAATGAAGAACAAGAATAATGTTTGAAAGAACTAAGTAAAGAGCCAAAAGTTGCGTGAAAGATCCGTGGTTGAATTGTATTGAATGCTCCTTTAAATATGAGTAAAGGTTACAATGAATTAACTAGAATGTTTACATAGGACCGGACAAAAGAAATATTTCTGACATTCTAATTGTCCAAATAAGATAAAAGACTAAGTCCTATGAAACGTTACATCAATACAAGTACAAATATAATAAATACTCTAAGACAAAATAAGGTTCTTCCGGATCAATGTTCATTCTGGACGTGAGAATCACTCCAGAATGCCTTCAGTCTTCTCTTCACCTTCTTTCTTGGTTCAGACTACTCCTCCATTATTGACTCCGGAACACCTACTCCGGAATGCATGAGCTTCGGAATATGGACTTAGGATTGCTAGAGGTTCACTTTCAGGTTCCAACAGTGAGATGGAAGGATATGGTAGTGAAGTTGAGAGAAACCATGATCCCTCTTGTTGTGTGTATACATGACAAGGGCATATCTAAGTAGAAGAAAGTGGGGGCATGTGCCCCCCAATGGTTGGAATTTTATTACATCAGGAAGGGTTAAAATTTATGGTCAATTATGTTTATTAATACACATGCCCCAACCAAATTTGTGATTATGTAGTTGGACTTTGAGTGTTGGGGGCTTGATACTTGATTGTTGATGCATTGGTCTGAAAGCTAAACTTTATGACCACCTTTATGGATTAGGACTTCAGGTGAAAGCGGGATACTAACTTCATGACTCTTCTCTACCTTTTTCTCACTCTCACGACTGCCTGATTGCCTCTCATACATTTAGAAACTCTATGTAAATTTTATTTTTAACCTAAATTTTTTGCAGTAATTTTAAGTTACAGTTAAACTTGGTTATGAGATTATATTGTAAATCATTCGAACTATAATATATGATTTCGCAATTGGTGTTTATAATTTACTAATTATGTAACTATGGTTGAGTCAAGTTAAAATGGTCAACGAAAAGACAATAAATAGTGTCACATTAGGGTTACATGTAGTTGTATGAGATGGTCAAACATGTCAATCCCATTTGAATGCATTTGATTTTCATTTAAATTTACTTAACTTGAATACATGACTTTTATAGTTTTATATATATATATATATATATATATATATATATATATATATATATATACATATATATATATATATATATATATATATATATATATATATATATATATATATGTAACGCCCGTGTTTCTGGGCTTGCAATTTTTAGGAATGTAATGGTCTAGGTTAACCTTTGTAACCCATTTGAAATAATAAGAATGTATTATTTGCGAATTATGTGTTTTATACTTATTTGCTTAATTATGTAATTTGATTTAATCAAGAATAAAAAAATAAGCGTAAAAATGAGATGTTATATAAACCTAATATCGATGCAAGAAGATGTAGTAGTTGAGACGAGGTTTCCGAAAATATAAAGAATGTTGAAATCCGAGTTATAACAAAGAAGTTATGACATGTCGAAGTTTCGCGACAAAACCGGTGTGGCACAACGTGACGTAAATAGTGAATTTACGAAGGAGTGATATTTAGCCTTAGTGATCAACATGAAAGACGTAGATAATGTTGAATCGAGAGCGTGCATAAAAAGAACGCCTAAATCTGACTTCATATGAGGAAGTTATGATTTTTCGAAGTTTCAGCTTAGCAGTAGACAGCCCAAAAGTTCGAATTGAGATCGAGCGAGTTTTAGCCAAAACTTTCTAAACGAGAATCGAAGATCTCGTCGATGGTAGTGCAACGACAGAAAGAGGGACGAAAACGGACGTCAGACGAAGAAGTTATGAATTTCTAATGAAGTTTTTCTGTCCCGGCCTACTAAAAATAAATAAAAAAATTAAAGTCAAAATTAGCCGACGGAGTCTAAATGAAAGTTGTAGAGTATGGTCTGACCTTAGGAATGGCAACAGGGCGGGTTCGGGGCGGGGCGGCATATCCCATACCCGAACCCGATATTTATATTTGTCCCCGAACCCGACCCGAAACCCGACGGGTTTCTTATCGGGGTGCCCCGTCGGGGCTAAAAATATCCCCGAACCCGACCCGAAAATGGTGGCAGAAAAAATTAGGAAAACTACAATGAAACAATTGAGAAATTAAAACCTTACAAATGCTTAAAATACAAATAAGTTCTTAACATAAGTGACCCAAATAGAAATTACTAAAGTCTAATATCGTAAATAAATTCATCACAATAGTGAGAAATTGGGAATACGTGATGGGATTGAAGGTTAGAGTCTTCGGGTGGCTGAAATGGGTTAGAGGGATGAAATCTCGTTTTATATATATATATATATATATATATATATATATATATATATATATATATATATATATATATATATATATATATATATATATATAATTTTTCGTGTCGGGGCGGGTCGGGGCATGCATACCCCACTCCCTGACCCGAACCCGAACTAAAAACCCGATAATGACCCGAAACCTGACCCGAAATCCGATAAGAGTGACCCGACCCGCCCCAAAATCTTCGGGGTTCGGGTTTTCTCGTCGGGTTCGAGTTTTTTTGCCATCCCTATCTGACCTACGCGTGGATATAAAGAACGTCAAAAACGGAGCTCGTAGGCGAAAGTTACGCAATTTAGAAGTTTGATGAGTCAAATTACGCCGAGCATAATTTGAGTACACCCAGCGTACTTGGATGAGTGCAAGTTGCCTGACCAATACTCGAGTGCCACTAAGTGACACATGCAGTGACGTTGAGTACGCCCAACGTAAGGCTTGGTACGCCTAATGTACTTGGAGTTACGCTTAGCGTAATCCCAGACCCAACACCCTATAAATAGAAACCGAGATTAACCATTTTCCTTGCCATTTTTCTTTCTTTCTCTCTAGTTTTCGCCTTGGTTTGCGTGCCAATTATTTACCGAAGTCCCGATATCATTCACGAGTCCCGAAGCAAGTTCCGAAGTCCCGAAGATCCCGAGAAGCGTTATTTCCGAGTCGAAGCTCTGCCCGCAAGAAGCCTGGTTTACGTGAAGATCTTCCCGAGTTACGAAGAAACACTACTTTTGCAAGCCGTAGTGCTGCCCGATCATCTTCTGATCAAGTGAGTGTATAGTCCCTTTAAAATACACGATTTTATACAAGTAATCGTTGAATGTATTTTAGAATACGGGTTGTGTGAGGGTAATATTATTACTTTCTAACACATAGACTTATATGAATCTCCTTGAAATTTCTTGTTATGTGTTTGCATATTACTTTGTATTTGGATGGAGTATTGAAAGAGCATGCTATACAGTTTTTTTTTTTAATTATCTATAAAACATGTATATTTTTATCTACTAATATGTTGGGTAGAACATGGGTAGACAGTTGGTGTGCAATGAAATAACCTGTAGGTGTTGTGGGCTTGATGTCCACCGGTGTACTCTAATCCCCCACATGGTTGCCTTTAGGACACTTATTGTTGAGGAAACCCTTCTGCAGTAATGTCCGTCACGATGAAAATCTAGATTAGGTCCGTTGAGATAGATGTTATTTTAGGGACGTGAAGTGAGGATAACGGGAATGGGTAATCGGGTTATTGTTGATTGTTGAATTAAATATAATTATTTATTGTGGGTTGAAAACCCTATATGCTCACCAGGCCCCCAAGCTTGACCCACTCAGTTTATTTGTATTACAGGAAGTGGCACAAGGGCATAAGATGGATGAATCATCAAGTTGTTTTGTTTACAAGTCTGTATATGTATATATTTGTTGAATGACTTGTAATGTTATCTTTTATGCTTTATGGTCTGTATCGGAACATGACATCCCGATTTTTTATTATGAAATGTTTTGATAAAAATCCATTTTATCATGTTTTGTTTTTGGGAACAAATTCCGCATCTCTTTTAAAATCAAAAGGATTTACTCTGAAAATGTTTAAAAAGCATAAACGAAACCGGTCTTTTCTGGCCGAGAGAGAGAGAGAGAGATAGAGAGAGAGAGAGAGGTTCATATGTGGATAGACAATTATAATGTGGTCGTAGGAACCAATCAGAATTTAGCAAAAATTAAATCATTAATTAAATTAATAAGGATAGATTAGTAGTATTACACATATATTAAATAAATACAAAATTAAAATCCAATCATATCCCTATAAAATTGCAATCAGTTTCTTATTTACCTATTCAAACAGAACCATCGTTACCACAGCAACAACGCCATCTCTTTCAAGAAATTTATTCGTTGGCACAATCACCAATAAAGAGCACCTATGGCTGTTGAACAGGAGGTTGGGAAGCAACTCAAGTTCCGTCTGATATTTAATTGATCTTTTCCTTGTTATAGTCACACCACTATCAGAAAAACCAATTTTCTGCAATACCTACTGTTAACGTTTGTTCAATTTTCATTACACATTTTTTATTCCAAAATAAACGAGCTATATGTCACGAACTATATCAAGAATTTTTCGGAGTACTCGAGAAGCCGGTAAAGTATGCTAACTTGAGCCGGAATATCCTAGAGCATCCTAGAATTCTCTAGGACATCAAAGATTTATCTTGATCTTTATAGAACCATGTAAACATGTAAATATCTAGATAGGTTATTCTAGAATAGCCTTGAATAAAGAAATAGGTAGTAGCATCTAGAATATTCCAATGACGAGGTCTAAGGTCCATATAAATAGGGGTGTAGCCATTTGTTCCAAGATCATCGAAGTTGCCTTGTATTCTCTTGAACTCGTATAATAGAAGCTCTCTTTCATTTGTAGTAACTCTCAATCCTTGTCTCTTGCTTTCCAAGTTGTTAGTACATGGTAGAGGAAGCATAGTAAGTCTGACTTAGTAGAAGAACCACTAAGTGTCACACGGTGATCAAGTAGTCCCGTGACACGTGGTATCAGAGCCTAGAGCTCGTGCAAGCAAAAGATTGTAGCTATGGAAGGAAGAAGTAGCGAAGTAGCTAACGTACCCCCCGTTGTCAAAGATAAAGGAAGAAAGTCCAAGAAGAGGGACCGGTCGATAGATGCCTTCGCAAGCTTAGAAAACAAGCTTACAAGGGTAGAGATTAATGCGGTGAGATCATTGACTGGAAGGATACCGTCGAGCGGTTCATGGGTGACATTAATGACACAAGTGATGGAATGAAAGAGTCCATCAGTGTCATCAAAGAAGAAGTCCTTGTATTGATCAACACCTTACGAAACGAGTTTCGTGAAAGGATACGTGCCTTAGAAGCTGAAGTAAATCTATGCAAAGCCGCAATTGCTGGAGGACTTGTGATAAAGATGACGCCACAAACCGATGCACCTAAATCCTTGAATTACGGAGGTAAGTGTGACCCTAAACTTCTTGAAGAATTTAACTGGTCCATAGAATGTTATTTCAATGCAATCGGGGTAAAGGACGATAAGTCCAAGATAGACACGGCCGTCATACCTATGTGAGAACGCCGCCCTCTGGTGGAGGCGGAAGCATAGCGACATAGAAAAAGGGCTATAGACCATAGAGACTTAGGATGAGTTCAAAAGGCAACTCAAGAAGCAATTTTGTCCCTATAACGTCGAAGATGTAGCGATGAAGAAGCTTCGTGGATTAAAACACGTTTGGTCGATTACAGATTATGTGGCAGAATTATACTACTTTAATGCTCGAGTTGCCTAGTTTACAAGAAAAAGACAAGTTATTTTATTTCCAAGATGGACTACAATATTGGGCATATAACGAGCTCAAGCTAAGGAATGTCCAAGATGTTGATTAAGCTATTGTTGTAGCAGAAGACATTATGGACTTTCAAAGAGATGCTTCGGCTAGAAGAACAAGTGGGGGAGATAAACCCACACCACGCCACCACAAAGGGATGATTGGCATGTTGCCAAACCCTCAGCTTTCAAAGGAAAGGGGGTTGAAACAGGACCCCAAAAGCAGGTGAATTGTTATTAATGTGACGAAACCCATCTAATCAGGGACTGTCCAAAGAAGAAAAGGTACGCCCTTTCTCATTTGAAGAACAAACCATGCATATAACTAAGGGTTCGACAATACATATTATACTCGTAGAAAGGAACAAGATTGATTCGCAAACGCTATCAGCCAAGTAACTTAATAAGGGACTCCGAAAAGGTGAAATGACTTTCTTGGCAACACTCAAAGAGAATGACCACACGTCCCAAATAGAAGTACCCAAAAAGATAATGAATGTCTGTGAAGAATTCAAAGATGTGATGCCGCCAGAGTTGCCAAAGAAGCTACCTCCTAGGCGAGAGGTAGATCATGAGATAGAATTGGAACCACGAGCAAGACCACCAGCCATGGGGCCTTATCGAATGGCTCCCCTTGATTTTGAAGAACTTAGCAAACAATTGAAAGAGCTACCAAACTCCGGATTCATAAGGCCTTCAAAGGCTCCGTTCAGAGCACTGGTGTTGTTCCAGAAGAAGCATGATGGTAGCTTGAGAATGTGCATCAACTACCAAGCATTAAACAAAGTAACAGTGAAAAACAAATACCCCATTCCTATTATAGCAGATCTTTTCGACCGACCAGTAAAAGCACGATGGTTCTCGAAGCTAGACCTGAGATCCGGATATTGGCAAGTACATATTGCAGCCGACGATGAACCAAAGACGACATGCATAACCAGGTACGGATCGTTCGAGGTCTTAGTCATGCCCTTTGGATTAACCAACGCACCTGCCACATTTTTCACCTTAATGAATAAGATCTTCCATCCTTTCTAGGACAAATCTAAGTAGGTTGGACATCTAGCCAAGTATGTGAAGCAATGTGGATGCATATGTAAAGACTTGTCTTATATGCCAACAAGATCTTGGATTAACCAACGCACCTTCCACATCTTTCACCTTAATGAATAAGATCTTCCTTCCCTTCTAGGACAAATCTAAGTAGGTTGGACATCTAGCCAAGTATGTGAAGCAATGTGGATGCATATGTAAAGACTTGTCTTATATGCCAACAAGATCTTATATGCATATGTAAAGACTTGGATTAACCAACGCACCTACCACATCTTTCACCTTAATGAATAAGATCTTCCATCCCTTCTAGGACAAATCTAAGTAGGTTGGACATCTAGCCAAGTATGTGAAGCAATGTGGATGCATATGTAAAGACTTGTCTTATATGCCAACAAGACAAGGTAGAACAAGCAAAGCCGGCAGGTCTATTACAACCACTACCGATGGTCGAACGACCATTGGAGAGCATATCGATGGACTTCATCTCAGTACTACATATATATGAAGGATGCGGCTCCATAATGGTAGTTGTAGAACAGTTTTCAAAATATGGAACATTTATGTCATCCCCATGAGATTGCACGGCCGAAGAAGTCGGACGACTATTCTTCAAGAATGTCTTGAAGTATTGGGGACTCCCACGGAACATTAGAAGTGACAGAGATCCTTGCTTTACAGGAAAGTTTTGGAGAGATTTATTTAAACTTATGGGATCAGATCTCCACTTATTGACTAGTTTTCACCCTCAAACTAATGGCCAGACTGACAGGGTTAATCACTTGCTCAAGATTTACCTAAGGCACTTTGTGAGTGCGAACTAGAGAGATTGGGCCAAGTTGATATATGTGGCCCAATTTTCTTATAACTTACAGCTGAGCGAGGCTACAAGAAGTAGTCCCTTTGAACTCTCTATAGATCAACAACCGTTGACACCAAACGAACTAACTAAAAGCTACAAAGGATGAAGCCCTCCCGCATACAAGTTCGCAAAAGGGTGGAATGAAGAAACCGACATAGAAAAGTCTTACTTGAACAAGGCAGCTAAAGGAATGAAGAAATGGGCGAATACAAAAAGGAAGTCAAGAGAGTTCATTGTGGGGACGAAGTAATGGTAAAGCTTCCCCAAAGAATTTTCAAGTCTACCCGACAAGTACATAAAGGCTTGACTCGAAGATATGAGGGGCCTTACAAGATTGTTAAAAAGGAAGGGACACTGTCATACAAACTCGAGTTACCATCCAATTTGAAGCTCGAACCCGTATTCCACGTAAGTCTCCTCAAACAATACAATCGATACAAGGAGGACCCATCTAGAAGTGAATCATATCGTGCCCTTGTCCCTAATGTTGTTTCATATGATAAGGAGGTAGAGGAAATCTTAGCCAACAGAGTGGTTCAAAAAAGAGAAACGCCCAACTGGATAGAGTATTACATGCGATGGAAATGATTCCCCAAGAGCGAATCGAGCTGGGAACGAGAACAAGATTTATGGAAGTTCCATGACAAGATCAACACTTACTGAACTAAAGCTTGATGAGGACGTCAAAGACTTTGGTAGGGGAGGGTGTCACGAACTGTATCTAGAATTTTCCTGAGTACTCGAGAAGCTGGTGGAGTATGCTAGTTTGAGTCGGAATATCCTAAAGCATCCTAGAATTTTATAGGACATCGACGATTTATCTTGATCTTTATAGAACCATGTAAACATGTAAATATCTAGAAAGATTATTCTAGAATAGTCTTGTATAAAGAAATAGGTAGTAGCATCTAGAATATTCCGATGAGGAGGTGTAATGACCCAATAAATATGGGTGTAGCCATTTGATCCAAGATCATCGAAGTTGTCTTGTATTCTCTTGAACTCGTATAATAGAAGCTTTCTTTCATTGTAGTACTTCTCAATCCTTGTCTCTTGCTTTCCAAGTCGTTAGTACATCGTAGAGGAAGCATAGTAAGCCTGACTTAGTAGAAGAAACACTAAATGGCACACGGTGATCGAGTAGTCCCGTGACATATAGCCCAAAATCTTTTTGGATATGTTATACAAACAGACATCTTGTTGCAATATATGGGAAATTTCTTGTTTTTTTTTAATTAGATTTTTTATTTGTGGTGGACCATAGCATTGTTTGAAATTGAAAGAATCGATGCATATAAGTTTTTTTGAAGTAACCGATTTGTGTGAGTTCTCTTAATTAATTTTTTTGTATCTTTTTTTCTTTCTTCACACGGATGTTATTGTGACTTGGGTGAAGAAGAGGATTTGTCCTAGTCTACACAATTTGACCACAAACGAGGAAGTTGAAAGCATACTGATCGACGAGTCCCAATAGTTATGGCGTTTGTAGAAAATTTGTTAGTACATCATCTTTTACAATTGAGGTTTTTTACTTGAAATTTTAATTATTAGCAAGTTTAAAATATTGATCCCTCACTCTCGAAGTAAATGTAACATTAAAGGGTTTAATTTTTTTTCAAATATTTACAAATATACCGTTATATATATATATATATATATATATATATATATATATATATATATATATATATATATATATATATATATATATATATATATATATATATATATATTTTGCTTTTATGTAGGGTCAAGATAGTGAATGACTTGCTACAACTTCAAAACAAAAAGAAAGAAAACATTGAAAAATATAGTATATTCTAACAAAATGTATTCTGTTAGAATGTATAAAGAGCTTATTAGTAATAATAATAAATATCGTCTTTGTTAGATTTTGATTTTTTTTCCTTTGTTAACCATTCTTAGTTTTAATCTTTAAGAAAAAAAATATAATTATTAACCATTATTTGTTATATGTCTTTTATGAATGTAATTATTGTTTATACCCATATTATATAAGAATTAACGTAATTAGTGATTCTTAAAGAATAAAATCTGTTTCATATAAAATGTGTATTCTATAAAAATTGTTAGTTTTTGATAATAGATGTTGTAGAATTCTTTAAACATGTTAATTCTTAAAAATATCTTAAATGAAACTACTATTTTATAAGAATAAAATCGAAAATATATTTACTAGTTTATGGCTAATATTTTGTCATTCTCACATAATAAAATCTATTATAGATAAATACTATGTTATAATTGAAAATGAATTAGTTTAACAAATCAGAATTTAAAATTACAGAATAGTTTATCCCTTAAATTTCCAATTTTTCTTATATAAACACAATTTAAATGACTAAAATATCCTTACAATGAAATTTATGTGATTATATGGTACATGTTATTCGATTGTAATATTATAGGCACTCAAATCATAGTCTTTTCATTCTATTCATTCATTGCTCCATAATCATCTTTATAACCACACACTATCTATTGTCATTCACATTATAATATAACCCTATATATATATATATATATATATATATATATATATATATATATATATATATATATATATATATATGCCTAGGAAGTTAATTTAAATTATTTTATCAAAATTAAACGATTGAAGGTAAAAGTTATGTTTTTTATTAGTTTATAAACCTATATTTTGGATAAAATTAACGTATTTAATCATTTAACTGTTTAAGAACTATGTAAAATGTACATGTTAATATTTGATTATATGTTATTTACAAAAGTAAATCATTTTGACGCGATCCAAATATTTTGACAATTTTCACCGATCCATGATACTATCATTTGTTAGTGCTCGTAATAGAGAATTTTTTTGATCCAGCCTTGATACAGGAAGATCTAAAAGCAATATAAAGCAATATAAACGAGTTAAACATAAATGATATATATTTAGTATATAGAAAATAGTATAGATGTATATCTCATATAAAATCTACTTTTATAGATTAAAAGAATAATAAATTTTATTAACTTGAAAATCATTCTCACCATAAAACTTCTAGCAATTTAAGGTGGTGTTCTTCAAAGCATTCTAGGTGGTGGTTATGATCATGGCACGTTCCCGTTACTTTTCATGAAGAAAAAAGTGTAATTAAATATTTTAAAACTTTTATAAAAACAAGCAAATATATACAAATTAGAAATAGGAGTAAACAGTATTATCTTTCTCACCGACTAGCGGGCCACGCGGCCACTGTATACTAAAAATCCCATTTCGGTCAATTTCTTGAACTGTTCTTTAAGAATAAGACAAATTAGTTAAGTATATTTTATTTTATTTTATTTTATTTTAAAAGAGTATTTGTTAAAACAGTTGTATATAGTTTATGTTATAATACAAAGAAAAAGATAAATAAAATTAAAACCTATTAATTTCTACTAAGATTAAAAAGCATTGAATATGGACTATATATATATATATATATATATATATATATATATATATATATATATATATATATATATATATATATATATATATATATATATATATACTAGATTACAACCACGGATGAAAGAATTATAAAACTTTATTAAACTATTAAGATATATAAGTTTTTTTTTTTACTTTTATATTGAAATTTAAGTTGATCAAACTCTTTTTTATCTTGAAATCAACACCAGTTACAAATATAAACGATCATATACCAAAGCATTATAAACAAATTAAAAACCTGTAATAAAGAACTTTTATTTCTATCACCTAAAAAAACAAACATACAAACCGTTAAAGATAGCCCAATCAAGCCAAGTGTACCAAACACAATATAAGGGATTATATTACAAAGTAATCTATGTGAGCACAATATCATTCGGTCAATGAAATTGTACACTTCAAATTCAAGTTTTATCCCCAAATACGCCTTTAAACATATAAAAATACAACATATAATTAATTTCACCTAAATAAAAAAACACTTAAATTATCATATTTAAAAATTAGTATGTTCAAAGGAGAGACCAAGTTGACCATTGAGTGAGAGCCAAGTATGTTTTTACCTACATTTGTTAGTGAACATTTAAGGCTTGCGAAACCATTATCCCCTGGCAGCCTAGGTGTGCCAAGCACAGCGAGTAGAAACATAAGAAAACAATAACCAAACTATAAAACTACTTACCAATAATCAATCAATCAGCCATTGATTACAAATCCAGATGTTTGTCTTCCCGTCTGTCATTTCTTCCTTCATAACACCAGCTAAACCTACAACAAAACATGGAAAAATAGAATTTACCAATAGACCCCCAGCTAGATATAACCACCAATTCTCTGCATTTAACATTACCTTTCATACCTATTCTAAAACTTCTGCAAACTACAATAATTGGCTCATCAGAGGAGTATAGCCATCTCCAGGTTCTAATATGGAAGCCTAATTCAGTGTAAGAATGAACATTATTGTTTGAAATTCCAAATTAATATAAACAATTAACACCAAACATATAATGCAAATCTTATTTCACAAACAAAATCCCTTTTAAAAAAGAACCTGATCGGCAATGGACATCTCTGCAATGTGAAAATGCTCTTCAACAATGGTAGCAGATAGCATTTTTGCTTTTATAAAATAAAACTTTCTTGATTGAAGTAGCGTGCATTTTTTATTCGTAATCATCACTTTCTTGCTTCCATAAAATTCAACTCCATGAACACCCTTCAAGTACAGTGTGATTCCATATAATATTGAAGTTCAGATGTCAAACTTTGATTTACCAAGTCGTATTCTAGATCCCCTGGAGGGTATCGTCTTTTTATAGGGCAAGGTAGGCATACTAAATAGTAAAATGGGACATATTAGGAGAGGAGTCAGGACACAATAAATATTTCAGAAAGCTTAAACTCATTCAAAAAACTATGAAAAACATCAAATTTCATTATAAACCCAAATAGATTCATTAAAACCTGAATAAAAAATTGATACTTTACTATCATAATAATCCTTGGATGAAACTCTAGTAGAAGAAATCTAAATAGTAGCAACAAAGAATCGAGATTATGAAAGCATCAAGGATAGATTAAAGCCTCATATCGTTTATGGGATGTGTGGCTATCAAAATAAATGGAATCAAGTTTGATGATGATATAAAAATATCGTTACAAAACTAAAAATTAAAAAAAATAATGTCCAAACCTTGAATCAAATGTAGTTTCATGACGAGTAAATTGAAGGAAAACCTAGGAGGACTGAAAGACAAAACAGAACCACACTGATGCCAGATAGAGGGCTGGAGAAGTGAAAGGAGTTCAGATGATAAGCGTACCTAAAAAAATTAGGGTTAAAAATAGTGGAATTATCTTAAACAAATTGGAATAAATAGGGAGTTGACGAATAAACATTGGAATGGATTACCTTCATAATGCTAATTTAGTGAAGATTTTCGGTAGACGTGACGTCAACCACCCCAGAACGTTTCCGCCGTTGCGGTTTTGGGGTGTGACAGATTGGTATCAGAGCATTGTTTATAGTGAGCTAAGTATATCAATTCATAAAAGATATACAACTTATAAACACAATGGGATAAAACACTCTGACCAAGAATTATACTTTAAAATATAACCATATTTTACCAAAGTATAATAACATCCAGAAGCTAAACACTCGAACAAAAGTATCACAAGAAGAACAACAATACAAGTCTTCGGATGTTGAGCACTACAGTCAAACCTGGGCAGTTATGCAATCGTAAGCTGGGATAAATGTAACCTGATCAACTACATTTATCCGAGATGCGATGAACGTGTGTTCGGGGGTGATAGTGGTGTGCAACAGGTCTGAAACTTACCAACTAGGACTGCTAGAGCCAAACATAAAGTTAAAATACGATAGGAGTATTTTAGAACGCTAAAAGATCTACACAAACCCCAGAATCATAACCAGAAGATAAGACTCAAACAAGAATTGAAATACCATCTGGGTATTTTGGAATCCATAAGCAACCGTGCGTGAATAACTAAAAAGATCCCTATTGATATACCTACAACTACAGAGGGTGTGCTCCCAAGGTTATATATAATAAGGATCCCATAGGCTAAGAATGTGTGGTTCCGCTCTATCTCCTTTTCCTCGTTGGGATGTGGTTCTAGAGTAGTATCACATATTCGAAGGCCTATCGGATCTAAGCTATATATGATTTGTATACCCTGTGTAATCGTAGCAGGACTCGATATGGATCATACAGTGAAATGTTAATAATCTCTTAGGATTCTTTAGACATTTCCATTCTCGCGCGAACCCTGTAGAAAACCCTACCCACTTCAGTGCTTGACAGAAGAGTTGAATTCGACCCCGAGGAGGTTCATTGAGAAGATTTCCTGTTCGGAAATAAATGAACTGGGTCGAGACTATTGAATTCACCAGGTGTCTATATTCTTTTAGGGAGATTCGGTGAGGAATTCGCCTAAACTTTGGAGATTCCCAGTCATCCATCATGAAGTAATGACACCCACAGTTGGAATCTGAAGGAAGGCGGAGTAGAAATTCAATATGTCCATACAAGAAGAGAACCCTAGGAAACTACCCGAAGGAAGCCAACGCCGATCCCATTCAAAGATACGAGGCAGACCGAGGGAGCCAGTACATGGAACCCGAGAATTTTCTTTTCCTCGTATTCGTCATGATAATTCACCCTTAAAATAATACAATTTAGTGAGTTAGTGGTTACACTACTCACGCTATGTGTTAGGTAAATCGTCGTTTCCCGTTGCCAGATACACGATTAGGGCGGATCCCCGCATCTCTATTGAGAGAAATTTAGCCATCTGCCCTTGTGAGCCTCTCTTTCCACAGTCTCGTTCCGAACTGTTCTCAAATCTCTCCAGACCGGAGAGTGAAACCTGTTCCATTATAAAGGTAACTCAGTAGGAACGACTTGCAGTTTATGACCTTTTTCCGATACTTATACACCTACCTTGATTACCAGGACTACATCATAGGGATGTAGGTCGACACTTAGACGACCAGTACCCTAGGCACGGGAAAAATTTATGCCTAATACGTTCAGGACAGAAATGTATAGGGTTAACCATCGTCTCTCATTACCTTGTATTCCTTTCCGTGTAGGAAAATCATGCCACCGAAGAAGCGTAACCAATCCACAAGCAAGAAACCTACTCTCTTATTCGATGAAGCTAAGTTCCAAGCTGCAGTCTCAGTAGCTGTAGCAGCTGTCATGGCTCACCTGAATGCTAACACCGCCAATGTTAGCAAGGGCCTTGTCGGGATTTCCAATCCTGGCGATGCACAGCAGCAGCCAACACTTCCACACTCAGCCACCCAAGAACCTCCACTGAACCCACTAAAGAGGAAACTCAAGATAGAGGAGGGAAGTACCTCGGCTCAATGACCTTCCGAAGGGCAACGAGCTGAGGCAGTCTATACCCCTGTCAATCCTTCCCTCCCAACCTCAAGAAGACCATAACTAGGAGACCTTCCCCACTGCAGCAAGTGCAGCTACCATCATCATGGTGTCTGCCGAGAGCTCTATTGTGCTAGGTGCCACATGTTGGGGCATACTGCTCGCGTCTGCAGAACCCTGGTTGAGTTCATTACATCAACCACCAATGTGGCGACCCGTACAGTTTACCACCTATGTGGTAAAATGGGACACTTCAAGAAGGACTGCCCAACCGAAGGGAAAGACAAAGACACAGAAGGAGCCTGAAACTACTGCTTAGGGAGAAGCGGCAAGGAACTCGTTAGATTTTGGTACGTCTCTCGATCTCGGATAGCTAAACTAAGAGAAATAAAAGACTAATTCAAATGTAAATTCTTCCCAGTAAGGCGAAAGTCGCAGCATTGTTATAAAATTTAAAATTCATTAGGTAAAACTATAATGGCTAAACATATACGTTATGGCCATGTATATTTAAGATGGACAGACTTAGAGTGAGTGAATGCCGCCTCATTTCCTGTTCCTCGTTTGGTTGTGGATTTAGGGCGGGGTCGCTCAGTCAACAGTCCTCCCCACTTTAAATATACATGACTAGTATATGTGAGACGATTATAGAAATGCCTCGTGAGAATCCATTCATGAAAAGATACTTTACTCAGAAACACTTAGGACTCTCTATAGTTCCGCGTCGACTCTATCGGTCCAGGTATCCGCGGTAGTGATACATAGCACGAAACCGAGACGCCTAGAACTTGTATTCCTGTTCGGCACATGACTTTATCGATCTTCACTTTATATCATGTCGAAGTGTGCCAACTTCGACGACTCTATTGATCATGGTTTGACTTCGTGCAACCATGTGTTCATTCTTGGTGCTGTGTATAAAGAACTTTCTTCATAGCCATGTCGGCGAATAAAGGTTCTTCCGAACCTAAACCTAACACAAATAATCAAACTTAATGCGATCCGCCAATCGTCTTTCTTATCTCAAGCCTTCCGAAGTACCCAAGGGAGGGTACCGCACACTGTTGACCGACCCCTTGTAGTCAGATAAACACCGAAGGGAAAAGCACTGCAGATACTCTAAGAAGACGATCACCATCCGAAGCATACTCCGTAGAATCCCCCGGGAGACCGTATACCCACTAGATTTGACTTAGACCGAGAAAACTCGGAACCTTCGGAAGAGTAGTTGCAGTAGATGCTCGCATTACTCAGGCACCTCGTCCACCCAGTTATAGACGAGTGGTGCTTATCATCCTCCACCCTCTTGCAAGGAGGAAAATCGTCGTTGCCCGGTAGACGATGAATTACACTTTCCGAAGTGAACACTAGGATACCAAGAACCACAGGATAACCTTTGCGGCCAAGAATCCTCGATCAAGAGCAAAAGTAGTTGCGTTAAGCCTCATGACCCAGATCCCGAAGAGGATATAGACTTGACACCGGCATTGGTGTTAGTCGAAGGGTTATGCAGGAACATGCGCTTTCCGCACTAGATCAAACCACAGTCTTAGAGATTCATTGGACTATTAGGTGTTCCACGAATACTATCTCACGCAGAGATAGGAGAACCACCTCCCGAGATAGTCCAACACTCGTCTGGTGAAACCTTATATTCCCGACCTCCAGGGTTTCCGCATCTCAAGCTTCGTTAGTGCAGATTCCTTTTGCACAAGCTTGAGATAGACACTCTACAGCAAACCGATAACCATAGTCACGCAACCCACTCGACGATCTAGAAAGTCCCTATCAGCCAGTTGACAGAAAACACGAAACCAAAGACCCCTCGAGATTTCTAAGAACCAACCTGAAGGACTACACTACCAGTACGAGAGAGAACGTTAGGAACTTCGGAATGGCGATCACGCCAGTGGTGATCTTTCCATAGAAGTACACTATGTTCTAAGTACTGAAAAGCTCTACCCTTCCGAGAGCGTAGGACCATCCGAAAATCCTCATGGAGACATGGTCCAACCCTTTTCAGGCCGCTACTACCTTCGGATATGCCACAAGATTCACACCCGATCGATCCACTTCTTAGACTTGATACGTGATTTCCCGACAACATTTTTCGTACCTCACCCATCTTGATAGAAACCATTGAGGACCCTGACTTCATAGATACACCAGTCGGAACCCGCCAGCTACACAAGACGGAATTCGCATCCCGTACGTGAAGGTCTATTGGAATGGCAAACAAAGATTAGAGTTCACTTGGGAATGCGAAGACAACCGTATTGGAAGTACTCCCTTACCTCTTCTTGGCCATTCATACCTACTCCCTTGCCTAGACCTGAATTTCGGGACAAAATTCTCTCTAACGGGGGGATGATGTGACAACCCAAGTTTCCCCGTTACCGTTAACGGAATAGTCCACTGTATAAAAGTTCCGTTAATTAGAGGGCGTCAATTTAATAAACATTCCATTTGGTTACCTTTAACATGCCGTTAAGTCGTGACAAAAGGAAATAATAACACGGGACACACATTTCCATTTATTTGGAAAATGTTAAGTTCTATTATTACGACCACTAAATCGGGTGCGACCAAAAGCCCCGTTTAACGGCAGTATTGGGTAGAATTCCACTGAGCCCCGACCCGGAACCCTATATAAGGGTGAGTGGAGCCCATTGGAGACTTTTTACGCTCTCTCTCTATACTCTCTCTCTCTAGACTCGTTTTCGCCCCGAATCCGCAACCAAACGCTTCCAAATTGTAAGTCCGCTTACCCTAGCTTATTCTAAACATATTGATTGGTGTTTATAGCCCAAAATTCGGACTTATAAGCAATGGAAAAGGAGTTTACGGCCTAAGCTCCTCCTTAGGCCGTAAACACCTAAAATGAGGCCAAAATGAACCAAACTTGTCCCAAATGGCTAGGAAATAAATTGAGGTATTAGCCTAGGAGTGTTTAAACATTAAAACTCATGGAATTAGGGGGTAAAAGGGAGTTTACAGCCCAAGCACAAGCTTAGGCCGTAAACCCCTCAAAACCTTGTTAAAATGCCTCCAAAACACTCCCAAACCACACTAAGGCTTAACACATAAATTAAGGGCTTATTCCTTTGGGTTTTGATCACTTAAACACATCAAAATGAAGGATAAAAATGAGTTTACGGCCCAGGTCTATACCAAGGCCGTAAACTCCCCAAACCATGCCCAAAAAGTAGTTTTTGCCCCCCAAATGACCCTAGACTATTTCTATAAAATGCTAGGAAGGATTTAAGGACTTAATCACATGAAATGGAGGGGTAAAAAGGAGTTTACGGCCCAAGCAAGAGTCTAGGCCGTAAACTCCCCAAAACACATCCAAATGTTAGATTTAAACCCCCAATATAGCATCACACTTCATTAGAAATTGCTAGAAAGGTATTAGAGGCTTGAAACTTCACAAAACACTAAGGGTGAGAGTTTACAGCCATAAACTCCCTTAGGAGTGTCCCTTGGCCGTAAACTCCAAGTTAGTACCCTTAGAAGCCTCAAACCCACTCATGCCTTTTGGGAAAAGTGCTTAGAATAATTCCATGATGCAAGTAGAAGCCTTAAACACCCTAGAATCCATGACCATGAGTTTACGGCTGTAAACTCATGGTGAGAGGTCCGTGGGCCGTAAACTAGTTGATGAGGGTTTATTCTTGGAAGGTAAACTCCATTCCTTAGCCATACACACCCTTAAACGCTACCCGGGACACCCAAACACTTAGCCAAAGTGTTTTCCGCTCCTGTGAGCGCGTATATGTGCTTAATTAGTATTATATATGCTAATTGTATGTGAACATATGTTATCATATGTTAAATAGGTCATTGTGTGTGATCGAGTGCTTGCGTGACACCAAACACCCAAACGACACTTTCGTCGGACCTACTTACACCAGGTGAGTTCATACCCCTGAATGAACCTTTTAAATGTTCTTACATGTTTTATAGGGGGGAATACAAGTTAAACATGCCAGTTATCATATCAATCACATGTGATTGATAACCCGCATGCACAAGATTTTACCACTGTACACTGTTTTACCGAGTAGGACACTATAAATGGATTTCAAAAAGGGTTTTTCACTTGTTCAAGTTCTTACTTTTATTGCTTATCAAAGATCCATTTTCAAACTGATTTATACAAGATTCCCAAAGATTTCTAAAGGCTTTCACACTTATTTTATCAAAGGATACAAATGCGATTTTCCTGAATAATAAGGTTTTCCAAGGTTTTCATGAATGCTTTCGCTTGTTAGTTACTGCTGCTTCACTTTTATTTATTTTAAATTCCTACTCGATAATGCTTTCACTTCGTGATACGCTTATACCGGATTTTGTCTTTATATCGCTTATACTTGTAGCCTCTTATACTTGATAAACGTTCTTACTTCACTTATTGTCGTCTCTGCTTCGTAATACACTTATACTTCACGATTCGATTATCCCACCCTGTACGCTTATACTTCACGTCTCGGATGATCCACTGTACGCTTATACTTCATGACTCATATATTTCACTGTACGCTTATACTTCACGACTCAGATATTTTACTTTACGCTTATACTTCACGACTCGGATATTTCACTGTACACTTATACTTCACTGTATGATTCCACTTAATACACACTCAAGCGTAGTTAGATGTATGTTTATGCTTGTATAGATGTATATAAATAATGATTGAAGGACTTAGGAAGGCTTGTCCGCCCTATTTCTTTTTCTTCGTTGAGATGTGGTCTGGTGGGATCGGATGTCCATCTGAAAGTCGTTCGATTCATTAGTATTATATATTATGTACACGAGCATAGACATACGAGTTTTCTTCAGTCAATTCAGTTAAGAGTCTCTACCTCTAGGTCAGCACTTACATTAGAAACCCACTACCCACTGTTTGGAAGTCATTACCCACTATTTGGGATGCATCTTCGGGACACGGCCTTCTCCGTCGTCTAGTTGGTAACCAGAGTCTCCTGTAGGGAGAGCGGACATTGTGTGTATAGATCTATACGGGATTGACACCCCCGCACCCTGACTGCTAGCTATAGTCCACGGCTCACCAAGCCAAGGGGTGACAAATGTCACATTATATAGACGCTTGTAGGGCGTCGCGTACTCTAGTGTCGGTTAGTATGGTTACGAGTGTCCCGGGTTACCTTATAATTCTTTAGCCTTAAGGTAACGGTATTTCGCCAACTATTTTACACTGTATGTTGGTAATTCATTTTCAGAGTCACACTGTTTTGACCTTACAAGACGTATCTTTCATTTGATACTGTCTGGGGTCTGTCTCCTCTGTTTTGACCTTACAAGACGTATCTTTCATTTGATACTGTCTGGGGTCTATCTCCTCTGTTTTGACCCTACAAGACGTATCCTTCATCTGATGCTGTCTGGGGTCTATATCCACTGTATTCACAGAATTCACTGTATTCACTGTGTTCGCTGTTTTAGACCTCGCCAGACGTATCTTTCTTTTGATATTGTTTGTGGTCCGTATTCATTGTATTGGACCTTACTAGTTGTACCTTGCATTTGGTACCTTCTGGGGTCTGTGTCTTCACTTGTTAAACTGAACCAGGCGTGTCGTTCATTTAATACTTTCCTGGAGTCTATGGTTCCTTGCCTTAGTCAGCAGTCCTCACTACTGAGGCATATGATATTCCCTGATGTCGTTTGCTTTCCTCAATAATCAAATTCAGTATTTTGATAATGATAGCAACTTAGGGACAACTACTTTTTACCACACATCACTGCCAGTCTTGGTAGAAGGCTGCTTTATTTAAAGAAAATATAGGATTTTCTGGAGATGACTCTAGTACACTGAAATCTCTTAAACTATTACTTTATTAAGTTATTTGAATGAAATGTCACTAAATGCTTATGAACTCACCAGCATTTGTAAAAATGCTGATACTCGCTTTTCAAATAACTTGTATTCTCAGGTTAGCATTAGACAGGTACATCCCCGGAACTGTTGATGAAGATAGCTTAGTACCATGCTGTATTTATTCTATTACTTGCATTACTTTGATACCTTGTAAAGTAACCATGTAAAATTATTCTATTAATGCAATGTTTTGTTGTACTTTGATTACTATAATGCATGTGTTGTGATACTTGACATCATGTCAACCACCCCAGAACGTTTCCGTCGTTGCGGTTTTGGGACAGATTGGTATAAGAGCATTGTTTATAGTGAGCTAAGTATATCAATTCATAAAAGATATACAACCTATAAACACAATGGGATAAAACACTCTGACCAAGAATTATACTTTAAAATATAACCATATTTTACCAAAGTATAATAACATCCAGAATCTAAACACTCGAACAAAAGTATCACAAGAAGAACAACAATAAAAGTCTTCGGATGTTGAGCACTACAGTCAAACCTGGGCAGTTATGTAATCGTAAGCTGGGATAAATGTAACCTGATCAACTACATTTATCCGAGATGCGATGAACGTGTGCTCGGGGGTGATAGTGGTGTGCAGCAGGTCTGAAACTTACCAACTAGGACTGCTAGAGCCAAACATAAAGTTAAAATACTATACGAGTATTTTAGAATGCTAAAAGATCTACACAAATCCCATAATCATAACCAGAAGATAAGACTCAAACAAGAATTGAAATACCATCTGGGTATTTTGGAATCCATAAGCAACTGTGCGTGAATAACTAAAAAGATCCATATTGATATACCTACAACTACAGAGGGTGTATTCCCAAGGTTATATATAATAAGGATCCCATAGGCTAAGAATGTGTGGTTCCGCTCTATCTCCTTTTCCTCGTTGGGATGTGGTTCTAGAGTAGTATCACATATTCGAAGGCCTATCGGATCTAAGCTATATATGATTTGTATACCCTGTGTAATCGTAGCAGGACTCGATATGGATCATACAGTGAAATGTTAATTATCTCTTAGGATTCTTTAGACATTTCCATTCTCGCGCGAACCCTGTAGAAAACCCTACCCACTTCAGTGCTTGACAGAAGAGTTGAATTCGACCCCGAGGAGGTTCATTGAGAAGATTTCCTGTTCGGAAATAAATGAACTGGGTCGAGACTATTGAATTCACCAGGTGTCTATATTCTTTTAGGGACATTCGGTGAGGAATTCGCCTAAACTTCGGAGATTCCCAGTCATCCATCATGAAGTGATGACACCCACAGTTGGAATCAAAAGGAAGGCGGAGTAGAAATTCAATATTTCCATACAAGAAGAGAACCCTAGGAAACTACCCGAAGGAAGCCAACGCCTATTCCATTCAAAGATACGAGGCAGACCGAGGGAGCCAGTACATGGAACTCGGGAATTTTCTTTTCCTCGTATTCGTCACGATAATTCACCCTTAAAATAATACAATTTAGTGAGTTAGTGGTTACACTACTCACGCTATGTGTTAGGTAAATCGTCGTTTCCCGTTGCCAGATACACGATTAGGGCGGATCCCCGCATCTCTATTGAGAGAAATTTAGCCATCTGCCCTTGTAAGCCTCTCTTTCCATAGTCTCGTTCCGAACTGTTCTCAAATCTCTCCAGACCGGAGAGTGAAACCTTTTCCAGTATAAAGGTAACTTAGTAGGAACGACTTGCAGTTTATGACCTTTTTTCGATACTCATACACCTACCTTGATTACCAGGACTACATCATAGGGATGTAGGTCGACACTTAGACGACCAGTACCCTAGGCACGGGAAAAATTTATGCCTAATATGTTCAGGACAAAAATTTCTAGGGTTAACCATCGTCTCTCATTACCTTGTATTCCTTTCCGTGTAGGAAAATCATGCCACCGAAGAAGCGTAACCAATCCACAAGCAAGAAACCTACTCTCTTATTCGATGAAGCTAAGTTCCAAGCTGCAGTCTCAGTAGCTGCAGCAGCTGTCATGGCTCACCTGAATGCTAACACCGCCAATGTTAGCAAGGGCCCTGTCGGGATTTCCAATCCTGGCGATGCACAGCAGCAGCCAACACTTCCACACTCAGCCGCCCAAGAACCTCCACTGAACCCACTAAAGAGGAAACTCAAGATAAAGGAGGGAAGTACCTCGGCTCAATGACCTTCCGAAGGGCAACGAGCTGAGGCAGTCTATACCCCTGTCAATCCTTCCCTCCCAACCTCAAGAAGACCATAACTAGGAGACCTTCCCCACTGCAGCAAGTGCAGCTACCATCATCATGGTGTCTGCCGAGAGCTCTATTGTGCTAGGTGCCACATGTTGGGGCATACTGCTCGCGTCTGCAGAACCCTGGTTGAGTTCATTACATCAACCACCAATGTGGCGACCCGTACAGTTTACCACCTATGTGGTAAAATGGGACACTTCAAGAAGGACTGCCCAACCGAAGGGAAAGACAAAGACACAGAAGGAGCTTGAAACTACTGCTTAGGGAGAAGCGGCAAGGAACTCGTTAGATTTTGGTACGTCTCTCGATCTCGGATAGCTAAACTAAGAGAAATAAAAGACTAATTCAAATGTAAATTCTTCCCAGTAAGGCGAAAGTCGCAGCATTGTTATAAAATTTAAAATTCATTAGGTAAAACTATAATGGCTAAACATTTACGTTATGGCCATGTATATTTAAGATGGACAGACCTAGAGTGAGCGAATGCCGCCTCATTTCCTGTTCCTCGTTTGGTTGTGGATTTAGGGCGGGGTCGCTCAGTCAACAGTCCTCCCCACCTTAAATATACATGACTAGTATATGTGAGACGATTATAGAAATGCCTCGTGAGAATCCATTCATGAAAAGATACTTTACTCAGAAACACTTAGGACTCTCTATAGTTCCGCGTCGACTCTATCGGTCCAGGTATCCACGGTAGTGATACATAGCACGAAACCGAGACGCCTAGAACTTGTATGCCTTTTCGGCACATGACTCTATCGATCTTCACTTTATATCATGTCGAAGTGTGCCAACTTCGACGACTCTATTGATCATGGTTTGACTTCGTGCAACCATGTGTTCATTCTTGTTGCTGTGTATAAAGAACTTTCTTCATAGCCATGTCGGCGAATAAAGGTTCTTCCGAACCTAAACCTAACACAAATAATCAAACTTAATGCGATCCGCCAATCGTCTTTCTTATCTCAAGCCTTCCGAAGTACCCAAGGGAGGGTACCGTGCACTGTTGACCGACCCCTCGTAGTCAGATAAACACCGAAGGGAAAAGCACTGCAGATACTCTAAGAAGACGATCACCATCCGAAGCATACTCCGTAGAATCCCCCGGGAGACCCTATACCCACTAGATTTGACTTAGACCGAGAAAACTCGGAACCTTCGGAAGAGTAGTTGCAGTAGATGCTCGCACTACTCAGGCACCTCGTCCACCCAGTTATAGACGAGTGGTGCTTATCATCCTCCACCCTCTTGCAAGGAGGAAAATCGTCGTTGCCCGGTAGACGATGAATTACACTTTCCGAAGTGAACACTAGGATACCAAGAACCACAGGATAACCTTTGCGGCCAAGAATCCTCGATCAAGAGCAAAAGTAGTTGCGTTAAGCCTCATGACCCAGATCCCGAAGAGGATATAGACTTGACACCGGCATTGGTGTTAGTCGAAGGGTTATGCAGGAACATGTGCTTTCCGCACTAGATCAAACCACAGTCTTAGAGATTCATTGGACTATTAGGTGTTCCACGAATACTATCTCACGCAGAGATAGGAGAACCACCTCCCGAGATAGTCCAACACTCGTCTGGTGAAACCTTATATTCCCGACCTCCAGGGTTTCTGCATCTCAAGCTTCGTTAGTGCAGATTCCTTTTGCACAAGCTTGAGATAGACACTCTACAGCAAACCGATAACCATAGTCACGCAACCCACTCGACGATCTAGAAAGTCCCTATCAGCCAGTTGACAGAAAACACGAAACCAAAGACCCCTCGAGATTTCTAAGAACCAACCTGAAGGACTACACTACCAGTACGAGAGAGAACGTTAGGAACTTTAGAATGGCGATCACGCCAGTGGTGATCTTTCCATAGAAGTACACTATGTTCTAAGTACTGAAAAGCTCTACCCTTCCGAGAGCGTAGGACCATCCGAAAATCCTCATGGAGACATGGTCCAACCCTTTTCAGGCCGCTACTACCTTCGGATATGCCACAAGATTCACACCCGATCGATCCACTTCTTAGACTTGATACGTGATTTCCCGACAACACTTTTCGTACCTCACCCATCTTGATAGAAACCATTGAGGACCCTGACTTCATAGATACACCAGTCGGAACCCGCCAGCTACACAAGACGGAATTCGCATCCCGTACGTGAAGGTCTGTTGGAATGGCAAACAAAGATTAGAGTTCACTTGGGAATGCGAAGACAACCGTATTGGAAGTACTCCCTTACCTCTTCTTGGCCATTCATACCTACTCCCTTGCCTAGACCTGAATTTCGGGACGAAATTCCCTCTAACGGGGGGATGATGTGACAACGCAAGTTTCCCCGTTACCGTTAACGGAATAGTCCACTGTATAAAAGTTCCGTTAATTAGAGGGCGTCAATTTAATAAACATTCCATTTGGTTACCTTTAACATGCCGTTAAGTCGTGACAAAAGGAAATAATAACACGAGACACACATTTCCATTTATTTGGAAAATGTTAAGTTCTATTATTACGACCACTAAATCGGGTGCGACCAAAAGCCCCGTTTAACGGCAGTATTGGGTAGAATTCCACTGAGCCCCGACCCGGAACCCTATATAAGGGTGAGTGGAGCCCATTGGAGACTTTTTACACTCTCTCTCTATACTCTCTCTCTCTCTCTAGACTCGTTTTCGCCCCGAATCCGCAACCAAACGCTTCCAAATTGTAAGTCCGCTTACCCTAGCTTATTCTAAACATATTTATTGGTGTTTATAGCCCAAAATTCGGACTTATAAGCAATGGAAAAGGAGTTTACGGTCTAAGCTCCTCCTTAGGACGTAAACACCTAAAATGAGGCCAAAATGAACCAAACTTGTCCCAAATGGCTAGGAAATAAATTGAGGTATTAGCCTAGGAGTGTTTAAACATTAAAACTCATGGAATTAGGGGGTAAAAGAGAGTTTACAGCCCAAGCACAAGCTTAGGCCGTAAACCCCTCAAAACCTTGTTAAAATGCCTCCAAAACACTCCCAACCCACACTAAGGCTTAACACATAAATTAAGGGCTTATTCCTTTGGGTTTTGATCACTTAAACACATCAAAATGAAGGATAAAAATGAGTTTACGGCCCAGGTCTATACCAAGGCCGTAAACTCCCCAAACCATGCCCAAAAAGTAGTTTTTGCCCCCCAAATGACCCTAGACTATTTCTATAAAATGCTAGGAAGGATTTAAGGACTTAATCACATGAAATGGAGGGGTAAAAAGGAGTTTACGGCCCAAGCAAGAGTCTAGGCCGTAAACTCCCCAAAACACATCCAAATGTTAGATTTAAACCCCCAATATAGCATCACACTTCATTAGAAATTGCTAGAAAGGTATTAGAGGCTTGAAACTTCACAAAACACTAAGGGTGAGAGTTTACAGCCATAAACTCCCTTAGGAGTGTCCCTTGGCCATAAACTCCAAGTTAGTACCCTTAGAAGCCTCAAACCCACTCATGCCTTTTGGGAAAAGTGCTTAGAATAATTCCTTGATGCAAGTAGAAGCCTTAAACACCCTAGAATCCATGACCATGAGTTTACGGCTGTAAACTCATGGTGAGAGGTCCGTGGGCCGTAAACTAGTTGATGAGGGTTTATTCTTGGAAGGTAAACTCCATTCCTTAGCCATACACACCCTTAAACGCTACCCGGGACACCCAAACACTTAGCCAAAGTGTTTTCCGCTCCTGTGAGTGCGTATATGTGCTTAATTAGTATTATATATGCTAATTGTATGTGAACATATGTTATCATATGTTAAATAGGTCATTGTGTGTGATCGAGTGCTTGCGTGACACCAAACACCCAAACGACACTTTCGTCGGACCTACTTACACCAGGTGAGTTCATACCCCTGAATGAACCTTTTAAATGTTCTTACATGTTTTATAGGGGGGAATACAAGTTAAACATGCCAGTTATCATATCAATCACATGTGATTGATAACCCGCATGCACAAGATTTTACCACTGTACACTGTTTTACCGAGTAGGACACTATAAATGGATTTCAAAAAGGGTTTTTCACTTGTTCAAGTTCTTACTTTTATTTCTTATCAAAGATCCATTTTCAAACTGATTTATACAAGATTCCCAAAGATTTCTAAAGGCTTTCACACTTATTTTATCAAAGGATACAAATGCGATTTTCCTGAATAATAAGGTTTTCCAAGGTTTTCATGAATGCTTTCGCTTGTTAGTTACTGCTGCTTCACTTTTATTTATTTTAAATTCCTACTCGATAATGCTTTCACTCCGCCCTATTTCTTTTTCTTCGTTGAGATGTGGTCTGGTGGGATCGGATGTCCATCTGAAAGTCGTTCGATTCATTAGTATTATATATTATGTACACGAGCATAGACATACGAGTTTTCTTCAGTCAATTCAGTTAAGAGTCTCTACCTCTAGGTCAGCACTTACATTAGAAACCCACTACCCACTGTTTGGAAGTCATTACCCACTATTTGGGATGCATCTTCGGGACACGGCCTTCTCCGTCGTCTAGTTGGTAACCAGAGTCTCCTGTAGGGAGAGCGGACATTGTGTGTATAGATCTATACGGGATTGACACCCCCGCACCCTGACTGCTAGCTACAGTCCACGGCTCACCAAGCCAAGGGGTGACAAATGTCACATTATATAGACGCTTGTAGGGCGTCGCGTACTCTAGTGTCGGTTAGTATGGTTACGAGTGTCCCGGGTTACCTTATAATTCTTTAGCCTTAAGGTAACGGTATTTCGCCAACTATTTTACACTGTATGTTGGTAATTCATTATCAGAGTCACACTGTTTTGACCTTACAAGACGTATCTTTCATTTGATACTGTCTGGGGTCTGTCTCCTCTGTTTTGACCTTACAAGACGTATCTTTCATTTGATACTGTCTGGGGTCTATCTCCTCTGTTTTGACCCTACAAGACGTATCCTTCATTAGATGCTGTCTGGGGTCTATATCCACTGTATTCACAGAATTCACTGTATTCACTGTGTTCGTTGTTTTAGACCTCGCCAGACGTATCTTTCTTTTGATATTGTTTGTGGTCCGTATTCATTGTATTGGACCTTACTAGTTGTACCTTGCATTTGGTACCTTCTGGGGTCTGTGTCTTCACTTGTTAAACTGAACCAGGCGTGTCGTTCATTTGATACTTTCCTGGAGTCTATGGTTCCTTGCCTTAGTCAGCAGTCCTCACTGCTGAGGCATATGATATTCCCTGATGTCGTTTGCTTTCCTCAATAATCAAATTCAATATTTTGATAATGATAGCAACTTAGGGACAACTACCTTTTACCACACATCACTGCCAGTCTTGGTAGAAGGCTGCTTTATTTAAAGAAAATATAGGATTTTCTGGAAATGACTCTAGTACACTAAAATCTCTTAAACTATTACTTTATTAAGTTATTTGAATGAAATGTCACTAAATGCTTATGAACTCACCAGCATTTGTAAAAATGCTGATACTCGCTTTTCAAATAACTTGTATTCTCAGGTTAGCATTAGACAGGTACATCCCCGGAGCTGTTGATGAAGATAGCTTAGTACCATGCTGTATTTATTCTATTACTTGCATTACTTTGATACCTTGTAAAGTAACCATGTAAAGTTATTCTATTAATGCAATGTTTTGTTGTACTTTGATTACTATAATGCATGTGTTGTGATACTTGACATCATGTCAACCACCCCAGAACGTTTCCGTCGTTGCGGTTTTGGGACAGATTGGTATAAGAGCATTGTTTATAGTGAGCTAAGTATATCAATTCATAAAAGATATACAACCTATAAACACAATGGGATAAAACACTCTGACCAAGAATTATACTTTAAAATATTACCATATTTTACCAAAGTATAATAACATCCAGAATCTAAACACTCGAACAAAAGTATCACAAGAAGAACAACAATAAAAGTCTTCGGATGTTGAGCACTACAGTCAAACCTGGGCAGTTATGTAATCGTAAGCTGGGATAAATGTAACCTGATCAACTACATTTATCCGAGATGCGATGAACGTGTGCTCGGGGGTGATAGTGGTGTGCAGCAGGTCTGAAACTTACCAACTAGGACTGCTAGAGCCAAACATAAAGTTAAAATACTATACGAGTATTTTAGAACGCTAAAAGATCTACACAAATCCCAGAATCATAATCAGAAGATAAGACTCAAACAAGAATTGAAATACCATCTGGGTATTTTGGAATCCATAAGCAACCGTGCGTGAATAACTAAAAAGATCCCTATTGATATACCTACAACTACAGAGGGTGTATTCCCAAGGTTATATATAATAAGGATCCCATAGGCTAAGAATGTGTGGTTCCGCTCTATCTCCTTTTCCTTGTTGGGATGTGGTTCTAGAGTAGTATCACATATTCGAAGGCCTATCGGATCTAAGCTATATATGATTTGTATACCCTGTGTAATCGTAGCAGGACTCGATATGGATCATACAGTGAAATGTTAATTATCTCTTAGGATTCTTTAGACAATTCCATTCTCACGCGAACCCTGTAGAAAACCCTACCCACTTCAGTGCTTGACAGAAGAGTTGAATTCGACCCCGAGGAGGTTCATTGAGAAGATTTCCTGTTCGGAAATAAATGAACTGGGTCGAGACTATTGAATTCACCAGGTGTCTATATTCTTTTAGGGACATTCGGTGAGGAATTCGCCTAAACTTTGGAGATTCCCAGTCATCCATCATGAAGTGATGACACCCACAGTTGGAATCAAAAGGAAGGCGGAGTAGAAATTCAATATTTCCATACAAGAAGAGAACCCTAGGAAACTACCCGAAGGAAGCCAACGCCGATTCCATTCAAAGATACGAGGCAGACCGAGGGAGCCAGTACATGGAACTCGGGAATTTTCTTTTCCTCGTATTCGTCACGATAATTCACCCTTAAAATAATACAATTTAGTGAGTTAGTGGTTACACTACTCACGCTATGTGTTAGGTAAATCGTCGTTTCCCGTTGCCAGATACACGATTAGGGCGGATCCCCGCATCTCTATTGAGAGAAATTTAGCCATCTGCCCTTGTGAGCCTCTCTTTCCATAGTCTCGTTCCGAACTGTTCTCAAATCTCTCCAGACCGGAGAGTGAAACCTTTTCCAGTATAAAGGTAACTTAGTAGGAACGACTTGCAGTTTATGACCTTTTTCGATACTCATACACCTACCTTGATTACCAGGACTACATCATAGGGATGTAGATCGACACTTAGACGACCAGTACCCTAGGCACGGGAAAAATTTATGCCTAATACGTTCAGGACAAAAATGTCTAGGGTTAACCATCGTCTCTCATTGCCTTGTATTCCTTTCCGTGTAGGAAAATCATGCCACCGAAGAAGCGTAACCAATCCACAAGCAAGAAACCTACTCTCTTATTCGATGAAGCTAAGTTCCAAGCTGCAGTCTCAGTAGCTGCAGTAGCTGTCATGGCTCACCTGAATGCTAACACCGCTAATGTTAGCAAGGGCCCTGTCGGGATTTCCAATCCTGGCAATGCACAGCAGCAGCCAACACTTCCACACTCAGCCGCCCAAGAACCTCCACTGAACCCACTAAAGAGGAAACTCAGGATAAAGGAGGGAAGTACCTCGGCTCAATGACCTTCCGAAGGGCAACGAGCTGAGGCAGTCTATACCCCTGTCAATCCTTCCCTCCCAACCTCAAGAAGACCATAACTAGGAGACCTTCCCCACTGCAGCAAGTGCAGCTACCATCATCATGGTGTCTGCCGAGAGCTCTATTGTGCTAGGTGCCACATGTTGGGGCATACTGCTCGCGTCTGCAGAACCCTGGTTGAGTTCATTACATCAACCACCAATGTGGCGACCCGTACAGTTTACCACCTATGTGGTAAAATGGGACACTTCAAGAAGGACTGCCCAACCGAAGGGAAAGACAAAGACACAGAAGGAGCTTGAAACTACTGCTTAGGGAGAAGCGGCAAGGAACTCGTTAGATTTTGGTACGTCTCTCGATCTCGGATAGCTAAACTAAGAGAAATAAAAGACTAATTCAAATGTAAATTCTTCCCAGTAAGGCGAAAGTCGCAGCATTGTTATAAAATTTAAAATTCATTAGGTAAAACTATAATGGCTAAACATATACGTTATGGCCATGTATATTTAAGATGGACAGACCTAGAGTGAGCGAATGCCGCCTCATTTCCTGTTCCTCGTTTGGTTGTGGATTTAGGGCGGGGTCGCTCAGTCAACAGTCCTCCCCACCTTAAATATACATGACTAGTATATGTGAGACGATTATAGAAATGCCTCGTGAGAATCCATTCATGAAAAGATACTTTACTCAGAAACACTTAGGACTCTCTATAGTTCCGCGTCGACTCTATCGGTCCAGGTATCCACGGTAGTGATACATAGCACGAAACCGAGACGCCTAGAACTTGTATGCCTTTTCAGCACATGACTCTATCGATCTTCACTTTATATCATGTCGAAGTGTGCCAACTTCGACGACTCTATTGATCATGGTTTGACTTCGTGCAACCATGTGTTCATTCTTGTTGTTGTGTATAAAGAACTTTCTTCATAGCCATGTCGGCGAATAAAGGTTCTTCCGAACCTAAACCTAACACAAATAATCAAACTTAATGCGATCCGCCAATCGTCTTTCTTATCTCAAGCCTTCCGAAGTACCCAAGGGAGGGTACCGTGCACTGTTGACCGACCCCTCGTAGTCAGATAAACACCGAAGGGAAAAGCACTGCAGATACTCTAAGAAGACGATCACCATCCGAAGCATACTCCGTAGAATCCCCCGGGAGACCCTATACCCACTAGATTTGACTTAGACCGAGAAAACTCGGAACCTTCGGACGAGTAGTTGCAGTAGATGCTCGCACTACTCAGGCACCTCGTCCACCCAGTTATAGACGAGTGGTGCTTATCATCCTCCACCCTCTTGCAAGGAGGAAAATCATCGTTGCCCGGTAGACGATGAATTACACTTTCCGAAGTGAACACTAGGATACCAAGAACCACAGGATAACCTTTGCGGCCAAGAATCCTCGATCAAGAGCAAAAGTAGTTGCGTTAAGCCTCATGACCCAGATCCCGAAGAGGATATAGACTTGACACCGACATTGGTGTTAGTCGAAGGGTTATGCAGGAACATGCGCTTTCCGCACTAGATCAAACCACAGTCTTAGAGATTCATTGGACTATTAGGTGTTCCATGAATACTATCTCACGCAGAGATAGGAGAACCACCTCCCGAGATAGTCCAACACTCGTCTGGTGAAACCTTATATTCCCGACCTCCAGGGTTTCCACATCTCAAGCTTCGTTAGTGCAGATTCCTTTTGCACAAGCTTGAGATAGACACTCTACAGCAAACCGATAACCATAGTCACACAACCCACTCGACGATCTAGAAAGTCCCTATCAGCCAGTTGACAGAAAACACGAAACCAAAGACCCCTCGAGATTTCTAAGAACCAACCTGAAGGACTACACTACCAGTACGAGAGAGAACGTTAGGAACTTTAGAATGGCGATCACGCCAGTGGTGATCTTTCCATAGAAGTACACTATGTTCTAAGTACTGAAAAGCTCTACCCTTCCGAGGGCGTAGGACCATCCGAAAATCCTCATGGAGACATGGTCCAACCCTTTTCAGGCCGCTACTACCTTCGGATATGCCACAAGATTCACACCCGATCGATCCACTTCTTAGACTTGATACGTGATTTCCCGACAACACTTTTCGTACCTCACCCATCTTGATAGAAACCATTGAGGACCCTGACTTCATAGATACACCAGTCGGAACCCGCCAGCTACACAAGACGGAATTCGCATCCCGTACGTGAAGGTCTGTTGGAATGGAAAACAAAGATTAGAGTTCACTTGGGAATGCGAAGACAACCGTATTGGAAGTACTCCCTTACCTCTTCTTGGCCATTCATACCTACTCCCTTGCCTAGACCTGGATTTCGGGACGAAATTCCCTCTAACGGGGGGATGATGTGACAACCCAAGTTTCCCCGTTACCGTTAACGGAATAGTCCACTGTATAAAAGTTCCGTTAATTAGAGGGCGTCAATTTAATAAACATTCCATTTGGTTACCTTTAACATGCTGTTAAGTCGTGACAAAAGGAAATAATAACACGAGACACACATTTCCATTTATTTGGAAAATGTTAAGTTCTATTATTACGACCACTAAATCGGGTGCGACCAAAAGCCCCGTTTAACGGCAGTATTGGGTAGAATTCCACTGAGCCCCGACCCGGAACCCTATATAAGGGTGAGTGGAGCCCATTGGAGACTTTTTACGCTCTCTCTCTATACTCTCTCTCTCTCTAGACTCGTTTTCGCCCCGAATCCGCAACCAAACGCTTCCAAATTGTAAGTCCGCTTACCCTAGCTTATTCTAAACATATTGATTGGTGTTTATAGCCCAAAATTCGGACTTAGAAGCAATGGAAAACGAGTTTACGGCCTAAGCTCCTCCTTAGGCCGTAAACACCTAAAATGAGGCCAAAATGAACCAAACTTGTCCCAAATGGCTAGGAAATAAATTGAGGTATTAGCCTAGGAGTGTTTAAACATTAAAACTCATGGAATTAGGGGGTAAAAGGGAGTTTACAGCCCAAGCACAAGCTTAGGCCGTAAACCCCTCAAAACCTTGTTAAAATGCCTCCAAAACACTCCCAAACCACACTAAGGCTTAACACATAAATTATGGGCATATTCCTTTGGGTTTTGATCACTTAAACACATCAAAATGAAGGATAAAAATGAGTTTACGGCCCAGGTCTATACCAAGGCCGTAAACTCCCCAAACCATGCCCAAAAAGTAGTTTTTGCCCCCCAAATGACCCTAGACTATTTATATAAAATGCTAGGAAGGATTTAAGCACTTAATCACATGAAATGGAGGGGTAAAAAGGAGTTTATGGCCCAAGCAAGAGTCTAGGCCGTAAACTCCCCAAAACACATCCAAATGTTAGATTTAAACCCCCAATATAGCATCACATTTCATTAGAAATTGCTAGAAAGGTATTAGAGGCTTGAAACTTCACAAAACACTAAGGGTGAGAGTTTACGGCCATAAACTCCCTTAGGAGTGTCCCTAGGCTGTAAACTCCAAGTTAGTGCCCTTAGAAGCCTCAAACCCACTCATGCCTTTTGGGAAAAGTGCTTAGAATAATTCCATGATGCAAGTAGAAGCCTTAAACACCCTAGAATCCATCACCATGAGTTTACGGTCGTAAACTCATGGTGAGAGGTCCCTGGGCCATAAACTACTTGATGAGGGTTTATTCTTGGAAGGTAAACTCCATTCCTTCGCCATACACACCCTTAAACGCCACCCGGGACACCCAAACACTTAGCCAAAGTGTTTTCCGCTCCTATGAGCGCGTATATGTTCTTAATTAGTATTATATATGCTAATTGTATGTGAACATATGTTATCATATGTTAAATAGGTCATTGTGTGTGATCGAGTGCTTGCGTGACACCGAACACCCAAACGGCACTTTCGTCGGACCTACTTACACCAGGTGAGTTCATACCCCTGAATGAACCTTTTAAATGTTCTTACATGTTTTATAGGGAGGAATACAAGTTAAACATGCTAGTTATCATATCAATCACATGTGATTGATAACCCGCATGCACAAGATTTTACCACTGTACACTGTTTTACCGAGTAGGACACTATAAATGGATTTCAAAAAGGGTTTTTCGCTTGTTCAAGTTCTTACTTTTATTGCTTATGAAAGATCCATTTTCAAACCGGTTTATAAAAGATTCCCAAAGATTTCTAAAGGCTTTCACACTTATTTTATCAAAGGATACAAATGCGATTTTCCTGAATAATAAGGTTTTCCAAGGTTTTCATGAATGCTTCCGCTTGTTAGTTACTGCTGCTTCACTTTTATTTATTCTAAATTCCTACTCGATAATGCTTTCACTTCGCGATACGCTTATACCGGATTTTGTCTTTATATCGCTTATACTTGTAGCCTCTTATACTTGATAAACGTTCTTACTTCACTTATTGTCGTCTCTGCTTCGTAATACACTTATACTTGGTACACTTATACTTCACGATTCGATTATTCCACCCTGTACGCTTATACTTCACGTCTCGGATGATCCACTGTATGCTTATACTTCACGACTCAGATATTTCACTGTACGCTTATACTTCACGACTCAGATATTTCACTTTACGCTTATACTTCACGACTCGGATATTTCACTGTACACTTATACTTCACTGTATGATTCCACTGAATACACACTCAAGCGTAGTTAGATGTATGTTTATGCTTGTATAGATGTATATAAATAATGATTGAAGGACTTAGGAAGGCTTGTCCGCCCTATTTCCTTTTCTTCGTTGAGATGTGGTCTGGTGGGATCGGATGTCCATCTGAAAGTCGTTCGATTCATTAGTATTATATATTATGTACACGAGCATAGACATATGAGTTTTCTTCAGTCAATTCAGTTAAGAGTCTCTACCTCTAGGTCAGCACTTACATTAGAAACCCACTACCCACTGTTTGGAAGTCATTACCCACTATTTGGGATGCATCTTCGGGACACGGCCTTCTCCGTCGTCTAGTTGGTAACCAGAGTCTCCTGTAGGGAGAGCGGACATTGTGTGTATAGATCTATACGGGATTGACACCCCCGCACCCTGACTGCTAGCAACAGTCCACGGCTCACCAAGCCAAGGGGTCACAAATGTCACATTATATAGACGCTTGTAGGGCGTCGGGTACTCTAGTGTCGGTTAGTATGGTTACGAGTGTCCCGGGTTACCTTATAATTCTTTAGCCTTAAGGTAACGATATTTCGCCAACTATTTTACACTGTATGCCGGTAATTCATTTTCAGAGTCACACTGTTTTGACCTTACAAGACGTATCTTTCATTTGATACTGTCGGGGGTCTGTCTCCTCTGTTTTGACCCTACAAGACGTATCCTTCATCTGATGCTGTCTGGGGTCTATATCCACTGTATTCACAGAATTCACTGTGTTCGCTGTTTTAGACCTCGCCAGACGTATCTTTCTTTTGATAATCTTTGTGGTCCGTATTCATTGTATTGGACCTTACTAGTTGTACCTTGCATTTGGTACCTTCTGGGGTCTGTGTCTTCACTTGTTAGACTGAACCAGTCGTGTCGTTCATTTGATACTTTCCTGGAGTCTATGGTTCCTTGCCTTAGTCAGCAATCCTCACTGCTGAGGCATATGATATTCCCTGATGTCGTTTGCTTTCCTCAATAATCAAATTCAGTATTTTGATAATGATCGCAACTTAGGGAAAACTACTTTTTACCACACATCACTACCAGTCTTGGTAGAAGGCTGCTTTATTTAAAGAAAATATAGGATTTTCTGGAAATGACTCTAGTACACTGAAATCTCTTAAACTATTACTTTATTAAGTTATTTGAATGAAATGTCACTAAATGCTTATGAACTCACCAGCATGTGTAAAAATGCTGATACTCGCTTTTCAAATAACTTGTATTCTCAGGTTAGCATTAGACAGGTACATCCCCGGAGCTGTTGATGAAGATAGCTTAGTACCATGCTGTATTTATTCTATTACTTGCATTACTTTGATACCTTGTAAAGTAACCATGTAAAATTATTCTATTAATGCAATGTTTTGTTGTACTTTGATTACTATAATGCATGTGTTGTGATACTTGACATGACGTCAACCACCGCAGAACATTTCTGCCGTTGCGGTTTTGGGGTGTGACATATTGGTATCAGAGCATTGTTTGTAGTGAGCTAAGTATATCAATTCATAAAAGATATACAACCTATAAACACAATGGGATAAAACACTCTGACCAAGAATTATACTTTAAAATATAACCATATTTTACCAAAGTATAATAACATCCAGAATCTAAACACTCGAACAAAAGTATCACAAGAAGAACAACAATAAAAGTCTTCGGATGTTGAGCACTACAGTCAAACCTGGGCAGTTATGTAATCGTAAGCTGGGATAAATGTAACCTGATCAACTACATTTATCCGAGATGCGATGAACGTGTGCTCGGGGGTGATAGTGGTGTGCAGCAGGTCTGAAACTTACCAACTAGGACTGCTAGAGCCAAACATAAAGTTAAAATACTATACGAGTATTTTAGAACGCTAAAAGATCTACACAAATCCCAGAATCATAACCAGAAGATAAGACTCAAACAAGAATTGAAATACCATCTGGGTATTTTGGAATCCATAAGCAACCATGCGTGAATAACTAAAAAGATCCCTATTGATATACCTACAACTACAGAGGCTGTATTCCCAAGGTTATATATAATAAGGATCCCGTAGGCTAAGAATGTGTGGTTCCGCTCTATCTCCTTTTCCTCGTTGGGATGTGGTTCTAGAGTAGTATCACATATTCGAAGGCCTATCGGATCTAAGCTATATATGATTTGTATACCCTGTGTAATCGTAGCAGGACTCGATATGGATCATACAGTGAAATGTTAATTATCTCTTAGGATTCTTTAGACATTTCCATTCTCGCGCGAACCCTGTAGAAAACCCTACCCACTTTAGTGCTTGACAGAAGAGTTGAATTCGACCCCGAGGAGGTTCATTGAGAAGATTTCCTGTTCGGAAATAAATGAACTGGGTCGAGACTATTGAATTCACCAGGTGTCTATATTCTTTTATGGACATTCGGTGAGGAATTCGCCTAAACTTCGGAGATTCCCAGTCATCCATCATGAAGTGATGACACCCACAGTTGGAATCAAAAGGAAGGCGGAGTAGAAATTCAATATTTCCATACAAGAAGAGAACCCTATGAAACTACCCGAAGGAAGCCAACGCCGATTCCATTCAAAGATACGAGGCAGACCGAGGGAGCCAGTACATGGAACTCGGGAATTTTCTTTTCCTCGTATTCGTCACGATAATTCACCCTTAAAATAATACAATTTAGTGAGTTAGTGGTTACACTACTCATGCTATGTGTTAGGTAAATCGTCGTTTCCCGTTGCCAGATACACGATTAGGGCGGATCCCCGCATCTCTATTGAGAGAAATTTAGCCATCTGCCCTTGTGAGCCTCTCTTTCCACAGTCTCGTTCCGAACTGTTCTCAAATCTCTCCAGACCGTAGAGTGAAACCTTTTCCAGTATAAAGGTAACTCAGTAGGAACGACTTGCAGTTTATGACCTTTTTCCGATACTCATACACCTACCTTGATTACCAGGACTACATCATAGGGATGTAGGTCGACACTTAGACGACCAGTACCCTAGGCACGGGAAAAATTTATGCCTAATACGTTCAGGACAGAAATGTCTAGGGTTAACCATCGTCTCTCATTACCTTGTATTCTTTTCCGTGTAGGAAAATCATGCCACCGAAGAAGCGTAACCAATCCACAAGCAAGAAACCTACTCTCTTATTCGATGAAGCTAAGTTCCAAGCTGCAGTCTCAGTAGCTGCAGCAGCTGTCATGGCTCACCTGAATGCTAACACCGCCAATGTTAGCAAGGGCCCTGTCGGGATTTCCAATCCTGGCGATGCACAGCAGCAACCAACACTTCCACACTCAGCCACCCAAGAACCTCCACTGAACCCACTAAAGAGTAAACTCAAGATAGAGGAGGGAAGTACCTCGGCTCAATGACCTTCCGAAGGGCAACGAGCTGAGGCAGTCTATACCCCTGTCAATCCTTCCCTCCCGACCTCAAGAAGACCATACCTAGGAGACCTTCCCCACTGCAGCAAGTGCAGCTACCATCATCATGGTGTCTGTTGAGAGCTCTATTGTGCTAGGTGCCACATGTTGGGGCATACTGCTCACGTCTGCAGAACCCTAGTTGAGTTCATTACATCAACCACCAATGTGGCGACCCGTACAGTTTACCACCTATGTGGTAAAATGGGACACTTCAAGAAGGACTGCCCAACCAAAGGGAAAGACAAAGACACAGAAGGAGCCTGAAACTACTGCTTAGGGAGAAGCGGCAAGGAACTCGTTAGATTTTGGTACGTCTCTCGATCTCGGATAGCTAAACTAAGAGAAATAAAAGACTAATTCAAATGTAAATTCTTCCCAGTAAGGCGAAAGTCGCAGCATTGTTATAAAATTTAAAATTCATTAGGTAAAACTATAATGGCTAAACATATATGTTGTTGGGATTAAAACCCTAATTGTGATTTGATGAACAAGATGCGGAAAATAAGAACAAACACAAATAATGAAGATTATGTCGAATGATCAATCGATTTATTGAATTGTGAGGAACGAATTACACTTAAGAAATAAGAATCTAACTCTACAAGAAACCTCACGTGGCGGCTACATTTTACCTCACTCTTAACCCTAATAATGAATAATACATGACTATTTATAGGGAAAAGACAAGTCTTGGGCTTTTAACCTAGAATTCATCAAAGGGGCCCATTGCCATCATCCATGGAGTGCTTTGAAACCCTACAATCTCCCCCTCAAAGTATGGAATGGATGACAATGCTTTAACTTCCAAAACAAGCATCTAGCAAATAATAAGATCTGCAACGAGGAATATATGAAGCAATCCACGAATCTTGATTCTTCAATAGTCTTCAAACACGGGCTCTAGGATATATAAATCAAGCACTGAAGTAATGTCTTTAAACTTCATTTTCGAATGTAATCCCAAAGAATCTTCATGAAAACCAAACCCGCCATAAAAACCATTTCAGAACAAAGAAACTGAATCACTTCTTGTCTTTGAAGAGCTCCCCCTCCAAGTCACAACGATCTTCAAATAAGCTAATGATATAAGCCATCAAAAAATATCATGTAACAACCCAAACTTTAAGATTCGTAACGCCACTTGATCGAGAAAATACAAGAAGTCGGAGATATAACAAGTCCTTAGCAGAGCTCGATGAAGAACTCTTGCTGTAAAGGATACTTCTCTGTAAAAACCTTAGTAGAGCTCGATGAAGAACTTCTGTAAAAAAAAGCTACCTTCATAATTTTCCCACAAGCTTTATCAAAAATTTTCAACTTTGAAAAGTCACAAATCCAATTTCGAATGGCCATACCAAATTCTCCCCCGATTTATAATCAAAAACATGATTATAAAGCCTTCAAAAGGTCATGAGAATGATCTTGAATAGATAAAAATTTACTATGCTCCCCCGCGACAAAAAGATATAAAAAAATCGTGAAAACTTGACGTTAAAAAAAAACGACTTTCCGAACCGCCAAGACTTGATGCAATCATTATTTTTCTGTTCACAAAAAAATATGAGCGTTAAAGAATCCAAAACTGTTCACCGGCCCTCAATGTAGTAAACTTTACTTAATATTGGGCAGAAACTGTCACTTGCTGAAAGACAGGGGCTGGAATGGTAATTCAACATCAACAAACCCTTTCATTTGTAACAAAAACTGGAAATGGTCCAAAAATACCAAACTGTGAAAACAACAGGGACCAAAAGAGCCAATTCGCTGAAGTTTCAGGGACCAAAAATGAAACATTAAGTCTCATTCCCCAATATATATATGGCTGATAAAAGAAATGCGCGACTGGAACAAATGCTACAGATCATACTTTTGTTTCAAGTACCAGCAACCGAACCAAGGTTCGTTTCAAGATTGCCATCTATTCACGCGAACCGAACGTTCGGTTCGTTTCATATCAAGCTTCATCAGGCGAAACCCCTTTCGCTTTCGGTTCATCCTTCGTTCGCTCCAACCATTAACAACCGAACCCAGTTTCAAAAGCAAAACCGAACATCCCGATTAGAATAAGGAGCGAGACCATAGCCAAGCCGAATTATAGGTTCGCTTTCGGTTCATCTCCTATTTCAGTCCCAGCATAAACACGCGAACCCAAGATCGAGGTTCGTTCCATGAGCTGCTAACGCGAATCTCCCCCCTTTCGTTCCAAGTGCTACCAACCGAACTCAAGTTCACTTTCTGTCTTCCTTTCTTTCGTTCCAAGGCAACAAACAAACCCAATCATAGATTCGCTTCAATTTCATCGATTATACCCCAATGAGAAGCACAGTAAACGAGCATTCACAGGTAAGGCTTTCATAGCGATTTTGACTTTCGTTTGATAATTGTCCTTCCCAATTGATTTCCAATTCCAGTTCCATTCGTTTGCAGTGAACATCATCAATTTTGACTTTTTGATTTTGACTATCGTTTGCACCAGTTACGATTTCATTCCGATAAACTGTCAAATCCGATTCGTTCTTAGTGAGTTCAATGGAATCAAAGATTTTGCATTACCATTCAATCTCGTTCTGATAGACGCCATCCAACATCACAACTTTGAAACCAAATTCTGAGAAATTGGTACCGACTCCGAGATCTGTATTCTAATTGCAAAAGCCATCTGTTCTGATTAAAAGCTAATCTCTGATTGGTGATTTGAGTTCCGTGAAAATCACAAGTCATTTCCAGATCGAATATGTTTTTCATTTAAAATAGCAAACTTCCTTCAATGGTTCATCAAAGTACCCAGAAACACATGAACACCAATCGAAAGAAAAAAAAACTTGAAATCAAAAGGAATCGATTCATGAGTCGATAATCGCGACACGGATGTTGAAATTGATAATCACGAATGAAAGAATTTAAGCACAGAACAAAAACGCAAACGGAAACGGAGACATAGATGTAATATTAGGGTCAAATAAAACTGGATCGTGAATATCATCAAATACCCGCTTTATGAACAGTGACAGACTGAACAATTTGGGCCAAAGCAAAAGCAAATACGATTGGATTCAAAGGCTAAAAACAAAGGAATTAATTGATTTGGGATTGAGCAAATGATTTGATCCCAAACGAACAGAAAAGAGATTCAGATTAAAAAAAAAATACCAAATGAACAGTATAAATCACGATGAACAGTAACATGAACAAAAATCTTGATTCCATACCGCCAAAACACCAATAATCTTCAATATATGTGCAGAAAATCACCAAATCAAGAACCGATACTTCAAAAATCAATAGATTTTCAAAGACCCGCTCTGATACCACTTGTTGGGATTAAAACCCTAATTGTGATTTGATGAACAGGATGCGGAAAATAAGAACAAACACAAATAATGAAGATTATGTCGAATGATCAACCGATTTATTGAATTGTGAGGAACGAATTACACTTAAGAAATAAGAATCTAACTCTACAAGAAACCTCACGTGGCGGCTACATTTTACCTCACTCTTAACCCTAATAATGAATAATACATGACTATTTATAGGGAAAAGACAAGTCTTGGGCTTTTAACCTAGAATTCATCAAAGGGGCCCATTGCCATCATCCATGGAGTGCTTTGAAACCCTACATACGTTATGGCCATGTATATTTAAGATGGACAGACCTAGAGTGAGCGAATGCCGCCTCATTTCCTGTTCCTTGTTTGGTTGTGGATTTAGGGCGGGGTCGCTCAGTCAACAGTCCTCCCCACCTTAAATATACATGACTAGTATATGTGAGACGATTATAGAAATCCCTCGTGAGAATCCATTCATGAAAAGATACTTTACTCAGAAACACTTAGGACTCTCTATAGTTCTGCGTCGACTCTATCGGTCCAGGTATCCGCGGTAGTGATACATAGCACGAAACCTAGAACTTGTATGCCTGTTCGGCACATGACTCTATCGATCTTCACTTTATATCATGTCGAAGTGTGCCAACTTCGACGACTCTATTGATCATGGTTTGACTTCGTGCAACCATGTGTTCATTCTTGGTGCTGTGTATAAAGAACTTTCTTCATAGCCATGTCGGCGAATAAAGGTTCTTCCGAACCTAAACCTAACACAAATAATCAAACTTAATGCAATCCGCCAATCGTCTTTCTTATCTCAAGCCTTCCGAAGTACCCAAGGGAGGGTACCGCGCACTGTTGACCGACCCCTCGTAGTCAGATAAACACCGAAGCGAAAAGCACTGCAGATACTCTAAGAAGACGACCACCATCCGAAGCATACTCCGTAGAATCCCCCGGGAGACCCTATACCCACTAGATTTGACTTAGACCGAGAAAACTCGGAACCTTCGGAAGAGTAGTTGCAATAGATGCTCGCACTACTCAGGCAACTCGTCCACCCAGTTATAGACGAGTGGTGCTTATCATGGTGAGAGGTCCCTGGGCCATAAACTAGTTGATGAGGGTTTATTCTTGGAAGGTAAACTCCATTCCTTAGCCATACACACCCTTAAACGCTACCCGGGACACCCAAACACTTAGCCAAAGAGTTTTCCGCTCCTGTGAGCGCGTATATGTGCTTAATTAGTATTATATATGCTAATTATATGTGAACATATGTTATCATATGTTAAATAGGTCATTGTGTGTGATCGAGTCCTTGCGTGACACCGAACACCCAAACGGCAGTTTCGTCGGACCTACTTACACCAGGTGAGTTCATACCCCTGAATGATCCTTTTAAATGTTCTTACATGTTTTATAGGGGGGAATACAAGTTAAACATGCCAGTTATCATATCAATCACATGTGATTGATAACCCGCATGCACAAGATTTTACCACTGTACACTGTTTTACCGAGTAGGACACTATAAATGGATTTCAAAAAGGGTTTTTCACTTGTTCAAGTTCTTACTTTTATTGCTTATCAAAGATCCATTTTCAAACTGATTTATAAAAGATTCCCAAATATTTCTAAAGGCTTTCACACTTATTTTATCAAAGGATACAAATGTGATTTTCCTGAATAATAAGGTTTTCCAAGGTTTTCATGAATGCTTTCGCTTGTTAGTTACTGCTGCTTCACTTTTATTTATTTTAAATTCCTACTCAATAATGCTTTCACTTCGCGATACGCTTATACCGGATTTTGTCTCTATATCGCTTATACTTGTAGCCTCTTATACTTGATAAACGTTCTTACTTCACTTATTGTCGTCTCTGCTTCGTAATACACTTATACTTGGTACACTTATACTTCACGATTCGATTATCCCACCCTGTACGCTTATACTTCACGTCTCGGATGATCCACTGTACGCTTATACTTCACGACTAAGATATTTCACTGTACGCTTATACTTCACGAGTCAGATATTTCACTTTACGCTTATACTTCACGACTCGGATATTTCACTATACACTTATACTTCACTGTATGATTCCACTTAATACACACTCAAGCATAGTTAGATGTATGTTTATGCTTGTATAGATGTATATAAATAATGATTGAAGGACTTAGGAAGGCTTGTCCGCCCTATTTCCTTTTCTTCGTTGAGACGTGGTCTGGTGGGATCGGATGTCCATCTGAAAGTCGTTCGATTCATTAGTATTATATATTATGTACACAAGCATAGACATACGAGTTTTCTTCAGTCAATTTAGTTAAGAGTCTCTACCTCTAGGTCAGCACTTACATTAGAAACCCACTACCCACTGTTTGGAAGTCATTACCCACTATTTGGGATGCATCTTCGGGACACGGCCTTCTCCGTCGTCTAGTTGGTAACCAGAGTCTCCTGTAGGGAGAGCGGACATTGTGTGTATAGATCTATACGGGATTGACACCCCCGCACCCTGACTGCTAGCTACAGTCCACGGCTCACCAAGCCAAGGGGTCACAAATGTCACATTATATAGACGCTTGTAGGGCGTCGGGTACTCTAGTGTCGGTTAGTATGGTTACGAGTGTCCCGGGTTACCTTATAATTCTTTGGCCTTAAGGTAACGGTATTTCGTCAACTATTTTACACTGTATGCTGGTAATTCATTTTCAGAGTCACACTGTTTTAACCTTACAAGACGTATCTTTCATTTGATACTGTCTGGGGTCTGTCTCCTCTGTTTTGACCTTACAAGACGTATATTTCATTTGATATTGTCGGGGGTCTGTCTCCTCTGTTTTGACCCTACAAGACGTATCCTTCATCTGATGCTGCCTGGGGTCTATATCCACTGTATTCACAGAATTCACTGTATTCACTGTGTTCGCTGTTTTAGACCTCGCCAGACGTATCTTTCTTTTGATATTGTTTGTGGTCCGTATTCATTGTATTGGACCTTACTAGTTGTACCTTGCATTTGGTACCTTCTGGGGTCTGTGTCTTCACTTGTTAGACTGAACCAGGCATGTCGTTCGTTTGATACTTTCCTGGAGTCTATGGTTCCTTGCCTTAGTTAGCAGTCCTCACTGCTAAGGCATATGATATTCCCTGATGTCGTTTGCTTTCTTCAATAATCAAATTCAGTATTTTGATAATTATAGCAACTTAGGGAAAACTACTTTTTACCACACATCACTGCCAGTCTTGGTAGAAGGCTGCTTTACTTAAAGAAAATATAGGATTTTCTGGAAATGACTCTAGTACACTGAAATCTCTTAAACTATTACTTTATTAAGTTATTTGAATGAAATGTCACTAAATGCTTATGAACTCACCGGCATTTGTAAAAATGCTGATACTCGCTTTTCAAATAACGTGTATTCTCGGGTTAGCATTAGATAGGTACATCCCCGGAGCTGTTGATGAAGATAGCTTAGTACCATGCTGTATTTATTCTATTACTTGCATTACTTTGATACCTTGTAAAGTAACCATGTAAAATTATTCTATTAATGCAATGTTTTGTTGTACTTTGATTACTATAATGCATGTGTTGTGATACTTGACATGACGTCAACCACCCCAGAACGTTTCCGCCGTTCCGGTTTTGGGGTGTGACATTATGTCACATCACTAATGGTATTATAACACCAATGCTATTCGGAATTGACTATCCCCCATGCATGGGTTTTCTAGGTGGGAACTCAAGTCCCGCGTGAACACCGCCCCAGTGTCCAGTGACTTTGTTCTGATGTGGTTGCGAAGACAAGGCAAGCCGACGAATCAAAAGAAGACAGGAGCAACGGTCACTTTCTTTCTCTCTCTTCTTTTTGCCCTTGCACTACCAACTCACTGTTGAACACCATTTCCACAACCTAGTGAATTGGTTGTGGAATGCTAAAATACCTACGTGACCTCGCCTTCACTTACAAATCCCTCATGACCATTCCTCATAGTCTAAGTGAGCAAATAATCACCATATTATAACATGTTATACACCCATAATTTCGATTTCATAATTTTTTTTCGAGTTTATTTTTTAACTGAAACAAGTACATTTTTATAAAACAAAAAATATTTAAATAACACATAATATTTAAAAACAAAAAAAAACATAAAATTTCAATCCTAATAAAACATAACATTTAAATCCTAAGAATAACATCACAAAAAAGATAGTTCTAATTCAAATACGTAACACGGCTCTCCCATGACATATATTTTTTCACGATCCTATCATTCTTGGCTTTAATCACTCCAAAAGCTCGGGCGACAAATCTTCCTTGCTAATCCGAAGAATCGCCATATGGTTCGTCATTTGTTCTTGCTCGCGTAGCTCCTTTTCCTCTCGCGAATTTCTTTCAAGGAGCTTCAATTGTTGACGTTTCAACTCATTTGTTGTTTTTGCAATAAGTTGTGCTCCTCAAACTATGCTTTAATTTCCGCCACATCTCTTGCTTTCGCCTCAACCTCCTTAGTAAATCTCACAGTGCGCCTTGCTTTGCTGAGTCCAGCCGATCGTCATGGTGGGGAGATATCCTTGACATAATCCGGAATATCATCCGTGTCGGCGTTGAGGTCAATATGAATTCGTGCGTCTGGAACGTCGAACGAACTTGAATTTCTCGACCATTTTGATTGAACCTTAAACAATATAAGAGATTTAATCCACTTTGGATTCACTCGCACAAACTACCATGCTTTCTCAAAATCGAACAAATGTCTCATTTATGTTTAGGTATGCATAGCAACATTATTTATTAATATTCATTATTATTATTACATATTACAATTATTATTATATATAAATTTATAATAAAATAAGTAATGGTATTAATATATATATATATATATATATATATATATATATATATATATATATATATATATATATATATATTAAAATACCAAAATCATGTTTAATAAATTAAATAATAGTATTTAAATACTTTTCAGAGTAAATTACTAAAATCATGTCCATCTCTATCTATTTTTTCCATTAGGATAATTCATGGATAATTCATGTATTGTTTTTGTGTTGCAATTTTCATACCCATTATATATATATATATATATATATATATATATATATATATATATATATATATATATATATATATATATATATATATATATATATATATATATATATATATATATATATATATATATATATATATATATAAAGAGAGAGATATTGCATATTTTAGGTTTTTATTTATTTATTTTCTTATATAATTTTTTGTAATTATTTGATCAATCGGACCCCACCTTATCCTCACGATCACCACATACTTTAATCGCTACTAATTAACTATACACATATAGTCAACAAAATAAATATCTTAAAAGACAATCAACGTAATTACTAAAAAACTACAATAAGAATAACAATATTTCTTTAAGGGTATTCATTTTTTAATACGAATTCCCGAAGATAGTTCACCATTTTGATGAAGATATAGATACGTCTTGTCTAGCATTCGGAGACAATGTTGCATTATCTCCTTTTAGCCAATCATTTGATTTAAACCCTACGATTTATATCGGGAGCACAAGCTTTATTATAGAGCTACTAGGTGATGATTATATGATAATAACAATAATAATCTAAAACAATTTAGAAAAACAAACAAAAGAAAGACAATAACAATAATAATAATAATAATAATTATATTGTATTTAAATATAATACAATATTTAAATAAAACCCAACGAATCAGCTCATCACAAGGTAAAGGAAGGTTATCTGCTCCTCAGGGGGAATTCATGACACTGGTGAAGACTCTTCTACTCCTCCCTTCATGAAAAGGAAGATCATGTCTAATCTAGACTCATTAGCCAGGTTTAATTCTCCGAACTAGAGTGTTCTCGAATTTCTTCCGATAAATATGATCATTCAGCTTCGAAACCCTCTTTCGTTTGGCAACCAAATTGTTAAAGCACTAGAGATTTGACCATTGTTCATTGATGCCTCCTTCAACAGAGGCATACTTCTGCGCACGCTTAGAGGAACGACATTCAACATTCTCCTGTTGCTTAGAGGCATTATGCTTAATGAGAATTTGTTTAATTTCCTCAACTGCCAATCTCCAGTCCCTGGCTAATGAGTCTAGTAGACGTGATCTTCCTTTTCATGAAGGGAGGAGTAGAAGAGTCTTCACCAGTGTCATGAATTCCCCCTGAGGAGCAGATAACCTTCCTTTACCTTGTGATGAGCTGATTCGTTGGGTTTTATTTCAAAATTAGTTTCACAAACTAGTAAAATAGCAAACAAAAGTCTTATGTTTTCCAGAAATAACTTAACAAATTACACTCACCAATGATCATCTTGCAAGTAATGGAAAGATAAAAGCACAACCAAAGAAGGAAATTATGAAATAAAAACCTTTGTAGTTCTTTTGACCCTCTTGGGAGGCTTGGAAGTTGATGCAAAATGTGGAAACCTTTGAGACACCAACAAGAACTCAACTTGATTTAAGATGCTAGTCTTATAAAACTCTTAAGCTTTAAGTTCATAACCAAAGTCTGAACTTAAATAAAGAAAAATGCAAGTGTTCTTTCAAGTGTAAATGTGTGATATCCCCATTTTTAGGGCCAAAAAAGTCCAATGTGCTTATGCTTATTAAACCACAATATCCTTTTAAAAAGATTTACTTTGTGGCACTTGTCCCAAGAATATGATAATAATATTATCAAGACATTATCCAAGAAATGTATTCTATTTATAAAACTCGAGATGTCATCGTTAATACAAAAATATAAGCATAAATGAAGACTTACAACATCTCTTTATACTAATAGTCTATATCTTCTGTGAGTCACTCGCTAGATACCTATATCATCATATATAATTATTTGTGATACAATAAACTAAGCGGTCGGTTTGGGAAACCTAGTGAGTACATAGGATTTTCAACCCACAATAATATAATTTAACTCTTTATAGAATTCACACCAAAAAGTTAACACAATTACCCATTCCTGTTACTCTCTCTCTCTCTCTCTCTCTCTTTTAAGGTTCTACCCTAAGGATTATGTGTTGATAAGGAAATGAGGGAAAAATAGAGTACTCAAATGAATCCACAATCCATACTCTCGATTTGTGTGATTTCATTAACTCTACTCGACTGTCTAGAATAGTTTGTGGTTGCCATCAATACTCTGCTTGATGACTGATCTTTGTTGGGCATGGTCTTTTTGCCCTATCTTTAGCATGGTCTCTCACCACTAATCTATCTCTGGTATGGTTCCTCACCATTATCTCTTTTATCTTATGGTCTCTCATCATTATCTCTACTTTCATGGTTCCCAACTGTTATCTCACTTCTCTTATCTTTTTCTACCCGTCATACCCAATACATTACGAGTACGGTAAAATACATATATGATATTTTAGAAAAAATATTATCTCATGTAACACGGATATCAAAAACTCAAATACTAAGCACGTAAAGCATTTAGGAAAATTAAATACTTGATATCTATGTGCAAGTTAAAGGTAACTATGCACTCACTCGATGGAGGCATATGACTCAAAGTTAAGGCAACACTTTATCTTAACACCTTAGATATTCCCTTGATGTGACCTAAGTGTGATTAGTACAAAGTCTTAGTTGAATGATCCTGTTGACTAATAATAGTCTAGATCCTCACTAATCCTAATGTCTACATCAAGATTTATCAAGTAAGGATCAACTAGGCAAGATAGTTGGGAGGCAGGATCATTTTGCCATATAGCTTTTCTGAAATCCAACAACTAAGCCAACATGACCATTCTAGCCAGCTCTCCCATAAGTATATCAATCAATATACCGAAGTTGAATTACTGATAAATCTGATTTATAGGTTCATAATAACAATTTATGGCTATAAATATCAGTTGCATTGAAAATAGAAGAGTGTAGCTTAACTTATAGGGGTTCTTGATGTAAACTGAAGATCTAAGTGGGTAGAATTATGACTCGGGGACTTCTATTTGAAGGTTACAACTAGCTAAGTATTCGGGGGTGTCTTAGGTCTTCACCGCAAGCCAGGAACTCAATAAAAATGGCCTAGAAGTGAAGAATACTCGAGAGAGAACGTGTGTTTGGGTTTGGGCAGTGTTGCAGAAATCGGCCTTGGCGGCCTTGAACCGATTACGATTAGGGTGCTTGGTGGAAATTGTTCAAAATCTGTCAGAGTGGTGCTTGGCGGTCTTTGGCAGTCCTCGGCAGTCATAGGTGAGATATTTTAAAAAAATTCAAAATTATTAGTTTTCAAACCTTACACCAAAATTTAAAATTTTCAAAATTTTAAGTTTTCAATTTTAAAATATTATACAAAAATTTTCAAAATTTCATAATTCTAAAATTTTAAATTTTCAAATACATGATTTTTTAGGGAATATTAATTTTTTAAATAATTTTATTCATAACTTAGGGTCTCTGGTTAATCCCCACCTAGTCCGATTAATCGCTTATCGTCAGTCGACCGCCGAGCAATTTTTACAACCATGGGGTGTGGTAGTGAAAACATATATGAATTTGGTTATTTATAGGAAAGAAAAACATTGTGTGCCGCACACTCTAGGCATGCGTGCGACACAGTAGGGTGTTGTTGGCTCCTATGGGCTTCTGCCACATGTCGCCTTCAGAAGTTGCCATGTCATGGTGCACGTTGCGCGCAAATTTTCAGATTTTCAAAATGTCATAACTTCTTCATACAAGCTTTGTTTTTGACGTTTTTTATATCCCCGAAAAGCTCTCGACGAGATCTACAACTTTTATTTAGACTCCATCGGGTAATTTTGTTATTATTATTTTAAAGCTATATTTTTAACAGGTTTAGACTGTTAAAGTTCATTAAAAATTCATAACTTTCTCATATGATATCCGTTCTCGACTGAATTTATATCTATAGAATCATATGGAAGAGATATTCAAATCTCGTTTAGATTGTTTTTCCTAACAATCAATCATTCTCTACTTAGGTTTCTAAGTTGTATAATGTCGTGCTGAAACATCGAAAAATCATAACTTTCTCTCATAATGTTAAATTTAGACGTTCTTTATATGCATGCTCTTGGTTTAGCGACTACTACGACTTTAGTTTAGAAATTTTAGGATAAAAAGCAATTTATCAAAAATTCACTTTTTACAATACGCATTGTCGTGTCAGTTTAATCGCGGAACTTCGAAAAAGCATAACTTCTTCATACAAAGTTGGATTTCAGCATTTTTTATTTCTATCGAATCCTTGTCACATATACTATAACTTGGTTAAGATTATTTATCCTAAATAATGCCCTTTTTAAAAGTTATTATTATGGCTTATAATAACTTATTTTTCTAGCCCAAATTTGCAGGTGTTACAGTTATCTCCCCCTTAGGATGATTACGTCCCGGAATTATTAGGAAATATGGCTTATATAATGACTCCGCACATTACCTTTCCATCATGGGTAATAATCATAACTCCTATGTCTTTCTATTGTAAGAATCTTGTCTCTAAGAATCAAATGCCTACTCCTAAAGGTACCTTTCATCATGTTCTAATGTGGTACCGCTACGTCTTTGTAGGTAGCTTTCCTAGTTGTTGGCTACATATTCTTAATGATGACTATGATCTGTCTATCGATCGCATTGATCCTTCATTGCTTCAATCTTTGACTACATTGAACATACTTCGTAGACTAGTCGGACTCGATTCAGTATGGCCACTAGGTTCAGAACATGAATCATCACTAAAACAAAGGTAGTGAAAAGGAAATCACACAGAAAACACATTACATAATTTAGGAAATTATAATGTTTTTTTGAAACAATTACAACATTTATTTGATTTTTTCATACTCATTAGGCTACATAGGACAATCCTAATTATTTATCTCCCTCCCTCAAGTACTTTAAACAAGCATCTCCATACACTCCCCCTCTTGTTGCCTCATCAAGTCCCATAAAATATGCCCTCCCTCTTGGCTTTGGCGGTACATTCGGCTTTGTAGTTCCTTCTTTCTTTGGGAAATCTTGCTTGGAGTGTGCTTCACCACACTTAAAGCAGACCTCCTTCTTGGCCATGTATTCACTAGCATAGCGACCAGTATTCCCACACTTGTAACATGTCACTAATTGAATGCATTCCCCAAAGTGCTTATTTTTACACTTGTCATACTACCTCGCCGTGTCACTTCCAATCTTCTGATCTTTAGAATTTGAATACTTATTCTTCTTATCAGGTCTTGAAGATTCCTCCAACTTCCTCTTTTCTCTAACCTGCACATTCTCTAAACCCTTCTCTCTAATCTGGATCTCTACGTTCTTAGCTGCTCTGACAGCCAGAGTGGTTGCCATCTTCACCATTGGATCTCTACGTTCTTTTAGCAAACCTCTCTATCTTGGAGAGTTCAGTGGGCACCAATTATGCTTAGTTTTCTCTTCTTCAAATTATAGAATTCGTTGTTCATCTCTAATAGGTCTGTATTTGAACAATACTGCCTCTTCAACTGTTCCAAGAATTTTTATGACATCTTGATGGCCTCTTATTTAGGCATTCTATCAGCCAATAGCTTCCGCTAACTCAACACGCCGGTTTTTACTTTCCTAACAACGAAGATCATCAACACGCCAGGAGGCTCAGGCTGCTAATTCTCATTACCATTTCCTAATCCACTATGAGTCCTCTTCATGAAGTTGTAGATACCAAAACGAAATTTAGCGTACCGAGACGAGAATATAGATAGACAAGGTTTAGACGCATAATTATCCCTATTACTCCGAAAATTATATGCCAGTTATAGAAGGTTAAGACATTTGAACACATAAAATTTCCTAAATCTAGGTCAGCAATAAACCTTAAAACTAATAGCAATTTAGATAAGCAACTTAAGGCATGCTATAATATAAATCATTTAGCACGTAGGAGCAAATTAGGCATCTTATCCTAAAGTGAACTAGTGTTTTTGTCAATTCAGGTGTACTACCCAGAATATAATTGTCACGCCCCCTGCCGGTGGCAGAAACACCGGGCGTTGTAACTTCATTCCTTGTATCATAGTTATCAAACATATATTGAATAGCACAAAAGAATTATTATAAACTACGTACCTTTGTTGATGATAGAAAGTTACATTATTCTAGTTTCCTAGTGATTATTATATAGTATATGAATTATCGCACACGTCTTAACATATATATGTTCCTTATGAATAGAAAGGATAACAGTAAAATTTCCCCTGTTCGAGAAACATTCCATCTTATCAATTTCCTTAAAACACATGCATTTTAAAAATACGTCAACATAAAGTTGGTGAGTCCACAAGTTTTGGCTCTGAGTAAAAATAGTACTTTTTCCAAGTTCGAAAAGTATAGAACATAGTTTGAAAATATCATTATGACTCATACTTGTTTCTAATATATAGTATATATATCGTAGGTATACTAAATAAGTAGTATACCTATAAGTTTCATATACTATGAATATAAGTGTTTGTAATCCCATACGAACGAAGGTTGCTACGTATAAATCGATTTTCAATTCTATAGGAGTATGTTTGCTAGGTATAATTGTTTACCTATTGAATAAGTAGAATACCTACAAATTCCTTGTACTTAGAGTATAAGTGTTCGGGGAACTTATACTTAACATTAATACTTGTACATTGACAAAGTATAATGTTTCTAAAATTGTGCTACCATAAGTCCATAACCGCTTCTATGCGACGCCACTACCTATGAATGGTGTTGTAAGTGTCGCACCTTGGTAATAGATTCTGCACACTTCATCGACGTCGGAATAGAATAAACTGGGCAAGTTCGTCACCCAAAAACTGTTGGGTTGTAACTAGCAACCACGGGTGGGGGTGTCAAAACGTATAGATCTACACACAGCTTCGTCATTGGAAAATGGGCAAGTTAGTCACCCGAAAATCATTAGGTTGTAGCTAGCAACCACGGATGGAGTGTTAACCCGCATAAATCTGTACACAACTTCCTCACTCTCACAAGATTAGCAGTTACAGGTTAGAGGATTTCCCTTAAGATTTCCAATCTTAGTTGATTAATATAATAGCTCATGTAGATTTTGTCAAGTTCCTATTGTTCGAATAGTGAAAGCATATCCGTGTCTAAAACCCTAAGTTACTAGACTATGCTTTAAACATTACTCCTAATATTTATAATACTTAGGCAGTACAACTGTAACGTCCCAAAAATCTGAACCAAAATTTTTTCTTTAAATCATTACCAAAGCCATATTCATAAGAACATATCATAAGTCATAACATGAATTCAGAGTATCATTTCCAAAACATATTTTCATATCAGAGTAGAACATCCCAGGCTGACTAATCAATGGTGTGTGCCATGCGATCATCCCGAGCTCTTCCTTCTGGTACCGGAAGTACCTGAAACCAAAACTGAAAACCGTAAGCACGAAGCTTAGTGACTTCCCCAACCCTCCACATACTCCGCATAAACACATACAGCATATACTGGGCCACGCCCGCTATTTCTGGCCTCGCCCTTACCTCGGGCCTCGCACGCTACAACGGCCCCACCGCTCTAGGCCCCGCCTGGCTTTGAGCCCCGCTCGGGTACAGATCTGTTTCACTTAGGCCTCGCTTGTCACTGTGCCTCGCCCGCTGACATATACTAACACATAAACATATCACAACACATAAGCTAAACATATACTAATGAATCCTGTCCTAAGGCCTCACCTATCTTGGGCCTCGCCTTTGTCCTGCTACTAATAAGTCATGGAACCCTGTCCACACTCCTACTGATAGTGAGATATCGGGCCCTGCCCACGCTCACTCTTTCCCTAACTTGGGCCTCGCCCCTATTCTGCTGCTAATGAGATGTAGAACACCATCCACACTCTGCTATTGATGAGATACGGGACCTCGCCCACACTCACTTCCCTATCAGGCACATACAAGTATCATACAGACAACAAGTATCTTCTATCATGCAAACCATTCCTTGGGCACCCGCCCGCTATCAATGGACCTTGGTCCTAAATATCATACTGGCGTACAGTGCCTAGGGCTAACCCCTAGATCTTCCTACTCATATCTACATGGGCCGACATTGTGGCCTTAGACCCATTCATACAAAGGGAAACTCACCTGCACTGCGGAACTCTTGCTGATAGCCCTCTGACCGTTGACCGACAATTCTCTGAACCGCTGCACCACTAGCTCCCCGAGCTACCAATATCAATATACATAACACTTAGATCCAAACAGAATTCTAGAAGCCAACTAAGTCCACTCTTGACAAAGTCAAAGTCCTGGTCAAAGTCAACCTTCCTGACTGACTCTACTCGCTGAGTCAACCCGTTGACTCGTCGGGTCCTTATACTCAGAAACTATCACAATACGCCTCAACTCGCCGAGTCACCCCGCTGACTCGTCGAGTTCAACGATCTCTGAGTCCCATCCTGACCAACTCACTGAGTCACCACTCAACTCACCGATCTAAGTCTTAACCAGAAAAGGTTGAGGTTCTGGGATTAAACTCGTCGAGTCCAAGAACAATCTCGCCGAGTCCATGGCAATATTCAACAGACTCATCGAGTTGTTCTTCCAACTCGTCGAGTTCCTGCCTATCTTCATCCAACTCTCCGAGTCCACCCATGTGACTCGCCGAGTAGCTTCAGTTCTTAATCCATACAGTGGCTTTTCGAGCCATGCAGGGGCTCCAAACCATATATCCACTCTTCTACAGTCTATCCCCCACGTAAAGTTGTAAACTTTACTTGAAACCAAGAAGCTAAAAGCCCAAAACACTCTAGGGCTAGGGTTCTAGACAAGCATGCTTCACCAACACCCCAAAGACTGATACTTTATGGTTCTATAGGCTGAAACACACCTAGATCTGAAGTAGCAATTTCAAATCTGGACTTCTAACTCGAAATGGCTCTTAATAATGCCATAAAAGCCCCAAATCTCATAACAAGGGTAACACCTTAAGCAAAAGAGTGAAGGTAACGACTTCTTACCTCCTAATGCTCTGAAAAGTCCCACCAATTCTGGATCTAAAGCCAATCCTTGAGTCACCAAAGGTTCCCTTCCTCTTTCTTCCTTCAAATCACCCAAAATGGCAAGAAAGCTTGAATGTGCTAAAAATGGAGGCTTAGGGTTTCGTGTTATGGATCAGAGAGGCTATAGAGAACTCTAAGGGAGAGAATGAGGTGTTTATATAGTGCAGAAAGTCCCGGATTTAGGGTTTTCCTCTTCAGACCGGACTCGCCGAATCCTCTTGCCGACTCATCGAGTAGGTCACTTACTCTTCGACCCGGATCCTGATCGGAATCGTCGAGTTCCACCCTGGACTCGACGAGTTGACCCCTTTGACTTAGGGTTTTCCTTTCCTTTCTTGGTCTTTTTGATTATGGGTGTTACGACAACAGCTATAACTTGAAGTAAAAACCAGGTTTTATGTAACATAAAACCAATAATAGCAAGACACTTAACAATTAGTATATAGAACTCCCGAGTATAACTCCGAGACTATAATACAAAATAGTATATAGAACCCCAGAGTATAACTCCGAGGCTATAACACTAAATAATATATAAAACTCCCAAGTATAACTCCGGGACTATAACACAAAATAGTATATAGAATTCCCGAGTATGATTTCAGGCTATATTAGTAAAATCTATGATAAAAACATGCTAACATGTTTAATATAGTTGCATGATTTTAATATATCAGATATAATCTAGGTATATATGATACAAAAAAACTACATCTTGGTTAATATAACTATTTATATTAACTTATATATAATATTTGGCATGCATTTTCTCCGAAAATATTAAAAAATGGGGCCATTAAACCACCCTAGTAGCGTGATCTATGGAATCTAACTGAAAAATGGTCATAGGTTCGTCGTTCTCAGGCTCGGGAAGGGAAACGGCCGTTAGAAAACGAGAGAGAATGAAAGTAGAAGGTGTAACGATTGAATGAGCCTCGAATTCTATTTATAGGCTATCCAAAGCCCTCTTGTGTCGTGAGAATGATAAGCTCACGTCGTGAGCCATGGCTATATCACCTCGTAGACATGCCATTTCTCATTCTAACTTCGGAAGGTGTCCAGATGACTTCTCACGTCGTAAGAAGGAGTTTCTCAAGTCATAAAGTTCCATGAGTCACCCCGTAGCCTTACCAGGTGTTTTCTACCCTTAATTAGTGTCCTGGAGCACTCTCATGTCGTGATAATACATGCTCACATCGTGAGCTTCGACAAATTAGGGTTTCTGCCACATGTCATGCTCTCAGACAACTACATCTTTGGAAGATCATAACATTTGCATACGATCTCCATTTTTGACGTTCTTTATATCCACACGTAGGTATTTCCGAGCACTACAACTTTCGTTTAGACACCAATAGCTATGTCTAAATCTATTTTAAATTCCGCTTGTTCTAGGGGCTATAATGTTAGAATTTTTCATAACTTCTTCATGCGAAGTTAGATTTAGACATTCTATATATGTTTGGACTTGTATAGACTTGTAGTATTTGAATGAAAATATCATTAAAGATTAATCTAAATTGATTATAATATGTGTTTGTTATATTTATGGGAATTATCTTAGACCTAAATTTAACTGTTGTTACAATAATAAACACACATCTCACGATCATTGCTTAGAATTCTAAGTTTAAGTCTTGAAATTTCCTAAAAATCCTATTTCTCTTAAAATAATACTTTGATACCAACTGTGACATCAGCATTTTAATGGCAAAAAAATATTGATTTGCGTATGCTTATTTAATCAAAGTATCCTTTTAAAAAAGATCTACTTCGCGGAATTTGTCCCAAAAATATGATAATAATATTGTCAAGACATTATCCAAGAAATGTATTTTATTTACAAAACTCATGATGTCATCGTCAATACAAGAGAAAAAGGAGTAAACAAAGACTTACAACATCTCTTTATACTAATAGTCTATATCATCTTTGAATCTCTTGACAGATACCTATACCATCATATACAAGTACGTGTGATACAATAAAATGAGTGGTTGAAGTTGGGAAACCTGGTGAATACATAGGTATTTCAACCCATAATAATATAATTTATCTCTTTATATAACTCACACAAACAGTTAACTCGATTACCCATCCCCTTTACTCTCTCTCTCTCTCTCTCTCTCCCTCTCCCTCTCTTTATTTCTCAAGGGTTCTACCCTAAGGGTTACTCGTTAATAAGTTAACCAAGGAAATATAGAGTACGCATATGAATCCATAATCTATACTCTCGGTTTGTGTGATTTCGTTAACACACACAGATTGCAAGTCTACTAGTGTTCCACTCGACTGTATAGAATAGTATGTGGTTGCCATCAATACTTTGCTTGATGGTTGATCTCTATTGGGCATGGTATCTTTTCCCTATCACTGGCATGGTCTTTAACCAGTAATCTATATGTTGTATGGTTTCTCACCATTATCTCATTCCTCATATGGTCTTTCACCCTTATCTCTACTCTTATCGCCCTAACTGTTATCTCATTTCACTTATCTTTTTCTACCCGTCCTACCCAATACATTATGACTACGGTAAAAATACATATATATGATATTTTATAAAAATTGTTATCTCATGTAACATAGATATCAAAAACTCATACAATAAGCATGTAAAGCATTTAAGAAAATTAAATACTTGATATATATGTGTAAGTTGAAGGTAACTATGCACTTACTTGACAGAGGCAAGTGACTCAAAGTTAGGGTAGTGCTTCACCTGAACACCATAGATATTCCTTTGACATGACCTAAGTGTCATTAATTCAGGGTCTTAGTCTAATGATAATGGTGACTAATAATAGTCGAGATCCTCACTAATCCCAATGTCTACATCAGGATTTATCAAGTAAGGATCACCAAGGAAGGACAGTAGGGAGGCATAATCATTTTGGCATATAGTTTTTCTGAAATCCAACAACCAAACCAACATGACCATTCTAGCCACGTCGCCCGTAAGTAGATCAATCAATATAACGATGTGGAATTACGGATAAATGTTATTTATAGGTTCATAATAACGACGTATGACTATAAATATAAGTTACATTGAAAATAGAAGAGTGTAGCTTAACTTATAGGGGTTATTGATGTAAACTTATGATCTAAGTGGTCATAATTACGACTTCAGGACTTCCATTTGAAGGTAATAACTAGCTAAGTATTTAGGGGTGTAGCAGGGCTTCGCTGCAAGCCAAAAACTCAATAAAAATGGCCTAAAAGTGAAGAATACTCGTCAGAGAATGTGTGTTGGGGTATGGGGGTGAAATTATATACATAGATGGCTATTAATAGGATTAAAAACATTGCACGCCATGCACTCTAGGCATGCACGCCACGCACTAAGGTGTTTATGGATCCTATGGGATTCTGCCACGTGTCGCCACCTTGTTTGTCCGCATACGCCCAAAAAGATCCAGTATATATATATATATATATATATATATATATATATATATATATATATATATATATATATATATATATATATATATGGAATGAGATTTCCGTCTAAATATATGTTCTGAACTTTTTTCACTAAAACTCATCACCAACCATAATTGTTGTTGACTACACTGATAATCCAAGTAATTTTACTCAATCGAATAACACTTATGTTAAGTTGTGTTGTTGTGAAAAATTGAAGCTGCCTTTGAAACCAAAGCAAAAGAAGCCCTTCGATGCTCATCAATGCGTGTTCGATTGTAATTCACGGGATACCACACAAGAAATTCTTCATCTCTCTTGATGTTGAATGAAGAGATCTTTGTCGGGGATTATTTTGCTTTCGTATCAAATGAAATTTGATATCTCTATATCCATATTTTGTTTTAATTGCTTCTATCTCATTCTTTGGCAAACAAATGCACAACAATCCTTGACATTTTGGGTATTACCAACTCGAAACTTAGATTTGCCAAAAGCCTGGCATATGATTTCGCTTCCAAATCCCAAAAGTGAATGAGCCCAGCCTCTATGCCAAAGGATTGGTCTTACCCTGGTGTCGAGTTACATGGCATACTTGTTTGAGGAATGAAACTTTTGATGGTTCTTATCCAATTAGGAACATCAAAAGATCCAATGGACGTGACGGTTTAGGATTTTCATGGGAATCAAGGAAAATGTGATGATCACTTTTATAACGTGGAGCTTTTTACGGTGTTGGTTAAGTAACCGACACAATACGTGGCATTTTCTTAACTAGTACCCGTTGAAATTCAAAAATACCATCGATTATAAAAGGAAGGTGATTATTTCCATATCAAATTTTATGCTCTCTGATCAAACCTCCAAGAATCCTAATTGTTCATCGTATCTAAATTTCTCCAAAATTTTCTACAATGGTGGCTTCTCATCACAATGTTGATCCAACAACTACTAATGATGACAAAGTTTTGCAACCGGTGATGAAGATCCAAAACACTAATCTTATTCTAGTTCCATCCCTTGATCAATACCCGAAGGTATTACAGATGCTTGTTCAAACTTTGAACAACTCTCTTCTATCGATTACACTTTCATCATCGTTTGGAATTCCGATGAAATGGTTTTCACTTTCTCCTTCAACTACAATGCTAAAAAAAAACTACGATGGTGGTTGCATTCCAGCTCTCGAATTCAAAAACAAAGAAGCTTACTCGAAAGCAGTTTGCCCAAATGCTGAAACTACTGACATCAAGTACTTTATATGAAGTTACCAATGATCAGGTGGTTTATATGTTTAACAAAATGGGGCATCAACCTACCCTCACTGGAATCAGTTATTTTAAGAAGTCTAGTCTTCCCTGTATTTCAAGTTTTTTGTTTGGGATTGTCCAACGGTGCTTAAAAGGAAGAAGCACTAGGCTCGACAAAGCCAAGCTTGAAGTATATTTAGTCATAGTAGGATTGTATTATGGTCAGAATGTGGATTATGCTTCACATCTTTGGGCAGAGTTTGGAACTTCGATCTCACACACGAATCTAGCAAATGGTGTTTCGAGTGCTCGATTTTGGAGCATAATTTTATAGGAAGTTTACAGTGAAGTGAATATTCGTGTTCCATCTCATGTCAAAACTAATGAGTTTTCGATAATGGTTGCTACAAGGGTTTTTTTGGATGATTCTACTATTTTTCCAAATGTTGCTCGAATTTCAGATCCAATGCTCAAGCTCATGGATCCCAAAAATCAACTACTGGTGAAATACTTGGCTTCTATTAATACTTCTCATCCAACTTGGTTTCTTCCACAAAAGGGGGTAGAAGAAACATCTAAAGCTTCAAAAGCTTCAAAAAAGAAGAAATCAGTGGATGAAGAAATTGTCAACGAAACAATACCCACGAAAACTAGGGTTCTTAAAAGAACGCAGAAACCAGCAAAGAAGTATTCTGAATCTCCAGTCCAGACAACTAGACAAGAACCTATAGTCAAAATTGTTGAGCCCAAGGATGTTGAATCTTCAAATCCTTTGTCTTCTCAGGGTGGTCCAAAGAGGGTTCGAAAAGCACAATTTACCTGGAGGGGTGTTGTATTTCGTGAAGTTATGGTTCCTAGATCACCGACCTCCAAGAAGCGGCAAGCTATTGATATGGCTCAAAAGTTAAACAAGAAGAAACGCGAAATTCGAGTTTCACTTAAGAATGTGACAGTCAAAATTGAGCATAATAGTGACAGTGAAAGGTCAGATATTCGAATCAAGGATTCGTATATTGGTTCACCTCGAAGGGATTCTCCTATCAAGTGAAATTTCGAGGAGACAGGGAATCCTGATCTCAATGTAAATATATCTAATATGGATACAAACATCAATTTGAGTGATCAACAAAACATTAATATCCCTGAAAAGAAAATTGTCAAACCATCTAAGGGTTTAGCATACCGCGTCTGGTTAGGAGGAGGTCGAAACTTTAGACATCACTATGGACTTATCTAATACGGACACAAATGTTTACATGGATGAAGGGATGCACAATAATGAATCTACTGTCACATCTATAGTCACAACTTCAACAGCTTTACCACCACCTTCATCACCCATTCCCACTTTCATTCCAGTTTCGACTATATCACCAGCATTTTTTGGTATCATGCAAGAATCTATTGCCACTATCTTTTCATATCAATCCACTAAAAAGTCACAACATGAAAATGAAACTGATGATGAAGATGTCATGGTGTCTTTTGCTGATCTTCAGTTTGATCTAGAGGTGAAGAATATTCCTGATGAAATGACCATGTTAGAAAAACAATTCAAAATATAGAATTCCAAGATGAATTTTATATTACAGTCTTGGTTGATACAGGAAGCAAGAATTCTTTGAGTAGCATCGAAGTTGATTCTCTTCTCAAAACCCAAGAGTCTCGACTGCAATCTATAATAAATGATATTGATAAGAAAATTGATGAACAAATTCTCAATCATCCTCGCAATCTTACTGGTCAAGTTTCTAAGCTTCGTGATGTTTCAAAAGAATGTCATGAGCTTTTTGCAAAAGAAATTTAGGAAACGAAAGTCTTTTTACAGACTCAGTGCCACACCCCCAAACCGGAACGGCGGAAACGTCCGGGGGCGGATGACGTCTTGTATAGTATCATGACAATTGAGTAATAGTAATCAAAGCAGCACAACCATCATATTGAAAATATATAATTTACATTCTGTTCATAACATTGTTTTTTTGACATCAAAATTATAACAAAAGCTAAGACGTGACGCTAATATGCTCCGTCTTCGTGACACCTATAAGGGTACCTGTCTACTAATTTCCTGAGAACACAAGTGGTTTGGAAAAATGTCAAAATTTAAGTTGTTAAGTTCATAAGCATTTTATGTGAAAAGGTATGTTCTTTGTTATTGAAAACGTTTATGTGTTCTTCCAGAAAATCCAATATTTTCTTTGTAAACGAGTTGTAGTATTAGTACCTTAAGACTAAAAAGTATAAGTTTCTTATGCTTAGAATTTGTAATGCGAAGTTCTAATTTACGTAAATGGTGTGACCCATATTGTTATCTCCTATGATTGCTTAGTGTATACAAGTTATATATAATCAAGATCGAACGGACAGTCAAATAGGTGATTCTACCCTAAGCCCACAACCAAGCAAGGAATAAGAAGTAAGGCAGAAATCACACATTCCACTGCCTATCAGATCTTCTTTATGTATAACCCTAACGTATACATTAAATAATCATAGATTTAGCAATAAGGGTCCCCAATTATGTTTTCCTAAAATGCCAATCGTACCGTATTAGTAAGTAGTATAATGAATTGCTTTTAGTGTAACTGTGTGTAATTCTAGAAATCCCATAACTTCCTTTTATAATTCCTTAGTGTATACAAGTTATATAAAATCAAGGTTCAATAGGCCATTGCATGTAATGGGTCTGCTTTAAGCCCACAACCAAACTAGGAACATGACCCAAAGCGGACCCACCAATTCAAAGTCGATCGGATCTTAATTTTATATAACTCTAGCATATACATTAAGCCATCATAGTCGAAAATATGATTATATGTTGTCCTAAAACCGATGTGTATGAAATATTGTACAAGAAAATAGTGCGATACAGTTTTATTATTTAAATAAAACCATTGAAGTTATGTTTATCCCGTAAACCAAATGTTTTAGTTAATGCTTATTGTGAGTGTTTATTATAACCATGCTAAAATGACTAATAGCCAAAACGACGTTCTTTAGGCGTCGGAAAGTTATGACATTTTTCACCCCAGAAACTCAATAAAAATGGCTATATATGAAGTTGGCCTAAAAGTGAAGAATATTTAAGATAAAATGTGAAGGCCATTAGTCATTTTAGGCGTTAGAAAGTTATGACATTTCTCACCCCAGAAACTCAATAAAAATAGCCTAAAAGTGAAGAATAAAAGTGAAGAATACTAAAGAGAGAATGTGAGTTGGTGTGTGGGGGTGAAAGACTATACGAAGCTGGCAATTTTAGGAAAGAACAACATTGTGTGCCGCACACTCTAGCCATGCACACCACGCACTAGGGTGATGCGTGTTCTTTTGGGCTTCTGCCACGTGTCGCCGCATCATTTGTCCACGTACGCCTCTTCTAGAAGGTGTCACATGTCATATCTTCATGGTTCCATGTGTCCAAATTTCATGGTGCCTTGTCACCTTCTCTCTTTAAAGATTAGGCGGCCGACCGTGCTACGTGTCGCCTCTAGAACTTTCCATGTCATGGTGCGTGTTCCGCGAGTTTTTAGATTTTCAAAATGCCATAATTTCTTCATATGAGCTCCATTTTTTACTTTCTTTATATACCCAGAAAGCACTCGACGATATCTACAACTTTCATTTAGACCCTATCGGGTAATTTTATTATTATTTTTTAAGTTATATTTTTAATAGGCTTAGACTGTTAAAGTTCATTACAAATTCATAACTTTCTCATACGATATCTTTTCTCAACTATATTTATATCGATATAATCATATGGATGAGATCTTCAACTCTCATTTTTATTGTTTTTTTTAATAATCAACCAATCTCTACTTCGGTTTCTAATCCATATATTGTTGTGCTGAAACTTCGAAAAATCATAACTTCTTCTCACGAAGTCAGGTTTGGACATTCCCTATATGCATGCTATTTGTTTAAGGAATAGTAAAACTTTCATTTAGACCATTTAGGATAAAAAGCAATTTATCAAAAAATCACTTTTTACGATACGCAGAGTCGTGCCGGTTTAATCGCAAAACTTCGAAGAAGCATAACTTCTTCATACGAAGTCGGATTTCAGTGTTCTTTATATGTATAGAATCGTTGTCTCATATGCTATAACTTGGTTAAGATTATTTATCCGAAATAATCCCCTCTTTAAAATTTATTATTATGGATTATAATATCTTATTTGTCTAGCCCGAATTTGCAGGTGTTACAAAAAGCAAAAACATGAGAGAATGAGTATGTCAAGCATGTTCACGGTTTTTGCATGTAAAAAGTTCAAAAATAAAAGCGTTTCATGCACTCTCTTAAAGCTAAAACAATACACATGAGTCGTTAACCAATTAAGCACTCATGTTTTTTATTAAACAAATCAAAAAGTTATGTTCTAAGATATAAAAGAAGTCAAAAGTTTATAAATTTAGTAAACTTCTTTTATAAAATATAAAGTTTGGTTTTTGGCTAAAAGACAAAAGTCTTTCTAGTTAAAATAATGTACATGACTTAATAAATCATACCATATGATATGTTATGTTACTTGCTAGTGAAAAATTATTACTTCCAAGAAATAAATAATTATCAATTGATTATAAGAGTTTGTTGAATAAATATTAAAATCAATTTATAATAAATAATCAATTGTATCAAGTTGTTGTTAGTGTCACCCATTAGTATCATATGTTAATTAGCAATATCATTTTAATGACTCTTGATCCTACAAGATGTCTCAATCTCCCACTTGTGCAAGACTCATATTAGACTGATATAGATGGTGGTGAACGTGTAGCAACATTTCATTGCCCCTAACAACATATGAATTTGTGCCATTCTATCAATGTCCAAATCCCCTAGAAGCTTAAAGTTACAATTGGTGTATAAGGTAAGTTACTAGTTATCCCTTTGTCACATACATCATGTTGAACATGAGATACAGATCACAATCAATCTCATATGGTTTTTAAATTTTGGTAAGGTGCCTTAGATGTCTAACTCGCAACACATAATAGGAACAAATCCCATCTTGACTACATAAGCCTCTTGCATAGTTCACACTATACCCGAAAATGGCTTTTATAACTACCTAGATAAGGACCAAAATTTGACCATATCAAAGCATAGAACTCCCTTCACTTAAGTCCCACTATGTATCTCAGGTGATAAGGATACAAAGATAGTACCCTTTAATCAAGTATCATTCATGATAGCGATCCATGAGATGATCTTGATGTGGTTCAGTTCAATACTAGTTCTCTAATAAGTACATACGAAACTTGGTTACAACCATTTGCCTACTTTCATCTAGTGAAATTCAACCAATCCAATTCATATTAGTCTTAGCTCATAATTTCTCCCAAAATTATAACCGACTATGAACTTTTTGAATAATAACATTATTCATGGATTAAACATGTTTACATAAAACACAACAAGTATTGATGTTTTGATCATATCCTACTATATCAAAACTTTATATAATAGGTATTGTCATAGTGTTCGAATATCCAAATACTAAATCCAAATCAAAATCCCATTTTTAGAATAAGAAAGCCTTAGAGCTGAAGTGTGACCATTTATACTTAGCTCAAATGAAGGATTTTATTAATGGGTTCGACTAACCTTAATTTTTGTAAATTATACGAATACTATCATCTCCATATTTGAATTTACTATAGGTATAGTTAAATATCCTAGAGAATAAGATTGGTGTTCTTTCGTGACATAGAGTCTCTTAGCTTGATTAAGTATACTCCCAAAGTCACAAAGATTTCTATGTGATCCTTAAATGGTAGAAATCATCATACTTTTTCAATGTACTCGTTCATCTAATCATATTTGATTTCAACTTCTAAATTAGTGTATTCTTATTTTGTAGTATATTCTATCATTATGTTTTTCTTGGACCACATTTCAACTAAACTAACTCTTCATTTCATAATGAAGTCATAATCCACTTGTAAATCATAATTATCTATATTCTTTTTAGAAATCGGAATCTTACGTAGCTCTTTACATGAAGATTTTATTCTAAATTAATTATCGCATATACATTCTCTTAGTTCTTCTAAAGTACTCTTAGAATGTTCCTATAGTCATCCGGTGACTTAACCATGTATTCAATTGGTCTATTATGATGTTCTCATAGAATGATCATATACCAGGTCTTATGCATAATATAGCATAAATGATAGATTCATTTTCTAAGTAAATCGAATATAAATCATTTCATCTAGTTCAAGCCTATGAGTTAGGTCCTTTTGAGTCTGGCTCAAACTGAGTGCCATGTGACAATGCCAAGATTCCTCAATTTTGTGTCTTGATCTCTTTCAAGATATTGTCCATATATACATAAAGGTATAAAACTTTTGGCACTCATTTTAACTATATCTATAGATTTTACATTCCAAGAATGTATCTTGTCATTTCTAAGTTTCTCATCTTAGAAAAACATCTCGAGTCAAGGTGAAAAGGCATGGCATGGTAAGAATGTAATTTATCATGATTACGTATGTCTCATTCATACATGATTAGGAATGTCACTATTCTCCAACTAGTTCTTTCGTAGACACACATTTTCTATTCATTTTGATATAAAAGCATACATTTTTGTTTTATATTAAAATGATGATTGCAACCTTGAGATGTTTACTTTATATCCACAAGTGGATCTCAAGCTTTACACATTTTGCTAGGATAACATAGATTCAGAAAACATCCAAGCTAATCTATATCGATGTCTTCTAGTAGATGTCTATAAAGAAAAGCGGTATTTCTTGAAATATATTTCCTATATATCATATTACGAATATGAATTTATTGTAAATAATATCCTTGTTGGTCTAATCATAGTTACTTGTGAAAACGGTTTGATCATAGTCAATTTCATGAGTATGATGAGGAACATAGTCAATGACATGAGTACAACAAAATCCTTTTACAACAAGCCCTGCTTTAAATATGTATAGTTATCCATGTAATATATTCTTTCTAGAAGAATCACTTACTTCTTATAGTCTGGCTATAGCAAGGTAGTTTAATCAAGACCATACTTGATTATTATACATAGGTTACATCTCATGTTCATGACTCTAACTCGTTTATCATATTCAAGATCTAACATAACATCTTGGTAGTTGATGGATTTGTCAGAAACCATCAAGAAAAGCTCATCAATGAAAGATTCCATATTTCTCAAGTCAAAGATAATTTCTACCACTAATGCTAAAAATTTGTGTTTGTGAATAGTTATTATTCAATTTTAACAAAATCTTATTAAAACTAGTGTCAATTGTTACTACATTATGGTTCTTGAGCTGCTTCAAGTTCCATGTACCTCCCACTTGCTTTTTCGTTAGAAACATGTTTTCTATTAACTTAGCTTTCCAAGAATAAGTGAATTTATTCTTGGTGGTTTTACATATAATAATCTAAGCCACATTTAGAGCATTATACAAATATGTATTAAGTAGATTTTGGGTTTAGAAGCTTTAGTCCAACATAGACTTCAAATCCACAAAACACTTAAATAAGATATCGATGGAGCCTTTCCATACATAATCTTTATGAAGAAAATGTTTTATCTACGTATTAGTTGGTATTGTACTCAAGGTACAGTTGATAGTGTTCTAGGTGTTATCCCAAGGATATATAAAAGGAGGACATTTCTACCAATTAGAAAGTAAATTATACCAAGTATGATTCAATTCATTCTTTATTGTTATTAAGGCTTTAGATAGTTCTTACCGGTTTGTACTTCAACTTTATATTTGAAACATTCAACAAAGATTTCACAATTATGTTTTAACATGTAAAATATAATTTATAACTACTATAGTTGTTAATAGTGTTGATTTGGTATCTTATGCTAAATCTTAGACATTCATTAGAAAGGAAGGCATACATCATACTGTATACTCCCTTAATAATTTATTTTCTCCACCACTTGGTTAAAACAACATTAGGAATCCATGATATATAAATAGATCTCACATATGTGAAATAAACTATATTATTTACCTTCAAAGATCTTTTTCTTGAAGTTGGAATATGTGAATGTCGTTTATATAATAAAGATAACAATGTCAAAGAGGAGTTTAATTTAAAACAAGTTTAAGTCAAAACTACTTTGCATATAAAACTTGTTATTTATAAAACATTGATATTTACTTTATAATTCTTATTAAGAGATCCAGTCTCATAAAAAAAATTTTAATCATTTATGAATATGATGGTGATCGTTGTGAAAAACGACCTAAGTAAATTGTTAATCATTCATAAATTAACCGAGACATATATTTAGACAAACTAAATTAAAAAAAATACATTGTTCGAAAAAAACATTGTTCTAATTTACATGTACATTATGTTCCTAGCATAATTAATAAACTAAACTTCGAGAGTGTACTTCCAACTTGATTGTGCTCAATTGGTTACTCTTCTATAAATATCTACAAGCCATTTACAAATATTATATTAACATTTAAGTATCAAGTTACTTGAGTGTTATATGAAAAATAAGAGTTTTATGTAGTAGATACCTAATGTACTAGTCTCTTCTGGACTTTCTTTCCAGATAAGAGGAGAAGTTCCTCTTATAATGTCCAGTTTCTCCACAAAAAAAGATCCATCTATATGGGCCTTATTGGATTTCTTGGGCTTAAAGGTGTTTAGTCCATAAAACATGGGCCTCTTAGATCATACAAGGTTACTCGTTTAGTCTTACACTATTCCAATGTTTGAAATAGTTTAAAACAAAATATCATTGTATTTATTGGAATAGTACTTAAATTATCTAATACTTCTCGGAAGTCGAGTATAACTATTCCTAGTTTGATGTTAGAAGCATCTTTAGCATCACAGTGATGCCATTACATGGCATCATGTTCAAGTCTATTTCTCAAAGCAAATAGTTCATGACTAGGACCTTTAAATGTGTACAATTTCACATCTCTCACAAGATTGTCTCTTTAGACATGAACCTATTCATTGAAGTTGTATATATTAAATGTTATTGTTTTATTGAGTTATTAAAGAAAATGAAACTTCATGGTAATGAGAATGGTTTATTTGTCTACAAAATTTTAACAAAATTCATTTAGTATTTTCAATATTTAAAATCTTTAATAATTAACACCCTTTTAGTTTCCAAAAACATTAATTATCAAAGTCTAGGATCCAAGTTGCAAAACAAATAAATGGTTAGGTATCCTTTATCGCATCCATTTTAATTCAACCCGGTAGATATCGATTACCAATTATATCTTACTATATAATTACTAGATTTATGAGATCGCTAATAACAAATTTGATTAGACATGATTGATCTCATCTATGCCTCAGAACTCACTTGCTTAGGTATCCTTTATCACAAAAGATTTTTGATCTAATCATCCAATTTCAAAATTTTATGTAATCGGCCTATAACTTGGTTATAGAAATCACAAAGACACCTCGACCATCAAAAGATAACACTAAGCGGTGTAACATCTTAAAAATCATGATAAAAATTTTCATTTTTTAGTTTAAGTAAAACCATTGTCTCCAATCAAAAATCACGTCAATAACCAAATATCCAATACTATATCCCATAATCAAAGTATCATGAAATCTCCAAAACATATCACCAAATGATGTGTATGATCACGCCTTCGCCTTGCCTCAATCATCAGAAGTACCTGAAACATAACACTTATACTGTAAGTCAAAGCTTAGTGAGTTCCCCAAAATACCCCACATAACAGAACATCTATAAACATGCATGATGGGTCCACAGTTATCAGACTGGATTACCATTGGGCTGGATTATCTCAACACAATCACTCATCGGAATGGAATGCCTCAGTCTGTTGGCTTACGCACATAGAAGTAAAGCCTCAACCCACAGTACACCATGTCGATATATGCAACCGATAAATCATATAACAACACACATAATCATCTAATCTACGGATAACTACATCATAGCAACATCCTACATAGTAGGATGTATAACTTAGTGGGCTGGCATTGGTGCCTTCGACCGGTCACCTATACAATAAATAGTGATTTGACTCAAACTAGTACTCAAAATACCTAAAATGTCCCTAAGTTAAACTTGGTTAAAATCCTATTCAAAGTCAAAGTCAAAGTCAAAAATTCAAAAGTTAAAGGAAAGTCAATGCACGATAAGTATTCCTTGTGTACTTAGTTACTACTATGCGCGTAGTCGTGATCCATTCAAAATACTAGGCCCTTGGCTAGTACTCGCAATGTACCCCCTGGTAAGCCCAACGTACTCAGCCTGACACTACTTTTTCTTGTTAAATGCTCAATCCATTAAGATTTCATGTCTAAAGGTTAGATTTCGACCCAAATATCATTCTATGTCATAATGTTTCAACCTTCATAACTTTCCTTGATTAGAAGTGGTCGAAAAACCAAAACTCTAACTCAAATACTCAAACCAAACACCATAACTATTTCATGGAGGGAAGAAAAGGACCAAGGTCACATTTTTATGGTTCTTATCACCTAAAAACATCTGAAAGGACAACTCCTTATGGTTGAGAGTAATCTATACTCATGAATAACAAAACTAAGGGTCCGAAATGATAAAACTTAAGAACTAGCAAGATCCAAGGAAGACATTCATCAGGTTTCTAAGTTTATACCTTTTGGAGGTTGCTTGTAAGGTGGAAGTTCTAGATCTACAATTGCTTGAAGCTTCCAAGATGATTCGACTACCTTCTTTTTCCTTCAAGAGCACAAATAGACACTCTGAAGCTAAAAAAACGCTCACGTAATGGATTAGGGTTAGCCAGGGACGTTTTAGGCGATGGAGGCTGATGAAGGAAAGGGGTTTGAGGGGATAAGGATGCTTAAATAATGCTCAAACCCTAAAATTAGGGTTTTGCTCATTTGTCACATACGCCCAGCGTACTCGTGAGTATGTCCAACGTACTCAAATAAACACGCGAGTCTCTTTTAATGAGCTATGTGAAGCGTAGATCCCAACTACGCTTGGCTTAAGGACCAATTTGCAACATAATTAAATTTTCGGTTCAAAAATGAAAATACCTGATGTATGGGTATTACAAGCGGTAAGCTATTATTTATCCAACTAGTGCATACAAGAGATGTGCGAGTATTCTTTAAAATGGATTGCATAGATTTGAATTTTGAAAGGGTATTTTTTATGTTTTATAATTCTAGTTTTAAAAACATATGATATCATGATAATTGCATGCATCTACTTAACATTGGTATCAATTTTCCAAAAAAAATCACATTTAAGGTGCACATATAAAATATGGTTTTATATTTTGATGCGGTTCAATTTTAACAATAATATTCCAATATTAAGTTTAATTTTGAACCATATAGAACCTTATTTATTACTTAATAAAACTCCCTTTTATTATTAATATGATGGAGTTTGACTTCTTTATATAATCACCATTTTAGACTTATAATTTTTCAATTTTAAAATTTGTCACTATTAACGTTTTAATAAAACCGGTTTTTATCTTAAAGTTATGACTTGTTACATCTTATGTTCACATTTGGTAAACTGAAAACCAAACTCGATGTGATGCGTATTTTGTCCAAAAAATAGTTTGAGTTTGTGAAAAGCTAAATTATCAACTACACAAAATATTTACTTGAAAAATACACAACACAAGCATGCATTTAACATAAACAAGCTTTGATCTAGTTAACACTTTAGTAAGCCAACACAAAAGTGTTAAGTTCTTCCTAAGGGACAAAGGGACCAAAGAAAACAACTTGTTCTTCATGTGAACTTCAAGCTCCCACTTGCAATGACAACCAACTTTGTTGCAATTTTATAAAGATTTTATAAATTATGAACTTTTATACAATGTTCATAAAACTGTAGGTCTCCATGGTTCTTCAAGAAATGGCCTCCGTCTTCATCTTGTTACATATTTTATTTAAATCTAGTTTAAAAATAATCTATTATATAAAAATAACAAGCATAAAAACTTTTTCTACTTTTATTACATATGAATAAAAGAATACTACAAACCATTTTTAACCAAATCACACAAACAATAACACATATGGTCCAAGGCTTGTTTATGCACTCTAAAATACATATAAACAAAAAACAACTCTTGTTTTTCTAAGACAACTATTAGAGACAAAAAATGTGTGTAAATTTTTGTCATATAAAATAACAATTAAAAAGTTGTCAAGGAAAATATTTATGAAGTTATTTTTATACAAAAAACAAGTTACCCATATTCTTCAAAATTAGTTTAATTAACTAGTAAAATAGCAAAAAGAACACTTATGTTTTTCGAAAATAACATAACAAATTACACCCACCAAGGATCATCTTGCAAGTAATGGAAAGATAAAATCACAACCAAAGAAGGAAATGAAGAGATAACAACGTTTGTAGTTCTTTAGGTCCTCTTGGGAGACTTCGAAATTGATGGAGAATGTGGAAACCTTTGCGACACCAACAAGAACTCAATTTGATTTAAGATGCTAGTCTTGTAAAACTCTTAAAACTATTAAGCTTTAAGTTCATAACCAAAGTATGAACTTAAAGAGAGAAATATGTGAGTGTTCATTCAATTGTAAAAGCAAAAAGAGGAGAGAATGACTATGCCAAGCATACTCACAACTTTGGCATGTAAAAAGGTCAAAAATGAAAGCCTTTCATGCACTCTCTTAAAGCTAAAACAACACATATGAATCCTTAACCAATTAAGCACTCATGTCATAAAAGGAACTTGTCCCCCATGCCTTTAAGAACTAGCCATGCTTTGATTAAAGAAATCAAAAGGCCATAATTCTTTTATTCTTTCTTATAAAGATATAAAAGAAGAGAAAAGTTTATAAATTTTGTATACTTGTTTTATAAAATATAAAATTTTGCTTTTGGCTAAAGGAAAAAAAAGCCTTTCTAGTCCAAAATAATGTACATGACTTAATAAACCATATCATATGATATATTATGTTACATGCTAATGAAAAATTGTTATTTCTAAGAAATACATAATTTTCAATTAACTATAAGAGTTTATTGAATATTTATTAAAATCAATTTCTAATAAATAATCAATTGTATCAAGTTGTTAGTGTGACCCATTAGTATCATATGTTAATTAGCAATATCATTTTAATATGACTCTTGAGCATACAAGATCTTTCATGATCATTATGAGACTAAACATCATTATCAGTGCCTTGAGGAACCTCCCCCTTAGGAATAGCTTCTAGATAAATAATGTTAAGAGGCATAACTCATGACATGAATTTCATATCTAGAAAACCTTCATCATAATCAGTATTAGGCTGATCGGCATCTTCTTCAAAATTATCAATGTGTACTGCTATTTCTTTATCATTTTTCCTATTTTTTGGCAACATCATGTAACATCCTAAAATTCAAGGCCAAAAAATTTCATTTTTAAGTAGGTTATTACATAAAACCCAATTGTTATTAATCCAAATATAGCATTATGAAACCATATCAGAGTATAATCCCAAGGATCTCGTGTGCGGAAAATATAGTGTGATGCGCTGCGACCAAGCCGACTCCTTTCCTTTGAAACAAAGTACCTGAAACCAAAACTGTAAACCGTAATCACGAAGCTTAGTGAGTTCCCCCATCATACCACATACCATATAACACCATCGGTATCTCTCAACCGGTAACTGCCATCGGTATCTTTCTGTCACACTCAAACACCAAGAATGGCGGAAAAGTTCTGGGGCGAAGGACGTCATGTACAGTATCACAACAATGAAAAGTAGTAAACAAGAAACAACATCATCCATTGAAATAATAATATAATTTTAACACAAGTGTTCTGTCAAATTATAATAGACACTAAAGTATAAACAAAATGAAAGATGAGTCTTGAACGAGCTTCATCTTCTCTAAACCTTGCATCGGTACTTATCTATGGTTGACCTGAGGATACAAGTTATTTTGAAAGAGAGTATCAGCTTTAAAGCTAGTGAGATCATAATTATTTTAGTGTCTTAATTTGTATGTAAGTATTTGTATGTATATGAACTGTAAGTATTGAAAATGTATATGAATTGTAAGTATTGAAAATGTATATGAACTGTAAGTATTAAAAATGTATATGAATTGTAAGTATTGAAAATGTATATGAACTGTAAGTATTAAAAATGTATATGAATTGTAAGTATGAAAATGTTTTGTATGATCCTAGGAAGCCCTATGTTTCCTACTAATCGTATCCTTCTACCAAGGCATCTAGTGTCTGTGTGTGTGGCTCTTGTAAGAGTTTGTATTTTCCCAAGTATGACCATCATTAACCAAAAATATAGTTTCTAGATTACCGTGCGTCGTGTGAATGTTCACGAAGTGAATGTAATGGGAAAATGAAATAGTACTATGGTGTAGTGTCGAACTACAACCGTACCAATTACCTTAAGTCTATGGTAATTCTTCTAAGTACTGTAGTATTTGTAATAAATAACTACTTCTGTACTCCTATTGCCTTATTTGAGGGATAAGGTATAATGTGATGGCTAGATCCCAAGCTAGACGCTCCCCTGTCAAAGGGATTTTGAGACCTTTACACACCCATGCATATATGCACGCCGTGAACATCCACATTACTATGATCATGTATACCCGATATAACTATCACAATGCGTAGCGATTCATCGGTATAGTTAGATCCTGAACTTATTATGTGCTATAGCACCAAGTGATGCCTGTCCTATCATCGTAAATGTAAACATACTCATGTAAGTGTAATCATGTAAACATATCTATGTAATAGTATAGTAATGTACTGTAATGTTCTACGTGTGCTAGCTGTAATGTGTGTTCTCTCCTTATCTAGCATGTATGGTAATGTACTGTAATGTTCTACGTGTGCTAGCTGTAATGTGTGTTCTCTCTCTATCTAGCATGTATAGTAATGTACTGTAATGTTCTACGTGTGCTAGCTGTAATGTGTGTTCTCTCTCTATCTAGCATGTATAGTAATGTACTGTGTGTACTAGCTGTAATGTATGTTCTCTCTATCTAGCAAGTATTGTCTCATGAATGAACTGACTCATTGTATGATATCGCGTTCTAGTAATAGTTCTAGTATCTTCCTAAACTACCCATATGGTAGCTTACTAGTAATTTAATTGGTACGTATGAACATGGACGTATACCCTTGCTACCCAAGGGCATTGGATGAACTGGAAGGACCTTTATGACTATATATGTACATATGATATATAACTAATATTTAAACAACCTTCGGACGGATACCCGATGTCCCACCAGACCACATCTCAAATGCGAAAAGGAAATAGGGTGGATAGCCTTCCTAAGTCTTTTAAACATTTCTTATATAACTATACATATATAGGCATACAATTGATAAAATAAAAGCATAAATTAAGTTTTATTATCTAAGAAAAGATCGACTTGATGTCAGTCTATAAAACGGTTTGAAAGCATGGGTTTGATAAAACAGTTTAAGTATAAGGAAACAATTGTTTGAAACACAATTGTAAATAAGTTTGAAATGAAACATACAAAGTAAAATGAACAGTTTAATAAGGAGTTTTAAACATATAAAATGTTTATGAAAAACATTTGAAGGAAACTGTTTGGTAAAACGGCTAATGAGTAGCCAATCATTTAAATGCTGCTATTTAATCACATGTGATTGATATAATAAGTAGCATGATTCTACTTGTATCCCCCCATAAAGTATTAAAAACATTTAAAAGGTTGATTAAGGGGTATGAACTCACCTGTTGCGAGTGGATTGGATGGAAGTGTCGGATAAGTGCTTGGTGTTAAGTGAAGACTTAGACATGCACAAAGATCCTAATTACATATGAGGACAGATGTATATAAACAATTAGTCTATAAACAACTAATAAACAATTCAAGACACTCTAGGACATGACAAACACTTTGTATAAGTGTTATAAGTGCTAAGGAGCACATCTAAGTGTTGTAGGGAAAGGCTAGTGTGTTTGGGGTTCAAGGAACACTCCTAAAATGAGTTTACTCCCTAAAGACCAACATCCCATGAGTTTACGGTCGTAAACTCTTGTGTTTACGGTCGTAAACTCCTAACCTTTTTACCATATGCGGTTTTGAAGTCTTCTAAGCTACCAAACATTCCTACTTCATGTTTAAGCCTTAGGAAGTGTTGCGTGGCATCAAAACACTCCTAAATGGAGTTTACGGTCTAAGGACCATTTCTTCATGAGTTTACTACCTTAAACTCATGAGTTCACTACCTTAAACTCATAAGTTTGGTATTTTGGGGGTTTTCAAGTCCTTAGCTCAATCATGGCACTAGTCTAGGTTGGATTTAGACATAAGGAACAACTATGGGACATTTATGGGACTTTTACACACCTTTTGGGGTGTTTACGGTTTTGGGAGATCCCCAAACTGTAAACACATAAAAATGTAAGATTTTGGTGCTTTTTTGTGATAAACTCATCAAGGATGAATCTATACAAACCCCTAAGGCATGGTGAAGCATCTAGGCACCCTAACACACCACTTTGGCCCTATTCTTGGTGTTTATGGTTTTGGGACCTCCCAAAACCGTGAAAACCTTTATCCTGGTGTTCTTGGGACTTTTCCTTGGTATAAACATGTATAGCTAGCTTTAAATAACTCTAGGATAGAAGGACTTACATTGTGGAAGCTTGAAATGAACTTATAGTCCAAGAACACTAGTGTGTATTCTTGGTGTTTTGGAAAAACTAGTCAAAACACATAAATGGATGGATTAAAGGATGTCCAATCACTAGATTAAGTTATATAATAACCTAAAAGGGCTAGAAACACTTACTAGATTGAAGAGATTTGAACAAAACTTGGATGATACTTAAGAGGATTTTTGGAGTTTACGCTTTTGGTAAATGGGGAGTAAACACAAAATGACTAGTTTTTGGGGAGTAAACTCATGCTTAAGGCATGAGTTTACGTTTTTGAATGATTTTTCGACCCAAACATAAAAGTTTGGTCGTGAACTTCTAAGACACAAGGTGTTTGCGGTTTTTAAATTTCAAAACCCGAGACGACATTTTCTTTCACCCGTTCGTTTAAAGATTAATTATTAAAATAATAAAATGAACTTATTTTTCCCAAAAACAAGTAAAAGTGAACTTGACTTATAATATGAAGTGATTGACTGCTAGGGTTTGACCAAATGAAAATTTCGAGTTGTCACATCCTCCCCCTGTTAATGGGAATTTCGTCCCGAAATTAGAATTTAGGTAAGGAAGTAGGCATGAATGATCGAGTCATGAGGTGGAAACTTTCTAATCGATTGGTTCTCGCGCTCCTAAGTGAAATCGGGTCCTCGGTTGGTATCCCAACGAACCTTCACTAAATGGCGACGGTGTTGCTTCGTCCGCTTGACCTCTCTATCGAGGGTCACTACGGTTCTAATACGAAGGCGAGGATCTCGACGAGTGGACTTACAAAAGTCCTAACGGAAAGGTATGGTTTCAAAATCGAGACGTGAAGGGTAAAATGTACGCTATTGAGTTCGCGGAGTAGGTTTATTCTGTGAGGTACAGGACCGATTCTGGTAAGAATCTCGGAGGGCCTAACTATCTTGGATTTAGCATTCCACGCTTTACAAAGCGCATTAAGCCATTCCCAAAGTGAGTTTTCCTAAAGAACTTGGTCTGTACCTTGGAATCTCCAAGGTTTCTTTTTCTTGTTTATCTTCCCAGTCAAGGGCCACCCCCTGCTAGGTCAAATTCGTAAAGGTTTCTCTGATTTGCGACGAGTTCTGAATGAACTATGACAGTAGGTCTGCAAGACCTAGAATTTGGCAAATTCCTGTCGGCGTCCCTGATGTCGACAAATTCTTCAACGGTTTTGATAAATTGACAGAGTACTTAAGAATTTCCACATCACTAATAATGTGTCTTAGGAAATTTTGATTCTTCAATTCCAAAACTCGTGTTCAGAGAACTTTGCGAAAAGTATCTCCGAGGGTAATGTTTCCGCGGGTTCCATCTTACTACGAGGGCAGATAAGTAAGTCGTTACATGGAGAATGATGAACTGGTCCAAGTAAGAAAGACATACAATATTCATTAAACTCATGAATGCTTCAGGCGTATTGGTCCTATCCGAAGGGTATCACTACGGACTCGAAGTGTCCACATCGAGTTCGGAAGGTAGTCTTCCGGACATCCTTCCCTCACACTCAAACTGGTGATATTCAGATCTCAGGTCCATTTCTGAAAGTAATTCTTTCCTTGCGTTTGCTCAACCAATTCATCTATGCGAGACAGAGGCAACGATTTCTAATGGAAAAATTATGGACGGGGTCCTCGATAGCCGAGGTACATACGATGCAATCCATCGACCTCTGGAAAAATAAGACCGGAGTTCTCTAGGGTGAGAAACCTATTCTTCTAATTCTATTTTTGTGTAGTTCGCTAAGTTGCCCGGGCTGTTCTTGTATCTCCGTAAGTGTTTAGACTATAGGGCGATCTGTTTATAGGAGTCATACTGGGTTCTAGGTTTGTTCACATGACGATGCGATGACTCGTAGGCTTGGGCAGTTCTCCGTCCTAAAGTTCATATTAGAATTCATACATGGTTTCACAATCACAATCTTGTGTATACGAGTCGTATATAATTAAGATTGAAAAGGTAGTCGAATAACTGATTCTTCTTTAAGCTCACATCCCATCGAGGAAAAAGAAGTTAAAGTGGAATCATCAATTCTAAACCTGTAGAACCTTGATTATACATCACTTTTATGTATACATTCCTCAGTGATAGATCAACCACATGAATCCTTGGATTAACTTGACGTACTGCACGAGTGGTACTTCGAGGATTTCTTCGAAAAAGAGAAGAACTATGAGGTACTCCACGCGTGAGTACTTCGGTGTTCTGAAATGACGGTTTCGCTAAAAAGACGTTTACTGATAAAGAGATGTACTTAAGAAGCTGGTATGGTGTGGATCAAATTGAATCTAGTTGTATGATAATGTCAGAATCATACGGAAACTTAAAGACATTAGATTTGAACATAAGACGTTTACAGAAAAAACACAACCGTGCAACCATCAACAGAGTTACAATACTTTAGACTTACAACAAGACCATTGTTGTGAATGAGGTATACTACAAAAGACAAGTACACGCAGCACGAGCATCCTTATACCGACAGGATCTCGCAAAAAGGTAAGACTCTAGTTGCACTACTTCTGGATAGTTTATAAGTCTGTTACAACAACACGCCTAAATTACATTAACGTGGTTCCGGAGTAGGTTCTCCTACAGCTGTGATCCTATGAATCTTCCCATCTGCGCCAGAGTTCTTTTCTATAGGGCAATCCTTCTTGAAGTTCCCTATCTCACCGCATTGGTGGCATGACTGGCTAGTACTGGTTTTGGTGGCGGGAGTGCGGTGTTTAGCCAGTTATATGTGGACACGAGTGTTCTCCTTGTTTATCCACTTTGAAAATTTTCCTTTCATAGGGTCTAGTTTTAACACCACCATCGTAAGCCTGGTTGACTCTAATGTCAGGGACTTGAGTGATGGGTCGTGTCGGTGCTCCACAGCTACAAGCATGGTGCCCTATTTTTAGGCAATTGCAACATTGCATCTCATGGCAAGTCCCATGATGGTGGAAACTACACTTATCACACTTCGGGAGTTTTCCCTTGTATGGCCTGCTCGGTACGGGGATGGCAGGGGTTTCCACTTGCTGTTGTTGCATGGCCAGCCTTTGGGATTTCTTGTGTTCTTTCTGGGCTTGACGCTTTCGTTTCTTGTTCTATGTTTTTCGGCTTTGCGAGCCTGTGACTGTTACCGTTTGACGACTTCCTGGATGGATACTACGATCATAATCTTCAACCCCATCATCAGCATTGATTGTGCTGATAGCGCTACGGTGCGCAAGGACAGCGGTTATGGCAGCCATCACGGCAGCTGTAACTGCGGTTTGGAAGGTAGCGACGTCCATAGGAAAGGTAGAGGTTTCGTTGCTCGGATGATTGTTTCCGGATGACAACATGATTCTGTAACACGAAAGATAATGATTTTGTGAGCGATTCTGGTTTACCCTAGATGTACTTCGATTGTTCAAGTAAAGAGTAAGAGTATGTTTTTGACAGCTTGACCTACATCTTTATGATGCAGTCCTAGTACGGATTGGAGGTATGTTCACGAAGGTTTGACCTACATCCCTATGATGCAGTCCTAGTAATGGGTAGAAGTAAGTGCGTAGAATGGTCTCAAGACGTTTGTCGTTCAAGCCGAGGTATCGTTGGTTGGTGAATAACATGATCCAACCACTGAAAGAGACTTGGAAATGTCTCTGGAGTTAAATTACTATAGTCCAATGACTTGACTAAAGCATGTTTCAGATAGACTCTAATGAAAGTATGATAAGAGTACTTGAATAAGAATGACACAGAAGTTAGCCAACTGTCAATATCATTGATATTCATGAAGTACAAGTTCGGGAGAATGACCTGGTAAAAAGGTCTTACATCATATTCAGAGAAGATAGTCCTTGACAGCATAAAAACCTAACCAAAAGTACTTACGGTACAAGATAATTTCATAGAAAATGCCACTTCGGGCATAGACAGAAAAATGATTCCTTTTTAACAAGGAAAATAAAGTAAAGCCTCTACTACTGGCGACGGTCATCCCTCTGGTGAACTCTCAGTTCAGCCAGTTGACGGTCCACATCTAATAGGCGTCTTTCGTACACCCTCTAGCGTACGTGGAGTTCTATGACTTCGGCTCATGATTCAGTCAGTGCTTGCAGCAGGGTTTCATGGTTTCTCTCTGATCTCTCGCGAGCATCTTCCAGACAAATGGTGCGGAGGGTATGCATTCTCGCATCGGCGACAACCTCAGTGATCTGATGTAGGGCTGTCCTGCCTTGAATCTCATTTCGGGCCACTCTGCGGACCAAGATTGGCAAGATTCTGTCTGCTGAGCCCCCATTGCTCAGGTCATAAAAGCTTCGGTCACCATTAAATGGCATGGGCTGATCTTGTCCTTGGCTCCATGTTTCCAAGCATTCCACCCACTTAGGCGTCGGGCCATGAAAAGTCGGACGAGGGTTAGGAATTGAAACGGGAGCTGCCTGGGGTAGGTTCTCAACCTCAGGTTTAGAGTTAGCATCGTCTGGAAGGTCTTCATCATGGTGATCATTCACAGGGATAGGATGATCATTCTCTGGTTCTTCTTTAAACCATCTAGCAATGACCTCATTCGGAAGGTACTGGTTGCTGTGGGGATGGAGTCCAGCCATGTTGTCTACGCGAGAATTGGGGTAAGAGAATAATTATTAGACGAACTATCTAGATAATTATTTAGAAAATCTTCATTAGTTACATCGCTATTTGTGAAGTGTATACCAATTATATGTAATCGAAACAGGATAGGCCTTCGAATAAGTGACCTTAACTCCAAATTCACACAAAATAGGGGTAAAGTAAAATTTTCACAGATTCTAAGTCTATATCATCCTAATTACATATAGCCTTAGTGTGTCCACTTAGCAACTATCAACTTAGTAATGAAGATCCCATTTTAGTTCTCAAGTATAAAGTACTTATAGTAACACCAAATACCCCTATAGTATTTTAAGTTTAATGTTATGTTCTACTGTTCTCATTGTGGTAAGGTTGGTAAGATTTTTGACTTGTTGCAACCACACAACTACACTAAGGCACATGCTAGTCAACCCTTAGATAATATAGTTGATCAAGCTATATCTTCCCAGTTTTGACCATATGTCTCTAAGTCCACATGTGTTGCCCAACAATCGTAATTCTTTTGTACTGTCCTAGTGACACTGATTTTAGTATGAATGCAGGCACGTATACTTAATTAAATATTTTATTATTTAAAGTATAAACTCTTGGTCAGAGTATTTTTAATCCCATTGTATTTATAGTTAGTATATCTTTTACGGGTTGATATACTTAATTCACTACACACAATGCTCTGATACCAATCTGTCACACCCCAAAACCAAGAACGGCGGAAACATTCTGGGGCAGAGGATGTCATGTACAATATCACAACAATGAAAAGTAGTAAACAAGTAACAACATCATCCATTGCATTAATAATATAATTTTAATACAAGTGTTCTTTCAAATTATAATAGACACTAAAGTATAAACAAAATGAAAGATGAGTCTTGAATGAGCTCCATCTTCTCTAAACCTTGTATCGGTACCTGCCTACTGTTGACCTGAGGATACAAGTTATTTTGAAAGAGAGTATTGGCTTTAAAGCTGGTGAGATCATAAGTATTAATGTGTCTTAATTTGTATGTAAGTATTTGTTTGACATGTAATGAAAGACTAGAAAATGTTTAGAAAGAGAGTTCGTGTAAGTATGAAAATGTTTGTAAAACAACTGTAAACGTTAGAAAAACCATAGAAATCCCTATAATTTCTACTATATTAAAAGGGAGTGTTCTACCAAGACCCAACTGTTCTAAATGTATTCTTCTACCAAGACTTAACTATTTTGTATGTTCTTTTCTTGTAAAAGTGTGTAATTTTCCCCAAGTGTAAATATCATTAACAAAATATAGTTTGTACATTAATTTTTAAGTGAAATGATCACTAACTATATGTAAAGGGTAAATTAATGTAGTACTGTAGTGTTGTATTATAGGAACTACTGCTGTACTAACTACCTTAAACCGAATTTATATTAAGGTATTATGTGATTAATTGTACCATACTATCTACTAAGTAACACGACAAATGTAGGTCGTAAAAAGGTAAGACGTTTGGCACCCGCAGACCTACAGGTCCGGCTGTAGCTAGCAGCAACGTGTAGGATAGTCAATCCAATATTGATCTATACACAAACTCACGCTCTCCCTCCAAGAGACTCTGGCTACAACTCGGGCCATGACATTGAAGGCATGCTCCGATACAGTGGATCACAATTATGTTAACGTACTCATGTATATGTAATGTATTGTTAATCACTCTACGTGTGCTAGCTATAATGTGTGTTATCTCACTATCTAGCAGGTATAGTAATGTACTGTGAGTACTAGCTGTAATGTATGTTCTCTCTATCTAGCAAGTATTGACTCATGAATGAACTGACTCATTGTATGATATCGCGTTCTAGTAATAGTTCTAGTATCTTCCTAAACTACCCATATGGTAGCTTACTAGTAATGAAACTGGTACGTATGAACATGGATGTATACCCTTGCTACCCAAGGGCATTGGATGAACTGGAAGGACCTTTATGACTATATATGTACATATGATATATATATATATATATATATATATATATATATATATATATATATATATATAACTAATATTTAAACAACCTTTGGACGGATACCCGATGACCCACCAGACCACATCTCAAGCGCGAAAAGGAAATAGGGTGGATAGCATTCCTAAGTTTTTTAAACATTTCTTATATATCTATACATATATAGGCATGCAATTGACAATATAAAAGCATAAAATAAGTTTTGTAAAACCTCTGAACATAATTATTATCTAAGAAAAGATCGACTTGATGTCAATCTATAAAATGGTTTGAATGCATGGGATTTACCAAAGAGTTTCCTTCAAATGTTTTTCATAAACACTTTATATGTTTAAAATTTCTTATTAAACTGTACATTTTACTCTGTATGTTTCATTCCAAACACATTTACAATTGTGTTTCAAACAAATGTTTCTTTATACTTAAACTGTTTTATCAAACCCATGCCTTCAAACCATTTTATAGATTGACATCAAGTCGATCTTTTCTTAGATAATAATTATATTCAAAGGTTTTACAAAACTTATTTTATGCTTTTATATTATCAATTGCATTCCTATATATGTATATATATATATATATATATATATATATATATATATATAAGAAATGTTTAAAAGACTTAGGAATGCTATCCACCCTATTTCCTTTTCGCGCTTGAGATGTGGTCCGGTGGGTCATCGGGTATCCGTCCAAAGGTTGTTTAAATATTAGTTATATATATATCATATGTACATATATAGTCATAAAGGTCCTTCCAGTTCATCCAATGCCCTTGGGTAGCAAGGGTATACATCCATGTTCATACGTACCAGTTTCATTACTAGTAAGCTACCATATGGGTAGTTTAGGAAGATACTAGAACTATTACTAGAACGCGATATCATACAATGAGTCAGTTCATTCATGAGTCAATACTTGCTAGATAGAGAGAACATACATTACAGCTAGTACTCACAGTACATTACTATACCTGCTAGATAGTGAGATAACACACATTACAGCTAGCACACGTAGAACGATTAACAATACATTACATATACATGAGTACGTTAATATAATTGTGATCCACTGTATCGGAGCATGCCTTCAATGTCATGGCCCGAGTTGTAGCCAGAGTCTCTTGGAGGGAGAGCGTGAGTTTGTGTATAGATCTATACTGGATTGACTATCCTACACCTTGCTGCTAGCTACTGCCGGATCTGTAGGTCTGCGGGTGCCAAACGTCTTACCTTTTTACGACTTACATTTGTCGTGTTACTTAGTAGATAGTATGGTACAATTAATCACATAATACCTTAATATAAATCCGGTTTAAGGTAGTTAGTACAGCAGTAGTTCCTATAATACAACACTACAGTACTACATTAATTTACCCTTACATATAGTTAGTGATCATTTCACTTAAACATTAATGTACAAACTATATTTTGTTAATGATATTTACACTTGGGGAAAATTACACACTTTTACAAGAAAAGAACAAACAAAATAGTTAAGTCTTGGTAGTAGAGTACATTTAGAACAGTTGGGTCTTGGTAGAACACTCCCTTTTAATATAGTAGAAATTATAGGGATTTCTATGGTTTTTCAAACGTTTACAGTTGTTTTACAAACATTTTCATACTTACACGAACTCTCTTTCTAAACATTTTCCAGTCTTTCATTACATGTCAAACAAATACTTACATACAAATTAAGACACATTAATATTTATGATCTCACAAGCTTTAAACCCGATACTCTCTTTCAAAATAACTTGTATCCTCATGTCAACAGTAGGCAGGTACCGATGCAAGGTTTAGAGAAGATGGAGCTCGTTCAAGACTCATCTTTCATTTTGTTTATACTTTAGTGTTTATTATAATTTGACAGAACACTTGTATTAAAATTATATTATTAATGCAATGGATGATGTTGTTACTTGTTTACTACTTTTCATTGTTGTGATACTGTACATGACGTCCTCCGCCCCAGAATGTTTCCGCCGTTCTTGGTTTTGGGGTGTGACACTTTTAACCGGTAACCGGGGACTATTTCACCCCTACCACTATCACATAATAATATGTCATAAACATACTGATCACGTACTAACATCATAAACATGTTGGTCACATACTAACATATCATAAACATACAGATAAGCATTGCATGGGTTCTGTATACCCCTTCAGTATCTTTCAACCGGTAACTGTCATCGGTATCTTTCAACCGGTATCTGTCATCGGTATCTTTCAACCAGTATCCGCCATCGGTATCTTTCAACCGATATCCTCCATCGGTATCTTTCAACCGGTAACCGGGGACTATTTAACCCCTACCACTATCATATAATATCATGTCATAAACATACTGATCACGTACTAACATCATAAACATGTTGATCACATACTAACATATCATAAACATACAGATAAGCATTGCATGGGTTCTGTATACCCCTTTGTTATCTTTCAACCGGTAACTGTCATCGGTATCTTTCAATCGGTATCTGCCATCGGTATCTTTCAACCGGTAACCGGGGACTATTTCACCCCTACCACTATCATATAATATCATGATATAATCATACACTTAGGCATTTCTGCGGTACTAACCTACCCTTCGATCCTAACGACCGAGTCAGGGAAAAACTATTCCCTGCTACTACCACTAACACACATAGCATATCACGTAAGCATATCACATAAACATATCTCATAAGCACATCACATAAGCATATCTCATGAGCCTATCACATAAACATAGCAAGATAATTATCACAAAGACAATTATCTACCAACTACCCCTGTTGGTGGGCCGACATTGTGGCCTTAGACCCACCCCTACTAGAAGGTAACTCACCTCACACTTTTGAAGTCCCGTAGACACAACCCCACACTGTTGAAGTCCCACTGACTCAACCCCAGCTGCTGGATGACAGATTCCCGAACTGTCAATTCCAAAATAACACCCAATTAATAATTGGGTCCCAACACATAATTGTAATACATACTTGGATAATTGCTACATTACCCCAAGTTTAGCTTATTCAAGCCCAAGGCCCAAACCATAGGCCCAAAGTCAACCAAGAATCAAAGCCCAACACATGGCCCAATTTTCCAAATTGGGCCCAAACCTTTATAAGGTCTTACCATAAGGCCCAACCAAAAGTCCAGTCCAACATTTGACCTTCTAATGACCTAATGTCATATAATCATTAAGGCCCAAACCATGGCCCATTTATGGCCCGATTTTCCAAATTGGGCCCAACTCCTCATATAAGCCTTACCCCAAAGCCCATTAATTACCCAATCATCAAGGCCCAATAGAAGGCCCAACAATAAACTCAAGTGGAAATTAGGGTTTCTCATAAAAAATGATTAGGGTTAAGTGTCCTACTTAACCCATTAAAGACTTATTCCACTAACGATTTAATCCATTAAGTCCAATGTTGCTTAGATTAGTTTTTGCCAATGGTTGTTATTTAATATCTCCAGTTATTAAATAACTCTTGTGTGTCCCGACTAATTTCCCTAAATTAAGGTTTTGATTGCATTAGGGTTTTCCAAACCCTAATTAGGGTTTCCAACCCAAGTACTAACCCATTTATTAATTTGTTGGACATTTAGGTTATTTAGGGCTTTATTGGGCCTATCAAGCCCACTAGAATGCTATCAAGCCCATTATGGTTTTATTGGGCCCATTAGGGTTTCAAGCATCCCCCAAACGAGTCAACTCACAAGACAAGCACACCGCCACCCGACACGGCGGCCGGTGGCGGCAGCCACCACCCTACGGTGGTGGTTTTCAGTTTTCTTTTTCATTATTCCAATTTGTAGTACACTTTACAATGCTAAATCTCAATTAAAAACGCACACACCTACTAAACACACACATACATGGCGGTGTATGGTGGCAGCCACCACCTCACGGTGGTGGTTGTGGTTTCTAAGGTTTTCCAGCCACCCAAAACTCACACCCACTCACTTCTTAATACACCCCAGCGGAGAATAACACACACACACACACATCCTTTGCTCAGAAAATAAACCCAACACCCACCTATGGTGGGCGGCGACGACAGTAGCACATGAAACAGGCGGCAACAACGTTGATTTTCAAAGACAGCCACCACCTTACGGTGGTGGCAAGCTTCCTTGAGTCCCCATCAGCAACAAGCACCAACAGAACACCCACTCGTCGGGACCTTAACCTGAAGACACTCCAATCTCAGCCCTTCTCGTAGCGGCAAAAGGCAGTCAGGAAAGGTTATATACCCGGCTCATATGAAAGGCTATTTACACGGTGGTGCACAGCGTCTAAATGAGAGATGGTGGCGGCTGATGAGTATGTAGAGTGTTAGGGTTAGGGTTCAAACGATTGAAAGGCTATATACCCGGCTCATATGAAACATATTCCCATATTGACATAACCGGCTCCTTCTCCTCCCATTCCTTACAAAATGAGCCCTAATTTTACCCTTTTAGCCCTCAACATTATAATTCTTTACAATTCAGGTTCAATATTTACTAAATAGCCCCTTAGCCGCCAATATCCCTTCAAATGAAGTCCCAGAAGTTACCATTTAGTCCTTGCCTTCATAAACAATTACGAATCCGATTCGAAACTTACACTTTTAACCCCCGATTTCTAAAATGGTAACAATTAACTCTTTGAGACCATCCTGTTATAGATAATTATTTATTTTAGGGCTACCATTTGTCCATTAATTAATTTATTTATTTAATAAATAAACAGGGTGTTACACTTCAACGTGCGGAAAAGACCCTGGTGGAGACCTTGGAGGAGTGTTGATAGGTGCAGGGGGAATTGGAGGGGAGGATTTAAAGGTGGGAGAGGTTGAAATAAAGCTTGAGGAATGTTACCAGTAGGTGGAATTAGTGGTGGAGGGTGATCATCATGATGAGAGTGGGAGGAAGAATCAACAATATCTTCAGTGTCATCAACCATAGACAAGATTCGTTTGATGGGAGACACATCAGCTTAAAGCATGCCCAGACGTTATCTCAATGACTTAGTCAAGTTTACCAATAGTTTAAGCTTCGAAATTATCGTTGATTGAAAATCATGTAAAATTGACTCCCCTTAAAAAGTAGCAGCAGCTTGAATAGGTGATGACAGTTTAAAGTAGTACCAACATGAAGTGGGGATGACTGTGGAGGAGTCGCACCAACGTGAAGGGGAATAGTAGTATCAGTATGAAGAGTCGACCAACGCTGTGAAATAGGTTTCGAGAGAATGGGATATAGATAGAGAGTGGAAAGGAATGTGTTTGTTTAATCTAGGAGGAGATACCTTGGCTGAAATCGGAGACTCGGATATATGACCTTTAGCTTCTTCTTCATTCTCTCCAAATGAAAACTAAATAGGAGTGGGAGCAATAATATTTGTTTCTTGATCGGGAGTAGGAACCACATCAATATCTGCATTGTTGTAAGGAGAAGATCTACTTGAGTCACTGAAGGATTTGTTGGTATCTTATTCTTCATCTTCACCCTGGGTGGAAGAATTTTTGGATTCGTCATCCTCATCTACTTCATCTTCTACATCCTCATAATTATACAGATGCTCTGTCCAAAAAAGCATTCGCTGAAATAAGTGAATATCTCCTTCTTCAGGTCCTTCATTGATTATTTTTGAGGAAAGAATCGGAGTTGGAATAGATGCCTTGTGATTGATGTTATAACCCATTCCAGCAAGATCCAAAATAAGAGCAATCGAGCGTTGATATGTTATGTAAGTTGGACACTTATTATTGCTGATACATTCCACTATCATCATGCGGAATAGTTGAGCAAAATCTAGGTTTTGGTGACGAAAGATGGCATAAGAATTCTTAACTCAAACAAATTCAATTGGTCCAAGTTGCCATTTTTGTGCCCAAGACATTTCCCTATGACCCCCGTCACATACTTCCATCCATGATTAAGGCACTAGCGAAAAACATATTTTATAGGGTCTCGTTTACCCTGAAGAGAGAGATCATACCCAATTTATAGAAGAATTGATATACATCAGGCTTCATAAGGAGTCTCGTCATATGCGTATGAACAAGGGAGACGTAGAACTTGATGTATGAGCATTGGAGATATTTTGACCCTTGAATGACCATCTCTAATAGTTCCAAAGATTGTTTGAGCATATGCATCAAAAGTACATGAGTACTAGATCTTACATACTTGCTTTGGGAAGAAGGGTTATGGAATATCACTTAGAGCATAGCAAAGACGACAACAATTCAAATATTTAACGAAGTATTCAAGGCCCAAATTCTGAAGGCGATATTGTTAGCTTGAATAACAATGGGAGTATCTGAGGTATTTGGAGCTTTTAGAAAATATGTAGCAAGAATGAAAGCAAAGAGAACTCAAACTCTTAATGAAGTCTGTGAAGAACTTTAATCGAAAGCAACATAACTTTGGAGAAGATGGATATGATCGGAGTGGGATTTTGAGAATATTTTCTTGAACTTCTACAATGCCTTCGTAGGCAACTGTCAGCGTCTCCATCATTTCCTGTGCAGATTCACGGTTCTGAACTAGGTGATAAATGCTATAACGAAGACAATTTCCAATGGCAGACCTTGCTTTCACATATAGACTTATGAGTTTTTGTCTTCTTCATTATAGCTTGTCTTCGGTTTCAGCTTTAATCCGTTAGCGGGTGTATTGTCAACCATGGGTTCATACACAGGAGCGTGTTGACCATGATTGACAATGTCGAGCATGTCATCGTCCATGGTTTCAAGAACAACCAAGGCTTTTGTCTTCCACATGACAATTATTTTCATAACAAAAAAATATTTTTGCTACTGAGGATTTAGGATGGTATTCGAATGAAGAATACATGATATTTTGAATGTATCATTAAACCTACTCTAATACGACTTGAAGGTTCGTAGATCAGATACAAACAAGAAAGAACAAATAACAAAGTTATCACAAAGATATTTTCACTAAGAAATGATTCTCACAAAGAGAATCAGCACAAAGTAGGGATAGTGTCTAAATGAGAACAACTCGAGTAAACAACAATATATATATATATATATATATATATATATATATATATATATATATATATATATATATATATATATATATATATATATATATATATATATATATATATATATATATATAATTGTTTGTAAAAATAACAAAATAATAAAGCAATTAAACTCAAAAAAAAAAAAATCAAACCGTAAAGAGTTTATAAGTAAAAAAAACGTATAAAAGACCAAAAAAAAAAAACTAACTTAGTGTCATTAATACAAGAACAATTAAAGGGTATATATTATTAGATTATTTCTCATATTTTATAGCTCGGTACTAATTTAATTGAATGAGGCAGTTTTGTAGAATATTTTATATAGATATGCATAAATTACTTAAAATTATTAAAGTTTTACCATGATACATACATAATTATTAAAATTTATACGGATATAAACAAAATTCGTTAAAATTAATAAAATGTTAGTATTATGTAGTTTTATTATTAAAGATGGTTTTAATGGTTGTTAAGATCTAAATCTTGATCTTATGGTCTTCAGATTTTAAGATCCTATAAGCCAAAAATGATCTCAATCTTAGTAGAATCTATTTGAAACAAGATCCATGGTAGGATCTTAAGATCTCGACTAGGATCTTAAGATCTTAATACGATTCGTCCCATCTTCTATAGTTTTATTATACAGCAAAGCCTAAAATAATTTTTCTATTCAATTTGAAATCGAACATTTTAAGTTGCAAAATCTTCATAGACCATCATCACTTCATCTTGAATTAGGCAAGTTATACTAATGATATAACATTTGTTATCTTAAGCCTTTAATTATTTCTCATAATAATCTTGTTTTATTTTTGTAATTAAGATGTTTATTTCTAATTTTTATAGTTTACAACAACAAAAATTATAATTTGTGTTTAAAAAGTTAAAATTGACTTCATATTAACGTTTTAATTGACATCAAGTTATAATTTATATTAAATACACAAAACCTTATAAAAAAATTTAAATAAAGTGAATACTCAAGACCTTACAAATTTAAATATAAATTTATTTTGATAAAATCTTACGATTACGATGTTAACAATCTTTACATGATACATCTAAATTTCATATTATTTTAGCAAAGAAAAACCTTTTTTGATATTCTAAATTTTGTTTTATTCGTAAACTTAATTCTTACCAAATGGGTCCACCACGATTTTAAAGAAAAATCTGAGATCACAGAATTTAAAATTATCTTTTTGCTAAAGTTAACTGAAATAACGTTTATTTGATTGATTGGACTAAACTCTTAAGGCTTTTGACCCGAAACTTATTTGCGTACCAACCCCATGTTGTATTCACTAATCCTTTGAAAAGTTTAAAATAAAATGCAATATTTAATCATTCATATCTGATATCCAACGATATTCTGTGAGTTTCAGATTGATATATAATAATGATGCAAATTTGGGCCTTCAAATTCGATTATATTCATTCTAAACAAGTCACTTCGAATATTCTAAATATATTTTTAACCAATCATCACATGCATGGAACTATGCATAAATTATTTAGGCTGGCCTACCCGTAATTAGCTGATATGAAACACTTTAAAATAAACTCCTTGACATTGTTTAAAGAAAAAGTGTTGAAATTATTGATACGAAGCACCTGTTAAAGATTGATAATGGTAGACCTTATAAATGGGTAACATATATACAAAATTTGGACGGGTTTGGTTGATCTTATAATGAATTTTATATAAATAACTGATTGATTAAATATCACTACAAAAATCCCAAGTTGATATCGATCTAAATTTTTGAAAAAAAGAAGATTAGAATAATTTTTGGACAACTTTTATCCATGGTGTGTGACCCATTGAAATCTAGTCCATGCTTTTTTTCCCCATATTTTATATTTGGTTATGTGCATTTTTTTTTGCCCAAATAGGTTAAGGATGTATGGTGTATCATGAGAGAAAAGAAACGATTCAAGTAGCATTGAGAGTCAAAAATGAGATGAGCGGTGATCATAATTTTTTGGAAAAAAAAAACGATGCTTTGGTTCTCCATGATAGTGATTACGATTTAGGCATCGGGAAGATGGGAACTAACTAACGATGGCTAACAACAACGGTCTTCTACTATTCATAGTTCTTATTTGCTTAAATGTGGAAGGAATCATTCAAAAGAAAATCCATAATCCTCTTAATCAGAAGGAAATCACTCGATCAGAAGCTTTCAGTTCATACTTTTTTCTTCATAAGTCTTTACAAAATAGTGATTCAGAACTGGAAGTGAGGCTTAGAAAATCTAAAGCAAACTGATATCGAAAGTGCTGTTTTGAAAATATTAAACAAATTGAAATTGGAAGTAAGGCCTGTTGGATTAGTGTCTAAGTCCATAACTATTTTAGTATGTACTTGATAGGATGAATTATGGAGAGAAATGATTAATTATGATTTATTAATATATTATGAGAATAATATATTAAAGGAGAAATCATATTGTTTAATTAATATTAGTCAAGAATTAATTGATAATTAATTTCGTGGCTAAAATAGATTAATTAAACTTAAGGGACTGGAACTGTAATTATAAGATAATTGCATTTGGGCTATGGATTACCTTGGGATAATAGGTTGGACGAATTCTATGGGGAAACCCATTAGAAATCGTCCAAGGGATATTCTAAAAGAGTCCATGGGCTGCTTAGGGCTTAAGCATTCAAATTAGGGTTAACTAATTGAAAACCCTAATAGCCTACATGTATATATAGTACCCTTAAGCCCCAAAAATGTGGCTAAGAGTTCCACTAGGGTTTTTGGACGTTTTGGGCAGCCTCATCTCTCCTTATTCTTCATCCTCTTGCTCTTGGTGTTTGCGAGCCATTAGAGGAGTGACAATTGTGACTCTAAGCTTTCTAAAGTCATTACAAGGAGGATTTGAGATTGTTATTGCTACATAACAATCAAAGGTATTTCTCTAAACCCTAATTTCAGTTTATAATATGTTAGATCTAAGATTGTAAGTCTTGGATACATTGCATGTACAATAGAGAAACCTAGATCCAAGCATTAGGGTTTGCATGAACACATAGGATGTTCTTATGGCTAAAACACATCAGTGGTATCAGAGACTTGATTGGTTTATGCTGTATGTGATGCTATGTTGAATTATTAACTGAAAATCGAATTCTGGCCTTCTGTTCGAACTGACTCGGCGAGTCGGAGCGTCAGACAGAGGGAATTTCGGATTTTATTGCTGTTTTGCTTAAGGATAATTACCGTATTCGTTTTAAACTTATAAAATATGATTTTTAATGTTTCTAAAAGATTATCCTTGCCAAAACACAAGATAATTACCAATTAATTAGATAATAACTTCCTTATATGATTAAAGATTGATTATTTGTATTAATTTGGTAACTTATCTTGCAATAAATTGAAATTAGGTCAAATATAGATAACTACAAAATTAATTGTTTAATTTCTATTATTTGTTATTTGATCATTGTGTTGTGAAAAAAGTTTCATTTGTGCCCATGTAAGTTTTATGGTTTAAATTTCAACTTAAAGGTTTTGTTTTCAAATTTAAATAATTGAAACCCTAATGTTTTGAAATGTTTCAAAACTTGCCCTCAAGTTTTGGAATTTAAAAGTTGATTAAAAGTTTAATTTAGAAATGTTAAATTCTAAAACCCTAGTATTGTTTTGAAAAGCTCAAATCACACCCATTATGGTTTTATTAATTAATTAAAGTGTATAATTATTAAATTTGACCACCTAGTATTTTAAAAGTGTAAAATACACCCTATACTGTATATAACATTAAACGTCTAGTATATATGTATGTGTAAAAGTCAGTCTTACCGTTAGTAGGCCTCATTCACGAAGCTGGTCTATAAGGGTGTTTAAGGAAATTGCCTATAAAATGGCGATTGAATGGGTATCCACTCTTACCCACCGCACTCTTGACTAGTGGAGGGTCGTTAGCCGAACGGGTAGGATAGGACAGAAACCTTCCATTATAAGTATAATGAAGTACAAAAGTAAGTAAATGCTTTAACAAATTCCCAATCTTAGTTACTTTAGGCAAAAGTGAATTGATGCAATTCCATGAAAGTACACTTTGTGCCCTTGCGAAGACGTTAGTGGAGCGTGTGTGGTTAACTGGCACACTAAATGGTTCTAAGAAAAGGTAGAAAATGGTGACTTAATGTTTGTCATAGTTTGGTGGAGCGTGTATGGTTAACCGGCACATCGAATAGGTGACTGTAACATGTAGGGGCACCACGTAAGTCTGCATGGTTATTCACACCCGCTTTGTGATCCTGGTATCCCAGTCACAAACTAGAGGGGCATATCGAGATTTAAACATGCCATTGAAAAGTTCAATGAATCTCAAAAGATCTAGGAATTTTCAATAGATTTAAAACTTAAATTTCTTTTTTGTTTTTCATGGTGGAAATTAGTGAATCGCCATTCACTTAGCTTCAAATATTCTGCAACTAGATTACGGCATCCCTTTTCTAGGTTGTAGAGTATTGTGTTGGGTCCTAGCCTTAATATCTCATTTGGGTGATTTATTAAGGACTCAATTAATCAACTAACTTGAATTTAATTTTTCTCCCGTTTTGTAGATGTCAAAGTATGACAACTATGGTTTTCCCAAATCCCATGGAACAAGCTTATCACATGAAGATGATATTCCACGTACTCCGGTAATCAAGAACTTCCAAAATTCTTCTTACTTTAGATGAGCAAAAAACTATTAGGAAGGAAGTCAGATTTTGAATGCATATGTTGTACATCCAGGTCAGATCTTCCAATCACGCAGAGAGATAAACATATAACTAACTGGATAGAATGATTGAGAAATAGAATTGTGCATATGTTGTGTCATAGGTCGGATCTTCCGATCACACAGAGGGGACATCATATGGCTAACAGATAGAAAAAATTTCATAGATAAGAAGATGCACAGAAATAGAGTTGCATATGTTGCATTCCAGATCGGATATGTTCCAATCGCGCAAAGGAGGCAACATATGACTAACAGAAAGAAAGCAAGAAAATAACCTTTTACAGATCTACTTTATCAGAATTCCATAGTCGCCCTATCAGTGTTGGAATTAAGGACATGCATCGAGGAAAAGTGACGCCACAGTTCTAGATACATATTACCTTAGTGTAGCCCGTAGATTCCCATGTATATCTCACTGCTCAATCTATCCAAGCGTCGTATTGTCAGACCAAACAGAACTATCTAAGTCAATTACTTGTCAAGTCCTTTTAAATGTCAATCTATACCTAGTCTGTTCCATTTAAATCTTTCGTGCCTAGCAGCGCATCGAACACAAAGTCTAAATTAGTTCAGCGTTGGTACCTTACACAAATCAAGATTGCCTATTATCACTAAGTTGATATCACTTCCCAACACATCACCTGCAGTCAGACTAACATGAGACACTATTTTTTTTGGGTTTTCATATTAAAAAATAAAACATAAATAACATTATATTTGGATTTTTGATTTTTTAATTTTTTTTGTTTTCGTTTATTTCTCCGCCTAAATTTGTGCATGGGAGATAATGAAAATGAAATGCGCAAATTTATATTACCTAAAAACAAAAATCAATCCTCAAAACGTAGCATTTTTAGAAAGCCCACCAGCACATCGAATCGAGCTTTGTTAAACGGTTTTGTGAACAGATCCGCCACATTATTATCAGTGTGGATCTGCTCCAACCGAATAAGCAAACACTCATAACAATCTCTGATAAAATGAACTTTGATGTCGATGTGCTTGGTTTTAGAATGTTGGACAGGGTTTTTGGCTATTCGAATTGCAGCATTGTTGTAACAGAAGATAGGAGTTTCAAGAAATTTCAAACCATAATCCAACAGTTGATGTTGAATCCAAATTACTTGAGAGTACCAGGAAGAAGCAACAACGTATTCCGCCTCCGCTGTTGAGGTTGAGACAATGTGTTGCTTCTTGCACTAACATGACACCAGACAGTCACCTAAAAATTGACATCCCCTAGAAGTTGATTTCCTTTAAAGTTCACAACCTCCGTAATTGCTGTCAGCAAATGCATATAAGTCAAAATAAGGATTCTTCGGGTACCAAAGACCCAATTTAGGGCTACCTTTGAGATACCTAAAGATCCTTTTAACAACAATTAAGTGAGAGTGTTTAGGATTAGCTTGATATTGTGCACATTGACAAACTGCAAACATGATGTCTGGTATGCTCGCAGTCAGATACATCAGGGAGCCGATCATCGATCTGTATTCTGTCTGATCTACGGGTTCGCCTTCAGGATCTGGAGTCAACAGGGGTCGTTCAGCCATCGGCGTCAAAGCAACTTTTGAATCTTTGAACCCGAACCTCTCAAGCATGTCTTCAACATATTTTCCTTGATGTAGCAGGATTCCGGTTGAATCTCGACGGACCTACAAACACAAAAATATGGTCATTTCCCCCAAGGAGCTCATCTCGAATCTCTTCTTCATAATGGTCTCGAACTCGGTGCACAGCTTTTGACTCGTTGAACTAAAAATGATGTCATCGACATAGATTTAAACAGGAATTACGTCTCCATCCACATGCTCGATAAATAGTGTCTGATCAATCGTGCCTCTGGTATAACCATGCTCGAGCAAATGATCTGTTAGGGTAACATACCAGGCCCGAGGAGCCTAATGTAACCCATACAAAGCCATGTATAATTTGTAGACATGATTTGGAAACTTTGAGTTGATGAAACCGGGAGGTTGATCAACGTAAATCTCTTCTTTCACGGCTCCATATAGAAGGGCAGTCTTGACGTCCATTTGATACACAATGAACCCTATGTAGGATGCATACGCTAGGAAGATACAGATAGCCTCAAGATGCGCTACAGGAGCATACACCTCAATGTAGTCAAGTCCTTCGATTTGTTGAAACCCACGAACAACCAACCACACTTTATTTCACATAATGACCCCACAATCATCCTGTTTATTGCGAAACACCCAACAAGTATCAAGTGACTTCTTTCCTTTGGGCAGCTCAACCATCTTCCAAACCCCCAATTTCTCGAATTGATTCAGCTCTTCATGCATTACATCAACCCAATAAGGCTCATTCAGCACCATTTCTACATTCTTTGGCTCTATTTGAGACATGAAGCAAGAGTAGAGACAAGTATTTACGTCACCACTCTGACTTCTCGTTCGAACTCCGTCGCCTGGTTAACCAATGGCGTTCTCTATAGGATGACCGAGTTGCAGTCGGGTAGGAATTTCGTGGCTGATATCATTGGGTGTGCAAGGAAGGTTATTGATGTTGGTAAATACATCATATGCTGATGCATCCACCTCAGAAGATCTTGAACCGTGAGAGGTGCTTGCCACGTACTCATTTGCAATCGGCTTGGGAAAGAGAAGCTCCAGGAAAGTTTGAGTTGTAGAGGAAGTATCTCTGGTCATGAAATCTCTTTCAGCGGGAGTGAGTGGAGTTGTTTCAGCATCAGGATTAGTTCTTTGAGTATGAGAATCTGAAGAAGTACTTGGAGTAGAGTCCTCCACTCTAGGAGTCGTAGGAGGCACCAAATGTGGTCTGTATACAACATCTTCCTCTTCATCTTCAATAGTAACCTTCGAACCTGAGCAAGAACCTGACACATCATCTGAAAACACAATAAATGATTTAAACAAAGAAGCATAGTCAAATAACCAGTCAGGTCCGACTCTGGCATCTGTCTCATTCTCCTCCTGCCAGCGAACATCAAAAGATTCCATGATCTGCTTTGTCTTCTTGTTGTAAACACGGTAAGTTGTACGCGTTGCATATCCCACGAAGTAACATTCATCGGATTTAGAGTTGAATTTTGGGTTGGATTCGAGGTGACGAAGGGTGTAAGGACATCCAAAAATTCGGAAATGAGCAACTGATGACTTGTGAATGTAGAGAATTTCATATGGAGTCTTCATCTGAGCTTTGATGATCAGCACACAATTCTGAACGTAGCAGGCAGTGTTGATCGCCTCTACCCAGAAGAACACTGGTAGTTTAGAATCACACAGCATCGTCCTTGTGGCGTCCATTAATGTTATGTTCCGCCGTTCCACAACACCATTTTGTTGAGGTGTCCGAACGGAAATATAGCGACGTACTATCCCTTTTTCTGCGCAAAAATGATCCAAAACATCATTCTTGAATTCTGTACTGTTGTTTGTTCTGAGCACTTTCACCTTCGCATTAGTCTGATTCTCAATCATCACCAGAAACTTCTTGATCAATTCTGAGATCACACTCTTGTTGGATAAGAAGAAGACCCATGTGAAACGCGATTAGTCATCTATCACAACCAAGCAGTAAGAGTTTTTGTTGATGCTGAGGACATTGACAGGACCAAACAAATCCATGTGAGATAATTGGAGAACCTTGCTGATTGAAATAACTGCCTTTGGCAAATACGGCTTTCTCTGATGTTTACCCTGAGCACACGCCACACATTTTTCAAAAGTAATGAAGTCTTTAACTGGAAGGCCACGCACAATCTCATTCTTTACATGACGATTCAGGTTCTTGGCATTTGCATGCCCAAGACGACGATGCCAAAGCATGGCATTGTGTTCGGAGACTTTAGAAAAGAGACAAGTGATTTGCTCCGTGATATCATCATTCATGTCTACGATATAAGCATTTCCATCCCTCTTTTACTTCATTAAGATCCAATCTCCAGGGATTATAATGCCAGGCTTCAATATCAGGCACTCTTTGTCTGTGAAGTTTGTTGAATAGCCTTTTTCGCATATCTGAGAGACACTCAATAGAGTATGCTTCAACTTGGGAGCGTAATTAACGTTCTCAAAACTCAGCACTCCATTTGTAACTGTTCCTTTCTATGTGATCTTTCCGCCTTCACCTGCCGCGAAGGAAACATAACCCCCATTAAAAGTTTGAATGTCATGCACCTGGGCGATGTCTCATGTCATGTGCCTGGAACAACCACTGTCAAGATACCAAGGTCTGACGACATTCCTCCGTAGTTGTTCCTACACGATGTGCGAGAGATTACTTAGATTTTGGAACCCAGTTCATTGTAACAATGGGTTTTCCCTTGACATTAACGGATTTTTCTTTTTCGCTTCCTGATTTTAATTTACTATCATATGCACTTCAGAAGACGAAGGTGATTGGACAATTAAAGATTTGGGCACCCATTGGTATTTAGGTTTTGAAATATTCATAGGTCATTTTGAAATGTTTTTCTTTTGTTTTGAGCATTTGGATTTTCTTCTAGGATTAATCGAGGATCCAGACGTTGCCTTTGACGATATCGATCTTGGCTTGGCCGCATTCGATTTCGTCAAAGAAGCTGTGGCTGTTTTATTGAAAACATGTTTATCCTTTTAAAGTTCAACCCTTTTCTGTCCTTATGAACATTCCAATCACCATTACAAAGACGAGATCTCGAGGACTTTCTTGTGATAGACCTTCCTCGTGATTCATTTTCTATTCTTGGTGCTGAAAAATGAACAAATGTACGATTAGGACAATTTCGAGCAATATGACCGGCAGTTCCACAGTTAAAACATATTTGCTTTTTAGTGCAAAAACTGGTACCGCCTTTTTCTAATTTTGTGCTCTAATTTACTCCTCTATTTTCCCACACGTGCATGTGCAAGAATCAGATTGTGTGACAGACGTAGATGGAATGGATGTGCTTGTGTCAGATACATCGGTTTTATCAAAAGCATCAACACGTTTATCAAAAACATTAGATTTTGTCACAAAATCATCACCAATTAAATCATTAGTTCTTGAAACAGAAACAATATTCTCTGAAATAGAAACATCAATTTTTAATACGAAATTATTATTTGTACTACACTCTCCAGAATCCTGCTTGCCTTGACTTAGTGAATCTGCATGGGAAGTAGAAACTTTAGTATCCTTTCCCTTAGCACTACTTTCCGTTACATGTATATCAGTTTTTCCATACTCAATAAATTCTTCTATGTCCATCTCTTCTTGGGTCAAAGGGGTAGCAGTGTAATTGTGATTAAATGGAGGAGGGACACGCTTATACACTATACCTACTTGTTTCTTATCTTGCCATTTCAGTTGTTTCTCTATCATGGTTGCAACTTTCTCACTTGACACATCATATTTTTTGAAATTAAAATCAACATTTTCAAAACGAAATTTCAATGTGTCGAGTTCCTCAATTACAGTGGCAAGTTGTTTCTTGATGAAATTGTAGTTCTCACACTTATTTCTATGATCTTCCTGCAATTGCCTAAAATCCCTAGTCTTGGCCTCTAATTATTCTTTTAGTGGTCTTTGGCCATTCCTAAGTTGATATCCATCATATTTTAGGTCCTCGTTCTCTCTACGCAGTAATTCTATTTGCTCACGTAAAAATTTAACAATATCAATACAAGTTTGAGAGCAACAATTTTGACTAACATCCTTTTTCTCCGGTTCTGGAGTTAAGGATACCATGAATGCAAACTGCAACCCCATCATTTCTTCCTCTGGGTCCACCTCACCTTTTCTTCAGATACGTCATTGATTTGGGCCAAGTGAGCATTTTCAGGTCCTCAAATGTTCAGGGCCTGAATTTGGTCCTCCTAGTCAAATGACAGAGCCTACCACCGCCAGGTTAGCAGTTTCGTTGTTAGCAGCAGTAACTCCCCTGCTGTTTTCGACTGGTACGATAGTTCGTTCATGATTCATTCTCCTGTCGGGTCTTGGACAGTCACGAACAAAATTACCAGGCTCGTAACAGTTAAAACATCTAAGCTTTCCCTTGTTGAAACCCACCTTCTTTTCCGCATTCATTCCCCAGTTATTTTTCCATGTTTTTTTCGCAACTTGTTTTGCCCTAAAAGCCGCCATCGCAATTTGCCAAGTGATGTCCATCTCTTCAACATCTTCAACGTGTATCTGATCAAGATCGGAAAATGAGATCTAAGGAGGCAACTCTCCAGCAACAAAAGAGTTATAGCAGTTAATCCAGATGCAAGGGCCATATTTTCATTAGCTTCTTTTGGAGCAGATACTGGAGCAGGAGCTTTTGAAGAAGAAGAAGCTTGTGGATAAGGCATTGATTGTGGAGCAACATAAGATGATGGTCACTTGACTTTGTGGTGAGGTAAATGATAAAAAAGCATTATTTGTAGCGATTACGAGATTTGCAGTTGAATATAAGTTCACATGATTGATTTCCCTTTGTTTGTCATCAAAATCACAACCTTTGATTATAGGCATGGTTTCAGCAAGACTAAGTCGGTTAAGATGCTTTGTTTTCTTCATAACAACAACATTCATAACCTATGCCTTTAGGAGAGATTTCAATAGCTTTTTGTTGATTTCAGATCTTGGCACTGAGATTCTGGTAGAACTCATCTCAATGGTCAGTGTGATGAATCGTTGAAGTTGAACTTCCAGGGTTTCTCCAAGAATGTGGTTGAACATATTGAACTTCTGGCTAAACATATCCTGGCGACTCTGCTTCATGTCTTCATTTCCTTCATCCACTTCAATCAAAGCTTGCCATAGAGCTTTAGCGCAATCATATTCACGAAACCCTTGCACGATTTCAGGAAATAGGGCCATGGTAAGTGTAGCAAGAGCTTTCTCTTTTTCTTCGATCTTCTCAAAATCTTGATCCGTGTAATTCTCAAATTCTTTGTCAATAACCGTTCCATTCTCAAGTATAGTGGTGATTTGAACTGGTCCTTTCAAAATGCTACGGAAAATTTTGAAATCATTCATCTTGATGTACTTTTCCATTCAATTTTTCCATTCTGGGAAACCTTCAGCTGACAGTAAGAGAGGAATTCGAGTAGTGAATCCATTTTTTTTTTAATTTTTCGAGTTTTCTTAATTGACTGAAATTAAAGGTTTGTAATGAAAAGCAACCGTAAAAGATTATAACTAGGAGAGTTCATGAACGTACAAAGTTCACGGTCGTACACAGAAAATGGTTCACAGTCAACAGTCAATTCACAGTCCAAATGTTAACGGTCAATGAATGGTTTACTTCCAATGAATGGTTCAAGGTCAACTTAGAAGATCACGGTCAAATAAGATGTTAACGGTTAGTGTGGATGAGTGGTTCACGGCCGTATACAGAGTTCATGGCCGTAAACGATTCAACAACTGAAAACGTAAACACCCAGAAACAGATGAAAGCAGATGGTTTTGATTCCTTTGGCCTTGAACTTCACGATCTAATGCAGAAAACCCAGCAACCACTTGAACAAATACAAAAATTGAAAAAGATCTCCAACCGTAAACACCACTTAAATTAGTTTAACACCAGATTGGCTCTGATACCAATTGTAAGTCCCACAAACATGAACCAACCAGTGATCAAACACAATCAAGTTGCAAAACAGTAAGAATGAGAAGAAGTAGAAGCAAAAAAGTTTCAACAATGCACACGTTATATTCAAGCCGTAAACGTCTGGTACACTTGGAACACACACATACGATTACTATTCATCTGACACTATATTTAGGGACCAACCGACCGCAAACCCGTTCACGGCCGTACACACGTTCATGACCGTGAACCCTACTCGTCCGTAAACGCAACCGCAAACACGTATTACATGACCAAAACCCTATCAAACCTATACAGATACATGCCTAGCACAAACCAACAAAATGTGACCTAACAATATACCTAAGTGTACATGAAACCTATGGATCTATGGTTTCATGCTAATTACATCTACCCTAGAAAACAAAATACGAAGAAGAAAAACATACATGTTATGTAGCCCTTGATCCCCATGCTTGAGATCTTGATCCTCCATGAAGTTGTTTGGATCAGAGGACCCAAACTATAACCCATTTAATGGTATCACACCCAATGAAAACAAAAAGTGGAATAAAAATAACTAGGAGAAGGGTCAATTTCACAAACCCTAAGAGAGTTAGAAATCGTCCCTGAGAGGGGAAGGAATAAGGGTTGTCGAAACTTCAAGCTAAGGTACAAGGAAGAATGAAATCCATAAAGCCCTATTTATATCCTTGGATGCATTCCTAGGTTTTGTACTCCTTCCCATGTGGATGGGAGTCTAACCACGAAATTCACTCCCTTTCCCATGTAGGATAGAGTGATTTTCATCCAACCCTAATTCCATAAGGGTTCTAGAACATTCCTGATTAACCAACTATCGATTAATGAATATTCAACCCTTCAATTAATTAAATTGTTAATTAATTCCCAAAATATATTTCCTCTTAGTTTCTAATTAATTATTATCCATAATAATTAATAAACCGATTTCTCCTTTATTTATTATACTCAATTTAGGTCTTTAGGGCAACCCAAAAGGACCTTGTTATTATTAGAAATATTACTAATAGTCAATGACCTTGGACACTATTTCCAACAGTCTCCCAATTGGACAAGTCATCAAGTATACATGCACCAATATTTCTCCAATAATCAACAGAGAGTTATCAATTCAATGCAACTACCGAACTCTTGATCTAATCAACATTCAATCCTTAGATAAGTGATCAACTATCCCTTCGCTCTAAAATATTTATATGAACTTGACACATAGATAATGGTCAATCTCATAATTCAAGATTATGTTTCCCGATATAGATTTATGATGACTGCATCTGACTACTAAATTGAAAACATCAATTCAAGTCAGGGCTAGGCCAAACACTTTATATGTCAGCAACAAATCATCGAGGGGCCCATAGATATCACATCTCCTTTTAAGGCAGAAGGAGCAAATAAACTTCGACTTGTCACACATGGATATACCCTTTATAACTACCAGTTATGGATAACGTTGGAGTAGACCAATGCATAACAGAATCATAGAGCGAAACCCCATATGTATTTAGGTTTGAAGAATAAAAGATAGTATCATCTTAGAATTACTCGTGACTGGATCCATGAAGTAATCTCTAAGCGCGGGTTGGTCCATACTTAAATCTATATTTATTACTCATGAGTGTTAGTTCAATCTATATGGCCAATCCACCAATGGTCATGACACTCTTGAATCACTACTTACTTCCAAGAGTATGACCTATTGTGGATGTTTGAGTAAATTAATACTCGAGAAGTGGGTTCCAAACATGCAAAAGAAGAACACGGTGATAAGTTAATTGAAATGACTAATCTCCATAATATTATTAAGATCTCCACTTAATAATCGCCAAATCGAATTAACACTTATACTGCTTAAGTTCTCAAGTTTAAAACAAACTAAACTAAGAGCGTTTAAGCCAATTCATTTGCAAATCTAATGCCTATCGACTTTGTCTGACTGTCGGACTTCGTTAGTGACATTGGCTTAGGGAATGGATTGACAAGATTATCTTTCGATACTAGTTTCATAGATTTCATGAATTTCTTTTAACATGTTAGAATGCGCAAGATTTAAATAAGTCATAACTATCTCATGAATTATAGTATAAAAAATTTCAATTATAATACCATAGATTAAACATTTAGGAAAATAATTGTCTTTTTATCCCATGAATATTAGCAAGGTCTTGACATTCATAATCAAATTATCTTCTCCATGTTTTAGTCTTCTTAATTCTTAGTCACTACACATTCTTGCAAATGCCAACACTTAATCCTTAGTAAAATACTCAAGGTTTAGAAGTAATGTTTTGGTGTCATTATGAATCCATATATTTGATTGAACATTAAACATCGGAGAACTAGTTATCTTTTGATCCTATGGAAAGTAGCAAGGGCTCCCGATACATGATCAAATTTAACTTCTTCATGTTTATGTCCTTGCACCTCAAACATATATTTTGGGCATGTACGCTTTCTAAGTCCTTTCTTGTAATGGAAACGAATGACTATCAGAACACGTCTCAGAATAAGCCTTCCTTTGTCATTGGCGTTTGGGCCTAGATTAGGTTTACTAACACTAACCGCCTTTTATTCCATGGGTAATTGGCTTTCATCTTCTTGACACTTTTATTCAAGATAGTAAAAATATGGGAGTGTTTTGAAGTTTGAGTTTCTATGATTGGCCATGTTAGTTTCAAAAGGAAACCTCAACATGATACACAACTCCTTCATGGACATTCCAAGTTGTTGATATCATAATCAGATTGAATTGATTATATATACATGTCAACTATTTGACTAACCCTAGTCAACTCCTAACTCAAGGAAGTTCCATTTTGCTTCAATATACATTTTACAATGTACATTTTATAACTGCTCTTTCTAACAATCTGGATTGCAATGTTTGAAGTAAGGAAGAGCTTTATCAAAGGCATGATCTTTCCTTTCGTTTATGAGAACTATTCCCAAACTACGAATTTGGACAAGATTAACCACACGAGCTCCATCCATATAATATAAAGAGAATGTGTAATTTTCATGGATAATATGAAACTCATGTTTTATTAATAAAACGAGATTTTGTTATATAGTTGTATTTAGAATACTTTTAGATTGACCATTATCACTATCAAACCCTTTCGGTAACTCCATTCTCAAAATGCAATAGGGCACGAGGGTGGTAAGCGCGAAGTATATTAAAAACCAACCTCATTAGGAATCATAGAGATCTCTTTAAGTCCCTACATCAGAATGGGTGAGCCTAGTTATTGTAAGACTGATAATGTCAATATTTAAACATACTAGGGCGTATGTTGTAGCTTTCTTATACATATAATAGACACAATTCTAATATATATATATATATATATATATATATATATATATATATATATATATATATATATATAAGGGGTAAATTTAAAACTCTTTAAATATAGTTGTCTATTATTAATTCCAATTAACAGCGAGCATGCAATGTAACAATTAATAAATCATGAGTGATTAAGATTCAAATTTATAAATCTCTATTACAAATAATATTAAATATTTAAATTCACTATTTAAATAATAAATAAATATTCAAATTTAAATAACCACATTCAAATAATATTTAGCAATTTTACATATATAAAATATTTCAAATTTGGTATTTATCCATATTTAAAAAACCTTCAAATTTGAAAAATGAAAAAATTTGGAAACCCTAATTTTCCAAGCTCACGTCGTGTGCTACAATTGAAGGCTTTATCAATTACGAATTTTTCAATCTTCCTTCTTTGATTCAATTTCAAACAAGTAATTTCAGAAAATATGGATCTAGGGTGAATGTAATCATGAACCAATGGCTCTGATACCACTGTTAGGTTTTCTACGCATCAAATACACTCCAAAGTAGGTAGCGGAAAAATCGAAACTACAATATACCAAAGTGTACATGCAACCTATGGATCTATGGTTTCATGCTATTAACATCTACCCAAGAAAACAAAAACACAATGAAGAAAAACATACCTCTTATGTAGCCCTTGATCCCCATGCTTGAGATCTTAATCCACCATGAAGTTGCTTGGATGAGAAGACCAAAACCCGAATCCCTCTAATTGTATCACACTTAATGAAACCAAAGAGTGGAATACAAATAACTAGGATAAGGATAAATTTCACAAACCCTAATAAGGTTAGAAATCGTCCCTAAGAGGAAGAGAAATAAGGGTTGGCGAAACTTGAAGCCAAGGATCAAGGACGAATGAAATCCCTAAGGTCCTACTTATAGACTCGGATGCCTTCCTAGGTTTTGTACTCCTTCCCATGTCGGATGGGAGCCTAACCATGAAATTCACTCCCTTTCCCATGTAGGATGAAGTGATTTTCATTCAACCCTAATTCCATAAGGGTTTTGGAACATTTCTGATTAACCAACTATCGATTAATGAATATTGAACACTTTAATTAATTAAACTATTAATTAATTCTCAAAATATATATCCTATTAGTTTCTAATTATTTTTTATCCATAATAATTAATAAAACAATGTTTCCTTTATTTATTCTACTTAATTTGGGTCTTGAGGGAAACCTAAAAGGACTCTGTTGTTATTAGCAATATTACCAATAGTTAATGACCTTGAACACTATTTCTAACAATTAAAATATCATCATAATGTTAAAAGAAGATCATCATAATGTTAACAAAATCATCAACACATTACATAGTGTAAAAATCCATTAAATTAGGATACAAAATAAAACAACTAGGACGATTTCAAACTTTTTTCTTGCCCTTTTTTCCATCCCCACCTGGTCTCCTTTTAACAACACCACTTGCACTGCTCTTCCCACCCCTAATTGGTCTCTTCTTACCAGCAACACTTGCACTACTTTGACCTGCATCACCAACACCAGTTGCACTACTTTGACCTGCACCACTAGCACCACGTATACTGCTTTTACTTGCACCACTAGCACTACTCTAACCTTTGCTACTCTTTTTGTTATGACCAAGGTGTTTGCATTTTGAGTATGTAACAGATTTCTATTTCCTTGAAACCCTACCACCCTTCTCCATCTCTTACAATTCAACCGCAGACTTCCTTCTCTTCTTTTTAGGTCTACAATGGGAACATGATGCTTGGAAGGAAGCAATGTTGTAGCGCAAGCATACTTTTTCCATATTCTCCGTCCATTGATAGGCTTAATCATGAAGGAATACATCTCCTTCCATGTTCTCAACCAGTAAGTGGGATGCACTAAAGTTTCAGGTAAACCAACATCTTTCTTGTTTTTTATCATTTCCCAAATTTCCACTGATGCATGTTCACAAGGAATGCCAGTAAGTTCTAATTTCCTATATGAGAATGTGTGGTTTTTCATGTCCACCATACATTGGTCCATCCTTAGACCTATTACTTGATATTCATTATTCCTACAGAAGACACATGTACACTTTTCTACTGCTTTTTTGATTTTTTGCAATACAGTTGTAGTAGTTGGATTTAGAGGCCCAAATGCCTTATCAATTTCTTTTTGAACAACCACAAGCCTTACCATAAGGTACTCTATAATGAATGCAAGATACATGATCATTGATTGATCACGACCTTTCTTAAATTGGTTGTTAATAGTCTCAAACATGTTATTCAAAAGATCATCACAATGAGCTCTACCTTCATAAGAATTATAAAGTCAGACTAGAGATGAAAAATAAAAATCAAACTTGTGAAGTGAAACCTAGACCATTGTTGAGGTGGGATAGTCTTGAGCCATTGGCAACAATCATTATTCATATTGCTTAATTCTTGCATTTCACAGTTCAATTCTATAATTTTAGTTGCCGTTATAACACCCGTTTTCGAAGATTTATTGATCTAAGGTGTAAAGGAGTCAAAAGTTTGATTTTGGAGAAGATCGAGTCTCACATCGTGAAGATTATCGATTGGGAGTGATTCGATGTGAAATAGGGTGTTCAAGTGTGATTGGGAGTGATTGGATACGAAAGAGGGTGTTTAGATATGATTGGGAGTGATTAGATGCGAAAGAAGGTGTTCAGATGTGATTCAGCGTGATTGGATGCGAAAGAGGGTATCCAGATGCAAACGAGGGTTCAGATGAAAGTAAGGTTACTCTTTGTGATGCGTGTTCTGGTGCAAACAACTGGTGGCTATGCTAAAAATAGAGAGTACGTTGAGCAAACAACTGGTGGTTGTTCTAGTGCAAACAATTGGTGCAAACAATTCGTTCCTATGCAAGGCGTAGCATGAGAATTGGGACGCGAGCATTTGGTGATCTATGTTGGGCGTATCTGGAGTATGCAACGCCTAAAGCCGCAGTGTTTAAACCCTAATTTTTAGGGTTTACACCCTATTTAAAGGACCCTAAGTCCTTGAGGCCTCCCACCTTCAGCCTCCATTCTACCATTCGATCCTTTGCAAACCCTAATCTCAATTTGAGAGTTTAAGTTTTTTTAAGTGTTTTGTGTTCATCGTTGAAGGAAGGAGACCATTGGAGAGCATTTGGGGAGCTTCAAGCTTTTTAGATATGTAACTTTCATCTCTATACCAACCTCCAGAAGATATAAAGTTCTAAACTAGATGAATGCTTCATTAGATCTTGCTGGTTCTTGAGTTTTTGTGCCTTTCGGTCCCATAATCTTGATATATATAAGTTTGGCTTACTGTAGACCAAATAAGTCATCCTTTTTAGATGTTTTTTTAAATTATTTGTGGTCATAAAAATGGGATCTTGGTCCCTCTCTCCCATCCATGTAAGAATTATGAAGCTTGGGTTTTGGGTAGAAGCTAGGGTTTTTGTTTTAAGCACCTTCTAGTCATGCAAAGTCATAAAGCTAGAAACTTTATAATTTAAGAGGTTATTTGGGATTAGATCAGAGTTCTGGAAGTGAGTTCTTAATGGAATACGCTCTTATTGATGAGAATGAGAGCTGGTTGAGTACGCAGGGTGTACCCAATGATATGTAATATGTACTAGGTGAAGGCCTTGTAGGCTTCACTATGCCATGCGTAGTGATTGAGTACACGGGGTGTACTCAACCTCTATTGACTCTTTGACTTTTTTACTTAAACTTTTAACCACGGGTTTGACCAAGTTTGACTTAAGGGTAATTTGTGTAATTTAAATAGTAGTTTGTGATTAGGACCCTTTTATTGTATAAGTGATGGGTAGAGGCTGCATTTGGAGCAGTGATATGTTCAACTATTTTTCAGATTGTGAGGTGAGTTTTCCTCACTGTACTTGTGGGTCGAAGGCACCAATGTCGGTCTACTAGGCTATGTATCCTAGTATAGGATGTTGCTATATTGCAGTGAGCTGTTAGATCTACATGATTATCTTTTTGATGTTGTGTATTTTATCCATTGCATATGTCGATATAGTGCGGTTCGGTTAAGGCAATACTGCACTGTGCGGAAGCCAACAATCCGGGGAGCAAGCGAAACATAAGCTGTGGGACGTAAAGGCAAGTTAGACTTACAGAGGACAAGGTAAAGTCGAAGGCTTGATCGTGCACATCATCTAGGATTTTATGTGTTTTGATGATTTTGGGATACTCTGAGTCATGATAATGATTTATGGGAATAAGCTTTGTTATGGATTTTGAGATGTTTTTTAAATGAAAATTTTTCCTTGATTTTTAGGATGTTAAAAGTTGGTATCCGAGCCCTGGTTTGAGAGATTTGGATGAACATTCGTCTGAATCCAGACTCAAACTAAGGATCTGCAAAAGTTTTCAAATTATTTTCCAAAACGGTTTCAAAAGTAACCAAAGAGAGATGACATGTGTACGATCAACCGAAGCAAGAAAGTACTCCCAAAGATACCCACATTTTTATTTCTTAAGATGATTATGATAGAATTGCATGCTTGTTGGCTAGGGATCTTTAAGTGTTAAGAGAAAAACTTTGAGACACACTTGAACAAATGTTAGAACAAGTATATTGCGGAATAGCTAATCTTGAAGGATCTAAAAGCTCAACAATAATATTTAGAGTTAGATGTTAGAGATTTAGTTGCGGAAAAGTAAAGAAATGAAATGACAACAATTGTTATATCAAGTATACACTTAAGCTGATTCATAACGAGGAATGCATTCAAGCCAAGTTAATAAGTGATATCAAACTTAGTGATTAAGTCATAGAAGACTTGCTCCGAAGAGAGATTGTAATCGATTATGAAAGTAAGAAAAGTGAGTAAGAGAGATAGAAAAGATAACTTCAGAGATGTGTATTCAGAATTAGATGTGTTATTTTAATACAAGATAATGAGCTCTATTTATAAAGACTCATGAAGTACACTAGATTACGTCTCTAAGAGTAGCCATGCAAGGCATACTGGACAATAGAGAGTATTACAATAAAAGATAAGTAAAGTAATCTAGTAAAAAGGATTGCGGTAGATAGAGAATGCGGTTGCGGTTGCTGATGAAGACACTTGACTATGGTGGCATGTCGGCTGCGGTAGCTGAAGTTCAAGAGGGTCACTTTTTATGATTCAACAATTTCCCCCTAAGTGACCTCTTTAACTTTTGATCAACTATCAAGTTTAAGAAACTTGATCAGGATCCACCAAAACTTCCTGATGTTCTCCAACCAGTAGTGTGCTTTGATTTTTCAACTAAGTTTCAGCAGATAACAAGTTGCTTCCTGGTGAGGTGATGCATGGCAATCATAGGAATGAAGTATTTGACATTATCGGTCTTCCTTTTGAAGATGAATCCAAGTTCAAGGTAGTTGGTTGCACCTAGGGATCTTTTTTCATAGCCTTCAGAAGGCATTGGTGCGGGTCAAATGGTGGCAGATCGAATTTCTTAGCAATGGTGGGGTAGATGTTTGCGTCAATTTTAGCAAAGTAACAGACTGCTTCCTTCAAGAAAGTATTAGCACTTTCAAGTGAAATCTTCATCTTCGGGTGCTTCTCCGACTTGTGTTGAAACACCTTTGCAATGAGAAAAACTTCTTTCGAGTTCATACTAGGAAAATCAGCCTGGGTGCGGACATAATCGTGTTCCCTTCTAGTCAGAGTGTACTTGATGAAATCAACCTTCATGAATTTTTTGATTTTGTAGTTCTTGACTGCGGATGGTCTATCGTTAGACCATATATTCTCAATGGGAGAGGCATGCTTAGCATAAAATTCACTAAGTCTCTCAAATTCCATTGGCAGTCTTTTGGAGTCTGGAAGGCTGCGGTCGAAATGCTCAAAGACAGTGAAATATCTAGCATTCGAAGAGATTGGAACATCCCAGTAGCCATCTAAAGGGGGTTCCGCATAGATGAGGTGAGGAATGTAGTCATCATCAAGCAGTCTGCGGTACGGATTGATCCAATAATTTATCAAGGACTCATCCATGATAGTATCAAAACCGCATAGTCTCCATACTTTTCAGCGAGTTTGGCTGCCTTCTAATCTTTTTTAGTTTGGGTGGTGGCAGGAGAATCATTGGAGCTCGGAGAAGACTTGTGCTCCACAAGGTTTTTGAAGTGAGGGGGAGTCTCTGGTTTTTCAGGAGTGATTTCCTGTTTTAGTGGAGAATTATGAGGTGGAGTGTGATGAGATGGTTGCGGTGAAGGTTTTGGTGTAGGAATTTTTTCTGTAGTGATGAGGGGAGCTTGATGTTGTGATATGGAATGGTTGGAGTGATGGACTTCTTCTTCTTCACTTCCCCCTCTCGAGGAGTCTAGACCCGGATCCTTCTCAAGCCATTGAGGAAGGCCATCAACTCTGGCAAAAACTTCTTGGAATTGAGCTTTGAGGGCTTCGGACAGTTGTTGATTGTTGGGAATGGTGGGGTTAAAGAGTAGCCTGTGAATTTCCTTGGTGAGATGAAGGATTTCAGGACCATGAAAATTTATGGACAAGGATCTCTGAAGACGGTTGATAGTAGTTTAAAGGACTGAGATTGCGGACTCATAGGAAGTGTGAGTCTCAGCAATCAACTTTTCAAAGTGGGAGGCTTGATCCGCAACAGTTGCTTGAAGATCTTTCTTCATTGCGGTTACCTCAGAGATGAGGCGTTCCGCAGCAACCATGAATTCTTTGTGGTTGGCTTGACGATTATTGTCAAGGGACTGGATCCGCATTTCAACCTTGAGTGAGATACACTCCACAGCCAATCTCTCACCTGTTTCCAGGCGTTCAATCCGTTCGATCAGTGACTGCGGTCCAGGGATATCTTCTGGTTGCGGTTGAGTTGGCCTGACCCCACTGAAGATTTGATCAACCTTGGTTTGAAGACTTAAGAATTCTTTCCTGGTGACAGCATTCTTCTTCTTTTTCTTCTTCTCTTTGGGCTTAGAAGTTGAATGATAAAAGCCACTTGATTCTTCTTCTTCATCGAACATCATGAGATGATCATCAAAAGGAGAGGGTTTGTTTACCTCTTGTAGTTCAGCATCATCAAATCCGAAGGTGGGACCAGAGCTCACTTCGATTTCAGGTCCTTCGTCTTGTGATCCTTCAGCAGTGAGAGTGGGAGGAACTTTGGAAGCATGTTGTTCAGTAGTTGCTTCCTAAGTCTTGTGGAAGGTTTCGACCATTTCAGTCATCCAGTCTTGAACTTTTAGTATGGTGGCTACGGTATTGGCATTATTAATTGCATCTACCCAATACTTAGCCACTGCTTGGATTTCTTGTTCCTTCAGTTGTTGTTGCTTGATTTGTTGATCCTTGCATGATTGGAATGCCCTACAAAAAGCGGCATATTTCTTTGCTTCAGCTTCGTTGGAGGGTTGATACTTACTCCATGAATCAATTGAGTCACAATCGTCAATTCCTTGAAATCGCACCGAGGTGTCCCTCGGGTTCACGGATCCTTGTACATTTGTGCTCACTGTGCCTAAACCACCTGTTACTAATGTAAGCATAGTAGGATTTCCTGAGCTTCCTTGGTCTCCTTGACCCGTGGTCAAGTTTGGCCTCGGCTCAGTTTTGGCATGGGCGGAAGAAGTGCGCTGCGGTTGGGAATGTGTTTGCAGTGTATGGTGACATTCAAAAGGATGGAGTTCAACTCCTCAGGAGAAAAGATATGCAGTCCGGAAGCCCTGAAGACTTTAGGGCGAGAACTAGTATTATCCCCTTGGGATTGAACTGGGGGTGGAGTCTCCTCGTTGCTGTGAATCAGACTCACTTTCTGAGTCTGAGAGATAGAAGATGGTAGTTTCAAATGGATGTGCGGGCATCCCAAGGACTACCGAAGCCTCTAGAGAGGTTGAGGTATTAGTCCGGTCACGCATATGGCTAGAGGGATCATTTTGGCATTTCTTGAGGATTGAAATGGGTTGGTTATCCTCTTCTGAATCACTGTTGGATTCATGTTGGCTTGGTTCCACAATAGTAACTGCTGGTGGTGTTTTCCTTTTCTTAGAGGGTTTGGAAGAATCCTTTTGAGGAGTTCCTGGTTTCTTGGTGTTGCGGGGACCATGAAGTGTAGATACTTTATGCTTTCGTCTTTGGGTATGAGAAATATTGGAGAGAGTTATGGAGGAAGGGATTACGGTGCCTTCAGGCTTAACGATTGCGGATGGATTTGGAAGAGGTTGGGTAGGAAGGTATGGGTCAACACCTTTCGTAGCCTCGATGTGGTCTGAGACATCAGCAGTCTCAAGACCGAGGGTAGAAAGAATATGGGTAGGAAGTCTGCGGATAGGTCCAAACATTGATTGATCAGAGGAAGGATTGTACCTTTTGAGATCTTTGGTGACAAAGAAGTTGATTTCACTACCCATGTCGATCCCTGCGTCCGTATGTAGGTCTAAAATGCAGAGGGACCAGAACCTAGAAAAGGTAAGTTCGGTTGGGTTCTCCCTTGGGCTCTCTTTGGGAATGTATTGAAGAAAATCATCCCAAAGGATCTGTCCGTAGTTCACATCATGTCCTGTGAAGATGCTCCACACCAGTTCCAACAGCTTGAATCCCATGTTATCCGTGCCTCTGATTCTGCCGGATAGACTACGGATGACGAAGTGGCACACGAATTTCCAGACCGCAGGCAATTGGTTCTTCTTGAATTCGCTGATTCCTTTGATCTTTTTCTGATAACGCATCTGGTAGAGTGCTGAAGTAATGTCCGCTGTTGATGGCGTGAAAATCTTGATGGAGGGATGAACAAGGAGGTTAATGGCCGTGAGAAACTTTTCATTGGACAGAATGACCAAAGAATCATTGATTAGGTTTAGATGAACTTCTTGGGGGTTATCGAGTGGGCGATAGGCTGAGAAGGCACATTTGAAGAGGGTTGAAATTGGGACAACGTCTGTAAAAGCATCGAAGGGACCAAACAGAGGGTGATTCTTCAGGTATTTGATCATGAGTTTTGTGGGAGCATTGTAGGAAGGGTGTTCTTCAAAGATGGCTTGGAAATTGCTTGAAGCAATTGTGGGAGAGTCTGAACCAGTAGGGTTCACTGATCCGGAAGCCTTGGATTGTTTCTTCGATACACCGAATTTCACCATTATTGTGAGTTTGAGAAAGCTTTGAAGAAGAAGGGTAGAACGCAAGTGAGAGTTTAAGGTTTAAAGAGCATAAACTTTTCATTGTGGAGAAGAAAGGGGTTTTATAGTGGTTTTAAGGAGCGGGAAACGTTTTTGACCTAAGTGAAATTGGGTAAAAACGTTTGGGTTTAGCTTTTGAATTAGCATCTTTAATCTCAGACACATATTGATAAGAGAAGGATTAAATCTTAAATTGGGATTTACCAAAAAGGGTTTGCAATTAATGAAATGTCAGATTTGATACCACGTCTGGTGAACATGTGGTGGGGGAGAGATTAATCCGTTGGATAAAGAGGAATTTGAAACGGATGTGACGTTTTAGGGTAATAGGAAAGGACATATTAAAAGGATTTGATTTGGAAAATCTTTCTTTTTGTCATCATACGTAAAATAGGTATGACACGAGGTTTAGTGAAAAAAGAATAAGACAGTTTCTCAAAGGAATGTTTTTATTTAATGAAGGATCATTAAATAGCACACCATGTTTTTTTTGTTTTAAAAGAATGAACAGGCTGAAAATCAATTAATGTGACTGCGGATGGACACATCATTGCAGATGGATCCTTTGCTATTGCAGATGGCTAAAGTGGAAGAAACTGAGAAAAGCACTTGTACAATAAGTTAGTAATAACAAACAAGAAGGACCAGTGAAAGATAAATATAATATATGGTTGTGGTACATAGACTGCAGTACACAGGATATACCAAAACCAATTATTATAGATAAACCGCAATGGAGACCAAGGATGGTCTGTGGTACCTATCAATTCAAGAAGAATTGAGGGTCTGGATTCATCATTCCTAGCATTTGCAAGAATGAGTTGATTTTTGTAGAGTCCAATGCTTTTGTAAATACATCAGCAATCTCTTCATGAGTAGGGAAAAAGATGAGTTCTATGTTACCTTTCAGAATGTGGTCTTTGATGAAGCGATACCGTAGTTCAATATGTTCCGTCTTGGAGTGCTGAATAGGATTATGGGAAATCGCTATGGCACTTTCAGAGTCATAGTACATTGGTATCCGCAACATTCTGTATCTCTAGTCTAACAGTTGTGTCTTCATCCATAGGACTTGAGAGCAACATCTGGCTGTGGCCACATATTCGGCTTCTGCGGTAGACAATGAAACACAACTTTGTTTTCTTGAGGACGAGCTGACGAGTTTACCTCCCAGAAATTGACATCCACCTGAGTTACTTTTTCGATCAAGTTTGCATCCTGCATGATCCACATCTGTAAATGCCTGAATACTGAAATCATTGCATGCGGGGTACCATAGACCAAGAGATTTGCTTCCTTTCAGGTACCGGAGAATTAGTTTGGCTGCGGTCATATGTGACACTTTTGGGTCAGCCTGATATTTTGCACATACACCAGTTGCAAACACAATGTATGGTCGGCTTGTGGTGAGGTACATTAGAGAGCCAATGATACCTCTATAAGTCTTGTGATCCATAGATTTGCCAGAGGGATCAGCAGAGATCTTATAACTGAAGGCCATAGGGACCTTAGTCGAGGAATAGTTTTCCATAGAGTATTTCTTCAGTAACTCAGTGGTGTATTTCTCTTGATGAATGAATATCCCTTGCTGAATTTGTTTGGCCTGAAGACCTAGAAAGAAATTAATCTATCTATGCTCATTTGGAATTTGTTGGTCATGAGCGTAGCAAATTCATCCACCATTTCTTGATTAGTCGATCCGAAGATGATATCATTCACGTATATTTGTACAAGCATAAGGTGGTCACCATTTGCTTTTCTAAATAAAGTGGGATCAATCACTCCTCTTTTGTAACTTGAAGAGACTAGAAATTCAGAAAGAGTCTCATACCAAGCTCTTGGGGCTTGCTTCAGACCGTAGACTACCTTTTGAAGCTTGTAGCAGTGGTCAGGGAATTCAATACTTTCAAAGCCGGGAGGTTGCTAAAGTTAAACCTCTTCTTTTAATTCCCCATTATGAAAAGCACTCTTTATGTCCATTTGGTGTACTTTGATGTTTTTGTGGGATGCATATGCTAAGAAGATTCGGATGGCTTCCATCCGTGCCACCGGAGCAAATGTTTCATCGTAGTCAACACCTTCAAGTTGACTGTACCCCTTTGCAACAAGTCTTGCTTTATTTCTGATAACCGCACCAGATTCATCTAACTTGTTCTTGAACACCCATCTTGTACCAACAATAGTGTGGCCTTACGGTATGGGAACGAGTTGCCACACCTTGTTCCTTTGGAATTCTTCCAGTTCTTCTTGCATTGTAGAAATCCAATCAGGTTCCAATAATACTTCTTTAATCGATCGTGGCTCGACTGCGGACATAAATGTTGCGTAGTGACAATGATCAGATAAGTCCTTGGCAGATCAAGTCTGGATACCTGCGGATGGTTGCCAATAATTTGACCTGGTGGGTGGTCCTTCGTCTATACATGAAGACGAGGCATCTGATGATCAACGGCTGCGGTAGAGGGAATCTCTTCAATATCAGAAGTTTCTGTGGTTGGAGATGGCAGTTCCCCCTGGATATGAGAACATCCTGCGGAATCATCTTGGCTTGTTGGAACGAGAATGGAATTTTCTTGAACAGTTTGGAGAGGTTCCCCCTGGATTGTTGATGGGAGTTCCTTTGGAACCTGAGAAGGTTCCCCCTGGACTGCGGATGGGAGAGTGAAAATCCTTGAATCGGTTCTAGTGTCAATGGTCTCTATGAGTTCATCATCCGAATCCGAAGATACGTTTGATGGTAATGATTTTCTGCGGATAGGAACTTGAGCATCATCAAGTACTGGAACCTCGATGGTTGTTGCTTGATCCGGAGTAGATCTTTCCCCCTAAACTGGAGAGGTGAAAGTATTTATAGATGCTACTTCGGATACGGATGGACCAGAAACATCAGCATGTTGTTGTTGAGCAGCTGGAGACACAAGAACTTCGGATAGTTTCGCTGTTTCAACAGGGCCGAAAAGGTCATCATAATTGACTTTAACTAGATTTAAAGGACATAAAGAAGCAGGAATATCGCTTTCCATGATTGCGGTGGTTTCAGAGGAAGGAGGGGCGTTGCGGATGAGAATCATCAAATTTCACATCGAAGCTTTCAATGATTAGCCTTGTACGTCTAATGAGAACTCGGTAAGCAACCTTGTTCGTGGAGTAGCCAAGAAAGATGCCTTCATCAGACTTTGGTGGAAATTTGTTAAGCTGATCTCTGTTCTTAATCACAAAACATCTACACCCAAAGATATGAAAGAAATGAACATTTGGTTTGCGGTTGTCAGGGCCTTCATATGGTGTTTTATTGAGACGTTTGCACACAATGCTTCGGTTTTGTACAAAGCATGCGGTTGCTACTGCTTCAGCCCAGAAGTAAAGAGGAAGGTGTGCGAAGTTGAGCATGGATGTGGCTGCTTCTACTAGTGCGCGGTTCCTTCTCTCTACTACTCCATTTTTTTATGGTGTATAAGGATCTGAAAAGTTGTGATTGATACCTTTAGACACCAAGAAGATGTTGAGAGGATGATTAGTGATCTCGGTGCCATTACCACTGCGGATTCATCTTACTGGAAGCTTGATCTAAAGTTCTATTTCATTGATGAAGTTGATGAGAATTTGCGGTGTTTCGGATTTGAGCCTGAGGAAGAAAACCCATGTGAAGAGAGTGAATTCATCTACTATAACCAGTATATACTTTTTGTGATGGAGACTGGCTACGGTTGATGGACCGCAGAGATCAATGTGCAGAAGCTCAAGTGGTTCAGATATTGAAGAGTTAGTTACCATGGGGTGACTTGCTTTGGACTACTTACCACATTCACAAGCAGGACAGAGAGTGTCATTGTTGAACTTGAGAATAAGGAGTCCTCTGACCAGCTCTCCAGTGACAAAGTGTTGATGGATCAAAAGTTGAGATGAGCGAGCTTGTGGTGCCATAGCCAGCTGACTTCGGATACAACTTTGGAAAGGAAACACAATTGCGGTTTGCCAATGATAAGAGAGACATCCAGAGGATACATGGTACCCTCGGATCATGACTTGATCAATCAGGTGCTCCTATCACCTGTCATTACATAACATAATTGATCATCGAATTCAACTCGATGGCCTGTCCTACATAGTTGGCCAACACTGATGAGATTGTGTTTAAGGCTTTCAACATAAGCAACATTTTGAATTGAGAAGTTCCCCGTAGTGAGACACCGTAACCTCGGATGATTCCATTTTCATTGTTGCCAAATGTAACATTTCCACCGTTGCAAATTGGCCTGAAATCCCAAAGGTATTCTAACCTTCCGGTCATGTGCAAGGAGCAGGCACTGTCAATTAACCATTCATCTTCTTGTTCCTCCTTGCACAAAGCTTGATAATTACACGGTTAGTTTAGGCATCTAAACTAGTCTGGAGTCTGGAACAATAGGTGAGTTTTTGAGTGATGCATGGACCGAGGTTACAGGGACTGGTTTCGTGTCAACTTTTAAACCTAGTCCTAGGTGTTTGTGTAATTTTGGAGTGTTGTTTGTTTTTGCAAAGTTACAAGGTTTCTGATTTTGGCAACTACACTGACATCCACAGGTTGAAATTATGTCTTTTGTTCTGACACCATGTTTGGTTAGCGGTCTAAAGGATGAGTTTTTTGGCTTTTGACTAGTCCGAGGTTGAAAAGATCTGACATGAGTGTTGTTCATTTTCTGAAAAGTTTGTTTTGAAAAAGGTTTTGCACGTGTAGATATTTGTGTCCTTTTTGTTGGATTTGGCAGAATACCCTTCCACTTGTTAAAATTTTGATGTGACTTTAAATGTGTTGGAGTGGGTAAAATACCTTTCCATTTCGGATCATCTGAGGAAAAGATTTGAAAAACATTGTTTCGAAAAGACTTTACACTCTTTTGAGTTGTGTCAGATGATTTAGGAATGACTATTGAAACTGTACATTCCTTTTTGGATGTTTTCTTGTTGGTAGAGTTTTTAGAAAAATAGTGAGAGAAAACAAATTTTTCTGGACTTTTGGATTTTTGAGATCTGGCATGCTTTTTGTTTTTTGAAAACATTTGTCTATCTATGCCTCTAGAGCGAATTTCTTCTTTGAAAGCCTTTTTAGCTAAGGATTTTGGTGAACTGCAGTCTCTCTTATTCAACTGTGGTTTCCTAGAATCCTTTGAAATTTTGTGAAAATGTGGGCTTGAGTCATCAGAACTTGAAGATTCTAGGATTTGAGAACATTGACCCACTTCAAAGTTCTCTATGGGTAATTCATGATGAATTGTGTGAAGAGTGGCAGAACTTTTGTTCAAAGACTACGGTAGGGATGACTTGACTACCACATAGTAAGTCTTAGTTCGGACTTCAGTGGGGCTTTTATGGGACCTTTGACTACCATGAGGGACACTGCGGTCTGACGACAGGGATGGAAAGTCTTTCGAGACTTCAGTGTCCTCAATGACAATTTCTTCATCAACTACGGATGAATTTTGAGAACTTGGGAAGGTAGTGCAACAGATAGGAGTTTGATCACATGTGTGACCTGAAGCCTCAGGCACAATTTCCTCAATAACACAATTGTTGCTTAGATTATGCAGTCTACCGAAGTGAGTTTTGATATCTTCGGGAAAAGTATTGTCATTGACTGGGAAATGAAATTCTCTGTATGGAGGGACATACAGTCTGTCTTTGTTGAACTGGGGTGAGGAATCCACTGTGGTAGGATATCCATTTGACCAACCCCAATTGTATGAGTTGTCCGTGGTTCCATTATTTACTAAATTTTCAATAGCTTCACTTTCATTAAACAATTTTTCGATTAAAAGATTTAAGCGTACAATTTCACTCTGATCTAAATCTCTCTAGTTCAAAGCTATCTCTAATTGGGTTTCACTCAACATTCTTGCATCTTTTTCTAACTCTAAATCTCTTTCTAACATAGCCATTTTGAGTCTTTTTTTTATCCAGTCGTCCTCTCACATGGAACATCTCCTGCGACGCAATGTTCTTCTCATCTAGGGCTTTGTTATAGTCTGTAAGGACGGCAGCACATGTGTCATTAAGATCATCTATGTAAGGTTGACAATCATGCATGCTATAATTTAGAGTTTGGATCATGAGTTTTACCTGTTCGACGATGCTTAGAGTTCCATCCTTTTCCATGTAGCAGTAGTTTTTGTCCATTTTTGTAGACCCGTCATCATCCGCATTCACCAACATGCAGATCTTCCCTTTTCCATTGACACTGCTGATGGCTTCATCGTTGTCTTCGGATGACCATACTTGATGGTCTCTTTTGACATGGGCTACGTATGCCCTTGCTTTCTCCTTTTCTTCCAACTCTTGAGCCATTCTAAGGTAGAATGCTCTGTCTTTAACTACATTGGCCTTACAATCTCTTGCAAAGTGATTTTCTTTGTTGCATTTGAGACAAACTACAACATCAGTCTTGTCGTCTGAGGGAGGACCGGAGTCAGTGGTTCGAGTAGGATGCGGTGCTTCCTTTGGTTGAGTATTGTGATATTGCGGTGGTAGATGACAACTTTTAGGATAATGTGAGTGATTGTTTTGTGGGTTGAAGTTACGATTGAAGGGTGGTTTGTTGAATTCTTGATTTTTGCGAAAAGAGTGAGGTGGTAGTCAGTTGAATTGTTTGCTAACTAGAGCAATTGCCTTTTGAAATTCTTCTTCATCATCATACTCTAAATCAGCTTCGTATGACTGTGGTGAAGTGCTATACGAGGTAGAGTAAGATTGATTATGTGGAGTTTGTGTTATGAGAGCAAGAGGTCCTCTGAAGTCAGCACAGTCTTTGAGTACGGTGGATTCATGTGCTTGTAGTTCCCCTTAGAGTTTGTAGAGTGACAAGGAATGAATCTTTCTATCGCCTTGAACTATCATCTTTGCAGTACTCCAATATCTTCCCAAGCCATTAAGAAACTGAAGATTTGTTTCATGGTTACTGCGGATAGTGTCCGCATTGGATAACTTGGTGACAATCAGGTTGAACCTTTTGAAGGAGTCTTCCAAACTTTCGCCAGTATGATCTTTGAAGTTGTTGAACACATTGAGTGCAGTTGTAAGCTTCTTGTCTTGTGCTTGTTCTGATCCTTCGTACAGATACTTGAGAACATCCCAGATCTCTTTTGCTGATTTGCAATTTAAGATAATATCAAAGTTGTCAGGAGCAACTCCACAGGAGATTTCATAAAAAGCAACAGCATCATTTTCCATTTTATCGAGATCATCCTTGGTGGGAAGGTTCATAGCTGGCTGACCTCCTCCTAGTCTTGTTGTAGCTTTGTCAGTTTGGACTGGTGTAAGGACAGGGACATGTGGTCCTTCTTCTACGGATCACCATACACCTCTACCAAGTCTCCTTAAGTATCTTTCTATTCTTTGTGACCAGTGATGATATTCATTTGCAACCAATATTAGGGCTTGATTAGAATAACCAACACTGTCGGAAACATTCAGAGATAACGATTGTGCCGTATTTTTGAAGTTTTTTTGTTTAAAAAGTGAGCTTCAGTGGTATAGAAGGATCTTCGAAAAATCAGAGTTCCGATTTTCAAAAAGCAACCACTATGGCTCTGATACCAATTGTTGAGAGAAAAACTTTGAGACACACTTGAACAAACGTTAGAACAAGTATATTGCGGAATAGTTAATCTCGAAGGATCTAAAAGCTCAACAATAATATTTAGAGTTAGATGTTAGAGAGTTAGTTGCGGAAAAGTAAAGAAATGAAATGACAACAATTGTTATATCAAGTATACACTTAAGCTGATTCATAATGAGGAATGCATTCAAGCCAAGTTAATAAGTGAGATCAAACTAAGTGATTAAGTCACAGAAGACTTGCTCCGAAGAGATATTGTAATCGATTATGAATGTAAGAAGAGTGAGCAAGAGATATAGAAAAAGATAACTTCAGAGATGTGCATTCAGAATTAGATGCCTTTTTTTAATACAAGAGAATGAGCTCTATTTATAGAGACTCATGAAGTACAATAGATTACGTCTCTAAGAGTAGCCATGCAAGGCATACTGGAGAATAGAGAGTATTACAATAAAAGATAAGTAAAGTAATCTAGTAAAAAGGACTACGGTAGATAGAGACTGTGATTGCGGTTGCTGATGAAGAAGTACACTTGACTGCGGTGGCATGTCGGCTGCGGTAGCTGAAGTTCAAGAGAGTCACTTTTTATGATTCAACATTAGGAATTTCATGATAGAATTTCCTGAATTATGAAGCCTAATAGCCTAGGAGATTTTCTTGTATGCTAGATAGAATTGGCATCATTATTTTAGTTGCTTAGTGTATACACCATAATTGTACATGACTAAGATTTTATAGCTTGAGAATTTTTGGTTTAGCCTTATTTCATGTTCCTTGTTTGGTTGTTGGCTTAGGATAGAATCAAGTATTTGACTATCTATGGAATCCAACATTATGTATGAAATTAGCATGCACGAATGATTGTAGGGATGGTGGAAGTTCCATGAGTAAGTGCAGTTTATAGCAAACCAACACGAGGATGGATTAGCCACTCTTGGGAGATGTATAGGATGTATGCATATCCTAGATGTTGGATCTTACGATCTGGTGGTCCATGACAAACCTTTGATATGAATACGGTTGAGATATTTTTTCTCTGTTATTCGTTAAAAAAGCTTGCAGACCTTAAAGTGGAATCGGTGGAAGGTGCTTGGGGATATTGAGTTTGTTGAGATTTTGGGGTGTGTTTATCTAATGGGTGTGTGTGTGTGTGTTCGCTAGGATTGGCTTGTCATGGAATGCTAGTTCTTGTAAGCTCAGGTTGTCGACGACTTTGAGTTGTAAGGTTGTGAGATAGTTTGGAAAGCCATCGATTTTATGGATGTCAAAGCGTAGTTGAACGTAAGTGGGGAGGGAGGCGTTTGAGTTAAGTGAATGATTCTAGGAAAGGAACGAGGATTCAGTTTTCTTTGCCGATTTCAAGCCACATCAGTAGGGGGTATGGCGGTTATGTGATTAAGATCAGGTTGAGGGTCGTGTTAGAGCCTCTCTGCCTGTTCTTGGCTGATAAAGGCTTTGGAATTCGAAGCATAACCCAAACACCTCACTAAGGTATATTCGGGTGAAGTTTTGACTCATTATTGATTATGGAATGATATGGTAGTAGTGTTGTAATATTGAGGGGTGGTTGTAGCATTCACTAGGTTGGCAGGTAATGGTAGTAGTGTTGTATGACTGTAGGGTGGCATGTAGCATTCACTTGGTCAATGATCAGTTTTGAGGATGTCGTGAACCTACAATTAGGCTCATTGTTTTTCTCTAGGTAAGATTATCCCATGGCGGGAGGGGTTGTGAGACTGTGGGAGGAACACATCATACATGGGATTGAGGAGGGTTGTAGGTTGTTTGGGACTGGTCGTGATGTAAGATTTCAACTGGGCGGGTAGCATTCACTTAGAGAAAAGTGTACTATCTAGCATTTGTTTGATTGTTAGTTATGTTTTCCCTGGTTGGAACAGGAAGGTTATTGGAGCCATGTTGGCAAAAGGGATAAGATAGATTTTGCCAGTTAGACTCATGGTCGGAGTCTCGTGGTAAGGTCGTGTGAGAGGCTATCAGCTTCAGCAACCGGTTGGACATCTGATACTTCAGTTAATAAGTAGGTAAATATGAGACCAAGGAGATCTTGGTTACATCGAAAATGGGAAAGTTGGTCAACATGATGACACTGAGTTGTTGGTATGACACCAATGCTTGAGACTCACATCGGGTGCAAGTTTATTGACAATGGCGAATGCCCATGGGTTTTGTTTTTCCATTAATCAACAAGATGACTCAGAGTTGGAGTTGTTGGTCTGGGGTGCAGAGTGGAGTCAATATGGTTGTGATTCGGAATGATTATGTATTTCTGGAGCAGACATTATATTGGGTTCTCGGATTTCAGTCAGAGTAGTAATGGTTAATCTTAATTGGCTTTTAGAAAGTTTTGTATTAAACACCTAGTGTTGTTGAAGAAGTGCTAAGGAATGATTTCAAGGATGAAATCTAATTTATATGGGGAAGAGTTGTAACACCCATTTTACAATATTTATCGATCTAAGGTGTAAAGGAGTTAAAAGTTTTATTTTTGAAGAGATCGATTGTCACATTGTGAAGATTGCCTATTGGGATTGATTGGATGTGAAATAGGGTGTTCAGATGTGGTTAAGAGTGATTGGATGTGAAATACGGTGTTCAGATGTGATTTGGAGTGATTGGATGTGAAAGATGGTGTTTAGATATGATTAGAAATGATTGGATGTGAAAGACGGTATCCGGATGCGAACAGGAGTCAGCGGATGCGATTTGGGTATCCAGATGCAAATGAGGTTACTCATTGTGCTAGGTGTTTCGATGTCAACGCATGGTAGCAGTTATGAAAATAAAGAGTACATTGGGGTTAACTTGTTCCTACACATGGTGTAGCATGAGAATTGGGATGCGGACATTTAGTGATCTACGCTCGACGTACCTGGAGTATGCAACGCCTATATCCGCAGTGTTCAAACCCTAATTTTTATGGTTTAGACCCTATTTAAAGGACCCAAAGTCCTTGATGCCTCCCATCTTCAGCCTCCATTCTCCCATTCGATCCTTTGCAAACCCTAATCTCATTTTGAGAGTTTTTGAGTTATTTTGATTGTTTTGTGTTCATCCTTGAAGGAAGGAGTCCATTAGAGAGCATTTGAGGAGCTACAAGCTTTGTGAATGTGGAACTTTCATCTCTCTAGCAACCTCCATAAGGTATAAAGTTTTGAAGTTGAAGAATACTTCAATAGATCTTGCTAGTTCTTGAGTTTTTGTGCCTTTTGGACCCATAATCATGGTATTTATGAGTTTGGATTAGTCTAGACCAATTAAGGTTTCCTTTCATATATTTTGATTGTTTATGGTGATAAAAATGTGATCTTGGTCCCTTTCACACATCCATGAAAGAGTTATGAAGCTTGGGTTTCGGGTAGAAGTTAAGGTTTTGGTTTTACACACCTACTAATCATGCAAAGTCATAAATTTGGAAACTTTATGATTTGGGAGGTTATTTAGGGTTAAATCTCAGTTCTGGACGTGAGGTCTTAATGGAATAAACATTTATTGAGGAGACTAAGAGTTGGTCGAGTACAAAGCACGTACTAGGTTTGGCCCCGTAACCAGGAAAGGGCTTCACTACGCCATGTATAGTAATTGAGTACGCAGGGTATACTCAACATGTGTTGACTCTTTGACTTTTGACTTTTACCTTTGACCTTTGACCATGGGTTTCACAAGTTTGACTTAGGGGTATTTTGGGTATTTTGAATAGTAGTTTGAGATAAGTTCCATGTTTATTATGTAGGTAACCGGTTGAGGCATCATTTGGAGCAGTGATCTGTTCAGCTATTCTTCAGACTCTGAAGTGAGTTTTCATCACTATACTTATGGGTTGAAGGCACCAATGTTGACCTACTAGGCTATGTATTCTAGTATAGGATGTTGCTATGTTGTAGTGATCTGTTAGATTCGCATGACTATCTGGTTGCTATTGGGTGTTTTATCTGTTACATATGTCGACATAGTGTGGTTAGGTTGAGGCAATACTGCTCTATGTGGAAGCCAACAAACCTAGGAGGAAGCCAGACATAAGCTATGGGCCAAAAAGGCAAGCCAGACTTATGTTGTGAGCTTGTGAACAATCCAGACACAAGTTGTGGGCCAGGTGGGCAAACCAGGCTCGTTGTGTGGGCTCAAGGGTAATCCAGTCTGATGGTTGTCGACCTAGTATGCATGTGTTATATGTTGTGTGGTTATAGTTTGGGGGAACTCACTAGGTTTTGGCTTACAGTTTGATTTTTATGGTTTCAGGTACTTCAGATGATAGGGGAAAGGCAAAGTCTTGATCGTGCACATTATCCAAGATTTTATGTGTTTTGATGATTTTGGGATACTTTGATACATGATAATGATTTTTGGGAACTTGTTTTGTATAACTTATGGATTTAGGGATGGTTTTTTAAAATGAAAAATTCTCCTTGATTTTTGGGATGTTACAACAGTTGCTCATTTCCATAATGAATCCTTAAAGACATCACCCTTCCATTTAACTTTCATATTTTCTTATAGATACGCAGACATAACCTGTGTTTTGTACATGGAAGTAATCTAGCAATTGCTTGCAACAACCCCTTCCACAACCAATGAATATTAGTATTATAATGTTGAATGAATTAATAGAGTTAAAAAAACAAAATTTTACAAAATGTACCTTTTGTCTGTCTGATATAAAGGTAAAATTTGAATTCCTTTTAATGTTGGATTAGTTGTCTAAATCCATAACTATGATTGGTATGTACTTGATCTGATAGTAGCATGGTCCTTTTGAGTTGCCTTCACCATAGCAACTTGACTAGATGAATTATGGAAAAAGTGGTTAATTGTGATTTATTAATATATTATAAGAATAATATATTAATTGAGAAATCATATTATTTAATTAATACTGGTCAAAAATTAATTTGGAATTAATTTAGTGATCAAAAGAGATTACTTAAATTAAGGGGACTGATATTGTAATTATAAGATAATTGCAAGATGGGCTGTGGATTCCTAAAAGAAGGAGGTAGACGAATTCTATGGAAGCAAATTGAAGAATTCGTCCATAAGTGCCTTCTGGAAGGATCCACTGGACTGCTTAAGGCTTAAGCAATCTTATTAGGGTTTTGACTGAAACCCTAAGATGGATAGCCAGCCGATTTTGTGATCTCTAGTCTCTCTCTCATATTCTTCCAACTTGCTCTTAGTGTTTGTGATCTATTATAGGTATCACATTTGAGGTACTAAGCTTTTGAAAGGCAAAGATCAAGCAAGCTACAATTAAAAGGTAATATTCTAAATTTGTATTAGATATAAATTTCAAACTATAGCATGCTAGATTAGGGTTCATGCTTTGGATAATTGTTATTGCATGTATAAGTTGAGAAAAACCTAGATCCAAAGCACTAGGGTTGCATGTGCACCATAGGATTGATGTAATGCTCACAACCCATCAATGTTATCAAAGCCTATGGTAGTTTTTCTGTTATATGATACAAAAGTAAAGTTTTCAAAGCTGAAAATTTTCGATTTTCGATTTTGTACCAGGTTCACGACGTGACAAAAGCTTTTCACGACGTGAAGTCGGTTCTGACAGCATAATTTCGAACTTTTTGCTAAAATTGGATTTGGATAATTACGATAAAATGTTTTTTCTAATTAAAATTCGTTTTTATCTGTTATGGTAATGCATATCTTAATCTAATTGGAAGATAATGGTTAAAATTTAAGATAATTACTAGATTATGTGATAAACTAATTATTTGTAAATTTTAATTTGAAATTATCTTGCCAAGATAAATGGAAACTGGATTAGGTCAAATTTAGATAATAATAATAATAACTTATATGATTAATTTAATTGTTTTTCAAATTTGATCTAAGAGATTTTGGAAAGTTTCAAAATTTGCCCCCAAGTTTTGGAATTTAAAATATGATTAAAAAATTTTGATTTTGAAATATTTAAATTCTAAACCCTAGAGTTTTAAAGTTTAAAATTCAACCCCTATACTATTATAATATTAAAGGATTAATAATTATATATATATATATATATATATATATATATATATATATATATATATAAGACGAGTCAGTTTTATCGTTAGTAGGCCTCATTCACGAAGTTGATCTATAAGGGGGTATAATAAAACTGCCTATAAAATGGCGGTTGAATGTGTGTCCACTCTCAACCCACCGCTTCCTTGATTGGTGAAGGGTCGTTAGACGAACATGTAGGATATGAGAAACTAATTCCTCATTAATAAGTATAATGATTTTATAAAGTAATTGAATGTTTACATAAATTCTCAATCTTAGTTACTTTAGGAAAAATGTGAAAATGATGCTATTCCATTAAATTGTGCATTGCACCTTGTCAAGTCGTTAGTGGAGCGTGTATGGCTAACCAGCACACTAATTTTGGACTAAAAAGGGTGGCAAAGGGTAGCTCGATGTTTATCATATATCAATGGAGCGTGCGTGGTTAACCGGCACATTGATTAGGTGATAAATGACATCGAGAGTACCAAGCATATTTTCATGGTTATTCCCACCTTGTTTGTGATCCTCGGTATCCCAGTCAAAAACTTAAAGGGCATAATCAAGATTGAAACATGCCAATGAAAAGTTCAATGAATCTCAAAAGAATCTAGGAATTTCAATTCATTTAAAACTTAATATTCTTTTTCGTTTTCAATGGTGGAAATTGGTAAATCGTCATTTACCTACCTTCAAATATTTTGCAATTGGATTACGGCATCCCTCTTTTGAATTGTGAAATATTGTGTTGGGTCCTAGCCTTAATATTTCATTTTGGTGTTATATTAAGGCTTCTTATCTAATCTAAACTTTGTCTCTTTTCCTTTTCCGATGTCTACTTCAAACAATGCTTATGGCTCCTTTTCCATCATGAACTTATGTGGGAGTGTGATCTTCGATGGATCCAATTTTAACAATTGGATTCATAACATTCGCATGGTCACTCGCTAAGAGGACAAGGAGTATGTCCTCGACAAAGATCTAAAGGAGATCAATGAAGAAATTGCTACTCCTAAAGAAATCGCCTAGTACAGGGTGCATGAGAAGGACGCGACAAAGGTGCCGTGTATCATGTTTGCCGCTATGACTGCTGAACTCCAAAAGTCCTATGAGGACAACTATCCTTTCGAAATGCACCAAGACTTGATGGAAAGGTACCATCAAAGTGCTCGACATGAAAGATACGAAATCATTTCCTCCATGATAACAACAAAGATGAAGGATGGAGAGTCCATCACAGCCTACTTGCAAAAGATGCAAAGTTTTATGGACCGCTTGCTGAAGTTAAATGTCAACTTCGACGAAGAGTTGGCTATTGACATTATCCTACACTCTTTGCCTCCTTGTTATGATCATTTCCGAATGACGTATCTTATGAACAAGGAGGAAGTCACTCTAAGCAAGCTTCAAGGCCTACTAAGAACTGATGAGAATAGTTTGAAAGGCAAGTCTGTTGTATCCACTCTTACCGATGTTGCCCCTGTCTTAACAATTAGAAAAGGGAAAGGGAAGAATAGGAAGGCTCCTTCTAAGAACCACAAGGAGAAGTCCCATGATGGATCCTCTTCTAGTGGGACTAAAGGTGGTTCTGCTGCTGCTCCTTAAAATCCAAAGGATGTAGAGTGCTTCCACTGTCACGATAAAGGACATTGGAAATGAAGCTCCCCTAAATACTTGCAGGACATCAAGGATGGGAAGATAAAGCCCACCTTCGTAGGTATTTACACTATTCAATCTAAAAACTCATCACATGCTATTTCTTGGGTCCTTGATATAGGATGTGGTTTTCACATTTGTTATGATTTGTAGGGTCTAAGAAGAAGTAGGGATGCGGAGTACGGGAAGATGAACTTGATCATGGGGAATAGGAAACTATCGCCTATCACCAAGATTGGAGTTTATTCTTTATTTCTTAGTAGTGGGTTAGGGTTAGATTTTAATGATTGTTTCTACTCGACGGAAATGGCGAGACACATTATTTATTTTCATGGTTTGTACAGAAAAGGTTTTAGATTTTAATTTAATAATGAAATTGGTTCTATAAATGCTTTCTATAATGGTACTTTTTATTTCGAATCATTGCCATGTAATGTAGTATATGAAACTGTGAATGTTGTAGATAACCTAGGAAATAATGTGTAGCATATTGATTCGTCCAATGGTTTGGACTAAGCATGCTTGTGGAATTGTCGTCTTGGACATGTCAACAAAAAACACATAGCCCAACTCCAAAAGGATGGAGTGTGGGAGTCATTTGAACTTAGGTCCGATGACACGTGCAAGCCTTGTTTACTTGGAAAGATGACTAAATCACCCTTCACTTGCACTTGTGAAAGGGGTGAGGGATTATTGGATCTCATACACACCGATGTATGTGGACCCTTTAGATCCACCATACGGGATGCAAACCGCTTTTATGTGACTTTTACCGATGATTATAGCAGATATGGGTATATCCACTTAATCAAGCATAAGTCAGAAACCTTTGAAAAGTTCAAAGAGTTTATGCAAGAATTGGAGAATCAATTGGGTAGGAAGATAAAGATGCTCCGATCCAATCGAGGTGGTGAGTATCTTAGTATCGAGTTCCACGACTATCTTAAATAATGCGGAGTTGTTTCACAATTGATGCCACCTAGGACACCGCAGCTGAATGGTGTAGCTGAGAGGCACAATTGAACTTTGTTGGACTTGGTTGTATCCATGATGATTCGAGCTTCGTTACCTATCTCATTTTAGGGGTATGCCTTAGAGACTGCCGCCCATATCCTTAATCTAGTCCCAACTAAGAAGGTAGCCAAAACACCTCACGAGATGTGGACAGGAAAGGCTCCCTCATTGACACATATCAAGGTTTGGGGTTGTGAGGCTTTCATAAGATGAGAGACTCACGAAAAGCTCGAACCTTGTAGTGAGTGTTGTATTTTCATCGGCTACCCACAGAAGTCCTTTGGATACCTCTTCTATAGACGAGTGACAATGTTGCCTTCATTGCGAGGAGAGGGGTTTTCCGAGAGAGAGAACTCATATGCCAATAGAACAGTGGGAGACAAATTGATCTCAAAGAGCTTCAAGAATCAAGTGATGACAGAACCTCAAACACTAGCACTTAACCTGAGCAGGAAACACCTATTGAACCGATTGACGAGTCCTTACCTCTAAGAAGTTCTAGTAGAGTTAGCGTTCCACCTGATTTTTATGGTTCCATATTACTACTGAAGGTGATATGTTTATTAGTGATAAGACACTAATATAATTTGGATGAACCTAACAACTACAAGGAAGCCATCGCGGGCCAAGAGTCTGCAAAATGGAAAGAGGCAATAGACAGCGAGATTTATTTCATGTCTGACAATCAAGTTTGGAACAAGGTTGACAATGTACCAGGTCATAAGACGGTCGGGTGCAAATGGATCTTCAATAAGAAGTTTGACATGGATGGGAAAGTACACACTTATAAGGCGCGATTGGTTGTGAAGGGATTTGCTCAAACTCTTGGAGTTGATTATGACGAGCCCTTCTCACCAGTAGTGAAGATCAAGTCTATAAGGGTTATGCTAGCCATAGTTGCGTTTCATGATTATGAAATATGGTAGATGGATGTCAAAACCGCTTTCCTTAATGAGAAGTTGGCTGAGGATGTTTACATGAATCAGCCAGAGGGTTTTGTAGATGCGAAGTACCCTAATAGAGTGTGTAAGCTTGAGAAATCCATTTATGGATTGAAGCAAGTGTCTCGCAGATGGAATCTTTGTTTTGATGAGAAAGTCAAAGAGTTTGTTTTTTCGAAAAGCGAGGATGAGTCCTGTGTATATGTCAAAGCTAGTGGGAGTATATTTAGCTTCTTGGTATTGTATGTGGATGACCTACTACTCATAGGAAGCGACGTCCCAACCTTGCAAGAGGTTAAGTCTTGGTTTGGGAAGTGTTTCACTATGAAGGACCTCGGAGAGGCTGCTTATATTCTAGGGATAAGGATATTGAGAAATAGGAGTAAAAGACTAATAGGACTTAGTCAAAGCGCCTACTTAGACAAGGTGTTGAAACGTTTCAACATGGAGAATTCCAAGAAAGGAGAATTGCCTACCAGAGCAATACCAGACCGAGTAAGACTCAGAGTCCGAGTACAAATGCCAAAATGGTATAAATGAGTCGAATACCATATGCTTCCGTCGTCAGATCGATCATGTTATGTTATGATGTGTACTCGCCCTGATGTGGCTTTTGCTTTAAGCATGTTTTGTCGATGTTAAGGGAATCCTGGTAGAGCTCACTGGATTGCAGTAAAGAACATTCTTAAGTACCTGCAGAGGACTAAGGATTGGGTTCTTATCCTCGGTGGGAGTGATGACTAGAGAGTGTGAGGGTATAGTGACGCTTGTTTTCAGACCGATCGAGATAATTTCTACTCTCAGTCAGGATGGTTATTTACCCTAAATGGAGGAGCAGTAACTTGGAAAAGTTCCAAGCAGGAGACCATAGTTGATTCAACGTGTGAATCAAAGTACATAGCAGCGAGCAAAGCGTCGAACGAGGCAATATGGCTAAATAACTTCATTAGAGACCTTGGAGTTGTACCTGTCATAAAGGAGCCTATAGAAATTTTTTGTGATAACGAGGGTGTGGTCTCCTTAACCAAGGAACCCAGGGATCGTGGTAGATCCAGGCATATCGACAGAAAATACCACTTCATCAGACATCGGGTAGAAAAGGGACTCTTCGTAGTAAAGAGAGTATCGTCAAAGGAGAACCCAACAGATCCCCTTACGAAGGGACTGAATAGGGTTAAGCACTTGCAGCATGCTAGGAGTCTTGGTTTGAATGACAATATTAGTTTTAGTGATTAGATAGCTATTTAGAAACCTGTAATAGATAAAATGTAATTGACATTTGATGATTAAATAAAGGAGTTTTATTTATTAGTAATGTTACTATCTTGTGTCAATTGTTTACTATTGTTTCACTTTTGCATATTTTGACTTCCTGAATAATAGGATTATTCAAACTATCCACAGGCGATCATACTTTAGAAGTAGGTATTGAGGCAAGACTCTCATGAATTGGCTTGTAAATTGTCTAAGCATTTAGACATAGAAAAAGTTGCTACAACGTTCATGAGTGCTCCTGAAATAAGATTTGAGTATTGGATTAGACCCACGCTCACATGAATCACTTCATGGAATTTATCACGAGTGATTTTGAGATGATAATATTGTATAGTTTTTAAACCGAGATATTTGAGTTGTTGTTTATGAGTTGGTTGTGCATTGATAATGTGTAAACGCGTCAGTAACTTGATGTTATAAAACGTATTGTTGTGTATGATTTAATGAGTAAATAGTACAAGCATATAAGTCAAAGTTTATATGTTCCTTTTATCCTAAACGGATTAAAAGCGATATCTTGGGCCCCTCGATGATTTTGTGTTGACTTATGTGTCGGGCCAGGTCAGGACTGAATTGATGTGTACAATTAAGTTCTATGTCAAACTAATTAGAAATCGGGAAACAAACAGTGGACAATGAGTATGACTCCATTCCATGTCTTTGTCCACATGATATCTTAAAGAACAGAGGACTATATGATCCCTTATCAAAAGCACGCGTCAATGACTAGGACAGAGTTCGACAGCAGCTTTTGAGAGCTACGATTGCTAATCGGATTTTGAATTTGTACTTGAAATTATAGTTATTAGACTTATCCAAGTGGGAGAAAGATGGATTATGTGTCTAAGCTCAGAACTATAATTGGTATGTACTTGACCCGATAGTAACGTGGTCCTTTTGGGTTACGTTCACCATAGCAACTTAAACTGGATGAATTATGCAAAAAGTGGTTAATTGTGATTTATTAATATATTATAAGAATAGTATATTAATTGAGAAATCATATTATTTAATTAATATTGGTCAAGAATTAATTTGGAATTAATTTAGTGATTAAAAGAGATTAATTAAATTAAAGTGACTGATATTGTAATTATAAGATAATTGCAAGATGGTTGTGGACTTCTAAAAGAAGGAGGTGGACAAAGTCTAAGGAAGCCCATAAAAGAATTCGTTCATAAGGGCCTTATGGAAGGATCCACTGGATTGCTTAATGCTTAAGCAATAAGATTAGGGTTTTGACTGAAACCCTAACATCTCAACTATATAAAGACCCTATGGGACTCCTAATTTCAACCACTGGACCCTAAGAAGGATAGCCAGCTGATTTCGTGATCCCTAGCCTCTCTCTCATATTCTTCCAACTTGCTCTTTGTGTTTGTGATCTATTAGAGGTATCGTATTTGACGTACTAAGATCTTGAAAGTAAAAGATCAAGCAAGCTACAATTGAAAGGTAATATTCGAACTTTGTATTAGATATAAATTTCAAAATATAGAGTGCTAGATTAGGGTTCATGCTTTGGATAATTGTTATTGCATGTATAACTTGAGAAAAACCTAGATCCAAAGCATTAGGGTTGCATGTGCATCATAGGATTAATGTAATGCTCAAAACCCATCATTTAAGGTTTAGGTCATCAGCTAAGCAACTTAAAAACCAAGTCGAAGAATTTATATTCTCATATTCTACAACAGTGTATGCATGGGGTATGTACAAATACTTCCATCAAGTCCCTAAACAGGTTTACCTAGTAAGGAAGTTAGAAACAGTTTAATTTTAATAAAAAAATGGAATAAACAAATTTAAGAAATAAAAGCCAAAAATGACACTGTAGTGAGGATCGTTCTTTGATAAGGCCCCTTCATAGTCTTTTACAAGCTACAAAACTTTTCTTCCATGGTCCAAGGCCAACATAGATCCTTTTGAATGTTCTAGTTTCAAAAGCAACATTTGGTTCAATTTCCAACTCGATCTTCACTATTGTCTCAGGGTTACGAATTTGAAGATTGAAAGCATAGTCTCTAAGTAGTGTATATTGTCCTTCATAATCTCCCCTGATTTGCTTCATGGCCTAAAAACGTTCAGCTTTGAAAGGTGTAGTTGGTATTCACGTTGGAGTAGTGCATGAAAATCTCTTGTACGTATATTAAGGTTACTTTTGTGTTGTTACACTATTTGCTTTCCCAAGAACTTATATATGACAACCCGAAATTTCAATCTTGTACAACCATTCAATTCAATCAAAGTCATACTCGTTTATGCTATCTTTTAGCATTGTTAAAGGTCTGTTTGGGTGTTTTAAGCCTAGTACCTTCAAGAAGGAATGTTAGGAAGTGTATTCTAGAGTGCAGTTTGCAGCATACAAGCCAGAAACTCCTTTCATAAGGAGTTTACGGTCGTAAACACCTCCTAGGCCGTAAACTCATGTCCATATATGAGTTTTATCTTCATTTCTAGTCATTTCTTACACTTCCAAGCTGAGATTTCGGATTCTCTCTCAACTATCATCAAGATTTTCACCTTGATCTTCAAAAGAGTAAGCATTTCTTCCATGTTATTAGATGTTATTCTTCTTAATCTAGTCTCACCCTTTGATTTCATTCATGAAATTCATCATTTTGGGTTAGATCTTTAAGAACACCAAGAACACACACTAGTTTTTGGACCTTAAACACCACCTTCAAGCTTCAAAACGTAAGTAATCTTCCATATACTAGTTATCCTATAGAAGCTCTTGACGTACACCCTTGAAAACAACCACTTCCCAAGAACAATAAGAGTTTACGGCCATGAGCATCTCCCTTGGTCGTAAACCCTCCTCAAGATCTTCATTGGTCGTGAACATCTTTGATCGTAAACTCCCTTGGCCACAAACTTCTTTGGCCATGAACACCTTGGCTGTAAACTCCATTGTGTGGTCATAAACCCCTTAGATGCAATCTTTTGTGATTGTAACACTTCCATTCAAGTGTTTCCTAGTTCCTAAGGTGGTTCTCTATCATGATTAGTTGCCTAAACACTAATTATATTCATATATGTGCCATTACGTGCTTAATAGGATCCGCTTGTGCTCTAGATTTCACTTAGCACTTAGCATCCTACAATCGATCTTACATTCGTATCACTCACTGCAGGTGAGTTCATACCCTTTAATCTATTATTTAAATGATTTTAAATACTTCTATGGGGGGGGAATACAAGTTGATAACATTATAGTTGTTATATCAATCACATGTGATTAATAATTATCAAACAAAGTGGATTTTCTTATACTTCACACTGTTTTATAAAACGAACTCTTCAAAACATTTTATAAACTGACATCAAGTCATTTGTTGCCATATTAACATGGTTAAAACTCTTTTATATGTTAAACTCTTTTAAAATTATATATTGTCAAAATCATGTCTATACAGATATAGTTATATAAATAAGGTTGAAAGGGCTTAGGACTGATAACTCACTTTATTTCCTGTTCCTTGATTGGTTGTGGACTTAGGGTATCTGGTTGTTTGTCCGAATATCGTTTGAATCTTAGTTATACATTATGTACATGTGTATATATATAAAACTTCTTACATCAATTCAGCACCTTTGGGTAGCAAAGGTGTACAAACATACATAGACATTCAAACAACATTACTAGTAAACTATAATATGTATAGTTTAGAGGTTCACTACTCACTACTTCTAGTACAATGAAACATACAAGATTCAGTTCATTCATGAGTCAATACAGACTTACTATTATGAGAAATGGAAAGAACATACTATGATGAGAAACTAAGAGAACATACACTATACTATACAAGATATCATACTAGACACTAGAATAGAGAGAACATACAATACACTAGAGCATACTATACAAACTCTAGAACACTATAACATTAATGTGAGCCACTACTTCATGGCATGGCAATCTACTGATGTGCCACGTTTTGTAACCAGAGTCTCCTGGAAGGAGAGCGTGAATTTGTGTGTTGATCTATACGGGACTAACCGTCCTACACCTTGTTGCTAGCTACAGTGGGACCTGCTGGTCTACGGGTGACGAATGTCATACCATTTCTACGTCTTTAATCATAGTGTTTTACTAGTCAATCAAGTATGGTTACAACCTCATCACATTTTACCTTAATTAACAAACTGGTTTAAGATAGTTAGTACATTCGTAGTTACTTATATACAATACTACAGTAGATCGCTATTTTCCCATTACATTCACATTGTGATCTTCTCACATAAACGGTAATGTAGGCTATATTTTGGTAATGATAGTCATACTCGGGAAAGATACACATTTTTACTAACAAAAAACATACAGAACACTCGGGCCTTGGTTGAAGGTTACTTTTAGTAGAAAATATAGGATTTTCTAGGAGATACAAACATTACTACAAACACTTACAAACATTTACATCAAATATTAATAGACAGGTACCGATGACCATGTTTTGAGAAAATGGAGCTTTCAAGACTCGTCTTTATTTTGATTATTCATTTTTGGTGTCTTATAAACTATACACATAACACACTTGTAATAAATTATATTATTAATGTCATGGATGATGTTGTTGCTTGTTTACTATTATGCATTGTTGTGATACTGTACGTGACGTCCTCCGCCCCATAACGTTTCCATCGTTCCGGTTTTGGGGTGTGACATATATGTACAAGCATTTACAATCCTAGTTTGTAGGAATCTATGCTCTTTCACATAGGTTCTGACCTCCCAGGCCTTATCTTGTTTCCACTTGCTTGCATAAAGGTTCCAAGGACACTCGTCTTCAACATGGCCAGATACACCAAGATCTGGAATGGTGCCTTTGCAAATAGCGCTTATCCTTTTTTTCATTTTTATTAAATCTCCCTTCTTGTTTCAATTGCATGCTTTTTATCATATATTTCAATTCTTTAGTTGTAACAAATTGTTGATACACATAAATAAGATCATCAAGACGAGCCTCATTTCTTTCCTATACCACTCTTATTGCCTTTCTTTTATTTTTTATGCTTTTACTCCCACCTTCATCAGATGAAGAATCAGATGGCATTGCATCTTGTTTTAGTATCTCAATGTCATCAATATCCCTACTACATTGCACCACACCAAGTGACCCTGACTGGTTACCCATCCACTCTACATCCTTGTCAATGTGTAGAAAAAATCTTTCATATCAACCTCAGGTTCATCTATAATTTTATACTCATCATTTCGAAAATCACTAGCATCACTATCAAATAAGTCCTGAGAATCCTCTCCACTATCTTTAGTTTGATTTCCATTATCCACATCAACATCATGTCCCTTCAAATCAAACTCATCCGCATCAAGTCCATTAAGATCAAACTCAAAAGTTGGTGCTTGAAATTGATCTTCAAGGTGTGTTTGATCTCCATCAATGAAATCTTCTAATTGCAAGTAGTTACTAGATGTAAAAGGGGGTGTTTGAACTTTTTCAATTGTAGCAGGTGGTGTTTGAACATCATCAGCATCCACTATTTGATTAATAACTCCTTAGCTACTCTCCCCTTGATTAATATCCCCTTAGCTAATCTCCCCTAGATTAATATCCCATGTTTCAACTTGATCCCCTGTTTTTGAGTTCTTCCATTCCAACATTAGCCTTATAGAAGGGGGTTCAATAACTTCTTCTATCTTAGCTCTACTTGGGTTGGGGGACAAAAAGTATGTGTGCAACATAGATTTACCATGCTCGGTATAAACATCTATCAGATTCTCATTAGGCACGAATGTACTCAAATGATTAATGTCACTATCACTACCTAAAACATACAAACCAACATCCAAATCTAAAAACGGTTTTTTGAAGTGATAATATAACAACTTACCCTCATCAATTTCGTGAAAACAGAATGTATCACTATCTAAAAGATCGATATATTTAACTTTTCCCTTCATGAATTTTCTGCCAGGAAACTTTGTGAACTCTCCACTATAGTGCAACCTGGTTGAGAACATAGTCGGGTAACCACCTGTGGATAGAAAAAATGAGCTTTACTCTCTTACATTTATGTTCTAAAATGAATGTAATCAACCAAAAAGTATATGCTTACCGTATGCTTCATCGAGGTTGATTTGATCGATATTTGCTCTAATCTTCCATCTAACCATCGTCTCTTTGTTAGAGGTTTAGGGTTTTCCAGAGAGGGTTTTCCAAAAGAGGGTGATCAATATTGTAGAGGGTTGTGACGTGAGGAAGAAGACAATCAGAATGGGAATAGACTACACTCTAGTTCATATTAGATGTCATGTTTAAAAACACAAAAATACCCCTATTGTGCTAGGCGCATGGGGCAATTAATGGAGATAACTAACGACAAATAGACATAGGGACCAAGCGCGTGTTAAAAGCAAATGTTATGGTTGCCCAACATGCAAAATAAAGCATAGAGACCAAATGTGAAATTTTTGCAAACCATAAGGAGCATTTCAATAATTTGTTCAATTTAAAAAGTGAATTAGCATAATCAACTCAAATTTGATGAATTTTTTTTAAAATTCTACATTTGTCGGTCTTAAATAAAATAAAATGTTACTAAAATCATTAGTGGAGTTATATAAATCAATATTCGCCAAAACTTAAATAAATGAACTTAAAAGAGACCACTCAATTTATTTGAATTTTTTTTGGAAGGTAATCAAAATTAGAGAAAAAAAAACAATCAAAAAGTGATAGAAAGTCCAAAAGCCGATGTGTGACATCAACACGGTGTTATTCTCTATATTTTATTTTTAAGGCCCAACTCGGTAGAGAACGATAAAATTCATTGCAAAATAAATGAATCAAAACAAGAGTGAAAGATAGATAAGTCAAGTTTATTTATTTATTTATTTTTATTTATTATTATTCTTTTTTTAAGATTTCGAAAGAAAAATTTATGGTTTCGAGAAATAGCCAGAAATGTTATAGATAGTGAGTAAGAAATCCCTAAAATGCAAACCATAAAATATAATGACAAATCGTTAATGCTAAAATGAGCTGTAAAACAATAGAATATAGTGAAAAATCGTTAACGGAACTCCGACGTAAAGTCATCCGTTATACCGACCATTAACCATAATAATGGTGGATGTCACATCATCATTACATTCCCTACCACTAACCATGCGATACCTACCACTAAACACACCACTCATCTTATTTTTTTAATTAAATTTAAATAAAAAATCATATATATATATATATATATATATATATATATATATATATATATATATATATATATATATATATATATACTAATTTTCATTAATTTAAAATACCAAATTACATTAATTAAAAACTACAATAAATAAATAAATAAAATAACATTAAAAATAAAATTTTCATTAATTAAAATAAAAGAATAACATTAGGAATTAAAAAGCTAAAAATACCAAACTTCTAATTTGTTTGTTTAAGCAAGGTTATACTATTTTGGGGAATTCTTCAACTTTTGCCAAACTTTGACATGTCTAAAACGTTGATAATTTGTGTTTTCATATTGCTCAATGGTCATATTAATCGCGTCGATATCGGCTTCGTGTACGTTGTTTATAACAAAGCTAGAAATTCCATTGAACTCAGAACATTTGGCCTTCATATCGCACCACTTCAAGCATATTTCATCAATATTTCGAATTGCACAACCCATTAAACCATGAAAAACACTTTCAACATTCCTCCAAAAAGAACCGGAAGTTTGACCAACGTCTTCTTCTGAAACCGTCATTCATGCTTGTGCTAATTTCTCTTCTTCCTCTTCTGACCATTTCTTATTTTTGGGAAGCATGGTTTTTAAAAGATCAAACAACAAAAATGTATGACGACTAAAGGGAGAAGAAATGTATGAAAAATAAGAAGATGAGCGGTACTATTTATAGGTAAATATTGAAGGAATTGAAAAATAGCCCTTAGGAAGGAGGAAGAGAAGGTCAAACGAGATTTAATGCAAGAAATGAATTCATTGGTCGTTTGGAATCGTTGTTCGGTGCACGAAGGGCCATGACCACGACCCACCATGGACCATAGGGGTAGTGTGCACGGTCGTGGTTCATGGCTACCTAGACCAAGACCTACTTTGTGGCCACCATACCAGATGGTCTAAGGTAAAAAAGGTGTAAAATGAATGGTAGTCCGTAAGTGGTCCCCTATATATAAAGATTTACTATTCTTATTTTTTTCAATTTTTATACTATATTTTGGATGAAAACTTCTAAAAAAATCAAAAGGCACTGAAAAAGTTATATATTTATACATTTAAAACTTTTTTACTATTAAAATGGTCTTTCAAAATGCTTACCACAAAAAAATTAAAGAAAAATTTGTTTCCGCCAAACATCAACAATTCTTTTATTATGAATGAAGAACCAATTAGTTTTCAAGCTACTTACAAATGAAACCTCACTATAAAAACTCTCACACTCTACACCAGATACTCACTACAATACACTCTCTATACTACACATTTCTAAGCTATCAATAAAGAAATGACCAGACGAAGATACAAGACTAACAGACTCAAATACCCTAACTCGATGAAGATTAAGACGAGAGAACAAGTGAATAATGCGAAGTGTGTATGTGATTATTTCTTAGTCATGAGAAATAACACACACTTAAAAATTCAATACTTCAGATCATCCTACATGGGTCAAACCTACACGGATTCAAGTTATATTCATCCATCACCAAATCTGTGTGTCCACCTGCATAATAAGTATACAGAAAATGAGCCACAATCCACAAGAATAAGAAATATACATTTCAAACCCCTCCACTACAAACTTCACACAAAACTTTTTGGGTGCAGCTAACCTCCACCAATAATGAAATGTTTACTAATAATTTAGTTTGAAATATATAACTTTATCAATACCCCTCTCAAACAAATTAATAGAAAAGAAACATTGATTTTTATGAAAAGCATCCATTAAACCCATTTATCACATAAATACTTATGTTGATTAAAACATAAAGACTTTGTTAAAATATCAACAATATTCTGATCAAACTCAATTTTTATTACTTAAATAACACCATTTGTAACCTTTTTCTCTAATAAAATGTGAATCAACATCAAAGTGTTTAGTTTTTTCATGAAAAACGGGATTAAGAACCAATTTTATAGCATACTCATTATCACAAAAAATTATAACATCTATTAAGTCCTTAATATGAAAATTATATAAGACTTTCAAAATCCACATAATTTCACAAATATTAAACCTAAAGCACGATACTCATATTCTATAGAAGAGCAAGAAACAGTTTCTTGTTCCTTTCTTCTCCAAGAAATAAGAGAATTAGCAAGAAAAATTGTATAACCTGTAATAGATCTTCTAGAAATAAGACATTTTGCCCAATCAACATCAACATATGCTTTTAAAGAAAAATATTTAGAATGAGATATATTGATTCCTTTACTAGGATTAGATTTTAGAAACCTAAGTAAACATATATATTCATATGAGACTTTCAATGAATATCATAAGTTCACAGAATATTTAAACTGTGTAAGCTATATATGGCTTTGTGTAACACCCACTTTCAGGTATGCACTTTTTCTCAGTTCTCAATGAACTTTTAAGGTTTTAGCCATAGTCACAACGTGAGCACTTATGTGTCACGTCATGACCATGCCCGATGAACGTGCATCCTATTTGTGTTCTCATGACGTGACCACATGTTGGTCACAATGTGATAGCCTTACGAGCCAAAGCCCGAATTTTGAGGGTTGTCCCTATTTAAGGGAAGTGAGGGCTAGGGTTTGCTCACCCTCAGGCTCCATCACCTCCCGTTAACCTATAAAACCCAAATATCCCATAAGTTGAATATTGAGCTCCGTTTTTAGTGATTTCTAGCCAAGAAGAAGATGATGAAGAGTTTTGGTGCATCATCTCAGCTTGCAAGCCTCACTTTCATGTTTTCTCATACTCTGGACCATTGTGAATATTCAAACTTCCATGCTTTATTATCCTAAGTGCTTAGAACCAGATTTTTCATGTGTTTTCTTCGTGTTTTGTCAAGTTGGATTGTTGGGGTTCCATGAAGGTTGATAGAGTTTTGAACTCTTGCATGATATCTTGACCCTATCTGACACTAGTTTTTTGCCTAGCTTGAGTTCAAGAAATGCATTGGACATGCATGTCTATAAAACACCAATTTTTATGATCGTTTATGAGTATGAAAGCCTTCTGGAAAGTATAGAAGGGTAAGAAAAAGGATTAAGAACCTAATGCATTAAGGTCTCCAAAGCGTTTCTCATGACATGACACTTTGGTCGTCACGTCGTGAAGAAGGCTGATTTGTGACTATTTCATCTCTATTATGCGACGACATGACCAAAGGGACTGAATGACTTTTTGAGTGTTAACTTTGACTGTATCGTTGACTTTTTGACTAATTTTGACATTAGGTCAAACTTAGGGTTTTGGGATGTAGTATGAGGAGTTGTCATTGTTTGTTGTACATGTGACATGTAGAATTAGTTATTGGATCGGTGATCATTACTGTTATATTCTAGATTTCAAGGTGAGTTTACTCACTATACTATATATTGCAGTATGTTTCCTTGTGTGTAGGATGTTGATATAAGATAGTGACCTGTTAGATTGGTAGATCTGTATGATTAACTAAATTGTTGGTTATTTTTATTTGTTTGCATATGTCGACAAAGTGTGGTTGGGTTGAGGCAGTACGACTTTGTGCTACGCTAACAAACCGGGGCATTCCATCCGTGTGTTGTAGGCTAGGGGAAAATATTCTGATGACTGTGGGCCCGGGGGCAACCCAGTCTGATGAATGTGGGCCCATGGGGCAATCCAGCGTTATACTGTGGGCCCAATATTCATACATTGTGTATATATATAATCGTATGCGGTATTTTGGGAGAACTCACTAAGGTTAGTCTTACACTTGTTGAATTAAATGTCTCAGGTACTTCTTATGACCGGGGCAAGGTGAAGGCATGATTTTATACATCCTCCTATGGTTTAAGTTCTGTAAGATTGACTTTATAATAATTTTCTTGGATATGATTCGAAAACAATGGTTGTTTATCTATGGATTCTTGTGGAAGTGTTTTATAAAAATGAAAAAAAAATTATCATGATTTGAGGGACGTTACAAGTTGGTATTAGAGTCATGGTTTGAGAAATTTGGATGACCACTTGTGTAACTCCGGACTCAAACTATGGAACTGTAAAATATTTTCTTCATAATTAAAATAATCAAAGGAGAAGATGCGATGTGTACAATCTGTCGTAGCCAAGGAAAGTACGTTATTCCTCAAGATACCCATAATTGTTTTATGTGTATTGATTATATGCTTAGAAATGCATGTTAGTTTATATGATGGGATCTTCAAAAATTGTGTGATAGAATAGCTTGAGTTATGATGCCTGATAGCCTAGAAGAATTTCATGATGTGTTATATGGAACTGACATTATTACTATGGTTGCTTAGTATATGCATCACAGGTGTACATAAATAAGATTCTATAGCCTAGGAATGTTCAATTTAGCCTAATTTTGTGTTCCTTATATGGTTGTGGGATTAGGGTAAAATCAATTATTCGACCGTCTATTAAATCTAGTATTATGTATGATTAGCATACACAAGGTGGTTGCATGGTTAGTAGAAGTTTCATGAGTAAGGTATGGTTGTTAGGAGGTTAGCATAAGGAATGATTATCATTCTTGAGAGAGTGAGTGTAGGATGTATGCGTATCCTGGTTGCTTGGGCTTTGTGGGTGGGAGGTTTGTGACAATCCTTGAGACAAATACGGGTACGTGTGGAAGGTAGTATAGGCCCGTACTACTGAAAGCAGTGGACCCATACATGTATCAAGGAAGTCACGAACTCTGAGGATTTAGTGTTCCAGTAGTGATGTGTTAGAATGTAATGTGACTATTCTGATGTATTCCAATTTATTTTCAGTATGGCGGTTAGTAGCAGTTCGAGATCAAGAATTGATGACCCAGAAAGGACAGGATTAACCATTGACGTGATCCACGAGATAATCATCACTCAGTGACAATGGCAGTTAAGGAGGCGATCCCATACATGTTTGGGTCTATCAAAATTGCCATGATCAAGTTGTTTGACGAGCATTATCTTGTCGTCACCGAGGTTGTTACTGTTGCAGCCATTGTAGTTGTTGCTTTTGTGAGCGTCAAGGGGAGAGGGGTGATTCATTATTGAGACTTCAACAACATGACGCCCCTGGAGTTCGACAGGGTCAAGGACCTTATCGCCGCCATTCGGTGGATATCTGATGTGGAGAGTTGTTTCTTCACATGATCATGCCTAGAGGACCAGAAGGTCAAGTTTTCCTAGAACCTTCTTCGTTTAGGGGCGAAGGATTAGTAGAAACTGGTGACCAGTGCTTCTTCTCCCATGGATAAGGCCGCAATGACTTGGGAGCAGATCACTGATATGTTCCGCGTTGAGTATGTTCCACTAGTTAAGAGGCAAACGTTAGCCTAGGAGTATCCATCATTGAAGCAGACGACATAGATAGTGACAAAGCTTTTTTCTTCTCTGAGTATGATGCCTCAGAACATGTGCAGATGTCCAGCTACTTGAGCAAGCTCAAGAATGAGATTAGGGAGTTTGTGTCGACTCAGAACTACAATTCCCTCTCTAAGCTTCATTCATTCGCTTAGAGAAAAGAGATTGAGATTGAGACTTGGAATAGAGAGAAGAGGCATACCTTAGTTAAGATCCAACCAACAGCGAATCGGTTCAAGCCTGCCGATTCATGATCTAAAGGATAGAAAGGACTTGTGGCAAGTGCGGGAGGGTGCAGGAGGGAGTGTGCCGCTCAACGACTGGGTGCCACAAATGTGGCAGGAAGGCCACAATATGAGGGAGTACCATGAGCAGGCTCCACCACCGAGTACGAGGATTTTCTATTACTGTGATCAGTTTGGCCTCGTAAAGGACAATTGTCCATTACTCGCTGCTAGAACAGTTCAGGCACCAACTTCGACTACCCTTCGAATCACGGACGAATGTCAGGGGAGGACCAAGCCCCCAAGGTCCAAGGGTTATAAGTTTCATCTTACAATAGAGGAGGATAGGGTGGCACCTAACATCATTAATTGTATGTATTCATTTATTATTCTAACAAGTTAATTTTTGTATGCTTGTGTTTGTATTCCTGATAGGTACCTTCTTAATTAATTCCTTGCCTGCTCTTGTGCTTTTTGACTTGGGTGCGAGTTAGTGTTTTTCATCTTAGTATTTCATTAGGGGTTTTGATATGACCCTTGAGGAGTTGGAGTGTTCATTGCGAGTTTCCAACAACAAAGAACACAGGGTTTCTACTTTGCGTTTCTTTCATGATTGTACTTTGGAGATCTTCAGGGCTTCCTACCTGATTGATTTGATTCCCATCCCTACCGGGGATGTATGCATGATTGTCGGAATTGACTAGCTGAGTAGGTTTGGAGTTGGGATTGATTGTGGGAGACAGCTAATGGTGATTCGAACCCCAAGTGGGCGAGAGAAAAACATTTATGACTAGGGTACCAGGGTTAGATTAGCTTTCTTTTCGGCTGCCAGGGCGAGACACTATCTCCGACATGGATGGTAGAGTTACCTTACATAAGTGGTTGACACTCAAGATGAGGGGAGAGTTTTCGTTTTTGATGTGCTAGTGGTCAAGGAGTTTCTAGATGTTTTTCTGAAGGACTTAATTACTGTGCCTCCCATGAGACATGTAGATTTCAGGATCAATGTGATTCCTGATGCGTCTCCTATTACTAAGGAATTGTAATGCCTCACGCCAACACAGATGCAGGAATCGTCCTCTCAGTTTCAGGAGCTGTTGGGCAAACAGTTTATCAGACTAAGTAGTTCACCCTGGGGAGCACCGATTCTATCTATAAAGAATAAGGATGGGTCTCACTGCATTGATTATCATGAGTTAAACAAGTTGACGGTGAAGAATCATTACCCAATCCCCTCAGATTGATGACCTTTTCGATCGGTTGTAGGGTGCATCTTGGTTCTCCAAGATTTATTTGAGGTCAGGTTACTATCAAATAAAGGTCGGGGAGGAGGATGTTTAGAAGACAGTGTTTCAGACTCATTATGGTCATTATGAGTTTGTGGTGAAGCCGTTTCGACTCACCAATGCATCGAAACCATTTATGGATTTGATGAACTGGGTATGGAAGTCGATGCTCGTTCGTTCAGTTATTATTTTCACTGATGATATTCTGGTCTAATACAAGACCAGGGAGCAACATAAGAAGCATCTACAGGAGTTACTTGGGGTACTGAGCTATGAGAGGCTTTATGCTAAGTTCTCCAAGTGTGAGTTCTGGTTACGAGAGATTCCGTTCTTGGGATACATCGTCAATTAGAACAGGATTCTGGTCGATCTGGCCTAGATTGAGGCAGTTATGTAGTGGGAGGCCCCAAAGTCCCCATCTGAGATCAAGAGTTTTTTGGGGTTACTAGGTTATTATTGGAGTTTCATTCAGAATTTGTCCAAAATTTCCATCCCTCTAACTCGTTCAATGAAGAAGGGTGTGGATTTTCACTGGGGACCTAAGCAGCAGGCTGCATTTTATACTCTGAGGCAGAAATTATGTGAGGCCTCAGTATTGAATCTTCCTGAGGGTGTTAAGGATTTTTTGGTATTTTATGATGCGTCGATCATCGGTTTAGGGAGGTACTCATGTAGCGGGGCAGGGTCATTGCATATGCATCCAAGAAGTTGAAGCCTCATGAGGTTAGGTATCTGACACACGATTTGAAGTTGGGGGAATTCGTGTTTGCTCTGAAGAGTTGACGTCACTATCTATGTGGGGTCCATTGTACCATCTACACGGACCATCAGAGCTTGAGATATTTTATGGATCAGCCAAATCTAAACATGAGGCAGTGTAGGTGGCTTGATGTAGTCAAGCATTATGCCTGTGAGCCACAAGGAAGCTAGTTCCCCTGTTCGAGAGCTCTGTTTGAGGATGAGCTTCGACTCAAAACTCCTGGATTTGATTAAGGAGGCTCAGATCAAGTAAATCAGTTGGGATAATTGGAAGAAGGAGAAGATTAGTGGCCATATTGGTAGATTTGCCACTGATTGTTGCAGGCTTATAACCTGGTGTGGCTGGGTTTGGGTCCCAGTTTCAGGTGGGGTCCGATAGACATTGATGGCGGAAGCGCATAAGTCCAAGTTCTTGATTCACCCTAGAGCCACGATGATGAACTGATACTTGAAGCTTAGCTATTGGTGGCCATGCATGAAGTGAAAGATAACATGGTATGTGGAGAGATGCTTGACTTGTCGGATGGTCAAGGCGGAGCACCAGAGGCCGCATGGCATGTTGTAGCCTTTGGAAGTACCCATGTGGAAATAGTGCCAGATCACTATGGATTTCATCACCAAGTAGTAGTCAATGGCGAAGGGATTTGATGCAATACAGGTTATTGTTGATTGCAAGAGCAACAATGCCCATTTTCTTTCCATATGAGAGAGTTCTTCAGCTGAGAAATTGGCCGACACATATGTGCACGAGATCGTTGATCGCAATGGTGTACCGATTTCTATCATATTCGATCGTGGTGTATGGTTTACGTTTTGGTTTTGGCAGATATTTCATGAGGAGTTGGGTATGAGACTGCATTTCAGCACTGCTTATCACCCACATACAGATAGTCAGAGTAAATAAACTATTCAGATACTTGAGGAATAATGAGGTCTTATGTCATTGATTTCGGTGGGAATTGGGACTACCACCTTCACCTAGTTGAGTTCTCCTACAAAAAACATCTATCATTCCAACATTGGTGCACCTCCGTATGAGATTTTATATGGGAGGAAGTGTTTGTTGGGTTTTATGTACTCTAACATCCCTATGGTGCACATACAACCCTAATGCTTTGGATATAAGGTTTCTCTAATTATACATGAAATATTCATTTTCCATAGCATGAAGCCTAACTAGCATGCAAAGGTAATATTTGAATCATAAAAAATAGTTAGAAGATTACCTTGTGTAATAGCTTGTAGAATCTTGGCCTTGAAAGAGCTTAGCACCTAAAGTGTGATACCTCAAACAAGTCACAAACACTAATAAACATTTAGATGAATATGAGAGAGAGTTATGAGACTCTATTGTAACATCCCAAAAATACGACCCGAAAATTTCATTTTTAATATAACAAAGATCATAAAACTGAGTATCACATAATAAAACCATACGTTGCATATCTCAAAACCATACTAAAATACTGTGAGAGAAACTGTGTCACAACTGTATAAAAACATATCTAAGAAACTGAATCAACTCCCAGGACAAAAACTGAAGCTGTGGTGTGTGCGATGCCATCATCCTAAGCTCTTCCCTTTACTTGCGGAAGTACCTGAAACCAAAACAGGAACTGTAAGCACGAAGCTTAGTGAGCTCCCCCAAACTACCACATACCACACAATAACAAATAAAGAACATATTGGGCCTTGCCCACTGCATCGGACCGAAGTCTGGAACTAGCTGCGTCGGACCGAAGTCTGGAACTAACTGCATCGGACCGAAGTCCAGAACTGACTGCATCGGACCGAAGTCCGGAACTGACTGGGACCTTGTCCCCTGCATCGGACCGGAGTCCGGAACTAGCTGCATCGGACCGAAATCCGGAACTGTCTGAAAATAGCATAACATAAACACGTATCTGCTAACATAACACATATATTGCATCGGCCTGATGTCCGGAACACATAACACAAAACATGCTTGAATCACAAAGACATCAAGCACTCTAACTACTGCATCGGACTGAAGTCCAGAACTACTGCTAACTAAACGGGCCGGCATTGTGGCCGTAGACCAGTTCCTACTGGAAGGAAACTCACCTCGTGAACTGGCTGCTGAGTGTATGGCTCTGGAAGCTATCTGCTGCTGCTCCGGTATCTCCCCGGCTACAATTCCATAAACACACTCTATCAAATACTAATCACTGTATTGGGGTAAAATGACTCTTTTACCCCTGGTCAAAGTCAACTCTCCCGGTCAAAGTCAACCTACAGTTGACCTGACTCGCCGAGTTGGGCCGCCAACTCGCCGAGTCCCTATTCTCACTTCTCAACCCTACTCGCTGCTACTCGTCGAGTATGGCATCCACTCAACGTGTTTCCTTTCGATTCTAGAACTCAGGCTATCTGCATCCGACTCGCCGAGTCGTATGAACAACTCGACGAGTTGTTCTTGAGCTAAGAAGATTGCCTTGGACTGACCGAGTTGTATGAACAACTCGTCGAGTCCCTCCATTACTGAGTCTGACCTCCAACTCACTGAGTCCACTCTACTACTCACTGGTCCCCACTCGGCATCACTCAAAAGGGTAAAAATCGGGGACCCATGAAGATTAAGAGGCTCAAAAAGCATAATAAAGGCTATATCTAGGGTTCTCAAGAAAAGAAACTTCGAAAAGGCACTAGATCAGGGCTCTAACACTCCTAAATGAACAGATCTAGGGATATATCGACCCAACAAGGCATCCATACTACTATAAAGCTTGGAAAATACATTGAACTAGCCTTAGAGGTGTTCTAATGGAGGTTTTAAGCACAAAACAGGATAATTCCGAGACATACCTCAATGAACTCTGACTTTGGCCTTGGATCTTTGCTCTACACTTCCTCTTTTTGATCCTTTCTTCTTTTTCTTGTTCAATCCTTCAAGAATCCACACAAAAACACTTAAATCATACAAGGAATGGTTTATGGTTTCTCACAAGCTCTCTGAGGGTGAAGGAGGCGAGTTTGGGGCGCATCGCATTGCTTAAATAGTGAGCAAACCCGGGGATTTAGGGTTTCTTCCTGGCAGGCGGACTCGTCGAGTCCCGAATATGGACTCGCCAAGTCGCCGACTTACACGTGCTCGAAATCCCGTCTCTACTCGACGAGTGGGGCTATAGACTCGTCGAGTCCCTCTTGAAAACTTCTAAATAAATAACATGGAAACAACATACCAGAGACGGGTCGTTACAATTCTCCCTCACTTGACTCAGACTTCGTCCTCGAAGTCTGCTATGGCTGAATCTGCAAATAGCTCCGGGTAGTGCTCTCTCATCTCGTCCTCAGCCTCCCACATCCACTCAGACCCCTTCCGGTGCTGCCACTGCACCTTCACTAACTGAATTACCTTGTTCCTCAATGTCTTTCTCTTCCGGTCTAGAATCGCGACCGGTCTCTCAATATAATTTAGGCTGCTATCAACCTGAATATCTTCTAAGGGAACAACTGCTGACTCATCCACCAAACACTTCCTCAACTGAGACACATGGAAAGTGTTGTGGATCTGGCTAAGCTCTGCTGGAAGATCCAACCGATAAGCAACCCGACCCACTCGGGCCAAAACCCTGAAAGGACCAATGAACCTGGGGCCCAGCTTGCCCCTTTTCCGAAACCTGATGACACCCCTCCAAGGTGAGACTTTCAGAAGGACCATATCGCCCACCCGGAACTCCAAGTCTGAACGCCTCCTGTCGGCGTAACTCTTCTGCCGACTCTGCGCAGTCTGCAGTCTACTACGAACCTGCTGAATCAACTCGGTCGTCTTGAGCATCACCTCTATGCTCCCAATGACTCGCTGACCGACCTCGCCCCAACAAATCGGGGTCCTGCACTTCCTCCCATAAAGCATCTCAAAGGGAGGTCAATCAATGCTCGCATGATAACTGTTGTTATACGAAATTACCGCTAACGGAAGATACGTATCCCAACTGCCACTAAAGTCTAGGACACATGCCCGGAGCATGTCCTCGAGAGTCTGAATTGTCCTCTCGCTTTGCCCGTCCGTCTGAGGGTGGAAAGCGGTGCTGGAATGGAGACGAGTACCCGTCTCGTCGTGTAACCGCTTCCAGAATCTGGATGTAAAACGGACGTCTCGGTCTGACACCACCGATACCGGCACCCCATGACATGCCACTACCTCCCGCACATAGATATCGGCTAACTTTTCCGTCGATATGCTCTCCTGGATCGGTATGAAATGAGCACTCTTCGTCAACCGATCCACTATTACCCAAATCGAATCTACCCCACGTGCGGTCCTGGGAAGCTTGGTGATAAAAATACATTGTGATGTCCTCCCATTTCCACACGGGAATGTCTAATGGCTGCATCTTGCCGTGAGGCCTCTAGTGTTCTGCCTTGACCTTCCTACAGGTCAGGCACCTCTCTACATACCAGGTGACATCCCGCTTCATGCAGGGCCACCAGTAATCGGGTCGAAGATCTCTATACATCTTCGTCGCCCCTGGGTGGATAGAAAATAGAGACTTATGAGCCTCGTCCATCAACACCTGCCGTACTCCGCCACAGTACGATACCCACACTCTCCCATGAAAGGTCAACAATCCCCGACTATCATAATCAAACGAAGCTACTCGGCCCACTATCCTCTCACACTTCTGTCTCTCCTCCTTGAGGCCCTCAACCTAAGCCTCCATAATCCGTTCCAACAACGGAGTAATCACTGTCATCCTCAGACATAAGTCTCTGATAGGGGCTGCTGTCACCTTGCGGCTTAGGGTGTCGGCCACTACGTTGGCCTTCCCTGGATGGTAAAGGATTTCACAATCATAATCCTTCATCACATCCAACCACCACCTCTGTCTCATGTTTAGATTCGGCTGATCCATAAGGTACCTCAAACTCTTGTGATCCGTGTAGATGGTACAACGGACCCCATAAAGGTAACGTCTCCAAATCTTGAGGGCAAACACAACCGCCCCCAGCTCTAAATCATGGGTAGGATAGTTAGCCTCGTGAGGCTTCAACTGTCTCGAGGTGTAAGCTATCACATGGCCTTGTTGCATCAATACTGCTCCCATACCTGTGATTGAGGCATCAGAGTAGACTACAAAATCCTCTACTCCCTCTGGCAGGGTAAGGATCGGAGCCTCGCACAACCTCCGCCTGAGGGTCTCAAATGCTGCCTGCTGCTTAGGCCCCCAACAAAACACCACCGACTTCTTGGTCAGTCAAGTGAGCGGCACTTCTATCTTGGAGAAATCCTGAATGAATCTCCGGTAATACCCTGCCAACCCTAGGAAGCTCCGAATCTCGGATGGAGACTTCGGGACCTCCCACTGCATCACGGCCTCCATCTTGGCCGGATCTACTAAAATACCCTTCTGGTTGACGAGGTGACCAAGGAACTGCACCTCGCGCAACCAGAACTCATAGTTGGAGAACTTTGCGAAAAGTCTCTCCCTCCTCAAAACTTCTAGCACCTCCCTCAGGTGCTCCTCGTGTTGCTCCTGTGTCTTGGAATACACCAGGATATCATCTATGAATACTATCACAGACCGGTCCAGCATCGGCCTGCACACCCGATTCATGAGGTCCATGCATGCGGCTGGAGCGTTGGTGAGCCCAAATGGTATCACCACAAACTCATAATGACCATACCTGGTCCTGAAAGCAGTCTTCTGCACATCCTCATCTCTGACTCGCATCTGATGATACCCGGAACGTAAATCGATCTTGGAAAACCAAGACGCTCCCTGAAGCTGGTCAAACAAATCATCTATCCTCGGGAGTGGGAAACGGTTCTTCACCGTTACCTTATTCAACTCCCGGTAATCTATACACATACAGTGCGACCCGTCCTTTTTCTTCACAAACAAAATCTGAGCTCCCTAAGGCAAACTACTCGGTCTGATGAAAACTTTGTCTAGCAGCTCCTACAACTACGTAGACAACTCCTACATCTCAGGGTGAGCTAACCGATATCGTGCTTTAGCTATCGGCGCCGCACCTGGAATCAGATCAATTCCGAACTCGACCTGTCTCTCTAGAGGTATTCCAGGCAAATCCTCTGGGAATACATCAGGGTAGTCTCGCACTACCGGAATATCATCTACTGCCACTTTACCCTTCTCCCGGGCATCCAAAACATAAGCTATATATCTGGTGCAACCCTGCTGAAAATAGTGTCTCGCTCTCGCGGCTGAACAAAAAGCTGGTCCGGACTGTGGTCTCTCGCCCTGAATCACTAACTCTCCCCCACTGGGAGTGCGAACTCTCACTAGCTGCAGCTCGCAATCAATCACTACCCCATTGGGACTCAACCAATCCATGCCTACTATAACCTTATTCCCTCGCAGGGGAATAGGGACCAAGTCCACCAAAAACTGCTCATCGAACAACTGAAGAGAACATCCTCTTTGCACTCTGGCGACCCTCACGGTCCTGCCATCTGCTATCTCAACCTCTAGTGGACAATCCAGCTCCCTGGAGCTCTACTAAATCTCTTGCTAAGCGCTAGCGATACAAACGATCGGGTAGCCCCCGAATCAAATAATACTGTAGCAGAAATGTCGTTCACAGAGAACGACCCTATACAAAACATATAACCATAAGCAATAATCAATCAATAATAATATAGAGATGAAGGGAAGATACATACCCGTCACCACATCAGGAGTCGCTCGTGCCTCCTCTGCTGTCATCTGAAAAGCTCTACTCTTCGCCACAGGAGCCTCGGCTCGGCCCTCCGGCCATCTGTAATCCTCAAAGTAGCAGGGGCAGATGCAGCCACCTTCCCTGCTGCAGCTAAACTCGGAAACTAGGACTTTTTATGTCCCCTCTGATTGCACTGAAAGCAAATCAGATCTGATGCTGCAATGGCGGTAGCAGGGGCCGTACAATCCCTGCTCAAATGCCCAGTCCGACAGCACTTGTAGCAGCCGGAGCTCCCTGCCTTGCTCACCCCATCGTGCAATCTCCCACACTTGCCACATCGACCGTGGCTCTGCTGACTCCTAGATCTGTGATCTGAAACCTTGGGCTTTTTGCCCGAACTACCTGTACCCGAAACCGCCTCCGGTTTCCTCTTCTTTTCCATTTCAAGGTCAATCTCCCTCTTCCGAGCCCTAGCAATCATGTCATCCAGCATCTGACAGCTGGACCGGCTCACAAACTGGCAGATATCGCTCCGCAACATCTCATGATAATGGGTCTTCTTCATTTCCTCATCGGCTGCATACTGAGGAACGAGAAGAGCCCTCTCCCTGAACTTGGCGGTTATCCCTGCCACGGTCTTTGTAGTCTAGGTGAGGTCCTGAAACTCTCTTGCTAACTACTACACCTCAATAATCGGTGTAAACTCCGCCCTGAACCTGGTAGAGAAATCAGCCCAGGTCATGGCATCTAGCGCTGCATCATCTCCAATGGTATGTCCAACCTCTTCCCACCAATCTCGTCCCCTATCCTTCAGAATACAAGACGCCAATCTAACCTTGTCCCCCTCGAGACACATGCTCATGCGGAAAGCATTGGCCACATCCGCCAACCATCTAGTACTCGCTATGGGGTCCTGCTCCCTGTGGTAATCTAGAGCACCACATGCCCTGAACTCCCTGAACGTAAGTGTGCGCGACCCTATCATGGCCGTTACCTCGGCACGGAAGGTGCCCAACCTCTCATCCATCAGCTCTAGGATACCCTCCTTGATCGAACCGAAGATCACAGGAGTCTGCTCCAATATGATACAAGTAATCTCTGAAGAAAGAAACTCTCTGGTCTGCTCATCCATACGCTCGGCCCCCAGGCCTGATCCTGATCCCTCCCCGGCACTGGCACTGCCATCTGCTAGCCTCGAACGCAAAACCACCATTCTGAAACACATCATGGCAACATCAGAAAACTGAAATATCTCAAGGAATTATTGATACTACTACTAGCTTCCTGGTCTTGCCTCAGCCTTCCTTGATTCGAGTACAGATCCTCTGCTTTCAGTAGTACGGCCCCATACTACCTTCCACATCTATCCGTACTTTCCTCAAGACTGCCTTGACTCCACCAAGTCACTACTACTACTACTGATCTCTGCTACTCTCATCCTAGGCTTTCCCTAGGGAAATCTCTGACTCTACTCAAACCAGTCCTCAGCTGCCGAAGGCCTCCTTGTAATGCTAATTAGCCATCACCTGAATACCATCACATATGATGAGGCTCAGATAATCCTTCAAGTAAAAGACTCGTCCCTACAACGGTTGGACTCAAACAAGAGCTGCGCAATAGGGCCAAATCCAACACTCTGAGATTATTCAACCTTGATCACATGTGACGTGTCGTATTCACCTAACGGCTAACTCCCATCACCAAGAGTCCTACAAAGCACAAAGCAAACAGCATTCGGGCACAGGAAACTACTCAAGCAAATCTATTCTCATAACGAGAAACGGTACTAGCATACAATACTAAGCTCATACTATCAGGCATAACCTAAGCAGGCTATCCTACTACTGTCTACTCAATACTAGCATGAAATTCTTATCAAGCTGAAACACATAAAGCAGGCACATAAGGCATCCTCCTAGATCCTTAGTCCTATACTAGCATGTTGTTCTACTGAAACTGAAACTGAAACTGGAACTAAAACTGAAATTGAAACTAATGATCATAAACTTGTATGGGTAATTTGGGAGTACTTACTTAAGCTTGGCTGATCGCATGCACCACACCTTTGTCTCGTTTAAAAATTCTTTTCTTTCTAAGTGCTTTTCAAAATTTCTTTCGAAAACATTTTCCTTTTGAAAATCTTTATATCTTTCCCTTAGTTTGAGTTCAGATACACCCATAAGTGTATCCGAATCCCTCAAACCAAGGCTCTGATACCAACTTGTAACATCCCAAAAATACGACCCGAAAAATTCATTTTTAATATAACAAAGATCATAAAACTGAGTATCACATAATAAAACCATACGTTGCGTATCTCAAAACCATACTAAAATACTGTGAGAGAAACTGTGTCACAACTGTATCAAAACATATCTAAGAAACTGAATCAACTCCCATGACAAAAAACTGAATTTGTGGTGTGTGCGATACCATCATCCCGAGCTCTTCCCTTTACTTGCCGAAGTACCTAAAACCAAAATTGGAACTATAAGCACGAAGCTTAGTGAGCTCCCCCAAACTACCATATACCACACAATAACAAATAAAGTACATACTGGGCCTTGCCCACTGCATCAGACTGAAGTCCGGAACTGACTGCATCGGACCGAAGTCCGGAACTGACTGGGACCTTGTCCCCTGCATCGGACCGGAGTCCGGAACTAGCTGCATCGGACCGAAATCCGGAACTGTCTGAAAATAGCATAACATAAACACGTATCTGCTAACATAACACATATATTGCATCGGAATGATGTCCGGAACACATAACACAAAACATGCTTGAATCACAAAGACATCAAGCACTCTCCCCGGCTACAATTCCATAAACACACTCTATCAAATACTAATCACTGTATTGGGGTAAAATGACTCTTTTACCCTTGGTCAAAGTCAACTCTCCCGGTCAAAGTCAACCTACAGTTGACCTGACTCGCCGAGTTGGGCCGCCAACTCGCCGAGTCCCTATTCTCACTTCTCAACCCTACTCGCTGCTACTCGTCGAGTATGGCATCCACTCGACGTGTTTCCTTTCGATTCTAGAACTCAGGCTATCTGCATCCGACTCGCCGAGTCGTATGAACAACTCGACGAGTTGTTCTTGAGCTAAGAAGATTGCCTTGGACTCGCCGAGTTGTATGAACAACTCGTCGAGTCCCTCCATTACTGAGTCTGACCTCCAACTCACTGAGTCCACTCTACTACTCACTGGTCCCCACTCGGCATCACTCAAAAGGGGAAAAATCGGGGACCCATGAAGATTAAGAGGCTCAAAAAGCATAATAAAGGCTATATCTAGGGTTCTCAAGAAAAGAAACTTCGAAAAGGCACTAGATCAGGGCTCTAACACTCCTAAATGAACAGATCTAGGGATATATCGACCCAACAAGGCATCCATACTACTATAAAGCTTGGAAAATACATTGAACTAGCCTTAGAGGTGTTCTAATGGAGGTTTTAAGCACAAAACAGGATAATTCCGAGACATACCTCAATGAACTCTGACTTTGGCCTTGGATCTTTGCTCTACACTTCCTCTTTTTGATCCTTTCTTCTTTTTCTTGTTCAATCCTTCAAGAATCCACACAAAAACACTTAAATCATACAAGGAATGGTTTATGGTTTCTCACAAGCTCTCTGAGGGTGAAGGAGGCGAGTTTGGGGCGCATCGCATTGCTTAAATAGTGAGCAAACCCGGGGATTTAGGGTTTTTTCCTGGCAGGCGGACTCGCCGAGTCCCGAATATGGACTCGCCGAGTCGCCGACTTACACGTGCTCGAAATCCCGTCTCTACTCAAGGATTCAGGCTATAGACTCGCCGAGTCCCTCTTGAAAATGTCTAAATAAATAACATGGAAACAACATACCAGAGACGGGTCGTTACATCTATAATCGACTACCTCTTCTTAGAATACAAGGATGTCCGATTTTAGGGCTTAGAGTATATATTTATAGTGTAGAATTCCAAGAGTCATATGTTTAACTCTAATTCTTACACTTAAGCTTATGATCCAACAATTGATTTAGACTAACACTTCATGGACTAACTCATAGGCTTAGCCCATCACAAATCAATCATGGATCATTAGCCCAAACTATATGTATCACTTATTTACATAATCAGTCCCCGTTAATTTAATTAGTCTCTTTTGATCACTAAATTAATTCCAAATTAGTTCTTAATGAATACTAATTAAATAATATGATTTCTCAATTAATATATTATTCTTATAATATGTTAATAAATCACAAATAACCTCTTTCTCAAATATCCATCTATCAAATTGTTCTGGTAAAGGCAACCCAAAATGGACCATGCTACTATTGGGTCAAGTACATACCAATTATAGTTATTGGATTAGACACCTAATCCAACAGTCTCCCACTTGGATAAGTCTAATAACTATAACTGCCAATGTACCTTCAAAATTCGATTAGCAATCGTAGCTCTCAAAAAGCCACTGTCGATCTTTGATGCATCCATTAGATAAGGGATCATATAATCCTCTGTTCTTCAAGATATCATGCAGACAAATACATTGCACATAGTCATACTTATTGTCCAACAGTTTGTTTCCTAATTTCTGATTTGTTTGACATAGAACATAATTGAACACATCAATTTAGCTTTGACCGGGCCCATCACATAAGTCAAAACAAAATCATCGAGGGGCCCAAGATATCGCTTTTAATCCTGTTAGGCTGAAGTTCTGTTTTATGTTGCGTCTTTTGGGCTCGTAGATTAGCCTTGTATTCTCCGGTTTGGGCCTGTCCAACCGAGAGCCTTTTATGTATTGTATATAAGTTATCGCTTGCATGCATATTAGGTCAGGATTCAAGATTTCAGATTTAGCATTCAAGAGTTTTACGATATTGCTCTCTTGTAATCTTCCAATCCTTTACAGTTGATGTTCTTAATCGAGCTCTTCTAAGGATTTTATTTAATCATTCGACACGTTTGATTCAAGCTGTTTGTTCTTATTGTTGCGTTCTGCCTTGTTATTTATATTGTGTTCTTGCAGTTTCATATTTATATACTTGTTCAAGATCTAACCGATCTTTGTAGATTAAAAGTTGTTTTAATCTCATCAATTGGTATCAGAGCAGGAGGCTGTGTAATCGATACACATCTTTTCTGTGAAAAAGATTTCCATTAGGGTTTTCCGCAATCATCGATATTTATTGAGCCGTCATCTTAATTGACGTATCTTAGTATTTATTGTTTTGCCCTAATCTGCTTTATTACAAGTCTGATCTTTGAACAGGTTATTACGATCATTATGGACGCAACGCAATCAAACCCTATTAATATTTCCAACAGCATTGGTTCAACGACAAAGATTCCAATCTTATACACCCATGACTATGAAGTATGGGCACATCATTTTGAAGATTACATGATTGGATCGGAGGACAATGGTTTTCTCATATGGGAAGCCATTATCAATGGACCGTTTTCTCATTCCGCGACATCCAGAGTTATTAAGACGCAAAAAGAATACAACGATCTGCTCAAGGACGTAACGAATATTGCGCAGGATGAGAAAGATAAACTCCAGTGCAATATTAAGGCACTAAGGTTGATCAGATTCGCCCTTCAATCTGACACATTCAGACTAGTCAGCTCATGCACTACGGCAAAGGAAGTGTGGGATAGACTTCGCGAACTGTATTCAACAGACGAAGATCTTGAACATTCCATCCAAACCTTGCTTCTATCTGAATTTGGTGAATTCAGGCAAGGGGCCGAAGAATCTGTGACCCAGACGTTTGATCGCTTCAATCATCTTCTCAGCAAGATGATCAAACACGACATTGAAAGGAAGCTCATCGAACAAAAGGTTACTTTCTTGAACGGACTGCGATCTGAATGGAGAGCAGTTGTTTCCACCGTCAAAGCCCATGAACAATTTAAATCATACTCTTTGGCAAAACTGGTGGGTATTCTAAAGTCCCAAGAGAAGATTGTGGTTCAAGAGAAAAATGTTGTCTCTAGTCTTGGTTCGTTGGCCCTCCTATCTAAAAGTAAAGCTGTGATGGAGGATGAAGAGCTCAATTTAGAAGAATATGACCTCTCAACTGAGGATTATGCCATGATGGTATCCAATCCTAAGAGGTTCATAAAGAAGAGATTTCCCAACAACAAAAACCGAAACTGGCAGGGGAGTTACAGCTCTGAAAAGGCGAACAATGAAACGAAGGCTGAGGAGTTCAAGAAGGAACCGAAGGCAGATGGCGATTCTGGAGTAAGCTGTTTTTATTGTGGTGGCAAGAACCACTATGCTAAGGACTGTGTTCTTAAAAAGATGGCTGAAAAGGATGACGGAAAGGATGAAGAAGTTGTACTGCAGAAGAGATTGGATGAGTTGAGAAAGAAAAAGTCTACCGCTAACCCTTCTATTAATGCTCTTATTGTGCAGGGTTCGGTTAATGACGATGAGTTCGGTAGCACCGAACTTTGGTCTACTGACTCAGAAGACGAAGAAGTGAGGAAGCCTACTCATGGAAAGGCTTATATGGCTAAGGAGGAAAGCAGTGGTGGAAAATGCTTCATCGTGTCAAGCGCATCTCAGATGAGGGGATACAATACCGATGGAGGAAGCAATGGACCGAAGGTGCAGGAAGATATGTGCTTCACGGCCAAACCACTCAGCCAACAGTTCAATGAGCTTGATGAACTGATAAAGAAGGTACAATCTGTTTTCATTTCATCTAAAGTACCATCATCCTCATATGAGAAAGAACTAAAAAACGTTAACACAAGAATTTCTCAATTAGATAGTAGCTTAACTCAAACTCGAGTCACCAATTCTAACCTGACTGATCAATTAAGCAGGGTGGCGTCGAAGAGTGAGGAGCGGCGAATGTGGATTGAGTTAAAAGAGTCGGAATTAATTAAAGTCAAAGACGAAAACATTTATTTGCAGAGAGACAATTTGAAATTGTTAAAACAACGAAATGTTTTTTGTTTAATAGCTAAACGTTTATATTCCAATATTACTCAGCTTCACTTAGACTGTGAGATAGGCAAGAAGATCCACCGTATGATTTTACCATTCCTAGAATTCAAGGAGGATGAAATTGATGCCGAAGCTTACAATTGTGAAAGTGTGATTTCGTCTGATGATGTCAACCCAACTTATCAGATTGGACTGGACAAAATTGAGTCCTTCATTAAATCCAAAGACCATAAGGACATGCTCAAAAATCTTTTGGACGAAAATGACAGACTTAAACTGAGAACCGAAACCATACAAAAGTTTGACTCTCTAAACGCCAAAGTAAGCTCAGAAAATAAAATCGATGTTGAAAATGCATCTGAGCTTAACGAGGACGAAAACATGAGTGAAATTTCTGTAGAGGATACGGTTGACTGCTCAGAATTTGTTAAAAGCGAAACTAAAAACCACAAAAATCTTATTTCTGAAAATTCAGTAGAATTCGCTAGATTGTCCCAACAAAAGTCCCCGAAATTAGTAGAAAAGGTTGTTGTGTATCAAAAGGTCAGGACCACTCCGAATCAGGTATACAAAGTGACTGGAGTAACCGAACATCAAACAGCTGAACTCACGGCTATTGTTAACGAAGACAATGCTGATGGCTGTGATGAGTTCTTCTGGGAAGCTCCTATTGACAATGGAAATGAAACCGTCGGACTATCTGAAAGAACCTCTTGGATGAAGAAAGGGAGATACATACCTGAACCCTTGAACAAGCCTGATAATTTCAGTGAACCAAGCACAAGTGGTACAAAAGATACTCCTCAAGAGGTTGATTGTTCAGCAAAAGAAGATATTCCTTCTACGCCAACAGCCCGAAGTGAAACTTCATCAGATACTTCTTCCACTTTCTCAGGGCAAACTGAATCTTCTTCAAACATTCCCTCTGCACCCTCAGCTCAAAGAAAAACTTCTAAAGTTCAAAAGGAACCAGCAAAGGTGACATCAAAAGCGAAAGCGAACGTTCATCATCAACCTAAACAGATGAGGGATAAAAAGATAGAAAGGAACCTAAGATACAGGAAAAACCTTTCTGACAGGAAACAATTCTGGCACTCCCAGAATGCATACTATTCACACAAAGACAAGAATCTGAAGTATGAAAACAATCCCGTAAGAAAGCCTGATAATTCCAACAACCGAAAGTCAAGGTTCGGTTCGCAAGAAGATACCAACCGAAAGCAAAGGTTCGGTTCTGAAAAGGATTTCAACCGAAACCAAAGGTTCGGTTCCAAGAACAACTCCAACCGAACTCAGAGGTTCGGCTCTGAAGTCAGACGAGAACAAGACTCAAAAGTTAAACCCACCAACGATCAAAAGCAAAAGGGTCACCTAGAGTCATCAGCAAGGAAGTCCTCCCCATCCAAATTCTCTCGTTCTAACTCTTCTCGTCATTCTATTTCTACTCATTCATCTCCATCTTGCTCTAAAGCTAATCCCACTTTTCCTCTAAAACCTCATTCATCAGCTGAACAGAAGGGAAAGCGAAAGGTCGATGAATCCAAGCCTGAGCCCACAGGAAACCAACCTAATCTTAACAAAATAAAAGTATTCACCATTAAAAAGAAAGATGAAACAACTTTAATTAAAAGAACATATCTTGTTGACATCTCTCTAACTATTCCTGTTCCCATGAAAACCTCACATGGACCCAAGAAACTTTGGGTTCCTAAATCTGCTTAATTTTTGCAGGTTATAAGTGACGAGCAGTTTGACGAAGAATGGTACATCGACAGTGGCTGCTCGCGTCACATGACAGGGAGGAAAGAGGAACTCAGGGAATACAGATCTCTTGCAAATGGTGGCAACGTTAAGTTTGGAAATAACTCTTTCGGCACCATAAAGGGATATGGGATGATAACGAATGGTGATTTTACCATTAGAAAGGTGGCCTATGTGGAAGGACTTCAACACAACCTCATCAGTGTATCTCAGCTTGTTGGAGGTACAGGTCTCAAAGTTTCATTCGATGATGAAGGTTCTGAAATCATAGAGAAAACGACAAAGAAAGTGATTCTGAAGTCAGAGCGAAAGGGTGAAATGTTTCCGCTGAACATGAAACCCATCAAAGGAAACCCAGCAATAGGTCTGCTATCAAAAGCTCAATCCGACGAAAGCTGGTTGTGGCACAGAAGACTCTCTCATCTCAATTTCAAAGATATCAACCGACTTGTCACTGGAGGTCATGTTAGGGGTCTTCCATTGCTCAAGTTTGACAGAGAGCATTTATGTGCTGCATGTGAAATGGGAAAGCAGAGTCGTCAAAGTCACCCATCCATAATTAACACAAAAGTTGTTGAACCACTCAAATTGCTTCATATCGATTTATGTGGTCCTTCATCTATTGAAAGCATCGGTGGTAGCAAGTACATTCTTGTTGTCGTTGTAACGCCTGTGTTTCGGGCTTGCCATTTGTAGCAATGTAATAGTCTAGGTTAACCTTTGTAACCCGTTTTGAAATAATAAAAGTGTATTATTTGAGTATTATGTGTTTTGTGCTTAATTGCTTAATTATGTGGTTTGATTAATTAAGAATAAAAATAAGCGTCAAAATTTAAGTGTAAAATAAACTTAATATCTTTGGTTAATGTTGTAGTAATTGAAACGAGGTTTCCGAATATATATAGAACGCCCAAATCTAACTTCGTATGAGGAAGTTATGATTTATCGAAGTTCCGGCTTAGCGATATACAGCCTGTTTTACTCGATTTGAGATCGAGCGGTTGTTAGCCGAAGCAATCTAAATGAGAATCGAAGATCTCATTGTTCGTATTGAAACGATAAAAAGTTAGGCGAGAACGGACGTCAAACGAAGAAGTTATGAATTTATAACGAAAGTTTCTGTCCCGGCCTATTAAAAATAAATAATAAAAATAAAGTCAAAATTAGCCGACGGAGTCTAAACGAAAGTCGTAGAGCATGGTCTCACCTTCGCGTGGATATAAAGAACGTCGAAAACGGAGTTCGTATGAAGAAGTTATGAATTTCCGAAGTTTATTAATCATTTTGTATTTATTTTTAATTCAAAATTCGGAAGCATTATCCGAAGGAGTCACCGATCTGATCCGAGGTACGCCCCGCGTACTCGAGTACGCCCCGCGTACTCCGAGGGATGTCGACACTAGCACTCGAGCACTTCGGATACGTAAGCAATGACGTTTTGGGCAGTACGCCCCGCGTAACGCAGTACGCCCCGCGTACTCCGAGGCTCCAGCCTCCTATAAATAGGATGCGAGGGTTCCGGGTATTTTTGCCAATTCCCTCTCGTTTTCGTGTCGAAGCTCTGCGCAAAAACCCCCGAAGCTACCCCGCAGTCCCGGTATCATACTCTAGCCCCGAGGCAAGTCCCGAGATCCCGAAGATCCCGAAAGGTGCGGTTCCCGAGTCGAAGCTCTGCCCGCGAGAAGTTCGATTTTTGAGAAGATCTTCCAGATCTGCTGTGGATTACTACTTCTATAAGCCGTAGTGCTGTCCGATCGTCTTCTGATCAAGTGAGTGTGTAGTTATTTTCTTCTAATACAATAATACGAAGTATTTTATATAAAAATACGTGCTATGTGTATATATTTGGTTGTGTTATGTGTGAATGAGTATTCACTCTCTTCTATCTTATAGATCTGCTTATTTCTTTATGAGATACGTGTTATGTGTGTGTGTGCCTCATCTGTTATGTGATATATGTGTTGATTAAAGCATGCTATACAGGTTTTCTTTAAACTATGTATACAAATGTATATTTTTATCTACTAATATGTTGGGTAGAACATGGGTAGACAGTTGGTGTGTAATAAACAGATGAGAGGCCTCGTTGTTGTTTGATTGAGTCATCTAGCGGAGTTTAGATGACGACCACTGGCTATTCTAGACAGTCTTGTGGAAACATTAGCAGGTTCGCCACCTGTAGGTGTTAATGAACTTGGGTGTTCATTCGCTGTACTCCATCCCCCTCATGGTTGCCTTATTTGACTTATATTGCTGAGGTACCCCCGAAGCATGTGTTGTCGCCCCGATGAAATATTCTTAGACTAGGTCCCTTATGTTAGTTGTTTTAGGGACATTAAAGTGAGAATAACGGGAATGGGTAATTGGGTTATTGTTGGTTGGTGAAAATTAAATATGATATTTATTGTGGGTTGAAAACCCTATATGCTCACCAGGCTCCCAAGCCTGACCCACTCAGTTTTAAATTGTATTACAGGTAGTGGCGGAAGGGCATGAGATGGATGAACCATCAAGTTGTTTTGTTTACAAGTCTGCATATGTTTATATTTGTTATATGACTTGTAATGTATTCGTTTATGCTTATTGGTCTGTATCGGAACATGACACCCCCGAGTTTTGATTATAATGAAAATACATTTCTTTTATGAAATGCTTCGGTAAACAATGTTTTATCATGTTTTGTTTTTGGGAACAAATTCCGCAACTCTTTCAAATCAAAAGGATTTACTCTGAAAATATTTAAAAGCATAAATGAAAATCGGTCTTTTCTGGCCGAGATTTTGGGGATGTCACAGTTGGTATCAGAGCATTAGTTTAAGCGAACTAGGAATTTGTAGGATTTCTAGACTTAAACTTAGAATGCTAAGTGAAGTTTTGAGATGTGTGTCTGTTGTGATTTAGACACGAGCACTGGTTTATTTTAGGAAAGTTGCCTAAAATGCTTTATGTGCTAAATGTTATATGTTGCCATATATGATATTATTTGTTCGGATCTATGGTCTGTTGCCGACTGGATCTAGAAACCTTATGTGTGTAGGATTCTAAGCGTACGTCTACGATATTAGAACTAGCATGTAAATGTTTCGGAGTGATAAGGATGATTTGAATATCTATCATGATTGAGGATCTAATTTCACCTTATTCGGTGTAGATCAAAATGGTGAGAACAAGAAGTGGAGTTGGAAATGCTGACGAAAACAGGAATCAACCACCAGTGATTGAGCCAATACCTGTCGTAGCAGCAACACCTGAGCCAATAACCATGGCTGGTGTGCAATTGATGATTCAGACGATGTTGGATCGTCAGATGGATGAAACTAGACGGTTGCTTCAACAGAATCGTGAAGAACTGTCGATTCGTGTGGAAGAGCCTGAACTGAATGAAGGGCACTCAGAAGGTGGAAACTTCAGTGGGTCTGTTGGTCCAGCCAACCCACCGATAGTTAGGCAAGATAACCATGAAGGAAGGAATGATGGAATGGGATGCAAGTACAAGGACTTTTTGACTTGCAAACCATCGACCTTCAATGGAAAGGAGGATCCGATTGGGGTTATGGATTGGATCTCCGAAATGGAGTTAGCCTTTATGATATGTGGCTGTAGAGGCAAGTTGCAGACTATCTATGCCGTGCGACAATTCCGAGGTGGAGCCATTCGTTGGTGGAACACTCTAGGGAAGACTTTAAGCCCTAGCGAGCCACTGCAATTGTCATGGGCAGAGTTCTTGGTGCAGTTTAAGCGCAAGTTCTGCTCGGCTCAAAATCTGTTGGAGTTGGAGAATAAGTTTTTGACATTGACGAAAGGTAGCATGTCAGTTGATGAATACACCAATAACTTCACCGATAAGATGGAGTTTGCCTTGCGTATCGTCCCAGACGAGTTGACAAAGGTGGACCGGTATGCGAAGGGACTTCCATGGGAGTATGAGGTGCCAGTACGTCAGGCACTTACTCTAGAGGCAGCTATCTGGGCTGCCAAGTCTGTGGAGAACATGATAAAGGGAAGAACCACCGACAAGGTTGAGGTTGGTGAGAAAAGAAAGTTTGAGGGAACATCTGGTTCCGGTAAAAGAAGCAAATTTTCGAAATCTGATTCGAAAAAGTTTGGAGGAAAAGGAGGCGAAGCGAAGTGGTGTGATAAGTGTAAGAAAAAGCACTTTGGGAAATGTAGCGAGGATGTGACCTGCTACAAGTGTGGAAAGGTTGGACATTTTGCCAATGAATGTCCGAACAACAAAAGGATGTGTTTTGGTTGTAATGAAGAGGGGCACATTTTGAAAGACTGTCCGAAGAAGAAGGAGGCAGCTAGGCCCAACATTCCACCAAAGCCGAAGGCGAGAGCCTTCCAGATGACACTTGAGGCTGCGAAAGATGAAGCTGATGTCGCTTCAGGTACCTTTCTCGTAAACGAATTACCTGCTCATATATTGTTTGATTCTGGAGCCAACTACTCCTTTATTTCGCATGAGTTTGGTAGAAAGCTAGCTTTGCCTATTGATAGACTAAATAATGCTTTATTAGTCGAAGTAGCTAGTGGCAAGTTTGTACCTGTTAGCCATCGTATGAAAAACGTCTTGATCGACCTTAATGGGAATAAGTTTCTCGAGGAATTATTGCCTATCGAACTAAACGGTTTCGACATCGTCTTGGGAATGGATTGGCTTAGCGCCAATGATGCCGAAATTTTGTGCAAGAAGAAGATAGTTAAAGTAAACCCGCCTGGAAAAGATTCGTTTATGGTGTATGGGGACAAACGACGAGTGAATTCTGGGATCATTTCTCTAATGAAAGCCAGAAAGTGTTTGACCAAGGGATGTACATCATATTTAGCATTTGTGATTGATGCTAAGAAGGAAAAGAAGGTGATGCAGAGCATTCCAGTGGTGTGTGATTTTCCGGAAGTGTTCCCCGAGGATCTTCCTGGATTACCACCTGATAGACAAGTGGAGTTCAGAATAGACTTGTTACCAGGAACCACGCCAATAGCAAAAGCACCTTATCGATTAGCACCGACGGAGATGAAGGAGTTAATGATGCAACTTCAGGAGTTGTTGGACAAAGGTTTCATTAGACCTAGTTCATCGCCCTGGGGAGCTCCGGTGTTATTTGTAAAGAAGAAAGATGGAAGTATGAGAATGTGCATCGATTACAGAGAGCTGAACAAGGCAACAATAAAGAATAGATATCCGTTGCCGAGGATTGATGACCTGTTTGATCAATTGCAAGGTTCGAGCTATTTCTCGAAGATCGATCTTAGGTCAGGATATCATCAGCTGAAAGTAAGAGAGCAAGATATCGAGAAGACTGCATTCAGAACTAGATATGGACACTACGAGTTCTTGGTTATGTCGTTTGGACTAACCAATGCTCCAGCAGCGTTCATGGATTTGATGAATAGGGTTTGTAATCCTTTCCTTGATAAATCCGTGATAGTGTTCATAGACGACATTCTGATCTACTCGAAAAGCCAGGAGGAGCATGGCAGGCACTTGCGAGAAGTGTTAGAAGTTTTGAAGAAGGAGAAGCTTTATGCGAAGTTCTCCAAATGTGATTTTTGGATTCGTGAGGTCCAATTCTTGGGTCACGTGGTCAACCAAGAAGGGATAATGGTTGATCCAGCGAAGATCGAAGCTGTGACGAAGTGGGAACAACCGAAAAGTCCCACGGAGATTCGAAGCTTTTTGGGATTAGCCGGATATTACCGAAGGTTTATCCAAGGCTTTTCTTCGATTGCTACTCCATTGACAGCTTTGACCCACAAAGGAGCAACTTATGCTTGGAGTGAGAAGCATAAAGAAGCATTCGAGAAGTTAAAGAAGAAGCTATGCGAGGCACCGATACTTTCTCTACCCGATGGAGTTGAAGACTTCGCTGTTTATAGCGACGCGTCTGGTGTTGGATTGGGTTGTGTTTTGACCCAAAGAGAAAAGGTGATAGCATATGCGTCTCGACAGTTGAAAGAGCATGAAAAGAATTACCCGACTCATGATTTGGAGTTGGCAGCGGTAGTTTTCGCTCTGAAAATATGGAGGCATTACCTCTATGGCACGAAGTGCAAACTTTTCACTGATCATAAGAGTCTCCAATACCTCTTTAATCAGAAAGAATTGAATATGAGGCAGCGACGCTGGCTAGAATTACTTAAAGACTACGACTGCGAGATACTTTACCACCCCGGTAAAGCTAATGTTGTTGCTGATGCTCTCAGTCGGAAAGTCAATCTTGAAAAGAAGAGGCCAAGAGCGTTGAAAATTGAAGTTGTCTCGACTATTGTGGAAAGTATAAGGAAAGCTCAAGAGGAGGCTTCTGAGAAAAATGACCGAAAGGAGGAACGTTTGGGTAAAACGTTGGTGTTTGGTACTAACGGTCATGGACTGAAGGTATTCCAAGATCGTATTTGGGTACCTAAGTCAGGAGGAATTAGGGATCTTCTGATGGAAGAAGCTCACAAGACCATGTACTCGATTCATCCGGGTAGCACTAAAATGTATAGGGACCTGAAACCCTACTACTGGTGGCCGACGATGAAGCTTGATGTTGCAAAGTATGTGGCCGAGTGTGTGACTTGTGCGAGAGTCAAGACACAACATCAGAAACCGTACGGGAGTTTAGAACCTTTGCTTGTGCCTATGGGTAAGTGGGAAGACATTGCTATGGATTTTGTCACTAAACTGCCCAGAACAAAGAATGGTCACGACATGATTTGGGTGGTCGTTGATCGATTCACTAAGAGTGCGCATTTCATAGCGGCCAGGGAGAAATGGTCTATGGAAAAGCTTGCAAATTCTTACGTGAAGGAAATTGTGAGGCTTCACGGTGTTCCGTTAACGATTGTGTCAGATCGTGATAGCCGTTTCACATCGAGGTTTTGGAAATGTCTACAAGAGGAAATGGGTACCAAGTTATGTTTAAGCACAGCTTACCATCCGCAGACTGATGGTCAGATTGAAAGAACAATACAAACACTTGAAGATATGCTGAGAGCATGTACCTTGGAATTCCTAGGTAATTGGGATGAACATTTACCGTTGGTAGAATTTTCCTATAATAATAGTTTTCACTCGAGCATTAAGATGGCACCTTATCAAGCTTTGTATGGACAGAAGTGTCGTACGCCGTCTTGTTGGCTTGAGGCTGGGGAAAAGCAGTTTATGGGACCGGAGATGGTTCATCAAACTGCTGAAAAGTTGAAAATAATTAGGGAAAGAATGTTAGCAGCTCAAGATCGTCAAAAGAGCTATGCTGACAAGAAGCGAAGACCGATGACTTTTGAGGTTGGAGATTCGGTTTTGCTTAAAGTTCTCGCCGTGGAAGGGACTTATAAGATTTGGTAAAAGGGGAAAGTTGAGTCCAAGGTTTATTGGACCTTTTAAAGTTCTTCAGAGGGTTGGGAATCAAGCTTACAAGCTCGAATTACCCGAAGAGCTGAATGGAATTCACAACACTTTTCATGTGTGTTATTTGAGGAAGTTCACGGGAGAAGTTCCCGATATAATTCCAATTTCTGAATTGAGAATTGATGAGAACAAAAGGTTGATTGAAGAACCAGAGGCAATTGTTGACCGAAAGACTAAGAAGTTGCGACGCAAAATGGTTGGGTTAGTGCTTGTCCGATGGAAACACACGAATGGGCCGAATCTCACTTGGGAGACGGAGAGCGACATGTTGAGTCGCTATCCGCATTTGTTTGTTGATGTGTGATTCCGGGGACGGAATCATTCTAAGGTGGGGAGAATTGTAACGCCTGTGTTTCGGGCTTGCCATTTGTAGCAATGTAATAGTCTAGGTTAACCTTTGTAACCCGTTTTGAAATAATAAAAGTGTATTATTTGAGTATTATGTGTTTTGTGCTTAATTGCTTAATTATGTGGTTTGATTAATTAAGAATAAAAATAAGCGTCAAAATTTAAGTGTAAAATAAACTTAATATCTTTGGTTAATGTTGTAGTAATTGAAACGAGGTTTCCGAATATATATAGAACGCCCAAATCTAACTTCGTATGAGGAAGTTATGATTTATCGAAGTTCCGGCTTAGCGATATACAGCCTGTTTTACTCGATTTGAGATCGAGCGGTTGTTAGCCGAAGCAATCTAAATGAGAATCGAAGATCTCATTGTTCGTATTGAAACGATAAAAAGTTAGGCGAGAACGGACGTCAAACGAAGAAGTTATGAATTTATAACGAAAGTTTCTGTCCCGGCCTATTAAAAATAAATAATAAAAATAAAGTCAAAATTAGCCGACGGAGTCTAAACGAAAGTCGTAGAGCATGGTCTCACCTTCGCGTGGATATAAAGAACGTCGAAAACGGAGTTCGTATGAAGAAGTTATGAATTTCCGAAATTTATTAATCATTTTGTATTTATTTTTAATTCAAAATTCGGAAGCATTATCCGAAGGAGTCACCGATCTGATCCGAGGTACGCCCCGCGTACTCGAGTACGCCCCGCGTACTCCGAGGGATGTCGACACTAGCACTCGAGCACTTCGGATACGTAAGCAATGACGTTTTGGGCAGTACGCCCCGCGTAACGCAGTACGCCCCGCGTACTCCGAGGCTCCAGCCTCCTATAAATAGGATGCGAGGGTTCCGGGTATTTTTGCCAATTCCCTCTCGTTTTCGTGTCGAAGCTCTGCGCAAAAACCCCCGAAGCTACCCCGCAGTCCCGGTATCATACTCTAGCCCCGAGGCAAGTCCCGAGATCCCGAAGATCCCGAAAGGTGCGGTTCCCGAGTCGAAGCTCTGCCCGCGAGAAGTTCGATTTTTGAGAAGATCTTCCAGATCTGCTGTGGATTACTACTTCTATAAGCCGTAGTGCTGTCCGATCGTCTTCTGATCAAGTGAGTGTGTAGTTATTTTCTTCTAATACAATAATACGAAGTATTTTATATAAAAATACGTGCTATGTGTATATATTTGGTTGTGTTATGTGTGAATGAGTATTCACTCTCTTCTATCTTATAGATCTGCTTATTTCTTTATGAGATACGTGTTATGTGTGTGTGTGCCTCATCTGTTATGTGATATATGTGTTGATTAAAGCATGCTATACAGGTTTTCTTTAAACTATGTATACAAATGTATATTTTTATCTACTAATATGTTGGGTAGAACATGGGTAGACAGTTGGTGTGTAATAAACAGATGAGAGGCCTCGTTGTTGTTTGATTGAGTCATCTAGCGGAGTTTAGATGACGACCACTGGCTATTCTAGACAGTCTTGTGGAAACATTAGCAGGTTCGCCACCTGTAGGTGTTAATGAACTTGGGTGTTCATTCGCTGTACTCCATCCCCCTCATGGTTGCCTTATTTGACTTATATTGCTGAGGTACCCCCGAAGCATGTGTTGTCGCCCCGATGAAATATTCTTAGACTAGGTCCCTTATGTTAGTTGTTTTAGGGACATTAAAGTGAGAATAACGGGAATGGGTAATTGGGTTATTGTTGGTTGGTGAAAATTAAATATGATATTTATTGTGGGTTGAAAACCCTATATGCTCACCAGGCTCCCAAGCCTGACCCACTCAGTTTTGAATTGTATTACAGGTAGTGGCGGAAGGGCATGAGATGGATGAACCATCAAGTTGTTTTGTTTACAAGTCTGCATATGTTTATATTTGTTATATGACTTGTAATGTATTCGTTTATGCTTATTGGTCTGTATCGGAACATGACACCCCCGAGTTTTGATTATAATGAAAATACATTTCTTTTATGAAATGCTTCGGTAAACAATGTTTTATCATGTTTTGTTTTTGGGAACAAATTCCGCAACTCTTTCAAATCAAAAGGATTTACTCTGAAAATATTTAAAAGCATAAATGAAAATCGGTCTTTTCTGGCCGAGATTTTGGGGATGTCACAGTCGTTGATGACTTCTCTAGATTTACATGGGTGTTCTTTCTAAAGCTCAAATCTGAAGCGACTCAAAAGCTGAAAGTGTTTATCAAGCAAATTGAAGTCCAGCTCAAGAAGGTCGTTCGCAACATCAGGAGCGACAATGGTCTCGAATTCAAGAACAGGGAGTTTGAAGCGTTTCTTGCAGAAAAGGGAATTAGCCATAATTTCTCAGCTCCTTACACACCACAGCAGAATGGAATAGTCGAAAGACGAAACCGATCTCTGTGTGAAGCTGCCCGAACTATGTTAAGTTTCGCTTCCTTACCTCTTTATTTTTGGGCTGACGCTATTTCTGCTGCTTGTTATACACAAAACAGGTCCTATCTCAACAAGCGATTCACGCTCACACCATATGAGATATTAAACAACAGGAAGCCCAATGTGAAATTTTTCCACGTTTTTGGCTCAAGGTGTTTCATCTTTAACTCTAAAGAACACCGCAACAAGTTTGATGTCAAAGCCGACGAGGGAATCTTTCTGGGTTACTCACTCACTTCAAAGGCTTACAGGTTCCTAAACAAACGATCAAGAAGGATTGAAGAGACATACTATGTGACCTTCGACGATAGCTATGTCAAAAAGCTACAGGCCATAGATGACACTGCCAGGGAAATCTTTCCTCAAACTGGTCAAGTCACTGTCTCAATCGCCAATATGTACGAGAATTTTCTGGATCTCTTTGATGAACCGGAAAAAGCTTCTCTCTCAGAAGCAGGGGCAGCCGACAACAAAATAGATCATATAAAGCAGATTGTCGAAAATGCTGCAAGAAGAATGCATGAAGGAGAATTGCCTACTGATGAATCTCCAACTAACAATGCTTCAGTCGAGGGGGAGCCAAATTCTCTTGTCGAGGGGGATCCTAGCTCACAAGTCCAGGGGGAGCCAAGCTCTACTACTTCACCCAAAGGTCCTTCATCAACCGAAGGTAACTCTCCAACCGAAGATGCACCTCCAAACGAAGGTGCTTCAATGCCTGAAAATCAAGCACCACAAGAAACCCCTGAACCTCATGTTTGTCAAGACTCATCAATTGAGGGGGAGCATGATGATATGACGCTTGATTTTGATAGCCAATCCGAGCCCGAAGAGATGATCAACGCTGAACTAGATCCACCCTTTGATCCGAATTACCCTCCTCTTACAAAATGGACCAGAGATCATCCTATCTCTCAAGTAGTTGGTGATGTATCTGAAAAGGTTCTGACCCGATCTCAACTGAAGGCAAAACAGACATCCTTATTCTCAAAAGTTGAGTTTTGTATGTTTAACTCATTTGTATCAAAAGTTGAACCGAAGACAGTGAACACTGCCCTCGATCACTCTGATTGGGTTCAAGCAATGCAAGACGAACTAAACGAGTTTGAGAGGAACAAAGTCTGGCGCCTCATTCCAACTCCTCCGGATGCTTCAGTTGTTGGACTCAAATGGGTTTTTAGAAACAAAATGGACAAGGAAGGTAATGTCATAAGGAACAAGGCACGTCTGGTTGTCAAAGGATACTGTCAGGAGGAAGGGATAGATTACGAAGAGACGTTCGCTCCAGTAGCTAGGCTAGAATCGGTTAGAATATTTCTGGCCTATGCTGCTCACAAAAACTTTGAGGTCTTCCAAATGGACGTCAAGTGCGCATTTCTCAATGGAGAACTTGAAGAAACGGTGTATGTGGAGCAACCTCCTGGGTTCGTGAACGAAAAGTATCCAAATCATTGCTACATTCTGGATAAAGCTGTGTACGGCCTCAAACAAGCTCCGAGGGCCTGGTATGAAACGCTTACAACATTTTTAAAGATGTCCAAATTCAAACAAGGTTCGGTTGACCCAACCTTCTTTCACAAAAAGGAAGGTAATCACCTTATGATAGTTCAAATTTATGTCGATGACATCATCTTTGGCTCTACGAATCCCAGCTTAACAGCTGAATTCAGAAAGTTGATGGAGACTAAGTTTGAAATGAGCTCAATGGGTCCTATTAATTTTTTCCTTGGTTTAAATATAAGACAGGGACCCGAAGGCATCTTTATCAATCAGGAAGCTTACACAAAGACTCTCCTAGCAAAGTTCGGCATGATGGGAGACTCAAAAGTCAAAGTCCCTATGGCATTCGGCACCAAACTTACCCCTTCACTGGATAAACCGGCTGTCGACATCACGCTCTATCGTCAAATGATAGGCTCACTGATGTATCTAACTGCTAGCAAGCCTGATATCATGTTTTCTGTATGTTATTGTGCTCGATTTCAGGCTAACCCACGCGAACCTCACATGCTGGCAGTGAAGAACATCCTACGCTATCTCAAGCGAACCGCCTCCTTAGGTCTATGGTATCCATCCAACTCTGGCTTCTTCGTTCAAGCCTATTCTGATGCTGACCTTGGAGGATGTGGACTCGACCGCAAAAGCACAACTGGTGGCTGTCAATTTCTTGATGGGAAGTTGGTCAGCTGGCAATCCAAGAAACAAACATGTGTGTCGCTGTCTACTGCTGAAGCGGAATACATTGCCGCTGCATCCTGCACATCACAAGTGATTTGGATCCAGAGTCAACTAAGAGACTATGGACTCAATATGAAGAAGATCCCTCTATATTGTGACTCTGAAAGTGCAATTAGGATCTGTCATAACCCGGTGCAACACTCTAAAACCAAACACATAGCACTGAGGTATTACTTCATCAAAGATCATGTGGAAGATGGAAATGTCGAAGTTCACTTCGTAAGAACCACTGATCAACTGGCTGACGTCTTCACCAAAGCTCTTCCAGAAGCATCATTCAATAAAATTTTGCAAGGGCTAGGTATGATGGAATCAGAGTCTGTACCTCACACTACCTCTCGATCTCAAACGTAAGAAGCGAATCCAACCGAACGTTCGGGTTTGGTTCAACCATTTCACTCGCTTATTTCTTCAAAGGTAGTTTTTCAGAGTTGTATATTTCTTGTGCAAAATTTGTTTTTCTTTATGTGAAAAGTTTTTTTTATTGCATATCTAAACTCCTTGGTTTCTTAAAAATTTTCCTGAACCGAAACCTCCAGAAGGTTCGGGTTCGATTTTCCAAAATTTTGTTGAACCGAAACCAACCGAAGGTTCGGGTTCGGTTTTTCAAAATTTTTCTGAACCGAAACCAACCGAAGGTTCGGGTTCGGTTTTTCAAAATTTTTCTGAACCGAAACCAACCGAAGGTTCGGGTTCGGTTTCTCAAAATTTTCCTGAACCGAAACCAACCGAACGCTCGGGTTCGGTTTTTCAATTTTTTTTCTTCTCTATTCCAAAGTTTTTTTTATTCAAAAACTCCAAAAATATTTTAGTTTTTTGTTTTGTGTGCTTATTCGTTTATAAGGATATATTTGATAACTTACTTAAGTGTCCCTAGAAGCATGTTGCTGTATGTGTCCCAAGCCTCATAAGATTTTGAATAATAGCCTTCATGACCTGGTATACACAAACCTTGTCTTCCCAATAAGGCTAACTCATTTATTCTAATCATGAGCTACCTCACTCTTTTCTCACATGAGTTTAGAGTCTCCTGCTTGGTTCTTATGTTCGCAGCAGAGGTACTATGTCTTCTTTCACCATCCCCATTATACTTCTCCATAACATTCGTATCATCACTGTAACCCTTGAGACTCTCAGCAACTACCACTGAGGTTTATGGTTACACAACATCTGTGTTTATGATCTTAGCTTCGTGCCACTACGAGCTGAGTGAAACCCAAAATTCAACACCAATGAATTGACGGTGACCAATTAACTTGATCAAGTTTTCACCAATGAATTAACGAATGTACCTTCATGAAATCTCATTTTTTTTCTTTCTTTTTGCGTGGTTCCAATGAAATTGTTACACACCATGACATTTCTTCCCAAGGGATCCAGTTTTACATTTTTATCTGAGATTTCATATTAATCCAAGCCACTACAAAATTATCTCAAACCTACTTGTTCAACAGACTATACTGGTCTCACAAGTACTTTGTTCACGTTCGTTCTTATATCAGGAATTGAATTGTTGAATCAAAGCGAAACCACCCTTAATTTGCCTTATTTAAAGAAGCCTTTCAACATTTATTGATAAATGTTTGATCGAAATTCAATGGGATTCCACACTAACACTTTGAGGTCTCTCTTGACCTTGAAGGAAGAGATTCGTGCCCGGGATCATCAGTTTCGTGTCATAATTGACATCACAGATCAGTCCAAAAAGAGTTGCTTTATTTCTTTATCTTTTACACTCTTTGCACGAAAATCCTAGATTTTCAAAAATTCCGTTACTAATTATTTTACAGGCTGGATAATCAATGGATGGCTAATACTGAAGTCGTGGTTGCCAATAATCCACGTGGGCATTTCTTTCAAAAGGTGGCGTTTCAAAGAAAAGGGATAAGTTCAAAAGGTTGCTGACGCGGCGGGAGTTCAAAGGATAGATATTCAAACGACGGTAAAAAGGAGGGCGCATGAATTTGAAGAAGTCACGCTTTTTCTGACACTTATTGGACGCGTGTGCAGTATTGAAGCGTCATCCATCTGGCATTAATGGCGCGTGTGGAAATGGAAACGGTTTCTCTCTCTGAACCGGCGCTTATTGGGCGGCGTGATCCTAGGAATCTGACACTCTCTCTCCTACGTGATCATCGCACGTCCCAACTGTCACCAATCTGTCACTCTAAAACCCTTCCGTATTTCAATAAGAGATTTGAAACGATCTTTCTCTCTCCTATCACCTACTATAAAAAGCCATCAACACCACCTTTTACCTCTTTACTGCCCCCATAATTCCCAAAGCAAAATTACTCCCAAAACTCTCTCCCGGTCATCTTCTTCTCCACACCTGCAACAATGGCTGAATCTTCATCCGTTCATGCTACTTCTCAGATTCTTCCCATCAGACCTCAACAATGCCTTGTCATTGATCTGAACCCACTAGCCTATGATCCCTACATGTCGCCGGTTATCGAATGCCTCAAGTTCTCCCAGCTTGCTCCGGCATTGTCCAGAATTGAAACGGTGCCAATGGTGGCTCTATCTCAGGTCTATGCGACGGCCTACTACGACAAGGGCGTCGACCGGATATTTTTCGAAGTGGCGGAACACAAGACGTCGATTTCTCGTCCCCGCTTCTGCACCATGCTTGGGTTTGCTGCAGACCCATCACGTGTTAACCCGGAGACGATTCCGGTTGGCATGTTATACAGCATGTTCTACAACATGGGCTACACGGAAGTTCTAACCTCCGTCGCAAGGTTCAAGAAGTCATGCATACCGCCCCTGTGGAATGGGCTATTTACAGTTCTCTTCAAAGGACTGTCTGAGAGGAGTTCAGGATCGGACGGGGCCAGTCGTCTTTTCCTGTCAATCATGTATGGGGTGTACAACGGGATCAACCTCGATTATGGGTTTGTCCTTTGGCAACAGCTGATTCAGAGCCTTTCTTCCACTTCTCGACACTCTGAAGTGTCGCTGGCCCGGTTCTGGATCTTGATAACAAGATGGGCCATGGACAGGTTTGAGGTCCCCACTGCTGACGGTGCACCGATGTCTTCTGTTGGTACGTTCCATACCAAGAAGATCATCGTATCCGATGCATCGAAATTCTCCTTCATTGGCTCTATCCCGGAGTCGATGTATGGAAGTGTGCCATCAGACAGCAGTATGATCAAGGCGATCAAGGAGTTAGGGCCATCTGGTCCGAGGGAACTGACACCGGACATGCTGCGATCAATTCATGATGCCGACAAACCGGTGGCCAGGGGTAAGAAGGCAGACAAGGGGAAGAAACCATCCAAAGCCCCAAAACCTACTCCCAAGAAACGCAAACAACCAAAGGCTGCTTCCTCCCCACAACCGAAAAGGAGGAAGACCCAACCGAAATGAAAGCTCGTCCTTCCCTCAACCTCCAGTGAATCCGAAGGTGGGAGTTCGGACTTTGAGGGATCACAAGGAGACGAGTCTCCACAAAGAGGCAACACACCTCCTCGGTCCCCAACCCCGGAGATGGAACTTCACCAATCCCCAGTTCCTTCCCCTCCACCCACAATTCCTATTTCCATTCCCACCATAAACCCTACTATTCCACCAACCTCATTCCCTATACCACCACCCATATTCACCACATCAACCGAAACACCACCTGTTACCGAAACCCCACCTGTAACCGAACCTCCACAAACCGAAACCCATACACAACCACCACCCGAAACTAACCCCCCACCCACTCAACCTGAACCAACCAAACCCATAACACCCCCAGCTTCACCACCACCTCAATCTCCAGAAGACGCCTCCGATGGCGATGATCAATACATTGGTGGTGATCACCTGAACTTTGATTCGGTCTACTATAGTCCGTTTCAAGTTCAAAGTGATGAGGAGGATGATGCTCCTGTGACAAAGAAGCATCTCCGCGAGCTGAACGAGAAGGTTGATCAACTTCTCGCCTCCTCTTCCAATCAGCAGTCATCCTTATCTGAAGCTGCCCTTCAGAGGATAGTTGATGCCTTCTCTAGGGCTCAACATGACTCAGTGGCCTCAGCTACTGCTGCGATAGACGCCTCCACCCGAGCTTGTGAGGCTGCGACCGAAAAAGTCGATAAACTATTCCATGACGCTACAATCCTGCTGCAGTCTATGCAGGAAAGCGCCGAAGCCACCAAAACAACTCTGGAACCACTTGTCAATCAATTGGCCCAGTTTGTAAAGACGGAGTTATCCTCGTTCGCTACCCTCAGACAAAACCTTAGCGACGACAACTCGGCACTCCGTGCCTCCATCGATGCCCGCTTGGCAAAGCTTCAAGAGGATCTTGCGGCTGAAAATTCACTGATGGACGTCTTGGCGAGCAAGACTACTGCCCTCAAGGTCAAGAGCACCCAACTTTCCAACTCCGAACAACAATTGGAGGCTCTTCGATCCGAGAGGGAGATCATCAAGACGTGTGTTTCGGATGTCCACGCCGCTCTATCTAATATCCTGGAAGCACACGACCCCATCCTCAATCACTCGGTGAGGCGTACCCTCGCTGAGAAACTCTCTCCGGCCATGGACCTCTTGAGTAAAATTGAAGGCCTACCCAGTTTCGTGTCCATTCCGAAACAAGGGGGAGAGGAGAAGAAAGGATCGAAACCACCTCCTTCCTCAAAAGCAACTCACACAACCGAACCACCCCCAACTGGTCATGCCTCGGGTTCGGGTGTGAAGGACAAGGGCAAAAACATTACAGAGGGAGGAGATGAAGATGAAGATGAAGACAAGGAGACTATTGCGGACATGTTAAAGAGAAAGAACAGTCGCAATACTGATGACGATGTCAGTCGTGTGGCACGTGAAGCTGAAGAAGCCGAACGTAAACAAAAAGAAGCCAACGATCTCCTTGAGAGCCGAAAGCTGCTCTTCCCTGCCTGGACCAGGGATCGTCTGATAAAAGAGGCCATAAAGACTCCAAGCATACTATGGCTCGAGCCGGTGGTATCGTTCGACTGCATCAACTCGGTCGATTCACAATTTGATATGCCACTGACTCGAAAGGCGTTCATCTTCCACGCCTTCTCCAACATTTTCGAAGTCCCGCATCCGAACGATGAGCTTGACAGGGAGCTCATTGACTTTTATCTGGAGGCCGCTCGCCCTCAATACCTTACATGGAGCGCCCAGAAGATTGTCAGTGTTCGGGTGATGAAACCGTTTGCCGTGGGGAGATTCACAAACGTCAAGTTCAAGCTTATCGGAGGATCTGCAAGAACTGCTCACATGATCTCTCTGGCGGATCTGCCCAATCTGAACCCTCATGATTGGATAGTCTTGTACAACGTCTTGCTGACAAACGAAGCCGAATATGGTCCCATCTTAGACCATGTCAAAAGGATGCTGGCATGCTATATCATGGAGGTGGCCCTAATGGATCAGGAAGTTGCCACAGTGTTTAAGAAGAAACCGAAAGTCAAGCCTGTGGGATCGGCCAGTGATCTAAACATGATGAAAATGGGCAAGATAGATTCGAGGCGAAACTCTGTGATGTTCACCAGAGCCGAAGGACAGAAATGTCTGTTCGCATTAGCTGACAAGCACCTCTACACCACTACCTGCTTGGAACACGTCCTATCAATCGTCAAGCGGTGTAAGGACAACTCGGCTGATGACATCAAATACTTTGAAGATATGATCAATTGGTACATCCGGTTTAGACAGACCATCCTTTCCATAACCAAGTGTCTGTTTAGTACCGTGAAGAAGAAGGTACCAGCTTCAGCCGCCGGCCCAAGTAAGAAGTGAAGGTCTCGCTCCAAATTGACGCAAAGGGGGAGATTGTTAGGCTGAAGTTCTGTTTTATGTTGCGTCTTTTGGGCTCGTAGATTAGCCTTGTATTCTCCGGTTTGGGCCTGTCCAACCGAGAGCCTTTTATGTATTGTATATAAGTTATCGCTTGCATGCATATTAGGTCAGGATTCAAGATTTCAGATTTAGCATTCAAGAGTTTTACGATATTGCTCTCTTGTAATCTTCCAATCCTTTACAGTTGATGTTCTTAATCGAGCTCTTCTAAGGATTTTATTTAATCATTCGACACGTTTGATTCAAGCTGTTTGTTCTTATTGTTGCGTTCTGCCTTGTTATTTATATTGTGTTCTTGCAGTTTCATATTTATATACTTGTTCAAGATCTAATCGATCTTTGTAGATTAAAAGTTGTTTTAATCTCATCAAATCCTCTTAGGATACAAGGAACAGATAAACTTCGACTTATATGCTTGTACTAACTACTCGTTAAATCATACACAATAATACATTTTATAACATCAAGTTACTGATGTGGCTTCGTACTATCAATGCACAACCAAATCATAATCAACAAATCACATATCATGGTTTGAAGACTATACGATATTATCATCTCACAATCACTTGTGATAAATTGCATGAAGGGATTCATGTAAGTGTGGGTTTAGTCCAATACTCAAATCTTACAAAAACTCATTCATGACAGTCTGCTTTCATAACCTACTTCCAAAGTATGATCGACTGTGGATAGTTTGAATAATCTTATTATTCTGGAAGTCAAAAGATGCAAAATGAAAAATAGTAAATAATTAACAAAAGATAGTATTTTTACTTATAAATAAAACTCCTTTTATTCAATCACTAAATATCAATTACATTTTAGCTATTACAAGTTTCTAAATTTCTATCTAATCATTAAATCTAACATCGTCCTTCAGCCCGATAGTCCTAGCGTGCTACAAGTGCTTAACCCTACTCAATCCCTTTGTAATGGGATCTGTTGGGTTCTCCTCTAACGATACCCCCTTCATTACGAGGAGTCCTTCTTCTACTCAATGTCTTATGAAGTGATATTTTCTGTCGATGTTCCTGGATCTGCCATGATCCCTTGGTTCCTTGGCTAAGGCGACCACACAATCGTTGCCATAAAAATCTCCATAGCCTCCTTTATAGTTGGTACAACTACAAGGTCTCCAATGAAATTCTTTAGCCATATTTCCTCATTCGACGCTTTGCTTACCGCAATGTATTCTGATTCGCATGTTGAATCAACTACAATCTCCTATTTGGAACTTTTCCAAGTTACTGCTCCTCCATTTAAGGTAAATACCTAGCCCGACTGAGAGTGGAAATTATCTTTGTCGGTCTGAAAGCTGGCATCACTATACCTTGTCACTCTCAAGTCATCACTCCCACCGAGAGTAAGGACCCAGTCCTCAGTCCTCCGCATGTACTTAATAATGTTCTTTACTGCAGTCCAGTGAGCTTTACCGGGTTTCCCTTGATATCTACTAACCATGCTCAAAGCAAAGGCTACATTAGGGCGAGTACATGTCATAGCATACATGATCGAGCCAACTGCAGAAGCATATGGTATTCGACTCATTTCTGCTATCTCAGCATCGGTACTCGGACTATAATTCTTACTCAGTTTGGTATTGCTCTGGATAGGTAATTCTCCTTTCTTGGAGTTCTCCATGCTAAAAACTTTCAACGCCTTTTCCAAGTAGGTACTTTGACTAATTCATATTATCTTTTGCTCCTATTTCTCAATATCCTTAACCTTATAATGTAAGCAGCGTCCCCAAGGTCCTTCATAGCGAAACACTTTCCAAGCCAGGACTTAACCTCCTGTAAGGTTGGAATGTCATTTCCTATGAGTAGTATGTCATCCACATACAATATTAGAAAGCATATATACTTCCACTAGCTTTGACATATACACAGGACTCGTCCTCGCTTCTTAAAAAGCCAAACTCTTTGACTTTCTCATCGAAACAAAGATTCCCTCTGCGAGATTCTTATTTTAATCCATAAATGAACTTCTTAAGCTTACACACTCTATTAGGGTACTTTGCAATGACAAAAGACTCTAGCTGACTCATGTAAACATCTTCAGCCAACTTCCCATTAAGGAAAGCGGTTTTCACATCGATTTTCCATATTTCATAATCATGAAATGCAGGTATGTCTAGCATCACCCTTATAGATTTAATCTTTGCTACTGGTGAGAAGGTCTCGTCATAGTCAACTCCAGGAGTTTGAGTCAAGCCCTTTGCAACCAATCACGCCTAATAAGTGTGTAATATCCCATCCATGTCGGTCTTCTTCTTGAAGGTCCATTTGTACCCGACCGTCTTACGACCTGGTACATTGTCAACCAAGTTCGAAACTTGATTGTCATACATGGACTGAATCTCGCTGTCCATCCCCTCTTTCCATTTTGTAGACACGGGGCCTGGCATGGCTTCCTTGTAGTTGTTAGGTTCATCCAAATTTATCAATGTAATATCACTGATAAACGTATAACCTTTAGCTATTATATGAAAACCATATAACACAGGAGGAACAATAACTCTACTGGAACATCTCAGAGGTACGAAATCGTCAATCGGTTCAATAGGATTTTCCTCCTCGGGTGGAGCGCTAGTGTTTGAGGTTCCTTCATTTCTTAACTCTTGAAGCTCTTCAAGGTCAATTTATATCCCACTGTCCTCTTGGCATATGAGTTCTCTTTCGCGGAAAACCCCTCTCCTCGCAACGGAGACAACATTGTCACTCGGTCTATAGAAGAGATATCCAAAGGATTTATGTGGGTGGCTGATGAAAATACATTGCTCACTACGAGATTCGAGCTTGTCGTGAGTCTCTCGTATTACGAAAGCCTTGCAACCCCAAACCTTGATATGTGCTAACGAGGTAACCTTTCATGTCCACATTTCGTGAGGTTTTTTGGCAACCTTCTTAGTTGGGACTAGATTAAGGATATAAATGGAAATCTCTAAGGCATGCCCCCAGAATGAGATAGGTAACGAATCTCAACTCATTATGGAACGAACCATGTTCAACAAGGTATGATCGCCCCTCTCAACCACACCATTAAGTTGTGGTGTCCTAGGTGGCTTCAATTGTGAAACAATTCCACATTCCTTAAGATAGTCGTGGAACTCGATACTAAGACATTCATCACCTCGATCAGATCGGAGCATCTTTATCTTCCTGCCCAATTGATTTTCCACTCCTTGCTTAAACTCTTTGAACTTTTCAAAGGTTTCTGAATTATGCTTGACTAAGTAGACATACCCATATCTACTATAATCATCAATAAAACTCACATAGAAGCGGTTAGCATCCCTTGTGGTGGATCTGAAAGGTCGACACACATCTGTGTGTATGAGATCCAACAAACCCTCACCCCTTTCACAAGAACCAGTGAAGGGTCACTTGATCATCATTCCAAGTAAACAAGATTCACATGTGGCATCCGACTTTAAGTCAAATGACTCCAACACTCCATCCTTTTGGAGTTGGGTTATGCGCTTCTTGTTGACATGTCCCAGACGACGATGCCATAAGCATGATTTATCCAAACCATTGGACGAATCGATATGCAACACATTATTTCCTTAGTTATCTACAACAATCACAGTTTCATATATACCATTACAAGGCAATGCTTCAAAATAAATTTTACCATTATAATAAGCATTAATACCACCAATATCATTATTACATGAAAAAGTAAAACCTTGTTCATACAAACCATGAAAAGAAATAATATTTCTTTCCATATCAGACGAGTAGCAACAGTTATTCATTTCTAAATTTAACCCACTACTAAGCAATAAAGAATAAAATCCAATCTTGGTGACAAGCGACACTTTCCTATTCCCCAAGATCAAGTTCATCTACCCGTGCTCCACATCCCTACTTCTTTTTAGACCCTGCAAATTAGAACAAATTTCAAAACCACATCCTATATCAAGGACCCAAGAAATAGCATGTGATGAGCTATTAGACAGAATAATGTAAATACATGCGAAGGTGGGCTTGATCTTCCCATCCATTATGTCCTACAAGTATTTGGGACAGCTTCGTTTCCAGTGCCCTTTTTCATGACAATGGAAGCATTCTGCTTCCTTTGGATTGGAAGAGGGTTTAGTAGAACCAAATTTGGTGCCACTAGAAGAGGATCCATCATGGAACTTTCCCTTGTGGCTCTTAGAAGGAGCCTTCCTCTTCTTTCCCTTCTCATGTCCAATTACCAAGAGAGGGGCGGCAGCAGTAGGAGTAGGTATGTCACAACTAGCCTTTTTGGCTAGGAATTTCATCCTCAGGTAAGCAAGGACTATTTTGACATCGGGATTCCCACCAAGGAAGCGGTGGGTGAGAGTAGATATACATTCAATCGCCATTTTATAGGCAATTTCCTTATACCCCCTTATAGACCGGCTTCGTGAATAAGGCTTACTAACGATAAGAATGACTTGTCTTATACATACATATATATATATATATATATATATATATATATATATATATATATAAGTATTAAAATTTAATATTATAATAGTATAGGGTCTAGGGTGTGGAATTAAAGTTTCATAAATGAGACTTTCCAAATTCCAAAACTTAAGGGCAAGTTTTGAAACTCTTCAAAACCTCTTATGATTTTTTGAATTTATGTTACATAAATGAGACTTTCCAAGTTCCATAACTTGAGGACAAGTTATGAAACTCTTCAATACTTTTGGAATTTTATAACTTAAAAGGTTAATGTTTCATGAATGAGACTTTACATATTCCCTAACTTGAGGACAAGTTATGAAACTCTACAAGAACCATTTAGATCATATTTAACTTATACAATTCTAATATAATTTATCATTGACGAATTTGATCTAATATTATTCATATAGCAAAATAATTTCAAATTCTACAAATAATTAGTTTTTCACAAAATCAAGTAATTATCTTAAAATTTGACAATCATCATATTATTAGATGAGGATAACCATTACCATATCATTAAAAACAAATTTTATGAACTAAAACAGTTTGTTTTACTGATCCTAATCCAAAGCAGGCCAAAAACTCGAAAATTCTGCCAACTGATATTCCAACTCGTCGAGCGAGGCTATGGACTCGTCGAGTTCATGGTCAGATCATCCAACTCGTCGAGTTCCATGATGAGAATCGATGAGTCTAACAGTCATACAACAAAAATCACAATTTTTCAACTCTGAAAACAATACAATTGCATTTATATAACAGAAAACACCCATAGCTCTAATACCACTGTTGGGTTTTATGTACTCTAACATCCCTGTGGTGCACATACAATCATAATGATTTGGATCTAAGTTTTCTCTAATTATACATGAAATATTAATTTTCCAAAGCGTGAAGCCAAACTAGAATGCAAAGGTAATATTTGAATCATAAAAACTAGTTAGAAGATTACCTTGTGTAGTAGCTTGTAGAATCTTGGCCTTGAAAGAGCTTAGCACCTCAAGTGTGATGCCTCAAACAAGTCACAAACTCCAATAAACAATTATATGAATATGAGAGAGGTTTATGAGACTCTAAAATCGGCTAGCTCTTCTTATAATAAAAGGGTGTTCGATTTTAGGGCTTAGGGTCTACATTTATAGTGTAGAATTCCAAGAGTCATATGTTTAACCCTAATTCTTACTCTTAAGCTTATGATCCAACAATTTATTTGGACTAACACTTCATGGACTAACTCATAAGCTTAGCCCATAACAAATCAATCATAGATCATTATCCCAAACCATATGTATCACTGATTTACATAATCAGTCCCCGTTAATTTAATTAGTCTCTTTTGATCAGTAAATTAATTCCAAATTAGTTCTTGATCAATACTAATTAAATGATATGATTTCTCAATTAATATATTATTCTTATAATATGTTAATAAATCACAAATAACCTCTTTCTCAAATATCCATCTATCAAATTGTTATGGTGAAGGCAACCCGAAATGGTCCATGCTACTATCGGGTCAAGTACATACCAATTATAGTTATAGGCTTAGACACCTAATCCAAAAGTGTTGTAATCGGATTTGTTGGGGAGAGGTTGGCCACATGGTCATATGGAGGATTGAGGTGGTTATCCAGATGACGGAGCTTATCCACCAGATCAAGCAGAGGTTACATACAGCTCTGAGCGGGTAGAAGATTTATGCCTATAGGCGGCAGTCTGAGCTAGAGTTTTAGGTTAGGGACATGGTTTTACTGAAGGTGTTGATGGGTTTTGAGCATAACAACATATCATATGTGTACATGCAACCCAAAATTGATTGGATCTAAGTTTTCTCAAGTTAAACATGAAAACAATGAACATAAAGAAGAAACACTAGGTTCTATGTATAATAATCGAAATTCACACAATTGGGATCATAATACATACCTTGATTATTATATTGTAATAATAATCTAAAACCTTGTAGATCTTGAACTTTGAGCACTTAGTGTCACAAGCATCACACCTCTAATGGCTCACAAACACATAATGCAAGTAGATGACTTTGAGAAGGAGGAAGGAGGTTGATATTTCGGTTTTCTTCTTTTAGGATAAAGTGGCTGAAATATTCAGAGATGATGCTCCTTAAATAGTTAGGTTGCTTAGCCCCAAAGCTAGGGTTTCTAAATGGAAACTCTAATTTCCAGCTTAGGCCCCAAGCAGCCCATGGATCCACCACCTTAAGGCCTTGGATGAAATTCTAAGGGCCTCCCTTAGAAATTTCAGCCAACCCCACTTAGAGTGATCCAAGAGCCCAAACCACAACTATTAATTAATTGCAAAACAGCCATTGTACTTTTAATTAATTCTTTTAATCCCAAAATTAATTTCTGATTAAATATTAATTAACAATATGATTTGTAATTAATATATTATTTCCATGACATATTAATAAATCATTTATTCCAATTTATTGTCCCCAATAATAAATTCTTCCTCTTTTTCAATTAATCATCCTATCTAGTTGCACGTGTGAGGCCAACCCAAAAGGACCATGCCATTGTTAATTCAAATACATACCAATTATAGTTACGAGCTTAGACACCTAATCCAACAGTCTCACACTTGGATAAGTCTAATAACTATAGTTGCAAGTATGACTTCAAAAATTGACAAGCAATCGTAGCTCTCAAAGCGGATATGTGTCCTTAGATAAGTGATCAAATATTCCACCATTCTACAAGATATTGTATGAACATGAGACATGGATTATAATCAGACTACTAACTGAACACATGAATTTAGTCCAGACTTAACAAAGCGCTTTAGGTGTCATCACCAAATCATCGAGGGACCCACATATATCATTTTTCCCGTTAGGGAAAAATGAACAAATAAACTTCGACTTATATGCTTGTACTATTCACTCATCAAATCATGCACAACAATACATTTTATAACATCAAGTTACTGATGCGTTTATGTATTATCAATGCACAACTGACTCGCAAACAACAACTCATATATCACCGTTTCAAGAATATAAGATATTATCATCTCAAAATTACTCGTGATAAAATTCATGAAGTAATTCTTTGAGCGTGGGTTAATCTAATACTTAAATCCCCATTTCAAAAGTACTCATGAATACTGCAGCAAACAATTGCTATGTCTAACCCCTTAAACAATCTACAGTCTAGTTCATGACAGTCTTAATTCACTACTTACTTTCAAAAGTATGATCGACTGTGGATGTTTGAATAATCTAATTATTCGGGAAGTAAAACATGCGAAGTGAAACACAATAAAACCCAATTAACTATGGTCTCAAAACTATTGAATATAAATAAAACACTTATTATTTAATCACCATATTATTAGACTTTATTAACGTATAATGTTTCGATTAATCAACTAAACACTTGAATCAGTCATGCCATGTTCTAAACATGCATACTATGTCTCTCTACGGTCTTTCCTTTGTGAATAGATTGATTGGACATTATTCCAATGATGCTCATTTTACAATTTCAAATTCTTATTAGAACTAGTAAGAATTCCAAATTCTTTTCATCACTAAATGTGTTAGGGTCTAACCTTGCATGCAATATCATCTTGTGATGACGTGGCCTAAAAGTCACAAAGACTTTGCCAACGATGCCACAAAATGCTCCATTGAAACTTTGTTACTTAAAACAGTTTCATGGTTACGAAGCTTCAAATTCAAGATACAATTCTTGAACATCTTCCTTCCATTAAGGTTTCTAACTCATATTTAAATACTCAAATCTCATTATGGAAACATTTCCATATTCCCATATGACCATCGATTCTAAACAAGAATCACCTCTACTCATAATTATGTCAATATGGTCCATCCAAATATTACTATACTTCCAACTGTCCACAAGCAGCCAATCTTTGGTAAACCTCAAATTGTTCTTGACGGTTGTTTTAACAATTTTAGTCACATCATGTTCTAGTCCCTTTCCCTCTCAATGCCCTAGGTATTTCGAGAAAATCAGAACAAGTGAATATTATAGCATATGTAATCAATCCTATATCTGAAGCATATGGAATTCGATACATAATGTCTTGCATAAAGACATGAAACTTGATCAGTCTCTTGTTATAATATTTCCATATATCGAATTTCCTATGTTGAATCATTTCAACACGATATTCATATATGTCCAAGACTAAGCTTTATTAAATCCTTCAATCTAAACTTTTTGATTTGAAATGAAGTATAAGTGATCTCTCCCTTATAATTTTTTGTAACGAAACAATTTTCAAACTTTGCAACTTGCAAATTTGTAACCATTGTTTCCAACAAATAGTATTGATATTTGCAACACTTAGCATAACAATTATGATCCCAGTAGCATAACAATTATGCTCCTATCTGCATAACAATTACGCTCCCACTAGCTTTGACATGTACCCAGAAATCAACTAGAGTTATACAAATCAATACTATTGACTTTCTTTCAAAAGTTCATATTTCTAATACGTGGTGCTTTGATAAGTCTTCATCTAGACTTCTCAAGCTCATACACCTTCATTAGATAGCATATATGTGTGTTTAAACCCTTATATAACTTACAACGATAATTCATGAATGTTCAAATTATTACTTTCCATTTCTCACAATTCGAACTATCAAAAGGGATGACGTAATCATATACGAATTTCAGAACGCAATTATCACCACTGCTAACCATGATATCAATCAGATTTAAAATCTACTAGCGAAAGTATTTCCTCATAATCATTTTCATGAATTAGAGCGAAAACTTTTTCCACCTAGATTTTATGGTGTATGTATTCTTATCCATGTGAATTTATCAATTCCAACCTACAATCATAAGCTAAGGTTGAGGACAAACCAAAATCAAATTTTTTATTTTCCTTTCATGGACTGAACTTTGCTTATTCTTAATTTCTTTCCATTTGGTAGCAAAAAGGCCTACCATGTCTTTCATGTTGTTTAAGAAGCTCACTTCCATTGACCAATGTACCATCACTGACCAACATGCTCTGCCTTTTGCAATCAAATGAGAACCATAGAACTCACATGCATTGCAACCACAACTGGAAGGTGCATAGAAACAAGAATGTGTCAACTGAACACGATAGGTTGTAATCCTTTGGTTGTGTGCTGGTGATAACTAAAAATGTTTATTCTTGATTGACTCTTGAAACTATTCAAGACCAATAAGACTCCCACTGACTTCTTGACACATAAGTTTCTCTTTCAGGGAATAAACCTTGACAAGAAAAAACACATATTCAAAAGTTAGTGTGGATTTCGACAAGAAAAACACTTTACTGAATTGGTCTTCGTTTACCTTTTGTTTTAACCAAAACATCACAACTACCAATTCTAAATGTGCTAGAGTAAGAAAACATTTCTACTCCACATTTCATGAGGTGTTATAAACCTAATTATTTTGAAATAAGCTTCAATATACGATTTGTAGTTAGTAGAGTATGACTCTAAAACTAGATTGGAAACGAAGTATGACTCATCTCTAGATTAAACCATTTCACCAATATTTGATTCATCTTCTTAGTTAAACAATTACACTAAGATGTTCTTTGATGATCAATTGTGATATAGTTCCATAATCATTAAGATGATCATAAAACACAATACCAAAATACTCTCATTTCCTTTCAGATTGGAGAAACCTTTATATTTCTGCCTAATAGATTCTTCATACTCGTTCTGCCATTCTTTGAAACCTTTCAAAGAATCAGAATTACACTTAATCTTATAAGTATAACCATATTTACTGAACCATCAGTAAATCATAACGAATAAACTTTATTGTCCTTTGTGGTGGATCTATATAGTCCACATCAATGTGTACTAGATCCATTAGTCCTTCACGTTGACTCACATAAACATGTGATCAACGAATTAGTTATAATCTTCTAATGACAAGATTCTCATACATCATATAATTCGAATTTTCTGACTCCAAGTTCATATCCAACTGAAACTTGGGTGATGTGAATTCCTCTTCACTTGGTTGATTATGACATTACCACAAATGATATAATTAAGAATCAATCCACATTTCACATTACTAACAATGGAAATATAACCGCCAATTTTCATAAATTCTATTACAAGGAAATATAAAATAAATAAGTCAAAATTCATTTAGTTTATAATATGCGGAAAATTTTGTCCTTACAATGCAAATATATGAAAACTACGTTTCAATATATTTCCTTAGCAATCTATTAACCTATCAGAACTCCTAAGCAGTAGTTTCCAAAATCTGATCATCAAACCATGAGACCGAAATCCAACTCTTACGATCAGATTCAACTTACTTCTTAAGTCTCCTTCTTTCTCTTAGATCCTGCAAAACATCAAAATGTAAATATCACATCATGTAATAAGAATCTATGAATAGGCACTTAATAAAATAGAGTTAGATAGTGGATGTACCTGAAGTAGATTCATACAACTTGAATTTACTATCTTTGCGATCTTTCAGGTAGACATGGCAGCTTCCCATCCAATGTCCCTTCAATTGGCCATAGAAACATATGACTCTTTAGGAATGGCGCATGGAAATATCTCAGAATTAGCCTTTCTCTTTACCATATGGTCAAACAACTTGTCCTTGGCCGATCCTTTACCATTGGGAAAAGAAACCTTTTCTGGACTACCAATGTTGCCATTATCAATGACCTTAGGAATTTGGGAGACAAATCCTTCAAACACATTTGCTTGACTTGTTCTCTTAAGAATTTCTGCTTCAGCAGAAATCAACTAATATGTCAGATCGATTAAGGTCACGTCATCTTCCCTCTCATAGAAGTTTGTAATGAATTGACTATATGAGTCAGGAAGCGAAACTAGAACCAAGTCAATGGCCAGATCCCTTGGGAAAACGACACCTAACATCCCCAATCTATCAGTGTGCAATTTCATTATCAGGATATGCGCATACACAAACTTTCAATCTTGATGTTTACATGCCAATAGGGCTTGAGTGACTTTGAAATGTTCAAGTTGAAGAAATCATGGGTCGGGGAGAATCACTGGAGGAGGTGGAGGAAGAGTTGGGGAAGCATGATTTCCAATTCCACCATTTGAAAAAGGAAACATTCTTTCACCTTGATCACCTTGAGGAAGATCATCTTAAGAAGGAAAACCATTTCTAGAAGGACGAAGAGCATCATTGTTGTCTTAACTCGACATATATAAAGGGAAAAAAGAATTCAAGTTAGTTGATTTACTTAATCCTTAATTATTAACACAAAATTTAAATTAAGGCTAGGATCCATATTTTTTATTCGAATTCTGAAGAGGGACGCAGTCATCGAATTTGAATCTATTTTAGGTAGGTAAGCATTTACCGGTTTCAATCTAATGAAACTCCTAGATCTTTTGAGATTCATTGATCTATTCAATGGCATGTTAATCTTAATTATGTCATTTACATTTATGACTGGGATACCAAGGATCACAAACAAGGTGTGAATAACCATGCAAATTAGCTTGGTACTCTCGATGTAATTTATCATCTAATTAATATGTCGGTTAACCACACACACTCCATTAACTCAATGATAATTTACAAGACACCCATTGCCAACAATATTAGTCTCATATTAGTGTGTCGGTTAACCACACATGCTTCACCAATGACCAATAAGGTGCAATGTGTAATTTCGTGGTTTAGCATCAAATTCACATTTTTCCTAAAGTAACTAAGAATGAGATTTTTAGAAAATGGTTCAGTTACTTTATCATTATACTTTTAGTGAGGATTAAGTGTCATATCGAACCCGTTCGGCTAACAACCCTCCACCATACAAAAGAGCGATGGGTAAGAATGGATACCCAATGACGGTCATTTTACAAGCCCCTTCCTTAAACTCCCCTTATAGTATGGCTTCGTGAATGAGGTGTACTAGCGATTCGACTGACTCGTCTTATACATATGGTAAATATTATACTTATAATCTTACATACAATATAGGTTGTATTTTAAGCATTTTAAAATACTAAGGTTTTAATCTTTTAATAAATTAAACATTTAATTTAATTAAATTTAAACCACATATGGATATATTAATTACCATTAACAAAATCCATAAGGATATATTTTAGGGTTTATCATTTTAAATTTCCAAAATTAAACATTTTAATTTTAAATTTCAAACAACCCAAAAATTATCTAAATTATTTTGTCGAATTAATAATTATCTAGTAACCAATTATGGATATATTAATTATCCTTTAATTAATCAATTAATTAAATCATTAACCATATTGATAAGGATAATTATAATCAAATAAATCATCATTATCTAATTTATAATTACCTCCTAATATTGAGGTTTTTATTGAATTATCTTATATTACCAAAAATCAGATTATCACAGAATAAATAAAAGATAATTACCAAATATTAAGCTAGTAAATTAGGTTAGGTAAGAAAATCAAAAATCGGATTTGATGCACCAACTCGACGAGTTGGAGGACCAAACTCGACGAGTTCTAAGAACACCTCGACGAGTTCATTGAATAAAATGCTGATTTTGTTCCCTTCTCCTTTGAACAAGATCATAATTACATCTATTCCAAAGAAAACTAATCTTACGCTCTGATACCACTGATGGGTTTTGAGCATAACAACATATCATATGTGTGCATGCAACCCAAAATTGATTAATTCTAAGTTTTCTCTAGTTAAACATGCAAACAATGAACACAAAAAGGAAACCCTAGGTTCTATGTATAATAATCGAAATTCACACAATTGGGATCATAATACATACCCTAATTGTTATATTGTAATAACAATCTAAAATTGTGTAGATCTAGAATTTTCAGAACTTAGTATCACATAAACACACAATGCAAGAAGATGACTTTGAGAAGGAGGAAGGAGGTTGAAATTTTTGTTTTCTTCTCCTAGGATAGAGTGGTTGAAATATGCAGGGGTGTTGCTCCTTAAATAGTTAGGTTGCTTAGCCCCACAGCTAGGGTTTCTAGATGGAAACTCTAATTTCCAGCTTAGGCCTCACACAACCAATGGATCAACCACCTTAAGGCCTTGGACGAAATTCTAAGGGCCTCCCTTAGAAATTTCGGCCAACCCCACTTAGAGTGATCCAAGAGCCCAAACCACAACTATTAATTAATTGCATAACAGCCCCTTTACTTTTAATTAATTCTTTTAATCCCAAAATTAATTCCAACTTAATTTATGATTAAATATTAATAAACAATATGATTTCTAATTAATATATTATTTCCATAACATATTATAAATAATTTATTCCAATTTATTATCCCCAATAATAAATTCTTCCTTTTTTCTCAATTAACCATCATGTCTAGTTGCACGTGTGAAGGCAACCTAACAGGACCATGACACTGCTAATTCAAATACATACCAATTATAGTTATGGTCTTAGACACCTAATCCAACAGGTATCACCGTAGAAGGGTGTTGTACGCTTCAAGAAGAGGGGAAAGTTGGGCCCCTAATTTATCAACACCATTTCGAGTAAAGGGCAGGGTAGGCAAGGTGGCCTAGTGATTAGATTTATCTGAGGAGCTTAGTCATATTCATAACACCTAACACGTTTCTTATATTTAGAAGGGTATGGTTGATGATTCGGCGGTACTCCCATTAGACAACATTCAGGTCGATGAGCGCCTGAATTATATGGAGAGGCCAATGGATATTTTGGATAGAAAAAACGAAGAACTTACGCAAAAAGGTGGTTCCCCTAGTCATGGTTTAGTGGAAGCATCAGATGGGTTTCGAGTGGACTGGGGATCCCGAGCAAGAGATTCACGTGCACCACCTAGACCTATTCGCAGTCGAGGATTTCGAGGACAAAATCTAGTTCAAATGGGCAAGAAATGTGGCAGGTCGGGATCATGCACATTGAATGTGCATCCCATTTGGGTTGTCACGACGTCACCACGTGTTGGTCATGGCGTGACAGCCTTACAAGATAAAACCCTAATTTCAAGGGTTATCCCCCTATTTAAGGGAGTTTAGGGCTAAGGTTTTCTCACCCCCAACCTCCATAACCTCCCTTCAACCTCCAAAATCCTAATCTCCTAAAAGTTGAACCTTGAGCTCCATTTTTTGTGATTTCTAGCCAAGAAGAAGAGGATGAAGAGTTCTCCTACCATCATCTTTACTCACACTCTGGACCTTTGTGAGTATTCAACATTCCATGATTTATGATCCTATGTGCTTAGATCTAAATTTTTCATGTGTTTTCTTCATGTTTTGGCTCATTGGAGTGTTGGGGTTCCGTAAAGTTGTTGTTGGAGCATGGAAATGCTCTAAAAATAATGAGTGATAGTTAGATTATTGATTTCCCTTTATTATATTGTAGGTGTTTTCTCTCTCCTATATAAAGAGAGACTTGGTCATTTTATTTGTAAGATTGCACTCCAATATAGCTTTTCTAGAGAGAGAAAGTGGTGGGATCTCTCCCACCAAGGGAGAGTCTTCTCTCCCACCCATGTTCTTGTATTGTAATATTTTGTCTCTCTTTTCTAATCTATGGAATTTCTCATCATGTATTCTTCATATTAATATATTTATGTCCGTTAAATCTTGAGATATTATTTATTCTGCATTCACCGATCGTTCAAAATGGGTTTTACAATTGGTATCAGAGCCAAAGTGGTTGCTTTTTAAACAAAACTTTGATTTTGAAAAGCCTTCTATACCACTGAAGCTCATTCTTAAAAAAAAACAAAAAAATCAAAGGAAATATTGCACAAGCTTTATCATTAAACGTTTCCAACAGTGTTGGAGGCTCCAACAGAGCTCCGATACTTGTTGCTAACGAATATCACCACTGGTCTCAAAGAATGGAGAGGTATCTGAAAAGACTTGGTAGAGATGTGTAGAGATCTATGGAAGAGGGACCCCATGTTCCCATCCTTACTGCTGTTCAAGCTGATGGTGCTCAAGCTAGACTAGGTGGAGGTCAAGTTGTAACGAATCATCCCACTAAAAATGATATGGATATGATGGAAAGTGATGTCGTCGCTTTCTATGAAATCTCATGTGGAGTGGCCCCGGACAACTTTGACATCATCATCAACTGCAAATCAGCCAAAAAAATATGGGATGTTCTCAAAAACTTGTATGAAGAATCCGAGCAAGCTCAAGACAAAAAACTCACCACCGCACTCAACGATTTTAACAATTTCAAAGCTCATCCTGGTGAGAGTCTTGAAGACTCATTCAAAAGATTCAATCTTATTATCACAAATTTATCAAACATAGGCACCGTCCGAAGCAATCATGAAACAAACCTTCAGCTTCTCAATGGTTTGGGTAAACATTGGACTACGACAAAGATGATAGTCCAAGGAGATAGGAAAATTCACACACTATCACTCTTCAACTTGTATGGTGAGCTTCAGGCACAAGAATCAACCGTGCTAAAAGATTGTGAAGACTTCGGTGGTCCAATTGCCCTCATAGCTCAAACCCCACAGAGCAAAACCACCCAATCATATGAACCTTACCCTATTTCATATGACCACCCACCACAGTCATATGAAGCTGATACAGAATATGATGATGATGAAGAATTTCAAAATGCCATTGCCCTGGTTAGCCAACAATTCAATAGGTTACCACTAACCTCATTTCATAAAAATCATCACTTTACCAAACCACACTTCAACCGTAACTTCAATCCATAGAACAATCATTCTCAATATCCCAGACACCCTCACCAGTCTCCGCAACCACAAAACACTCATGAACCCAAAGAGGCACCACAGTCCATCAAGTCAACTGACCCCAGTACATCAACTGAAGACAAAAATGATGTTATCATCTGTCACAAGTGCAACAAAGAAAACCACTTTGCTAAAGACTGCAAAGCAAATGTGGTGAAAGACAAAGCATTCTATCCTAGAATGGCTCATGAGATGGAAGAGAAAGAAGAGGCAAAGGCATACGTGGCCCAAGTAAACATGGATCATCAAGTGTGGTCATCCGGAGATGAAGATGAAGATCTTAACAACATAGGGGAAAGGGAAAATTTTGCATGGTGGCAACTGCTGATGAGGATGGATCAATAAAGCTGCTTCATGGTGAAAGATGGAACTCTCAGCATTGTTGAACACGTAAAGCTCATGATCAAATCTAATAAATACAGCATGCATGATTGTCAACCTTTCTTAGACAAACTTAATGACACTTGTGTTTCCGTCCTTTCAGACTCTAACAGGATTTAGATGAGAAGAACATAACGTCCCAAGAAATGTTTCATATAAGAGAACGACTAGAAGATAAGAGACTTAAAGTTGCCATGCTAGAGAAGGACTTATTATTAGAAAAAGATGTCAGAATGTTGTGTAAAACTTAGTTAGGAATAGCTATGAATCAAAGGGGTTTAGCCCAAAAGGAAAATGTGCGCTTAAACCTTTTAATTGAAAAATTGTTTAATGAGAGTGAAACTATTGAAAATCTTGTGAATAATGGGATTGCTGATAACGCATACAATTGGGGCTGGTCCAATGGTTAGTCAACTGCAAAGGACTCATCTCCTTGTTTTAACAAAGACCATCCATATGTCCCTCCGGATCGAGAGTTCCATTTTCCTATCAATGACAACACATTCCCCGAACACATAAAGTGCCACTTCGGTAGACTTCATGAACTGAGTAACAATTATGTTATTGAGGAAATTCTCCCCGAATCCTCTGATCCAACACCAGTCACTGACACAAATTGTCATATTTCTCAGTCATATTTGGATATAGATGAAGAAATTGTCTTGGAAGGACCAAACTTAGCCGATGATTTTCCATCTTTGCCTTCCATAAAGTGTCCCAACAAATATCCATCCTTAACATATTATGTGGTAGTCCAGTCATCCTTACCGCAAACCGCAGTCAAAAGCACAGTGACCATTCAGCCCATCCATCATGAATTACCAATTGAGAATTTTGAATATGTTCAATGTTCACAAAATCTTGAATTATCTAGTTCTGATGATTCAAGTCCTCATTTTCTAAAATAATCAAAGGTAGCAGTTAAACATTTCTGACTGCGGTTCTCCAAAAACTCAAGAAAAACTAGCTTTCAAAGAACATCTCAAGTTTCTAAACAAAAAGTGGGATGATAAATACAAAAACCATTTCAAACATCCCAAGATTTCAAACCAAAAGAGTTCGGACAAACCCGTTACTGACAAAAATCTTTCAAAAATCACTACAATCAAAGAATCCGACAAAATGGAGTATACAGTAAAAAGACCTTTTTCAAACACTCCTGCAAAATCTCAAAAGAAAGTCACGTATTTTCAAAGGTATATTTTTCAAAATTATTCCTTAAAAGAACCAAAATGGAAAGGTCTTTTGCCAACTCCTGAATTGACTAAATCACCTCAGTCATTTTTGAAGTCAAAACCTATGAGAAATTCCCGTGCAAAAGTTTTTTCAAATCCCAATGGTCATGCATTAAAATGTGATTCATGGACCGGACAAAAGACTCAGACTACAACCTCCAGACTATTGACCAAATCTGGTGTTTGGGTAAAACCTCTTACTTCTGGACTTTATTTTGTCAAAACATCATGTCCAGTCCAACCTCGTAACATTCCAAAAGTTACTAAGCACCTAGGACTAGGACTAAATACTAACATGAAACCTGTCCCTGAAACTCATGTGCGTGCATCGACTCAGAAAGGTTCTCTTTTGTCCCCGGGCTCCAAAAAATTTTGGGTGCCCAAACTAACCCATTAATCTTGTAGGAAATGTGCAAGGAGGAACAAGAAGAGGAGTGGATAATTAATAGTGCCTACTCCTTACACATGACCGGAAGGCTAGAATACCTTCAGGACTTCAGGCCTATATGTAACGGTGGACATGTCACATTCGGCAACAATGCGAATGGAATCATCAGGGATTATGGTGTGATAACAACATGAAATTTCTCAATTCAAAAGGTTGCTTACGTAGAAGGTCTCAACCATAATCTCATCAGTGTGGGCCAACTATGCACAGCAGGTCATCGGGTTGGATTTGATAATGAATATTGCTACTTCATGACAAGTGATAGAAGCACCTGCTTGATCAAATCCAAGTTCAAAGGGACAATGTATCCTTTGGATGTTTCTTTGATCATTGGGAAACCATAGTTGTGCTTTCTGTCCAAAGCAGTATCCGAAGTTAGTTGGTTATGGAACCACAAGCTAGCTCATCTAAACTTTCGGTATATCAACAACCTGGTATTGAATAACTCGCCTGTGGTCTCCCAATACTGAAATACAATAATGATACACTTTGCCCATCTTGTGAGTGTGGAAAACAATCAAAGGGAAGCCATCCACTAGTTATTGATTCATCAATTTCTGAACCATTAGAACTACTTCACATTGATCTTTACGGTCCATCTACCATAGCCAGTCTCCATCACAATAAGTACATATTGGTTATAGTTGATGACTTCACTCATTTCACATGGGTCTTCTTCTTAAGGCTCAAATCCGAAACACCGCAGACTCTGATCAACTTCATCAAAGAAACTGAGCTGCAAACCAAGTTACCAGTCCGAAGAATTATAAGTGACAACAGAACCGAATTCACTAATAAACTCTTGAATAGTTTCTTGGTTTCAAAAGGCATCAGTCACAACTTTTCAGCTCCCTACATACCACAACAAAATGGAGTTGTAGAGCGATGAAACCGTACATTGGTTGAAGCAGCTAGATCCATGTTAAACTTTGCAAACCTTCCTCTATACTTCTGGGCCAAAGCAGTGGTAACTATGTGCTTTGCTCAAAAACCGAAGCATCATTTTCAAGCGTCTCAAAAAAACTCCATATGAGGGCCTTAACAACCGTAAACCAAATGTCAGATTCTTCCACATTTTTGGATGCAGATGTTTTGTGATCAACAACAAAGATCATCTTAACAAATTTGCACCGAAGTCAGATGAAGGCATTTTTCTTGGCTACTCAACCAATAAGGTATCCTATAGGGGTCTTATTAGACGTACAAGTTTAATAGTCGAAAGCTTCGATGTCAAATTTGATGACTGTTACGTCCGCAACACTACTCAATCAAATGAAACTAACGTTATCCTAGAAAGTGATATACCAGCCTCTTCGGGTCTCTTAAACATAGTTGAAATCAACTATGATGATCTCTTTGATCCCGTAGAGACGGCTCATCTCTCTGAAATTCTTGTGTCTCTGGTAGCTCAACAACAATATGCTGAAGTATCTGGTCCAACCTTGTCCGGAGAATTTTCGCGTGGTACTTCCACCTCGCCGGTTGAGGGGGAAAGTTCAACTCCGATTCAAATGACAACCATTGAAGTTCCAGTTATTAAAGACGCAGCTCCGGTATCTACCCTTAGAGTCACAATTCAATCAAATGTCTCTTCAAACTCTGACAATGAAATAGAAAACATAGACAAAAGAACAGACCCTACGATTATCAATCAATCATTAATCCAGGGGAACCATCCTTGGTTCTGGGGAACTCCTATCCGCAGTTCAGAGAGAACCTCAATCAAATGTTGATCAACATCCTTCAGTCCAAGACACGTCTGCGGGCTGCTCACAAGTCGAGGGGGAACTGCCTTCTCCAACTGTAGAGTCCTCTGACATTCAAGACATTCCTTCCACCGTACCCGTTGATCACCAACAACCTCGCCTGCATGTTTGGACGAAGGATCACCCACTGTGCCAAATCATTGGAAACCCATCCGCTGATATTCAAACTCGATCCTCTAGTGATTTAACGGACCACTGCCACTACACAACTTTCATGTTCTCAGGTCGAGCCTTGAACCATAAAGGAAGCACTCATGGAACCCGACTGGATCACTAAAATGCTAGAAGAGTTAGCAGAGTTTGAAAGAAATAATGTGTGGAAACTTGTACCGAAACCAAATGAACAACACAATTGTTGGAACACGATGGGTATATAAAAACAAGCTTGATGAATCCGATGCGGTTGTAAGAAACAAAGCAAGACTAGTTTCTAAGGGGTACAATCAACTTGAAGGCGTTGACTACGATGAAACTTATGCCCTGTAGCCCGAATGGAAGCCATACACATCTTCTTAGCGTATACGACACATAAGAACATCAAGGTTCATGAAATGGATCTAAAAAGTGCCTTTCTTAATGGTGAACTAAAGGAAAACGTTTACTTACAACAACCTCCAGGCTTCGAAAGTCGAGAATTTCCAAACTATTGCTACAAACTTGAAAAAGTGGTATACGGTCTAAAGCAAGCACCAAGGGCTTGGTATGAGACTCTTTCTGAGTTTCTTGTCACGTCTGGTTACAAAAATGTGTGATTGATTCTATATTATTTAGAAGGGAAAAGGGTAATCACTTGATGCTCGTCCAAATATATGTGGATGATATCATTTTTGGGTCAACAGATCAGGATATGGTGAATGAATTTGCAAAGCTCATCACAAGCAAATTCCAAATGAGCATGAATAGAGAGATCAATTTCTTTCTAGGTCTTCAACTGAAACAAGTCCCTCAAGGGATATTCATTTATCAAGAGAAGCACACCTCTGAGCTACTGAAGAAATACTCAATGGACAATTGTTCCGCAGCCAACGTCCCTATGGCCTTCAGATACAAGATTTCAGTTGATCCTTCAAAAGAATCAGTTGACCATAAAAATTACCGTGGAATGATTGGGTCATTGATTTACCTCACCACAAGTAGATCAGATATTGTCTTTGCTACGGGCTTATGTGCTCGATACTAAGCCGACACTAAAATATCACATCTGACCGTAGTTAAGAAAATCTCCAGATACCTTAAGGGAAGTAAAGCTCTAGGCCTCTGGTACCCCGCAAGAAATGACTTCAGCCTTCACTGATGTGGATCACGCCAGATGCAAATTGGACCGAAAAAGTACCTCCGGTGGCTATCAATTTCTAGGAGGAAGACTAGTTAATTGGTCTTCAAGGAAGCAGAATTGTGTCTCGTTGTCTACCACAAAAGCAGAATATGTGGCCGCAGCCAGTTGCTGTCCCCAAGTTCTATGGATGAAAACTCAACTCATGGATTATGGATACAGAATGTTGCGGATACTGATTTACTTTGATTCATAGAGTGCTATAGCGATTTCTCACGATCCTATTCTCCACTCGAAGACGAAACACATTGAACTCCGGTACCACTTCATCAAGGATCACATCCTTAAAGGTCACATCGAACTAATTTTTGTTCCCACTCACAAAGAAATTGATGATGTTTTTACCAAGGCACTTGATGCTACAAAGTTAAATAACTTCTGGAAATGCTAGGAATGATGAATCCAGACCATCAATTCTTTTTAAATTGATAGGTACCGCAGACCACTTCTAGTCTCTGCTGCAGTCCTAGAATAATATACTTATCATATATCTTTTTAGTATACTTTGTATACCGTAATCATATATAATACTTATATTCATTCGGTCTTTAATTTTTGTTATTTCTAACCTTTTATCAAGTGTTCCTTTCAGCTTCCACTACCGTAGTCACACTATTATCCACCGCAGTCATCAGAATCCATCGGCAACTGCAATTAATGATCCCGCAATCACTTCATAAATTCACTGATAACATTGTGTTCTATTTAATGATCTTCATTACATAATAAGATTCCTCATAAAAACATTCACTTTGTAGCATACAACGTTTCAGTTTCTTTCAAAATCACTTTTCTGTGTTAGACCTATTTTAGGTTAAATGACAAATAAATTGTTTTCCAATAAAATAAATCTTTAAGAAATCTCTTTTTCTTAGTCTCACTTCTCACAGCCCCCAAACTGTCTAATTCGTTTCAAATTCTCTCTTTTTACAACGGATAAACCCCACGCTCCACATATTTCTCAAACATTTGAACATGGGTCTGACAGTCATTTAATGCCCCGTTTTTCCAGCAAAATCTTTTATTTTTATTTAATTTTCCTGTGGCGCGTAATGGTTAAAACCCAAGGGTTTTTACCATTAACAACTGTAAATAGGTTAATTCAAATAATATTTGAAATCCGAAGGTATAAAAGCCCCTATTTTCCTCCCAAGAAGGTTTTAGGCTTTCTAAATCCCTAAATCGATGATCTTCATCTTCATCCCTATTGCTCAAAGGAGTTTTCTTTCAAGTTCTTAAAAACCTTTTTCGAAACAATGGTGAAATCAAGCATCTCCAAGAAATAGTCGAAGGCTTATGGGTCTGCTTGACCCACTGGATCTGAATCAACAATCAAAGATCAATCCCCTCCATCGCATTGATCAACTTCAGAGCAGTGTTCGCCGATCATCCTTCATACAATGATGTGATCAGACTGATGATCCAGTTTCTCTCAAAACACCCTCTGTTTGGACCATTCAATGCTTTCGCTAAAGTTGTTCCCTTACCAACCCTATTCAAATGTGCTTTCAGCGCCTTCCAGCCATCTCACAACCTTCAAGAGGTTCATCTTAATCTGGTGGATGATTCTCTTGCAGTTCTAACCAAAGCAAAGTTCTTGGAATCCATCAACCTAAGATTCATGCCTAATAGAAAGTTCTTCTCCCCTAGCTCCAACGATGTGATCACAACCCTGTATCAAATGGGATATCAGAAGAAATTAAGAGGCATTGGAGAATTCAAGAAAAACCAGCTACCGGCATTGTGGCAGTTTGTGTGCCATTTCATCATCCGAAGCCTTTCCGACAGAACAGGCGGCACCGATAACATGGGTATAAAGCTTATGGAATTGGTTTGGAGTATCTTTATAGGGAATCTGGTCAACTATGGTCAAATTCTTTGGGATGAATTTCTTCAATATATCCCCAAAGAGTCTCCTAAAGAAGGTGCAATCGAGCTCACGTCTGCTCTTTTTTGTTCACTCTGCATCCTTGACCTTCATAAGCAAGCCAAGCTCGACATGGGAGATGATTCAAGCCTATATGTCACTCGCGATCTTAAAAGGTACGCTGCCTCTAAAGATCAATATATTTTTGGGCCCCTTAGGAGAATACCAGGACACATTTTGGAGTCAATTGGACTTTATTCTCGTGAAGTCACAGATCATATTGAGGATACAGATGGTATTGACCCATACCATTCTTCCCCTCCTCATCCTAGTCAGTCTATCCTAGTTCCTACCAAAACCCAAGGTCCTTATGGTACCACAACTCCTATCTCAACCTCAGTCCCTCGTACCGAAGAACAGTTTAGTCAACCAAAACCCAAACGCTTCAAGAAAGTTGTATCATCCAAGAAAGCTCCCCGTAACATTGTCCAAAAGGGAAAAACTTTCTCAAACAAACGCAAGTCCAGAACCATTGAATCTTCGGATGAAGCCCCTCCCTCTCCCTCCAAAACTCAAGATATACCTGTCAATGTTGTAGAAGACTCTGATCATGACTCCGTTGATCTTTTCAAATGCAAAAAACTCAAACTTACCCGTAGTCATAGCCAAATGTGTGACCGGACTCATACTACAGTCTCTCTAAAGACTCTGGTAGTCCTTGGAGCCCCCACAGGCTTATTCGCTTCCACCCTATTTAACTACTCAGATACAGAAAGTGTATTTGTTTCGTCTCATCATGGAGACACACCCCTAGTTGGATCCCAAGAGGATCCTATTGGTACAAATCGCCCTAAGGTCTCTAGGGCAGCCCATTTACATGTCTTTGAGCTTGAGGAGTTGCATTCCATCCTTCTTTCTGTAACCCAAACACTGCAAATACATGACCCACTGCAAGGAACTTCTTCAGCTCTTGCCAGAACCGAGCCGAGGCCAAACTTGACTACAGGTCAAGGAGAACAAGGAAGCTTGGGAAAACCTACTCTGCCACAATTACATACAAGTGGTTTAGGCGTGGTGAGCACCATTATTCCAGGATCCACAAACCCGGGGGACACCTCGGTGCGAACCAAAGGATTTAACGGATAGCATTCTGATGATTCCTGGACTCAGTACCAACCAAGTACGTACTGAATTCTGAGTCAGTAAATATGAAGCTTTTCGTAGGGCTTTTCAGGCACGCAAGGCTTAGCAAACTCAACAATTTCAGCAACGGGAAAAGGATATTCAAACCGTAGCTAAGTATTGGGCGGATACATTCAACAATGCGAAATTTGTTCATGATATCTTGCGGATTCAAGAATGGATGTCAAAAAGGGAAACCACGATGCAACAAGCTCAAAATCTTCAAGATGGTGCTGGTCCATCTCAGCCTCCCCCAATAGCTGAAAATCACGACTCAAACGATGATGGAACCACAATAAAGATCATCTCAGGTCCGATGTTTGGACTTGATGATCTGGATGTTAATGAAGTTGAACAGCCTGCGCATTCAGATGAGTTCATGATGATTTTTGATGGAGAAAAAGAATCAAGTGGATCCCAACACTCCACTTCAAAGCCTAAGGAAAAGAAGAAGAATAAGAAGTTGGCAGTTACAAGAAAATAATTTCTTTCTCTATAATCCAAAGTCGACCAAATTTTGGCTGCAGTCTCCTCCAACAAACCTCAAAACATTGAGCTCCCTACCCCGTAGTCGTTAGTTGAAAGGGTTGAAAATCTTGAAACCAGGGAACGTCTAACTACAGAGCGCATCTCTCTCAAATTTGAAATGGGTATTAGAGCCCTTGATGACAGTCACACTGCGATCACAAACAATTTCTATCCACTGCTAAAAACCTCATCAAAGAGGTAACCGCACTCAAAGAAGAAATCAAGTCTACCCTTGATAGTCAAGTCGTTCACTCTAAGAACCTGGTACAAGAGACTCACAATGCTTATGAGTCAGCCATTACGGTCCTTCAATCCACCATAAACAATCTCAGACGCTTTGTCCCTGCTCCATACCATGTCAATGAAATTCTCAAGCTTACAAAGGAAATCCACCAACTCTTGTTCAACAAAGAAATCCCCAACAATCTCCAAGTCTTCGAGTTGATCAAACAACAATTCACCGAAACATTCTCCAAGATCGACGGACTGAAGTAGTGGTTTGAGGATCAACAAGTCTCTGATTCCTCAAAAAGAGGGAAATGATCATAGTCCGTTCAATCAACTACCTGATCCTCCACACTCTAAAACTCCTTCGATTCATCAAACACCTCCAACTTCACCAACTGTGGATCAAAACAAGCCTCCAACTCCATAATCTTCACCACAACCATCTCCTAAAACATCAACTCCGGTGCAATCTCATCATTCTCCTCCATCTCAACAAGATTTCCCGAAACAAGAAGTTCATCATCAATCCCCTCACCAAGAAACTCCTCCTCAATTCAAGAATTTGGAACCGACATTGTCTTTAGAGCACTCCAATGACTCTCCTGCCACTCATCAATGGAAGAAAGACTGGAAGGCAGCAAAATTCGTTGAATAAATTTAGAGAGAACATGGCTTTGACACAACCATGGATGAAACCCTAATCAATTCTTAGGTTAATCCCACTCGAAGATTACTTGATGATGATTACAGGCCAGTTCTAACTTTTGTTGAAACACCTTTGGATGGATACTAGGATGTTCCGATTTCACCCAACTCCAAATTCTTCCCTGTCTTTGAACCTTTCGACCTTAGCCTTCCTGATGGTCAAAGACTACCTCTCGAGTTTGAACTTCTGAACTGATTCCATGCCAAGCATGGATCTAAGTATGGGAGCATCTGGCCTAATGATAGACCATCAGCTGTGAAAAGTTTCAAGATAAGGAAGTTCATGAAGTCAAACTTCATTCAATACACGCTTATAAGAAAAGGCGATGACTACATCAGGACTCAAGCTGATTTTCCTTGCATGAATCTTGAGGAAGTATTTCTGATTGCAAGGGTCTTTCAAATCAAGTCTGAGAAACATCCGGAGATGAAGATTGCGTATGAGAAATCTTGCGAATTTATCAAGTCATCAGTGTGTAACTTTGCCAAGATCGATGCGGGGGAAATTGTTAGAGCAAAAAAGTGACCCTCTTAAACTTGGCAATCCATAGTCACCCTCTGTCGACTGCAACTATCTTTATGCTACCACAATCAACTCTCTCCCTACCGCAATGAAGTGTCTACCGCAGTTTCAAGAAGTGAACCGCAATGAAGATTATCTTATGTCCTTTGACTTAGTGTGATAGCCTTTCTTTATCCAATGGACCTTGCATGGCCATGTTAGTCAGTAGGTTATTATTTGTTTATTTAGGATGTAACTTTTAGAGGCTCTATAAATAGAGTGCTCATCTTTTGTATCAAACACCTCTTATCACTTCTTCACTATGATCTTTTGATCTTTCTCTCTGAAATATAAAGATCACTTTCTCATATCTCTATCTTACTGATAGTCATCGAAGATACTCTTCACTTTAAACTGATCTCACATACTAACTCATGTTTGAGTGCAAACCTTGTTAAGAATTAGTTTAGTGTTTACTTGATATATAACTTGTTGTCATTTATCTTTCCTTTACTTTCCAACACTTTAATTCTGCAACTAACTATCTAACAAATCTGACTTATTATTATTGTTGAGCTTTTATGATCCTTTGAGATTAACGTATTCCGCAACTATAATCTTGTGCTAACGTATGTTCAAGTGTTTTTTCCAAAGTTCTTCTCTTAACACCCTTAGAAATAGGGTATGGACGGTTTTACATATCCCTATGATAGGGATATGACAAGTTTGAAATAAGGAAAAGATTAGGAAAAAGCCTAGAGTTGTATCCTTCTAGAATACTCATTGCTTGCCTATAAATAGATTGGTAAGGTTAAACCCTATAAGCTAATCAATCGTTGTCAGAAATCGTCCACATCTCTCTCTGCCCCTTTCTCCTTGGACGAAAATTACACCCTCTCTCGTAGCCTTTTAGTGATTTTTAAATAAACCCTAGATTGGTTTAATTCCTTCTTGCTTTTGGTGTTGTGCGTCTGATTCCATTAATGGGATTCTTTTTTGGATCCTACATCTTGCAACTAAGATGGTATATACGAGGTCATAAGGAATTCATCAAGAGGTTAGTAAATTTCACACTATGTCGTTTTTCAAAGTAGGTTGCTATAATACTATAACATAAATCCTTAGGTTGCATGTGTACTTAGGTATATCAAGTTTTGATGTTTCCTCTATTTATTTAATGTGTACTTGATGTCAAAAATCCCTAACATTTGACGGATATAATGAGTAAGTATTGAGTATGCTCACTAAGCATTTTTGCTCACCCGTTTTCTATTAATCTTTTTCAGGATCCTCCAGGCTAAATAAATGAAAGAACCTGGTGTCACTACAGAAGACATTCGTATTCTCAAGGACTTTTTGTTATATTATCATTTACTGTTTGTGATTACGAAACATGGGTTTGAGACTTCCACATTTTGGTTTATGAAATATTTTTAGTAAACTGTGATATTCTGTTTTGAAGGTTTTAATGAAATGATATCACATACGTTTTCTTTTGCAGATGATTTTTTATTATAATTAAAGGTTAAAAGTTATGGTTTTTCTATAACTTTTTGAACGGTGTCAGTTTAATCAAAAACCGAGACTAGCAAGAAACTAGAAGGGGAAGAAAAGGAATTACATCATAGCAAGGTTCGGGTTTTGAAGCCACGTCCCAAACATAGTTTTTTTTTACACCTAACGTTACACCAAAAGAACGACTTAGTGATAATACTATAAAAAATAAGAGTCGCTTTCAGTTTTGTTACTCCAAAAAAGCTGAGAATTTCTAAACTATCAAATAGCCCACCAAGTCACATAAAAAACACCTTCAAAGATCTTTTTAGCAAAAGAATAAAATTGTAAGGTATATAACCAATCCAACATTGCATAAGACGATAAACTAGGAACCAAAATACCCTACCACGAACACACTAGAGAAGTAGTGCTAACCGAAAAAAGGACAAGCAAGAGAGTGAAGTGAAGCAAATTCAATAGCATCATCACAAAGCGGACAAAGCAAGGATGCCAAATCCAAAGCCCTTTTATAACCCAGTAGGGAGTCTATCAAGAGCTAACTTCCAAGAAAACACATTTATCTTTATAGGAACCTCCTTAATCCACCTAAAAGAAGAGTTTGTAGTAGGTAACATCTTCTCATCAATAAAAGAACGTGTCGAAGCCATCAAAAATCACCCATTCCAGAAAGAGACCAACGCCATCTATGTGACAACCCAAAAATTTCTGTTAGTTTTAACGTTGAAATTAATTACGTCAAAAATTAGTCAAATTTATCCCGAAAATATTTTTGACCGGATTTAAACCCGTTAGAATATTTTAAATAATATTCGTCAAGTGAAAATAAAAACACGTAAATTGTCTTTCCATTTATTTGGAAAAAATTTATTTTTATTTACGACCATTTAACCGGGTAAAATTTTAAACCTCGTTAAACATAAGTATCGGGTAGTCGTATACCAGGTACAACACCCAAGCCCTATATAAGGGTGGGTGGACACTCCTTAGAAGCCTTTTCCCACCTTAGACTCTCTCTCTCTAACTTTCTCTCTCTACAAACGGGTTTTGGTCAAAAATCGCCCCTACGAGCTTCAAATCGGTAAGTTAACCTTCCTAGCTTGTCGTTTATCTTATCTAGCTTGCAAATTCGTGACTTAATCATCCAAAAACCTCAAGAACATGAGTTTACGGTCCAAGAACACCTTCATGGACCATAAACGCTCATAATGGGGTTTTAATGCTCAAAAACTCTTCCAAACCACTTCTCATGTTTAGCAATTGCTTAGAGGCTTACCCGAAAGCACTTAGGACACCAAAATCGGACCAAATGGGGAGTAAACATGAGTTTATGGTCTAAGAACATCCTTAGACTGTAAAACCATATGCATGGACCATAAACACTTGTTTAAGTGCTAAACTACCCCTCAAACACCCCAAGAGCTTCCATGAACTTCCTTGAGTGCATAGAACCTTATTTTCCTTCATTATATTCACCAAAGCATACAAAATTATGTCACACTTGATTTTATGGTCCAAGAAGGTTATTAGACCGTAAACACCTATTCTTAGACCATAAACACCCCCAAAGGGTGTTAAAATTCCCTTAACACTTTGTATGGCTTGGAATTGGACCTAGAACTTCGTACGCTTAACCTACAACCACCAAAACATAGGATTCATGGAAAAATGAGTTTACTACCGTAAACTCATGTGTTTAAGGTAGTAAACTCCCCAAGAACATCTTCTTAGACCGTAAACACCTTTCCAAGGTGTTTAAGTGCCCTAAACACCTTCCTATGCACCTAAAAGTGACTAGAACCTTACATGCATGAGTTAGAACCACCAAACAACAAAAGAAATGGACCAACATGAGTTTACTACCATAAACTCATGTGTTTACGATCGTAAACTCCACAAGGAGTAGTCATAGGCCGTAAACTCCTTAAATGGACCATTTTGAAGCCTTAAACCATTCTTAAGCCCTAGAATTGAACCTAGCCTAATTCCACAAGTGTTATAAGACCTTAATGCATCAAAGAACACACCATCCATGAGTTTACGGTCTTAAACTCATGGGGACAAGGTCTTAGGGCCATAAACTCTATAAAGAGTTTACTCTTGAAGAGTAAACTCCTTATCTAGGTCATACACACCCTTAGATGTTACCCGAGACACTCCTAACACTTGACCAAAGTGTTTTCCGCATTTTAGGATGCGTATGCGTGTTTAAATTAGTATTATATTTACTAATTGTATGTAAACATATGTTATCATATGTTAATAGGTCACTAAGTGTGTTCAAGTCCTTACTTGACACCGAGCACCCAACCGGCACTTTTGTTCGATCCGCTTACAACAGGTGAGTTCATACCCCTGAATTAACCTTTTAAATGTTTTTACATGATTTTATTGGGGGGGGGGAATACAAGTTAAAACATGTCAGTTATCATATCAATCACATGTGATTGATAACCCGCATGCACAAGGATTTATTACACTGTCAACTATTTTACCAAGTATGATACTGTAAATGGTTTTCCAAAACGTCTTTACTTGTTCAAATCTTTTCTCAAATTGACTCTCGCACTATATGTTTTACTTCAGATTCAGTTACAGCAGTATTTTAAACAAAGGTTTTCTTTACCCATAATGTTTTAATCAAAGTTTCATTTAAAACTTGTTTATGAAAGGTTTTCAAAGGATTTCTAAAGGTTTTCAAACTTATTTTACAAAATATTACCAAGTCGTGATTTTCTTAAGTATAAAGGTTTTCCAAAGTTTTCATCAAAGTTTTCTTCCATGTTTTTATACTCCTACTTTGTTAGATACTACTGCTTCGTTATACTTCTACTTAGTTAATGCTCCTACTTAGTTAAATGCTACTACTTTGTTAACGCTTTTGCTTCATGATACGCTTTTACTTCGTGATACGCTTTTACTTTGTGATACTCTTCTACTTCGTGAAACGCTTCTACTTATTAACGCTTCTACTTATTAACGCTTCTACTTCGTGAAACGCTCCTACTTATTAACGCTTCTACTTCGTGAAACGCTACTACTTATTAACGCTTCTACTTGTTAATGCTTCTACTTCGTGAAACACTTCTACTTCAAAAACACTTCAACTTCGTTAAATGCTTCTACTTAGTTAAATGTATGCTTGTACTTGTATAGTTATATAAATAATGTTTAAAGGACTTAGGAAGGCTAGTTCGCCCTATTTCCTTTTCCTCGTTGGGATGTGGTCTGGTGGGATCGGATATCCGTCCGAAGGTCGTTTGATCATTAATTATATATTATGTATACATGTATAGACATATAGGTTTACATCGGTCAGTTATTTGTGAGTCTCTATCATTAGCCCAGTATTTACCTCAGAACTCACTATATGAGATGCATCTTCACGACACGGCCTTCTCCGTTGTCAAGTTGGTAACCAGAGTCTCCTGTAGGGAGAGCGGGCATTGTGTGTATAGATCTATACGAGATTGGCACCCCCACACCCTGACTGCTAGCTACAGTCCACGGCCTACCAAGCCAAGGGGTGACAAATGTCACATTCTTTCCGACACTTGCAGGGCGTCAAGTTCTCTAGTGTCTATCAGTATGGTTACGAGTATCTCGGGGTTACCTTATAATTCATGGCCTTAAGGTAACAAGAATTAACACTGTATTCACTATTTTTAGACCTTGCTAGACGTATCATTCAATTGATACTGTCTGGGATCTGTGTTCACTGTTTTTAGACCTTGCTAGACGTATCATTCATTTGATACTGTCTGGGGTCTGTATTCACTGTTTTTAGACCTTGCTAGACGTATCATTCATTTGATACTGTCTGGGGTCTGTGTCTCCTTTTGTTAGACTGAGCCAGGCGTGTCGTTCATTCGATACTCTCCTGGAGTCTATGATTTGTTTGCCTTAGTCAGCAGTATCTTCTGCTGAGGCATATGATATTTTCCCTTAGTACTTTTACTAATAATATTCTCCTACTTTCTTTAAAGTCAAATACCGTATTTTGGTAATGATAATATTTAAGGGAAATTCTTTTTAAAACATAACACTGTCGGGTCTTAGTAGAAGACTGCTTTTATTTAAAAAAATATAGGATTTTCTGGAAAGGACTCTAATACAAGTTGACTCTAAACTACTACCTTTTATAAAGTTATTTGAATAAAATGACACTAAATACTTAGGAACTCACCAACATTTATAAAAATGCTGATACTCGCTTTCAAATAACTTGTATTCTCAGGTCAGCAATAAACAGGTACATTCCAGAAGCTTTTGGTGAAGACAGTTTAGTACCAAGTTGCACCTATATTACCACTTGTATTACTTTGATGTTTCTATGTAATGTAAACCATGTAAAACTATTACTATTAATGCAATGGTTGTTGTACTTTGATTACTATATTGCATATGTTGTGATACTTGACATGACATCATCCACCCCAGAACATTTCCGCCGTTCCGGTTTTGGGGTGTGACAATCTATTAGGAGTCAGAGACAAAAATAGAGTCAACCAATGAATTTAGACCTACCCACTAGAGACTCTCAGCCCCACTTCTAGGAGGTATTCGAAAGGAAACTATCAAGGACTCATGGCTCAATTTTACCTTAACGATAATACCTTTGGCATCCTCTAAGTTGAAAATTATACGGAATTGATTTTTTAACACCAATCCACCTAACTCCGAATCAATCCAGAAAGAAGTAGAAACACCTTCTACTACATAGTTGTAACAAATGCACATTCAACCCATTTAGATGATCCAGAGCTTTGATATCCACCCAAGTTGAATTTCTTGTAGAATAAATGTTCATATCAATAAGACTAGGATTACCATAAATTGTTTTAATGATAGAAACCCAAAGGCCCAAAGGTTTAGTCAAGAAACGCACCAAAGTAGTTAGTTGTTGCGAAGTAAGTTATGCCATTGGTAGGATTGAAACATTCAAAAACTACAAGATGACTAAACAGCAACTTCGCAAGACCAGCATGCGGTTATCCTTGACAAAAATATCGACAAACCGTTTGAACACTCGATAGGCCGGGATAAAACAGAGCGAGATGCATCGTCTTCAAAGAATAAGGAAAAGAAAAGGTCGTTTTGAGATGTAAGCAAAGAAAATTACTACTAGAGCAACATGTGATGAATGATATACAAGTTTTGTAAATATCAACCGAGTCTCGACTATGAAACCTTGTGACGATGTTTGTGGTGAAAAGACAAATCTAGAAAAAAAAAAAAAAAAAAAAAAAAAAAAAAAAAAAAAAAAAAAAAAACTAATAACTAAGTATTTTGATTTTTTTATGTAATCTCATTTAGTTTCATTTATGTAACGTTTTTTATTTTTAGTTATGATGTCTTTTTATTTTTATTTTAAATGAGTAAAATGTTTTTATATTATCAAATTTTAATATCTATATAACTTTTTTAATAAATAAATAGAGATTTGAAAATCATTTTGGTAATGAAGTGGTGAGTATTTTTTAGGATAAGTGGCAGGGAGATGATGTTATGAGATTAAAAGTACATGACATAGCTTAAGAGTTTTTATAAAATGGGGTGCAGAGTATTTTATATTAAGTTTTTTTAATTGTTTTATACATGCCAATAGATTGAGATAACCTCTACAAAATATGGTCAAATGGTGTGATAAATTGAATATAAATTTCATAAAAAAAAAAAAAAAAAAAAAAAAATGTTTGTAACCAAATTATTTATCAAAACAATATCAACTATTTTTATAAGTCATTTCGCCCTTAAAGTTCAATCATGCATCTTCTAATATATAACAATTTCATTTGAACTATTAAGTTGATACATTGAACTAGACAAGCTAAACATGCAACATATATTGTAGCTGAATTATGTAAACTAATACATGATACATGTTAAAATTTTAATAGGTAAACGACGCAAATATTATATATGAAGCTTCCTTTGGTATTATTTAAATAATTCTTTCTTGTCATTTTTCCACTTTGATTTTTTTTCTTTTGTTTTTATGCTGGAAAGAGCCTGTAATAAGGTCCCAAAAACATTTATAAAATAAAATGTTGAATTTTTTTTATCATATGACACATCGCCCAAACTTGGTCAAGATAATGATATTGACATTTGACTATGTTCATGTTCACCAACCACTTAAATTATCTATATCTATATTTGGTAATAAACAAATAAGTCATATACTGTTAAGTGCAAAATACTATTCCTAAATCAAATTCTATTGACTTAAATGTTATACCGTTATATCACAAATTTATACCCGAAAATTAATTAATCCACTTAAACCTATTTGGTGTTTCATATTATATTTAGTGTTAAATCGTTTTAATCCAACATTATTTTCTATTTAAAGATGTTTTGAAAAATTAAAAACATTAAATTTAAGGTTATACTATTCATTTATGTGTGACAAAACTATAAATTTTGTCCCCGTTGTTTGCAAAAAACTGTGGAGGGGTCCAAAAATTTTCCAACTTGCATGGAACGTCCAAAACCAAAAGTTTCGTGTGAATTTGGTCCAAAAATCAGAAATTTCTCATGAGTTTGGTCTATGATGGACTTGAAATGATGGTTTTGCCATTTTATTTATTTTTTTATTTTTTTCATATATATTTTAATACTTAATTAAATAAAAAAAACAAACAAACAAACAATTTGACCCACCCCCACTCCCCACCGTCCCATTCCCTTTTCTCTTTTTCTAACCTAACCCAAATTAGTTGTTCATCTTCAAGAAACCTAAACAAACAAACAAACAGTTAGATCAATGCTTTAGAGTCTCTCGATGCCTTCTTCCTCCAACAGACCACCATCGACGACCACTGGATAACACTCTTCCTCCGTCGCCATTGAAGTTTCTGTGTTGTTCTTTTGCCCACACATTCACCTACAAATCAAAAAGTTGTCACACATAGTTACATACACTTCTCCTCAATCTTTTATTATGTTTAAAAAGTCCACCAACTAGCTTTCATCACATGTTCGTGTTTCAATTTCTTGTTACTACTTGCTTCCATTTTGACAGGAAAAGAGAAGTCGAAGAAGCACACGACGAAGGAAAATCCACGCGAAAGTGGACACAACCACGACCAACAAAGCTGGTGACAAGGTCTTGTACCGATAATCACAAATGAATCATCAATCTCCTCTGCCTATTCCTATTCGATTTAGGTTTAATTTTTTAATCTTGTGGTGTTCATTAGAAGCATGATGTTTTCTGTTGGTGTGATGAACAATGGGATGCCTTTGTTCATCTTGGGTTTTTATTCATCTGAGTTTAACTGGGATGTATTCTCCTTCACCATCGCATCCTCTGGTATGTACTCACCACCGCATCTGTTCATCTGAACATGCCTTCATCCCTAGAGATGGCATTTGCTCGGTTTCTAGGCTTCGATAACCAAAACGGAGAAGTCCATCGGAAATTTACATCATCCCATCATCAATTGCAATTGTTTTAGCTATACCTAGGAAGTCTAATAAGCCAACTCATATCACCCCGTTCCGATGTCTCCTACCCTTTTGGTTTTAGGTTTTGGTTTTGCATAACAGAAATACAAACAGGGAGAGATACAAACAACAATGGCGGTGGTGGGAAGGTCTCGTCAAACATGTTTTCCAATCAAAATCCATCATAATCTCACCATCGACACACCACTTACAACCTCATATTTATTATAGTTTATCGCACATCCAACACCCCCTTCCCTTCTTCTTGGTAGTCGTATCGTACATCACCATTCCTACGGTCCACCTGCAACTCGATTGAAGGGAATGGGTTGACGAATCGGGGCAGGGTTGGGTTGGGATTTTAGCAAATTTGGGTTTTTTCACTGTGTAAGTGTTTAATTTTGTGAGTGTGTGTATTTTGGCGATGAAGTATACGATCAATAGAGAAGAGGGACATAGGGGGTACCGGTGAAAGAAGAGTAGGGCGGGGTGGGATTTTAGCTTTTATTTTTTAATTATTTGAAAATTAAAATAAATGACGAAAAAAGAAAAAAAAAATTAAAGGGGTAAAATTGACTTTTCAAGTATACTAGGACCAAAACCACAATAAATTCTTGATTTTGGACCTTCCATGCAAGTTGAAAACTTTTTGGACCCTATCCACAATTTTTTACAAACCACAGGGACCAATTTTGCAGTTTTGTCTGTTGTATTAAATTTTCACAATTTGAGCATTTCAAGTTGAATGTTATGCATCCTTTTTTTTGGAACGACAGAATTTATTAAGATAACAAGAAGCTAAACATAAAGAATTACGTCAATAAAGTAGCAGAAATAGGGTTATGAAGTCGATAGTTCCTAGTAATCTTGACTTTAGTGCACCTATTATAAATCTAAAAGAAAGCCCTATACACAATATCATCAAAAAGCATGGATTTCCTAGAGTCGAAAGAACCATCGCTCTATCATTTTCATCCTTCAACAAGGCCATCACAACCCACCCTCACCATCGCTAACAAGGTATTCCCTAAAATCAGTTGTAATTTTGGTATTGGCTATGTTTAGTATCTGATTTTGATTTTTGAGGTACGATATGTTTAGATTTTACATAAGACATTGGATTTTAATTTTTGAATCCAAAGCTAAGTTACGATGTTTATCTTCTTCTTTTTGGTGATTTTGAACCAATATGTTGCTTAATTTGTCATTATATGTCTTCTTTCAGATTGAGGAAGTTGGCTACCCCTCTTACGAGTGTCCATTGTTTCTTATTTAATATAGGTTGTTCAATAGGATTTTGAGGTTTAATTTACTCAAAGTTTGTTATTTTCTACTTTGGGTTTGATTTTGTTATTTGCAGCTACTCCGTACATTTTGTACCACATATGCTTTATGTTTGGTCCAATCAAATAAATCGGCTTCATGTTTGGACAAATTGAATTAATTGATCAAATCCTCTGTGTCCAAGAAACTTCTGTCGAACAATTCTCATCTTCGATTTCTGCCTCAATTTTTATAGGATGATTTCAATTTCAGTTAGTTTGGATTCGACTTGGTGCTAATGAAAACAATATTTGCTCTTATGAATTGATTTATGTCTTCTTCTTTTCCACCTCCTACTTTGATTTTTCCCTTTCTAATGCCTCCTCTTTAATGGGGTAACTTTAGAGGTCAAACTTTTATGGGGGGAATTTTGTATTTTCTACCCTTGGATTTACGTTTCTTCTATGATCATTTTTTTAAAATTAATGTTAACGACTAAATCTGGAACTAGAGCATGTAGGGCCGGTCCATATATATTTTGGGCCCGGGGAAAGAAAGAAAAAAGGGCCCCTAAAGCCATGATATAATAAAGATTTGAAATAGACACCATTTACAAAAAATCAATAATAATATTTTTTATGAAACAGTTGAATTAATAATATAAACACAACCTTTACAAAAACAACTAACAAAAACGCTTCTCTTTAAGATTTTAAGATGCAACATCATTAGTAATATTATCAAAATCAATTTTGTCTAACCTATATTTCTCTAAACATAATATTGCCAAAATATTTATTTTTCTTACATTGATTCCCTTAGGTAATTATTAGGTGAGACATCAACAAATTTTAAACCACAACCTTATTAGCAAGCTGCAAAATAAAATCAATAACAGAAAATTAGTAGAGGCAAAACATAAAAAAGTTGGAACATAAAACTGTTGATTATACAACTACATACAAAAACCTGCAAACATATTACATGATTAAATGAAAAATCTTAAACGTTTGAGGCTAAAACAATAGAGATCAGACAACCAGAAATCTGATATACTAACAGAAACAAAAATTAGAATGTTTGATACTTTGATGGTAGAAAATGAGAAACAAAAAAACAATCAGAAAAACAACTTTGATCAAACCATACCTCAATTCGCGCCTAATGGTTGTACAGTACCAGAAATTAAAGATCAAAAGTTCTGATAAGCAGCTTGTACAGTACCAGAAATCTAAAATAATTTAGGCTCTAAAAGAATGGATTTCAGATTTCAAAAACCATAAACAAAAACAAAAAAGTAAAAGTTTTACACTTTTTTGAGTCTTTGATTAGAACCAATAATGAGAAAAAAAATCATAAACAAAAAAGATTTGATCAGGCCATACTTCAAATGTGCGCATGATGCTTGTACATACCCTAAATCAAAAATCAGAAGCTTCGATAAGAAGCTTGTATAGTACCAAAAATCGAAAATCAATTCAGAACTATATGCCTAGTGTGTGGAATAAAAACAAATGAAGGGGAAGGAAAGAGAATCGAGGGTGGAGAGTGATGTCGTGATGATGAAGGTGTCTCTTGATGCTTATTCAGACGAGGCGGCAAGGCTTGATCGGCAATAACTGCTTCACACGATTAACGAGATGTCGATTTGTGTCTGATGTTTGTGCAAGTGTCGATTCGGTACCCTAATTTACGTTGTCTATTGTGCTTAATTCCCAGATGCAGTGTTTCCAGCGACCTTCCAACTAGTGTCTTGGGCTGATTTGAGATTGATTTAATTTGGCTTGGGCCCTTAACAAATATACACATAAGTTGATTTTTTACATACATATATTGTATATAACTCATAAATTTTGGGCCCCTTGGGGGCATGGGCCGTGGGCGGTCGCCCGTGTTGCCCACCATCCAGACCGGCCCTAAGAGCATGTGGAAGAGATGTTTGCTTTGTTAAAGCAAAAGGAGAAATAGGAATAGTAGTTGGTGATGGTGCACCATTAAGAATATGTGCATGTGGTGTATTGGAATATCCCTCTGGTAGCTCTTCTTCTTCTGTTTTTGGAATGGTTCTCACACGGATTACAAATGTTTTAGGCATTTTACAATAAACAATTGAAATTTGTTGGGTGTTGTTGATGATTTGGATCATTAATTGTATGTAATACAAGTACCCCTTATATGTATTGTAATCTCCCATAAAGTGATGCATAGTGGTCTATAAAATGTAAAATGTGTGTTTCCCAAGAATGGATGAATAATTCAGCAGGGGTGGCTTTTACACATTTCATCATCATTGTATAAATCAGAGAAGTAAGTGATACGGATATCCCTTATATGTATCTTCTAAAGTGATTATGAAAAAGTTATTGATTGAGATTTAAGAACTTGTACGTATATCTTTCAGGATGTTATTGACAAGATATTGACTGTTTCACAACCAAGAACAAGGGATATGTGCATCATGTCAGACATTGAGACTGTTTCTACAATCACATTACGTTAATTTACATCTTCTATAACATATGAGGTTAAACTTAAACCATATCATTTCATTGTGCACTTATGATTTAAGTTTATTTTGTAAATCCCATCATATATAAGGACGTTTTGAGATATTATGCTTATCGTGTTCATATCTACCTTCTAAAAATGATGATCTTCATAAGCTAATTGGTGGACTCAGTATCTTACTTTGTACAGGTGATGGTCATGTCATTGGAGGTGTAATTGGTGGTGGCCTTGTCGCATCCACTTTGGTGCATGTATGATTTTATTTATTATTATTTTTTATAAAAAAAAAATTAAAAACAATGCAATGAAATGATGCGATTCTATTGTTTGTAATTGTAGGTAGTGGTATGTAGTTTTGTGTATGGTGTTGGTAATAATGTGAATGTGAAGGTGAAGGACAAAACGTAGTCAACATTAATAGATGATAGTCAAGAAATTATTGAAAAACCAGTGGTTGTTCCATGGCAACTACATACACAAAGTGGTGTGCGAAACTCTGTTCGATTGTTTTTTAGATAAAATTGCTATAACGGGGTGAATTTCTTAAAGTACAAGGATGTAATAGGAAAAAATAAAGGTACGATGTTGTAATAGGGAAAATATAGGAAGGTAGACATAGATACCCTTATGTAAAGATTTTAAACATCCAATAATGGTTTTTAATATGATATATAATGGCTAAATGCAAGAAATAGCAACATCCTCTTATTTATTTGTGTATCATAGCATCCTAATTTCACATAGCATTTACCAAAGTTGGGTTGCTTCAATTGTGCAGTTGTCAAATATAGTTGTCTTTTCTTTTTATGTATTTCATTCTTGAACCATAATACCAAAAAAAAAACCCCACTTGGTCAAAGCTCAGGCTTTTTTTACTAGTTTAATTTGAATTATCAAACATTAAAAGTATAGTTTATTAATATATTGCGTTTTCTTTAGATAAATTGCTATAACTGGATGAATTTCTTAAAGTATAAAGATGTAATAGGAAAAAATAAAGGTACGATGTTGTAATAGGGAAAATATAGGAAGGTAGACTTAGATACCCTTATTTAAAGATTTTAAACATCCAATAATGGTTTTTAATATGCTATCCAATGGATAAATGCAAGAAATAGTTGTTGGAACTTTGCTTAACAATGTAGGACTTATCCCACATTGGTGGAAGAAAAAACCTTCTCCCACCTTATCTAACTTGTCCCACATATTTAATTAAATGGGTCAAGTAATGGGTTAATCATATTGGGCTTGGGTTGTGGTGTTGGATTAGCCTAATTGGACTCAAAATAGGCTAATATCAAGAGAATATTTAATGGTCAAAAGACGGGCCTTGGGCCTTAGGGCTCTTGGGGTCTTCCTGATTAATTAAATAACTTTTAATTACGAAATTAATTTTTATTCTTTATTTTTATTAAATTTGTAATCACTAAATGACAGGTATTTGGAAGTTATTTTCGGTTTTGACAGTTTTCAATTGTCATAATCAATACCTATAAATACATGATTTCTGTCATTTGTGAGGGGTTACAGAAACAATCACCACAAATTCTCTTCAAAATTCGTTCTTCCTGAAGATGAAGGGGACATAGAAATTTCTGTCATAGGACACTGCAATTTGCAGGCCTCAATCTACATAATTTCGTTTTTGTGTTTCTGTTGTAAACATAAATCTTCAAGTATGTTTTCTGTACACTGAGTCTTGTATATTACATATATATATTTCAATTTCATTTGTTTTATTTCTATTAGTCTTGTTGATTGTATACTTCTGTAATAACAATCTAAGACAAAAATCAAAGAGTGAAGAATGGATCAAATTTTCATCATCAAAATACATGTGGAAAAGCCTGAGAAATTCAAAGGCTCAGATTTTCAGAGATGGCAACAGAAGATGTTGTTTCATCTAACAACTCTTCATGTTTCCAATGTTCTCACTGATGATTCAACCTCTCCTCTTACTGGTATAACCACTGCAAAAGGAACAACACCACCCAGTGAAGCCCAATTGGCAGAACATCAAAGGGCAGTGGAAACTTGGAACACAAATGAATATAATTGTAGAAATTATATTATGAATGCCCTGGATGATTCTCTCTATGATATCTACTCTACCATGACTACTGCAAGAGAGATATGGGAACCACTAGAAAATAAATACAAAACAGAAGTGGCATGTTCCAAGAAATTCGTGATTGGAAAGTTCATGAATTTCAAGATGGTGGATACCAAATCTGCCCTCGAACAAGTGGAGGAAATTTAAGTCATCGCACATGATCTTGAAGTTGAAGGTATGGGTATAAACTCTAACTTTCTTGTTGGTTCAATCATTGAAAAACTTCCTCCTTCTTGGAAGAATTTCAAATTATATCTTAAGTACTTAACTGATGACATGAGTTTTGAGTAACTTGTGTTAAGAATTCGTGTGGAAGAAGATAACATATTGAATGAGAAGGCAGATGCAAATTTCTTGGAACCAAGTACAAACTTTGATGGAGAAGCAAGTACTGCAAGGACAAAGCACAACAACAAGAAAGGGAAGCAAGGCTCCAAAAACTCTTCCAAAGATGACAAAAATCATGGCCCTAACAAGAAGAATTCTGGTCCATGCTATGTTTGTGGCAAAATTAGACACAAGGCCAAAGATTGAAGATTCAGGAGGGGTCAAGGAGGAAACATTGGAGGGAACAATGGAAACAATGGTGGTAATTCTGGTGGAGGAAATTTTGGTCAAGCCAACATGGTTGAATCACCAAATCAGTTTGCTGGTGTGATTCAAACCCACATGGTTAGCAATTGTGTGGATTGGTGGATTGATACTGGAGCCACAAGGCACATTTGCAACTCCTGAACTATGTTTTCTACATACCAGAAAGTCTTGGATTCTGAACCAATGTTTATGGGAATGGCACTACTGCAAAAGTTGAAGGAAAGGGAAAAGTGAAGCTTCAACGGACTTCTGAAAAAGAACTCATTTTAAGTGATGTTTTGCATGTTCCTGAAATTAATAAGAATTTGATTTCTGGTCCAATTCTTAGTAACAAAGGTTTCAAGCTTGTATTTGTGTCTGATAAGTTTGTTCTCACCAAGCGTGGGGTGCCTTTTGGAAAGGGATACCGTAGTGAGGGTCTCTTCAAAGTCAGTGTCTTACCTTTGTACTATGGTGTTGAAACACCAAACAATGACGTAACCAATGTTAATGCTAATGCAATAATGGGCACTACTAACCCCTCTTCTATGTATATGCATGATCCTTCATTTTTGTGGCATTCTTGTTTGGGACTTGTCAATTTTCGTTCTATTCAAAGAATGGCAAAACTTGGAATGTTACCAAAATGTTCATTAGATAAAAACATAAAATGTGAGGTTTGTGTAGAATCAAAATTTTCACATCATCCTCATAAATCAGTAGAAAAATCTAATGAAATACTTGGCTTAATCCACTCTGATTTATGTGATTTTAGAGCAACACCTACAAGAGGAGAAAAAAATTATTATATTTCTTTTATTGATGATTTCAGCAAGTATCGTTATATTTATTTGTTAAATACCAAGGATGGAGCCTTGAATTCTTTTAAGAATTACAAGGCCGAAGTTGAAAATCAACTTGACAAAAAGATCAAAATTCTAAGGTCTGATCGAGGAGGAGAATATGAATCCAAACACTTTGCTGAATTTTGTTCTTTAAATGGTATTATACATCAAACAACTGCTACATATACTCCTCAACAAAATGGAGTGGCAGAAAGGAAGAATAGAACTTTGAAAAACATGATTAATTCAACGTTAATTACTTCTGGAGCACCACATAATCTGTGGGGAGAAGCATGTCTTGCAGCAAATTCAATTCTTAATAGAAATTCCTCATAAAAAGAGTTATAAATCACCCTATCATCATTGGAAAGGGAGGTTACCCTCTTATAAAAGAATGAAAGTGTGGGGTTGTCTTGCTAGGGTACAAGTACCTCTTCCTAAGAGGACTAAACTTGGACCAAAAACCATAGATTGCATCTATCTTGGCCCTTCCATGAATAGTGCAGCCTATAGGTTTCTTGTGTTTAAATCACATGTTGATGATATCCATAACCAAACCATCATGGAATCAGCAGAGGCTGAATTCTTTGAAAATATTTTTCCTTTGAAGGATAAAGGGAAAGAGGTTACCTACTCTAGGAAAAGACCTCTAGATGATGGACTAAATGATACCATTCCAGACAAAAGTTTACAATCAAATGAAGAGAGCTCTTCCAAGGTACAAGAAGAGAACTTAGAACCCCGAAGAAGCAAATGGGGCAAAATAGCCAAAGATTTTGGACCTGATTACATGACCTATGTAGTAAATAAGGAACCACAAACTTATAAGGATGCTATGGATTCCTTTGAAGCTCCCTTTTGGAAAGAGGCAATCAAAAGTGAGATTCACTCCATTGTGAAAAATAACACTTGGAAATTGGTAGATTTGCCACCTGGGCAGAAACTAATTGGGCACAAATGGATATTCAAGAAGAACTTTAGACCTGATGGTACCATTGAAAAATACAGAGCTCGTTTAGTAGCTAAAGGGTATCATCAAAAAGAGGGTCAAGACTTCTTTGACACTTATTCACCTGTCACAAGAATTACATCAATTCGCACATTGGTAGCAATTGCAGCCATTCACAATTTCGAAGCACACCAAATGGATGTGAAAACTGCCTTCTTGTATGGTGAACTAGATGAAGAAATATATATGAACCAACCTAAAGGGTTTGTGGTTAAAGGTCAAGAAAACAAAGTCTGTAAGTTAGTTAGATCACTTTATGGACTAAAACTGGCTCCAAAGAAATGGCATGAGAAGTATGACAACACATTACTCTCTAATGCATTTAGAATTAACGAATGTGATAAATGTGTTTATGTCAAACAATACAAGAACGCTTGTGTCATCATATGCTTGTATGTGGATGATATGCTTATAATGGGTACTAATTTGGATGTCATCAATCAAACCAAGAAAATGCTACACTCCTCCTTTTCCATGAAGGACTTGGGAGTAGTAGATGTGATCCTTGGTGTAAGAGTTCAAAGAAGATCAGATGGTTATACTCTTACTCTGTCCCATTATATTGAAAGTATACTTAAGAAGTTTGGACACTATGATGACAAGCCAGTAGTCACCCTTTTTGATCCTTCAAGTCATCTTAAGAAGAATAAAGGTGATAGTGTAGCTCAGTTAGAATATACTCAAGTTCTTGGTAGCTTAATGTATATTATCAATTGTACTCGACCGGACTTGGCTTATAGTGTAAGTAGATTGAGCTGTTACTCCCACAATCCTGGGAAAGATCATTGGTATGCATTAGTGAGAGTGCTTAGATATTTACAGCATACAATGAATCATGCATTGCATTACACGAGATATCCTCCTGTTCTTGAAGGGTATTGTGATGCAAATTGGATTTCCAATACCTCAGAGGCGAAATCCACCAGTGGATATGTGTTCACTCTTGGTGGAGCTACTATCTCTTGGAAATCATCTAAGCAAACTGTGAATACTCGTTTGACAATGGAAGTAGAGTTTGTTGCTTTAGACAAAGCTGGTGAAGAAGCTAAATGGCTTAAAAGCTTCCTAGAAGGTATTCCTCTGTGGCCTCAACCTGTTACTGCCATTGGCATACATTGTGATAGTATGGCTGCTCTTACTAAAGCACAAAGTCAGATATACAATGGCAAGTCGAGACACATTAAGCTCAGACATATTACAATAAGAGACTTGCTGAAGAATGGAATCATTTCCAATAGTTACATAAATTCAAAGGAAAATATAGCTGGTCCCTTGACAAAAGGCCATAGTAGAGAGCAAGTTCTCTTCACATCGAGGGGAATGGGCTTAAAGCCAACACAATGAGTCAACACCTAGCGGAAACCTAACCTAGCAACATTGGAGATCCGATGGTGTAGGTTCAATAGGACAACTAGTTGGGGAAGACTCAAAGAAGCACTAACACAAAGGTATGCTCACTCCTTTGATATTTATTTTGTGTTTTTTTGTTGATGATATAGGGATGAATTCTTTATTCTTAATAATGTCGATAGCTTTTATAGTGGAATAAGTACGGATTGTTCCAGATTAGCATTACCTATGTGAGATGGATGTGAGTTCGCATCTTTGGGAGCTGATATGGCTAAGCTCTCTAAAAGTCTTATGAAGAAAGGATCGTTCATGACCAAAATGAACACAAAGGTAAGAAATGATCTATGCTTAGATATGATATGTGTGATACTTCTTGTTTTATTCTACTATAAAAAGTGATTAGTTCAAGACTCTAGTTCACTAACCACAAAGTAGATCCAAGTAGCATTCACTATGAGAGGTTCAAGTTTTATAACACTTATTCAGATGCATGTCATATCTTACTTCCCTTATTAGAATATCAAAGTTCACTTATTTTCTATTCAAATGTGGGGTATTCTTGGAGTTTAAATAGAAAATGTGGGGTATTGTTTGAACTTTTCTTAACAATGTGGGACTTATCCCACATTGGTGGAAGAGAAAACTTTCTCCCACCTTAGATGTCTTGTCCCACTCATTTAATTAATTGGGTCAAGTAATGGGTTAATCATATTGGGCTTGGGTTGTGGTGTTGGATTAGCCTAATTGGACTCAAAATAGGCTAATATCAAGAGAATATTCAATGGTCAAAAGACGGGCCTTGGGCCTCAGGGCTCTTGGGGTCTTCCTGATTAATTAAATAATTTTTAATTACGAAATTAATTTTTATTCTTTATTTTTTTTTAAATTCATAATCACTGAATGACAGGTATTTGAAAGTTATTTTCAGTTTTGACAGTTTTTAACTGTCATAATCAATACCTATAAATACATGATTTCTGTTATTTGTGAGGCGTTACAGAAACAATCACCACAAATTCTCTTCAAAATTCATTCTTCCTGAAGATGAAGGGGACATAGAAATTTCGATAGATTCAAGATTACTTCTTGGATTGATTGTTGTATCCTCTAGACAGATCCCTACCAGGGAAATTTCTATCTTAGGACACTGCAATTTGCAGGCCTCAATCTACGTAATTTCGTTTTTGTGTTTCTGTTGTAAACATAAATCTTCAAGTATGTTTTCTGTAAACTGATTCTTGTATATATATATATATATATATATATATATATATATGTATATATGTCTATATATATATATATATATATATATATATATATATCAATTTCGTTTGTTTTATTTCTATTAGTCTTGTTGATTGTATACTTTTGTAATAACAATCTAAGACAGAAATCAAAGAGTGAAGAATTGATCAAAATTCCATCATCAAAACACATGTGGAAAAGCTTGAGAAATTCAAAGGCTCAGATTTCTGGAGATGGCAACAGAAGATGTTGTTTTATCTAACAACTCTTCATGTTTCCAATGTTCTCACTGATGATTCTCCTTCTCCTCCTACTGGTATAACCACTGTAGAAGGAACAACACAACCCAGTGAATCCCAATTAGCAGAACATCAAAGGGCAGTGGAAACTTGGAACACAAATGAATATAATTGTAGAAATTATATTCTGAATGCCCTGGATGATTCTCTCTATGATATCTACTCAACCATGACTACTGCAAGAGAGATATGGGAATCACTGGAAAAAAGAAATACAAAAGAGAAGTGGCATGTTCCAAGAAATCTGTGATTGGAAAGTTCATGAATTTCAAGATGGTGGATACCAAATCTGTCCTCAAACAAGAGGAGGAAATTCAAGTCATTGCACATGATCTTGAAGTTGAAGGTATGGGTATAAACTCTAACTTTCTTGTTGGTTCAATCATTGAAAAACTTCCTCCTTCTTGGAAGAATTTCAAATTATATCTTTAGCACTGAACTGATGACATGAGTTTTGAGCAACTTGTGTTGAGAATTCGTGTGGAAGAAGATAACATATTGAATGAGAAGGCAGATGCAAATTACTTGGAACCAAGTACAAACTTTGGTTGAGAAGCAAGTACGTCAAGGACAAATCACAACAACAAGAAAGGGAAGAAAGGCTCCAAAAACTCTTCCAAAGATGGCAAAAATCATGGCCCTAACAAAAAGAATTTCAAGAAGAATTCTGGTCCATGCTATGTTTGTGGCAAAATTAGACACAAGGCCAAAGATTGAAGATTCAGGAGGGGTCAAGGAGGAAACATTGGAGGGAACAATGGAAACAATGGTGGTAATTCTGGTGGAGGAAATTTTGGTCAAGCCAACATGGTTGAATCACCAAATAAGTTTGTTGTTATGATTCAAACCCACATGGTTAGCAATTGTGTGGATTGGTGGATTGATACTGGAGCCACAAGGCACATTTGCAACTCCCGAACTATGTTTTCTACAAACCAGAAAGTCGTGGATTCTGAACCAATGTTTATGGGAATGGCTCTACTGTAAAAGTTGAAGGAAAGGGAAAAGTGAAGCTGCAATTGACTTCTGAAAAAGAAGTCATTTTAAGTGGTGTTTTACATGTTCCTAAAATTACTAAGAATTTGATTTCTGGTCCTATTCTTAGTAACAAAGGTTTCAAACTTGTATTTGAGTCTGATAAGTTTGTTCTCACCAAGGGTGGGGTGTATGTTGGAAAGGGATACCTTAGTGAGGGTATCTTCAAAGTCAGTGTCTTACCTTTGTACTATGGTGTTGAAACACCAGACAATGATGTAACCAATGTTAATGCTAATGCAATAATGGGCACTACCATCCCCTCTTCTATGTATATGCATGATCCTTCATTTTTAGGGCATTCTCGTTTCGGACATGTCAATTTTCGTTCTATTCAAAGAATGGCAAAACTTGGAATGTTACCAAAATGTTCATTAGATAAAAACATAAAATGTGAGGTTTATGTAGAATCAAAATTTTCACATCATCCTCATAAATCAGTAGAAAAATCTAATGAAATAATTGGCCTAATCCACTCTGATTTATGTGATTTTAGAGCAACACCTACAAGAGGAGGAAAAAATTATTATATTTCTTTTATTGATGATTGCAGCAAGTATTGTTATATTTATTTGTTAAATACCAAGGATGAAGCCTTGAATTCTTTTAAGAATTACAAGGTTGAAGTTGAAAATCAACTTGACAAAAAGATCAAAATTCTAAGGTCTGATCGAGGAGGAGAATATGAATCCAAAGACTTTGCTGAATTTTGTTCTTTAAATGGTATTATACATCAAACAACTACTCCATATACCCCTCAACAAAATGGAGTGGCAGAAAGGAAGAATAGAACATTGAAAAACATGATTAATTCAACGTTAATTACTTCTGGAGCACCACGTAATCTGTGGGGAGAAGCATGTCTTGCAGCAAATTCAATTCTTAATAGAATTCCTCATAAAAGGAGTGATAAATCACCCTATCATCAGTGGAAAGGGAGGTTACCCTCTTATAAAAGGATGAAAGTGTAGGGTTGTCTTGCTAAGGTACAAGTACCTCTTCCCAAGAGGACTAAACTTGGACCAAAAACCATAGATTGAATCTATCTTGGACCTGCCATGAATAGTGCAGCCTATAGGTTTCTTGTGTTTAAATCACATGTTGATGATATCCATAACCTAACCATCATGGAATCAGCAGAGGCTGAATTTTTTGAAAATATTTTTCCTTTTAAGGATAAAGGGAAAGAGGTTACCTACTCTAGGAAAAGACCTCTAGATGATGGACTAAATGATACCATTCCAGACAAAAGTTTACAATCAAATGAAGAGAGCTCTTCTAAGGTACAAGAAGAGAACTTAGAACCCAGAAGAAGTAAACGGGGCAAAATAGCCAAAGATTTTGGACCTGATTACATGACCTATGTAGTAACTAAGGAACCACAAACATATAAGGATGCTATGGATTCCTCTGAAGCTCCCTTTTGGAAAGAGGCAATCAAAAGTAAGATTGACTCCATTGTGCAAAATTACACTTGGAAATTGGTAGATTTGCCACCTGGGCAAAAACCAATTGGGCACAAACGGATATTCAAGAAGAAGTTTTGACCTGATGGTACCATTGAAAAATACAAAGCTCGTTTAGTAGCTAAAGGGTATCGTAAAAAAGAAGGTCAAGACTTCTTTGACACCTATTCACCTGTCACAAGAATTACATCAATTTGCATATTGGTAGCAATTGCAGCCATTCACAATTTGGAAACACACCAAATGGATGTGAAAACTGCCTTCTTGTATGGTGAACTAGATGAAGAAATATATATGAACCAACCTGAAGGGTTTGTCGTTAAAGGTCAAGAAAAAAAAAGTCTGTAAGTTAGTTAGATCACTTTATGGACTAAAACTGGCTCCAAAGCAATGGCATGAGAAGTTTGACAACACATTACTCTCTAATGCATTTAGAATTAACGAATGTGATAAATGTGTTTATGTCAAACAATACAAGAACGTTTGTGTCATCATATGCTTGTATGTGGATGATATGCTTATAATGGGTACTAATTTGGATGTGATCAATCAAACCAAGAAAATGCTACACTCCTCCTTTTCCATGAAGGACTTGGGAGTAGTAGATGTGATCCTTGGTGTAAGAGTTCAAAGAAGATCAGATGGTTATACTCTTACTCTATCCCATTATATTGAAAGTATACTTAAGAACACTACTAGAAAAACAGCCTTTTACGACGCTCATTGCGCGTCGTAAAAGGCTCAGACGACGCGCAAATGCGTGTCAAGGAAGGCCCTGTCATAAAGAGAGACGACGCGCATTTACAACGCTCATTTATGACGCGCAATTACGACGCGCGTTTACGACACGCAATGCGTATCAAGGAAGGCCCTATCATAAAGGAAGACGACACGCATTCGCGTGTCGTAACCTTACGACGCGCGTCTTAATGACACACAATGCGTATCAAGAAAGCCCCTGTCAAGAAAGGCCGTGTCATAAATAAAGATGACACACATTTTTGCGTATCGTAAATTTAAATGTTTAAAAAAAATTATATATTTATTGATTTTTAAATTAAATTTGCATTTAATTTCTTATAATAGAAATCAAATACCATATACAAAAAATACAATCCATTGCATAATATAAAATTTAATTTCATACTCAAAAAATAAATTGCACAAGTTATAATGTCATACAAAGAATCATTCAAATGTTAAACAAAAATTATACATTGCTAACATGTGTTATACATTCCTATAAAACTAACAAATAATCATACAACTCTGTTTCTTACTGGAAAGGAATGCCAAACATGATTACAAGTCTCCCTTAATCTTGATTACTCACCTGCTTAAGTAGAATGTTGTTGTTGAAAAGGTTACCTAGAAATAGAGAAAAACACAACACCTCTCCCACAATCACAACATCATTTACAGAAAAAGGGTTGCCAATTACTTTCATTAATACTTTCATTCAATCACAAAAATATTAAATAAAAGGATGAAAAGAATAACTTACTTTTGATAAGTTGATCTCCCTTAGAGTAAACACAGCTAAAGCATTGAACAAGACCTTATTTCAAAATTTTGTAAATACACAAATCATGATACCTGATATTGGAATACACACTTTGAGACATGAATTAATATGAGTAGATTAACTTGATATTGGAATACACACTTTGAGACATGCACCATTCAGACCACCATCCAGACCTTCACCCAAACACATGACCAATGATATACAAACACATGACCAAGGGTTGCATGATAACAAGATCTTCTAGAGCTTCTACTTTGTCTAATGATAAGGTGTTGTATATATAACATATCAACATCCTCAAACTCATCAAAATCCTCCTACAGATGAAATGGTTTGTGGTGGTTTTACTGTTAGATGCTTTGTGAAAAGTGAAAACCACAAGATTCTTTTATCCTGAATTTGACAAGGTGGTATAATGGAGAGAACCTCAAAGAAACTATTGAGAAAATGTGAAAAGGAAAAAAGTATATGATGACCTGATTTCGTTCCACATAGTCACCAATGAAGTCCTTAACATCATTGACTTGTTCATGGCTCAATTCATCATTATCCAACCTCGATTTGAGATTCCAGCTCAGACACCTAACCAATAATACGCATTGTCATATATAATGTCTAAATAGGTAACCAACGACTAAGACATGCTTGAGAGGGAAGAGTAAGAAGAAAGGAATACAAATGGAAAGATAAATGACCTTCTTACCCTTCGAAAAAGATTTGTTTAATAATATATTAACTGTTAACATATTAAATAAAAACAATAAAAAATAAAACAAAATAAAATAAAATAGAGTTCACCTTTTTGTTCAACAACTTCAATAAATTGATGAGCTTCTTCAAAGATCTGACTGATGTCTGCTTCTTCTTCATCATCTATATGTTCATGTTCATCATCACAACCCGTTTTTTATTAAATAAAAAAGGAAAGATTAATTAATCACTTACAAAAAAGTTTTGATACTCAAACAAATCTGCCCGTTGAGATTCAGCCTGCCCGATTTCATTAGAACACAAACACAATCTGGACAAGAATTACTCTCACTGCCCTCAAAAAAACCCTAAAGTGAATAAAATGTTCCATAAATTATAGAAAAGGATTTGAGTATTTTTTTTACCAAACATTTTCTCAAAAATATTATTTAAACATCATTTAAATTTTTTCTTTTTAAAAAAGAAAAAACATAAGGTACCTCAGTTAAACACAAAACTTTAGTTAGAATCTCATCAGATAATCTAGGTAATCCGGGAAGATTAAACCCTCCAACTTGTAAGGCCATTTTCTACAAATAAAAAAATGAAGTTTCAAAGCATTGAAAGTACATAAATAATAATAATAATAATAATAATAATAATAATAATAATAATAATAATTAATAATAATAATAATAAACTCTGTAGTACCTGCATAGCTATATGTTGTTGAGCTTGGGCCATAATGGTCTCCTGTTCAGATTTCATCTGCCCGCTGCAGTAAAATAAAGAGCACCAAAAACATCAGATTTATCATAAACTTGTTCATAATAATAAAGCCCACATGGATTGAGAAAAATTTAAATTAATAACAATAATAATAATAATAAAGGATATTTTAAATAAAAACTTGATGGTTGCACGTCTGACTGTGAGTGTTTTATCCCCTATTTTTAAGCCATTAAGTGCAGCACAGGCAACGTCTGTGGCTGCTTGATCCTGAAAATAACTCCCAAATATTTTATATTTATTGGAAGAAAGAATAACTGACAATAACGCCCTTTTTTTAAATTAACTTAGGACAAGGTGCAAAAATGTTTAAAAACTGAGAATATTTAAAGATTCATATTGTTTAATTTAAAGACAAAAAGGGTGATAATTACCTCATAGACACATAAACCATATCCTTTAGAGTTTCCAGTATCTCTATCCTTCACAAGATCAAACCCACGCAGCGGTCTGAATCAATAAAATTCCTTAAACTTTCATTTTGTAAAAATATTTAAAAAAAAAATCAAAAAATTATAAAACTACATACCCAAAGGATTCTAGCAGCTCTCTTATCTGTACCTCAGTAAAGTAATACGGTAAACCCCCAACAAATATACGATCAAGTCCTTCAGCTCCACCAATACCACTAATTACACCAAAAAAAATCAGATTCACAATAACAAAGAGGGGCAAAAACGTCTTTTTGACTCTCATTTACCCAGGGGTAAGCCCAGCAGCAGCTAAATTAAGGTTTGGATTTGGTTGACTGGGGCACCACCACGATAACCACCACCACCACCACCACCATGTCTACGGTTCTATTACCAAAGACTACCTAGAAAAGATTCCAGAAAAATTAATAATGAAGAAACTATAAGAAGACTGAAGATCAGAACAAGAACAAGATCAAATCATGGTCCTATATTTGAGTAATAAATAACTTCCTTTCCCAAAATTTTAAAATAAAAAATGATAAAACAAACCTCAAGAAGCTTTGGCTCACTGCTGGAATGAAGATAATGAGACACTCTGTCCTTTTCTCTTTTTAAGCACTCCCCTGCCTGAAATTCCCAAAAAGATTCTTGCATTTTACAAAATATAATCTTTAAATATAAGTTTACTTTCAAGATCTAAAAGGGTATTAGATGTATACTTTGAACATATAATCTGGACAAGAATCTTCTAGAATCCAGTTGGAAGCCTTGCGTGAATAATATGTTGCTGTATCATTAAGCATGGATGGAATGGAATCAAGAATAGTAATTACATTCCATGGTCATGTAGGAATGGAATAAATTTCATATGAATGTTATGTAAATACAAATTATAGTTTTGACTCTGATGTATATGTTATTTAGTTATAACTAGCTTAGATCTATTCGTAAGTGAGATTAAAGATCCTTACATTTGTCTCCAGATGATCAACTTGTTTCTCAGAATCTGAACTAGTAGTTGTTATTCTTGGAGTTGGATCTGATGACACATCATATTTGGGCTTACCTCTATAAGCAGAACTAGTAGTTCCTTCTTCCTGCTATGTAAATGTTATCCAATGAAGGAAGGAGTGACAAAGAATGTCAATAATAAATATGGTGAAACAATAGTTACCTGTGACAAAAAGATCAATAACTCCTTGAATTCTAGCATGGTGTGGCCTCTTGGAATGGAATCAGGATTCAAAGCGAGATTCCCATGATATTTCAACCCAACCACCGCTCCTGGAAAACAGTGATCACTTGCATTCAAAGTCGTATCTATAACTTGATAACGATACAATTGCGCGAGAATACGGTTATATTTATGGGCAAACCAAGGCTGGTAATCGGTAACCATGAAATGTACACTAGATCCAAAATGGCGAGCTGTGATGAAAAGTGGGATCACAATTTCGCTGATTTCATGGAATAGGTTTCCAATTAGGCCAAATGAGAATACGATAACAGGGACGTTGTGTGTATAATTACAATTTACAGGTGTTGTCGTTTTCATCTTCTGTAAAACTACATGAACAGGTGTGATTCCAAATAGAAAACAAATCGACCACAAGATTAGGAAAAAACTCATTTAAGAAACCAGCTGGAATATGAGTCCAACCGTATCATAGAAAAGAACATTGTCCAAACAAAGTTATAAATTTAATGAGTTTTAAGATGGATACCTGTGAGCGAGGTATAAAATCATAGATATCCAAGACATTGAGCAGCTACCAATTCCCTTATATCATGTTCTTTGTAATCCCTAATATCATCACACGTTCAAACCCCCTCCCTTAAAAATCACATTTGGAATTCTTGGTGAATAGTAAATTTAAATAAAATATAGAAAACTTTATAGAATGGGGTAGAGAAACAAAAAGCATATGTATACCCGTTTCTTTTGGTGTGTGGGATACGAGAACTTGTATGAGAGTTTATACTCCATAAATCCCATGGAAATCAGGCTTTCAATAGAATTTGAGACCCATCCCCTTCGGCCATATTTACAAAAGAGAAAACATCAAAAGTGGGGGTGATTTCAACAAACAACAAACAAAACCTGCAATTTCAAAAAGAAATTTATATATAAGAAAGATAGAAACCGAAGGAAACAGTGGTATGGGGAACCTCTCATGGGCGTACTGGATTTATCGTTAAACCCATTAACAAGCACTTTGATGTCTCCATCTTTTCCACTGTCAAACCTACCACCACAATATTTAGGGTTTTGACTTAGGGAGAATATGTGGACGGTGGTCAATGATGATGTTACGATGCCTCATCATTTTTCCTTTCTTCTTCCTCAGTAGATGGTATCATCAGAATCATCGTTTTAAACATGCCGACTAGGTCATATTTAGGGGTTTTTTCGGAATTGAAAATGTGTTTCTGCTGTAACGCAATAGAAAGGGATTCAAAAAGGAGGAGAAAAGGAATAGACAAAAAATCAAAGACAGGTGTCTGTGAAATCAAGATTTAGGGGTGTGATGGCGCATTGAGATTAAGGAATGAGTTGTCACGTCGGTTTGTATGACCCGATCGACGCCGACTTGTACTCAATGAAGATGAAATCAAAAAGATGAAGTCTTCTGAATATGAACCACTCCTTTTGCCTCTCAATTTGATCTCCAGCGCCTGCTCATTTTCCTTCTATCTTTATCAATTAATCTCTTTTCTTTACCTTCCGCCTCTCTCTTCTCTTCTCTTTCTCTCTTTTAGAACTCCTCTTTTCCCTTCTCCGCCGATGTGGATGAGTCTAGTTGCTTTTGTGCCACCTCGTGGTAGATTCATCACCGCTTTCAAAAGAAGAGATCACAACCCTTCTTCTCCCTTCTCCTCACAACCCCTTGACAACCTTCGAACACAACCTCACCTGGAAATCGAAAAAAATAATAAGAAGAAGAAGGGATTTGATCGAACCAGAGGAAGAAAAGACGGAGAAAGAGGAATAATAGGCACATATTTTCTTTCTTCTTTTTTCTTTTCACTCTCAAACTCTGGCTGTAAATAGGAAAGCGCGTGAGATATTGAGAGAATAGACACAAGAGAGACAGATATATTGATTCAGGTACAGTTGAGAGGTAAGAACATATAATCATTTGAACAAGAAGGAATTTGGATGGGTGAGGGTGGGGATGAGGCAAACTTGTTTCCTGTGAGATCCAGAGCACAAAAGCCCTAGTTCTTCCAATTTTGGGATGGCGTGTCTTTAACGTCTCAGAGGGAGAAAATGGTGGATAAAAGAGGATAGTTGACATCGTTGACCACTATATGCCTGCCAAGCTCCAAAAATACAAAAGGGGGGAAGAGTTGCAGCTGCATAATAAGGTCTAGGGTTTACAGAGAAAAGGAGAAGCAAAGAGTGAAGCTTGTCGGCTGGTGGAGAGGATGAATTCGTTATTCCTTCCCGAACAGAAACAACTTGACTAAGAACGAAACCTTCAAATGAGGTCTAGGGTTTACATGGAATCCCTAAAAGATGGATGAAATGCAAGGTTTTTAATTTTTTAGGATTTCATTTCCCCCTGCTATTAAAAATGATGGAACGCGCGCTTCCACTAAAATTTATAAAGCGACATCCTTAGATGACAGACATGTGCCCTCCGTGTTTTTGATTTTTTTCATTAAGACAATAATCTAAGGGCACGCAATAATGCGTGACCTAAATGCTTAAATTTTTTGAAGAGACAACACCATTTTAAGGTCACTCCCTTTTGCGTAACATAAATCACTGAGTGTCGTAGATTGCGCGTCGTAAAAGGCTATTTTTCTAGTAGTGGAAGTTTGGACACTATGATGACAAGCCGGTAGTCACCCCTGTTGATCCTTCAAGTCATCTTAAGAAGAATAAAGGTGATAGTGTAGCTCAGTTAGAATATACTCAAGTTCTTGGTAGCTTAATGTATATTATCAATTGTACTCGACCGGACTTGGCTTATAGTGTAAGTAGATTGAGTCGTTACTCCCACAATCTTGGGGAAGATCATTGGTATGCATTAGTGAGAGTGCTTAGATATTTACAGCATACAATGAATCATGCATTGCATTACACGAGATATCCTCCTGTTCTTGAAGGGTATTGTGATGCAAATTGGATTTCCAATACCTCAGAGGCGAAATCCACCAGTGGATATGTGTTCACTCTTGGTGGAGCTACTATCTCTTGGAAATCATCTAAGCAAACTGTGAATACTTGTTTGACAATGGAAGCAAAGTTTGTTGCTTTAGACAAAGTTGTTGAAGAAGCTAAATGGCTTAAAAGCTTCCTATAAGGTATTCCTCTGTGGCCTCAACCTGTTACTGCCATTGGCATATATTGTGACAGTATGGCTGCTCTTACTAGAGCACAAAGTCAGATATACAATGACAAGTCGAGACACATTAGGCGCAGACATATTACAATAAGAGACTTGCTGAAGAATGGAATCATTTCCATTAGTTACATAAATTCAAAGGAAAATATAATTGATCCCTTGACAAAAGGCCTTAGTAGAGAGCAAGTTCTCTTCACATCGAGGGGAATGGGCTTAAAGCCAACACAATGAGTCACCACCTGGCGGAAACCTAACCTAGCAACATTGGAGATCCGATGGTGTAGGTTCAATAGGACAACTAGTTGGGGAAGACTCAAAGAAGCACTAACACAAAGGTATGCTCACTCCTATGATATTTATTTTGTGTTTTTCCGTTGATGATATAGGGATGAATTCTTTATTCTTAATAATGTCGATAGCTTTTATAGTGGAATAAGTACAGATTGTTCCAGATTAGCATTACCTATGTGAGATGGATGTGAGGTCGCATCTTTGGGAGCTGATATGGCTAAGCTCTCTAAAAGTCTTATGAAGAAAGGATCGTTCATGACCAAAATGAACACAAAGGTAAGAAATGATCTATGCTTAGATATGATATGTGTGATACTTCTTGTTTTATTCTACTATAAAAAGTGGTTAGTTCAAGACTCTAGTTCACTAACCGCAAAGTAGATCCAAGTAGCATTCACTATGAAAGGTTCAAGTTTTATAACACTTATTCAGATGCATGTCATATCTTACTTCCCTTATTAGAATATCAAAGTTCACTTATTTTCTATTCAAATGTGGGGTATTCTTGGAGTTTAAATAGAAAATGTGGGGTATTGTTGGAACTTTTCTTAACAATGTGGGACTTATCCCACATTGGTGGAAGAGAAAACTTTCTCCCACCTTAGATGTCTTGTCCCACTCATTTAATTAATTGGGTCAAGTAATGGGTTAATCATATTGGGCTTGGGTTGTGGTGTTTGATTAGCCTAATTGGACTCAAAATAGGCTAATATCAAGAGAATATTTAATGGTCAAAAGACGGGCCTTGGGCCTTAAGGCTCTTGGGGTCTTCCTGATTAATTAAATAATTTTTAATTACGAAATTAATTTTTATTCTTTATTTTTATTAAATTCGTAATCACTAAATGACAGGTATTTGGAAGTTATTTTCGGTTTTGACAGTTTTTAACTGTCATAATCAATACCTATAAATACATGATTTATGTCATTTGTGAGGGGTTACAGAAACAATCACCACAAATTCTCTTCAAAATTCGTTCTTCCTGAAGATGAAGGGGACATAGAAATTTCGACAGATTCAAGATTACTTCTTGGATTGATTGTTGTATCCTCTAGACAGATCCCTACCAGGGAAATTTCTGTCTTAGGACATTGCAATTTGCAGGCCTTAATCTACATAATTTCGTTTTTGTGTTTCTGGTGTAAACATAAATCTTCAAGCATGTTTTCTGTAAACTGATTCTTCTATATATATATATATATATATATATATATATATATATATATATATATATATATATCAATTTCGTTTGTTTTAATTCTATTAGTCTTGTTGATTGTATACTTCTGTAATAACAATCTAAGACAGAAATCAAAGAGTGAAGAATGGATCAAAATTCCATCATCTAAACACATGTGGAAAAGCCTGAGAAATTCAAAGGCTCAGATTTCCGGAGATGGCAACAGAAGATGTTGTTTTATCTAACATCTCTTAATGTTTCCAATGTTCTCATTGATGATTCTCCTCCTCCTCCTACTGGTATAACCACTTCAGAAGGAACAATACCACCCAGTGAATCCCAATTGGCAGAACATCAAAGGGCAGTGGAAACTTGGAACACAAATGAATATAATTGCAGAAATTATATTCTGAATGCCCTGGATGATTCTCTCTATGATATCTACTCTACCATGACTACTGCAAGAGAGATATGGGAATCACTGGAAAAGAAATACAAAACAGAAGTAGCACGCTCCAAGAAATTCGTGATTGGAAAGTTCATGAATTTCAAGATGGTGGATACCAAATCTGTCCTCAAACAAGTGGAGGAAATTCAAGTCATTGCACATGATTTTGAAGTTGAAGGTATGGGTATAAAATCTAACTTTCTTGTTGGTTAAATCATTGAAAAACTTCCTCCTTCTTGGAAGAATTTCAAATTATATCTTAAGCACTTAACTGATGACATGAGTTTTGAGCAACTTGCGTTGAGAATTCATGTGGAAGAAGATAACAGATTGAATGAGAAGGCAGATACAAATTCCTTGGAACCAAGTACAAACTTTGATAGAGAAGCAAGTACTTCAAGCACAAAGCACAACAACAAGAAAGGGAAGCAAGGCTCCAAAAACTCTTCCAAAGATGGCAAAAATCATGGCCCTAACAAGAAGAATTTCAAGAAGAATTCTGGTCCATGCTATGTTTGTGGCAAAATTGGACACAAGGCCAAAGATTGCAGATTCAGGAGGGGTTAAGGAGGAAACAATAGAGGAAACAATGGAGGGAACAATGGAAACAATGGTGGTAATTCTGGTGGAGGAAATTATGGTCAAGCCAACATGGTTGAATCACCAAATCAGTTTGTTGTTGTGATTCAAACCAACATGGTTAGCAATTGTGTGGATTGGTGGATAGATACTGGAGCCACAAGGCACATTTGCAACTCCCGAACTATGTTTTCTACATACCAGAAAGTCTCGGATTCTGAACCGATGTTTATGGGGAATGGCTCTACTGCAAAAGTTGAAGGAAAATGAAAAGTGAAGTAGCAACTGACTTCTGAAAAAGAACTCATTTTAAGTGATGTTTTGCATGTTCCTGAAATTACTAAGAATTTGATTTCTCGTCCTATTCTTAGTAACAAAGGTTTCAAACTTGTATTTGAGTCTGATAATTTTGTTCTCACTAAGGGTGGGGTGTAAGTTGGAAAGGGATACCGTAGTGAGGGTCTCTTCAAAGTCAGTGTCTTACTTTTGTACTATGGTGTTCTTTAAAAGTTTCATGAAGAAAGGATCGTTCATGACCGAAATGAACACAACGGTAAGAAATGATCTATGCTTAGATATGATATGTGTGATACTTCTTGTTTTATTCTACTATAAAAATTGGTTAGTTCAAGACTCTAGTTCACTAACCACAAAGTAGATCCAAGTAGTAGTCACTATGAAAGGTTCAAGTTTTACAACACCTATTCAGATGCATGTCATATCTAACTTCCCTTATTTGAATATAAAAGTTCACTTATTTTCTATTCAAATGTGGGGTATTCTTGGAGTTTGAATAGAAAATGTGGGGTATTGTTGGAACTTTTCTTAACAATGTGGGACTTATCCCACATTGGTGGAAGAGAAAACCTTCTCCCACCATATCTGTCTTGTCCCATTCATTTAATTAAATGAGTCAAGTAATGGGTTAATCATATTGGGCTTGGGTTGTGGTGTTGGATTAGCCTAATTGGAGTCAAAATAGGCTAATATCAAGAGAATATTTAATGGTCAAAAGACGGGCCTTGGGCCTTAGGGCTCTTGAGGTTTTCCTGATTAATTAAATAATTTTTAATTACGAAATTAATTTTTATTCTTTATTTTTATTAAATTCGTAATCACTGAATGACAGGTATTTGGAAGTTATTTTCGGTTTTGACAGTTTTTAATTGTCATAATCAATACCTATAAATACATGATTTATGTCATTTGTGAGGGGTTACAGAAACAATCACCACAAATTCTCTTCAAAATTCATTCTTCCTGAAGATGAAGGGGACATAGAAATTTCGACAGATTCAAGATTACTTCTTGGATTGATTGTTGTATCCTCTAGACAGATCCCTATCAGGGAAATTTCTGTCTTAGGACACTGCAATTTGCAGGCCTCAATATACATATTTTCATTTTTTGTTTCTGTTGTAAACATAAATCTTCAAGTATGTTTTCTGTGAACTGATTCTTATATATATATATATATATATATATATATATATATATATATATATATATATATATATATATATATATATATATATATATGGGAAAAGTGAATATACCCTTAAGGGTATATAAGCTTAGGTACCCAAACACACTATACTACGTCGTTTTGTATCATATAATACATTCTAATTGTCCAATGTTCGTATAATTTAACTTGTAACCTGATTTACTTCCATGATTTTTATAAATTATACATTTATCTTCCTCTTACATAATTTTCATTTTCAACTACAATATATACAACCTAGTAGGTGTTCGACAAAAAGATGCGATATAAGAGAAAGATAGTAGTGAAATTTCGAAAATCTTGAAAATAAATCAATTTAGGGGTTAATATTTAAACATTATAATAAATATATCAAACAAAACGACGTATTATTGTGTGTTTGGGTACCTAAGTTTATATACCCTTAAGGGTATATTCACTTTTCCCTATATATATATATATATATATATATATATATATATATATATATATATATATATATATATATATATATAGGGTTAGGTTCATGTGAGACAATAGTATTTTGTGAGACAAGGGGACCAAATCTTGACCACTCATCTTGAATAATCTAAGGCTATAATTAAATCAGATTACACCACAAGGAAGTACAAGGAGGCGGTGGCATTTTTGCAATTAAATGGAACTTCAGGATTAGAATAAGGACGCAGAGGGGCAGTAAGGGGATTTTACTGTCTATTTCATCCAGGTCGCAAAAAACACTCCGTATTCTTTCAAATCTTCTTCATTCTGATTCAAAAAACCCTAATCTTGATACGAACAATGAAACCTGTTTGATTCAATCTCGATCATCAACATCTTTTGTTTCCTTCAGATTTAGATTTGAACGCTCTGATTTTATCAACCTTTCATTCTGATTTTGATTCTGAAATCGCTCGAGCATCAATTGATCCTGAATCCAAAGCATTCCAAATTTCTTATTCCAACAAATGGATACAGAATCGGATTCAGATTAATTCATTCCAGGTAACGTATAATAGTATAATTTATCTGCATCATTATTCAAACATTTCTTTGTTTTTCTCACGTATAAAACCCTCCACCTCGATGAACACTAAAAATCCTTTTTTTCCTGATCTACAGTTCGATTGAAGAACTGTTAAATCGAGATCAAGTTTTTATTTTAACAATTAGATTCCTCTCATGCTTAAACATCATGATTACTCCCATTCTGATGACAGGAGAGATTTGCAATTGAAGAACCCTAAAAATCCTTTTTTTCATTATGATTAATATTATCAAATTTGTGATTCTGATTATGTTCCCTAATCAAGCTTTCAATCACATAGTATTACAGAATTAAAGAAATCAGATCAAGATCTCAAGAATACCTGGTTTAACATAATCAGATTCAGGTTCTAATTATCATATAAAATCTCTCTCTTTTTTTTTACTTCGCTTCATATCTACTCCAAATAACTATTTTTTTGTGTCAAAGAAGTCAAAGTAAAAATGAATAAACCATGATATATCTTTTTATATATAACTTTCTTCACATTTGAAATTTGAATGTATAATATTCTACCGATTCTATGAATTTTTAATGAGAATGCATACTATTCTACATTTTTAGTATCATATTCTACATATTTGCACCAGTTAAACACCTTGTAATTCTACATAAACCTTGCACTTCCATGAAGCACAGTATACCAAATATTTTAAAATATGAATATGTGATATTCTAATTATTTTATAAATTGTAATGTGGAACGGATAATATTCTACATATGTTAATACAATATTCTATATATTCTGTATATTTTCTATGGTATGTGCAATATTCTGCATATGTTAGTATAATATTCTATATATTCTGAATATGTATTCTTGTTCTTTAACTCTTTCTCCCAATTTGTCATGTACATCACAATTATTTGCTAAACAGGTTGTGAACTAATGATTAATTTCTAAAATCTTCATTGAATTGAATGTGTGACATCATATTCTACATATTTTCACCAGTTAAAGACCGTGCACTTTTGTATAAACCTTGAACTTCCACGCAATATAGAATCCTATATATATATTTCAAAATATGAATTGTTATTACGTAATAGTTTGATAAGTCATATGGTACTTCTTAATTTGATCCATATGTTACTTTGTTTGATTATTTTGATGATCGATTAAAAATATTAGTAAAATAGTGTTCGGTAACATAATATTCTACGTATTCTTATTTGTTAAGTTAGGTGTTACTTCATAATTTGGTTTCGGGTGTTATTTTATTGATTAATCAGATGTTACTGTTTACTTTGATAAATCAGAACTAATTCATACACAAATGACTTTATTGTGTAAAGTTAATGTCTTTATGTAGCACATTCTAACATTCTATATTTTCTTTTATCATAACTTGATGTATTATTCAAAGAATAGTTCTTTATACTTTACTAGGAGAATGTATGATAACTTGATGTTAATTATTATTAGAATGTAGTTTACGCTTTATAATAGCAATACTCTAGTTTTTTGTCAAGTATTTAATAGACAATTTAATGTATTATTTTGGTTTATGGTATTTAGTGTGAATATTCTAGTATTTTGTTCTAAAAGAAGCATGATGTATATTTTGATGCAGATCAAGTGACAAGAATGGCTAAATCAAGAGCAAAATATGTTGTTGATATTAAAACTATGAAAACAATGATAGTTCAATTGATAGATCTTTATCATAATGCGAAATAAAGGACAAAGTATAACATTAAAAACATTAACGTATATGGATATTTGATATAAATACTCTAAGTTAACATATTATTAAGTGTTATATTCTTCTTTTCACGATGTTGATTTTTCTTAGAATGTACATATTTTTATACTTGATTTTTATTAGGTTATAAAATGATGCATCTGTTTTAGTTTTTTTTTTGTGTGTTAATAAAGTTATGATATATGTTTTGATGCATCTGAAAATCTTGATTAAGAAACTTGGTATATAATGAAGGGAAGAGATTGATGGAAAAAGAAAGCATAAGGTATCCAAAAATAGAATTTATGGAAGTTTGGTGATGTGTGGTGGTGAATAAAATTCTTAAAATGTTACAAAATGTTTGATTTTTGTTATTACTTGACTGTAGTTTGTATATTCTAGGTATTTTGTTCTGGTAAATATTTGTTTACATTGATTCTACTTTTTATGATGCAGCCAAATTGAATGATCACCTAAACTAATTGAAGAAGCTAAGGAGTTTGCAAAAGCTAACCGACTAAAGCATCTTAACTTGGTGCATGAAGCGATGTAGCGAAATGAAGATTGTTGATCTAATTGATAAAATATTTGCAAGAATTTAATGGTTAATGAATTTGGAGTCTTTTTCTCTTTGAAGATTGGCTATATTTTCTATATTTTGAATAACATCTATGGTTGAATGTTTGGTAAACAATAGTTATGTTTTGAAGGTTGGTGAATATTTAATAAAACAATATTGTGGTTGAACAATAGTTATGTTTTAAATGATAATACATGTAATCTTTCACATATTAGATGAGTTTAAAAGTAAAGTCTTTATGTAAAATATTTTATCAGAATAATATTGTATGTTTTATGTTATAATAACTATATTTATAATATTCTAATAAAATAATTTCATGTGTTGTTCGTTATCGTCAATTGATGTTTATGTCTTTTTTAGAATTAATAGTTTATGTCGTGTAATTGTAGTAATATCTTTTACATATTAGACGAATTTAAAATTAAATTCTCTATGTAAAATATTCTATCAAAATAATATTATATGTTTTATGTAATAATAAGTATATGTATAATATTCTAATAGAATAATTTTATATGTTATTTGTTATCGTCAATTAATTTTATGTCTTTTTTTTAGAATTTAAGTCACTATTCAAGGTAAATTTTATAACTAGAGTGTATGATGTTTAAAATAATTAGAATGTTGTAGTTTATGATGTATGATGTTTATAATCAAATAAAATAAAGTTCTAGGTTTTTTTAAATAAGTTCATTTATTTCCATGAAAATAATATGTATACGTAGAATATTCTAATACAATTATGTTATATGTTATCAGTTTTCATAAATTTATTATATATATATATATATATATATATATATATATATATATATATATATATATAATATTCTAATAGAATAATGTTATAGGTTACCCTTTGAATAAGTTGATTTATTACATGAAAGTAGTATATATGTGTATAATATTCTAACAGAATAATATTATAGAATAATATTATATGTTGTATGTTTTTATAATCTATATGTAGAATATTTTAATAGAATAATATTCTATGACATTTTAAGTTATATCCAAAATATTCTAATATAATAATGCCTAATTAAATTTTGAATTTTTTAATACTCAATGATATGATATTAATCTAGCTATTCAAAATATTCAATATTTTTTTAATGTGTTGTTAATATGTAATATTATAAACTTATATGTAATATTATGAAATTCAAAAATAAAGGACATAAAGCTATTTTCCAACAAAAACTCAATCTTTAGCTTTCGAAACAATATTCTACTAGTTCTGATTTTGTATAGTACAATATCTAATAATTCTGTTTTGTTTTGTATATGAGCTTCTAGTATACTTTTATAGTAATTCTGAGTTTTGTATGCTAGAGTTAGTATTCTATCCATTCTAATTTTGATGATGAATTGTTAAATATCGAAATTGTTGATGAATTGCTAAATATCCATTCTAATCAATCCTTTATGATAATCCTTCGGTAGTAGATAAATTGAAGATGAATTGCTGAAAATTAATGTTGAAATATCAAAATTCCTTATCGATGTCTGTAATAGAGAAACTGATGATGAATTTTAAAAACTGATGTTTGGTACAATATTCTAGTCATTCTGATTTTATATATCATATTATTCAAGTCATTTTGATTTGTGTAGTAAAATATTATAGGAATTACGTTTTATATATTAGCTTCTAGTATAATATTCTAGCCTTTTTGAAACTATGTTGCTATAATGAGTAAGAAGTAAAGTACATTGTTTATAGTAGTAGAAAGATTAAAGTATGTTGCTATTTTTCGTAATTCAGGTTATTCTAATATGGCATGCTTTTGGTTCATAATTGATATTCTACCATTCTGATATGATAGATTGTATGGTACTTCATAACTTATTAACTGAATATTATGAATTCATTTAATAAGTTATACTTATAAGTTTAGTGTCTTATTGTTTTTCAGGAACATGAAGAAATGTTCGAAAAGGCCTTCTAGAAAGTTTTTGTAGAAAAAGAGAATATGGAAGAAATTGTTTTTAATTGTATATCGATGTTTCCAAATGAAACTAGAACATGGAATTGGCAAAACAGTTCAATGACTTATTTTCGAGTACAATTTTTTGAAGTACCAATAAGCCAGAAAGTGGACAAGCGCATGTTGGAATGGTAGAAACTCAAAATCAAGGGACAGAGGAAAGGATTGAAACCGAAGATAGTGAAATGGAGGATAATGATCAAAATGCTTAAAATCAACATATATGGATACATTTGTGAAATTAAATAGGAAACTCACTTTGGTGCATTTTTTTTTCAAATTCTGATTTAGATGTCGAAAGGATAAATACATAATGTAATTAGATGTACACAACATTGTTCAATTTATTCTAGTATGAAAAGATGATAATATATATAGAGAACATTGTGCAAACTATTCCTTGAAAATATTGTTCATTGTTACAGATTTCCTTGTGCAAACTATTCTAATTAACATATAAAATGAACTTATATTACATAAGATTCTAATGTTATATTTAATATTCTGAATATATATACCATTCTAACAGAATAATTTAATTATGTTGTCTATATTCAAGTCACAACTTAATATTCTTATGGAATAATGTTATAGGATGTTTGTATATGTAGAACATTCTGAATAGAATGTAATACTAAATGATTATATGAACATCAAATATCGAACTAGAATATAACAATATATATGTAAGAAAATTAAAATAATGCACAATTTATTTGTAAATACTAATGTAAAAGTAAACACTTAGAATATAGTGTTATCGTTTTATAAAATTACCTCAAATACATCACTTGAAACCAAACAAAAAAATATAAGCAAATTTACAACATCCCACTACATTGAATGAGACACTCCAGGAAATTATTATTGAACCACATTCTCTACAGTTCCATTCAAGACTTACCTAAAAAGTTGGAATGATAGAAAATATGAAAGTTTTATCTAATTTCATAACTGTATGTACCACTTTACACTATGAAAGGGTTGAAAGGGGTTTGATGGGTATTAGGATACATATATGTTGCAATAACAATGTTTAAAGTTGCACAAATGTAGAGAACAATTTCAACAAGAAAGAAATAAAGAGAGTGCAGGGAGTAAATTAAACCATTTTCATTATAAATTTCGATTCTAAAGATGAACCAAGTCCTCATCATCCATCAACTTCTTAGCCACTTTAACTCTTTATGGACCAAGCACCATTGAAACCAACATGTCAATATGCTTCTTGAAGTTCTCATCATTAATTAATGGTGGCAAGATATGGATGATATGCTTCTTCCAGCATATGCACTGAACAATTGCATTGATGACAGTTGTATGTCCTTCAATCACTGACAAAAAGAAGTACACCGGTGATCACTAAGTTAAGAAAAACAACTTGGAATTTGGGGTCAATATCATTAAATAGTTACAAAGTTTAAGGGTGGGAAACAAGTGATATATCAGACTCTACATCACACTCTTTATTCATTCAGGACTTTCATCAAACAGGTAGAGTGTGTGTATAATGTAAGATAATTGGCTCAAGAACAATCATAGTTATGTACATACCTCATTGATTTTATAGAATGAACACAAAATAACACGAAGATACGTTATTTTTGCTTGCTTATCTTCATTTAATATGTGCTCGAATGCACAAAAAAGAAACAAAAGCTTGAAATTGATAATCGATGGTTGAAATCAAAAACTTGAAATGATAATAGATTTAAGATGAAGTTAAATTGAAAAAACACCTGATTTGATAGTAAACTCGAAGCATCAATCTGATGGAAATCGATAGCAGTTGATGAATGATTACCAATGTTGATGAATGGCTAAGAATCGTTGATCTGAAAGCGATGAAAACTCAGGGGAATAAAACAAAAAGCTTGATCAATTGATGAAATCATGATGTAGAGTAAAAAGTACAGCTTGAAAGATCGTTAGTTATTCTTGAAGATGAAGATTAGCAGAAATCGACTAAACACTTGAACTTCTACCTTGGATGAAATTGATGATCACAGAGCTACAATCGATAAAAATCTTGTAATAAATTGTTGATGTCGATAGATGAACATAAACCTCAATACCCAAATCAAAGCAAATAGAAGATTGATCAGTGTGAATCGAAGATGAAGGAATGTTGATCGATTATTATGAATTGGTAGAAAGAATCGAAGTAGCTGGGTTTTGTGATAACGTGAAGATAATAGATCTGATGATCTAAAGTTTAACCCAGTGACTAATCTACCCCTAATTAACTAATCTTTTAGATTAATTAGTGTTAATCACATTTTGTTATGAGCCACAAGATCAGTTTTGATCAAAGGCTCAGATGTGGTCCCCATGTCTCACAAAATATAGGTGGTCTCAAATAAACCTATATATATATATATATATATATATATATATATATATATATATATATATATATATATATATATATATATATATATATATTTCAATTTCGTTTGTTTTATTTCTATTAGTCTTGTTGATTGTATACTTCTGTAATAACAATAGCAACATCCTTTTATTTATTTGTGTATCATAGCAATCTAATTTCACATAAGATTGAGTTAGGTTGCTTCAATTGTCGAGTTGTCAAATTTAGTTGTGTTTTTGTTATGTATTTCATTCTTGAAGCACAATAAATAAATAAATAAATAAAAATACTAAAAAACCTGACATGGACGAAGCTCAGAATTTTTTACTAGTTTTAGTTGAATTATCAAACATTAAAAATATAGTTTATTAACATATTGCGTTTTGATATCACAAGGTAATCTTTTTTTTTTTTTTTTTTTTTTGATAACGCATAAAAAAAACATATTATACTCATCTTTTATCTTTTATAATCATATAAATGTCATATCATCGTATCATTTATTTTTTAACATATCTTTCAAACTATGTTATATTCATCTTTCATGTTTTGGTATATTTTTTATTTTTTTTTTAGAAATAATAATTATTAATTTTAAAACGATTACGGCTCAAAAAGAATTGTTATATAAAATAAATACCTAAAAACTTGCTAACATTGATTTTGTTTCCTAAGATTATACTATATTAACATAAATTTACGGTTTTTAATATAAAATTGTTAACCAAATATTTATCCACTTTTGAATTTATTTCAAAATCACCTATTTACTGAATTACAATAAATAAACAGATAATATTAACTTAAATATTATAATTCTTCTAAAATATATAAACAATCCCAAACACGCTAGCAAATCCATAAGATTGTATAAGTTTCGTTGCATAATGTACAAACTACTCCAGCACAAATGCTCTAAAACTAGAAACTTCATTATGCATGAAAGAAGAAATTACATAAAATAAGTGAGTTTCTATATATCCTCGAATACTCCATATATGAAAAATATTTCAAAAATTCACCCAAAAATATATACACAAAATTAGAAAATTTAAATTTAAATCAACCGAAGCTTCAAAAAGCGCTTACGAGTCAACTCCAGCCACTGCCGCCGATCCTCCGCCACCATTAACGCCGTGCAAAAATACCACTAAAGCAATCCTTCAGCCTCCCAAAACAGCACCGGCGATCGGAATCAGGCTCAGAACTCATAGGCTGAAGGTACGCCCAAGCAGCATGCTGCAACAATGGATCCTTGATCGGAATCTCTCGCCAACTATCAATCCGTTTAAATTTCGTCGGAGAATCTACCGGCGATGGAGTAGCACTTGAGAGAAGGTCTTTTAAACTGGTGTAGGAAGTGAGAGAATCGATTGGAACCATCTCGATAACTCGAAACGAAAAACACTCTCGATTCCCGATGAAGACTAATTTGTTGTTGACCTTGCCTTTTGTATGGCTGTTGAGATTTATTAGTTGAGATTCCATTATATTCCCTATCGGGATTCGATTAGGATTAGTATGAGGATATATTGTAAGATTGATCCCGAAATTTGAGGGTTTTGAATTCCGAGAAATTGGGCAAAAAGAATATGCAGGAATTTGCAATTGGAGTGGGAGGGGAGGAGAATCGTAATATGAGTGTGGGTTTATATGGAGTGTGTGGACTATGGAAAGTAGTGTCATCATATGATTCATTAAAAAAAACAAAAAAGGAAATTTCCTCAGCATTAAATATAATTTAAAAATATTTTAATTTTAATTTTATAAAAGTATTCATTCTTGTAACATGTTTCAAAACGTTTTTGTTTATCAATTATATCTTAACTTAGTTTATATCATTATAAATCAAACTTTTATCAAGTAACAGTGTTTTATTGATACTTTTAAATTTTGTTGACGGAATTTAGAATAAAAAATTGTTATCATATTTAACCTTAGTGGATAAGATTAATGATTCGACTTCACTTAAATGTTTATCTTATTTAACATGTATCTTCATCTAATTCAAAGTCATGTTTGTTGAGTGTAAGGATTTAAAAGTTTATAGTTTATATGTACTTTGTGGGAAAGTTTATAGGTATTTTATGTAAAAGTATTCTTTTGTATTCGGATATTCGGATATTCGGATAATAATAATAATAATAATAATAATAATAATAATAATAATAATAATAAGTTTAAAAGAACTATACACATGAATAGATTTATATTTATATAACAGAGTTTTATATGTTTTAAACTTTTAATTAACTGGATAAAAGTAACGTGGTCAAAGAAACTATAAATGTGAAATTGGAAATTACAAAATGACAATTATATTTAACAAATTCAGTCTTTGTTGAAAATTTTAAACTTGAATAGTCAACTGAAAGTAAGATAATTGTTTTTCTTTTATCTTATTATACATTTGTCAGTTGTTATTTGATTTCATATGTAACTATACTTTGTGAAAAGGCATTTTATATATATATATATATATATATATATATATATATATATATATATATATATATATATATATATATATATATATATATATATATATATATATATATATATATATATATATATATGAAATCTACAAAACGTCAACTATTTTTGTGGACATAAAAGTTATATAATTTACGATTTTTTATTATTTTATTACTTATAAAAAATAAGATAAATAGTGGTATCCGTCAACTTTTGGTATGATACTGAAAGCACATACAGAAAATGAAGAAAGGACATGTGTCCATGTGATGTTGGACCACGAAAACCCGCTTATTTTCCGTGTGCATCGAAGCTTCCAAACATTTTTTAGTTTAGAAACTCACTCTATCCTTCCTTCCAAAGAATCAAATGTTATTCTATGTTTTCAACACTATCACATTAACTAGAGTGAATTATAGTTTTGGTCCCTAAAACTTGGTCAGATTTGTAGGTTTAGTCCAAACTATGAAAAGTTGATAACTAACATCCCTATGGTTTTAAAAAATTATACAAACGGTCCTTCCGTTTAAATCTGTTAGAAAAACTTCATTAAATACATGTAAAATGACCAAACTACCCCCATTTTATTATTTTATCATTTTGTTATTACTTTATAATTTTTTAATCATTTGTATTTATTAATGGCTACCAACACATCACCACAAACCACCATCCCACCACCGTTCCTCCTTTCCATTCGGTCCTCTCAGACACATTTTCAGTGAACATCAGTCAACCACAAACCACAACCCCACTATCGCCCCTCTCCTCCCATTTGATCATCTTTAGGCATATTTACCGAATCAGAACCAGGAGCAAAATTAATCAATCACAAATACTGATGCAAATTTACAAAAAAAAAAAAAAAAAAAAAAAAAAAAAAAAAAAAACATTGATGCAAAATAAAAACATAGTGATTTATCTTGATTTTTCATTCCAGATTCATAAAATCATACCCAAATCAAAAACAAATAAAACCCAAAAATTGAATATGGTATGCATACCATGTTTCATCTTTGACCTAGGTTTCATTAAACCTACAACCATCTGTTGCAACAACTATCATCGTTTCAGTTCATTAAAATCACAACCACCATCTTCATCTTCTTTTCAAGTTTATTCCAGATTCACAACCACAACCTACAATTAGATCAAAGCTACACAACCAACACCTGCACCATGGTTGCGATAACAACAAAGGGTAACGATAGGTGCAACGGAGGCGGTGCCATAATAGTAGAGTGGGATGGGATGATGATGGTGAATGAAGTTATTATAGTGGGATAATTCGTTGGTCCATTGCCCAACAAACCTCTACTTTCACATAATATAGAGTTTTCCATATTGTAAGCTGGAGTGGGATAAGGATAGTGATTGTGTTTCTTGATAGGAAGCATCACAATTTTGTAGCAAGATGGTGACCCCTTCTTCTTAGAAAGTCAAACTCAGTGATAGGAAAAGAGAGACAAATTTGACAGGAGAGAGGAAAGAAAAAATAAGGTGGTGAGATATGTAAGGTCCTATAGGAGAACCGCCACTACTGGAAGAGAACGAAAACCACGTGGCGAGGGAGGTGATGGGAAGAAGGAAGAATCATACATCATTTTATGGCATATATCAGTTGAATGAACTGTATAAAAGATACTAGGTTATAACACGTGGAATCCACGGTTGATAAAGTAAAATAATATATACATTATAAAAATAGTAATCATGAATCTTATATATGTAAGCTTCTATTTTAATACAAATTTTGATGTGTTAGTTGTAAATGTATTATCATTATTTTAATTTAATATGATCATATTATACAATGAAATAGAGAATTGGAAAAAAAAACAAACAATCATGAAAAATAAATATTAGTAATAAAATAATATAGTAATTTCTTTGTTGGTTCAATGCAAGAAATAACAATATATTTTCATATATGGGTGAATTATAACACCACACTTACATTATGTTTTATAGTTATTGGTTTACACGTTATAAGATTAGATATCTCTTGACATTAATCTTTATTTACTCTCTTCTACCAAATGACCATTTGACATTTCTCGTTTTTTTGTAGCAAAGCTACAAAAAAAAGATAATTTAAACAAAAAAAAATTGGGCGAATTACAGTTTTGTCATGAATTTTAACTTCATCGTATTACATCCGGTCGACCTTCGTTAATTACCAAATTTCTTTTTTGTAGCAATTATAAAAATTGAATTAATCCAAATTGAAATTCCATTGACCAATTTAGTTTAAGCATTATAAAAAATACCAACAATAAACGTAGCAAAAATATAATTTGCCGTCATGTAATAAAAGGTTAGGTAATTGTCAACTATAAGGAAATCATTATAATTTCGCATTCAAGTTTCTGACTTTCCTTTTATTTCCGGTGTACATCATGTTTTTACATAATCATCTTTGCTCACTTGTTCTACATGATATTTGGTACATGAAACCTTATAACGATACAAAAACACAATAAGATAAAAGCATAATATAATGTAATTTATCTTTTCTATAGTTGTACAAAAGGAGCATTTACATCTTAAATTTCATGGACAATGTATCGATCTCGACAATATTAACGCCTAAAAATGTCAATATTAATTCCTAATAAATTTCAAAACAACCTTGATAGTGTGAAACTCACCCCTGACAATTTTCATTGTTTGTAACCTCAAATCTATCCAACAACCTTCAAAAAACTTGAAACAAAGAAATTAAAATGGGAATCAGAAGATGTTACAGGTCGGCTTGAGATCTAAAGATATGTAGTTAAAACAATATTGAAAATAAATTATAATTTTTTTTATGATTAATAGAGTCTAAATCATTTAAAAATCAACTTCATGAAAAAAATATTATAAATTAAATAGATCGATCTCATATTTAGTAATCATAATATTTGGTCTTGGATCCATAAATTGTACTTGAAAAAAAAAACTTGATATTAAATTTCATTAATGTTTAATATTTCTTAATTCAAGCAACCTACCAAACTAAACAAACACAAACACTTATAAACAAATATTGTAGTCTTTCAAACAAAAATTATTAACACAACCTTAAGTGCTTTAGTTGCTACAAAACATAGTTACCTATAAATGAAGTTGTATTTACTATCATATTTTTTTTCCCATAAAACAACATAACATGCAATCAACTACAGTTTCATAATTGTACATAATTGATCATATTCCTCAACAAATAGTGAATATGTGGTTAATGAAAAAAATATTAAAACACATCATGACATTTTTGTATAACATTTTTTGTATATCGACTTTTTACAGAGCTTGAATGAAAGAAAATTTTATTATTTAATTGATACCAAAGTTTAGAAAAGATAAGGGCAATTTAGTTATTTTTTGGTAGAAAACCTTTAATGTTATCATAATTATAAGATCTCGCATATGCCAACAATTATAGTAACTAAGATAAGACATATAAGAGATGTATATACACATAGCAACACAACACAACACATACACATATAGGTTTGATAAATATTAAAAAATGGAAGCAAAGAATAAAACTTTAAAAAATGTGTATATGATTGTTTGTGAGTGTAAAACAATGTTTGATAACAAAAAAAAAATTTCATTGGCATTTTATCAAACACCTAAAGTTATATAAAAGATATGTGAGATTATAAATTTGATCTTTGTATTTTATTAGTGTTTTATTAATTTATTACAAGGGTAAAACAGTCAATTCCTAATACCTAACTCCTAATTCTTAACGGAATCCACCAAAAGGGACCAACATTGTAATTTTTTAAAACCACATGGTTGCAATCTATCAATGTATTCCATCAGGGACCAAAGATGTGAATTTGAACAAACCACAGGGGTCTTTAATTTACTCTTTAAACTATAAATAGTATATAAATCATTATATTTTGTTTTTCATTTAATAAAAAACGTCTAATTTTGATAAATAAATAAAAATATCTATTTTTGATTAAAAAAAATCTGTCAATACCGCGACTTCTATTTCCCGCTTAATGTGTAACCTGACCGTATTTCTTATTTATGTACATAGATAATATGTATTTCTAAATTATATCTAATTTTTTTGAAATGAATTCTTATTTATCTATATTGTAGGTGTATAATTTGATAAACCGGAAATAGCATTTCAAAAGTAAGATATTATATCATGAAAAGTCTTGTTAGTTTTTACACTTGCTAAACCGCAAATAAAGAGTAATACTATTCAGTATTCACAATGAAAAGTTTCTTTATAATTGAATATATTGAGTCATTTGACTGAAATAAAAGCAAAATCTAATATATATATATATATATATATATATATATATATATATATATATATATATATATATATATATATATATATATATATATAGAGAGAGAGAGAGAGAGAGAGGAGGGTTCCATTGAGAAAAAAAAAGTTTGAGAATTGGGGAATCATTCTCAGCCAATCATTTAATTAGCACCTTAACATAAAATACACGATGACAAACTTGTAAATATGATATGATATCCTTCAATCACAGATACGTAACTGTGGATAATTTGATAACAATTCAAATTCATTACTACTCGATTGTTCATCATCCAAGTTTCTTCTCCAACCTTCAACGATCATCCAGATTTCTTCAATTAAATTCTCGATCAACATCATCTAGTGTTAATCAATCATCCATCTTCGCCAAAAACACGTTCATCAACGTCATTCAACAGTAAACAAAAAAATTTCGTTTTTGGTTCTTTCAATCCAACCTTCAATTTTGCTTGAATACGAGCATATCTTCAACATCTACGATTAATTATACTCTCAGTGTCATTAGATCAACATCATCGATAATCAACAAATGCTTCACTTCATATCATTCATTCAACATCGATCCTCAAACAAAATTTTGAAATTAAGGTTAGAAAAACATCAAATCATTTTTTTTTTTGAAAAATTTCATATAATTCTCTATCAATCTACTATTTTGTAAGTTTTAAATAGTCAAAGTATCATGTTTTTAGCATTTTTAAAAAAGTTTACTTGTATGCACTCCAACTGTTTGATGAAATGCATAAAGTAAATTATCACGTTATATTCACATATGAATATGTTTTCGCACCTTAATCAGTATATGATTATTAAAACACAAAACAAATATATAATTTTATATGTTATTCATATGTGAATAACATATAAAAATTATATATATTTGTGAATATACCTTGTAATATTCATATATTAATATCCTGTGTAATATTCATATGTGAATAAATTGTGTAATATTCACATATGAATATATCATCTAATATTCATAAGTGAATATACCATCTAATACTTACAATTAAAAATACTATGTAATATTCACAAATGAATGCATCGTTTAATATTTAAATATAAATATATTGTATCATATTCACAAGTGTATATATTATATATTATTCATATATGAATATACTGCCATGCAATATTTAGATGTGACTAGAATGTGTAATACTCACAAGTAAATATATTATATAATATTCACATGTAAATCTACCATATAATATTCATATGTGAATATATTATGTAATATTCATTTGTGAATATACCATGTAATATCACATGTAAATATACAATATAAACAACATATATCATATAATATTCACATATGATTATACATTCATGTGTGAATATATCATGTGATAATTAGAATGTGATAAATCGCTATTATTATGAACTAAAAGTATATTTTTAACATTTTTTTATGTGTATTCACATGTTTTTCAGGTATCGTTATAACTCAATAAAAGAATAACATTTCAATCAATGGTTTGTTCATATCCTGGTGGTTGACAATTGGTTGACGTAATTGAGAAGATATCATTGACGAAGACAATATGTTTTTATATTCACGTGTAAATGTTATACAATTTAATATATTCTTCATTTTGATCGTGTTAAATTCAAATGCAAATGATATTCATTAACCAATACAATGTTGTTTGTCTTAGTATAATGTTGATTTTACATGTAAAATAATATTTTTACAATATATAAAAAAAACTATTCACAAACCAATTCTTATAGTGTATTGTTTATTTTTATATATAAAGGTTGTATTCACAAAATAAATAAATATACATGTATAGTTTTTTCATATAAATACAAATAACAGTTTCAATGATATTTTTACTAGTGAGATGGAAGTGAGTAACATCTAAACTTTATTCATATATGAATACATAGCATATCATGATGATGTCATCACTAGTAGGAATGAAAATTTAATGACATCGTCAAAACAATTTGCCGCAATGAAGTTTAGTCTCAGAATTGGACGAAATTCGCATATTTGATGTAAAATGGTGCAATTTACAAAACTCACCGCTTCGCCGTGACATACGGTGTTTTTCGGCCATTCGGGACTGTTTAGGGCCTTAAAATGACGTTTTTCTATTTTTATAATTTTCCGAAAAAAAAGTTATCATTTATTCACAAATGAATAGAACATTAATAAAAATATATATGCTTATATAATTATTTTATTAACCTAAAAAGATTAGTTGTATGTGAATAAATATATATTCTTATCATATACTTTTTTTTATCTTTAACTTTATATATTTTATAGTCATCGGTTTTATTGACAGTTTTATTCATTTGTGAATAATACATATATATTCACATTTGATTATTACATATATATTCGTTTGTGAATATTACATATGTTCACATGCAGATATAATTCTTATATGTTATTCACATATGAATTACAAACTTGCTTAGGACCTCGAAAAAAATACATTATCATTTATGAATATTACTTGTATTCATTTGTGAATATTACATGTATTCGCATGTGAAAATAATTTTTATATGTTATTCACATATGAATTACTTAGTTACTCTGTATTTTTAAAAGACATACATTGATTCTCGTGTAAAGACATATTCACTTGTGAATATTACGTGATATATTTAGTTTATGCATTTCATCAAACAGTTGGCGTGCAAATAAATTAACTTATATAATTATGGTAAAAAAATTAACAATTGAAGCCAATAATTACAACACAAATCAAATCATATCAAAATTGATCAATAATCAGTAGGCTTAGATCAAAAATTGTGAAAATTTTTATGAAAAACGAAGTTTTTCAAGCCTGAAAATCGATTTCAAAAAAAAAAATCTTCAAATATATGGTTATGTTAATGCACTTTCGATTGCTATCTATTTTTTGATATTGGTAAAGGTTCGATTGATGAAGTTTCGATGACTGGTGGTCGCAAAATGATGTGACATCGATAAATATGGATTATGTTTATCGATTTTGCTTGACATCAATGAAACTGGACAAGATTGAATCACGACTTACACTTAATAGTATGAATAAATGTTTTTTATGATGAATCACAACATTTTGATGAAATAATGAAGATATTTGATGAAGAATTGATGTTTTATGAAGTGTCGATGTTTTTTTGATGATGAACAAGTGACGTTGATGTTTTTTTGATGAAGAACATATGACGTTGATGAAGAACAAATAATGTTGATGGAGAAGATATGATGTTGATGAAGAAAAGAGGAACGATCCATATGAATGAATAACAGATGTTGATGAAGAACGAATGAACGATTCAGAAAAACAGCGTGTCTTTAATGACTTAATCTAAATGTGTTTTACATATATAAAATGATTGGCTGAGAATGATTCCTCCATTCTCAACCTTTTATGTTTTCTCAATTGAACTTACCTCTCTCTCTCTCTCTCTCTCTCTCTCTCTCTATATATATATATATATATATATATATATATATATATATATATATATATATATATATATATATATATATATATATATATTGTTTTTCTTTTACAATAAAGATATTGTGGTCCCAAACTCCCAATTCACCTTTAGCCCTTTAGTGGATCCTGCAATCTTGTGTTTTTTGTGGATCGTGTGTTTATGTTCAATCTTTTTGGAGATGCAAAAGTTGTTTTTTTTATTTCGTTTCAATACTATATTTTGATATACATGGTTGATGGTTCTAGTGAGGAAAAATAGAAATTTGAAAGATGGTAGGAAAAGTTAGAGAGCCGAATAATTTCTATCAGTTGTTATGCTCTTCTGTGGGTTTGTATTTTCTGATTTACTTCTAAACCCATAATATTTTACAAGAATTTGCTGGTTCATTTGTTTCAAAGTAAATTTTCTCAAATAAATTTGTTTGGCAATCAACACTTATACTAACTTACTAACCGGAGACAAACTTATGCTTTTTCCCATTTATAATGCCATGATATCCATTTTTCATGTTTTAACTTTTTGAGTGTCATGTCAGTTTTTCACTCATTTATTTTTCACTCACCAAAGGACAGAAAATTATCATCTTTCAGTATTTTTTATTCTTTTTAAATATGTTTTATATAAATATTATACTTATTTTGTAGGGATTTTTAAAAGCGTATGAAATCTAACAACATTTTCTAATTTCTAATGAATTTCATCAAGGTTAATGGAATTCTCATGATTCAAGTTACTCAAAATACAAAATAGTTTTTATAGTTCAAAATGTAGAACTCTAAACGATTCAATATATAAAATCCTCTTAAATTTAGTAAATGGGAATACTCACTTAGAGAAATATTGCCGTACTATATGTATAAAAATTGTATATGATGCATGCTTTAACACGGATCTTTTCAAGGGCTAGGGGGATACAGCCCCCCCCCCCCCCCCCCCCCCCCCCCCCCGATTTTTTTGACATAAATAGTCCCTATGCTTTAATTTTATACATATTTAGTCCAAAAATATAAAATTTTGACTATGGCCCCCCTTTTCACCAATTTTTATATAAATTATATTTTCGGCCCCCAAATGAAATATTGAAGCTCCGCCACTGCTTTAACATGTTTTACCTGAAGATTCGGAGGGTTGCATGTTACAATACATGAGAAGCAAAAGGGTATTAAGGAATTATATAGTGTTTTTAGTAATAAGTAATATGGAGGGAAACTGATCATCGAGATAGTGTAGAAGGGTGTGGCAACATAGATATAATTTGGGTTTGTTATTTATTAATATGACCAAAACAAACTAGAAATACATTATTATACATTATACATAACTAAATATAATCGTATTGTGTAAATATTTAAAATTTTTGCAACATCAGGCGCTGCTACTATCTAGTGATTTGTATTTAGATAACTAAGCCCACCAAATCATATACTAATAATTAATTTAAAATCTTTATGTAATAATTAAAAAAAAAATGACAATTGAATATAATAATTAAAAGTAATCGTGACACACGTGAGGTACAGGTGGTGGTGTGACATAGAGGTTTGCATTTGGGATTCAGTGGTTAGTAGAATTGGTATAACCAAATTTAATTTTTCTATTTTAAATTATTGGAGAGGTTAGAGTTTTGTTATACTTAACCTCTTGGACAATTAAAAGATTTATCGGTGTATATGTGCAATATAAGCACTAGACATGGTAAATATAAAAGATAATATATTTAAATTTGACCCAATTAAAAATTATACATTTTCTTAAGTGTGCCGACTCATTAAAAAGAAAAAATAAAAAATAAAAATAAAACTTTTACCTTTTTTTTTAGAAATTGGGCTATCACTTTAAGTTTTTGGGCTATACTTTAGTTGTGGTCCTAAATGCTCAATGGGCTTAATGGAGAATAGCTTTGCATCATCCTCAATTCCTCGTCATCAATCATCATCTTTCCCCCTCGAACATCATTTGTTCACTGCAATTTCCAGGTTTGTGTTCAACTTCACTATTATTACGTTTGGTTTATTCATGTATTTAATTGTTTAATCACAAATTAGGGTTTCTACATTCAGTTTTTGATTCTTCTTTATAAAAAATGAAGTTTCTACTTTCTATAGGAATCTGAAATTTTGCAAATGCGATATCGCATTATCACCTTTCCGTCAAGTTCTATGGATATGTTTCTGCAGTTTCTTTTATCCAAAGTAGTCGATTATTTCGTTTCTACCATAATATGGTGTCCACTTTTATGCGATTAACAGGTTAATTGGTTTGACCTAATTGCATTATATCCACTCTTACCAGAGTCGTTGAATAGGGTTAGGGGTTAGCGAACTTGTTTTCTCAAATCATCAATCATACTGAATACTCCGACAATTCTGAGCTTATATTGAAGATTGATCATTCTGAGTTTGTAGTGAACAATTGTTTAAAACCCAATTATGAGATTGTTTGTGGATTGTGAGTATGATTTTTCTGCTATAGAATTGCAAACGATAAACTATTTACAACTATGGTGACTTTACTAATACTTGTTATTTACGATTTTGTATTCAGCTACTTCAGCAATTGAATGGCTTTAATTTTTGATCCGGTGACAATCTTTACAGGTTTCTTCTCTTATCTTTCTAACTCTGTTATTTAAAAATAAAAAAGATAAACAAAATAAGGTAGTGTTTAGTATATGATGGAATTTGGGTATTTTTATTTTTCATTGAATTATGATCTTCCACTTTGGAACAGGTATGAATTGTCCCAAAGCACTATCTCCAATTCAGAAGTTAAACACAAACACATCAATAAATAACCGAAAAAGCCACCATGTTTTTAAAAAGGTAAATAGGTAACCATTTTTTTTTTTCATTCTTCACTAAATTTAGCTTTAGTACATATTTTTTGTGCTAAATGCAAGAAATAGCATCGTATCATTGATTTGTGTAATATAGCATAGGGAAAATGACTTGTAAGGGTAACCAAGTATCAGCATTATACAAAAAATATCATTAAACTTTTTTTTGTATACATATTGCCAACCAACTATAAAGTTTGTACACATATGACCATTAAACTTTACATTTGTTCAAAAAATACCATTGTGTTACCGGTGATAGTAGGTCAACCGTCACGTGTCATGCCACGTGATTGCTGACATGGATTTTACTGTTTATTATGTACACATTATACCATTAAACTTTTTTTGTACATATTTTACCATTAAACTTTTTTGTACACATTTTGGCATTAATTTTATATAATTTATTAAAAAAAATAACATTTCAAAAAATACATTTTATTACATAAAAATGGGTTTTCCATCATTGTTATTCCTTGATTTTGTAATGTTTAGGGGAGAGGGTTCATTTTTACAATGATTCTAAGCACTCCCTTTTGCAACAACATCTTACATTTATGTTGGTCATACATTGATTGAAAACCACAAGGTTTGAACTTGAGACTTCCCTATAGAGTGTCTAAGAAATAATCAACTCTTCATTATTTTAGCTAAACTTTGATAAACTTGTCATTATAAGTCATTTTCCTATCGGTAAACAACAATATAACTTTAATGCATATTTCTAATCATCAACAATAATCAAGAAGGGAGAGCGCGTGGGGGGGGGGGGGTATTCGAAATCTAATATAATGGATAATAGAGTGTTTATATATTTATATATTTAAATGTATTAAACTTCAACTAAAATAATGGATAATTGAGTATTTATATGTTTATACATTTAGATATAATAATATATACTACATAACCAACATATGGTTTTCAGTCGATGTATGACCAACATAAGTGTCGATGTTGTTGCAAAAGGGAGTGCTTATAATCATTGTAAAAATGAACCCTCTCCCCTAAACATTACGAAATCAATGAGTAACAATGATAGAAAACCCATTTTTATGTAATAACATGTATTTTTTGAAATGTTATTTTTTTAATAAATAAAATAAAATTAATGGAAAAATGAGTACAAAAAAGTTTAATGGTAAAATATGTATAAGAAAAAGTTTAATGGTATAATGTGTACAAAAAAAAAGTTTAATGGTATAATGTGTACATAATAAACAGCAAAATCCATGTCAGCAACCACGTGGCATTACACGTGGCGGTTGACCTACTATCACCGGTAACGCAATGGTATTTTTTGAACAAAGGTAAAGTTTAATGGTCATATGTGTACAAACTTTATAGTTAGTTGGCGATATGTATATAAAAAAAAGTTTAATGGTATTTTTTGTATAATGCCGATACTTCATTACCCTTACAAGTCATTTTCCCTATAGCATATTGCTTTCGTTTCTTTCTTGTATAACATTATATTTTCATCTTTCTTCTGATCAAGACATTTTACACTTTGAGTAATCTACCTAATATTTATAGCTTTTAACCTTTTTTTTTTTTTTTTTTCTTATTGTCTAATGAAGATCTGTATAACAAGACCTAAGTTTTTAATTGGAGAAGATTATGGTGCCAAATATGCTATTTCAGTAGCAAGAGGAAACCACAATGGGCTTAATTTAAATAATGAACCCTTTTGGTTATCACCTACAAAGGGCTTTATCAGGTAAACACTTGTTTTTTCGGGAAAAAAAAAATCATATAACTAATCAAATACCAATTCACTTCAAAAGTCAGATTATTTTTATTTTGTATAAAATAATAAAAGAAATATGCAACTTTTGGTAACTAATTATTGGATGTAAAATTTCAGGGGAATAAAATCTTTGTTTGCCTTTCTGGCTGAACAACCTAGCCAGCTAAAGTACATAGAGTGGCCAGGTTTCCAAAATACGGTTTGTGTTTTTAATTATTTTTTTAACATTTAAATATGAAACCTTATTTTCTCACATTTATAATACTAAATAATAATTCATAATACAAATATTTTGTGTATGCAGTTGAAAACAGCTATGTTGACTCTTGTTCTTGTGGCAATGCTTATTGTTGGCTTATCGTCTGTTGATTCTGGTCTTTGGTATTTGCTTGTAACGATTCTAAGGAAACCTGCATGATTCTATTTCTACAAGCGTTTTTATTCTGACTTGATTTAGTCCTTATTTTTTTTTTACAAATTTGTCTTTATTAGGTTTGGTAGCCTTTTTTTTTTATAATAAAATGATCATCTCAATGGTTCCAATATGGTTTTACAAATTACAATGTGTATGTGTTTATAATTTGGTAATGTTGATCGGAGAAACTTTTGATTGTTACTCGTGTTTTCTTATGTTTTTCTAACACAATTAGATTTCTAGATTATCATAATGTCAGTTTATTTATTAAAAAATGTTTCGGTTTAGGTTTTTGGAAGGCAAATTGTACAAAAGTTTGGCATAAGAGTTTTGGTAATAGCAATGTTAGATAAAATTTTAATTGGGTTAGGTTAGTTGTAGATTATAAATAAATAAAAATGGAGTTTTGGCACAAGAACTTATAGTTTTATGTGTGTGTTTTCATAAATATTTAATTATTTGTGGAATTTCTTAATTATCACCTAAGAATATTTCTTAATTTGTCAAGTTTTTCCATTTTTAAAAGTAGTTTTTGCAAAGGACAAAAAAGAAATGATAGGAGTATTATTTAATTTAAATGTGTAAGTGTCTTATTGATTTAAAAACAACAATTTTGTAAATTACTTATCAGGTGTATGGTCGTTTTAGAAATTCACTCGTAAAAGACAAATGAATTCCTCTTTTTAAGGTTATTGGCTTTTAAATTAGGGATGTTATTTCGGTTTAATCGACTTTTGGATTCTTTAGTTCAGATTTTTAACATTTTTAAAGTAACCGTATCAACTATCAAGTAATCATATTGAATAAAATTTGGCGTAATCAATTTTAGATTATCTGATTTCGAGTTATTTGGCACACTTACTCTTATGTTACATTAAGACATCATATGAATTAAAAGATAGCTAGTAGCTACACTGATTTTGATATTAAATCTCTTATTTTATCATATATTATTATTTTAAGAATCATTATTTATAGGAAAGAAACCAATATAAAAATAATATGCAATTTCATAATTATTTCAATTGCTCTTCTATAAAGTAATGATGATTGTTAAAAGAAAAGGTTGTGTCTAAACTCTAAAGTCCCTTCTCTAGGTCTCTTGTTTGTGCAAAAGACAAAAATGCCCTTCTCTTCCTCATCAATAAAAAAGTTTTAGTTGAGTTGGCTCATGAAGTCATGTCTCATTTAACTAAAGAAAAGCAAATAAATGTCACACACCATAGACAATAACAATACTCTCTTGAGTTAATTTTTGGACTCAAATTTGCACAAGATTTGTAATAACTCAAATTTTCTAATGCATGTTATCTATCTTTTCTGTTATAACATAACCAATGTACATAAGTAGCAATTTTGGAATTTAAATTTTCAATATTCTGCAAACTCATTTCTGTCTCTCAGCAGCCTGCAAAAAAAAAAAAGTACATAAGTTATTCTGTCCACATGTTAAGTTGTTCTTTCTACATTAACTCAAAAAGGAACAACAAGAACTAAAGAGATTGAAGTGAAAGTCAAATAGTCAAACCTTTTGAAGTTTTTGCAAAACAGAATCTTCAAACGCCTGATATCTAGCTCCAACAAGGTCTTCATTTAAATGTTGACCATGTGAAGACTTCACAGGCTCTCGAAATGTTGGAAAAGCATTAGCTACAGCAGGTTGAAGAGGTATAACCAATAAAGGATTTGAAAGATCTCCACACACAGTTCCAGTTGCTGCCACCTGTCAAAACACACACACACACACACTGTTAAAATTCATGTTCATGTTACCCTTTTTCCATTAAGTTCTGTGTGGATAAAGTAATTTAAAAAATCTATTTTTTCTTGCAGATAAAGCAAAAAAATTATGGAAAAAAAAAGAAAGTAAAACTTACAGCTGCTTCTTTGGAAGCCATGACAACAAGAGCCGAACCCTTTTTCTTGGAACTTCTAATAACCACATCCTTAACCTCACCAAATGTTTCAAATAACCCCCTCAATCTTTCCGCACTATACTCCAAACCACCCTTCTCCCATGACACCTTAAGCATCTTCTCTTTATCCATATTCGTATCCACCCCACTAGTTTTTCTTTCATCTTCTTTTTCTTTCTTCCTAGAAGATTCTTCGGTGTCAGTAAAACCTGTTTTATTGTTTCCATGCATTGCACGAATCCTACTAATTTCTTCTCTAAGTTTTCTTGCAATACTTTCTTCTTCATTTCTAGCTTTTGAAGTTGGATCTTGATGATAAAAAGCATTCTTCTCTCTTTCTTCAAGATCTGACATCATTCTTCTACGTTTGGAGTCGTGTTGTGATTGGCGTTGAATTTTTTGTTGTTTTACTCGAAGAAGATCATCGAAAAGTTTTCGGGCTTTTTCATCTTTAAGGATTTGGTATGATGTTTGTAGTTTTTGGAAATTGGAAGGGGCGTTTGGGTCATCCGGTCTTTTGTCAGGGTGTAATTCTAAAGCTTTTAATCGGTATGCTTTTGTTATTTCTTTTTCTGTGAGCTTCGATCCTTCTTCACCAGATGGTAATCCAAGAATGGTGTAATGGTCAATGTCAACATCCATATCTTCTTCTTCTTCTTTCTACCTATTGGAAAGTGTAAACAAACAAGAGAGTTAGGTGTTTTTTTCTAGTTTAAATTCATATCATAAGAAGCTGGAAACCCATGAAAGAACTCAAGGTTCCAACATATCTGGCGAGAAGAAAACAGGATACATGATTATGGATTTATGGGTCCCATTTATGGTTTTTGAGGAGAAAAGATATTGAACCCAATTCATGAAAGTTATGAACAAGAATCTTGATAATTGCTCTAGTTCATAGTTCAACATGGAGTCATGATAGCTTAATTGTGATTTACAAATACGATTATAATAGAGCATGTTGTTTGATCCATTGTGCAGTACTAACTATTAAGCCAATACTAAAATCGAAAATCTGAAAACTTAACAACTAGAATAACGAGCCTATGTGCAAACTAAAAGATCTTCACAGTCTTTACTAAACTATAAACCCTAAACGGTTTTTATCACTTTAGGTGTTAAACGAGTCTATATGCTATGTGCTAACGATGAAAAAGGGTGCAAAGAGAGTATTACCTTAAAACACTGAAACAGTTTTACAATCGCCTGACGCTGACGAACGGAGATGGTCCGCCGCCGTAGAACGGAGCCAGTAGAGTGATAGGGATCGCTGATTCGCCGGAGTGGGAGTCGTGGAGAAGTCGTGGCTGTAAAGAATTAGGGTTGAGATGCAATCTAAAATTAGGAAATTTTGGCTCTAAGAATTGGGAATTTTCAATTCTTGTGGGGTGGCGTAGTCGGCAAACGGAGAGGAGGATGTGATGGTGTATAATTACACAAATAGTCCCTGAATTATTTTCTTTTCTCCTCTTTTGCACTAAAAGAAAAGTTTTTGAGTGAATTACAAAAATAGTCCCTGAACTGCTTTTCAATAGTTGGGTGAGCATGGCTGTTTGGGATAAACAGTTACAATTGAATTGTTTAATTGCTTTTGTGGATCATATGGCATATGGTGATATGGGTATTGTTTTATTTATATATTGTATTTATTCTTCTTAGTTCTTACGCAATTAAACAAATGTTAATTTTTAAAGATTGATTTCAAATAGCATTTTTATTCTTTGATTGTGAAGTAATAAATATAAATCATTAGTAACTAGTTTTATACATGCCGGGTATAATATTGCAAAAGAAACAAGTTAATTTATTTTATTCACGTCTAACAACATACTTTTTTGTGACCAGTACCCTATAGAAACATGAAGAAATATTAATAAAATAATAGATACTTTCGAACTCGATTCCTATCCATAATATATCAAAAAAAATTGAATTGCAATAACAATAAAAACATTTTTGGAACTCGTCTAAACAAAAACAACATATACATATTGTATTTAAAATTCATTTAAACAAAATGTAGAATATAAACATGTTGCATTTTAAATACATTTAAACAAAACGAACAATAAAACTAGTATTTACCAATTTCTTTCTAGTTACTTTTTATTCCCTCCAAAAACTAATTGGAAAACCTTACCTAAAACAAATACAAAAAACCAACATATTACACACCATTATCTCAAACATTATACCAAATATTAAAACTAACCCAAAAAAAACAAATTATAACTTTTCATAATGGTTACCCTTGTATTGTCAGCAGCCTGCAAAAAAAAATTAAAAAAAACAAATTATTCTGTCAAAAAGAAACATCAAGAATTAAAGAGACATTGAAGTGAAAGTCAAATAGTCAAACCTTTTGAAGTTTTTGCAAAACAGAATCTTCAAATGCCTCACCAACAACCTCTTCTTCATTTACATGTTGTTGACCATCAGAAGACTTCATAGGCTCACAATTAGCTACTGCTGCTTGAAGTCGTATAACCAATAAAGGATTTGAAACATTTCCACACACACTTCCATTTGCTGCCACCTGTCCAAAACACACACACACACACACACTTAAAACTCATGTTCATGAGGACACTTGATATAACATGACTTAAGTACCCTTTTTTCTTTTCTTTGAGAAAAACTTACAGCTGCTTCTTTGGAAGCCATGACAACAAGAGCCGAACCCTTTTTCTTGAAGCTTCTAATAACCACATCCTCAACCTCACCAAATGTTTCAAACACACCCCTCAATCTTTCCTCACTATACTCCAAACCACCCTTCTCCCACAACACCTTAAGCATCTTCTCCTTATCCATATCCATATCAATATCAATCACCCTTTCTATCCTTCTAGAAGATTCTCCGGTTTCAGTAAAACTCATTTTATTTTTCCCATGCTTTTCACGAATCCTACTAATTTCTTCTTTAAGTTTTCTCACAATACTTTCTTCTTCATCTCTAGCTTTTGCAGTTGAATTTTGATGATTAAAAGCATTCTTCTCTCTTTCTTCAAGATCTGACATCATTCTTCTACGTTTGGAGTCTTGTTGTGATTGGAGTTGAATTTTTTGTTGTTTTAATCGAAGAAGATCATCGAAAAGTTTTCGGGCTTTTTCATCTTTAAGGATTTCGTAAGATGTTTGTAGTTTTTGGAAATTTGAAGGGGCGTTTGGGTCATTGGGTCTTTTGTCAGGGTGTAATTCTAAAGCTTTTGATCGGTATGCTTTTGTTATTTCTTTTTCTGGGAGATTCGATCCTTCTTGATAATCCAAGAATAGTGTAGTGGTCAATGTCAACATTCATATCTTCTTCTTCTTCTTCTTTCTACCTGAAACAAGAGAGTTAAGTGTTTTTTTTAGTTTAAATTCATATCTCATAAGAAGCTGGAAAACCATGAAAGAACTTAATTTTAAGAACTGAAAGTAAAATCAAAGAAAGCTTCAACGAAAGGCTCATACCAAATATCTATCTATTTAAACCTAATCAACATTCACATTATCAGAACTCTCTAATAACAAAAAATCCGAAAACAAATTGCTTGTTGAACAACTCAAACAATATAAGTTTCAAAATCTGTGATGAAGATGAGAGGCACTAAACAAATTATGTACAGGGGAAGAACAGTATGACACTTAACATGGTAATTTTTAAGTTTTTCTAATATAAAGGTCATTAAGTCAAAAAGAAACACCACCTAAGTGTTGTATGAACAAAGACGTTCCTTTTTTTTTGGAATGAATGATACGTCTGAATGACAGTAAATGGACGCATTCTTTTTCTGTACATGAATATGTAATGTGGCCTTTTAAATAGTTGTAACTAACTAGCCTTAGAACAAGGGCTTTAGGTCTGGTTTCCTATCACATTATCCTCTATCTAATTCCAAGATCCAACCAAAGATTGCAGGGTTAAGAGTTCCTAAAGATTGTAGTTATTTGTAAAATCAATAGAAAGAACAATAAAGAAGGGGGCTTTTAGGTAAAGATTAATTAGATGAAAAAAATAGAGGTCTGAATGAAAGGAATTGACCGTTGATTACAAAATCTATAAACCCCCGAACTATACAAAGCCCTAATCCTCAAATTACAAATACAAAAGTAAAAGCAAATGCTAGCAGTCTAGCACATAAAGAAACCCGAGAAATATCAGATGCAATTTGAAATTAGGAAAATTTGGCTCAAGAATTTGATTTTGGAGATAAAACTTACCGGTGGCGTACTCGTCAATGAAGATTTTTGAAGAAAAATCCGAAAAAGGTGGAGTAGCAGAGACCGACAAGTTGTGGACGAGGGAACCTGGAAAAGATACTTGTAGGGTGCCGGCGGCGTAGCGGCAAGTCGGCACGGAGAGGAGGAGGATTTGGTGGTACTGATTAGGATTCTGCGAGGGCCGAGGGTAACTGCTTTCTCCACTTTTCCGGAAGTTAGTTAAATTATTTTGGGAGAATGTTGCACAATCAAGTTTTGTTATTATCTCACATTGATCATTCATATTTATTTATTATTTATTTTTTTCACAATAGACGATTAAAGTTACACTGTCAAATAACTCATCCCGTTAAAAAGTTAACCTGTTTAGTTGATACTTGGCAACAATTATAGGCTAGGTCATTTCCACATAGCCACATGAGAGGACCATTTTTCTCGATAAAGTAAAAATCGTCGGAGGTACTTTTCCTGTGTGGATCGGAGGCATTGGTTTATTATCCTTTGGAGAAGATGAGTGTTTTCTCTCAAAGCTTAGTTCGCGAGTTTAACAAAAGAAAAGAAAGTCAGGAGAGAAATGAAAGGAAAACAAAATTTTCTTTTGTGTTCCCGAGTTGGAAAGAAGTGGAAGAAAAATTAATCATTTTGTTCTTTCTTTCCAAATCTCTCCAGATCAAAAGAAAAGTTAGTAGGGAAAGTGATCATTTCATTTCCCTCCCCTCCTTCCTTTAATGAAACTCGGAAACACACATTTCTTTTATTCTCTTCTCATTTCCATAAATTTCCTTTCTTTTATCTCGTTAAGTTGAACTCGGAAACGGGTTAAGGTGGAATTGGGCTTAAGATTTCTTATGTAGATGCACCTCCGTCAGCTGCAACAGAAGAAAAGCGGCTCTGACTACTCCATCCACCGATGCAACGACATCTACAACGCCATCGACGCCACCTCCTTCTATTGAGAATGTCATTGTAGCTCAGTGGCCTAACCAAAATAAGTGGAAAAGGATTATGATGCACTAGTTTGCCTTCGATCTCGTTGATCGGATGTCATTTCTCTACGTTAGGGTTGTGAAAGCAAAACGAGTGGAAAAGGATTTCGTGACTCAACGATGTACTATGCGAAGCTAGCGATCAAAACTCACAGTATCAACATCAAAGCACGAGGTACAAGCAAAAAGAGTGGTGATGGTGGTTCAGCGATTAGCCCTATGTTTCTTCCCTTTCGTCTTTGTGCTTTTTTGTTGCTCCTATATGTAGGTCTCTGTGATTAGCTCTCCCTTTCCTCCTTCTTTACTCAAGTTAAAGTTTAAAGAGAGAGAACAAGCAGCAGGTAGAGTAAACAAAAATATAAGATGGTTGCAGGTGGCGTTGGCTTGATGAAGGTGGGTTTGTGATGATGATGAAGGGATGGTAATGTTGTAAACACGATCAATAAAGGTTGCTCTTATATGTGTTTGTGTGTGTTGTGTTCTGATGCATTTGGGAAATAATAGAATCATTGTCTACATGAATCAATCAAACGGAAATTTCAGTTAGGGATGGAATTGGTACGGTACCAATTCATTTTTCTCTAAACTGTGTACCGTACTAACTATAATTGGTATAAAAAAAATTGTTACCAGTATTGTACCAGGTACACTTGGTACCAATATATTTGGCTACCAATAAGTTTGATTGGTACAAATTGGTAATGGTATATTGGTATATACCAACTTCTTTTAATCTTCTACTATACGATTTAAAAATAAGCAAAGACATATGGTAATTTTGATGTTTAGTATAGAAAGTAGTTATGTAGTTCGTTTATTTTACAAAAGAATTCTATTGAAGTAACGCTAAAGGAATGTTCTAATTTGGTGCTTTAATGTGGTAATAAATGTTGACTAATGAGATCAAATGACTTGTATAATGTTCTTAAACATGTAAACACTAAACACAATTAACAGTTAAAATATACGATTTCGTTTATATATATATATATATATATATATATATATATATATATATATATATAATAAATGAATTGGTTGGTACGGTATTACCATGATATTCATACTTTTCTACCATTATCGTACCAACATTGCTCAATTGGTACAGTACTACCAACCGAACATATTGGCTATCAACTTTCTTGGTTCGGTTGGTAACATGTTGGTTGGTTTTTCGTGGTACAATTTTGTCAGTCCTAATGAAAGTAGGTCCAAACTCGGACATGTTGACCCAGACCCGGAAACCTAGAAACCAGAATTGACGGATTATAAGAACCGAGAAAACTAGACTGGTATACCAGAACCGGTTCCGATTCGATTTTGGGCATCGGACTGGGTAAAGTGGGTATGGAGCCGGTTGGAATCGAAAATTGATAATTGGAACCGGATTTGTGTATTAGACCCGAAAATAGCGGGGAACCCGGAAATGGAATCGGAAACCGGAATTTTGGAGAATCAAATTGAGGTGAGTAACATGTGCCATCCAGTAGAGCTTCTATTGTGTAATTTGAGGCTCTAATTTAGTAAAGCTTTTATTGTTTAATTTGAGGCTCTAATTTAGTAATTTCAAGTCGAGTTTTTTCAACCTATGCCTATGGTCAAAGTTTGGTGTATATTTTCAGATTGAGCTTATATATGGTTATGACTTATGATAGATTTATTAATATTTTATATGATCTCTTTGGATCAAACTTGCTTTATCAAATGTAGTTTTTGATGGATAAACCAGTTTGTAGTCTTATGTAACAAATGACAAATCTTTAATAAAGAACTTGGAAGGCATAAAAACTCAAAAAACTAAAAATATTAGTTAAAACGAAAACGATTATATGATTGAAGGGGTCGAAACTTAAATACGATCTATAGAAATAAAAAAACACTCGGATAATCACCCGGTTCCGACCCATTACTCGGTTTCGGTTCTTCTTTAGCATTTCCGGTTCTTTTACCCGGTTTATCCGGACCCGTTAGAACCATACCCGAAACCCGGAGAAGGCAAAATTTTAAACCCAAGACCCAGATCGGATAAGCATATTTTGGTTCAACCGGTTCCGATCCGGTTTTTCGGCTTTAATTCACATCCCTAATTTCAATACCCTAACCAATTTACTAAAATTGTGAATGGTAATTTGTGAAGCTATTATCGAGGATCTATAGGATTAGGGTCGAAAAAAGATACAAGTTTCTGGTGACTATGGGCGTGTTTGGCAAAAGTAGCTGTTAGCTGGAAACGGGTAGCGGTTAGCTGGTAGCGGGTAGTTGGTAGCGTGTAGCAGGTAGATGGTAACGGGAAGCTGTAGCTTTTATTTGTTATATGAATGTTTAGAAAAAGTAACTGGAAGCTTTTGAAATATATAAAATTACATAAAATGACAGTTGATTAAAAATAAATAAATATATAAATATATTTTTAAGGGTAACTATGAAAATTGATTTCAAAAGATCAGGAGCGTTTTGTTAAACGCTACATGAAGTAGCTTTTAGAATCTGAGCGTTTTGTTAAAACTAAAAGATAAACGCCCGTACTGCCAAACGAAACTTTTTGTTTAAACTAGAGAGTTTTATCAAAAGCTAAAAGCTAGAAGCTCCTAAACACTTCCAAAAGCTCTGTGCCAAACACGCCCTATGTGTAAATGGCATGACTTATTTTTTTGCCATGTCATTATGCCAACTAACCTATTTGTTTCCATGTCATTATGCCAACTAAACTGGACATCTTTCTCAATGTTCTACTTAGCGATGAAAACTTAAGGAATTCAAGCATGGCTGATGAAATCAGAGCACAAGTTTATCATGCTAATGAATGACAAAGTGATGAAGAAGGTGAACAAGAGGCGGTGAAGAATAAGTACAGAACTCATGATCCAAACACACCATGGGACAAGATGGAGCCTAAGGTAGGTGACATGTGTGAGTTTCCTGCACAACTTAAGTTTTGTATTCAAAATTATGAGGTGTCAAATGGATATCCGTTATACTTTGAAAAATGTGATAGAACAAGATTAGTTGCTAGATGTGGGAAGAGGACATAGATGAATGATTGTCCTTTCAGACTGTATACTGGATGGATGTACAATGAAAAATCATTTCAAGTTAGAAGTTTGGTTGGAGAGCATCATTGCAGTAGGAAGTTCAAATTTGGAAGTCATGTTTACCCTTAATGGATAAGTAGGCATTACATTACTGAAATTGCAAACACACCTAAGATGAAACTTAGTGAGATGATTGTTGATATCAAACAAAGGTTGAGATGTGTAGTATCTATTGGGCAATTCCGTGGGGAAAAAATAGGCCACTGAGTTGATTGAAGGAAAAATAACTGAACATTATGCTAGGGTATGGGATTATGCTGATGAATTATTAAGGTCCAACCCAAGTTCTACATGCAAAGTTAGTGTCACAATCAATCCGTATGGGAAGAACTACTTCCACAAATTTTACATATGTTTCAAAGATCTAAGTGATGGATGGAAATTTGGGTGTAGAAGAGTAATTGGGTTGGATGGATGCTTTCTGAAAGGACACGTGAAGGGTGAGTTGTTAACTGCCATTGGTAGAGATGCCAATAACCAGATATACCCTATAACATGGGTTGTTGTTGATGTTGAAAACAAGCCTAAATGGACTTGATTTATTGAGCTTCTTGGAGATAGTCTAGACCTTCATGATGATAGAGGATTGGTGGTGATATATGACCAACATAAGGTTTGTTTTCAATACTCCATTTTATATAAATGTTAACACAATTTAGAAGGATGCATATTAAGTTGAATGTTCTAGTATTATAGGGATTGGTTGAAGCTGTAAAAGATATACTTCCAAATGTTGAGCATATGCAATGTGTCAGACATGTTTATGCCAATTTCAAGAAAGCATACACAGGGTTGGAGTTCAAGAAATTGTTTTGGTCTGCATCAATGAGTTGTGTTGAAAGTGACTTTACGAGGCACATGGAAACCGTTAAGAAGTTGAGCCCATCTGCACATGAGTACTTGATGTCAAAACAACTACAAACATGGTGTAGAGCTTTTTTTTAATAGGGGCTATGCTTGTGAAGCAGCTGAGAATGGAATCTCTGAGTGTTTCAACTCAATCATTGTTGATGCTAGAAAAAAACCCCTTATCACAATGCTTGAGGAGACTACTATATAGATAATGGACATGTTTTCCCACATGACAGAGGAAAGTGTTAAATGGAAATCAAATGTATGTAGGTTATGGTGTGTTGTTCGTAGTCAAGGACATGTTTTTGAAACTAGAAGAGGATGTGACAACTATATGGTGGATTTGGACAACAGGGCTTGCAGTTGCAGATTATGGGATTTGTCTGGGATCCCATTTGTACATGAAAATGCAGCCATCAACTACATCAATCAAACACCAAATGTATATATTGATGGGTACTTTTCAAATGATTTTTTTTCAGTCTTACTTATCTAATATCAAACTAGTGAATAGGAGTAATCTTTGGAGCCAAACTGGGTTCATTAAGCCATTTCCTCCTTTCGCTAAGAGAATGCTAGGTAGGCCTACTATCAAAAGGAAGAGGCATGCTAGTGAACAAGAGGGGAGGTTTTCATCAACAAGGGTATTTGTACCAAGAACAGTAAGATGTGGGAAGTACTTAGAGTATGGGCATAATAAAAAAGGCTGTAAGAATGAGAAAAAGCCAGTAGTTCCCTTGCCACCAGAGAAGAGAAGCATGCCAAGGAAAGATCCATCGTTAGCTAAACATGATGAAGCATTAAGGGCTTCTCAATCCATTCAACCTTCAAAGAAGAAAAACAAGTCAAAGAAAGAAGCATCAAATTCCATGGTTTTAAAAGCATCAAGGTCCAAAGAAGCGGCTACTACAACTTAGAAATAAGATGTTTATGCAATTAAAAAAGAAGATGTTGGTGATGGTATTAACACCGAAGGGGTTAATAATGGTATTCAAAGTGGGGAAGATGATCGTGTTCTTGAGACTGAAGAGAGAGTTAATGAGGGTATTCAGACTGGAGATAAAGTGCTTGTCGATATTCAAATTAAGGATCATGGTGATTGTACTGGTACTGAAGAAGGAGTAAATGATGTTATTGTTGAAGATGGTCGTATTGCTGAAGAAGTTAAAGTGGTTGATGTTAGAAAATAAGATGTTTTGCTTCCAAGGGTTGGTTTAGAACTACACAAAGTACTTGATGAGGTTGAGCAGGGGTTGGACGAAATATTAGGGGAGGGTAGTTTTCAACAACAATCACACACTTATGATGCCACTCAATCTGATAATGGGGGTAATGACGAAGATGTAACTAAGGTTGAGTTTAATGATGGAAAAGATAATGGTGTCCTTGTAGATAAGGTAAAGTTGGATGCTGGACAGATTGCAATGATGTTGGAAGCAGGATATAACATGGAAGAAATTGAAGGTATGGGAGGGGTACAGCTAGATATGGATGACATGTCACCAATGAGCTGGTAAGAAATTACTTTTTGTAACAGTTTTTCAAACTTTAATACCATTACACCATTCAAACTTCAATACTATCACACATTCAGTACATCTACCAATGGAATAAAGTACACTACAAACCTGTTATCATTTCATCTAACTTACATCCAGAGCCGGTCTGTTGTTTTTTACTACCCGGGGCGAGATTATAATTTTGTGCCCTTATATATAAAAAATTATCAAAATATAGTAACCCTTATAGTCAAACAAACTATACAAACAAAAATCACCTTACACGATGTTTTCGTGCATTTTTTTAAAGCGAAAACATTTCTAATTTTACAATAATCAATATTTTGTAAAAAATCACTTTCAATACTTAAAATTACTAATACATTCAATTTTTCTTATCTTTATTGAGTCATGATACTTTGGAGATACGATTTCAAGAGCTTCAATTTTGAAAAACTTTTTTTTTTCACGAAAGCAACTTTAACCAGCACCGTCAATAATCCCCTTTTAACAAATCAGATATATAAGAAATTAATCATATTTTTGAAATAAACACAAATATCAAATAAACTCACCCAAATCTGATTTATCAAACAACAAAACCCAAATCTGAATTATGAAGATAGCAAAATAAAAAATATAGCACTTGCTTCACATCACATAAACAATACCACAAAAGATTAGAAAGGATGGTTATACAGAAAATATCGAACACAAACATCAACGAATTTAAACTCACTAGAATCTTAAAATCTAATTTCTGAAACAACATACACAAATGTGATTGCTAAAACAGTAAAGAAATCAGATACCAATCTGATTGCTGAGCTCAAACATGGAGAAAATTATAGAGAAATAACCCAAATCTAATTTCAAAAACAATAAAGAAATCAGATACAAAAAATACAAATCCAAATTTCAATAAATGAGAAGTCCGATACATAATAAATTAATCAGATTAAAAAAATAAATTCAAATAAGTCTTTACTCTTTAAGACTTGCACTCTTTTCCTGTAATCTAATAGAGATGAATTCAGATATATAAGAGAGTAATCATATTTCTGAACAAACCTAAATAAACATAGATTTCGAATGAACAATGAACTCACCATACCTACATATGATTTCTGATTCTCTGAAACAACCAACAAGAAATGAATCACACCCAAATCAGTGAACCACTAAATCAGAACTTCATAATCGGCTATGATGTGTTTGATTAGACAAAATCAGACCTTAAAATCGGACCCAATTAGAGAAATTGCTGCTAATATCGGGACTAAGTGTTAACTGATACTAAGAAATTGAGATTTGAAAGATAGAGAAAGCAGATCGATCGGAGAAATCAAAGCTACATAAAATCGATTTATGACTCGTCAACTAGAAGTGAAAAATAGAGAAAGTAGTTCTTACTTTTGATTTATGGGAGACTTATTCCAGGTAGGCATTGATTTTCCCATAGAACGAGGCCAACGACAACGAGTTTCTAAGCACCAGGCGACATTTTGTTTCTCTATGCGTATGATGGATGATTATTCGACGCATCTACTTTCTTTTCTCCTCCATAAACTGATCAGAGATAACAATATATCGGTTAATTTTGAGCCATTAATATATGATAGGTGGACTATATTTTGATGCCCTTAAAAATATGCTGCCATGGGCCTAAGCCCAAGTCGCCCATGTATTGGGCCGACCTTGCTTACATCTTAATAACCACTACAACAAGACATGCCAAAATACTCACTAGTAGCCCTACAATCAATTTGAGCAACATCACATATTCGGTATCTTTATGTTCGAGGTTTAACTGCTTCTTAAAAGCCCTAAATTCTTCTTCTTCATCATCATCATCAACCCATTTGAAATGACCACAAACACCATTTTCATACTACAAAAAGAAGTATAAAATTACATAAAGAAGGGACGATAATAGAGAGAACATAATTAGGGCAAACATCACCACAATTACCTGGTAATTAGGGCAATCACTTTCTTCATGGGTTTTCTGGAGTACGTGAAACATAAATAAGCCAAACATCACCACAACTACATCAGATTATCTCCTTTATTTTTCCTTCTTGATGTGCTGCTCCAGCTTGAATTTGATTTCGAAGTTGTCATTTAAACGTTGGTGTGGAAATTTGATTTTGTTTTGGTGATGATCTTCTTCAAATACCCGGTTGTGGACGTTTGGTAAATAGGGTTAAGCAACAGGGGTGGAAAAGTCTGCTATAGTGGAGGGGTAACCGGTAAACCCTCTTGCAACCAACTATTTGGAATAAATATAAAAAATGAGACAACTATGCGATATTAACGAACCAAAAACCCGCCGAAGGGTAAAATCGACTTTTTCTTGTAAAATTAAGGCTTTTTTATAACATTATCCCTAAATAATAATACATACTTGAAGGAAATGAGTTCATAAAAAATTACTACATTACAACCATGTTGATCTACATGTTCCAGAAAGATCTTCGTATTATAGACTAGTTTTTAATTGATAATATATTCAAGATAACTTATTGTAAAGAAAATTTACCCAAACCATTGTCAATTTCTTCATCATTCGAAGCCATATTCTTCAAAAAACCATGAATCCAAAATGTCTGAAATAATCAAATGCAACCAATATTTACTTCGAAATGCCCATGTTCCAAAAAAATTGTCTGAAATTCTATGTATTTGGAGGACCCCGATACCTAAGCGGATTAATTGGGCGGAGGTCCAAAATACCCGATTCCGGATCATTTGGTCATTTTACATAAAATTAAAAATATTATTTTCTTTAAATTAACATTAACATCACATAATAGTTAGGTTAATCAAAAGTAAAACATAACGATATAACTAAGTAAACTTAAAATCTATAAACTCAAAATTAAAATAAATTAAACAGCCAAAGAATATATATAAAAGGTTCATAAAAAGGAGATCTGATTTGTGAATTTTTTTGGACTGGTTTCACACAGAAATCACGCAGGGCTGGCCGGAAAATCACACAGGCATATCGGAGGGGCTAGCCAGCAAATCACGCACAAGGAAAGGCTACTGTCGGTGGCTTCCATTAACACTACTATCAATTCCGACACTTTCTTCCTCAGATTCTAACAACTTCCGCATTTCATATTCAAATCCATATCCGTAAACTCTTCGAAGCATTTGATAATACACCGGGCATCCAAATTTCGGAGGAGTAAGGTAATATTACTGAAGCCACTACTGTATTCATGTTTTTTTGCTGCTTAATTTAACTTACCTGTTTAAATATCTAATGTTTTGCCCTTGAAACTCTGTAGATCTTGTCTCGAATGAAATTTCAGATCGTTTGATTTCGTTGCTGTTGAATGTTGTAGAGCTCTAATCATGGACAACGACGGTCACCCTTCCGTATCTTTACGGGCAAGCCGTAGGCCTGACCGTTTAAACAATAACTTTGAGATTAAAGGTAATCTGTAAAAACTGATTGACATGAATTCTCTTTTGTGTTATCTGATTAGTCATTATGATTTCCCTTACAAATTTTAGTACTCATTGTCCTTCTGAAGTTAACTGAGCTAGAAACCGAAGTGGGCATGTATACTTGCTTACCACAAACACTTGTTGAAGCACCTGTTTTCATAATTTAATGAAGTTACACCAATCTCTCTTTGGTACATATTGGAATTCAATATCAAATGTGAAGTTTCTCACTAAAGGACTAACAAAAAGAGCAATTCGATTGAACTTTTGTGGTGAATTTAGCCTTTTTAGTTATCAGAAAGCTGATGTTGGAACTTGATTTCAGTAAAAGATAAAGGCTTTAAGAGTAGCTTCTTAATTTGATGCTTATTCCATATAACTTTAAGAGCATGCATACACACCTACAGAAGATGAGTCATGAGTGTGATTAGTCCTTTGGTGTTACTATGTAATGCATTGTGGAATGAGATCATTATGACATTAACATGATTGAGATTGTGATTCTATTGCAATATCTCTTCTTCTAAACCCTACACACATTGAAAGGACATTGATATGAACAATGATGGTGTTTTGAACTTTTGATTAGTGCAGATGGAGGTGATGGTTTCTTTGATTCAGACAAATCATCCTCAGATTACTCAATCAAAATCATCTGGAAAAGGGGATTTGTTCGTTTGCTTTTAGTAGGTGGCATTCTATGGATGCTGCTCATTCTATCCGTACTATTATTTCATATATGGACTTGTCAATCTTCTCTAGTTTTCCTTTCAGGTACTTGAAATGTATGCAATGCTATTCTTTTCTTTCATATTTCATATATGGAAATCATAACCCTAACTGATATAACAATTTTTTTTACTACTCTGCAGCAATCTGCAACAAAGACAGCACAGTTTTTCAAATGCTACACACAATGGGGCTAGTAACACCACCACATCGTATATTATATTCATTTGAAACTGTTTATTTTCACTTTTTCAGAGTGAGTTTAATGTAGTTTTGTAATATGTCTTAGGTTGTTCTATTCCCCTAGCCAATGATCCAGAAAAAGTAGTTATCCCAGAGAAAAAATCACCTTCAAAATTTGTTCAAAGTTTATCCTACTTTGAGGAAGATGATATAAACACAAATGGATCAGAATCTTCTCCACTATTTGGAGGCCATCAAAGCTGGAAACAGAGAGAGGAAAGCTTTAAGCTGAAATCAACCATGAAGGTAAATGAACGTTATATTATTGAGGTATTTTTCTTGTTAATCTTAAGGAGGGGTAAGTTGGTCTTTTTCCCATGTTAGGTACATTGTGGGTTTATACAAAATGGTGGTGCAGAAATGTCTCATAAAGACAAACAATACGTTAAAAAATGTAAATTTGTGGTTGCATCTGGAATCTTTGATGGATATGATACACCTCATCAACCATCAAACATAAGCCCAAGATCCAAGAAGCTTTTTTGCTTTTTAATGGTGGTGGATGAAGTGTCTCTGAAATTCATAAAGCAAAATGTTAGTGTTAAAGAAGATAATGATGGAGGAGAATGGGTGGGAATTTGGCGTATTATTTTGCTTAAAAATCCACCTTATGATGAGCCTAGAAGAAATGGAAAAGTTCCTAAGATATTAACTCATAGACTCTTTCCACAAGCTTTATATAGTATTTGGATTGATGGAAAAATGGAGCTCATTGTTGACCCTTTGCTCATGTTGGAAAGGTGAGTTTTGCAAATCAAAATTTATGCAAAATTGGTCCCTGTAGTCTCCCAAAAAGTACATTTCGAGTCCTTTTTGTTTTAGATGGTAGTTTACTCGAGTGACCATTTATAAAAGTTTCAATTTTGGACTGACCGTGCGAATGAAAAACAAAATGGACTCAAACTGTACTTTTTTTGGGATACCACAGGGACCAATTTTGTAATTTACTCGTAATTTTAATAAACCGAAATTGTTTTTTTTTTTTTTTTTATAAAAGATATTTATGGCGTGGGAAGCATACATTTGCAATAGCTCAACACAAGCATCATAGAAATATATACGAAGAGGCGGATTCCAATAAGAGAAGGAAACGATATGCTCGGCCTCTTATTGATCACCAAATGAAAATATATCGTTATGAAGGATTGGACCCGTGGACCCCACTAAAACAAACCAAAAGTGGTAATTATTTTTTTGAGAAAAAAAAAACAAATAGTATAATTATACAAATAAATAAAAGTACATTGCTATTAATGATTTTTTTTTTTTGGTTGTGAAATAGATGTGCCAGAAGGGGCTATAATCATCCGCGAACACACCCCACTAAACAACTTATTTAATTGCTTGTGGTTCAATGAGGTGAATCTATTTACACCAAGAGATCAATTAAGCTTCGGGTTTGTTGTCTACAGACTAAAAAACAATTTCAAGTTCTTTATGTTTCCTAATTGTGAGTATAACTCCATTTTTATCCTGCACCCTCACACACGTGAACATTCCTCAAAAATCGAGTGGGTGAAGTCGTTAAATGAGTTTAAAGGAAACAATAGTGGTTTGAAAGAAAGCCGAGGTGGGTTAGGGTTGTGGTCAACTTACCCTGCTGACCTTACCTCGGTTGTACTTCCACGGGTAGAAAGAACATCGAAAGCTGGATGATTTTTAATGTAATTGGTTTTAGGATTGAATGCAAAAAATAGCGACATGGTTTTATGAAATGTTTATTATATCCTCATTTTTGTGAAATGTTTTGTGTAGCATCTCATATAATTTTTTGTTTTTAAGCTCATGGTGTATGTTTAAAAAGAAATAGTACTTGGCAAGAATATTTAATTTAATGAGTAAATATATTACAATATGGGAAATTAAAAATGTAATTATGATCGGGTATTTTTTTTTTTTTTTTTTTTTTTTTTTTTTTTTTTTTTTTTTTTGTTTTAACTTCCATTACCATTCCTATGTTTGAACCATAAGAACGTGGTTGCTTTTATGATATCTGCCATCTTCGTTGCCGATACTTTGTTGTTGTTGAATAATAGGTCATTCTTTGATTTCCATATGCTCCAAAAGACACCATAACAAATACCCAATATCCTCTTCCTCTTTATCGGACAATTGCCCCAATTTGAAGCATACTCTAATACCTCCTACACTATTTGAAAGCTTGCCATTTGAGTATTGCACCACTTAAATATCCACTATGTAACTGTTTTTGCAAATTGGCATTGTACAAGCACGTGATCACTTGTTTCTACATATGATGCATATGATTCACATTGACAACATTATTGGAAACCACAAGTATTTTGGAAAGTTTCCACATCTAATGGAATTCTTCCCATTTTAGCCCTCCAATTCAAGCTATTGACTTTAATTGACACTTGCTTGATCCAAAGGAACTTACCATTATCCACTATGTTATGTTTTGTAACCATAGCATCTTTTTAAAAAAAAAAACATAGCAAAGTAGAAGTATGTATGATAAATGAGTTTAAAATTTTGTTGAAAGACAGTGATCTTAGAAACTTTCGAAATTAATACTTTGGAAATGAGTAGAGTTATACGAAAAGTTTTTTATGCAAATGTGAAAAGAAAAATGCATCTTTATATTTTATATTATATGAAATGACCTAATCTAAGAAAAAGCATCATTTTTCAAAACATAAAAAAAGTTAGTTATTTTAATTTAAACCTTTATTCATAATGGTTATTTTTGTTAATATCTTAATTGTACAAAGCTTAAAACCCAAATAAACATTTAGTTTATATTAAAGGTTTAAAAAATAACATTTTATGGATAAACACAGATTACTCTTAAAAAAAATTCTTATTTTTTTTAATGGCGAGACGGCAAACATCAGTCGACGAGGCTAGTAGGCTCTAATCCGGTAACCATTTAATTAACATGATAAATATATACTATGAACTCATGTTTAATATATATATATATATATATATATATATATATATATATATATATATATATATATATATATATATATATATATATATATATATATATATATATATATATATATATATATACCTTTTTCTTTCGAATACATTGCACTCACCACCTTCACCACCATACACACCACCTTCACCACCATGCATACCTTCGACACCACCATGTACACCTCCTACACCACCATTCATTGATCCATGCTCACCTCCTGCACCACTATTCACTGATCCTTGCACACCTACTGCACCACCATTCACTAACCCTTCACCTACAGATTCCTGTAGAAGATAACATGTAAATATTAAGATTTACAAATTTGCTTTGCTCAAATGACAACATCATTTCAATATACCTGTGTAGTCTTGGTTATCTTTGCTCTTTTCACTCTGAGCTTAACTAGCTTATTTGTTGTGGGGCAAGTCACCTTGTTGTGGCTAGGCATATGACAAACACTGCACGCAATGGGTTTACCCTTATTTGATACCTTATGCTGCCCAATTTTCTCTGTCATATCTCTCTTCCTTTTTGTTGCAGGTCTTCCAGGCATCCTTCTTCTTCTTTAGAGAGGTAAGGGTGGGGTGAATGATGTCTCTGGCCACATGTTACTACCATTCATAGGCAAGATATTATTCAAGTATGTTTTATTGTAGTTTGATCTATAGAAAATAGGATCCACATAGGTGTCCACATCCCTATTTAGAAATAAGATTATAGCAACTATATGGGCACACCCATACCCATTTAGTTGTCATAATCTACAATAACATGTCCTGGTGTCAAGATCTATATCACAAGCTTGACCTTTATTTCTTGTCTCAAACTTGTTTAGTCCACTTGGGAGCACTTTCCAGTACCTAACTTTAATCTTTAAACCATTCAGTAACTGCCTTATTGCATGAATTACATCCGTTGTCCATTTCTTATGTTTCAAGTTAAAAACTCTCTCCATGATATATAACCTCAACTCCTCCAACATAGTGATTATTGGTTTCCTCCTGGCCTCCATAATTACTACATTAAAGCTCTCAGAAAGACCATTCTCCACTGCAACACATGCCCTCCCTACCTCAAAAAATGCTATTGACCAAGTCTTTGGTTCCTTTTCCATCAAGTAGTTATGGGCTTCCAGACTTAATCTTTCAATTTTTTCATGAATATATTGAAAGATTGTGGTGTTGTTGCATTGCAAGCCTTCCAAAAAAGGTTCTCAAAAATAGCCCTTGCAAACCTCTTCTAAAATTTTGCAACAATATGCCTTGCACATTGTTGATGTTCAACACAAGGAAGCACATCCTTACCTGCCTCCATAAGACCCTTATGTTGGTAAGACATTAAGGTGAACCCAATGCCTATACCTAGTTCAAGATCATCTCTCAGCAACTCCAAAAACCACATCCAGTTTTCCTTATTCTCAACACACACTATTGCCCATGCAACTGGAAATATGTGGTTGTTAGCATCTCTACCCACAACACATAATAACTCCCCATTGCATACACCCTTAAGAAAACATCCATCTATCCCTAACACCTTTCTACAACCTTCTAACCAACCAACTCTCACATTAGCAAAACATACATAGAACTTACTGAAGAAATTCAAACCATCAGACATGCATTGGACACCCATTTTGACTGTTGAACCTAGATTGCTTCTTCTAATTTCCTCTCCATAAGACCATAATTTTACATAATGCTCAGTAAAGGTCCCCTCAACAAGATTCATGGCATGTGCCTTTTCTCTTCTGCACTGAATTAAACTAAACTGTATTCCAAACTTCCTGATGACCTCCAATCTCAGTTGTCTAATTGTTAACTTTTGTCTATGCAAAATTTCCTTAGTATAATGTTCTCCTATCCAAGAGTATTTGACAATTGATCCTATTATGTAGTTTCTAGCACAATTATGCTCAATCTTCAATGACTTGATTTGAAATGACACCTCCTGCCTCATCCATGTAGCCCATAACCTGAATGGGTAAGCTCCTTTGCAACACACCACCAACAAACTTTTACTGTTATTCTTCTTGAATCATAGTTGGTATCCATTTGCCACAAAATAGTTACATAACATATTTTTCAGTTGCTTTGGACTTTTAAATTTCATCCCAAGAACATGTACTTGCCTCTTCCATTGTAAATCATGGTTAAAAATGGAATGGATCTCAAAATCTTCTTCTTCAACTTCATTGTCACCAGTATCACCTTCTGGAGGACATAAATTACAAAGAAACTCATCCCCACTCGTCTTGTTCAAAGGTATTTTGTCAATGTCAATTACTTCATCTTCAAGACCTACATTGGGATGTGTTTCATCAGGGGCAATGTTTCCTTCATTTCTTGGTACACCATGATCTTCAATGCCACTTTCATTATCTTCACTAACAACCAGATTCATGTCATCATCCCACGATTCCTCTAACCCATTCCCATTATGATCAAACATAAAATGAAATTTCCCCGTATTCATACCAGATATCTATAAACTGGGCAAAATCCAAATCATCTACAATGGGACGAATCCCTCTAGATACAGGGATGTTAAGTAAGCAGTAGTAGACGTTTTGAAAGTCTTCCCCAATAGCTCTATCAAGAAAAGAAAAAAAGTCCCTTACATTCATACTTGCACAATCAACATCAATGAATAGGAAGTGATTCCCACCAACATATCCAGAAGGATGTCGAACAAATACACTATTGTAGTGTAGATGAACTCTCAGATATACAGCTTCGTTATCGTTCTCAGCCATGCAATAGTGAAACAATCTTCAAAGAGTAGAATACCCTCGATAGCAGCAGTGTAATCTCAATAGTGGCTAAGATGGTTAAAAACCCTAGTTCAAATCTTCATTCCTCTTCTTATAAGACGTACAACTAAGGAAAATGAATTAATTTTTTTTTTCTGTCAATTATTTATTCTTGTGTTTCGTTTTGCATGATTTACTTCCTGAGTAATTTGATTATTCGAAGCTCCACAATCGCTCATACTTTAGGAAGTAAGTAGTGAATGAAGAATGTCATGAATTGGATTATAGATTGTCTAAGTAGTTTAGACATAGCAATTATGTTGCTATAACATTCACGAGTACTTAGAAAATGGAGATTTGAGCATTAGATAAACTCGTGCTTATAGAACTACTTTATGGATTCTGTCACGAGTAATTTTGAGACGAAAATGTCTTATATTCTTAAAATGGAGATATATGAGCTATGATTGGTATTGAAAAACACATCAGTAACTTGGTGTTATAAAATGTAGTGTTATGTATGATTTGCTGAGTAAATGATACAAGCATATGAGTAAAAGTTTATTGTTGCTTTTTTCCCGACGGGAAAGCGATATATTTTGGCCCTTTAGTGATTTGGTGTTGGCTTATAGTGTTGGGCCCAACTGAGACTAAATTGATGTGTTCAATTAGAAGTCTTAAGACATCATCGCAAATCAGGAATTCGGGAAACAAAATTTTGGGCAATGAGATTCATTCTAATCCACGTCTCGTGTTTATACGATATAATGTAGAAAAAAATGAATATTTGATCACTTTTCATAGGAATGACGTCTGATCAAATCAGAGGCTGGAGTTGCTTTTAGAAACACCCTTTGCATATAATTTAGAAGCTATACTGGCAATTGTAGTTATAGACTTATCCAAGTGGGAGACTATTGGATTAAGTCTCTAAGCCGATAACTAAATTGGTATATACTTGCATTATTAACAAAGTCCTTTCGGGTTGCCCTTAGACCTAGTAATTGAATAGGATGACTTCCAGAGAGAGAGAGAGAGACTGATTTTTTTGATTTATTATATAATTAATAAATATCAATAAATGATTTTTTAATATATATGAGAATAATATATTAATTGAAAATAGTATTATTTAATTAAAAATTCATCAGAAAACAATTATGATGGGTTTTAGGTAAAACAAATAAACTAGAAAACAATTCCTAAGTTCACATGCAACCTACTTTGGATCTATGTTTTAACTATTGAACATACAACTTTGAATTGCAAAAAATGTAACCCTAGAGGAGAGAGAGGCTATTTTCGAAATCTATAAACTAGGGTTTAGTAATCACATACCTTTCAATTGTTATAGTAAACAATTGATAATTCCCTTGATCTTGATCTTGATCTTCTTGGAAGCTTAGCACCACAAGTGTAATGCCTCTAATGGAATCACACCTAAACTAGCAAGAAGGAAAGTAGAGGAGAGAGAGGAGAGGGAGTATGCAAAATTTCGGCCCTTAGGGTTTCTTCAAAAGAAAAGAGTGACCAAAACATGAACCAAGAGGCTCCTTATATAGCTGAGGGATCTAGGGTTTAGGGGAAACCCTAGTTATCCAAGGGGGTTCTAGAGCCTTCCACTCAACTATTAGATAATTGCAAACTAGTCCCTGCACCTTATAATCAATTCTTTTAACCCCAAAATTAATTCTAATTAATTTCTGGCTAACAATTAATTAAACAAAATGATTTCTTATTAATATATTAATCTTTTAACATATTAATAAATTCATTTATATTAATTTATTAATCTTATAATAAATTAATATCTCTCCTTTCATAATTTCCTTGTCTGGTTGCTAGGTTTGAGGGCAACCCAAAAGGACTGTGCTGCTATCAATTCAAGTACATACCAATTATAGTTATGAGCTTAGACACCTAATCCAACAGTCTCCCACTTGGATAAGTCTGTAACTATAATTGCTAGTATGCCTTCTAAATTTGACCAGCAAATTGTAGCTTCCAAAAAAAACTGCTACCGAACTCTGACCCAGTCAGTTACGTGTCCTAAGATAAGTGATCATATAATCCTTCGTTCTGCTAGATATCCCTAGACAAAAGACATGGAATGCAATCAACCTCTTTGTCCAGAATCTATGTTTCCTGATTCCTGGTTTGTGATGATGTAGGACTTCTAATTGAACACATCAATTTAGTCCTGGCTGGGCCCAGCACACAAGTCAACACCAAATCATTGAGGGGCCCACATATATCGCTTTTCCCGTTAGGGCAAAAGGAACGAATAAACATTGACTCATATGCTTGTATCTTTTACTCATCAAACCATACATGATAATACGTTTTATAACACCAAGTTACTGATGCGTTTTCGTATCACCAATACATAGCCGACTTGCAAATCACAACTCATATATCTCTGTTTCAAGATTATAAGATATTATCGTCTCAGTATTACTCGTGATGAATTCCATGAAGTAATACTCTGAGCGAGGGTTTATCCAATACTCAAATCTCAATTTCTGAGTACTCATGAACGTTGCAGCAAATACATTGCCATGTCTATCCTTAGACAATCTACAATCCAGTTCATAACAGTCTTGATTCACTACTTACTTCCAAAAGTACGAGCGACTGTGGAGTTTGAATAATCTTATTATTCGGGAAGTAAAACATGCAAAAATGGAACACAATAATAAACAATTGACAAAAGGTAGAACCCAAACTTATAAATAATACTTTATTATTTAATCACCCAAAGTCAATTACATTTACTTTGTTACAAGTTTCAGAAAACTAATCTAACTACTAAAACTAATATCATCTTTCAGTCCTATGCTCCGAGCATGCTGAATATGCTTAGCCCTACTCAAACCCTTTGTGAGGGGATCTGCTGGGTTATCTTCAGATGACACCCTCTTCACTATAAGATGACCTTCTTCTACTCTATGTATGATGAAATGGTACTTTCTGTCGATATGTCTGGTTTTACCATGATCTCTCGGTTCCTTTGTCAAGGCAACCACTCCTTCATTATCACAGAACAGTTCCATAGGCTCCTGGATGGTTGGAACAACTCCGAGATCCCCGATGAAGTTCCTCAACCAAGCTGCTTCTTTCGACGCTTCACTTGCTGCTATGTACTCTGATTCACAAGTAGAATCAGCCACCGTATCTTGCTTGGAACTCTTCCAAGTAACTGCTCCTCCATTTAATAAGAATACCTAGCCTGACTGAGAACGGAAGTTATCTCTATCCGTCTGAAAGCTGGCATCACTGTAACCATCTACTCTCAAAGTATCATTGCCATCAAGTATAAGGACCCAGTCCTTTGTTCTTCGTAAATACTTGAGTATATTCTTCACGGCTATCCAATGAGCTCTACCTGGGTTTCCCTGATAGCGACTGACCATGCTCAAAGCAAATGCCACATCAGGGAGAGTACATGTCATAGCGTACATGATCGATCCGACAACGGAAGCATAAGGTACACGACTCATGTCATCTATTTCCTCATCTGTACTCGGGCATTGAGTCTTACTCAATTTGGTATTGCTCTGGATAGGTAGCTCTCCCTTCTTGGAATTTTCCATACTAAACCTCTTTAGTACCTTATCCAAGTATGTGCTCTGACTAAGTCCAATTAGTCTCTTCTTTCTATCTCTCAATATTCTAATCCCAAGAATATAGGCGGCTTCTCCTAGGTCTTTCATGGCAAAACACTTTCCAAGCCAAGACTTAACTTCATTCAAGGTTGGAACGTCGTTACCAATGAGTAATATGTCATCGACATATAACAATAGAAAAGTTACTATACTCCCACTAGCCTTGATATACACACAAAACTTATCTTTACTTCTAGAGAAACCAAACTCTTTGACTTTCTCATGGAAGCAAAGATTCCAGTTGCGAGATGCTTGTTTCAATCCATAAATGGATTTCTCAAGCTTGCATACTCTATTGAGAAACTTTGCATCAACAAACCCCTCTGGATGACTCATGTAAACATCCTCAGCCAACTTCCCGTTAAGGAAGACAGTCTTGACATCCATCTGCCAGATTTCATAGTCATGAAAGGCAGCTATGGCGAGCAATATCCTAATAGATTTAATCTTAGCCACCGGTGAAAAAGTCTCATCATAGTCATCCCCTGGGGTTTGAGTGAAACCTTTTGCAACCAGTCGAGCCTTGAACGTATGCACATTCCCATCCATGTCTGTCTTCTTCTTGAAGATCCATTTGCACCCAACTGTCTTCCGACCTGGTGCACTATCAACCAAATTCCAAACTTGGTTGTCATACATGGACTTAATCTCGCTGTCCATTGCCTCTTTCCACTTGGAAGCCTCTGGGCCTGCCATTGCTTCCTTATAAGTAACTGGTTCATCTAAGTTTACCGGTGTTCTGTCACTTATGAATGTGTCACCATCTGAAGTAATATGAAAACCATACAACTCAGGTGGCATACTCACCCTAGTGGATCTTCGAAGAGGTAATGATTTATCAATCGGTTCAACAGGAACTGTTTCCTCTGGTTGAGTGCTAGTGTCATATAAGGTTCCTTCATTGGTTGACTCTTTAATCTCTTCAAGGTCAATGGTACTCCCACTGTCCTCTTTGAATATGAGCTCTCTTTCCAGAAAGACTCCTCTTCGAGCTACAAACACCACGTTTTCACTAGGTCTGTAGAACAAATATCCAAAAGACTGCTTTGGGTAACCAATGAAAACACATTTCTCACTTCTAGCTGCTAGCTTGTCGTGAGTCTCTCGTCTTACGAAAGCTTCACAACCCCAGACTTTAATATGTGCTAACGAGGGAACTTTCCCTGTCCACATTTCGTGAGGTGTTTTGGCAACCTTCTTTGTAGGGACAAGATTGAGGATGTGGGCGGCTGTCTCTAAGGCATACCCCCAGAAGTGAATAGGAAGCGAGGCACGACTCATTATAGAACGAACCATGTCTAACAAGGTTCGATTACGCCTCTCAGCTACACCATTTAACTGTGGTGTCCTAGGAGGAGTCAATTGTGAGACTATCCCACATTCTTTCAGATAGTCGTTGAACTCGGTACTAAGATACTCCCCGCCTCTATCGGATCTAAGTATCTTGATCTTTCTGCCCAATTGATTTTCGACTTCATGCTTAAACTCTTTGAACTTTTCAAAGGTTTCTGACTTATGTTTGATCAAGTAGATGTAACCATATCTGCTATAATCGTCAGTGAAAGTCACATAGAATCGATTAGCATCCCTTGTGGTTGATCTGAAGGGCCCACACACATCTGTGTGTATGAGATCCAACAGACCTTCACCTCTTTCACAAGACCCTGTGAATGGTGATTTTGTCATCTTTCCCAAAATACAAGATTCACACATATCATCTGATTTTAGGTCATATGATTCCAACACTCCATCCTTTTGGAGTTGGGCTATGCGTTTCTTGTTAATGTGTCCAAGACGACAATGCCACAAGCATGCCTTGTCTACACTATTAGACAAGTCAATATTAAGTACACTATTTCCTAAGCTATCAACACAAGTCACTGTTTCATACACACCATCACAAGGTAAAGCTTCAAACACAAAAACACCATTCTTATAAACAGAAATTGAACCATTCAAATCATTAAAAGAATATTTAAAACCTTGTCTGAACAATGCATGAAATGAAATAATGTTTCTCGTCATCTCAGACGAATAGCAACAATTTATTAAATCTAATCTAACATCATTACTGAGCAAAAGTTGATAAACTCCGATCTTGGTAACTGGTGAAGACTTTCTGTTCCCCATGATCAAGTTTATTCTCCCATGCTCTATCTCCTCACTTTCCCTTAGCCCCTGTAAATCAGAACATATATGAAATCCACATCCTGTATCAAGGACCCATGAACGAGAAGATAATGAGTTATTAGCAGAAATAGTGTAAATACCTGCCGAGGATGGCTTCACTTTGCCATCCTTGATATCTTGCAGATATTGTGGGCAAGATCTCTTCCCATGCCCCTTTTGATTGCAGTAAAAGCAAATGGCCTCTTTTGGATCAGAAACATGGGGAGTGGAACCATTGGGCTTAGCCTTCGGGCCATTACTAGATGACACAGCTTGAGCCTTGCTCTTCCAGTTTTGCTTGGGAGGACCTTTCCTCTTCTTCCCCTTTCCCTGTCCAATGGCCAAGACAGGGGCACTTGCAGGTGTGGAGGGTATACTTTTACCCTTCATCCCTGCCTCAGCTGTCTGCAACAAGTTGTGCAATTGGGCCAAAGTCTTCTCAATGTTGTTCAAATGGTAAGTTAAGATAAACTGACCATAACAATCAGGCAACGAGTTCAAGACCATGTCAATGGCCAATTCCTCATCGAAGTGAATGTTGAGCTTGATCAAACGCTCTATGTAGCGTTGCATTCTTTGCACATGAGATACAACCGATTACCCCTCTTTCATCTTGCAAGCCATGAGTGACTTGACTACCTCAAACTTTTCTTGACGAGCTCGCTTATGGTACTTTTCCATAAGGTCCTTGTTCATCTCAAAAGGCCAGTAGTCCTCATAGTACCTCTGCAATTCTGGGGACATGGTTGCAACCATGATGCATGCCACTTTGGTAGCATCATCATAGTGTTTCTTGTAGGCAGCATACTCTTCGGGAGTGGCTTTTGACTCATCAAGTTCTTTGAGCTCCTTTTCAAGGACATACTCTTTGTCCTCGAATCTAAGCGCCATCTTGATGTTACACATCCAATTGTTATAGTTGGAGCCATCCATAACGACTTTGGAGCAGATGTTTAGTAGAGAGAAGTTGTGGCTGGAGAATGATGAAGCAGAAGTGTTTCCAGGAGTAGACATCTGAAAAGAAAGATAGTTTTAGTTAGATTCCAAGACACCTCAATATAATAACCCAAAGATATCATATCAAGGTTAGGACCCAACTATGACGATTTACAACTTAGAAATGGGATGCCGAGATCCAAGTTCAAATCTCATAAAGGTAAGTGAATGACGATTCACCAATTCCACCATTAGACAAAATAAACGAAGTGAAATTCCTAATTCTTTTGAGATACATTAAAACTATTTAATGGCATGTTTTAATCTCGGATTATGCTCTACTATTTGTGACTGGGATACCAAGGATCACAAACTAGATGTGAATAACCATGCAAATGTGCTTGGTAACCTTATTGTCTTTATCATTAACTATTGATGTGCCGGTAAACCACATACGCTCCATCAAAATGATAATTATAAGATACCCATTACTACTCTTTATTAGTGCCTTTTAGTGTGCCGGTTAACCACACACGCTCCACTAACGACCATTAAAGCATAATGTGCAATTTCATGGATTAGCATACTTTTCACATTTTTCCTAAAGTAACTAGAGTTGGGATTTTGAAAAATAGTGTTCTAGTACTTTCTTTAATAGCATTATACTTTTAATGGGAAGTAGTTGTCCTATCAAATCCGTTCTGCTAATGATCCTCCACTAATCAAGGAAGCGGTGGGTGAGAGTGGACACCCATTCAACTACCATTTTATAGGCAGTTTCCTTATACCCCCTTATAGACTAGCTTCGTGAATGAGGCATACTAGCGATTTGACTGACCATATTCTTATACATATATAATATTTAACTTTTAATTATAATATATATAAGGTGTGTTTTAAAAACATTTTAAAACTCCAAGGGTTTATATAATTTTTTTTCGAAATTTAAACTATTAAATTTTAAATTTAAATAAACCAATTAATTAGATTTAATATTTATCTATTAATTAACTTTTAATTAATTTATTAAATCTTGTAAGGATTATCTAATTAAATTAAACAATTAATTTAATGCTAATCCATATCCCTTCTAGATTTCGAAAATATGGGGATAGGATAATTTCCTTATTTTTCTCAATTATCCAATAAGGCAACTATTATCCAAAACAAAGAAACCCTAATCTTTATAGCATATTTCGAAATTTTCAAGGGAGGAGGCTAGGGTTTTCAAAACCCTAACCCTAATTTCGATTAGGGTTCTTTGGAGGCTAGGGTTTTCAAAAACCCTTTGATCCACAACCCTAAAAATCGAAAAAATGGCCTTTAGGGTTTAATAGCTATAAACCCTAATTTGCAATTCAACAATTATAACAATTCAATTTAAAACAAACAATGGCTCTGATACCACTGATGGGTTTTAGGTAAAACAAATAAACTAGAAAACAATTCCTAAGTTCACATGCAACCTACTTTGGATCTATGTTTTAACTATTGAACATACAACTTTGAATTGCAAAACAAGAACCCTAGAGTTATAGCATATTTCGAAATTTTCAAGGGAGGAGGCTAGGGTTTTCAAAACCCTAACCCTAATTTCGATTAGGGTTCTTTGGAGGCTAGGGTTTTCAAAAACCCTTTGATCCACAACCCTAAAAATCGAAAAAATGGCCTTTAGGGTTTAATAGCTATAAACCCTAATTTGCAATTCAACAATTATAACAATTCAATTTAAAACAAACAATGGCTCTGATACCACTGATGGGTTTTAGGTAAAACAAATAAACTAGAAAACAATTCCTAAGTTCACATGCAACCTACTTTGGATCTATGTTTTAACTATTGAACATACAACTTTGAATTGCAAAACAAGAACCCTAGAGGAGAGAGGTGATGTGCACAAAAGTATCCATTAATTTTAATATTTATAACCTAACAAACTTAGACTATCTATGCACTTATAGGCAGTGTACCTAGTCAGATTACAGTATAGCTTAGGTAAGTCGGGTGTCAATCACAGGGAACGGTTGATTAATTTAATATATTTAATTATAGGTTATAGGTCACACGAAAAAAATAAAGAAATAAATTTCAAACTAACAATTAATTAACTACTCTCGATAAACTAACAGGAAAACAAATCTCTTCAGGTACTTTGGTTTAGACAAATTACACCTTGAAAACATAGACAATTGCATATATAAATTCATTTATTCATGTTCACCGATTCCTAAAATGATTAGATTCGTGTTCACTATAACTAATCCTTTAGCAAACAAGTCAATTTAAACAGTGATCACTTGATTAAACTAACATGCTTCCTAGTGTTCAGTTCGTATCAAGCAAGACTTGTAAATATAGTTAATCGAATTATTAATTCAATTTAACCTCTTGTTGATGGTCATCAAACAAGGCTCACACATTAACTTACTTATTCTCAAGTTAATCCTAGTTTCACATTCGTTATTTCTAGACTTATAATCTCGATGGTCATCAAAAATCATAAGAGACAAGCAAATCAAGCAGATGTTCATGCAACTTAATTCACTTAACAATTAACAGAAAATAATCATCATTAACACATAAGGGTCTTTTAACAAGCTTGGCAAGATAAATTAAACATAAATAAACAATTCAATATAGCAATTAGTCTAATAATCAAAGCTTCATTCAATCATAAATACAAAGTAAAAGGTTTTTACACCTAAATCAGAAACTAAATACAGAAAAGTACCACAATGGAATGCTAAACATGGTCACGTTAACAATCCATATGATTACCGACATGTATCCGCTCTCCAATCCTTCCGATCTCCGCTCCCGTTAGCTTAACGGCCTTCCGACCGCCTTCTAAACCCTCAAAACGGCTTAACATAAGTTAAATATCGACTAAACTAAGTTGGAAGTCGAATTCCCCCTCCTGGTTAACTGAAAATCGACTTTTATAACCTTTGTAGCCGACTTACGTATGCTGGGCGTAAGTCGGATTACGTGGGGCGTACTAAGGATCACTATGCGATTGAACATATCCGAGGCCAACCAGTACGCGGCGCGTACCCTTAAGTTACGCGGGGCGTAAGTCAAATTGGTCGTTACGCGGCGCGTACAGGTGTGCTACGCGGGGCGTAACCGTCTAATCCAGCATTTTAATTTCTTTTAGCTTCTAAGTCCGGTTTCCGCTTCAGTCTTTTCTTTTGTGCTTTATTGCCAACGAATAGCTGCAAAACATAATTCAAAGTATTATAAGTACTTTTTAGTTCTAAAAGAGAATAAATAAGGCCAAAATATTAAGATAAAGTGCATAAATATATATATATATATATATATATATATATATATATATATATATATAAATACACATATCAAGAGGCTATTTTCGAAATCTATAAACTAGGGTTTAGTAATTACATACCTTTCAATTGTTATAGTAAACAATTGATAATTCCCTTGATCTTGATCTTGATCTTCTTGGAAGCTTAGCACCACAAGTGTAATGCCTCTAATGGAATCACACCCAAACTCGCAAGAAGGAAAGTAGAGGAGAGAGAGGAGAGGGAGTATGCAAAATTTCGGCCCTTAGGGTTTCTTCAAAAGAAAAGAGTGACCAAAACATGAACCATGAGGCTCCTTATATAGCTGAGGGATCTAGGGTTTAGGGGAAACCCTAGTTATCCTTTGCTTAGGGCCTAAGCAAACCCAATGGCCTTATCCAAGCCCCTATGGACGAAATTATTAGGGTTTCCCCTAAAGATTTCGTCCACCCTCATCCAAGGGGGTTCTAGAGCCTTCCACTCAACTATTAGATAATTGCAAACTAGTCCCTGCACCTTATAATCAATTCTTTTAACCCCAAAATTAATTCTAATTAATTTCTGGCTAACAATTAATTAAACAAAATGATTTCTTATTAATATATTAATATTTTAAGATATTAATAAATTCATTTATATTAATTTATTAATATTATAATAAATTAATATCTCTCCTTTCATAATTTCCTTGTCTGGTTGCTAGGTTTGAGGGCAACCCAAAAGGACTGTGCTGCTATCAATTCAAGTACATACCAATTATAGTTATGGGCTTAGACACCTAATCCAACAAATTAGAATTTGGAATTAATCGGATTAATTAATAGTGCAAAGACCTAAGTTGTAATTGTTTAATAGTTGAACAAATAGGATTTCCAGAACCTTCCTGAGTGATGGACGGTTTTAAGGAGGCAGTTAAGGACTTCTGGAATGTGCCCTGAAGATAATTAGGAAACCAAATAATTACCTGATTTGAGATATTATTATTTTAATTAAGGGTTATTTAAGGTTTTCTTATCAACTATAAATAGGTCCATAGAACCTCTGATTTTCATCATCATTATTGCTAAGAGCCAGCTGAAATTTCCCCTTTCTTATTCTCTTCAAGTTTCCTAGTTGCTAGGGTTTGGGTGTGAACCATCAGAGGCACGAGATCTATGGTGCTAGCGTCCAAGAGTTTTTTGAAGAAGGATTTGATTAGTTATTTATTACAATAACTAAGAGTTATATAACCTCTTCTATGAATTTCAAAATTAGCTAGGTTTATAGGGTTTGTTGTTGTTCAATAGAATGTTACTTCAATAATGTTATGACTAGATCTAATAGGTTGCATGTACCCTTAACTGTATAAGGATTTAGCTACGTTATTGGATGTAAAACCTATCAACTTCCTCCCCAAGAAAAGAGCCCGAATTTTGACACGTGGATAAATGAGGAGCTGCCACATAGGCAAGGTACGATGCGGCTAGGCGCGACGCATCTTTCTATTTTTGCTATATAAGCTTCCAATTTGTAGCTCATTTTGGTACTAATTCACTTGAAATCTCTCTCAATGTTTCACGATACCATGAGGCCTGAATCTAGTAGTTCTTAGGTGTTAGTCACAAAGCTCTGGAGCTCCAGAGAGCGCATAGAAAAAGTGCTTTCAGTTTTGAAGTTCTACCTGCATAATGTTTGATTTTTCTTCAAACAACCTGTTAGTTGAGTTATGCTTACCGTGCTTTAAGTATAACTTATATTTATGTTTATAATCATTGTTATGAACTAATAAATAAGATCTCTCAGTAACACTAATCGTTATACGGATGGATCTACTACGGAATGATGACAATGCTAGATCAGTGAGGTGTTTCAAGTGGATTTTCCAAATAGTATATCTTTATATATCAAATGGACCCTACCTCCGATACTGTTAACATATCCCTCTGGGAATACACCAAAGATAATGGGACGACTATCCAAAGGACGCTCTAGCTAACAGTCTTTACCTGAACTAAATGCTAGGCCCGGGCCCTCACCCTCGCGACCTCGTGCTTAGGCCCCGACATCATAACACCAAGGCTCATAACAAGCCAAAATAGTACCAAATTGCTCCTCAAAAGGACAAGTATAGCGCTCAGAGCACCGCTTCTCAGTAAGACTGCACCAATAGTAGATAACTGTTAGTGGTGCATGAAACACCAATAGGACGCCTCCACGTCCTAACACTCCAAACAAGACAAAAGGTGTTGTCGGGGACATGCTCCTCGAACGACATGTATAAAAGGACCCTTCTTCTCCAAAAGAAGAGATCACTCTCTCTATCTAATACAAAACCCTAATTCTCCCATATGCTTAGTGACTAGACCGTCAGAGTCTCGTTCTGAGAACCCCTATGGGACGACGACTAACGTCGACTCTTTCTTTGCTATGATTCTCAGGCTTAACTCAGGAGAAACCACCACAAATAGTGTTAATCTTGGAGACATATCACAACATTTGGTGTCATTCGGGAGTGTACTTAGAGTTACACAACCTTAAAAGGACCCTAGACAATGAAAATGATGAGAAAGGCACTTGTGGCGTCCGACAAGGGAGAAACGAGCCCACTCAGATCAATGTCATTGCTCGATGACACATAACCATCTGCATCAGATGAACAAGCCTCCACCCACTCACCAGAAACACAAACGCTAGGTCCAATAATGGGAACCGCAACGGTAGAAATCACCACCCTATGGTGAACATCACCCATCACAACAGAGCAATCGGTTGCAACCGCGATCACAACACCTTAGTCGACAGAGACCCAACAGTCGCAACCGCTGACCCAACAATCCTTACTGTCGATTCAGTAGTCACAACCGACAGTTTCTCAGCCGCAATCATTACCAAAATATGTGGGGATGAACACTTGGTCCCTAGAGAACATACTGTCCTCTCCACAATACCCGATGTCAAGCTATCAGTTCTCCCCTGTAGCAGGAATGTCGCATATCCCACTTTTTGCTCAACAACCTCCGATGTTCAACCCCTATTTCTCGCAGTTGCAAAGATCCAACTACTAAACACCACCGTCACAAGAGTCTAACCTCACTTGTCATCGACACAATAGCTCAACACCTCCACTCAAAAGCCTCATGGTTCAATTCTGAAGATGCTCCAGTAGCCAGGGAAAAGCTCACAACTGCATCAAATCATGCAATCGAGCTCCCGACAACAGCTATACATCTCTCAAGCAGCAATGAACAGTCAAGCATATGAGAAGCCATATTACGTCGAATAGTTTATGATGTACGGTGGTTTTCCATACTCTCGCATGGAAAACCTGGTAAGAAGTACAGTTCCGCCTTTTGCCAGAAGCTCTTGCAGCATGAGATCACACACTTATAGATGATACAAAATATCCCCAAGTATGATGGAATAAATAACCCCGACAAACACATCGACACATATGAGTGGACAATGACATCATTGAGGATGGAAAAGTGGTGTGTATGTACTTCCCTGTTACGTTATCCAAAAATGTTGGAAAGTGGTTCAAGGCGCTGCGACTGGGAAGCATCACGAGTTTCGAACAACTAATATACCTTTTCATCAACAATTTTATGCGACCAAGGAAGTGGAAGGGAGATGAAAACTCAATAATGGCATGCGAGCAAAAAGAAGGAGAGTCGATTTGGGAATATTACGATAGATTGCGTTGGCAACACTCAACGTCCCGGGCCATGAGGAGTACCTTGTAACTGGCACCTTCGCCCAAGGATTCCTCCCCGACCATTTGTCAAAGAAGATGCAGGGGATGACACCTCAGTCAAGAGATGAACTCAAATACAGAGTTGAGAAATACATCCAACAGATCGAAGGTGAGGAACAGAAGGAAGCCAAACTAAAGGCCTTCACAAATGTGTATATCATGCAAAAGGAAGAAAACTCCCACACATAATCTAATCACCGAGATCACCATTACAGAAGCCACGACAAGCACAACCGACACTCACGACACTCACCTTGTAGATTTCTCCCTTTCGGAAAAGATGAGCCCTGGAGCCACTGGGCTGAGGTGCATGTAGTTGAGAAAACACCACCAAATGTGGACAAAGAGAAAGGGAAATACAGTACCACAAGAGTAAAACCGACGATACAGGCGAGTGCACAGTTTTGAGGAAAGAGATGGATGAAAAACATCTACCTGGCGACCTCACGTCAATTGCAAAGGACTTGAGGTCCAAGTTCGCCGCTGACCTGGGGAATACCCAAGATCGGAAAGATGCCGACAAATGCCACGTTAAGGAGGATATCCTTACCATGACAGGGCCTCGTAAAAGGAGTGGGTGCTGCGAAACTGATGTCGAAATTGAGGTACTCCCTAAAAACATCCTCAATATTAGCGTTTCGTCAGAGGACCCAAGGATACCATGCTGGAACCCCAAGGATCCACTCCTGATATCTGCCCACATACGTTAGATACAAATCAACCGTGTTTACATAGACAATAGCAGTGGTACCGACATCCTTTACAAGCACCGTTTCCAACAACTACCAGCATCCTGGAAGGAAGGCTTAGCGCCTCCAGCCGCTGATATCATCATAAGGTTTACAGTACACAGTCTATGGCCGCTAGGAATGATACATCTCCATCTCACTATAACCAGTCATGATGGGATAGACAATGTTAGGTTTAATTGTATTGTGTCAACTATATGCATATTATAGTTAGTTTTATTTAGGTTTGGTCTTGTCCATTAACGGATCCACTTTGTAGTTTAGACTATATATATATATATATATATATATATATATATATATATATATATATATATATATATATATATATATATATATATATATATTGCATGCATGTAACATTAGTGTTAACGACTTAAAAACCCTAATTTCCGTTTGTACGCTCTTACAAAGAAGTTCTTGAGAACTCTTTTAGAGCTTTTATAATCAAAGCATTCGACACTCTTTTGATCTTCAATGTTCTTATCATTGAATTCACGTTATTTATTATAGAATCTATCGATCTTAATTATTGTTCCCATAATTGGTATCAAAGCTGGAGATAGTGTAATTAATTTGCTATTATTCTGTCGAGTTTTACTAGTGTTTTTCATTTTACTTAGATCTGTTCTTGTTATCTCAGTCGTCTCAATCGATTGTAGATTCTAAATCTATATCTCAAGTTTTACGCTTGAACTCGATTCAAGTTTTACACATATGGTTCTATTTTTGTCTTTGTGAATTCTTGATTAGATGGTTCATGAAGATCCTCACTCTCTTTCTTTCAAAATCTCAAGCAGTATTGGATCCACGACAAGGATTGCAATTCTTTTTCAAGACGACTATGAAGTTTAGATGCTCCACTTAGAAGATTATGTTCTTGGAATAGAAGAACATGGTTCCACAATATGGCATGCAATTATGAAAGAGACATCCACACATACAGATACCAAAAAGGAAATCAAGACTATGGCTGAATACAATTCTCTTCTTGCTGAACATACCGTCCCACAAGATGAGAAGGATAAACTGATGAGTAATATAAAATCAATGAGAATCATTCGAGTTACTCTTCCTCAAGACAGTTTTCGTCTTGTAAGTGCATTCAATACTGCTAAAGTTATATGGGATAGGTTGAAGGAGTTATATTCTAGTGATGTAGATTCGGAACATTCCGTGAAAACATTACTCTTATCGGAGTTTGACGCATTTGTATAAAATACTGATGAGAAGTTGGATCAAACGTTCAATCGTTTCAATCATTTTTAAGCAGGATGCTGAAGAACAAACTCAAGCGTGAAATAATTGAACAAAAAGTCACGTTTATGAATGAACTTAGATCCAAATGGAAGGCTATCGTTTCTACTGTGAAGGCACAAAAAAAATTTAAAATCTATTCGTTGGCCAAACTTATGGGCAATCTGAGATCTCACGAAGAGGAAGTAACAAAAGAAGTAAAGCTTGTTTCAAGCATGGGATCCTTAGTCTTGGTTGTGAAGGGAAAGAAGACTATTGAAGAAGATTCCGAGCCAGGCATTTCAGAAAGCGAAATCTCAAAAAAAGACAAGGTTCTTTTGGTGTCTAATCCCAAGAAGCTCTATAAGAAGAACTTTTCCCATTACAAAAACAAGTTCAGGCAAGGTAACTCGAGTTAAAAGAAACCTAGGGATGAGTTTTTTTAAGAACTCCGGGGACGACGACGAGAAGAAGGAAAAGAAGCTGTTGGGTGATTTAGGTTATGATTGTAATTATTGTCATGACAAGAATCACTTTGCGAAGGAATGTATGTTAAGGAAGCAAAATGTGAAGAGTGAAAATGAAAAGGACGAAGCCTATTATTTTCAGAAGATAGAGGGGATTCGGAAAAAGAATGTGTCAAATGCGAAGCCGCCGTTAATTGTACAGGAAGGCAGTGATGACGATGGACAAGTTGAGGTGTGGTCTACAGAATCTGAAGATGATGAGGTTAGGAAACCCACACATGGAGGGTGCCTTGTGGCAAAGTCAGAATTGCAGGGTTACGAAGGCAGGTGCTTAATGGTTCAGAACGGGGTTTCAGAACAAAGAGGGTATGCTACTGATAGTGTTCAAGCTTTCGAAAGCTTTTTTGCTGCGAAGATTGTTTCGGAGCAAGTGAAAGAATGCGAGAAGGTGGTTGATAAGGTACATTCTATACTCAAATCTCTTAACATTCATGTCTCTCGTTATGATTCTGAACAAGACGATTTAAAATATACTATTCCTAATTTTTGTGATAGTTTTAAATAAACTCGTCTTAGTAATTCTAATCTGACTGATCAACTTAACTGGGTAACATTTAGAAGTGAAGAGAGAATATTAAGAATAGAAGCTTTGGAATTAGAGCTTACTAGATCACGTGATGATGTTATTTATCTTAAAAGAGATAGTCTTGCACTTATGAAACAGAGGAATATTTTATGTTTAATTGCTAAGCATTTATATTTCAGTATTACTCAATTGCATTTGGATAATGAAATAGGGAAAGGTTTGCATAAAATGATTTTGCCCTTTCTTGAATTGAAAGATGATGAAATCGATGCTGATTGCTATAAATGCGAATCTATTGTTTCATCAAATGACATTTTTGGTTCATATAGGGTTGGACTTGAGAAAATTAAGGAATACATACAGTCCGAAGACCACAAAAATATGTTGAAAGAAATGTTGAATGAAAAGGATAAAGAACAAATCAAATTGAGTACTATGCAAAAATATGACTCATTATGCAAGAAACTAAATTCAGAAAACACTTTTGATTCTAAAAATGTTTCTGAATTTGATGAAAACGAAATGAGTGAGATTTCTGTAATGGATGGAATTGACTGTTTTGTTTTTGTGCAAAATGTTGATGAACCTAAGAACAAATTGATTTCAGAAAACTCAATCGAATTTGTTTGAATTGTTAAAAAAAATGTTCAAATGTTTTGAAAGAAAAAGCAACTGTTTTTCTGAAAGTCCAAACTATTCCGAATCAAGTTTTTGTTAAGACATGACTAAAAAAATGATATATGTGAACTAAGGTCCCTGGTTAATAATGAAAATGAGAATGGATGCGATGAATTCTTCTGGTGAAAGTCGATTGATAATGGTGATGAAACAAAAGGTCTTTCAGAAATGACCTAATGGAATACAAAAGGGAAATACGTTTCAGAACCGTTGAATCGTGTGAACCTTTGTTAGGATAAGGCTAGACCAAGTGGCACAAAATATGTTTCCAGTGATACTTCTTCTGAACAACATGAAACGCCAGTCAGAAAAGGAAAACCAAAATCTAACATTCATAGGTCTGCAAAAGAACTTATTGCTAAGAAAAGACAGTTGAATGCTAGATATAAGAAGAATTTGAAAGAAAGAAAGCATTTTTGGAAAAATGAGAATTCAAATCAAGGGTCAATTCAGAATGATCTTCTAATAAAAAGGTTGATTCCTCTCAAATTCCGAAACCAAAGTCAAAATTTTCTACAAAATCACAAGTTTTGAAACCAATTGAAAGGCGAAAACGAAAGTCATCTCCTCAATCTCAGTTTTCAAAACCTCTCAGCAAATCAAAATTTTTTAAGGGTAAAAGCAAAGTTGTTTCGAAACCAGGGATAACTCTCAAGGAATACGAATCAAATTTGAAAAAGGAGGAAAATGTATTTTCAAAAAGAATGGCACCAATAATCAAAGAATATAATCAACGAAAATCTAATTTTGTTGAAATTAATCTTTGTGATAACAAAATGGAACTTTTCAAAATCAAAAATGGGAAGAATCATGTTTTGATAAGAAAATCATTTTGGGTTGATAAAAACTAAGATTTTTCCTATTCAAAAGAAATCTTCACAAGGACTCAAGATGGTTTGGGTTCCTAAATCTCTTTAATTTTTTCAGGTTATACGTGACGAACAGTACGATTCATAATGGTATATTGATAGCGGCTGTTCTCGTCACATGACTGGGAGAAGAGAAGAATTACGAGAGTTTAGATCGTTAAAGGATGGCGGTAGAGTGAAATTTGGAAACAATTCCACAGGAGAGATTAAAGGCTATGGAATGATTACAAATGACGAATTCTTGATTCAGAAGGTAGCTTATGTCAAAGGCTTACAACACAATCTAATAAGTGTTTCACAATTAGTTGTAGGTACAGGGCTGAAGGCATTGTTTGATGAAGAAGGTTGCCATAGACAGTGTCATATGTGCGATAAAATTTCAGTAGTACACTCCCTGGCAGATCACGACATCCTACTCTGGCGGTCGGTGCTTTTCCAATTGTGAGCCATACTATCGATGATCCATGGAACCGTGAAATTTTGCATGAACAATGGATCAACCACTATCGTTGCCTTTAGCCCACACATAGGCCATTACCTTGAATCTCTCGCTGCCCTAAGGCTAACGCGAACCCCAATCGATGAACAGAGAGGGGGCAAGCAGGCGAGGAGAGCAAGACAACAAAACCCAAATTCGTTAGGATAGTAGGTGCAAGAACCCCCCAGGAACCAAACTCCTCTAGCGAGATTATAAGCCAAATGGCAACAAGAAAACATGGAAAGCCATAGTGAAAATGCATTGATTACCTTGACTTGAATGAGGTAGTTCTACCTCACGACACCACAAGAAGCCAGACGATGCCATGTCCAGGCGAATTCATTCTAAAGGAGAGGAAAGGACAACCTTCGGATGACCAAGTAGAAATCAATATGAACCAGAGCAAGATTCGAGGTCCCTTCATAGAGAACGAAACGAAAAACAAAGAAGGACTTGGAATAGGCCTCTGCCAGGCACGAGAAGCTAGAGTTGCAGCTTTTTCAGAAAGGTGATTAAGGCTCGTTCCATCAAATTTTTAGAATTGAATGGTCATCAATGCACATCCATTTTTTGAGACATTTACCAATTGAAATTTCAACTATAAAAGAGAATGCAAATCATATTAAATAAAGAGAGAGAATGCCTTTAGTCGTTCATATTCTGTAGATTGATTCCAAGCTTCATATTCACCCAGATCAAAAGAAGAACATGAACCAGTCTTTGTAACCAACGAGTTAGAAGGATCCAATCTTTGTAACCTTCGAGTTATGAGAGTCACCAAGACAAAAATCGAAGGTTCCATTCATTGAGATCCATGAAGGAAGAGAAGGTGGGATCACTGTCTTATAGAATACGCCTTTGGATCTTTGAGGTGATGAAGTTGTAGTGACATCGTCTATGAAAATTAGTCGCGTCGGGTCATGAAACTCCACTTCATCTCATTTCAACTGAAATAGGCAGTTCAAGACAAAAGAGATATGTGCCGAGAAGAACACCTGGTGGCACAGTTATCCGCCATCTGGTCTCATCAACATGAAGCAACATGTCAATCAACGTGTGCATCAACATTAGTGAGAGGGCAGGTGGTGCATTCAAGAAAGGTGATGCATTCAAGAAGTGACACGCTGATCTTAATCAGTTAAGATCAATGTTGAAATGAAGATGGAAGGTCCTGACACATATAGAGTAAAGAGAAGAACGAACATTGGCAATGTTAGTAGTAAAATGTGTATGTATAATGTATACTCCTTTGTTAATAGAATAAAAGAAATTTTTTTAATGCAAATGTGCCAAAAATAAATTGAAAGTGTATCAACTTATGTTCAAAATTCTAAAAGTATAAAAGCATAAAACAAAAAATAAAGTATTAGTGTCAAAACCAACAAATCAAACCATATAAATATCGTTCTCCCTGAAAGCAGAAAGCACGATTTTGTTTTCATAATCAAACACTTTTCCCTCATGACGGTTGAAAAGAACTTTGTAATCAACATCACAAAGTTGACTGATCGAGATGAAGTTTCCTTTTAGACCTTCTACATAAAAGACGTCCTCCAACTTAATCGTTTTGCATTAAAACGATCCAACACCTGAAACAGCTGTTCTACTATTATCACTAAAGGTTACCATTGGACCATCCTTCTCTGCAAAATTTGTTAAGTGGGAATTGTAACCGGTCAAGTCTTGAGCAGCCGTTGTCTAAATACCAAATATGCTCTTTACCATGTAACTAAGATGTACAGTAAGTCAAAAAAATAAAAAAAAATAAATTGAATATACACTAACCCACTTACAAAGGACCACTAAGAAAAAATGTTATAACACTCGTTACAGAGATAGTTCATCGAGTTTCCCTCTTTGATCCACTTATCATTTTGAGTCATGATATTATCAGTGCGAATGGTGTTCTTTTCAAAAGTGCATTCGCTGACTTTGTGAGAGGCATCACCACATTGTTAACAAACTTTAATTTCAGGATTCTTTCCTTTAACATTAGATTTTGATTTCTTTTCAACCGCTGAATCTAAAGAACTTTTATTGTTTGATTTAAAAGTTTTTGATGTAGCTCTGGAACAAGGAATGTTATCAATGGTATGCTCATATAATACCTTGTCATGAGACTTATGATCCTTTGAAGAGTTATTAGGAGTAAAAGGCTTTGATTGACCTTCAAGTTCATAATTGCTAACTTAGCACCGAGGAAACATGCTAACAATTTCGTTTGCAGAATGAAGTTCACCATTAAATATAGGAAAATTTAGCAAAGTCTTAGTGGGGGGAAGAACATAATCACGATGAGAAGGTTAAAGAGTAGATAATTTAGTAACACATTTAGTAATGCCATTAGAATTAGTAGAGTAGTGAGTATTAGTTAAGGTTTAATTTATAAAGTAAGAACTCACAAGTCTTCTTTTAAGCTGTCAACTTTATAAAAAGGTTTGTTTAGTTTCGAATTTGGTTAAAGAAACAACACCTTCTGTGTCACCTCCAATAATTTTCTTACATTGATCTGGAATCTGAGCATTAATTATTCTTGTGACATTAAAGTGAGAGGATGCCCAAAAATTCAAAATAAGTTGAGTGCGATTAGCATGATCAATAGCTTTTTCTTTTTCAATGTGAAGAAAATTATTGGTACGCGAGATACAAGTGTTTTCCTTTTTTTTAAAACAAAAAGATTTTTTTCTAGAGAAAGGAGTTTTTCTCTGAGAATCTTTAGCTCAAGACCGAAAGAAGATTTTTCTTTATTTGAGATCAATAAGTTGAAACGTAAGAGATCAATCATGTCATCTTTTCCGATATTATCAATAAAGGAAAGATTAACATGATTTTTACCTGATATGTTGATGCATCGTCCCATTCTGACTTGAGGTCATCAGCAGTGTGGGGAGAATCAACATTAAGGATCCCAATGCTGTCGTGTGAAGTGTCAGCGTGAGATTCAACAACTAAGCCATGAGACACTTAGCTTGATCGCCTGAAGAGTTTTCCTTTTCAAAAGTAGATGATAGAATGGTCATCATATTTGTCACACCCCCAAACCAAGGATGGCGGAAACGTCCGGGGGTGGAGGACTTCATGTGTAGTATCATAACAACAATGGAAATAGTGATGAAAGTAAACACAACCAACATATATATAATTGAAAGAGTTACATCATTGTATGAATTACATGTTTCAAAATCAATTACAATATGTTGACAAAAGATGATAAGTTGACGCCTCAACGTCCCATCCTCAAAAGTACTTTGTTACCTGTTTAGCGATTTCCTGAGAATACAAGTAGTTTGAAAAAGTGTCAACACAATGGTTGGTGAGTTCATAAGTTTTTGTATATGATTATGAAAAAAAGCTTGTCTCGTAATTGTATAGTTATTCCAGAAAAATCCGATATTTTCCTTAAAATGAATACTGTAGTCTTGTATCCAAAGACTGAAACGTATGAGTAATCTTCCTTATTTACAGAAATAACGTGAGTTTATTTAAATATAAACGCGTATGATATTAGTGAATTTCTCGTAAATTCTTAAGTTTGTTAATACTTTCTGTGAGTTATTATAACCATACTATGACCTAGGTGGCCTGAAGACGACGTTCTTCGGGCGTCGTAGAACTGAAATGACACTTGTCACCACAGACCTGCCGGTCTAGCTGTTGCAAGCAGCTCTGTTGTGGGTTTGTCAAGTCCAATATAGATCTATATACAACTATCACGCTCTCCCTCCAGGAGACTCTGGTTACAATACAGGACTTGTGATTTATACGAAGCGAATGTCTCACAAAGTTCTTAACGAATTTACACTTAACATAATGAAAGTTTCCCTTTTGTATAAATGTACTCTTCTGAAATGTATGCATTTGGAAATGTATCATAAACTATACCTATTATAGTTTATCAAAACAAGGGTAGTAAAAGCAAAGTACGTAAACTATACTTAACATAGTTTTAATAAAATGTTTGTGTGTAATGGGTATACTTCAATAATAACCCTTTGTTTAATCTATGCTTTATTTAGTAAAAATCCATTTGTTAACTGGTGTATATCTAGATACTAACACAAGAATGTCATATATTGCAATAACACAAAAACACATAATAATATACACCTTGCTCAACATGTTACAAAGTGAAATGAAATTGCTAGTGCTTTTCTGATTCTAACATTTTCTGTAACTGTTATTAGAAAATTTGTAGAAAAATCATAAAATGTCCAAATCAAGTTCTGTAACTTCTGAGAGTTTGGAAAATGAGTCTAGTTTGTTCATAATTTTTATTATAATTTTTAATGACCTCTTACTTGTGTGAAAAAGTCCATAATCGCAGACTGGTCCAGATTGATGTTTAAAATGATAGGCAGTTTTGTAAAAATCACCATAAATTGTAGAAAAATCGTATGGAGATGTGCAAGTAGTCATTTTAAAGCTAAGAAGTGGAACTACATGCACCTAAAACAGTTTTGAAAACTAAAATGTTTAAGTTGTCCAAAACAGTCCGTGAATGGAGTTGAACTTTTCTGATGAAGGCTGTTAGAAAAGTTTAGTTATGTTCTTGGTGTTTTAACTTGTATTCCCCCCCCTAAAAACTTGAGAAAACATGAAAATGTAGGGGTATGAACTCACCTTGAGTGATTTCAGTAGGTAAGTGTTGAAGAAGAGATGTGTTCAACCCAAGAACACTTGAAGAATCACTTGAAGATTCGAAGATCTAACAAGAATGTGATGATGTTTGTGTAAGCAATCTATGATTTTGAGTAGGAGGATGTGTAATAATCATAAGAAAGATGATGATACTTACTAATTGTAGGAGAAGAGTCTTGGAGTATGCCTTGAAATTCTCGAATTAGAGAGAAAAAGATGAGAGAGTTTGGAGTGTGATTCTTGGTAAAAATGAGAAAATGATTAAAGTGTGAGGAGAGAGGATGGATGTCCCAGCCCTAAGAACGTGGGAATAGTTGAAAATAGTGAGAAAGGACCTATGAAGTGACTAGGGATGGGCTGGTGGTGAATAGTGACATGGAGTGGGTATGGGAGTGGTTGCTTGTGTCATAGAAATAAGTAAAGTCAACACTCTACCTTTGTACTTCACCCACTCTCTTTTGGATAAGATTTTATCCTTAAAAATGTGATTAATTAATAGTTAAGGGTCCTTATATGTTAAAATAAAGTTTTGGGTGAAAATCCCATGTTAAAACAATTAAAAACGGGCCTAAAACGCGAATTTAGTTGAAAACCGGGAAGAAAAGCATTCCCAGCAAGACCTCTCGGTCCTAGGCCGAGGTTCGGTCCTTGCTGGTGCCGAGTCGGAAGTGGGTTGCGAACCAGAGGCGAGATGCGAAGGGTCCTAGGCCGAGGGTTCGGTCCGAAGCTCAGAAGCGAGGGTCAGAAGCGAAAGTGGTCAGAAGGGAAGGTTCGGTTCGGTTCTTCTTCATCAGGAGGGTTCGGTTCGGTTCTTCTTCATCAGGAGGGTTCGGTTCGGCAGCCTTCTTCATCAGGAGGGTTCGGTTCCTAAGAGGACTTTCGGTTCCTAAGAGGGGTTTCGGTTCCTAAGAGGGGTTTCGGTTCCTTAAGTCCGTTTTTCGCTTAGACTTCCGTTTTTGGGCTGTTTTCGCCAAATTCGAGGGTCGGGATGCCCCGAGTGATTATAGAAAGTTGGGAGAGATTTCGAGAGAGATTTGAGAGAGATTCCACATACTCAGAGAGATTTGGGAGAGATTTGACATGTTTGGAGAGATTTCACATACAAAGAGATATTTGGGAGAGATTTCACTTTCTTAGAGAGATTTGGGAGAGATTTGACATACTTGGAGAGATTTCACATACAGAGAGATATTTGGGAGAGATTTCACTTTCTTAGAGAGATTTGAGAGAGATTTGACATTCTTGGAGAGATTTCACATACAGAGAGATATTTGGGAGAGATCTCACATACTTAGAGAGATTTGACATACTTGGAGAGATTTCACATACAGAGAGATATTTGGGAGAGATTTCACATACTTAGAGAGATTTGGGAGAGATTCTCGATAAGAAGAGATAGAGTGAAAACGATTGAGAGCGGTTTCGTGTGTGACGAATGTGAGTGTCCGGCTTCGCAATGCAAGGTCCGTAAGCCCCGTTATGCCATGTTTTAGGATCTTACACACTCCCTATGAGTATGCAACATTGTTTTATGGTTCTTGTTCATTGTTTAGCACTAAGGTTAAAGAAATTTAAACACACGAACTTTCCAAGTGATGTTTTCTCATTAAGATAGTGAGTTATACAGAATTTACATAATGCAAACCCTAATATACAAGTTTTAATAGAGTTGACCGGTTTGAATCGTTGACTTTGTCCGGCTTTGACTTGACCCGAATTTGACTATTGTCACATCATCCCCCCGTTAGAGGGAATTTCGTCCCGAAATTTACGCTTTGGCCGGGACTTTAAGAGTTTAGGAAAAGATGCGGGTACCTTCCCTATCACAACGCGTTTTAAAGCCGTGAGGGCAGCAGATCCCATAAGAACTCTGCAGTTAAGCGTGCTCGGGCGGGAGTAGTACCGGGATGGGTGACCCCCTGGGAAGTCCTCGTGCCGAGTGGCCCAAAGCGGACAATATTGTGATACGTGCCAGAGGGGGATGTTACAGATTGGTATCAGAGCACGGTTTATAGTGAATTAAGTATATCAAACAACATAGGATATACAAACTATAAACACATTTGGGACTAAGAGTCTCTGATTTTAAAACATTCTAACCGGTTATACTTTTAGAAAACGAATAGTTCTTGTTTAAAAGTATACCTACATGCATTGCATACTCGCGTAGTGTCATAACTAGAAGAACATAAACTAAAAGAAGAGGAGTTGAACGCTACGAGTATGCCTTGGTATGAGTAATCAGTTTTGGGAAGGATATAGCCTGATCAACTATATTAGTCCGGGAAGTGACTTACTCATATCGGGGGATAGTCGTAGGAGGGCAACAAATCTAATAACCTAACTTCACCCTACAAAGAATGCTATAAGAACCAAATCTAAACATTTAAAATACTATAGGAGTATTTGTATGTTGCTATATCGCAATATTATTAATATCTACCGCTATCTGCTTCTTACCCCTCTATTCTCGCGCAGACGACATGGCAGGATTTCACCTACCAGGAGACCCATACTTTCCCAACCAGGGAAATGCCGGCTGGATTGAGGAAGAGCCCGAAGAGCTGATTGAAGAGGATCCCGAAGAAGAACCCAAAGAAGAAGAAGAAGAGGAGGTAGACGAAGAAGAAGAAGAAGAAGAGGAAGACGACGAGGTGGACATGGATGAGGATGAAGGTGAAGAAGAGCCAGAGGAGGAAGTCTTCAACCCTCCTTACATCGCGAGGGTACCGGCAAACTGCTGGGGGCACAACGGGCCTGAGCCCCGTTGGGCAACCATGATCGAGAGGTGGAGCCGGCAACAACGCCAGAGGTCACCCTATGGCGACCAACGAGGTTACTATGACCTCAGTCACGGGGGACCGGCTGACAGAGCTCTCCCCGTTATGACCCAGCACATCACGAACTTGGGGAACCAGGGTAGGGAAATGGCAGACCAGGTTCGAAATCTCAGCGCTATTACGGCAGCCACCGATGCACGCACCCGGGATTTGGAGAGGGACTTCTATCCATTGGACCAAATCATCGAGGACCTTATCGCTGCTCGAGCGGAGGTAAGGGAGTACCAGGAGAGGCACGCAGCTCTCGAGGAGAGAGTGATCGCGACCGAACGCTAGATTGCGGAGCTTCAGGGAGCCTCGACCTCATCCCAGGGCCACCATGGACCAGATGCTACCCGCCACGAGTAGTGTTCGCGCTACTTATATTTTGTTATAAATCTAGGATTTCGAGTATGCGTTGGTGCTACACTTTATTGCGAATAGGTTGACCTCGCGACTAAGTGATCACACTAGTCAAAGGGGCTTTTGTACTGCCAAAACTTTATCTTTTATTATGATGTAATGTAGACCCTTATGAGGCCAAATGTATCAAAACAATATGTACTAACAAATTATCAATGAATGTGGCATGTATTTTACTTCCTTAGATGCTGACACAAACCAAACATATGACTCTGCTCGGGTCAACACTATTAAATTCATAAGTTTAAATGCATAAACTTTTCGATGAATTATCTTCTAAATTAGTAAACTCGGATAAAATACAATTGAGATGAAACAAGTAACACTCGACTCGTTATCACCATTGAAGTCTTACCGACAAGTCTTTTCTTTTATTTTTTTTGTGTCAGAACCATGCCACCAAGGAAAAGACCAAGACCTTCCGGAAACTCAGCACCACCCCCTCTGCCACCACCTCCGGAGTTTGATTCTGTGATATTTCAGGCTGCAATAACAGCAGCCGTGGCGGCAGCAATGTCGCAAATGGGTACAAATGGTTCCGGCGGTTCCGGATCCGGGAATACTAACTCGAATCAGGGGGACAGCACGGGGCGTATTAAGGAGTGTTCTTACAAAGACTTCACGAATGGCAAACCCGATCTTTTCGACGGAAGTGGGGGCATCATAGCGCTGATGCAATGGTTCGAAAGGACCGAAGCAGTCTTCGAAATCTGTGCTTGTCCCGAAGCGAGCAAAGTCAAGTATGCGGCATTCACTTTCACAAGAAAAGCTCTTACTTGGTGGAATGGCCGAGTTAAGTCACTTACTCCTACAATGGCTAACTCCATAGGCTGGGAAAACTTAAAAGCGTTGATGTTAAAGGAGTATTGCCCGAGGGGAGAAATACAAAAACTCGAAGAAGAACTCTGGAATCTCAAGATGTCGGGGACGGATCTCGAAGCTTATACTGCCCGATTCAATGACCTAGCACTCCTCTGTCCGACAATGGTCACCCCGGAGGAGAAAAAGGTAGAACGATACCTTTGGGGGCTATCATCCCAGATTCATGATAGTGTTCTGGCCTCGAAACCTACTACCTTTGAGAGTGCCAATGAATTGGCACAACAACTTATCGATCATAGGGCCAGCCGTGGCACCATGGTCGCCACCACCGACCAAACGAAAGGAGGGAACAACAAGAGGAAGTTTTGGAACAGTAAGAAGAAACAACCGGTGCAGGACCCCACAAAGAAGCAACAGACTGTTGCTGTCCGTGCAGCCACTACTGCTACCGCTCCAGCGCCACCAAAGCAATACGCAGGAACTCTTCCCAAGTGCAACAAGTGCAGCTTCCACCATACCGGTGCTTGTCAGGAAATGCACTGCAGAAATTGCAACCGTAAGGGGCACACTGCTCGATTTTGTAAGGTGCCAGCCCAATCCGCCCCTCAAGTCGCCCCAACCGCCAACACCGGAGCAAGTCAAACCTGTTACGGATGTGGAGAGGCAGGGCACTTCAAAAGAAACTGCCCAAAAGCACGAAACACCAATGCTGGAGGTGTAGGGAGAGTCCTGACGATGGGACACGGAGAAGCAGTCAAGGACCCCTCGGTGGTTTCTGGTACGTTTCTCCTCAATAACACATATGCATGCGTACTATTTGATAGTGGAGCAGAGAGGAGTTTTGTGAGCCATGAATTCAAACAATTACTAAAACAAACTCCTTATTCATTAAAAGATACATACGTAGTAAAAATGGCTAATGGGAAAGAAGAGCACACTAATGATATATACTCAGGGTGTACCCTCACTCTAGACAACCATTCGTTTAAAGTAGACCTGATGCCGGTCACAATAAAATGCTTTGACATAATCATCGGTATGGATTGGGTAAGTTCCCATCGTGCCGACATTCTATGTTACGAAAGGGCCGTTCGCCTTAATCTGCCAAATGGCGAAACCCTCTTCATCTATGGCGACAAACCCAGTTCAAATTTGCAAGTCATCTCTTGCGTCAAGGCCCAAAAGTATCTCCGAAAGGAGTACCACACATTTCTAGCCCACGTAATAGATACGAAACAAGAGGTGAAGGATATCAAGGACATTCCCGAGGTGTGCAACTATCCCGATGTATTCCCCGAAGATCTTCCAGGTGTACCCCTCGCACGCCAAGTCGAATTCCGGATCGACTTAATCCCAGGAGCTACCCCCGTCGCCAAGGCTCCATACCGCTTAGCACCGGCAGAAATCCAAGAACTTTCCAGCTAGTTAAATGAACTGTTGAGCAAAGGATTCATCAGGCCAAGCTTCTCACCCTGGGGAGCACCGGTCCTGTTTGTAAAGAAGAAGGACGGATCTTTTCGCATGTGCATAGACTACCGGGAGCTAAACAAACTCACTATCAAGAACCGATATCCCCTGCCCCGAATCGATGACCTCTTCGACCAACTCCAAGGAGCAAGCTACTTTTCAAAAATCGACCTGAGGTCGGGTTATCATCAACTACGATTTCAAGAAGAGGATATTCCCAAGACTGCGTTCAGAACTCGCTACGGGCACTATGAGTTTGTGGTAATGCCCTTCGGATTAACGAACGCACCGACGGTATTTATGGACCTGATGAATCGAGTGTGTCGACCCTACTTAGACAAATTCGTGATTGTATTCATCGACGATATTTTAATCTACTCCCGAAGCGAGGAAGAGCACCGTCAACATCTCCGGCTAATCTTGGAAACACTGAGGGCTGAGAAGCTTTACGCTAAATTCTCTAAGTGCGAATTCTGGATCAGAGAAGTGAATTTTCTTGGCCATGTGGTTAGCGAGAAGGGGATACACGTGGACCCCTCTAAAATCAAAGCTATCAAAAACTGGTCAGCACCTACAACGCCGACGAAAATTCGACAATTTTTAGGGCTCGCCGGCTACTACCGAAGATTCATACAAAACTTCTCCAAGATCGCCAAACCACTCACCACCTTGACTAAAAAAGGTGTGGTATTTAAGTGGGGAGATAAACAAGAAGCCGCTTTCCAGACATTAAAACAAGCCCTATGCAGTGCACCAGTTTTGTCTCTTCCAGAAGGAACTGATGACTTCGTGGTATATTGCGATGCTTCAAATAATGGCCTCGGATGCGTGCTCATGCAGAGAGGGAAAGTCATCGCCTACGCATCAAGACAAATTAAAACACACGAAGTTAATTACACTACCCATGACCTTGAACTGGGGGCGGTAGTGTTCGCCTTAAAGATCTGGAGACACTACCTCTACGGCACAAAATGCACCATCTTCACCGATCACAAAAGTCTTCAGCATATCCTCAATCAAAAAGAGCTCAACATGCGGCAACGAAGATGGGTTGAACTGCTAAACGACTATGAGTGCGAAATTCGCTACCACCCGGGTAAGGCCAATGTAGTGGCTGATGCCCTAAGCAGGAAGGAATACTCGGGCCGCCGAGTAAGATCCTTAACCATGACCATCCATTCCCACCTGACCACGCAAATCAGGGAAGCCCAACTAGAAGCCTTGAAACCAGAGAATGTGGCAGGTGAGGCATTAAGGGGAATGGATAAGAACTTAGAAGTCAAGGATGACGGAACTCGTTATCTCAGTAACCGAATCTGGACACCGAAGTTCGGTGGGATCCGAGACGTGGTCATGAATGAAGCACACAAGACTCGATACTCCATCCATCTAGGGTCAGACAAAATGTATCTAGACCTCAAAAAGTTATACTGGTGGCCGAATATGAAAGCCGAGATTGCTACTTATGTGGGCAAGTGTCTGACTTGCGCCAAGGTCAAGGTGGAATACCAGAAACCCTCAGGACTACTACAACAGCCTGATATACCGGAATAGAAGTGGGAACGGATAACCATGGACTTCATAACCAAGTTGCCTAAGACTTCAGGCGGGTTTGACACTATATGGGTAATCATAGACAAATTGACCAAGTCTGCGCACTTCCTGCCAATAAAGGAAACCCACAAGATGGAGAAGTTAACCAGGATATACATCAAGGAGATTGTGCGACTGCATGGTGTACCAATATCTATTATCTCAGACCGAGATAGTAGGTTCACTTTGCGATTTTGGCAGTCCCTGCAGAAATCCTTGGGAACTAGGCTAGACATGAGTACGGCCTACCATCCACAAACCGACGGGCAAAGCGAGCGCACTATACAAACATTAGAAGACATGTTGAGAGCCTGTGTGATAGACTTTGGTAAAGCATGGGATACCCATTTGCCGCTGATTGAATTCTCCTACAATAACAGCTATCACACTAGCATTAAGGTTGCTCCATTCGAGGCTCTTTACGGTCGCAAGTGCAGATCACCCCTATGTTGGGCTGAAGTGGGGGATACTCAGATAGCTAGGGGGCAAGTCCCTAATAGCACCCTCACTGGTCCTGAAATCATAAGGGCGACCACAGAAAAGATTGTTCAAATCCGAGAAAGGCTGAAGGCCTCCCGAGATCGGCAAAAGAGTTACACGGATAAGCGACGCAAACCTTTGGAATTCCAGGTTGGTGATCGAGTGCTACTAAAAGTTTCCTCTTGGAAAGTAATGGTGCATTTTGGAAAGCGTGGGAAACTGAATCCAAGGTATATTGGTCCATTTGAAATCCTTGCCAGGATGGGACCAGTGGCATACAAACTTCGATTACCTCAAGAACTCGATAAGGTACATCCCACCTTTCACGTATCGAACCTGAAGAAGTGTCTGTCCGACGAGACACTTATAATACCTCTCGACGAGATCGAAGTTAACAAAAATCTCCACTTCGTAGAGGAGCCAGTTGAGATTATGGATCGGGAGGTCAAAAGAACGAAACAAAGTCGTATTCCCATCGTGAAGGTTCGATGGAACGTTAAACGAGGACCTGAGTTCACCTGGGAGCGCGAAGACCAAATGAAACAAATGGTACCAGAGCCAGGGCATGGGTCGATGTGTTCGACGAGGACGTCGAACCCTATAATGGGGGGTGAAAGTGGGTTAGATCTGATCCCACATCGTCTGGGAAGGAGAACTAAGCATTCCTTATAAGGGGTGTGGATACCTTCCCTATCACAACGCGTTTTAAAGCCGTGAGGGCAGCAGATCCCATAAGAACTCTGCAGTTAAGCGTGCTCGGGCGGGAGTAGTACCAGGATGGGTGACCCCCTGGGAAGTCCTCGTGCCGAGTGGCCCAAAGCGGACAATATTGTGATACGTGCCAGAGGGGGATGTTACAATATCTTGAGCAATTGAGCAGTTTTGGACCAAACAATAGACATAAAAAGGAAGTGAGTTTCCAATAGCAGTTCTAGCCTTTACATTGAGATTCAACATCCTTTTTTCTTCATTGTTATAACAAGGAACAAATTTCCCTTTTAGCTTACTGCAAGATGCACCATTATTGGATGATTGATGAATAACATCTTTAAGACCTTTTTTGACGACGTCGAGTATATCGAAATCCATGAACTCTAGAACTGTCATGGCCTTTGATTTCCAATCAAAGAAGTTGTATTTGTCAAACGGAGGGATCTTATTACAGACAGATAACTTAGGAACAAAAGAGGTCGACATGATTACTTGATTGTACCACAAACATGCTCTGATACCAATTGAAGGTTTGTATTTGATCGGATACACTTCATGTATGAATAAGAAACATAAAACAAATCTAGGCAAAATAATCAATAACATAGAAGTTCTACAAATTATTCCTTTCACCAAGAATTTTTTTTTTGTCTTCACAAAGAAGACTGGTTTGTCACAAAGACGAATGACACAAAGCCACGATCGCAACATTAGGGTTTGCCCAATGTTGTATATATATATATATATATATATATATATATATATATATATATATATATATATATATTAATCTATACATGTATATCCCTTGATTAAAGAGATTGCGTCTAATATATACTAAAGATTAGATCCTTATCACAAAGATTACAAACCTAATATCTATTCTATATTTATCTATAATAATTGCCTAATAAACAAAGGATTACAATTAGATAACTATACTAAGTGCTGACGCTGTTGAACTTGAGACGCTAGCGCTGTTGACTTGTATAAGCTGATGCTGATATATCAACTTGTCATGTGTTTGACTCATCAGATCATAAGCTGTGACCTTATAGAGAATGATTTCAGATGAGAAAAAAGGAGGAGTTCCATACCCTATTCAAGATGAGAGAAAGTTCTGGTCATGTTATGGACTGAGGTTTGCTCAAGGAATAAGGATTATGGTTACCTTGCGCATCAGTGGATATGTGTTTAGGTTCAGGTTGAGGGTGTGTTAGAGCCTCTCTTCCTGTTCTTGTCTGATTAAGGCTTTAGGGTTCAAAGCATAACCCAATCACCTGACTGAAGTATGGTCGGATAAGGTCTTGACTTATGATTGATTATGCTTGGTATGGTAGCTGAATGGTAAGACCATGGGTTGGGACCATGGTAGTATAGTGGTGTTGTAAGACTGCAGAGTGGCCATAGCATTCACTAGGCATCAGTTGAAGCATCCTAGGCATCTTGTTATCAAGAAAGTACTCATGCATATTATCCCACATGTCTTTAGCGGTGTAGGAATCAGTGGTAATGACTTATAAGACAGAGGGGTCACAAGTGGAGTAGAACTAAGATTTCACCCGAGAGTTAATGGATGTCCAATCTTCATCATCTTTACTGGCTGGATTGGATTTTCCAGTTATATGGCCAAGAACTTTAGCACCTGTACACATATCTTTGAAGATACGACACCATAACTTGTTTTCGGATCCATCATATGTGAGTTTAAAATTGAAGTGGTTATAAACATTAGTGACTGGATGACTACATAAACAAGTTGTTAGGCAGTAGGAGTTGTGGTGCTACTAGAGGAGTTTGACAAGGTCATGATTAATCGAGAAATCGATGAATAAACAGAAGTAAAAGAGCAATTTAATAACCAGAAAACTAACCGTAGGTAGAAGGAATTGTAGTATAACTACTACACGAACCCACACCGTTCTAATTAGTGGCGAGGCAATGGGAGTAGGAGGAATCGATTGTGAGAAGCATGAAGTCAGGGGATATACGAAGGTAGCAACAGTACTTGAACGATTACAAGTGGCGGTTGATCAATCGTCAAGTAGCAGGTGAAGGTCTGAGGAGCGGGAGAAAAAAAAAGGCATGATTGCTAGACTTTCGTGCGTCGTACATCGTGATGGCTTTGATACCATGTTTGTGGAAATGATCTCCTAAGAATTTGTATTGAACTCTCATTAGTATATATACAAATTACAATATATAAAATAAACAAAAGACCTCTATACTATACATGGATATGAAACCAACATTAGAATATACAAATAATGAAATAAATAAATAAGTAAAAAAGCTATGAGCTTTAGGCTTGTAAAGTAAAAAAAAAAATATTAGATATCTCAAAATATTTTATTATTTATTTCTATTGATTTTCTAAAATTTATTTTATTTTATTTTATTTTTATTTTTATGTGTTAATCGTAATTGATGTCTTGTGTTCTAACTCGAGCTTCATTTTTGTTATATAGAAAATATTATGATTTACTAATGCACTCTTTTTTTAATTGACTAGGTAATTTATTGTAACAATTAAGCGTTTACACTTTTCTTTTATTGGATTGAATTTGTGAACATTGTTTATACATATTCGGGTAAGTATTTCAATTCTATTCATTTATATATTTTTATAACTTGTTTATATAAGGGAGGTACTACCGCAACTTTTCCTCATTTTATGACTTTTTAATTCCAATTTCTAGAAACATATTGACTAGCTTTATTAAGTAGATGGTGATTTGCATATTATTAAATAGTAAAAAGGTTAGCTATTATTTATTTAAAAGTAAATTATAGTTTTGGCCCTTAAGGTTTGGTCAGATTTGTAGTTTCAGTCTAACTTTGGAAAATTTGACAAAATACATTCCTATGGTTTAAAAAAAAAAATACCGTACACCTTTAAACATTTAAAAAGACCATTTTACCTTTATATACCCTTTTATATATATATATATATATATATATATATATATATATATATATATATATATATATATACTTTTATATATATATATATATATATATATATATATATATATATATATATATATATATATATATATATATATATATATATATATATATATATATATATATATTTGTTTAATTTTTTTTGTATTTTTCCATTTACATTTTATTTGTTTATTTATATTTCTTATGATTTATATTTATATTTTTTTAAATTTTATTCGATTATTTTTTTAATGTGTTTTTTATATTTTGGTGGTTTACATATTTTGACGTTTTTTTTGAATAATTTTTCTAGTTTTTTTTATGTTTTGTTCGAATATATTTTTAAATGTTTTTTTTGATCTTTTTTTTATACTTTTGTAAAGCTTTTTACAAATATTTTTTGGATAAAAAATATAAAAAACTTTGTTAAATGTGAGTATGATTAACACATATTAGGTATAAAACTATTTATTTTAACAGGGTTATTATATAGGTTTACCGGATTCGAAACGATTGTCAATGCCTTCGAGTTCAATTTTTCTAATTTTAGAAATATTTTAACATTTTGTTCCGAATGGTAAATGTTATAAGAATTCTTATAACTCAAACACACGTTTCAATGTTTTTGAGTTTATTTTTTATTTTTAGAAATTATATTCGTTTTGGAGTTACATGGTTTCCAATTAGCCATTATATAACTTGAAACTTGTTTTCGAATTTTGGTTAGCATATCTATTAATCCTATTATAAATAATTTTATACCTAATCTATATTAATAATATTCACATGTAACGAACTTTTTCACATTTATTACAAAAAATATTTTAAAAAGTATTAACAAACAAAACGTCAAAAAAATGTATTCAAACAACACGTCAAAAAATTAGAAAAAATTATTCCAAAAAACATAATTTTTTTAACAAACTATATGTAACAAAACAATATATTCTAAAAAAATATCAAATAAAATCTAAACAATCAAAATATAAATAATATAAAATAAAATGTAAGCAAAAAAACATAAAAAAAAATTAAACAATTATATATATATATATATATATATATATATATATATATATATATATATATATATATATATATATATAAAACAAAAATATAAAAGTAAGGATAAAATCATCTTTTTAAGTGGAATAAGGATATGCAGTGTAATTTTTTAAACCATATGGATGTATCTTGTCAAATTTTTAAAGACTGGACTGAAAATGTGAATTTAACAAAACCATAGTGATCAAAACTGTAATTTGCTCTTTCTTTAAATTAATTATTTTTGGATAAAAGAGAGGGACATCTCATGTGGGCAAGCGACATAGAAGACAATCAAAGAGTCTGAATGGTTTAAAATAAACAAACGATCAAAGTAGAAACAAAATGGAAAGTCAAAGTGGAACCATTAAAACGATCTTTCGACTACGATGTTTATTCATGAAGCAAAAGTTCTATCAATATTCAAATCTGGTGATGGTTTGAACTCTGATGGATATATCAATCAAGAAAAAATCATTATCAATACATTAACACTAACATTACCACCATCAGCAGCATTCATAATATATTAATCGAATACAGTTATAAAAAAAATGACCTAAAACTAACTTATTCTATTATTGATGCCGTTTTAAACAATATATGGCCATAGAACTAGAAGATTTTATATGTAAGCGAGTCCACCAAGAATTAGTAATTGCATTTTAGTATTTGGAATATAACTGAAAACATATATCTGTTTAGCGAATGAGTGGTCCTAACTAATAAAACGACCATTGAAAGTTAATCAAGATTATTCACTTGCCATACATTATTGCATTTTTGTATTCTAACAAATCAAACAAAAATTAAACTTATTTCGAATTAATTTCAATAACTTCCATCAGAAAAGTCCTTAGTTTTGAATTTGATAAAATTTTGAAACTATGGTCAATATACATATATTTTGTTAGTAATCGGATTTTATGATTTCGGAAATGATTTCACTCGTAAGAAATAAATTTAATACTTCGATTCTTGTAGCATTTTTAGATTTTGTCATTCTTTTTCATGTATTGTCTATTTAAAGCCTCAAAATAAATATAACAACAGAGCGAATTCGATCCAAACCCATAACAATTATATGAGTTTGAATATTAGTTTTTTTTTATTTGTTTATTCGTTTACGATCCGTACCCATTAAACATAGTTTTTGAGAGTTTGTAAGTTGTTTATGTGTTTCTTTGAGTTTCAAGGGTTGTTTTCATGTGTTTTGTGATGGATTTTGATACGAAATAAAAGTTTCTTTTTCATAAAAATAGGCAACCGAGACTTTAAAAATAACAATTTATTTTTAGTTCATAACAAAATCGAACCATCATGGATCCATTTATAGAGGTTAGAATGGAATAAAACCAACCATATGATGTTTTAGAGATAACCTTTAAAGCATTTGAACCCACTTGGTTTTGGAGTTTTGATGAAGATAGCAAAAATCAAAGTGTATGATTTTTGTACATGTATCCATCATCAAGAGTAAGACACTTGGAATGCTAGTTCCTTGTTGTATTCTTGAGTGTCTTAAGCCTTTAAGTGCTTAACTCAATTAAGCACTAAAGGGAACAACTCAAGAGGTCTTCTAAACCACAAAACTAACTTCAAAAGAGAGAGAGGAGGAAAAATAGGGAGAATTTCGGCCACATGCTTCAAGAGAAGAAATGAGACCAAAAACTTGCATATTTCTCATACATAAGACACTCCTTATATAGTCCATGAGAGGTATGACTTAACCATTAAAATATTCAAAAGTAATGGTAGCATTTAGAAGCATGGAAGACAAAAGATGGAAGGTTGACAAGCAACCTCCCACACCTTCATCATACTTTGGGCCATGCTTATTTAAAAAGAAAGATTCTTTATTTTTTTTTTATAAACTCAAAGTTTATAAAATATAAACTCTGTCTTTAGGTAAAAGACAAAAGAATCCAACTAGCCCGAAAGGATGTGCATGACTTATTAATTCATAGCATATGAAAAAATAACTAGTAATACTCTCTTATAATTATTATTCTCACAAAACAATAATTATTACCTAATTAAAATACAAGAATTGATAATATTTATTAATAATCATATTAATAATAAATATACAAAATGTGCCAACTTGATAAATGTGTGACCCTATAAGATCATATATTATTAGCAATATTACTCCATAATGATTATTGGGCATATAGATCCAACAATCTCTCACTTGCACAAGATTCATTATAGACTAACATAGATAGTAGTTGACATCTAGCAACAAACTACTGCCCCTAACAACATATGAAGAGTGCCATTTTATCAACAGCCAATTCCAGGAGCTCTAAGTGACAATTGTTACTAAAGGTGTGATATCAATTATTCCTTTATCTCAGACATCATGTTGAACATGAGATATGGAACGCGATCAATCTCATTTACTGTTCAACTTTAACTAAGGCCTTAGATGTCATGCTCTCAATGAATAAGAGGGACAAATATCATCTTGACTACATACGCCTAACAATGTAGTTCATGTCATACCCAACGATGGCCCTTATGACTGCCTTTTACGAAACATTGTTAAACCTTGTCAAAGCACAACAATTCCTACACCTCAAGTCCCAAATATATATCTTAGGTCTAAGAATACAAAGGTCATCTTGACTACATACGCCTATCAATGTAGTTCATGTCATACCCTACAATGACCCTTATGACTGCTTCTTACGAAGCAACATTAAACCATGTCTAAGTACAACAATCCCTACACTTCAAGTCCCAAATATGTATCTCAAGTCTAAGATTAAAAAGATACAACCTTGATCAAAACATAATTCTTGACTACGATCCATAAAGTGGTTTTGATGCGGGTCAAGTCCAATACTTATTCTCCTAATCAAGTACTTATGAAGTTGGTAGCAGCTCTTTGCCATTCTCATCTCCATGAGAATCCACCAATCCGCTCATATTAGTCTTATCTCATAGTTTCTCCCATAACTATGAACGACTATGGATATTTAGAATAACCTAGTTATTCAAGGATTTAAACATGCTAATATAGAACACAACAATTATTTAATGAGAGACTCATATCCAATATATCATTCACTACAGTATATGTTGCTTATACTATTCCAGTATCCAAATACTAAATTTGAATCAATACATCTACTTATATCGACAAAGCTCTAGAACACCAGCATGAATTTCATGCTTTAGCTAATGATGGAGCTTTGTCAAGTAGATTTGTCAAACTTGATTTATGTAAACTTTGCGAATACAATCATTTTCAGTTTTATATATAACTTATATATAAAGAAAAACTATTGAGAATGAATTAGATGCTTGAAGGAAGCCTTCCTTTTTCTTAGATTGAGCCGATAATTATCGTTTGAATCAATGTAACTGTGATTTCCTTGAGGAATCTCCCCCTCAGCATAGGTGTCTAAGTAAACGACATTCAAAGGAATAACAGTCAGTGCCATGAAATCCAAATCAAGAAATCCTTCATATTCATCTTAATAAGTGTCAGACTGATCATCATTAGCTTCTAGATTAGGTTGATCATCATTCATTGTTTCAGACTGAAAGACAACCATTTTTCCTTGGTTATCATCCCTTCTTGAATTAGATTGATCAATCTATACTGGAGTTACAGTGGTCATCACTGGTTCTTGATTATTCTCCTACTTTTTGGCATCATCAGTTTGAGTAGGAGGGTCATCATGTGGAGAGGGATTTAATGGTGGTAGGGATAGTGGATTATTACCAGATGGTGGTGGTAGTGGAGGTGGTTGATCATAATTTGGAGAGATAGGAGGAGTGTCTTCAATCATCACATCATAATCGTCATCAACTAAAGCCATTATGTGTATGATGCCAACCATATAATTCTCAAATTTGGTCAGTCTTTTTCTAAGAGATCAGTCATCTAAACCAATAGGGAGAGTTGGGAGAGCACAGTCAGTTGAAAGGTAGTAGTAGTCTGTATAGGAATTGGCATTGGAGGGACAATTGTAGCTTGAGGAGGAGGAGATGCTTGTCTTGGAGAATTCACAACATGAATTAGTGGATCAATGGTTTCCACTTGAGTTGGGGATGATTCATGCTGTGCTATAGCTTCTACAGAAGGAGCTGAAGGAGAAGACGAGGAAAAATGAATGTGCTTGTTTAGTCTTGGAGGAGAATTAATCATCATTCCATGAGCGGAGGCCTCTCCCATATCAACATCTAATGATTTAGTATCAACATCAGATTGATATTCTTCATCATTACCCTCATCATCCTCTTCTTCATTTTCATAAGACTAAACAACATAAGGATTTGCAACCTAATCCTCCATCCGCTGAGTAAGATGCATATCTCCATCAATGGGGTTGCCATTTATAATATTTGAAGAAAGAGATGGAAGTTTTTATTGAGATTTCATGGTTGATATTGTACCCTTCAATAGTACGAGCTTGAATTAATCCAAGCCAACGAGGATATGGAACATTGGATAGCTTTTTGTTCTTAGTGATGCATTTAACCAATTAATCAAAGAAGAGTTGAGTAAAATCCAGTATTTTGTTGCAAGCCATATCATACACAATTCGTTGCTCTAACCGATTAACCTGGTCTAAACTACTAGTCTTATGTCCAAGACACTTGCCAATCACCCTTGTCAAATACTTCCAATCGGCACAATAACATTGGTGAAGGGTATACTTAGTTGGATCACGAATAGTACCCTGAGGAGAGAAATTATACTCTAATTTGGGTTGAAGAGACTTGCACTTTTCTTCATAAAGTATTTCAGAATAGTGGTCTAATTGAGGGAGACGTAAAGCAATTTGAAAAGAGGCGGCATTGATAACAACCCTAGAATGACCATCTCTAATAGTTACAGAGATAGTTTGATCATTGACATTGATATGCAAGAATAATAGAACTCACATACTTGCTTAGGATAGAATGGCTCCGGAAAATCACAGAATGCATAGTGAAGAGGGCAGCTTTTGACATAGTTGTCCAATCAATCCCTGAGTTCTTGAATTGATTTGGGATGATATCTGTGAAGGAGACATTGTTTGCTTCGATGACCATGGGAGTATCAGGAGCATGGGGTCCTTTGACCACATTAGCATCAGGAGCAAATACATAGAGAGCATTCGACATTATGAAATCTTTATCAACTCGAAATGAAGAGGATGAAGATAGAGATAGACTTTGTGAGAGAAATTCGGCTGCTTGAATGAGTTGTAAAAGTGACCTAGGAGAGAGAGAGAGAGAGAGTTATCCTAATTTATCCATGAATTTTCTTCCTTTTTATGTAATCATGATTGGAGGAAGCGGCACCGTCAAAATCTTGTATTTCAAGATGTTGTTGCATATATTTAATCGTCATCCAAAAGTTGTCATTGAGTTAAGTGAATCATGTATTGTTGAGATATAGCATCAATAATATGAATCATCAATGGAAGCAATCAACATATCAGAGTTACATTATCAAAGGATCAAAGTTACAGTTGATGAACGAGTGATATTGTGATGTCTCATGATAGCATATGTTTGTGCTAACATTCACTAACGTAGTATTGCAAAGTCTCATCAACATATGGTTTTATATGCTAAATTATTAACTTCTTTTATTAGAAGAATAAAGGGTCAGAACGGGATGATGCATTTAATACATTCCGATATGGAATGTACCCATCGGAAAAGAATGTCGAAGTTTTATCAGTGTATGGCTAATACAGTGAATCATAAACGTCTTGCATGTAATATATCATGGAACAAGATATACCCATCGACATAGAGTTTTCGAATTCTCATTAACATCTCGTTTCAGATGCTGGATTATAAGATTGTAAAGAAGAATGTATGGCTCGAATGGATTGGTGCATGTGATAGGCTATGATACATAGCCTAACCATCGATATATATTTTTCAAGTTCTCATTAGCTATGGTATGTTACATTGAATCATAAAACTTTTAAGAAAAAATAGGGAAAGAATGGATTGGTGTGTGTGATAGCCTACAGTACATAGACTAACCATCGACACAAAGTTTCAAACCTTCATCAGTGTATGGTATATCACAGTGAATCGTTAAGTTTTATTGAAAATAAGTTAAAGGAGAGAATGGGGTGTTTCAATCATGTTGAGGTGAAATCAACGGAATCATAAATAATGTAAACTTATCAACATGAAGTGGTTTATCCTCTATATCATAAAGTTAAGTTGTAGTATAGAATTTCAAATTCACCATCAATTCATTTAATATGGTACAAACTAATAAAATAATACAAAATAGAATTAATAAAACAACAGAGTTAGTCAAGCAAGGAAGTTTTCTAAAGGTGAAATTTGTGCATCTTTTTCCGAAATGAATAATGACCCGATGTAGCAAATCTTTGAATTTAAGGGCCATATATGAGTTTCCTTTCTCCAAGACATGTGCCCATCAACACTATCTATAAAAGAATACACAAGAAAGATCTGATGCACCAACATAAAACACAATTCACAACAAACAAAGAGAAGATGCTTTTAATCATTAAAGTATTGCAGATAGATTCCAAGCTTCATGTTCACCAAGAACAAGGGAAAAACAAGAACTAGTATTTGTAACCAACGAGTTAATGGGATCCAATCTTTGTAATATTAGAGTTATCTGAGTCACCAAGAAAAAACTCAAAGGTTCCATTCTTTGTGATTTGTGATAGAAGAAAAGAGAAACACTATCTTGTTGAAGAGGTCTTTGGAACTTAGATGGGAATCAGTGTAGCAGTGAGGGTGTATATTTAAATAAGATGTGAAACATTACCTAGCTCCACTGCATCTTATTGCAACAAAGATAGGCTACAAGAGAAAGAAGAGATATGTGTCGTGAAAAACAAGTTCAAACACAATTCACTCTTATTTGGACTCGTCAGCAGGATGCTTCGTGTCATTCAACATGATCATCAGCTTCAGGGAGAGATCAGTTGGTGCTAATGAAAAGACGCAAACTTAGCTCCAACCTTCTCTACTCAAAAGATCCGGCACCAAAGGAACAACATGTTGATCCTTTCTTAAAGGATAAATCAATGTTGGTCAGCGCCAAGATGAAGGCAAAAGATCCTATTCGTTAGAGAGTGAGAATGAAGATAACACATAGTAAATATTAGTATTGCAATGTACAATGTATACCCCTTTGGTAAAATGAAGGCTAGAAAGAATTTTTTGAAGAACAAAAAGTTTTAAAATAAAAATCGACAACTTATGTTCGAAAATTTAAGATAGCAAAAAGTAATTTAAAGACGTCATAAAGCACTATTGTCAAACACAGTAGAATCAAAGCATGTAAATGTTATTTTTCCAGATAGCAGTGAACAAAATTCTATTCCTTGAGTCCATGACATTTCCTTCATTGTAGTCGAAAAGAACTTTGTAACCAGAGTTACACAAATTACTTGTTGAAATGAGATACTTTTGAAGGCCCTTGACATAGAATACATCTTTCAACTCGATTGATCTCCATCTCATTTTACCCTCACCATTGACTTCTCCTTTACTGGTGTCCCCAAACGTAACAATAGGACCATATTTCTCCACAAAATCGGTAAGGAGGAACTTGATACCAGTCCTCATTCAAGCCGAAGTCTTGTTCTTCCACTATCAAACCTCTTCATCTTCTCCACATGGACCTTTTTGGACCGGTCACAATTAAGGCAAGGGCTAGGAAAAAGTATACTCCCGTTATTATAGATGAATTTTCAAGATTTACATAGGTAGTCTTTTTAAGGAAGAAGAGTCATGCTACCGATAAAATCATTTCACTCATTAAGCAATAGGAAGTTTTTTATGATCATAAAGTTAGACAATTATGTAGTGATCATGGAACTGAATTTAGAAATTCCTCCTTGGTAGACTTTTGCTCAATCTCAGGAATCTCTGAAAACTTCTCTGCTATTAGAACTCCCCAACAAAATCGCGTTGCTGAAAGAAGAAATAGAATTCTCATTGAAGCTAAAGAACTATGGTTGTTGAAGCTGATCTTCCTCTGTCATTTTAGGCTGTAGCTATCAACACATCATGTTATACCCAAAACCATTCCATCATTGTTAAGCGTCGTGGGAAAACTGGCTATGAGCTACTTAAAGGGAGGAAACCTGACATCTCTTACTTTCATGTGTTTGGGTGTGTTTGTTAAATTTTGAATTAAAGTGATCAACAATCTAAGTTTAAACCTTAAGTTGATGAAGGAGTATTTCTAGGTTACTCTAGTGTGTCCAAGGCTTTCAGGGAATTCAATCTTTCAACACAAACTTTTGAGGAAACTGCTCATGTCACTTTTGATGAACACTCATTCATTCATGATCAGATTGATCGTCCTTCATCCATTCTAAATAGCTCACTTTCAGTCCTTCAGACCTTGTTCTTGATTTCTTGCCAAATGACACTGAGCCTGTAGTTCCCAATCTAATCTGAAGATCAACCTATATTTTTTTTGAAGAAGTTGAGCCATATAATCAGGAATATTTGGTTCCAAATAATACAAATGAATGTTCTAATCCTAGAATTCTTCGAGATCATCCTGAATCTCAAATCATTGGATATGTAAATTATGGGATTCTCACTCATAATAGAGTCCACAACAACTTCTGCATGTTTGTGAATTTTGTCTTAATGATTAAACCAAAGAATGTTGATGATGTCGTGAAAGAAGCTGACTGGATCAAGGCTATGTAGGATTAGTTGAATGAATTTGAACGACATCGTGTGTGGACGCTTGTTCCCAAGCCTCAAGGAAAAACTATCATTGACACCCACTGGGTGTTCAGAAGCAAGATGGATGAAGATGGGATCGTCATTAGAAACAATGCAAGACTTGTGGCTCAAGCATTCTATTAATTGGAAGGGTTAGAATATGAGAAAATGTTTGCCCGTGTTGCTAGACTTGAAGCAATTTGTCTGTTTCTTGCTTTTGCTTCATTCAAGAACTTCAAAGTGTATCAAATGGATGTTAAGACTACCATCCCACATGGGGATCTTCAAGAACAAGCCTTTCTAAAGCGATCTCCAGGGTTTAAAAGTGAAGAATTTCTAAAGCGTGTATATCGTCTTAATAATGATGTCTATGGTTTGAAGCATGAACCTAGAGCGTGGTATGAGAAATTGGCGAGTTATCTTCTTGTAAGTGGATAAAAACAATGAAAATTTGACAATACTTTGTTCATCAAGCATTCAGGATCTCACGTCATTCTTGCTCAAGTGTATGTCGATGATATCATTTTTGGATCCAATTATGAGAAACTAAGTTTTGAATTCGCTAAGATCATGGCTAAGAAGTTTGAGATGAGCATGATGGGTGAATTTAGTTTCTTTTTAGGTTTGCAGGTTAAACAATTAACTGATGTAATTTTTGTTTATCAAGATAAATACATTGCATACATGTTGCAGAAGTTTGGTTTTTTTGATAGCAAGCCAACAAAGACTCCAATGTCCTCATCAGGGTCTATTGCCTCTCATCCAACTGACGTTGATGTGAATGCAACAATATAGCAAGAAATGATAGGTTCACTACTCTATCTTACTTCCAGTCATCCTGAATTTGTGTTTTTTATTGTTTGCATGTTATCAAGATATTCCTAAGGAATCTCATCTTCTCATTATAAAGAGGATCTTTTGTTACTTAAAGCGTACACTTAATCTTGGATTATGGTATCCTCACGATTCTAAGATCAAGTTGGTGGGATACATTGACTCCTATCATGGTGGATGTGGAATTTATCGTAAAAGTACTTCAGGAGGGGCTCAAATGCTTAGAGATAGATTGACGAGCTGGTCCAGCAAGAAGTAGACATCAGTGGCTTGCTCTATCGTTGAAGCTGAATTTGTAGCCGCTGTAAGGTGTTGTGCTCGGATTCTATGGATTCAAGATCAAGTCTTGGATTATGGTCTACATTTCTCAAACACTCTTATCTATTATGACAACACCAACGCCATTCAGATGATACATAATCTAGTGCAACATTCCAAAACCAAGCACATTGACATCCGTCATCACTCCATCAGAGACGTTGTTCCAAAAGGAAAAGTGGAGTTGTTCTACATTCCATCAATTGATCAACTGACTGACATTTCCACTAACACATTGGATGAGAAGACTCTAAACATATTGATTGCAGATCTTTGCGTGCTTTCAATAACTTAATCGTTTGAAATAACTTTACTTCTACTTACGTTCTCAAAACATAAAAAAAACAAGTGTAGGTTTTATTATGTTTTTTGAACTTTACATAGTTTACTTAAGCTTTGCTTCTAACGTTTACAAGTATTCTCTTTTCTCTCTATTATCTATCTTTCAGGACTATATATGATTTATCTACACTTATTCTTTTCATATTTAGAAAGCGCTGGAATCATCAAGAATGTTTTGAATGCTCTAGTTGTTGAGAAGAATATTGGTATCAAGTCTTCTTCTTGTTGACAATACTCTTTCTCTCTTCCACTCACTTTCTTCTACTGACTCATAATTCGATAAAATGTCGAGTTCCCTTGTGTTGATCTTTTCAACTTGTTCATTTCATGGATTGGAGTTGGTTCACTCGTTGGTTACAAAGACTAGTTTATGATCCTCTCTTGCTCTTGATGAACATGAAGCTTGGAATCCATCTGCAATATCTCAACGATAAATGGTTTCATCAATTCTGGTTTGTAGTGAGTTGTATTGTATATTAATGTGTTTGTTCTTGATCGTGTTTTCTTTTATATCCATATTCGAAGGACATATATCTCGAAGAAAGTTAATGAGTATTAATTTTAAATTATCTTTATGTGGTGATTCTAATCAAAATATTTTCTACTGTAACACCCATATTCGAAGGACATATATCTCACAGATGATCCTCATGCTGTTCTCGGGTCTTGGAGTACACCAAGATATCATCTATAAACACTATGACCGAGCGATCAAGCATCGGTTTGCAGACCCGATTCATCAGGTCCATGAACACTGCTGGCGCGTTGGTGAGCCCAAACGGCATCACCACGAACTCGTAATGCCCATAACGAGTTCAGAATGCGGTGTTCTCCACGTCCTCCTCCCTGACCCTGACCTGATGATACCCAAACCTCAAATCTATCTTGGAAAACCACGATGCGCCCTGCAACTGATCGAAGAAATTGTCTATCCTCGGGAGTGGGTAACGGTTCTTCACCGTTAGCTTGTTCAGCTCCCGGTAATCAATACACATCTGGTGCGAACCGTCCTTCTTCTGGACAAAAAGAATCAGCGCTCCCCATGGAGAACTGCTAGGTCGAATGAACTGCTTGCCCAGTAGTTCCTGCAGCTGCGACGACAACTCCTGCATCTATGGGGGCGCCAATCGGTACAGAGCCTTAGCTATAGGGGCCGCACCTGGCACTAGGTCGATCCTGAACTCGACCTGCCTCTCCGGAGGTATCCCTGGCAATTCCTCCGGAAACACATCTGCAAACTCCCTGATCACTGGTACATCGGAAACCGAGGTCTGTTCCCTGACTTGCGTATCTACCACATACGCCAGATAACCCATACACCCATGCTGAATGTACTGCCGAGCCATGGCAGCTGAGCAAAATACTGATCCTACTCTGGTGCCCTCACCATATATAACCAGTTCTCCCTCACTTGGGGTCCGAACTACCACTCGCTGGCCCTTACAATCAATCATAGCACCGAACTGACTAAGCCAATCCATGCCCACAATCACGCACACCTCCCCCATGGGGATCGGAATTAGATATATTGGAAAAGACACCCCGAAAATCTCCAAGTTACATCCTCGATAAAATGAAGAAGCAGAAACCCCGTGTTCGTTGGCGATAGATAATCGCAACGGACACTCTAACTCGCCCACTGGCGCACTGAACTCTCTACTAAAAGACCGAGACACGAAGGACCGACTCGCCCCCAAGTCAAATAAGACCAAAGCAGGCAAAGAGTTCACCAAAAATGTACCAACAACCACATCTAGTGCCGCTCTGGCCTCCTCCGCCGTAAGCTGGAAAGCACGACCCTGAGCCTTCGGAGGCTCTGTCCTGACTGGTCTCCCATCCGTGATCCTCAAAGTAGCCGGCGTTGCAGCCTGCACCGGCTGGGCGACAAGTAGTGGACAGTTGGCCCTCATGTGACCAACCTGGTTGTAGTGATAACATAACCTCATACCCAGAACTGGGACGGCTTGGCCACAATCCTTCGCGTAATGCCCCTCCTTGCCACACTTGTGGCACCCAGTCCGAGCCCAACATACACCAGAATGACCCTTGCCGCACTTCCGACAAGTGCGGCCTTGCTGACCCTTGGTCCTAGTATCAGCGGTCTTAGATCGCTTCGGCGCCGACTGCGATAGTGCCGGGGCCGGCCGCTGCTCCCTTAGCTGCAGCTCAGTCTCTAATTCCCGCCGTCTGGCGGCCTCCTGCAACTCCAGAAGAGTATCACATCGCTGGGTAGATACAAACTGTCGGATATCAGTCTTGAGCATACTTAGATAACGGGTCATCTGAGACTGCTCGGAAGCAAACTCTGGGCAGAACATCGCCCGCTCGGTGAACATACAGGTGATCTCTGTCACCGACTCTCCATCCTGTCTCAAACTCAGAAACTCCTGTGCCAAACGTTCCCGTTCAACCCTCGGAATGTAACGGGCGCGGAAAATATCCCTGAACTGCTCCCAAGTGACAGCATCTCTCTGATCACCAGTGTAAGCCCCAGTCGCAAGTCTCCACCAGTCCTTGGCCCCGGACCTAAGCAAGTTCAGAGCACACCTGACCTTTTGGTCAGCAGGACATGGGCAGGTGAAGAAACACCCCTCCACATCTGAAACACATCTCATAGCCTTGATGGGATCTTGCGTCCCATCAAAAGTAGGGGGCTTCGTGTTATCGAAGTCCCTATACTGAAAACCCCTACCAACTCCTCCCCCGACCGTAGATACAGCTGATGCAGCTACTGCGGTAGCTGTCTCTGCAAGGGCTGCATAACGCTCATTAAAATACTCCACCATGGCAGTCTTAATCGACCCGAACATCTCCGGTAACTCGGCTCAGAACAACGCAGCAACCTCATCATGCATGATCGCTCGGATCCTGTCATCCATCTCATCTGGCCTCATCTGGCCGATAGTCTCGGGTGCTGTCAGCTCCCCCTGTCTGCCCTCTCCTGATCCTAATCCCGATCCCGAACCAGATCCGGTCACAAAGCGCCTGTTCATCACCATTCTGAAACCCAACACAAGGTATCAGATAACTCATACGAATAACTGGGGACCAACTCCCGACAAAACCCTAGGGGTTGTGACTTCCTTGTTATGCGTATGGGTCCTGTGCTTTCAGGAGTACGGGCCCATACTACCTTCCACACCTACCCATATTTGTCCCAAGTATCATCACAAGGCCCTAACAATACACATAGTCATATCGAGCACCCACGCCTCACTGCTAAAGGAAGGCTAATTGCCTCGAAGTCGGCGGACTCCTCCCAATAACCTATCTACCCATGAAACTTCCACCAACCCTGCAACACTAGCATACGCTAGCCATACATAACGATGGGCCCTATAGACTTTTGAATATTCAATTCTACCCTAAGCTCCCAATCAAACAAGAACAGAACATAAGGCTAAATCAAACATTCTCAGGCTATAAGATCTTAATTATGTACAAGCGTGATGCCTATAGTAGATAACTACAGTAATGATGTTAATTTCATATAAGGAAAACCCTAGCCTAGCAGGCATCACGTATCAGGCAATTGTATCATGAAATTCCTGAAGATCCCTAGCCTAGCACTAGCATGCTGTTCTAACATATCACATAATCAAATAACCGTATGGTATCTTGGGGTCTGCTTACTGGCTCCGGCTGATCGTACATCCTGCATCCTCCTTAATTTATTTTGAAAACTAATTTCTTAAAACATTTTTGAAAACCTTTCCTTGATTTGAGACTGGATTCACATGAATGTTCCTCGAATTCACTCAAACCAAGGCTCTGATACCAACTTGTAACACCCAAAATTTCAAACCAATTTAAACTTTTTAAAACATATCATGTTCATCAGACATTACAACTTTGTTTTCAAAATATTGATTATCAGAGTTTTTCCCAGAAACATAAACACAATAGGAGGAGCTGTATGATCACGCCTTGGCCTTGCCTCGATCCCCAGATGTACCTGAAACAATAAAATGAAACTGTAAGCCCGAAAGCTTAGTGAGTTACACCCAAAATACTGATACACATATAGTTCCCATAGTAATATCAACATTAACATATCATATCAATCAAAACAGAACAACATGCACTGGGTCCACAGCTTTACAAGCTGGACTACCCGTGGGCCCTCAGTACGAGTCTAGAATGCCTACCGGGCCCTCAACTCGTATCTGCAATGCCATCGAGCCCTCAGTGCGAGTCTGGAATGCCTACGGGGCCCTCAGCTCGTATCTGGAATGCTCCCGAGTCCTTAGTATGAGTCTGGAATGCCTACTGGGCCCTCAGCTCATATCTGGAATACTCTCGGGTTTGTTAGCTACCGCACGGAGCAATACAACCTCAACCCATCCCACATAACATGTCGACATGTAACAGATAAATGCACATACAAGAAATCAATCAGTATCACAGGCAGTCCTACCGACCTACCCGACTAGCATATCAACTGGCATACATTACTAACTCAAATCAACATATCAATAACTACTAGGATATCAAATCCAATAGGTCGGCCTTGGTGCCTTAGACCCCTTAGTATAGCGAGGATAACTCACCTCACAATTGACGTTGGAAAACTAGAAAGCTTCAGCTCCCGGATCACCAACACGAACTCCACTACCTATGATTACCATACAATCCTTTTTCATAAGTTTCCAAATTATCAGAACACCCTTAGAAGTCATTTGGTCAACTCTTGGTTAAAGTCAACGCTCACAGTCAAAGTCAACAGTCCATGTTGACTCGACTCGTCGAGTGCAGTTCACCGAATCGTCGAGTCCTTCCTGAACTCAAGAAGTCGTGAAGTCCTTGATTGGCTCGTCGAGTTCCCTTTTAACTCGCCGAGTTTATACATCCAAGAATTGGGAGAAACCCTAGCCGACTCGCCGAGTCCAAGGCAATCTTCAACGGACTCGCCGAGTTGTTCATCCAACTCGTCGAGTTCATGGCTATCTTCAACGCGCTCGCCGAGTTGTTGAGTTGTTCATCCAACTCACCGAGTCCTTGCAGACCTTCATCAATGTAGAGGCTTTTTAAGCCATGGCAAGGTTCCAAATTACAGATCCAAGCTTCTAGGGCATGTTTATCACGTAAAGTCACAAACTTTACGTGCATGCAAGGCTTTAAGACCCTTAAATGGCAGAACTAAGCTTGCAATGAAGTCTCACACTTGAGGGAAGCTCCTACCAGGCAAGGCTGATGACTTTATGGATCTAGAGGTCAAAGGGAGTCCAGATCTGAAGTTACAACTTCAGATCTTAGCTTAAACATGGGGAGCCTTTCATAAAACCCATCCAAAAGAGGTCAAAAGAGAGATGAGCTAAAGGAACAACTTAATACCTTCCAGGGAGTGACAACCAATGAACCTTTTAGCTCCCCACGAGTTCCTAGCCTTGATTTCCTTGCTTCCCCAAGTGTTTCCTTCTTCAAAGTTCCTCCTCCAAGCTTGAACACACCAAAAGAACACACACACACACATGATTTAGGGTTTGAAAGGGACAGAGGGCAGTAGAGGGGAGGCTGGTGGAGGCCAATGATCCTTTAAATAGGGTGCAAAACCCCGAGATTTAGGATTTCATCTGCCAGCTCCTACTCATCGAGTTCCTTCCTAGACTCGACGAGTAGGTCATTAAAATGCGTGGACCAACCCGCTGCTACTCGGCGAGTAGGGAAATCAACTCGTCGAGTAGCCCTTGAAACTAAGAATTCACACATTAAATCAATACCTGAGAATTGGGGCGTTACAACTCTCCCCCACTTGAACTAGACTTCGCTCTCGAAGTCTACTTCAACGAATAACTCAGGGTAATGCTCCCGCATTTCAACCTCCGACTCCCATGTCCACTCGGACCATCTCCGATGCTCCCACTAAACTTTCACCAAAGGTCTCTCCTTATTCCTCATAATCTTCATCTTCTTCTCTAGTACGGCCACATGCCTCTTTACGTAGTTCAGGCGCTCATCAACCTGAATGTCGTCTAGTGATACTACCGCCTCTTGGTCCATGATGCACATCCGTAACTGCGAAACATGGAACGTGCTGTGAATCCGACTAAGCTCCTCCAGAAGCTCAAGCCTATAGGACACTTTGCCCACCCTGGAAATGATCCTGAATGGCCCAATATACCGAGGGCCCAATTTTCCCCTCTTCCTGAAGCGGATCACACCCTTCCGGGGTGAGACCTTCAGAAGTACCATGTCACCTACCTGGAATTCCAACTCAGATCGGCGTCTATCAGCGTAACTCTTCTGCCGACTCTGAGCTGTCTGTAGTCGTTGCCTGATCTGCTAAATCTTCTCGGTAGTCTACAAGACCACCTCTATCTGACCCATTACCTTATGACCCACCTTGCCCCAACAAACCGGGGTGCGACACCTACGCCCGTACAATAGCTCGAATGGCGGGGCGCCAATACTAGAATGATAGCTGTTGTTGTAGGCAAACTCCGCAAGCGGTAGGTGAGAGTCCCAAATCCCACCGAAGTCGATGATACACGCACTCAACATATCCTCGAGGGTCTGAATAGTCCGCTCGCTCTGGCCGTCTGTCTACGGGTGGAAAGCTGTGCTGAAGTGCAATCGCGTGCCCAGCTCCTCGTGAAACTTTTTCCAGAAGCAGGAGGTAAACCAGACATCCCGATCAGAGACAATGGAAATGGGAATCCCATGGAGAGACACGATCTCACGAACGTACACCTCGGCCAACTTCTCGGCCGACGAACTCTCCCGTATGGCCAAGAAATGGGCGCTCTTGGTCAATCAATCCACGATGACCCAAATGGCGCCAAACCCCTTCGCCGTCCTTGGTAACTTTGTGATAAAATCCATCGTAATTTGTTCCCATTTCCACATGGGAATCTCCAGGGGCTGCAGCTTGCCATGAGGTCTCTGATGCTCGGCCTTGACCATCCTACAGGTCAAGCACCTCTCGACGTACCAGGAAATCTCGCACTTCATACACGGCCACCAGTAGCTCAAACTGAAATCCCGGTACATCTTGGTGGCCCCCGGGTAAATGGAGAAGTGAGACTTATGAGCCTCCTCCATAACCATTTGCCTAACCCCACCAGACATCGGAACCCAAACCCGACCACATCGGGTCAGTAGTCCCCGACTATCCTGCACGAACCAGGTATTCTCACCCTTGATCCTTTCCACTTTCCAATTCTCCAGTTGTATGCCCTCTATCTGGGCATCTCTGATCAAACTCACAAGTGGAGAATCCACTGCTATCCTCATACATACCGCGGGGGTGGAAGACCCAACTGACTTGCGGCTCAAGGCATCCGCAACCACATTTGCTTTACCAGGATGGTAAAGGATCTTGTAATCGTAGTCCTTGACTACATCCAGCCACCTGCGCTGCCTCATGTTTAGGTTCGACTGATCCATGATATGTCTCAAGCTCTTGTGATCCGTTTAAATGGTACAGCGGACCCCATAGAGGTAATGTCTCCATATCTTGAGGGCGAACACCACCGCCCCTAGCTCCAAGTCATGAGTAGGGTATCTCATCTCATGCGGCTTCAGCTGCCGCGATGCGCAGGGTATCACTAGTCCTCTCTGCATGAGGACCACCCCTAAACCTTTGATGGATGCATCACAGAACACCACAAAGTCCTCAACTCCCTCCGGGAGTGTCAAGAATGGTGCCTTACACAAACGCTGACGGAGGGTCTCAAACGCCCTCTGCTGCTCGGGGCCCCACCGGAAATCCACCCCCTTCCTCGTCAGACGAGTGAGGGGTACTGCAATCTTGGAAAAATCCCGTATGAACCTCCGGTAGTACCCTGCCAATCCCTGAAAACTCCTAATATCTGAGGGAGATTTCGGAATTTCCCACTGCATAACCGCCTTGATTTTGGCCGGATCGACCAAAATCCCTTCCTGGTTAACGAGATGTCCAAGGAACTGGACCTCTCGTAACCAAAACTCACATTTCGAGAACTTGGTGTACAATTGTTCTCGTCTCAGAACTCCCAACAGCTCTCATAGATGCTCCTCATGCTTCTCTCGGGTCTTGGAGTACACCAAGGTATCATCTATAAACACTATGACCGAGGGATCAAGCATCGGTCTGCAGACCCAATTCATCAGGTCCATGAACACTACTGGCGCGTTGGTGAGCCCAAACGGCATCACCACGAACTTGTAATGCCCATAACGAGTTCGGAATGCGGTCTTCTCCACGTCCTCCTCCCTGACCCTGACCTGATGATACCCAGAACTCAAATCTATCTTGGAAAACCATGATGTGCCCTGCAACTGATCGAAGAAATCGTCTATCCTCGGGAGTGGGTAATGGTTCTTCACCGTTAGCTTGTTCAGCTCCCGGTAATCAATACATATCCGGTGCGAACCGTCCTTCTTCCGGACAAAAAGAATTGGCGTTCCCCATGGAGAACTGCTAGGTCGAATGAATTGCTTGCCCAACAGTTCCTGCAGTAGCGACGACAGCTCCTGCATCTCTGGGGGCGCAAATCTGTACAACGCCTTAGCTATAGGGGCCGCATTTGACCGTATTTGTGACATTCGTTCTCTTGGTGAGAGCAACCCCTTTCTTGGTGAATGAAATCATTGTAATTATTCTTGTTCTTTATATTTTTTTCTTTGTTTGGTTTATTTAGTTTGTTCTTTACTAATTATACTTGAAGTGTATCTGATTGATACAAAGCTTCACTCCGATTCTCACTATTCCCAAGGGTTTGGATGATTTTGTGGTTTATTATGACGCATCTACCTCGGGATTGGGAGTAGTACTCATGCAGAGAGGTCACATGATTTCTTATACTTCGAGGCAACTGAAGCCTCATGAGGTGAATTACTCTATGCATGATTTGGAGCTGCAGGCTACGGTTTTTGCCCATAAAATTTGGAGGCATTACTTGTATGGGGTTAGGTGCACTATTTACATGGGTAAGGGTTAGATATGAGGACGTGCAGAAGACTTCCTTCAGGACTCATTATCTTCATTACAAGTTCATGATGATGCCATTCGGACTCACCAACACAACAACTGTGTTCATGGATCTCATAAACCGAGTATGCAGATCGATGCTGGACCGGTCGGTGATTGTGTTTATTGATGAAAGTTTGGTCTACTCCAAGAATAAGGAACAACATGAGGAGAAGTTACAGGAAGTATTGGAGACCCGTAGGAGAGAGAGAGGATTGATTCCATGTTCTCTAAATGCGAGTTCTGGTAACGTGAGGTGCAGTTTTTGGGGCACATCATCAACCAAAAGTGTATATTGGTTGATCTGGTGAATATTGAGGTTGTGATGTTGTGCGAGGTTCTGAAGAAACCATTTGAGATTCAAAGTTTTCTTGGTCTGGTTGGTTATTATCGAAGATTCATTCATGATTTCTCCAAGATTGTTGTACTACTGATCTATTTGGCAAAGAAGAATGTCACTTTCTGATGGGAGCCTGATTAACAACCAACTTTCGAGACGCTGAGACAGAGATTATACAAGGCCCCATTTCTCACTCTTCCCAAGGGTATAGATGATTTTGTGGTTTATTGTGATGCATCAGTATCGGGATTGGGAGTAGTACACATGCAGAGAGGTCACATGATTGTTTATGCTTTGAGGCAGCTGAAGCCTCATGAGGCAAATTACCCTACACATGATTATGAGTTTTGGGATGTGATTTTCACTCTCAAAATTTAAAGGCATTAGTTGTAAGGGGTTAGGTGCACTATTTACATGGACCACAAGATTCTGGTATATTTGACGGACCAACCGAATCAGAATATGAGACAACAAGGTGGTTAGACATAGTGAAGGATTATAACTGTGAGATTTTGTATCACCCAGGGAAGCCTAATGTCATTGTCGATGCCTTGAGTTGTAAGGCCATGAGTACACTCATCAGGAATCTATATTTGAGGATGGTTATTGTCTCTCCCTTGTTAGATATGCTTAAGGAGGCTTAGGTGGAAGGGTTGAAGAAGGAAAATTGGATGGCATAGCGAATCAGGGGTCATATCTCTTTATTTGTTAGGGATAGTTGTGGGTTACTGACTCAATATGGTAGGGTTTGGGCCTTGGTTTTTGGTTGGTTTAGAAAGACACTAATGGAGGAGGATAAAAAATCAAAGTTTTTGATCCACCTGGGGGCCACAAAGATGTCTAGGGATCTAAGGTTAAGTCACTGGTGGCCCTGTATGAAGAGGGGGTAGAATGGTTTGTGGAGCGGTGCTTGAGTTTCCTGAAATTCAAGGCCAAACATCAAATACCTCACAATAAGGTGTAGCCGTTACCTATTTGATGTGAGTTAGAATTGATAAACGAAATCGAAATCAATCAAAGAAAGCAGTAAGAACACATCATGTAAATATGATCTAATTGGCTCGTATTAGTCTAAAGAGAGTACAAAGTATTGGAGAGTGTTTACAAACTAAAGAGCAAAAAGTTACTCTGGACTCTAGTACCTACCCTATCTATAGGGTATAACAAACTCAGTAAAAATATACAAGAACTATATATTCTAGCTTCGAATACAAATAGTTCCTTGTAAATACATAGAGACCCAAAATCATTTCGATTTCGAACCCTTACAAACTCAACCTATTTTGACTCCTCACTATATACGTTTCGACCCTTATAATCCCCCCTAGTGAGAGTATTCAAAATTATTCCATAAGCTAAAAATTATAAAGAAGTACGTTGCGAACCTCCATATACCACAAAATAGTCTTTTGAATCTCTTCCTTGTCTTCCACATCATTCTTGTAATGCCCTGTTTCTGATCGTTCCCATTGCAAGATGGTGAGAAAGGAGTGGGTATTATCTGAGTTATAACCTTTGAATAATTGAGTTTGGGAATCATTTGGAGGTGAATGATGTAGTTTGGATGATCCAATTACCCGGTTTGTGTTTTGGAGCCCAAGGGTATCAATAAAGGCGGTAGTTCGGGCCTTGTATGAATTTTGGATTTTAGTTCGGTTGAGTGTCAAAATAAATAAAGCTGATAGAAGTGTAGGGCTTCTCGTTACCTTTCTGTGGATATAAAGAACGTCAAAATCAGAGCTATAACGAAGAGGTTATGGCCATTTGAAGTTAGAGGGGTTTTTGGGTCAAACCGGGTACACATGGCGTACCAAGTAGGAATGCATAGCATTCAAAAGGAAAATGAACGCGGGTGCATATAGGAACACCTTGTGTTCCCCAAGGGAACACGCTGTATTTGTCTAGGCAGACTAAACCCTAAATTTTGGGTCTTAAACACTATTTAAGCACCTTAACTTACCTCCAACATTTATTCTCTCAGCCTCCACTGTACCTTAAGCCTCTATTTGAAACCCTAACCCTAATTGTGAGTGTGTGAGCTTTTAAGACCATATTTGAGTGTATTTTGGAGTTCTTGAAGAAGAGTGACCACCTTGGAGACTCATTGATCAAGGAAGAGGTATTGGATCATGGTTCTCCAGCTCATTTTCAAGCCTCAAAAGGTATAAAGTTTTTGTCTTGCTAACTTATGGCTGAAGATCTAAATTAGGGATTGTTTTGTGCTTCTTATGATCATATGGATGCTTTTTGGGAGTTTGAGCTACTCCAAGAGCCTAGGATTGAAGATCATCATGTTTTTGAGTTGTTAGAGTCATAAAAATGGTAATTTGATGGCTAAGGACCAACCATGAAAAGGTTTTGGGTCTTGGTTTATGGATTGGAAGCTTTAATGGATGTTTGGATCCTTTTTGGACCATGCAAATTCAAAAAGTCCGTGACTTTATGATTCTAGAGGTCATAGATGTATTGGATCTACGTTTTGATAGCATGGATTTAAGCATTAAGTGCTTAACAAGCCTTTTTGGAGCCAACACATGAACGCGCCGCATAGGGTTGAGGAACGCCATGCATTCTGAGTTGGGTTTACGACCTGAGTCGGTAATAAATGCCCTACACTCCACCAGGGAATCTCGTGCACTCGGGGCATCATTGGGATTTCAGATCTTTTTTGCCTTGGAATAGGTTTTGGGGTTTGGGCTTTATTGATTGGGCCATTTTATTGGACTTTACTGATATGGGCCTTAGTGGATCATAATTTGGCCTAAATGGACTATGTCTTATTTTGGGCCTAGGGTTAGGCCCATTAGATGGCTTGGGCCCAATTTAAAAAATTAGGCCATTAGTGGGCTTGGGAAGTCTACCTAGTATTGGGCCTTTCATGTACAGATTTAGGCCTAAGTCATGGACCAAATTAGATCAAGGGTAAAATGGTAATTTTAACCAAAGAAGGATTATTTGTTTTTGACTGAGTGTTATTTTGATGATAAGTAGCTCGAGAAGTCGAGAGATCAGCAGTTCGGGGATCTACCAGCTAGCAGCCAGAGGTTTATCCGTGGGATTCTGCATTCAGCTTTGCGAGGTGAGTTTTCTCCTATAGGAACGGGTCGAAGGCACCAATGTCAGCCCGTTTATGTATGTTAGTATGTTCCGATGTCGGGTGGTACCCGATGAAGGAATGCATGTTTAGTTATACTTGTTGTCATTGTGATACTTGTATATGCCTGGTAGGAGGTGAGTGTGGGCGGGTGTTAGGGTACAAAGTCACTCTTGCATATAGTGTTTTAGGCTTTACCCACTTGTATGTGTAATGAGTTGCCTTTCCTTTATAAGGATGTGAGTGACACTCATTTTATGTAAGGAAGCATTTGGAGTGTTAGACTAGAGAGAGAAACTTTGTACAAACCCATTTGTATATTCTTTCTAGATCTAATATGAGCTTACAAAGATTTATTTACTCCTTGTGTTCTTGATTTTACATGATGATTCACTAGATCTTTCATATTCTGCACATGCTATCATAATCAACACCACTACAATTGGTATTAGAGCGGGTGTTCTTGATTTGATCAAGAATTGATCCTTGATGGCAATCTTGACTTGGTGATTCTTCATGTTCTTTTGAGAGTGTTTTGTATTCTAGAAATTGATTTTTTTGTTGATTTGATCCATAATTCGATTTTCTGTCTCTAGAATACTTGTTTATTTCACTTTCTTTCTCTAGAGATCTCCTTGATTTACACTTTCTCTCTCTAGAAAACCCATTCAAAATCACTTTCTCTCTCTAGAAATTTTCAAGTTCTTGCAATTATGGAGAAATGGATGATACATAGTAAAGATGTTCAAGGTGAATGCACTTTTGAATATCTTCTTTATAGCTTGACTATTGGATTGAAAAGTGAATGTGATATCGTTGTAAATGGAGAAAAAAATGAAGTTGGAGAATTAATTAGTTGTCCAATTTATCAAACCAAAGATTTGTTTGATCTTTTGATTACAACATATCAAAAGAGATGAAGAAATAGAAGAGATGGAGAAGTCATAAAAGAAATTTCTCGTGTTGAATGCAAATATGGAAGCAATAAACTTGAATATTATGCGGATTGTTGTGAAGCTCGGGAAGGTGTTCTTGATGATGATCATGATGTTCAAGAAAAAGAAGTTCAAGTTGATTTTCATGTTGAAAAAGTTTTTTGCTCAATTGGAGTTCAAACCCATGATATTTTGTGTTCTTGTGATTCATTTGAAGGTATGATTTCTTATCGGAAGCCGGTGATCCAAGAAAATCACAATTATCAAACTCCAAAAGATTTGATTCAAACTCACGAAGTTGAAGTTGTTGAAAGTGGGTGTATTCATGAAATCAAGTCCTCAAGATGCAAAAAGATGAGAAAGAAAAAGAAGAAGAAGATCAATCGCAAAAACAAGCGGGTTTACTCACAAAAATTGTCAAATGTTGTGAAGCCGAAATCCGTGAAGCAAATTTGGGTTCCAAAGCAACAATCTACAAATGTTGCATTGAATTTGAAGTCAAAACCCAAAAGTGTTGGTGGTTCTTTTGAAGATGTTCTTGGTTTGATGAAGAACACGAAGAACGAGTTGTGCATCTCGCATAATGGGTGGTACAATGTTCAAATTGGAGGTTTTCTCATTCCAACAAAAGAACCAAGATCTTCTAAATTTGATTCATTCGTTGAAAATGGAACTCGATTCGTCAAAAAGGAATCACCAATTCTCTAATGGATTCCAAAACATCCATGATTTCGATTCGTATTTTGCGTTTTTCATTTTTGATCGATTTGCCTCATTGGATCTAATCCGTTTCAACACCATAGTAGATCCATTTATTTTTGTTTAAGATCAAATACAAAATCGTTTACTGTTCATGACCACATTTGAGCCCATCGATATTATTTCTTTAACCCAATCAATAAATATGAATTCTATTCATTGATCCAAAATTCAAAGTCCATCTTGTTACTGTTTGATATTGAGTCCAAAATAGTTCAGCCCAAAATTCTTTTTGATCTTTCATTATTCATTGAGTCCGAGTATCATTCGCATCATAGAAAGTCAAAGTTATACAGATTAAACTCGATGTCGACGATATTCTTTGATTGAGTTCATGATGATAGCAAATCTGGAAACGAAATCAAGTTAGATTGTATTGATGATTTGTGTAGAAACTGAGTTATCATCAAGCTTATTTTGACGGATGTTTTTGGTTTCGTTTTTATTGATGAGTTTTGATGTCGATTATGGTTGAAGGTCATAAGCATCACTATCTGATTTGTTGATAGTCAAAATCAATTTGACTGAAGATATCAATTCTACTTGTTTAATGTTGGTTCGTTGGCTAATCCATTTTGTTCTTGAAGATGAATTGAAAGTCAAAACAAAAAGTCAAAATTGTTGTTCTTGGTTCAACTTGTACGCACACTTCACTGAGTTGTACCATTGGATCATCATTGTGTGGTTCTTGAGTTCAATGTTTGAATATCGATTTTTGATTGTTGATTGTTCGAAATCGATATGGGTTTGGATTGTCGGAGGTCTATTGATGGAACTGGAAATCGAAAGCTTGTATTGCGAATAATTGATGCCAAGAGGATGAAGAAATCATTGATGTTTTTCAGATCGATTGGGTATAGTCACTGTGATATCGATGATTGTTGATGTCGTCGGTTAGTTTGGAGGTCAAACAGCCTTGACTGTGGAATTTTGGAGTCGATATTCAATGGTTGATTTGATTTTGGAGATTATTGGAATCGACTGATTTTGAAGTCGATTAGGAAGAAAGCAAAGATGCTTGCTTTACGATTGATAGCCTTGAGTGTCGAATCTGTTTTGGATTGATGATGTGGATTCGAGAGTCGATGATTATTGTAAGATTGTTGCAGTCTCGATTTGCAAGAGTTGAAGTCGAAGCTAATTTTGACTATCCTTGGTCAACTTCACTATTCGTGTCTGCTAACGAAGTAAATTGGGGAAGAAGACAACTATTTACGATTTGGGTCCCTGAAGTTTCTAAGAAGTGGCAGTAATAGTCCAGTTTCGAATATTGAGCAAAAATTATGAAGAATGCAAATGTTTCATTTCTGGTCCCTGCAGTTTGTGCGAATTTACACATTCTACCCAGTTTCGCAAATGGGGGTGTGTTTCACATATTTGGCTATTTTTGGTGCAACGGGTCCCTGCATAATTCAGAACGTGACATTTTTTACCCGGTTTTTGGAAAATCTTGCAACTTTCACACAAAAAGTCAAAAAATTTCACAAATTGGAAATTTTTTGTGGCTTTTTCGTGCAAAATTTTTGGTGATTCATTTTTGGTACACATCAAGGGGGATTATTGTGATGTTTATTCCTCGGGCGCTTCTCACCCTTAATGGGTTTTATAATCATTTTTTTATTATAAAAAGGGGGGAATGATGGGTATTCGAAGCGGGTTTGTTGGATATTCATTTGCGGATTTGAAGACCGGTGTTACTTCGAGGGGGAGTTTAGTCTTGATCACGCTAGCTCGTTGGAGACTGAAGTCGGGACATCCAATCCTAACTTTGAGGGGGAGAATGTTAGGGTACAAAGTCACTCTTGGATGTAGTGTTTTAGGCTTTACTCACTTGTATGTGTAATGAGTTGCCTTTCCTTCATAAGGAAGTGAGTGGCACTCATTTTATGTAAGGAACCATTTGGAGTGTTAGACTAGAGAGAGAAAATTTGTACAAACCCATTTGTATATTCTTTCTAGATCTAATATGAGCTTACAAAGATTTATTTACTCCTTGTGTTCTTCATTTTACATGATGATTCATTAGATCTTTCATATTCCGCACATGCCATCATAATCAACACCACTACAGCGAGGTCACGTATCTCATCACTAGCTGAGTGTGGACGGGGTTCCATATCTCATTATTAGCAGAGTAGCGGCGGGTCCCATGATAAGCGAGGCCTTAGGATGATAATATATAGTACTGTGTATGATTCTTTATGTTCTAGCATGATTATATGTTATTGTCTGTATGTGTATAGCGGGCGGGGCTCAGAGACAGGCGGGGCCTAGAAGAAATAGATTTGTATACCGAGCGGGGCTCGATGCTAGGCGGGTCTTGATGCCGGGCATTGTCTGATGTCGGGCGGGGTCCAAGGAAGGGGCGGGGGCCCAATATATGTGATTATGTGTATGGTATGTGGTAGTTTGGGGAGACTTACTAAGCTTCGTGCCTACATTTTTTAGTTTTGGTTTCAGGTACTTCTGGTAGAAGGGGAAGAGCTCAGGATGACTACAATGCACACACCATTGTTTAGCCTAGGATGTTTTTTCTTTAATATGTTTTGATAGATGTTTATGATATTTTGAGATACATGACTTATGATTTTTATGTGATGAATTGTTAACTATGGTTTTATTAATGATTTACAATGAAAATTTTGAACTGTATTTTGGGATGTTTCAATTCTTCTTTCAGTTATTAATTCGAACAAGGAGATTGGTATATTGAGCATTCATTTACCTCTCTAAATCACTTACTTGAAAAAAAATTGTGTCATCTTCACATTCCTGTTTTTCCCTCGAAACACTACCCCAAGAGGCCGATGAATTATCTCCCAAACTTCATACTTATCAATATTAATATTCCCTTTCATCGAAGATCGTGGGACTTTTGAAGGCTTTTTGAAAGCAAAAGCATGCGCAATATCTGTGATTACCAAGTGATCATTATAGTTGTCTATGGAAACCTTGATATGAGCAAAACCAATGATGAAATCATCTATGTTGGTTTCAGTTAGCTTCGAAACATCCACATTACTAAAAATCCATGTGACTGTGATCAGGTTTTATGTTCATTAGTGGGAAATCTACAATAGAGAACTCACAAGCAACATTGTTCACTCTTAAGACGACATAGCGAAAAAATTGTAGAAGACCTTCGAATAGGTTGTCTCGCATTATGGTCATCACCTTCACAGATGACCATACTTCTTCTTTTCTTTTCCCCAAGACTTCATGGAAACGAATCTTCAGTCTTTTGAACTAATCTTTATCATTGAAATTTTCAACAATCTTGAACTGGGAAGATGTGACCAACATGTGGTTTATTGGGAAGTCAAGCTGATTGAAATCATAATTCTTAATATCATAGCTCTTCTTAGGCACCTTTCAAAAGTAGTCATTTAGCCCAATCAAAACAATATCCTCAATTGTTTCATAACACTACTTATTGTTGGGATCACCCTTGTTCAAGCCAAGTGGGTCATTTTGTCTTCGCCTCCTGAAACTGTTGACTTGCCTTTGCTTCACGATTTGAAGAGCCAGTTGTTTTTTCTTCTCTTCTTTAGAAAGAATCACAAATATAAATTTTCCTTTATTGCTTGGATTATCATTCGAAGTTGGTGGAACTGAACTTGAACTCGAACCTCTAGCTCCTTCTTTTATTATGATCCCCTTTTCTAGAGGTCTTGTAGTTGTTGTTGTAGATCTCATGGTCAATGATATGGGAATTGAAGTAGGAATTTGAGTTGAACTTACTTTCCCAACAACAAATCCTTTCTCAAAATCTTTTGAGGAACCAACTCCTCCACATCCTTTCTGTCCCCTAGTGACACTTTCACCTCACATGGTGCATTAGTTGGAAATCAAAGAACCAACTCAAGGATGGGAGTAGGTTCTGATTTGATATTGTTCTCAATAGTAGAAATCAATTGACAAATTGACTCGTGAGAAATTGATGATTGAGTCGAAAGATCAGCTTTCAAAATAGACTCCTTGATGTTAGATTAAAACTCTTCTAGCTTTCAAACACCCGAGAATCGTTTTCTGACTTTGCTTCAAGCTTGTTGGAATACTCAGTGTTGAAATCAACGAAATTTGTGATAACATCGACTTTGCTATGCAACAAAGTGTAATTTTTCTCCATCTTCTTAACTTCTTTTGATATCTCCGATTTGAGTTCAACCACTTTCAGATCTGCAGATTCCTTCATCTTCGTCACTTATTCAACACAAATATCATGACGCTCCTTTGCAACATCACGAAGCTTCTGAATCTCATATTCAAAGCTATTGGAATTAATTTCCAGCCTTTTGACTTGTTTCTACTCAATTCTTTCAACAAGGCTTCAAAATCAATTTCCTTGTGATTTCAATAAGTACTCCATCTTGACCCCGGTAACGAAATTCCTTCCCCTGGTATCTGCTTGCATTTGAAGAAGAGAATTCATTTTGGAGTTGAGAATTTTGAATTGTTTACCTGACATAATCAAGTCATCAAGAACATTGTCCTATTCAGGATCAAATTGAAGATCAACAAAAGACACCATGATCTCATCATAATTTGGTTCTTCTTCGTGGATCACTCTTCAACTTCAGTGGATTGAGAAGGGAAGAGGGTTGTAATTGGTTCATTCATGATCATGGAGTATGTTGGTGAGATGGTTGAAACATGAAATGAAATTGTTACGGGTGATGAAATAAGTGGAAAAGTTGCGGATCTATCAACTGTATAAGTATCGAGTGTAGATGAGATGATGGTTGAAGTGAGAATGGTTGATGTTTAAAAAGTAGAAATAACAAAGGATTCGTTGTTCTGCACCCCTTCACCCATGCTGAAATTTGTGTCCTTATCAGATAACTCAACTGTGATGTATGGAATTCAAACCTTCTCTATATTGGACGCGGTATGTGAAATCCCGGGTGGTATGACCTTAGTCTTCTCAGGGATGGATGTTGTAGTTTGATTATTCAAATTGATGTTTGTATCTATATTATATACGTTTACAGTGACATTAGGATCCCCTAGCACCTCAAAATTTGACTTGAGGGGAGAATCACTTCGAGGTGATCCAAGCACAAAATCGTCTATGCATATATCAGATCTTCCATTATCAGTTTCAACTGTGACTTGGTCATGTGGATCCTGGTGCTTTCTCTTCTTCTTTTGCAACTCTTGAGCCATATCCAGGGCTTGACGCTACTTCAATTTAGGTGAGACTGGAACAAAGACTTCTTTTAAAAAAAGCCTTTCCTGTTAAATCGAGGCTGTCAAATCTTCTTGATACTATTCTGAGAAGAATGAGTACGTGAAGAATCAACATGTGTTTCCTCAGTAGTCTCGATTTCTGGTTCTTGAATAGATTAATTGACTAGGAAATCATGGGGTTTCTTTGTACGCTTGAGAATGCCTGATTTCAAAGGAATAAGTTCTTTTGTAAAACCCTCCTCCATAATTGGTGGATTCTCAGCTTGCTTTTTCTTCTTTGGAGCTTTTGAAGCTTTAGAAGACATTTCAGTCCCTTTCGATGGAAGAAAACCATTCGATATAGTTGAATCAATTAATGCCAAATACAGTACTAGAAGTGGATTTTGAGGATCAACATGCTTGAGCATCGCATATGGAATATGAGCAACAGTAGGAAATACGACTAGATCATCAAGCACAATCCTTGTAGCAGCGAAAGTCAAAAACTAAATAGTTTCAACATCAAAAGGAACCAAAATCCCTCTTGTTGATAAACCTCCTTCAAAATCAGACTCCAAAAACGAGCACACGGAACACCATTAGTAAGATTGGTGGGAGTAATTATTGTTCAAAAATTCCTCTTAGAGATGTGTGGCATAATCCACATCCAGACCATAACACAACCCAAGAACAACTCAATAAATATCCAGTTTGGATTTGTCTATCCCTAAACTTCGACCTATCAAGCATCGTAAGACGATTCGAAAGAGAAAACTTCATATGTAAGGAATACTTGACTTCTTAAAATAACATATTCTGATTAGAACTGGTTGGTTCCCCATTTCATTGAATATGTGAAGACTTGATCAATAGAAACTTCATAGCAAGTACGTGAGACAGGAAACCTCATGATTTGGGAAAACTGTTTCCTCGTAGGCTTTCTCTTCTTTGAATTCGTCAGTTGAAACGTGAAGACTTTTGCTGTTTTTGTTAACACTGCAGTGGAACCAACAAGTGAAATCCATGTCATTGGATCCGCGAATGAAGAAGATAATGCAGTGGATAGAACAAAGTTATTTAGGGTTTGAATCAACATTCGTAATTGCTTTGGATACTGATCAATCGTTGGAACCAATCGAAGATTGGTATTTTGAATCTTCATCAAAGTTTGTGAAACTTCTTCTTCATTAGTTGTGGTTGTTGGATCAACAGTTGTTTGAGGAGCAACCTTTGTAGAGATTTCAGAGTTTGTTGAAGACGATGAACAGTGTTGGTTTTGGAAAAATTTGATCTAAGAGCATAAACTCTGAGAATGAAATCACCAATTACCTTTTAGAACCACCACATTTTTCAAACTGCAATCCAAGTATATTTTTTTTGACACCAAGAGAACATCATTCCTTCGGCATGGAGGCAAGGCACATTCACTTTTGGGATTTGAAAGTGAAATCATATGCCAGTCTTTACAAAATCTAAGTTTCAAGTTGGTAGTACCCAAAATCTCAAGGATTTTAGTGCAATGTGTGCCAAAGAATGAGAGAGAAGCAAATTAAAAATAAATGTGGATATGGTGATATTAAAGTTTTTTGATACGAAAGCAGAATGATCCCAGGAAACGATCTCTTCGTTCGACATCAAGAAAGATGATGAATTGCTTGTACGGTATCCCATGAATTACAATCGAATACTCATTGGTTTCAAAAGTCAGGTTCAATTTTGCTCAACACCACAACCTAACATAAGTCTGATTCTAGTGAAAGAATTTACTTGGATGACCAGTGTAGTGAAGAACAAGTATGGTTGGATATGATCTTGTAAGGTCACACCTTAAGATCAGATGAGTCAAACACATAACATGCTGATCTATCAGTGTTAGCGTCTACGAGTCGACTGCATCAGCATCACAATTTCAACAACGTCAGCTTATAACATAATTATTCTATTGTAATCTTTTGTATATTAGGCAGTTTTTATAGATAAATATAGAATAGGTCAGATCTTGTATCTTTATGATAAGATCGGTTCTTAGTATAGATTAGAATCAATCCTGCCAATCAAGGGATAAACATGTATATATTAGTATATATATACAACATTAGGGAAAACCCTAATGTTGTGGTCGAGTTGTTTTGGTTGTGGATTTTTGTCAATCGTCTTTGTGACAACCCGTCTTCTTGGTGAAGACAAAACCTATTTTCTTTGTGAAAGAACATTTGGAGAACTCTTATCTCATTTACTTTATGTTGTTCATTTCCTTCATACTTGAAGTGTATTCGATCAAATACAAACCTTCAATTAGTATCAGAGTAGGTTTTTGATACACTCAAGTAATCATATATCATCTTCCTTAGTTTCGAAGTCATCTATTTGTAACAAGATCCCACCGTTTGATCAATACAACTTCTCAGACTGGAAATCAAGGCCATGATTTTTTTTATAGTTCATGAATTTTCATATGATTGACGTCGTCAACAAAGGTCCTATAGTCGCTTTACATCAATCATCAATCAATGGTGCATATGGATGTAAGCTGAAAGGGAAGCATGTTCTATGTTTTATTGTAAACTGTCTTCCTTTTTATGTTTATCATTTGGTCCAAAACTGCTCAACTGATCAAGAGATGATGATCACTCTATCATCTACTTTTGAAAAGGAATTCTCTTCAGACGATGAAGTTAAGTGTCTTATGGCTCAAAATGTTGAATCTCACGCTGATACTTCTCATGACAACATTGGGATTCTTGACACTGATCTTTCTACCGCTCATAACATCGAGTCAGAAAGGGATGATGCATCAGCGTATCAGGTAAAAAATCATGTTAATTCTTCTTCTATTGATTATATCAAAAAATCACATGATTGATCTCTTATATTTCTATTTATTGAACACAAACAAATAAAAATCTTCTCTAAGTATTGAGCTGCAGATTCACAATGAAAAACTTATCTCTCTAGAAAGATCTCTTTCTAATTTAAAAAGGGAAAACACCTGTATAACGCTTACCAATAATTTTCTTCACACTGAAAAAGAAAAGGTTGTTGATCATTCTAATCACACTCAACTTATCTTGAATTTATGGGCATCCTCTAACTCTAGTGTGACAATAATCATTAATGCTCAGATTCCAGATCAGTGTCAGAAAATTCTTGGAGGTGACATAGAAGGTGTTCTATCTTTTACCAAATTCGAAACTACAAAACCCTTTTATAAAGTTGATAGCTTAGAAGAAGAATTTAAAAGTGGATTTTTGAGCTCTCATTTTATAAATCAAAACCTAATAAATACTTATTGTTCTACTGACTCTAATGGCATTACTAAGTGTGTTACTAAATTATCTGCTCTTGATCCTTCTCTACAACCTTCACATCGTGAGTATGTTCTTCCCTCCACTAAGACTTTGCTAAATTTTCCTATATGTAAGGGTGAAGTCCATTCTGTAAACAAAATTCTTAGCATGTTTCCTCAGTGCTTAGTGAACTTGAAGACCAGTCAAAGCCTTCTACTCTTGACAAATCTTCGAAGAATCATGAGTCTCTTATCAATGTAGTATATAGGCATACCATTGATAACACTCATTGTTCCAAAGCTAAATCAAAAAATCTTAAATCAAATGATAATAGTTCTTTAGATTCATCAGGTAAAAAGAAGTCATAATCTAATGTTACAAGAAAAAATTCTGGCATTAAAGCATGTTATCGATGTGATGATGCTTCTCACAAAGTCAGTGAGTGCTCTTTTGAAAAGAACACTGGTCGAGCTGATAATATATTGACTCGAAATGATAAGTGGATCAAAAAGGGAAACTCTTTGAACTGTCTCCCTAATGATTGTTATAATATGTTTTATTAGTAATTCTTTGCTAATGGGTCAATGTATATTTAGTGTATATTTTTTTAGACTCATTGTATATCTTAGTTTCAGGGTAAAGAACATATTTGGTATTTAGATAACGGTTGCTCAGTGTGTGAAAAAGGGAAAAAAAACCAAGTCTTCGTTCAAACCAAAGTCTTGTTCTTCAATCATTAAAGTCCTTCATCTTCTTCATATGGACCTTTTTTGGACCAGTTTCGATTAAGTCAAGAACTGGAAAGAAATACACTCTTGTCATTGTGGATGAATTTTCAAGGTCTACTTGGGTAGTGTTTTTAAGAAATACAAGTCATACCGCTGATGAAATCATCGCTATTATTCAGCAATGGGAAGCGCTCTATGATCACAAAGTTAAGCAATTATGTAGTGATCATGGAACTGAATTCAGAAACTCTTCTCTAGAAGAATTTTGCTTTGTCTTAGGAATCTCTCAGAACTTTTCAGAAGTTATAACTCCCCAATAAAATGGTATTGCAAAAAGAAGAAACATAACTCTTATTGAAGCTGCAGAACTATAGTTGTTGAATCTAGTCTTTCATTGTCATTTTGGGATGAAGCTGTCAATACATCGTGTTATACTCAAAATCGGTCTATTATTGTCAAACGTCATGGAAAAAATACTTATGAGCTATTGAAAGGAAGAAAACTAGACATTTCTTATTTTCATGTGTTTGGATTTGTGGGTTACATCTTGAATCAAAGACATCATCGTTCAAAGTTTGAGGCTAACGTTTATGAGGGGGTGTTTCTAGGATACTCCAGTGTATCCAAGGCTTTTGGAGTATTAAATATTTCAAGACAAATTATTGAAGAAACAGTTCATGTCACCTTTGATGAGGACTCATTCATTTGTGATCAAGTTGATCACCCTTCATCAATTCTAAATGAACTTACTTTTAGTCATTCAGACCCAATTCTTAAACTCTTATCAAATGGCGTTGAGCCCATTGTTCCCAATATTGATCAATTAATTAGTTCTCAGCCTATCCCTGAAGATCAACATATTGTCCATGAAGAAGTTGATTAATAAAATTAGGAAGACTCTGCCCAAAACAATATAAATGAAAGTTCTAACCCAAGAATCCTCCGAGATCATCCAGAATCTCAAATCATTGGATAAGTAATTTCTAGGATTCTCACTCTTAGCAGAGTCAGCAACAACTTTTCCATGTTTGTTAACTTCGTCTCAATGATTGAACCAAAGAATGTTGCTAATGCATTGAAAGAGGCTGATTGGATTAAGGCCGTGCAAGTTGAGCTAAATGAATTTGAACGTGATAATGTCTGGACTCTTGTTTCCAAACCTCAAGGAAAGACTATTATTGGTGCTCGCTGGGTTTTCAACAAAAAATGGACTAAGATGGAATAGTCATAAGGAATAAAGCCAAACTTGTAGCTCAAGGTTTTTGTCAGCTTGAATGGCTAGACTATGATGAAACATTTGCTACAGTTGCAAGACTTGAAGCAATTCGTATGTTTCTAGATTTTGCCTCCTTCAAAAACTTCAAAGTCTACCAAATAGATGTCAAGAATACCTTTCTACATGGAGTTCCTTAAGAAGTCATCTTTATAAAACAACCTCTAGGGTTTTAAAATGAAGAGTTTCCAGAACATGTGTATCGTCTTGATAAAGTTGTCTATGGCTTCAAGCAGGCTCCCAAGGCATGGTATGGCACATTGGCAAGCTAACTTATCTCAAGTAGATAAAAACGAGAAAAGATCAATAATACTCTTTTCATAAAGCAATCAAGATCTCATATCATTCTTGATCAAGTGTATGTGGATGATATCATCTTCGGATCCACTGATGAAAAGCTAAGTTCAGAATTCGCGGAGGTCATGGCCAAGAAATTCGAGAGGAGCATGATGGGTGAACTAACTTTCTTTTCGGGCTTGCAGGTCAAACAAATAACTGATGGTATTTTTGTTTCTCAAGCTAAATATATTGCAGATATGTTGATGAAGTATGGTTTTTCTGAATGCAAGCCGACAAAGACACTGATGTCTTCATCAGCGTCTATTGGCACTGATCCAAGTGGCACTGATGTGAATGCAACTCTGTTTTGAGGAATGATTGGCTCTCTACTCTACATTACAATTAGTCGTACTAACATTATGTTTTCCACCATATTATGTGCTCGCTATCAGGCCATTCCTAAGGAATCTCATATTCCTGCTGTCAAAAGTATCTTCCGGTACTTAAAACATACACTCAATATTGGGTTATTGTATCCTCGTGACTTTGAGTTCAAGCTGGTAAGATACATTGACTCCGATCATGGTAGGCGTGGAATTGATCGTAAAATCACTTCAGGAGGATCTTAAATACTTAGAAATAGATTGTAAGCTGGTCTAGCAAAAGGCAGACATTAGTGGCTTGTTCTACCACTGAGGCTGAATATGTTGCTGCTGAAGGTGTTGTGCTCAGATTCTATGGATTCAGAATAAACTCTTGGATTGTTGTATGAACTTCTCGAAGACACACATCTGTTGTGATAACACTAGTTCCATTCAGATGATACAAAATCCAGTGCAACATTCCAAGACCAAGCACATCGACATTCGTCATCATTTCATCAGGGACATAATTCTAAAGGGAAAAGTGGAATTGTTCTATATTCCATCCTCTGATTAGCTGGCTGGGATTTTCACAAACGTATTGGATGAGAAGACTTTAAACAAATTGATTGCAAAACTTGGCATGCTCTTAATGACTTAATCATTCTTCTAACTCTTTTGATTTATTATTTTGTTTGCTTGCTTTCTAAAAACACAAAAATACAAAAAGAAGTGTTATTTTATTATTTTTTTTACAAATGTTTACAATAGTTTGTTTAAACCTTTACTTCAAGTATTTACATATATTCTATTTTCTCTTTCAAATCTAAAGCTTGTTTGTATCTTTCTTCTTCAGAATTTGTAAGATCCTAAAAGATCTCAATGCTCTTGGTGCTCAGAAAAGGAGTGGCATCATGTCCTCTTATTCTTTAGAATACCTTCTTTCTCCTCCGCTCACTATTCTGGATGCAAAGAGCAACCATAAAAGCATTTGGAATCCATCTATAAGGCTTCAATAAGAAAAGACTTCATCACTTTTGGTATGCTATATTTGTGTGATACAATTGATCTTGTTTGTTCTTTTATAGCTAAGATTTCAAGTGGTAGATATCTTGGAAAATGGAAGTATATTTATGACCATTCAATTCCAAAGATTTGATGGATGAAGTCTTGATCCACTTTTTGAAAAAAGCTGCACATTTTTCTATTTGAATTATTTCTTGTTTGACTAATTCTTTTGTTTGTATTTTTATATTGTTATTCTCTCTTCGTACCATTTAAAAAAAAGAATCTGTCAGTGGCATTTTCACCTTGCATGTAACTTTTGACACATCATCGTCCATAGAAGCATGCTACTGTATGTGAGTAAATCTCTATAAGTTTCTCATCAGCAAGAACATCTGTGAGAACATGGAGTCACCCTATCATGCTGATTGTTTAGCATCATCTAAACTCTCAAAGTGACTTATCCTGGTCCAAATAAAAAGTATCGATAAAAAGGATAAGGTGTTTATTTCTTTAAACTAATCATCTTTAACTGAGCTTCTCCCTGGAAGCATGTTTACCTTATGCATCAAATCTCATGTTCTGCTGAAGCATTGATCAAAACCCAATGACTTACCTTGATTGCATAGTCATCAACATAAGAGATACCTTTTAGGTCCTTAAATGACAAAGGGTTGTTCATGTCCTTGACCTTCTTGTTTGAGGTAGATATGGTACCAATCTGAATTAATGGTGAATCTTTGATTCTAGACTGCAACTTATTCTATGATATAGACTTTTTAGACCACTTCTTGTTGATGAGTTAAAATGTTAATGATTCATGTTGATTTCACCTCAGCGTGACTGAAACAATCCACTATTTCCATTATATTCTTCTTTAAAGCTTTATGATTCAGCGTAATGTACCATACGCTGATGAGAGCTTGACAAATCAGTGTCGATGGGTATATCATTATCCGTGATACATTACATGCACCTATCCACTCTTGCCATCTCTCTTCTAATAAAAGTGATTTATGATTCATCATATGACACCTCACGCTAATGAGATATTGAAATACTATGTTAGTGAATGGTATTTTTAATCCACGCTACCATGAGAAATCACAATCTTACTAGACTACAAGTTGATATTCTGCCTGAAGATTGGTTGCTAATGTCAAAAAGGGGGAGATAAAGAATATTGGTATAAATATAAATCTCGCTGAATAAATCTCACTACTAGAAAAACACATTATAAAGGAGAGTCGAGTCAAGATGATGTGCTCTAGCTTTATTAAATGTTTGTTGAGTCATTCACCTTCTCAAGAGGGAGCATTTGTTAGAACTACAAGAATCAATACTTCATTATTTTCAGGGGGAGCACAAGCCAAAAGTCTTCAACATTCCGCTTATATACCAGAATAAGTTTAGTTTTGACATCATCATATAGGGAGAGATTGTAAGGTCGCACCTTATGATCTGATGAGTCAAACACATAACATGATGATCTATCAACGTCAGTGTCTACGAGTCAACAATGACAACATCACAAGTTCAACAATGTCAACTAATAACATAGTTGTTCTATTGTAATATTTTGTATATTAGCCAGTTTTTATAGATAAATATAGAGTAGATCGGATCCCATATCATTCTGATAAGATCGATTCTTAGTATAGATTAGAATCAATCCCGTCAATCAAGGGATATACCTATATAGGTTGTGTGTGTGTGTGTGTGTATATATATATACACACACACAACATTAGGGCAAACCCTAATGTTGAGGTCGAGTAGTTTTGGTTCTGGCTTTATGTTAATCGTCTTTGTGACAACTCGTCTTCTTAATGAAGACAAAACCTCTTTTCTTTGTGAAAGGAAGATTTGGAAAACTCTTGGTGTCATTTACTTTCTGTTGGTCATTTCTTTCATACTTGATGTGTACCTAATCAAATACAAACCTTTAGATTTGTAATGACAAGAGGTCAGAAAGTTATCCAGACGAAAATCATATTCTAGAAAATTATGTTTTGGATATTGTTGGGCAAAAATGACTTGGTTTTAGAACATTTCATCAAGTTTACACAAAGGTATTGAAACAAGTGTTTCGTTAATATCTTGAACAAAAATGTTCACTATCAATTCCCTGATAGTTGGGATTTTGTGTTTCACCATCATCACGAAAGAATGATTTAGGATCATAAACACAAAGTGGTGTCATATCTACATGTTGGTTGGTTTCAACCAGAGATGTCGAGGATATGCATTGTATAGTGTGATCATGAATTTTTTTTGGTGAAAAACATTGGGCGTAAGAACTCATTGTTCCTCTGCGAAATATATGGATATTGCAGAAATCTCTTTACTTAATATGAGAAGAAAACGGTAACTCTTCGACTAATGTAAATATTGACTAATTGGGAAGAAACTTTCATAGCGAGAGTTCCATTAAGGCTTAGCACAAATAGAGTGTATGACGCTTGAGGTCAACATATAACAACATGCTTCTAGGGACACTTAACTAGTACATCAGTTTGCATGAATACCTTTCTTCTTGATGGATATATCCATTGAGCGTTCACCACAACACTACGGTGTTACAATGAGACATGAACCATTAAACAGAATACGAAGTACAAAAACAAGAAAAGCTTTTTGATTTTTTGTTTTTAAAAATTAATCACAAAAATTAAGAAAACCTTTTTGGATTTTGTTTTTTGAAATCAAATAAAAAAATAAGAAAATCTTTTTGGATTTTTGTTTTTGGAAATCAAATACAAAAATAAGAAAATCTTTATGGATTTTTGATATTTGAAATAAAAATGAACTTTAAAATGTTACCGAGAGACGTTTGACCAAATAGATAGGAATCCCCAATCCAATTGCACATCGAACAACTTTTTCCCTAAAAGCAAATTGAATTCAGAATGGTTAAGAGGGAATTCGAGTGTGAAGGCTGGATGGAAACAATACCTTCTGAACGGTTCATAAAAACACCAACGAATCGACAACAATTCGATCAAGAAGAACATGGAACAGAACTTGCATATATCATTCCCAATCCATTCAAAATCTTTAAGAATGACTTTTCATCTAAAGGTTTTGTGAAAATTTCTGCAAATTTATCTGTTGTTTCATCAAAATGGACCTCAATGTTCCCGTCTTCTACATGGTCCATTATGAAGTGATATCGAGGAGTAATGTGTTTGGTTTTCGAATAATGGACTGGATTGTAGCCGATACAAATGGCACTTTTTGAATCACAATACATCGGAATTTTCTTCATATTGATTGCATACTCTCACAATTGGATTTTAATCCTAATTACTTGTAACGTGCATAAAACATCAGCCATATACTCTGGTTCTACAGTCGAAATTGAAACACAAGTTTGCTTTTTCGATTGCCAGCTCACAAGCTTTCCATCTAATAATTGACATCCGCCATTTATGCTCTTTCGATCAAGTTGACATTCACCTAGATCCGCATCAGAAAATGCTTGTATAAAGAATCCTGTCTTTGATGGATACCATAATCCCAACGAAACCATTCCGTTGAGGCATCGAAATATATTCTTAACAACATTGTTATGGGGTTATCTTGGATTCGATTAGTACCTGGCACAATTACATACAACAAACATAATATAAGGTTGAATTGCAGTTAAATACAAAAAGGAACTCATCATGCTTCTATATGTCGTTAAGTCCACAACTGGCTTATGCAAAGAAGGAGTTAAGTGTGTGCCCACAACCATAGGTACTCTAACCCGGGTGTTATTCGTCATTCCAAACCTTTCAAGCAGATTGCGCGTATATTTTTCTTGATTATTAAAAATGCCTTCCCTGCTTTGACGAATATGCAAACCCAAAAAGATATTATTTTTCCCCATCATACTCTTTTCAAATTGACTTTTCATGAGTTCCTCCAATTCCTTAGATAATAAAGGATTAGTCATACCAAAAATAATGTCATTGACATAAATTTGAACAAGCATCAGGTGATCCCCTACTTTCTTTCGAAATAAAGTAGGTTCAACTTTCATTGTTTAAATTTAGCAATTTTCATAGAAATGTTCATAGCTGCATACCATGCAGGAGGTGCTCGTTTCAACCCATAGACTTCCTTATCTAAAATGTAACAGTTATCAGGATACTTATCGTTGACAAAACCAGGTAGCTGTTCGATATAGACCGTTTCCTCCAGAACTCCATTGAGGAATGCACATTTGACATCCATTTGATAAATGTTGAAATCCTTATGAGTTGTATAAGCAAGAGAAATTTGTATTGCCTCAAGTCTTGCAATAGGGGCAAAGGTTTCCTCATAATCAATATCTTCTTGTTGAGAATAACCGTTTATGACTAGCCTTGCTACATTTCAAATAACATTACTTTCTTTATCAGTTTTATTTTTAAAAATCCATTTTAGACCAATTAACTAAACATCTTTTGGTTTAGGAATTAACCTCCAAACTTTATTTTGTTTGAATTCAGCAAGTTCATATTGCATTGTAACAACCCAATATGAGTGTTCTAATTCAACATTTATTGTATTTGGTTCTATTTTTGAAATGAACACATTAAACATATAGTATTCTTGATGAACATTCACCACTTCATTTCTGGATCGAATATGGGCTCGATTCAAGACACCATAATTTCGATCACCAAGAACCTGTTCCTTTGGATGATCTCTTGTCCACTTATCAAACGGTGAATATCCAGGATCAAAATCTAAAGGCGCATCTTCGAAAATTTCCACCGCTTTTGAACCTTCTCCTGCAATCAAGATATTGTTATTTGCATCACGAAAATCATTAGTCTGATCATTTTCATTACCAGGATTCGATCCACTAGGCTCCCCCTCGACATCAGCATGGTTTGGCACATGCTCCCTCTCCACTTGAGTTGTAGTTCACATATGTCCCCCTCAATAGTCAAATCATGATTGTCATCTTGTAATTTCAAATTCAAGTGCCCCCCTCCACTTAGTCATCAATCGAAACCGATACTCTTTCGATATTCACCCTTGAAGTTGATGAAGAATGTGTGTCATTTTCTTTAGATGTAACAGTCGAATCATCAAAGTCTTTCGATGCTTCAGGAACATGATTATCATCAGCATGATTTTTAGCATCAGGGCCCTATCTGGAATTCCAAAAATCAATTCAAAATCAATATAATAAGGATTCGTGATTTAAGATTCATCATTTGTTTCATCTGTTATAGGCTTTTGAACGAATTTTTGTTCCACTCTTTTGACATAATAGTAATCGAATGTAAGATTGAAAGTTTCTTTGTTCTTCCTCCTTCATGTATTCAACACCCTATATGCAACAAAATTGTGTGGATATCCCAAGAAGATTCCTTCATAAACTTTCGACTAAAATTTAGAAAGTTTGTCCTTGAGATTCATGATGAAATATTCTATGTTCTTGATGAATTCAATCATCACTTGAGTAGTTTCAGACTTCTATTGAAGAAAGAAAACCCAAGTAAACTTGGAAAAATCATCAAAATGACTAATATGTCTCAAAAGTTGAAGGTCCACATAAGTCAATGTGAAGAAGTTCCAAAGGTTCAATGATTTTGGAATCTATGACGATTGGATGACCATGTCGATGTTTTTTTTTCCATGTTCACATACAACATATAAAAAATCATTATCAAACTTTAAGACATGTAAGCCTCGAACAAGATCATATAACACAAGTTTGTTAATATTTTTGAAGTTAAGGTGGGAAAGACGTCATTGCCATAATGTGACATCCCCAAAATCTCGGCCAGAAAAGACCGATTTTCATTTATGCTTTTAAATATTTTCAGAGTAAATCCTTTTGATTTGAAAGAGTTGTGGAATTTGTTCCCAAAAACAAAACATGATAAAACAATGTTTACCAAAGCATTTCATAAAAGAAATGTATTTTCATTATAATCAAAACTCGGGGTGTCATGTTCCGATACAGACCAATAAGCATAAACAAATACATTACAAGTCATTTAACAAATATAAACATATGCAGACTTGTAAACAAAACAACTTGATGGTTCATCCATCTCATGCCCTTGCGCCACTTCCTTTAATACAATTAAAACTGAGTGGGTCAAGCTTGGGAGCCTGGTGAGCATATAGGGTTTTCAACCCACAATAAATAATCATATTTAATTTTCACCAACCAACAATAACCCAATTACCCATTCCCGTTATTCTCACTTTATGTCCCTAAAACAGCTAACACAAGGGACCTAGTCTAAGAATATTTCATCGGGGCGACAACACATGCTTCGGGGGTACCTCAGCAATATAAGTCAAATAAGGCAACCATGAGGGGGATGGAGTACAACAAATGAACACCCGAGTTCATTAACACCTACAGGTGGCGAACCTGCTAATGTTTCCACAAGACTGTCTAGAATAGCCAGTGGTCGTCATCTAAACTCCGCTAGATGACTCAATCAAACAACAACGAGGCCTCTCATCTGTTTATTACACACCAACTATCTACCCATGTTCTACCCAACATATTAGTAGATAAAATATACATTTTTATACATAGTTTAGAAAACCTGTATAGCATGCTTTAATCAACACAAAATCCACATAACAGATGAGGCACACACACACATAACACATATCTCATAGAGAATAAATCATATCTATGAGATAGAGGAGAGTGAATACACATTCACACATAACACAACCAAATATATACACATAGCACGTATTTTATTTAAAATACTTCATATTATTGTATTTGGAAGAAGGTAACTACACACTCACACTTATAAACAACAATATACTTAATACACTCGAACCAAACTTGTATTATTATCGTGCTTATGAAAGGTAGTATACACTCACTTGATCAGAAGATGATCGGACAGCACTACGACTTGCAGAAGTAGTAATCCTCAGCAGATCTGGAAGATCTCCTCGAAATTCGAACTTCTCGCGGGCAGAGCTTCGACTCGGAAACCGCACTTCTCGGGATTTTCGGGATCTCGGGACTTGCCTCGGGGCTCGAGAATAATACCGGGGCTTCGGGATATTTCTGGCACGCAAAACGATGCAAAACGGGAGAGAGAAGAGAAGAAATTGGCAATTGGGTCGGCTGCCCTCGCATCCTATTTATAGGAGGCTGGAGCCTCGGCATACGCGGGGCGTACTGCTTCCGAAATCGTCACTGCATGCGTCATCCGAAATGTCGACACTCTTCGGAGTACGCGGGGCGTACGTCGGATCAGACCGGTGACTCCCCTTCGGATAATGCCTCCGAATTTCCATTTAAAAATAAATACAAAATGATTAACAAACTTCGGAAATTCATAACTTCTTCATACGAACTCCGTTTTCGACGTTCTTTATATCCACGGAAAGGTGAGACCACGCTCTACAACTTTCGTTTAGACTTCGTCGGCTAATTTTGATTTTATTTTTCTTATTTATTTTTAATAGGCCGCGACAGAAAAACTTCGTTATAAATTCATAACTTCTTCGTTTGACGTCCGTTCTCGCCTAACTTTTTATCGCTTCGACACCAACGATGAGATCTTTGATTCTCATTTAGATTGCTTCGGCTAAAAACCCCTCGATCTCAAATCGAGTAAAACAGGCTGCATACTACTAAGCCGAAACTTCGATAAATCATAACTTCCTCATACGAAGTCAGATTTGGGCGTTCTATATATATTCGGAAACCTCGTTTCAACTACTACAACATAAATCAAAGTTATTAAGTTTATTTTACACTTAAATTTTGACGCTTATTTTTATTCTTAATTAATCAAACCACATAATTAAGCAATTAAGCACAAAACACATAATACTCAAATAATACACTCTTATTATTTCAAAACGGGTTACAAAGGTTAACCTAGACTATTACATTGCTAAAAATGGCAAGCCCGGAAACACAGGCGTTACACATAACTAGCTGAGGTTTGAGAAAGCTTTCGACAACATATACATGGAGGGAACTCCCACAATAGGTTTGATGTCAAGAATGAACATATCAAATTTTCATTTTGAATTTAGAAGAATCTCCTTTGTTTCTGTTAGGTCATAAATTGTGGTTTATACTTTGCTTTTCATAACTATTAGAGTTCTCGGTCTAGGACCAAAAACACCATGTTTTGGTGTTGTTTGGACCAAAATCACATGTGATTTTGGTTAGGCTTAATATTGTTTTGTTTGGGTTTTGGGCTTGGGCTTGGTTATTAGGTCTAGGTATAAATAGTGTTATTTTAGCCTAGATAGTAGTAAGGGACGTTCTTGGGGGCTGCCATATGCTAAGGACGAGATTTAGTGAGAAATAGACAGAAAACAGTGTGTAATCGGAATCTTGTGTACTGGACGATTAATCAATATATTGTGTGCACTGAAGATTAATTATCTTGTTCTTATTCATCTTATATCTTGCATTATACACTTTGATTGGGATTCTATACCATCATAGTGAATCCAGTTGATACGTGGGACAATTCAGGACTTACAATTGGTATCAAAGCTTGGATCGATATCAATCGGGTCATTGCAAACGGTTTTTCTAGGAGTTTCTTGGTGTTTTTGATTTATATTTTATGAAATTTTGGCCATTGTTCTTTGTGTTCTTCATATTTTTGGAATTTTGATCGAGTTTGACATTGAAGATTTGAAAAACCTGAGTTTTTGGCAAGTTTTGGGCATTTTAGGTCAAGATTTGCGAAATATAGGCGGATATCCTCGGTCTCGGTCAACCCCTAGGCGACTAACAACATATTTGAAAGTTCAACAATGTTTGCGGTCAAATTCACATGTTCACGGTTAGCACCGAAGTCCTCGGCCTCGTTCACGGTGCGAAGCTCTCGAAGCGAGGGTTTTCGGTGCATGACTCCCGGCTTCGGAATTTCTCATCCGCGGTGTTTTCGGTCTGGCTTCTCGGTCTACATGTTTTCGGTCCTGTTCTCGAATTCGAATTTCCAGCCCTTGCAACTTCGGCTGAAATTTCGGATTTTCCATTTTTCGACTTATTTTTGGTCCTAAAGCCATATTTTCGATCCAATAACTTCGTTTTTGGTCATAAAGCTACGTATTTGGTTAAAAGGCCACGTATCCGGTCAAATACCCTCGTTTTTGGTCATGAAATTTCGTTTTCGGTTTAGAAACTTTTGTTTTCAGTCAAGGTTATTCTTTTTGGACAAAGAATTTTGAATTTTACCTTTGACTTTCAAAGTTGACTTTTGACTTTCAAATTTGACCTTTGACTTTCAAGTTTTCACGTTTGACCTTCAAATTTGACTTTCTATTTTGACTTTTGGATTTGATTTTCAAGTATGCCTTTCAAGTATGCCTTTCAAGTTTGACTTTCGAGGTTTCAAGTCAAAGGACATTTTTTCTTGGTTTCACAATCAGTTCAAATGGTGAATAATGAGTTTTTTAATCACCGAGGTTAATGAAACTTCATGTTCTCAAAACTGTATGGATACTGTTAAGTTTCTTCGTGATCAAATTGGTATATTACGTAGAGAGAATGAGTACCTTAAATATGAGGGATACACACTCAGAAAGGCCCAAAAACCCTTAAAAAATCAATTAGAGGCCAAAACCAAGGACTTTAGGAAACTTCAAGAAGAATATAGTAATAAATGTGAAAATTACCTTTAAGCTAAAAAGGAAATTGCAGAATTAACTGCCAAACTTGATGCATTAAAAGCTAAATATAAAGATGCTGGATTTAACTTTTAGAAATTTGGCATGTCAAGTGAGGTAGTTGTGTCCATGATAGAAAAACAATTAAAATCTAAAGATAATCAGAATAAGGGTCTATCTAGGGTATCACAATGTTCCACCTCCCTTCGATGACAACTATACTCCACCTATTGAAACTAATGGGGTAGAGATACCTGCTCAGTTTGGGCATCCTCCTGTACCAGCTTCAGTTAAGACTGAACAATCTGGCCCAACTGAGAATATTGAAGTGACTGATACTATTGCTTCTACTTCATATCCAGGTAAAGTAGTGGAAGATGAGAACAAGGGGAATAGAAATAATTCTAATTATGTTTATTGCCAAACTAATGTCTCTTTGAGCTCTGAATCTGTTGCTTTTAATCAACCTGATGTGGGTAAATGCAGGCCACCAAAACAAGCAAACCAAACTGCTTATTGTAAGTGTGCTTCTGGGAACAGTCAGAGAAAAGGCATGGGAACGTTATCAGGGACAGGCAGAAACAATTTGTACATGGAGAAACAGACATGTTTCCAATGTGGAACACCTGGACACTTTGCCAAAAATTATCCAAATCGTGCGTATATTCCCTACTACAAACAAGGTTGGGAGAATATTCCAAGAGGGAGATCCTCCAAAAGAAACCCTTCGAGGTCACATTTGCGCAATGGTGACTAGAGTGCGAAAAAGGCCAAGAATCAAACTCCCAAGGATAAGAAGGGAATGTCGGAAAAGAAACCATATTCAAGAGATGGTTCAGTTAAACGAAGATTAGTTAGTTTAAAGTCATCTCGACGATCGGTTTCAAGTTCTAGAGCAAGTGCTAAGGCATCCATCCGATCAAACAAGAAATGGGTTAAACCCGAATGCAGATGGGTACCATAGGTTCATACTCCCAAATCATCTTATGATTCTAACATTTCTTCAACTTGTATGTCTGATAAACAGGATATGTCATGAGAGAGTACCTTGTGTAGATGATAATGGTCAACGCAGCTTCAAAATGGATTGGGTCGCAAAGACCAACTAATCCTGCACTATGTGTCGGAGCAGCTATGGAGGAATATCATCCGACTTTGGTTTGTTGATAGTGACTGTTCCAGGCACATGATAATAGACATCACTCAACTACACAACATTCAGAATTTTAAGTGAGGGTATCTGTCTTTTGCAGGAAAGGAAGAAAGAAGAGGATCACAAATGGGGATTGTACTTAACAATGTGAAGAATTTTTTAATCTGTTCTGGAATTGAAACACATCTAAGGTTAAATGTGTTGCTACATCTGCATGATGTTCTCAGATCATCTGGATGCAACTTCAATTGCTGAATTACGGTTTGAGTTTTCTTCTCAATACTTCTAAGTTTTTTCATAAAATTATTCTTTTAAAGACAAATTTTTTAAAATTTGTGCATTTATTTTGTTTTCTTTCTTCCCATGCACAAATTAAGGGGGAGAAATAAAAAATACAAAAAAAGCTTAAATTAAAAATATATGTTGTTTTCTTTTGTAAGTATTATTGGGAAGTGATATCAAGTCTAGTGCTAAAGGTCAATATGTGATGCATGTAATGCACTGAAGCTAAATTGTTTTGACTCTGTGTTCAATGTGCTAGTAGGCACGAAGGATTCAAAAGGACTAGACATAACTAACAATGAAAGGACTTGACTGTATTAATTCATCTGGACTTAGATAGTTACATCTGGTCTGACTATACGACACTTGGATAGATTGAGCAGTGAGATAAACAAGGGAGCCTATGAGATACATTAAAGTTACTTATCATATAGAACTGTGGCTCAACGCTTCTTCGATGTACGGACTTATGTCCTTAATTCTGGTGCCGATAGGATGGCTGGGGGTTCCGATAAAGTATGTCGGTATGAAATTGTTTTTCTTTCTTATCCTCTTTGTCAGTCATATGTTGCCCCCTTTGCGTGATTGGAAGATCCCACCTAGGACGCAACATATGCACTCTATTTATATGCATTTATATCTATGCTTCTCTCTATCTATCTATGTCACTTATTGCTATCCCCTCTTCTTGATTGGAAGATTCGACCTAGGACACAACATATACAACTTTCTGTCTCTCTATCCCTTTATCTACGTTAGTCATATGTTGTTCCCTATGCGTAATTGGAAGACATCCGACCTAGGACACAACATATGCATCTCTATATCCATCTTCTCTCTTAAATAACTGAGCACTAACCTAAAGTAAAGAGTTCTTTGGAATTTCCTTGATTGCAAGGGTATGTCGTGAAATGGAGAACACATTCTAGTGAACTTAAAATTAAATTAACTAAAGGCTGACTACAAATCTCACTGCTGAATACGTGTTGGTTATCATGTGGTTTGTTAATGTGACCATGTTTAGCATCCCATTGTGATACTATTATGTGTTTACTTTCCGATTTAGGTGTAAAAAGCTTTTACTTGATGTTTATGATTGAATGAAACCTTGATTTATAGATTAATTACTAGATTAGATTGTTTGCTTTTGTTTAATTTATCTTGTCAAGCTTGTTAAAAGATCCTTACGTGTTAATGATAATTATTTGCTGTTAATTGTCAAGTAAATTGAGTTGTATGAACATCTGCTTGATTGCTTGTCTCTTATGATTTTGATGACCATCAAGATTATATGACTAGGAATAGCGAATGTGAAACTAGGATTAACTCAAAAATAAGTAAGTTAATGTGTGAGCCTTGTGTGATAAACCATCAACAAGAGGTTAAATTGAATTAGTAATTTGATTAACTATTATTACAAGTCTTGCTTGATACGAACTGAACACTAGGAAACATGTTAGTTTAATCAACTGATCACTGTTTGAATTGACTTGTTTGCTAAAGGATTAGTAATAGTGAACGCGAATCTAATCATTTTAGGAATTGGTGAACATGAATAAATGAATTTATGTATGCAACTGTCTATGCTTTTAAGATGTAATTTATCTAAACCAAAGTACCCGAAGAGATTTTTTTTCCTGTTAATTTATCGAGTTTTGTTAATTGTTTATTTGAGATTTAATAAACTGTTTCTTATTGATTTTGTATGTTTTGTAACCTATAATCAAATATTTTAAATTAATTCACTACCGTTCCCCTTGTGTTCGACACCCTTGTTTATCAAAACTATACTATACTCGATCGGGCTCACTGCCTGTAAGGTGTGGTTTAGATGCGATAAAATAGGAATTATAAATAAAAAACCAGAGCATTAAATATTATTCACATCAAGTTTTTGGCACCGTTTCCGGGGAACGACTTTTAATTAATTTAGTTTATTTGATTATTCGTTATTTGTTTTTAGTTAGTTTTTATTTTATTTTTAGTTTTATTTTCGTTGATATCATTTCACTTGTCGGGAAGGTTCTTGTTGTTAATTGTAGGAATTTGGGAATGTACAAATTGATTGGCTTTACCTTTTGCATGGGTTTCAAGAATGCAAGCGATTAGGGAATTCTTGACCTTCTTAGCCTACTACTTTGTTGATTTGTCCAACTCAATCCATGGGGCGTAGTATAGCAAGGCGTATTGTGGTGGTTAAGTAGAAGACCAAGGTCTTGTTGTTCTTGACTAGTTAGGTCACCTCTTGTTCTACTTAAAGTTAAAGGTGCGAAGAAAACAAAGGAAATATTCTAACGGGTCCCGAAAGTTCTTGTTTTCACAAACCATTTCTTGCGTGCAAGGGTTTTAATCAACCATTGGTGTTTGATCTCGAAAGACAAATGATCATGATGTCTCATTTTTTTTAATATGTCACTTATCAGAAAGTCATGGTTGTTGGTGAAGCAACTAAAAAAATAATATTGAGAAGTTCCCATATATATTAGATGGAAAAAGGGATTTCAAATAAGGAAAAAGAAAAGAAAAGAAAAGAAAAGAAAAGAAAATAGATACAGTAAAATTACGCCCAACGTAACTACAATTACGCCTAGCGTACTAAGCGGATGGTCGTGACCAGACTAGTCAGGGAATTGGAGGTACGCCCCACATACAATGGAAATTACGCCCAACTTAAGTCAGTATCAGGTAATATACTAATCCCTTTTGACTTTTTGTTCTTTTACCATTTTTGCTCCAACCCTACGCTACGCTGTGACAGACAAATTTCCTCCGAAAATTCCGGTTTTCCTTGTTTTCTTATAGAATCGACATAGAGGTATGTTCTTTGGTTACCCTTTGGCTTACTTTTATGTTTAATTTCTAGAAATTGGTTACATTGAACTATTTAGAAATCTAGGGTTTCTGCATATCTTGAAATAGAGCCGATATCAGTTGAATGTATGTGTGTTTGTGGCTCAAATAGACCGATTTCACTTGATTGAGACTTAATTTATCCTTAAAATCATGTATTACCCTTCGATTTGGGCATTTGAACGAACGCATAGAGTTCTAGACGTTATCCCTGTGTACGAACCCATGTGTTCGACCCCTAGATTGTTTACTGCCCTACGTGTGTGCGTAATCTAAAGGCATTGTTATGGGTTATGATTTTTGAACGAACAGGGACTGATACGCGTTCCTGGACATACGCCTAGGGTTGGTCCCGTATTTTAACTACCTTGTAAAATACTCCTGCGTATATACCTGTGTAATGCATTATTATGACCATAGAACAAACAAGGGGCTGATACGAGTTCCTGGACGTACGCCCAGCGTATGCTGGACCTAAGCCCATCGTACAGCCCAGACCAGAACCCATATTTTTCATTTAATTCTTTTTAATGTTGTGGTATTTTTTTTGGTTTTGTGCTATTTTTTTTGCAGATTATGGCTCATAGAACTCAAAGAACCAACCCACCTGAGGACGTGACCGATCACCGTTTCTTGCAATTCCCGCAAACTCTAAACAATGAAACTCGGGCCAAATATGTGAAAAATTTGAGTCTGTTGCTTACTAAGGAGATTGACATATCACCTTTATTTGATTGGGAATTAGCGGCCCAGACTGGACTTGATGAGCTGATCCAAAAGTGGCGTGCCTTTGTTCGTATGTCAGGGTTGGGAAAGATTGTGCAAGATCCAGGAGCCTATGTATCGGGAATTTTTCCTGGAGTTTTATGCTACAGTTTCCTATGACCCTAATAAGACACCCAATGATAGGATAGCCTTCTCCTTTAGACTTGGTCGTGTGAGTCGGGAGTGCAGTGCGATTGAGCTTACCACTCGAGTTGGGATATATACAGTAGACGAGACGAGGAGTGTCCACTTCCTGGCATTCCTTGCTGATTGTCTCACGGGCAGGCAGGATGATTACAATGAAAACACTTTCTCGGCAGAGATTACTGGGGGCGTGTACACACCATCTACTGCTCGGGGGAGGATGATTCGGTCTACCACATATAGATTGCTGCACCGTCTGATTTCCATGTCTCTTACGCACCATAAGAATAGTGAGAGAGAGCCTTCTACAGACCTGTATTTCTTATGGGTGCTTGTTACTCAAGGGAGGCACCTGAACCTTCCAGTTGCTTTAGCTGATTATTTGGGTAGGAGGGCCAGGGGACTTCGGGAGGATAGCCCGATTTGCGGGGGGCATTTTATCACACGCTTAGCTCGATCATATCAGTTATTGAAACGCGAGATTACGAGATCGATGGTGTTTCATGAAATGAGGCGGATTAGCCTTCAGTTATTAGAGTCGATGCGTGTACTTGAGCAAGGCGAGGATGGTTTCTTACGGGTATGACCAGATGACGTGGTTGACGAGGAGGGTGTAGTCGAGCCACAGCCGCGACGAGCCCAACGATGTAGACCTGCTCCTCGAGGAGCATAGCAGGGACCTGAGCCAGAGATTGATATACATTACCTGGCCTAGCGTGTGGACGAGGGATTTCAACGCATTGACGAGGGATTTCAGAGCCTGGGTGAGTGTGTTGCACATGTAGAGAGACGACAACATTAGTTTGGGGATGCGCTGTCCGCATTCTTTGCCCATCGGGGGTTTTAGTACCCAGTTCCTTTTCCTCCACCATTCCAGTCACGACCTGATGGAGCCGGTACATCGGGAGCACAGTAGCACGATGATGAGGATGACGAGTGACTTAGTTTATCCTTTTTATTTTTATTTTTATGTTATTTTTAGTTTATTTTTGTGTTGCTTAGTATTAGTATTTTTATTTGGTATGTAATTAGTTTAATTTATGTTATTTTATTTTTGGTACTTTTGTTTTCCATGTTTATGCTCTTTGGTTGTACATTTAGATCTTTGCAGAATTTTCGCCCTTAGAAAGCTGGCAGTAAGTTCAGCAGCTAAGTCCGACTGTTGCTAGAGAGAGCCGTGTGAGAGTTCGAAGATTATAGTCAAGACCCACGATTTTTCATAACTGTGGGGTGCATGTTGATTTCGTGAGAGATTATTTAGAAGAGTGGCATTTTTACTATATTTTTTACTCTTATGGTATGGATGAGCTGTTCCCACACCTTAGAGTTTTATTTCGACGCTAGGTAGAAGTATCATCCCGACTGCCACGACATGGTTGATACTTTCCTATGTCATAGAGGAGTCTTCATCGCGAGAGGAGGCTGCCATTCTTGATATGACGATGTGACTAGCAATTTTCACATTGTGGCCATGTTTAGATTTCACATCTCTCGACGAGACGACGTGGTTGACACTTTCCCACGTGATGGTTACTACATATTGCATTTATTTGCAATCTTTGCACCACATCTTAGAAGTCGGTGTTCTTGAAAATTCAGAAGCAGCAGTTCCAGTTTCCAGTCGTTCAACAATGTTTGGAGCAACTTGTAGCAACCCTATTCAATCTCGCCACAACTACCCCAGGGGAGTCTGTTCCGTTTTCTCCCTTTTTATGTGCTTAATTAATTTTATGAATACAATGAGGACATTGTATGAAATAGGTGTGGGGTAGGGGTTGATAAAAGTAAATTAAAAACTGAAATAATAGTTTGAAAATTGCTAGATTTAGAAAAATTTAAAAAAATTTCTAAACTTGAAATAATAGTTTAATTTAGAAAAATCTAGTGATAATTTAAAATTTTGCTAATATTGTATGGGATGATCCGATGTGAACTCAAATGTTTAGTTAAGCCAATACACATTATAGTGCATTTGTGGCTTCCCTTATTCTAGTGAAATCATGGGACAAAAAACACAACCTCGCTTAGTTTGAGGGATGCAATATGTTTAGCAGCATGTACCTGAAACGTATCCAGGAAAACTTATGTAGTCATTGCACTTAGACTAATGTCTTAACCAATAAGGGTTGAAGTAGAGCGCCTTGCTTAAGCATGTAGGTTTTGAGTGAAAAGAAAAAAAAAAGTGAGATACATGTAAAAAAAAAAGAAGAATTGAAGAGAAATTACCAAAAAGTGAAAAATTGAAGAATTTTTTGAGCAATCAAAGTTAAAATATGAAGATCAAAGAAAGAAAAAAAATTCAAAAGTGGAAGATGCCAAAAATCAAAGAAAATGGTGAATTCAAAGAAATTGAAGATCAAATATCAAAGAAAAGAAGAACTCAAGAGCTCCAAGTTGTGGCATCTTCTAAAAGTTGTAATTCTCTAGTTTATGTATGCTTGGGTAGCTCTACAAAAATACCATGATGTTAGAAAGTTTTCTGCGGATGGATTCGGAGGGTTGCATAAAATGAACATTGTTCAAAAAAAGTGAGCGAGTGTTTATGAGGATTGTGAGTATTTAGAATTAGGGGGCCCTTAAGAAAGCTTTTAGACACAAATGCATGCGTTGCGGTCTTGACATAATGGCTGAGTTTAAAATGGATTGTTTAGTGAGACATTGGTAAAATAAAAGTGAGTTTGCTTGGGGGCAAGCAAAGGCTAAGTGTGGGGTATTTTGATATGTGTATTTAAATATATATTTTTATACACTATATCTTAATATTTTTGCATTTATTATTCTCTTTTAGAACTAAAATGTACTTATAATGCTTTGAATTATGATTTGTCGCTATTAGTTGTCGATAGAGCGGAAAAGAAAAGACTAGAGCGAAAATCGGGTTTAGATGCTAAAAGAATAAAAATGCTGAAAACAGCAATTACGCCCAGCGTAATATAAGTTACGCCATGCGTAATGCTGAAACACGGGCTACGCCCAGCGTAGTTAAGGTTACGCCTAATGTACTGGGTGTTTATCCAGACTTCCCAATCGCGATACAATTCTTGCTACACCCAGCGTAACCCGACTTACGCCCAACGTACGTAAGTCGGTCCCAAAGGTTATAAATAGCGGTTATTGGCCAACCAGGAGAGGGGATTCGATTTCTAACCTAATTTAGTTGACAATTAACTTCTGTTAAGCCGTTTTGAGGGTCTAGAAGGCGGTCGGAAGGCCGTTAAGCTAACAGGAGCGAAGATCGGAAGGATTAGAGAGCGAATACATGTCGGTAATCATGTGGTTTGTTAATGTGACCATGTTTAGCATCCCATTGTGATACTATTATGTGTTTACTTTTTGATTTAGGTGTAAAAACTTTTTACTTTGTGTTTATTATTGAATGAAACCTTGATTTATAGATTAATTGTAGATTAGATTGTTTATTTATGTTTAACTTATCTTTCCAAGCTTGTTAAAAGATCCTTACATGTTAATGATAATTATTTGCTGTTAATTGTCAAGTAAATTGAGTTGTATGAACATCTGCTTGATTGCTTGTCTCTTATGATTTTGATGACCATCAAGATTATATGACTAGGAATAGCGAATGTGAAACTAGGATTTACTCGGAAATAAGTAAGTTAATCTGTGAGCCTTGTGTGATAAACCATCAAAAGAGGTTACGTTGAATTAGTAATTTGATTAACTATTATTACAAGTCTTGCTTGATATGAAGTGAACACAAGGAAAGATGTTAGTTTAATCAACTAATCACTGTTTGAATTGACTTGTTTGCTAAAGGATTAGTAATAGTGAACGCGAATCTAATCATTTTAGGAATCGGTGAACATGAATAAATGAATTTGTGTATGCAATTGTCTATGCTTTTAAGGTGTAATTTATCTAAACCAAAGTACCTGAAGAGATTTGTTTTCCTGTTAGTTTATCGAGATTTGTTAATTTTTCGTCTGATATTTAATAAACCATTTCTTACTTCTTTTGTGTGTTTTGTAACCTATAATCAAATATTTTAAATTAATTCATTACTATTCCCATTGTGTTCGACACACTTGCTTATCAAAGCTATACTATACTCGATCGGGTTCACTGCATGTAAGGTGTGGTTTAGATGCGATAAAGTAGGAATTATAAATAAAAACCAGTGCATTAAATATTATTCACATCAGGTCATAAATTGTGGTTTATACTTTGCTTTTCATAAGCTATTAGAGTTCTCAGTCTAGGACCAAAAACACCATGTTTTGGTGTTGTTTGGACCAAAATCACATGTGATTTTGGTTAGGATTAATATTGTTTTGTTTGGATTTTGGGATTGGGCTTAGTTATTAGGTATAGGTACAAATGGTGTTATTTTAGCCTAGATAGTAGTAAGGCATGTTCTTGGGGGCTGCCATATGCTAAGGACAAGATTTAGAGAGAAACAAAGAGAAAACAGTGTGTAATCGGAATCTTGTGTACTGGACGATTAATCAATATATCGTGTGCATTGAAGATTAATTAAATTGTTCTTATTCATCTTATATCTTGCATTATACACTTTGATTGGGCTTCTGCACCATTAATGTGAATCCGATTGATACGTGGGATAATTCAGGACTTACAGTTTCCTTGTTAGAGATAATGTTTCCTTCCTCATAAAAAACAACGTGATTGCTAGTGCCTACAAGTTGTGAAGCACTAATCGGATTATGCATTATTCCTTTGACATACGCCACTCGATTCATGTGGATTTCCCATTCGTTACTTTGACATATCCCATTCGTTGTTATTGCCAAGCTTTACAACTCTAACGTTGTACAGCTTTTGAAAATCTCTCAAATTATCCTTCCTCCCATTCATGTGATGCGAGTGTCCACTATCGATATGCCAATTATCATCATATTGCTCGCCACATAGTACCTACGATCAATTAGAAGAATTTAGGTCCCCAAGACATTTTGGGTCCTTGGATATTAGCTTGAAACACATTATGTAATGAGGAACCTATAACCCAATTATGAAATTTCGATTTGAAACTATCAATTAAGTTAATTTCATTGGCTTTAGGCATTGAAATGTCATCATTCCATGGGAAATGTTCAACATTCATTTTCACTCTTTCATCCTTTTTTCTAAAATCCGTCATCTTTCTTCTTTGGGATATCTTTCCACTTTCACACTGTTGGAGTAGACTCTTTTGACGATGTACTTCCACACATCGAATCGTTTAAGTACTTCTCATAAGCAGATTGAATTTGCACATGAGAATACTTTCCGAACTGATATTGTTTTCCTTTTCCCTCCGGCCAATGATTGATGTTCCTTTCATCACTTCTCCCTTTTGCAGATGATGCTTTCATCTTCTGCTTCAAATCAAAATTTGGAAAGTGTGGATTTGTAGGTTTAAAAGGTTCATTTTTCTTTCCTTGAACTTCCAATTTTTCAATTTCTCTCTTTGAAAATGACCTTTTTGGTGGATTTTGAAAACGCTTTTGGTATTGATTACGATAACGAAAATCATTTTGCTAAAAATCTTTTTGATTTTGATCCAAACATCTTTGATCATGAGTTGAACTACAATTCTTCCGTCCATTATTTTGAACAAACTTCCTTTGTTCCATGTTTTGAGCAAAATGTTCATTTCCAAGATTTGGACCAAAATTTCTTGGATTATGATTTTGAACATATTTTTCATTTCCATGATTTTGAACATAATGTGGTTAAAATTGATTTTGATCATTAGTTCGATTCTTTTGAAAACCACTTTGCTTTTGAGACGGTTTTTTGAAATGAGGTCTAATTTTGAGAAAGTGTTTGAACATTCTCAAAAGATTTTTGCTTAAAAACTTTTTGTTTATGAAAAGCTTTTACATTTTCCAATAGGCTTTGTTTCATGCTTTTGAATTCAAAGAACTTTCCTTACAAACCAATTTCTCCACTTTTTCGTTGAAAAATTGAGTTTTCATCTTTTTAGATTTTGAAGCATTGGAGAAAGAGTTAACTTCTTTTTCTTTGTTTATATTATTAACACTTGATTTTTCAATTTTCACAGCCTAGACACGTTTTGGTTTTTGTTGTTGAAAAGTTGTTAGAGTTTTTGTTCAAACCATTTTCAATAGTGTTTGATTCGAATAAAACCTTCTTTTGTCACTTCTTCATTGTCTTTACTGACCAGTTTGTTCAATTCTGGATCCACCTTATCACTATTTCCAAAGGAGACAAAGATTTGATTAGGAAATACAACTTCATATATATCCTTGAACCTTGGATAGACCACTGAATTTGATTCCATATAATGTTTTCCTTTATCTTTCAACACCTTTGTGTACTCCTTTGATTCCACACACACATGTTCGACTACAACTCTAGGAATAGGTCTCATTCGAAACATTATCCTCATTGCTCACATAGTCTTCCACCACAACATGATCAAGAGGATCACAAAATTTGGAAGTAGAGGGTTGATCACTGTTTACTTTCGATATTGAATCATGAGACTTTTCTTTGCCTAGCCATTGAATTAACATTAATAATAGACAACTGTAAGCTATCGACGCTGTCCTCAGCCTCAATTTCACTGATACTATCAGAATCATCTTCAATATCAGCAAAATTTTCTTGAGAATCAAATTGCGACTTCTCAGTCATGTTCAAAATCTTGACTTGTTCATTTTTTCGTTAAAATTTCATTAACAATATGCACACGATCATTAGCATTCAAGAAATCATCAATCTTAGCTATTCTATGTGCATATGAATCATTGGGAATTTTATCAAATTAAGATATCTTCTTTTCACAATCATAAGAAGTTTCATCTATCTTTTCTCTATTATAAGCCAAGAAAGGAAGAAACTTTCGATGTTGTTCTTTTCATATGTCAAATGAATGATGCAACTCAGTCAATTTTGCATACAAACGTTTAGCTGAATTACAGTGAATATTCCTCTATTTGACTAACAATGTGTTATTTGTCCCAACAGAATCTCTCTTTACTATAGAAGTTCTTAACTGAAGCTCTAAACTCTCAATGGCACTCTTTTTAACTTCCAATTTGTTTCAAACATCATATAGTGATGATTTCGATTGTTTAGCTTCTCTACTCATGGAAATCAACATATCATTAAGATAAGAAAAAGTATCATCAAAACCTTTTAAAATAGCATGATAAGTATTCAAAGAAATATTAAGAAATTCAAGAAGATCACGTACCATTGTTGTCATAGGAGATTTTCCAACACTTGTTGAGACGAAACATCTTCTTGAGATCTTCTCCACATCACAATCACATTCTTAAAACTATGCATACATAGCTTCGTGCATAGGATTTCGCATCTCTTCATCATCAGACCTTAAAGACCGGATCTGATATGTACCTTCATCCTCATCTCCTCATCTAGCCATCAAAGAGTTTCCTTTTGTTCAAGCTTTTATCTCCTCAATCTTTCTTGCATAAAATACTTTATCCTTCACTCTTTCCTTCTTCTCCTCCTTCGTTCTCAACATACAGTCCTTTGCTAAGTGGTTCGACCCATCGTAGTAATTGTAATCATAATCCGAATCACCTTTGAGCTTCATCTCTTTCTTCTCAACCATGTTCTTTACTTCTTTCTTTTCCTCTTTCGACTTAACCTTCACACTATTTCTAGTTGAGCTATTCCCCTTAAACTCATTGTTGTTCTATTACTTCAGATTGAAAAGCTTCTTGAATAATTTCTTCACTTTGTAATTTGAGTAGTAAGCCACCGCTTCGTCTTCAGAGTTAACCAGAAAGCCTTCTTCCTCAAGTTTCTCTTCTTCAGTAGATTCGACTTCAAAATCCTTGGCAGTCAGTTGCGACATCAGTGCCAATGGTCCTCCCAAACTTAAGTTTCCTTCTTCAGCAAATTCATTTATCTCACTTTCATGAGATTTTAGAACATTATACAAATTATCCAACGAATAACCATTCAAACTCTCTTGACTTTTGATCATGAGGCTAATGTTTCTCCACTCTTCTCTCAATCCCATCAGAAAAGTAAGATTAAACTCCAGAGTCTGGTCAACAAAAGTCAACAGGGGTCAACAAATATCAATTGTATGTATATTAGGTCAAAAAGGAGAAATGAGATTTTCGTAACATGCCTAATGTATTATAGAATATTATAATGCTACGTACGCTATTTTCAAATCCATTATCGAATAAACACTTTTATTGCGATTAATAAACTACGATAATGTAGTAATTTGATAAAACACACAAATATTATCGGGAATTGGGTAATGTTCAGAACATGAGGTTTATGTGTTCAGAAATCCATAAACACATTTTAAACATCATATGACCTAGTATTTAGTTGATACTCCGGTGGTTGTTCTAGAAAAAGGTCATACATCAAGAAAACGAAAGTTATCACGACTTAACACTCATATTTTATATAACGAATTAGGAAATAGTCAAATTATAAGATTTTAATATTATTATTAATAATAATAAATAACATCATTCTTATTAGTTATTAAACATTACCAATTTCTCATATTACACCACACTTTTATAAAAATGCTAATCTTTTATAAAAGAGTCTAGTTTTTATAAAAACTTTTATAAGACAAATGTTTTCCCCTTTTTCCCGACCATATCCTAACATCCAACATAATCATGATCTTTTTATGTCAAATAAATCAAAATGGATTACCTTGATTATTTTAATCAAAGAACCCTAACCTCATTTAAATATTCACAACACCATGTCTTATTATTTTAATGGAAAAGGCCTACCTTTCCCTTTCCCCATGCAAGAACACTCATCACCCTACTCCCCCTCACTTCCTCTATAAATTACTGTCGAATTGGCCCTTATCCCATCCATCTCCATCTTCAAACTTTCACAAACTCTCTCTAGGTGCTTCCAAGAGTTCCAAGTTGTTTCCAAGTGTTTTTGTAAGTCTTTTGGTAAGTGTTTCCTCCTAATTTTTGAGATTTCCCACCTTCCATCATCATCTTTTGGTTATTTTTACTCATAATCTTGAATCAAAAACCCTAGGAAAGATCTTGAAGTTCAAGGAGGTGTTTTCTCCCAAGGCTTGATTTCTACCACATCTTTCTCACCATTTCTTGCCATCTTCTAGGGGAAGCACAAAAGGTGAGTTCATACTGATGTGTTTTGAGCACAATAACATCCTTATGGTGCACATACAACCCTAATTTTTTGGATCTATGTTTTCTCTAAATATACATGCAATTTCATTTTTCCAAAGCATGAATCCTAACTAGCATACAACTTTGATAATTGAAACATAAAAAAAATATATGATTACCTCTTTGTTGTAGCTTGTAGAACTTGGCCTTACAAGAACTTAGCACCTCAAGTGTAATGCCTCAAATTTTTCACAAAATACCAAGAACAAATGGAGGATTATGAGAGAGGTTTAGGAGGCACCCAAAATCGTCTATACTCTTCTTAGAATACATGTTTATCCGATTTTAGGGCTTAAGGGTTACATATATAGTGTAGAATTCCATGGGTCACTTGTAAACCCTAATCCATCCACTTAGGCTTTTGATCCAATAATTCATTTGGACTAATCCCTTCATGGACTCTCACATAAGCTTAGTCCATCACTAATCAATCATGGATCATTAGCTCAAACTATATATATCACTTATTTACATAATCAGCCCCTGTTAATTTAATCAGTCTCTTTTGATCACTAAATTAACTCCAAATTAATTGTTGATCAATACCAATTAAATAATATGATTTCTCAATTAATATATTATTCTTCTATTATATTAATAAATCACAAATAACCTCTTTCTCAAATATCCTTTCTATCAAATTACTTCGATAAATGCAACCCAAATGGACCATGCTACTATCGGGTCAAGTACATACCAATTATAGTTATAGGCTTAGACACCTAATCCAACACATACCCCCCTTTTCTACTAGTTTTCACTCATTTTACACTTTCGGGGGAAGTTACATGCCATACAAACAAAATACATTTTGGACAATGACTTTACACAAAGGTCGTAAATCTAATATAATTTGGATAAATCTTTTAACCTTTGGTTAGTACTCTTACATGCATATTTATGTTCTATTTATGAAATATATACATATATTCATGTTTTCAAAGAAAGCAAACAAGTCTCATTCTTTCATATGCACAAGATTCTAATATTGGATCTATTATATAGTGGATAATATCTTTATCCATTGGATAATATTGTTACACATTGGATAAACACAAACTAACTTTTTTTACCAAAAGTCCAGTGTTGAAAGATTAAAACATTGTGTTTACACATTGGATAAAACCATTACCCCTTAGATAATACCATTATCCATTGGGTAATACTATTACACACTGGGTAACCAACATACATGTAGAACAACACTTTGAACATGGGAAAGCTTCAATTTCATTTACAATCTAGAATAACATACTTTCGACGGTTTATGTGAGACATTTCTTCAACCATTACGCTAAGTCTTGGCCTTATAATCGTTAAATCTTAAATGAGCGGGAGCATTGTGTATATATCTATATGGGATTGACAACCCCCACCTATGGTTGCTAGCTACAACCACGATCGACAGGACAAGGGTGACAATTGCCTTAACATTTTCACGACATTCGAAGAAGCACCGTGGCGGGCAGTATTACAGTCGATAGCTCGATAATAAGGGCTCACTATAACATCAAATAGTGAAATTCTAGTGCAAGACACATTTATAAATATGGTTATTTATTTATACACTACATTTATAAGTATCGTTATTTACTTATACACTACATTTATAAATATGGTTATTTACTTATACACTTAATTTATAAGTATGGTTATTTACTTATATACTACATTTATAAGTATGGTTATTTACTTATACACTCGAATTTTGGATAATAAAAATCACTTGACGAGTCACATTTTTTATAAGTTTAGAAGTTATGGGAACTTTTATTTTATAAACGATTTTTGATACATACTACAAACATACATTCTTCTTTTATGTGGAAGGTGTACAAATACAAAAAAATTTACAAGACGAAGATGTGATTTTCATCTACGGAAAAATATCATATTTTTCTACAACTGAACTCTTATGAACTCACCAACTTTATGTTGACTTTTAAAACGACATGTAATCTCAGGAAACAATTAAGCTTAGATCAGTGGAGCTACTTTTGAAGACAAGACACCAAATATCATTACGGGAACTACTTTATTTGATAAAATGCAAACCTTGTAATGTATTTTGATACTAAGTAACATTTGGGTCATGTAATTGATATAATCATATGATATGATGGTTGTTTATGTACTTGTGTTTCAATTTATACAATTATTGTAATATTGTGCTCTCGTTCCACCCCCGGACGTTTCCGCCATCCAGTTTGGGGTGCGACAGATTGGTATCAGAGCAATTGCCTATAGCGAACTAAGTATATTCTTCCATGTAAGAAATACAACTACAGATGCAGGGACTAATACCTCTGGCTAAAACAAATTCTATCATATAATTATACTTTAAAATACAATAATAATTATTATATAAAAGTAGACACATACAAAACAAAGTCAATGTCACAATGAAACAAATCAAGAACATCAAAGTTAAGTTGAACACTATGGACATACCTACTATAGCATATTGTCAAATCATATAGGAGTGTAGCCAGATCAACTACACTTAACCAAGGTTTGACCAACATGTAACTGGGCCTGGGCATAGGGGACAACCGGGTAAACTTAAGTAATCTACATATCAATACTTCACAACCTCGTGATGTATCTACACTAACAACTTAGTTGCACCAATTAGTTACTAAGAGTCACATAGATTGCACCCTCATACACCCTTTCTTCTAAGTCATGGTAGGATTTCACCGCTGAGACCCCTACTACCCTACCATGGCAGCCAACAGATGGATCGAGGAGGAGCCAGAGAGGTTCATGAGGAAAATCCAGAAGAGTATCCCGAAGAGGACCAAGAGGTGGATTATGAGGAGGAGGATTTTGATGAGGGATCAAACAAGGATGAAGGCGCTGGAGAGATCGTTAGTGAACCCTACCCTATCAAGAGAAGGCATGAGCCCCTTCCACCTCCCTCCTTCTATGTATATAGACACCCAAATGGGGGTCCTCTTTGGATGAACACTCCTCGTAAGAGAATATTGCCCATTCAAAGGAAAACTTCATTGCTGACATCTTCCTCTATCCAGGATGCATCCCCACAATGGGCAACCCAACTGCATGCATGGGCTAGAGAGGACAGACGACTGTCTATATTTAGCATGCACCCACTACACCATGATCCAGGCCCCACCACCCATGTACACCGAGCACCACCTGTAATTGTACAACGAGTGGCCCACTTGGACACTCAGGTTCCGACTCTCCTTCACGAGGTAATGGAGATCGGTTGTGAAGCCCGGAAAGCAACAGTGAGAACTCGACACATCCACGAGGAACAAGAACACTATACAGATGTCATGCTAAACCTACAAGCAGAGTAAGAAAACAGTAAGGACTACCTACACTCCTTAGAGGATGAGATGGACACGATAAGACAAAAAATCCTTGCAGTTGAAGCTAGGGCAATGACAACGGAACAGAGAGCGGAGGAGGCCACTCGTGAGATGAGCGAGATGGCGGGGCACCTTGTGTGTCATTTTGGTATATAATAGACTAGTATAGCCTAGTGAGTTAGTGATTCCACTATTCACATCTTGTGTTAGGCTTATTGTACTTCCTTGCGTGTAGTAGTAGTGAAACAAAATCTATGTATGCTTTCAAATAATATTGAAATTCAAGTAAATGGAATATTCATATCTTATTGCTTATTTGACGATTGTGCATTGTGTATAAGATACTTACTACTACTTAGTAACCTAAGTACATCTATGACAATGTAGGTCAAGACATTGGGAATCATACAACAACAATAACACGACGTACTTATGGCATACGACTAGTAACCATTTTAGTTACTTACAAATTGTTTCAAAACATAATACTTGTTACATAGTCATGCCACCTAGGCGAAGCGCAAGACGCCGTTCAGGACCAACCCCACCACCAACACCAACGCCAACACCAACACGAACTCAAATACCAACATCAATGGGCGTGGCTGCAATCGAAGAAATGATCACACAAAGGGTGGTGACTACCGTAACAAACTTTAATACCGAAAGACATGAAGGATCAGGACACAATAACCACAACTCTCACAGTGACAGCCTAGGAAACTCCTGGATTTGCTCATACAAGGACTTTTCCAACTATAAACCCAAAAACTTCTATGGGAACGGGGGAGTGGTCGAACTAACACGCTGGCTCGAGAAGATTGAATGAGTATTTGAGATCAGCTCCTGCACAAACGAGTGCATGGTGAAATTTGTTGCCTGCACATTCATGGATTCTGCCCTGTCATGGTGGAATAGCCATGTAAAGAATATGGGTCTCACTACTACGAGCAACATGAGTTGGGAAGAGTTGAAAGTCATGATGATAGAGGAATGTTGTCCAAGGAGTGAGATGAAAGGCTTAGAACAAGAACTCTGGAACCTTACCATGAAGGATTCCGAGATAGCGGCTTACACCAACCGCTTCAATGATTTGGCTGTCTTGTGCCGAAGAATGGTTACTATTGAGTACAAAAAGATAGAGAGAAATGTGGGATCTTACCCCACAAATCCAAGGGATGTTTATTTCTTCTCGACCAACCACCTTTGACAGCACAAATCGCATCGCTCATTAGTTGATTGACCAAGGCATCTGCCAGGGAACCATGGTTCAGAAAGCCGACCCTCCCAAAGGGTGAGATAGCAAGAGGAGATTATGGGATAAAAAGAAGGAAAGACCCCAACATAGTCACTATAAGAAACAAGGGACAGTGACAATTGTCACAGCTATCACACCTGCATCCACCAACCAAACGAAGCAATACTCTGGGAGCCTCCCAAAATGTGACAAGTGTACCTATCACCATATCGGCTCCTGTAGGGAGATGTATTGCTCCAATTGCAAACAAAAGGGGCACACAACCAAGTTCTGCAGGGCCCCAACCCAAGTGACTAACCAAACTTCTAACTCAGGAGCAACACGCTCTCTCTTTATGGATATGGAGAGACATGACATTTCAAGCAGGACTACCCAAAAACAAAGAATCCATATGGAGGAGGACAAGGCAGGGCATTAACCATGGGAATAAGAGAAGCAATACAGAAGCCCACCGTTGTAACTGGTATGTTCCCTATCAATAACCCCTATGCTTGCGTACTTTTTGACAGTGGTGCCAAGAAAAGTTTTGTTATTCATAAGTTCAAACAACTACTAAATTAGAACCCACAAACATGTAAGGAAATCTATACAGTAGAGATGGCTATCGGGCAAACCGAAAACAGTAAGGAAATTTACCTAAACTGCACCCTAACACTTAACGACCGCACCTTTCAAATTAATCTCATGCCTATGACTATAGGGAGCTTCAATGTAATAGTCGACATGTATTGGTTAACCACTCAGCACCCCGACATCATGTGTCACGGGAAAACCGTACAACTTAACCTACCAAACAACATAACCCTTGTGGGATACAATTATTGTGATACTTTGTTCTCGTTCCACCGCGAAACGTTTCCGCCATCCGGTTTGGCGGTGTGATAGAGTCGAACGAGTAACACCATATTGCATACATTTGAATATCAGTTCTTTCAAACGATCATAGTAAGACTCTATTGATTCATTATCCTTCTGCTTGAGCTCAACTAGTTCCAAAAAAACACGGCTTCACAGAGCTTTTCTTTGTCTTCTCATTGCCTTGATATTTTTCTTTCAATGTGTCCCAAATCTCCTTTGTTGTTTTACAACTTCAAAGTAATTGTAAACTATCGGTGGAAGAGCACCACATAGTTCACGAAGACATTTCATGTCATTCGCTTCCATTTTATCCGTTCGCAAAGACACAACAATAAAAGAACCATCTATTCCAATCTCGTCAAGCATACCAGGACGAAAATTTCCACTATTGATACATCTCCAAAGATCATCATCTATTCCATTGAGATAGTTCTTCATTCTGTCAACCCATTGCTCGTAGTATTCTGGAATAATCATCAGAATCATAGTAGATGATCCGAGCAAGTGTGAGAAACTTGATATAGTGTTCATGTTGAAGTTCGCCATTGTTGTACGGACGAATGGTATTTTAGATTCAAAAAGAGAGATCTGGAAGGATACTAAAATAGAGATTGACCAGTAATTAATCGATCTAACAAACTGAGTACATAATTAAAACAAAACAATCTGTTGAAACAAGTTTTCTAATTCAAAGTGCAGAATATTTTGAATCAGCAAGAGCTTTTCAAAAATATGAAAAACACAAGAAAATTGAAATTGATTGGATGAATCCTACTCTGATACCAATTGATGTGAGTTAGAATCGATAAACGAACATGAAATTAATCAAGGAAAGCAGTAAGAACATATCATGTAAATATGATCTGATTGGCTCGTATTAGTCTGAAGAGAGAACAAAGTACTCGAGAGTGTTTACAAACTGAAGAGAACAGAATTTACTCTCGACTCTAGTACCTACCATATTTATAGGGTACAACAGATGCAACAAAAAGTTCAAGGACTATACATTCAAGCTTCGAATACAAACAACGCCTTGTAAATACATAGAGAGTCGAAATTATTTCGTTTTCGGACCCTTACAAACTTAACCTATTTTGACTCCTCACTATATACATTTTGACCCCTACATAACTACCATGTTGAAATAGAGGAGATCAGAATGGATTTTATCACAAAGTTGTCAATGACGACATATGGGGTTGATTATATTTTGGTCATCGTTTATAGATTAACCAAGAGTATTCATTTCATACCTATCGCTGAGAGTATATCTGCTGAGAAGCTGGCTGACATCAACATTAGAGAGGTGGTGGTTCAGTACGAGGTGCTAGTTTTGATGGTTTCGGATTGCGATGTTCGCTTCACCTCCAGGTTTTGGAGGAAATTTCATGAGGAGTTGGATACTTAAATGCATTTCAGCACAGTGTACCCCCTAAACTGATGGACAGAGTGATCAAACTATTCAAATGCTCAAGGATATACTCAAAGCGTGTGTGGTGGATTTTGGTAGGAATTAGGATACTTATCATTCACTGACTGGGTTCTCCTATAACAACATTTATCATGCTAGTATTGTGTTGGATTAGGTTTCTAAGCGCATAACTATTTTGGTATGTACTTGACCCGATTATGACCATAGCCCTTTTGGGTTGCCTTCACCTTAGCAACTGATAGGATGAATTATGGAGAAAGAGGATTAGTTATGATTTATTAAAATATTATAGGAATAATATAATAAAGGATAAATCATATCGTTTAATTAATATTGATCAAGAATTAATTAATTTTGTGGTCAAAAGAGATTAATTAAACTTAGGGGACTGTAACTGTAATTATAAGATAGTTGCAATTGGGCTGATGGATCACCTTGGAATATAGGTTGGACGAATTCTATGGGAAGCCCATAAGGAATTCGTCCAAGGGATATTCTAGAAGGGGTCCATGGGCTGCTTAAGGCTTAAGCAGTTATATTAGGGTTTCCACCTGAAAACCCTAGCATCCATAAGTATAAATAGACCCTCTAACATAAGGATTTCAGCCATATGCTTCATAGTGTTGCACTAGCGGATTTCCTCCCCTCTCCTAAGTCATCTTGTTGCTAGTGGTGTTTGTGACTCCATTAGAGGTGCAATATTTGAGGCACTAAGCTTTCAAAGGTCAAGGATAATCAAGGAGAACTTGTTATTACTACATAATAAGAAAGGTAAGATCTAAACCCTAGTTTATATGTCAATTTGATTATTATATGCTAGCTCATAGGATCATTGCTTTGGTATTCGATGTTGTAGTGTTAATAGTAGAAAAACCTAGATCAAAACAATTAGGGTTGCATGAACACCATATGAATGATGTTATGCTCATAACCCATCAGTGGTATCAGAGCAAGGTTGTTTTTCTAGTGAATAGACGCATAAGTGAACCAACAAAGTTCGAGAAAGTCGAAATTTTGGTCTTCTGACTAGCAGAATCGCCGAGTCCTTGTATGGACTTGATGAGTATGTCCTACTCGACGAGTTCCATTGTGGACTCGACGAGTCCAAAGGTCTGTTGTCAGGTTTTTCGATTTTCTTGCTAGTTTTTGTTGAGGATTGCTTCCAAAACTCGTTTTTATTGCCCAAAATCAATTTTTTTTATGTTTGGAATGGTTATCATCATCAAAATTAATGGATTTGGTTAAATATGGATAATATAGGATTATTATTAGTCAAATATTTGACCTAGTAAGATTGAAAAGTTTCAATTTACACCATTTTGGTTTTATAGTGTAAATTTGAACTTAAAAGTTTTAGTTTTGAAATTTAAATATTTTAAACCTAATATTTTGAATGGTTTCAAAATTTGTCCTCAAGTTTTGCAATTTAAAATTTAATTAAAAGTTTTTAATTTTGAATATTAAATTCTAAGACCCTAGTATTTTGAAAATTTCAAATTACACCCTTATGGCTTTATTAAATTAATTAAATGTATAATCAAAAGAGATTTAATAAATCCATAATGATATGGTTTAAGTTTAATTATATTAAAAGTATAATTTATTAAATTAGACCACCTAGTTTTTTAAAAGTGTAAAATATACCCTTATACTATATAGAATTAAAAGTTTGATATTATATATATATTAGTAAAAGTCAGTCTTACCGTTAGTAGGGCTCATTCACGAAGCTTGTCTATAAAGGGTGTTGAAGGAAGTGGCCTGTAAAATGACCGCCGTTGGTTATCAATTCTTACCCACCGCACTCTTGACTAGTGGAGGGTCGTTAGCCGAACGAGTAGGATACAACACAACCTTCTATTATAAGTATAATGAAATACGAAGTAACTAAACACTTTTATAAATTCCCAAATCTTAGTTACTTTAGGAAAAATGTGGAGTTGGTGTTAATCCATTAAATTGCACATTGTACCTTGTTAGTCGTTAGTGGAGCATGTGTGGTTAACCGACACACTAATATGGGACCGCTGAATGATATGCCAATGGGTAGCTCGTAGATTATCATCGATCCATGGAGCGTTTGTGGTTAACCGGCACATTGATTAGGTAATTTACGTCTTCGAGAGTACTGATGTGTGTAAAATGCACTAGTTTTAATCCTACTTTTTAAATATGATTTAGACACACAAAAGGCAGTGTACCTAATAATTGGTGGTATAGTTAAACAAGTAGGGTATCGAACGCAGGGAACAGTAAATAAACTAACTACTAAATTATCTAAAAACAATTAATAAAAGGGAAAGGTTTTCTCTAGTTTTGCAAGACTAGAAACTTAACAATTAAATAAAACTCAAACTAAGCAACTAACAGCTAAAGAAAATAAACAACCAACTAAATTCAATAATGGAGAAGACTTCTGTTTAGTTTCGATTCATTTACTCATATGGTTGGTTTTATGGCAAGTTCAATGGATTAATTGTTATTGGCTACCGATTAATGTGATTAGGTTCACTTTCGCTATTACTAATCCTTAGAAAACAAATCAATTCAAGCAGTGATCAAGTGATTAAACTAATAAACTTCCTAGTTTATTGATTCGGGTTAAGTGAGGCTTGTAGTTAGCTAATCAAATTACTAATTTAATTAACCTCTTGTTGATGGTTCGTCACACAAGCTCACACGATAACTTACATATTTTCTAGTTAACCCTAGTTTCACGTTCGCTATTCCTAGGCACATAATAATGTTTTTACATAAACCATATGAGATAAGAAATTAAGAGATGTTAATGCAGCTTAATATACTTGTTAATTAATATAAAATAGTTGTTGTTAACACATAAGGTTCTTCAACAAGCTTAACAAAACAAAACTCACCAAATTCAATTAATCCAACCACAAAATCAAAACATAGTCATAAATTCATCTACCCTAAACAAAAGATATGAGTTTTAGCTCATAATTACAGCAGAAAGTAGCTAAAAAATGAAATCTAATAGTTCACACATAATTCAAACAAAAGATTAAGTAATGAATAAACTTAGATTGCCTTTGATCTTCTCAAAATTGAAGGCTAGGGTTGTTTCACGAGTTCAAGAGCTCCAGCTTTTCCTCCAGTCGGAATTTAATCCCCAAGGGTTCTAGTGAAGGGTTTGGTTTCGGGCAAATGGTTTCTATTTATAGATTTCTGAAAACAGATGTTACTCGCCGAGTCCAGTAATCGAATCGCTGAGTCCCTTATTAAATATCTGTGCGCAGTAAGGACTTTTATTACTTTGCGAACATTCGTGTGGACTCGTCGACTACAACTCGCCGATTTCTTTAGGATTTTTCTTCTTTCCTCAATCTCCGAGCTCCTGATTGCATTTCCCGCTTCCTTTTGCTTTCGAGCACATCTTTTAGGCTGAAAATACAATTTAAACATAATTAAGTACCTTTTTTCCCATAAATTGCAATAAATTAGCCAAAAAATATTAAAATTCTATACAAAATATATAGCTAAGTATGCACATATCAAAATACCTCACACTTGACTTTTGCTTGCCCCTAAGGAAAACTGGACTTTAAACATATTAGCATCACATAAAACAATTCCAATCAAACCCAACCATTATGCCAAGACCACAACGCATGCATTTGTGTCTAAAATTTTTCCTAAGGACCCCCCTCAATTCTAAATACTAACAATTCTCATAACGACTTGCCCACTTCTTTTGAACAATGCTCATTTTATGCATCCCTTCGAATCCATCCGCAAAAAACTTCCTAACCTCAAGGTATTTCTGTTCAAGCAATCCAAACATACATAATCTAGAAAATTACAACTATTTTTGATACCACTATGGAGTTCTTTGGAATTCTTCACTTCTTTGATAATTTGATCGTGATTTATTTGAATTCACCACCATTTTGATTGATTTTTGGTATCTCCAAATTTTGAACTTCTTTAGAATTTTGATCTTTTGATCTCCATACTTTGATTGCTCCCAAAATTCTTACAACTTTTCTTGTAATTCTCTCTCTTTTTTTTTACATGTATCTCACTTTTTTCACTCAATACCTACATGCTTAAGAAATGGCGCTCACCTTCAACCTTTATTGGTTAAAGATATTAGTTTTCCTGGATACATTTCAAGTACACGATGCTAAACATATTGCGTGCCTCAAACTAAGCGAGGTTGTGTTTTTGTCCCATGAGCTCACTAGATTAAAGGGGGCTACAAATGCATTATAATGTGTATAGACTCAACTAAACATTTTGGTCCATAAAAAATCATCAAACACAATACTAGCATGATTTCCTAATTGCTTTTACCAATTTTTTTTTCTAAATTAGCCCTAGCAATTTTAATGCAAAAATTTCAAAAATTTTAAAATTTAACTAAAATAACCAACCCCCTACCCCACACTTAATTTATGCAATGTCCCCATTGCATATTATGCATGATAAAGAAAATAACAAAGTAAAGAGGTAATTGGAACAAACTCCCCTGGGATAGTAATGGCGAGGTTAATCTTCTTCATTTAAAGCTTCTTCTTCAATTGACTTTAGACATGGGAACAATTCATCCATGCCTTGGGAATCATTCGTCTCGTGTGGTACAGCTCCAATTATGCAGGAAAAATATTGGAAACGCTCGGAAAATGATCTTCAAAGAATACAACCAATGCTCGTATCAAATGTCATCAAATCATTAGCTTGATAGTAGAAGAATGAGCAAATCGTCGAGTAGATATTCCAACTCGCCGAGTTGTAGTGTAATAGGCAGAAAAGTCATGAATTTTGACTTAGACTTGTCGAGTCCATAAGGTGCACTCGGCGAGTAGACCGCTGTGTGAAAAAATTGTATTTTGCTCTGATATGTTTCTGAGGTATGTGGGTAATATCAAAATGAAACTTTCCCTCATTTTTCTTCAGTAAATAAACATTCAATAACTCTTCTGTCAATCAGACTGATAACGTGACTCAAAACTTCGTTTTCTCTCGCCTAGACTCAATTCTTCTCTTGGTTAGCCTTGACTATATACTCTCGCTTGCATTCCTTACCCTCAACTGAAAAGATCAAAAAATAAAAACAAAAGTGATAGGAAAGGAATGTTGGATTAATGTCTAAGTCCATAACTATATTTGGTAAGACTTGACCCGACCCGGCATGGTCCATTTGGGTTGCATACCATCATGCACTTGAATGAGAGAAATAAGACACTTATGGTTATTAATATATTATAAGTTCTAGTATATTAATAATAAGAATAATAAGATTATTTAATTAGTATTGATCAAGAATTAATCTAGGATTAATTAAGTGATCAAAAGAAGACTAATTAAATATATGGGTTGATTGTGTAAATCATCCATACTTGTATAGTTGGCTAATGCTCCATGGATAATCAAGTTGGGCTAAAACCCATAGGATGGTCCATGGATGCTCCATGGTGTATTTGTACCCATGGATCCAAGGAAATGGAAAGCCATGACAATTAAGAGTTTACCCTAATTGTGTAACTATATAAGCATCTTATTATTGAGGAAAAATCGGCCACTAGAGATAGTGAAGAAAGGGCTAGCCGATTTTGATGAGTGTAGAATTCTCTCAAGTCATTCCAAGTGTTTTGATGATTGTGATTCCATTTGAGGTGTCACACTTGGGGCACTAAGCACTCAAGCTTCATGAAGACTTACTACACCAAAAAGGTATGTATTCTATCCTACTATATCCATTGTTTTATATGCTAGATTAGGATAATACCTTGGAAGTTCTTATTTGCATGTATAATAGAGAAAATATAGATCCAAGGTATTTAGGGTTGCATGTACACTTAGGAAGTGTTAGAATGCTCAAAACCCAACAGTGGTATCAGAGCCACGGGTTGTTTTCTGTTATATTGATGCAAATATTTTATTTTCAAAGTTGGAAAAAAAAACATGAAGTTTGTCAAATTTTAAAATAATTACTTGTTCTTGTGAAAAACTAATTATTTGTAAAATTTGAATAATTTGCTTTATGAGTTGAATTAGGTCAAATTTAATAAAAGATAAAATAATATGATTATTTTATTAGTTTTAAAAGTTTGATCTAAAAAGTTTTATTTTTTTTTGAAACCTCCATAAGTTATGGATTTGAAAAGGTTTTTAAAAAAAAAAAAAAAAAATTGATTCAAAGTTTTTTTGGAGTTACAAAATTTGGTGTTAATGTTTTAAAGGATTACATAACTTAAGAATAAGTTATGAATCACCAAAAGTTTTTTGTGTTATCTTGTTTTATGAGTGAATTTGGATTAATGATGAAAATTATGTGATAGTTGGTTTTAATCCAAATTAATCTAAGAATTGATTCTAAAATGTGTTTTTGTAACTTGTCCTCAAGTTATATGAAAAGTCACATTTAAGAATCATAAAACTCATAAAAATTGGCAAAGGTTACAAAATGAAGAGTCTAGTTCTAATTAAATGGTTTTATGACTCCATAACTTGTCCACAAGTTATGGAGGACCAAGAGTCTCTTCATTTAATAAAATAAAAATAAAATAAAAAAAGGTGTAACCTTAATTAATTCCATAAGTTATAAAATAAAGAAAAGTTAATTCTTTTATTAGTTTAAAGTCTTCCATAACTTGTCCTCAAGTTATGGAACTTGAAGAGTTTTTGGATTAAAACTACTTTAAACACATAAGTTATGGAATTAATTAGTTTTGAATAGTTTCAAAACTTGCCCTCAAGTTTTGGAATTTGTAAAGTTTTCTCTAATGAATACTTTAATTCCAAGTTAGCCCTTAGAATTTTAAAAGTTAAAATTCAACCCTTATACTTTATAATATTATAAGTTAATAATATATATATGTATAAGAGTAAAGTCAGTCTTACCGCTAGTACGCCTCATTCACGAAGCCGGTCTATAAGGTGGGTATAAGGTTGTTGCCTATAAAATGGCAACTTAATGGGTGTCCACTCTCACCCACCGCTTGCTTGACCGGTGGAGGGTCGTTAGCCGAACGGGTTTGACAGGACTATAATTCTCCCTTCATTAAAAGTATTAATGATAATACTAAGTAACTAAACTCTTAATAATACCCAATCTTAGTTACTTAGGAAAAATGTGAATAAGGTGCTAATCCATGAAATTACACTTTGCACTTTGTTTAAGTCGTTAGTGGAGCGTGTGTGGTTAACCGGCACACTAACTTGGACTTAACAAGGTAGGTAAAGGGTGACTTAATATTTATCATAGTATCGATGGAGCGTGTGTGGTTAACCGGCACATCGATTGAGGGGTAATTTATTAAGGGTACCAAGTGATTTGCATGGTTACTTCACACCTTGTTTTGTGATCCTCGGCATCCCAGTCACAAAACCTGAAGGGCACACTCGAGATTGAAACATGCCTTTGAAAAGTTCAATGAATCTCAAAGATCTAGGAGTTTCAAAACCAATTAAAACCTAATTATACATTTCGTTTATCTTGGTGGAAATTGGTGAATCGTCATTCACCTACCTTCAAATATTCTATAGCTTGGATTACGGCATACCTCTTCTAAGTTATAAAATAGTTTGTTGGGTTCTAGCCTTAATATTTCATATTGGGTCTTATATTAAGGACTTTAAATCAACTATCTTGAATATCTCCCAAAAGATGTCTGGTTTAGACACCTATGATCTTCCCAAATCTCTTGAAACAAGGTTTCCTAATGAAGATGATGTCCCATGGATATCATACTTCTTTCTCCTCCTCCAACTATTCTCCCTAACCCACAAGTTCTTGAAAAGTTTAAGGTCACTCAAGCCCTATTGGCAAGGCAAGGTCTAGGTGTGATCACATCTTGGAGATGTAGTCACATATTGACAAGCCGGGAGAGTTGGGTGTCAAAGTCTTGAGAAAGTTGGTGGTTCAATCACTTTCTAAGTCACATAGTGAGTTCCTTTGGGACACCTATGAAACAGACTATGACAAGACCCTTAATGATCTTATCTATTTGCTAAGATCAACTTCCTAAATCTTTATGGACATTGACAATGATGACATTGGATATCTAGTAAAGCATTCTCTTCCCAATGGAAAGGGATCGGCTATAGTCAACTCGGTTGACCAAATGGTAAAGAGAAAAGCTAAGTCTGTGATAGTCCTGTGTACCATTATCAAAGGGTCCATATGTTTGTATTGCCAAAGAAAGGGCATGGGTTGCGAAGCTGCCAAATTTACCTAAGGATGTTAAAGTCAATAAGTTTGACTCTACTTCAGGTAAATTCCACTATCTAACTCTGTTAAGTTTCTATTCTGAGATTCTTGATACATGATGTGACTGGGTCACATGGCGATGTTTTAAGAATCAAAGGAAAAAAAGTGAAGAAACTTAAAGAAAGAATATGCTGAATCTGATCGCGTAGATGGATTTCTATCGCATAGTTTGAAAAATCGGATTCTTGAGCTACTTCTTAGGAGTTATGAGATATTGCCTAGGAATAGATAACAACAAGTTCTCATATGGATTGTAAGGATAAGTTTTTTCCGCAAAGTTTTAAAATAAAAGAGAATTTTTTGATTTTATTTATTTTAAAATATCCTTACAATGGCATTTGAGGAAAAATTGTTGCTTATATAATTCCGTTAAGAGCAAGAGTGGAAATATGAAATTGATTCTTTCATTTGTGGTAATGTCTAAATTTACCAAATAAGGAAAGATTCTCATCATCCAAGGTTCAATTGGACCGGAACTTGGAATCATGCAAGTTGTATAGCATGATGAATGAGAACTTTCAAGTTTTGGAAAATTAAGACTAATTACTTGTTCACATGGATGTGTGAATCAAGTAAAGGACTAAGGGATCGAGTACACATTCTTGTGCACTGGTCAAGTCCACCACAAAAAGTTTGATAAGACTATTCGTCATGATTTACTTAAGTTCAGTAAATATGATTATACTTACAAGCTTAAGTGTAACTCTGAGACATTGGAAAAGGTTCCAATGTAAGGCAGAGCGAATAAGAAGAATCAATTTAGGCAGTAAGATAAAAGTTTCTCAAATCTGAAAAGATGGGAGAGTACTTTAGTATCAGTTTTTGTGATCATCTTAATGATTAAGAAACCATAGCACAATTAGTTCTCTAAGGAAATCTTAGTGCATTCTTATGACTAAGAAGAGGGATCTTGAATTGTTGAAGTGGTTAAATCAAGAAGATGAGTCATACTTCGTTCCAATACAAGTCTTAGAGTCATACTCCAAGATTGTAACTTGAGTGACATGTCTTAAAGAAGGTTTAAAACACTTGTCAAATGTAAGAGTAAAAGTTTTCTACTCTTGTACATTTGAAATTGGTAAGTTGTGATGTTTTGGATAAAACAAAGACCAACTTAGGCCAATTGTGTGAAGTGTTTGTCTTGATTAGAATCCGCACTATCTCTTGGATATTTGACAAGGGAGTCTTATAGGTCAAGAGGACAGTGGGAGTCTTAAAGGTCTTGAAAGTCTCAAGAACTAATCAAGAGTAAAACCTGAAGTTCTTCACTAGCACACGACTTGAGGTTTATAACCTATCGTGTTGACATAGTCTGTGCCCATTCCAGTTAAAGTTGGTTTTGCATATGAGTTCTTAGAGTTCTCAATTTGTTGCACAACAACTTGGAAGCAATGGCAGGCCCTTGAGCTGCCAGGTGGCAAGAAGTTAAGATTGAGTTCAATCCATATGAGTTTGGATTTGTCATTATCCTTGTCTTGTGACTATGGTTTTTGACAATTCACATGGATAAGAACACATACACCAGTAAATCTAAGTGTCATAAGGTTTCTCTCCGATTCATGAAAATGATGGTGAGGAAACACTTTCACTAAGTAGATTTTAGCTAGATAGCAATTGTGATATTTGCATTCTCAAAGTCGTTAGTGGAGCGCGTGTGGTTAACCGGCACACTAACATGGACTTGTGAGAAGTGGCAAAAAGGTCTAAACATTATGATTACGGCATCCCTCTTCATAATTGTTTAGATACACAAGTGTGCTATCTAAGGGAAAGTGTATGATTTTGATAAAGTCTTATCAAAACAATCTAGTATCAGAAATCTGAACTTTGGTAAGAAAGTCAATGAAGTACTGATTTCTAGAAGTCCAGCTGATTTTTGAGTACATGTCAAAGCTAGTGGGAGCATAAGTGATATGCTAATAATCATCATGTTAGTGGGAGCATGATAATTATGTTAAGTATTGCAAGCTAGCAATGTTAATTATAGAAAACAAAAGGTTTCAATTGGGAAAAGTTGTTTTGCTATAATTAAGGGAGAGGAAATTATACTTCATCTCAAATCTATAAGCTTAGATCATCAGGTTTTAATCATTTAGTCAAGGATATATATATGAATTTCATGTTGGAATGGCTCAACATAAGGAAATTATGTATATGGGTCCATTATTTGCGTTCTAAAATTCGATTATGATTACGGCATCCCTTTTCATAATCTGAATTATGAGAACTTGGCAAATTGAAATGGAAATGTTATAGCAAAAGACTGGTTTAGTCTTTATGTGAGACATCATGAATCGTGTCCCATATGCTTCGGATATAGGATCGATTACATGTGCTATAATCATCCGTTCTAAAATTTTCCAAATGCCTGGGGCATTAAGAAGGGAAAAGGTTTAGAACTGGATATGACTAAAAGGATTAAACAATTGTCGAGGACAATCTAAGGTTTACCAAAGATTGGTTGCTCAAGGACAGTTGGAAGTATAGTGATAATTCTGGAAGGACCATATTGACATAATCTGTAAGGAGGCAACTCTTGTTCAGAAGTGATAGTCAAAATGGAATCTGGAAATGTTTCAAAGTTAGAATTTTCAATCTGTTTAAGATTAGGAAACTTAATGCAAGAAGGATGTTTCCAAGGAGCTGATCTCCTTTGGAATACTCTGTAATGATTGTTGTCAAGTCTTTCTGACTTTGTGCATAATCGTTACAAGAGGATCAATGCATATAAGTTTAGAATCTAACAGATTTCTGTAAATGGCATGAATTTGGAATTCTCGCATTTGCAGTAAGGATTTGGGAGTGTGAAAAGAGAATCATTGAAGTTATGTTCAATTGATCTAGTTCACAAAGTAAAGATCATAGACAAACATAGTATGCATACTTGGTGTGTGGCATGACTAGTGTTTAAGAAAACATAGTGTACATGCTTGGAGCATGGGACAACTATTGTTTTAAATTCAAGAATAAAGTTGATAGCTGAAACAGTGTACAATGAATAATGTGTAATCATATGGTGATAAATAAAAGGTGTTTTATTTATGTTCAAAGGGTTGATACCATATTGGATTCAATTATTATTGTGTTTCACTTTGCATGTTTTGACTTCCCGAATAAACTGGGTTATTCTTCCGGAATGACTAAGTTATTCAAACCATCCACAGTCGGTCATATTTTGGAAGTAGATATGAATTAAGACTGTCATGATGGGTTGTAGAGGTCTAAGGTGTTGGACAAGGCTACAACAATCATGAGTGCTCATAAGTTCTGAGTATTGGATTCAACCCGCGCTCATTGGAATCACTTCATGGATTTTATCACGAGTGATCATGAGACGATAATATCTTATATTCTTCAAACCTAGAGATATGAGTTGTTACTATGAGTTGATAGTACATTGATTGCACGAAACCGCATTTGGTAACTCTGTGCTATAAAACGTGCCTTTGTGTGTGATTCAACAAGTAGTAGAACAAGCCATATGAGTCGAAGTTTATCCGTTCCTTTTACCTTCGGGATAAAAGCGATATCTGTGGGCCCCTCGATGATTTGATGATGACAAATGGAAGTGCTCGGCCGGGCCAGGACTGATTTGATTTGTTCAATTAGTCAGTTGTCATAAATCGGAAATCGGGAAACAACAAATGGACAGAGAGAATGATTATAATCCATGTCTCAGTCCATATGATATCTAGAATGGAGGAATATATGATCCCTTATCTAATGGACAAGTCGCTGACAAAGGTCAGAGTTCATCGACAAGGTCAGAGTTCGACAGAAGCTTTTGAGAGCTACGATTGCCGGTTGGTTCCTGAAGTCATACGCAATAATAGTTCTAGACTTATCCAAGTGGGAGACTGTTGGATTAATGTCTAAGTCCATAACTATATTTGGTAAGACTTGACCCGACCCGGCATGGTCCATTTGGGTTGCATACCATCATGCACTTGAATGAGAGAAATAAGACACTTATGGTTATTAATATATTATAAGTTCTAGTATATTAATAATAAGAATAATAAGATTATTTAATTAGTATTGATCAAGAATTAATCTAGGATTAATTAAGTGATCAAAAGAAGACTAATTAAATATATGGGTTGATTGTGTAAATCATCCATACTTGTATAGTTGGCTAATGCTCCATGGATAATCAAGTTGGGCTAAAACCCATAGGATGGTCCATGGATGCTCCATGGTGTATTTGTACCCATGGATCCAAGGAAATGGAAAGCCATGACAATTAAGAGTTTACCCTAATTGTGTAACTATATAAGCATCTTATTATTGAGGAAAAATCGGCCACTAGAGATAGTGAAGAAAGGGCTAGCCGATTTTGATGAGTGTAGAATTCTCTCAAGTCATTCCAAGTGTTTTGATGATTGTGATTCCATTTGAGGTGTCACACTTGGGGCACTAAGCACTCAAGCTTCATGAAGACTTACTACACCAAAAAGGTATGTATTCTATCCTACTATATCCATTGTTTTATATGCTAGATTAGGATAATACCTTGGAAGTTCTTATTTGCATGTATAATAGAGAAAATATAGATCCAAGGTATTTAGGGTTGCATGTACACTTAGGAAGTGTTAGAATGCTCAAAACCCAACAAGGAAAACCAAAAGAAATCCTACATAATCCTACTTACTAAAAGTTCAAGCATCAACCAAAAACACACAAAAACAAATAAAACTTGTCTTTAACCAAACCAAACAAATGAATATAAAAAGATATTCAGTCTTCATCTCCTTCTTCATCTTCTCCACCCCCACTTCCTCCGGCTCCTCTTTGGTGTTGACTTATCCGGTCGTCCCAACTTCGCACAAATGGGTACACAGGTCCATCCCTTGGCACAAGATTCAATTGATTAAACAAATGAACAAATGAATAATTATAGTAGTTCATGCTGTTGGATTAGTGTCTAACGTTGTAACTATATTTGGTAAGTACTTGACCCGGTTGTGCATGGTCCTTTTGGGTTGCCTTCACCATAGCAATTTGACTGGGTGATTTGTAAAGAGAGAAGAGATATTATTATTAATATATTATGAGAGTAATATATTAAAGGAATAATAATATTATTTAATTGATATAAGTCATAAATTAATTAAGAATTAATTTGGTGACTTAAAGAGGTTAATTGAATAAAGGGGCATAAACTGTCAAATGTATGATAGTTGTGTTTTTGGGCTATGAATCCTTATGGATATTAGGGGGGACGAATTTTAGGGTTAGGATATATAAAATTTGTCCAAGCCTCATATCTAGAAGGTTCCTTGGATTGCTTAGGGCCTAAGTTATTCAATTAGGATTAAGGGTGTAACCCTAGTAGCTCATAGTATAAATAGACACCATGGGTGAGGGAAATCGGCCACTCTTGCAAGAAAGAAACCCTAGAGCCAATTTCCTCACCTCCTCTCTCTCTCTCAAGATCATCCTCTTGCTAGTTGGTGTTTGTAAGCCATTAGAAGAGTGACAATTGTGACTCTAAGCTCCAAGAACAAGAAGTTTCAAGCAATCAACTTAAGGTATTCTTCTAGATTTGATTTCATATGTTATGATTCAATTGTTTACACTAGATCTAGAATTGTAAGCCTTGGATACATTGCATGTTCAATTAGAGAAACCTAGATCCAAGCATTAGGGTTTGCATGTGCACATAGGAGAGTTCTTATGGCTCAAACCCATCACATGCTCCTCTCGTTATCATCTTGGTACCTCCGCAGCTCCATGTTATACCAATCCATGGGTATTTCTTTATCAATCGGGATTACCAACGGTTTCTCTTGGACATTTTCTCTACGTGGCCTCACCCGCTGACCCGGTTCCTCGGCTACCAAAACAACATCTTCATTTGGAATGCCAATGTGATCACCACCATAATCTTCTATGATCTGCGCCATCCTATATAACGTGAGACTAAAGGGTGGTGTGGGTACCATCGTCAAAAAGTTCCTGGCTCCCCTTTCCAAAATGCCATATGACCTCGCCAAACGGGTCACGAACATGTCACAAGTGACTTTAGAAGTGATTCTTTCCTTGACCGCCCCTTCACCCATGTATTTCGCCAAGCAATAATGGATGTTGTAGAATGTGTCTGGCGTAATAATACTCCATAGATAGAAAACATCAAGAGTTGGAACTTTATCATCATCATTCCGTATGTTTATGGAACAAGCGATAAGGTGATGAATCAATCGGTGGATGGGTGAGCGAATACTTCATTCTTGAGAGGAAGATGGAATGTACACCCGATTAGCAAAAGTGTTCCACCAAGTGGAAGCAACTATACCCTCGGGCAAATCTTTATGGCTATGCGCCAGAAAAGTACCAAATTCTTCAGTCATGACCATAGATTGGTCATAGATGTCCATCCTCCAACTTAGTTCAGAAATGCTGCATTGTCGAACTTCCCCACCAAGGCATAATGTGAGGGAATTAGGGTTGTAAATATCATCACCCCCTCGAAAAACAAAAGTGGAGAAAAATTCCCAGCAAAGCTCTTGATAAACTAGCTCTTGGATTCGGAAAAGCCGGTTCCACCTGTCACACGTAATTGTCTCTCCATTTCGTTGAAAAGTCTTGATCACATATGGGGCTAATTCCTCTTCTAACCCTGCTTGTCCCATCCAACTCCAATCAATCTCATTGGGTACATAAATCTCCTTTTGCTTTAGTGTTTCCAACTTTTGTTTTGCCTGAACTAGTGTTGACTTGGAAGTTATTTGTGAAAAGTTTAACCACGAGATGTTTCCACGACCACTTCCACATGAGCTCTGACCCCTCCTTGACATTTTTTGCAAAACCAAACCCAAAACACAACAAACAAAACACAAAAAGATTAAAAATGTGAAAATTTTGTGTCACTGCAACATGGGCTTGTCTAGTCCACGAACGGACTCGGCGAGTAGTATGAACAGTGCGTCGCGAGTAACAGTTCCGATTTGGACTAAATCATCCATTAAAAATCCAAATTATTTCCAGGGGTTTGTTCAAGGATGTCTATCAAGCACTAATTCATAAGAAATTTTAACTAAAACACTCTAATTTGACAAGAAATTGAAACCCTAGAATTCAAGTCAAGTCAAAATCGGATTTTGCTAAAACTTGGGTCATTCTTTTACCAAAGATTGGAGCTTTAACAAGATTAGAAGTAAAAGATGTTACCTTTTGATGGGATTTGGAAGGAAACACAAGAGATTGAAGATGAATGCTTGAGAGGCATTTTTGCTCGTCGAGCGTCTGGTGAATGGTGAATGAAAGTGTTTTACTTTTAAGGTTAAAACCCTAATTTATAGAATGTAAAAAAATATTTTTTTTCTAGTTAAAACGTGGACTCGCCGAGTAGGGGTACCTACTCGCTGAGTAAGGGTATCTACTTGCCGAGTTGTTGAATCTATTTAAAAATGTTGAAATTTTTTTGTGTTTCTTAAACTTATGCCACCATACCCCACATTGAAGCTTTACTTGCCCTCAAGTCATCACTTTAAACAAAGAAGAAGATTAAGATAGACAAATCCTAAAAAATAAAAGAAGAAAAATAAAACGAAAAAAAAAGGTAAAACGAAAGCAAACTCTAGTATCGGGTTGCCTCCCGAAATCACTTCTTTTTGAGGAGTCGTTAGCTGGATTCCTTTCCGCTCTATGTTTCAGTAGCTTCCTCCATCAGGAATTCCTTCTTAATCCTTTGCGCTTTATACTTTGTTATGTAAGCATTTATTTTTCTCTTATACGCCTTCTTCAACTCCTCCTTTTCTCATTTTGGTGTCATTTCCTTCAGATTTACGCTTTATCCCTTTACCACATTTCTTCTTCCTTTCATCTACCATGTGCCCCATTGTGTCCATTCTTCCTTTATCTACCTCGATCGCCTTTTCAATCATCATCTCAGCATCACTTGAGGTGACAGATTCTACCTCACTTTCTTCATATGCTTGAGAATCCGGTGGTTTAAAAGTGAATACTTGAAAAGTGGTATAAACTGAAGCGCGAGGTTTTGTTCTTGTGGTTAGCTTATCCCCTTTTTTTTCTTGATTATTTGTGTGCAATCTAATGGAAGAGTTTTGCTCCTTATTTTTCAAAGCCGTAATGCTCTTTTCATCTTCCAACCATTCATTATTATCAACTTGAATTGCTTCCTCATCTTTCAAATTCTTTTCATTAAAAGTCGAATTTGTTTCTTTAAAGTTACTTAGATCTTCATTGTCTTCATTTCCTTCAAGTAGCTTCTCAAATTCTCTTAATTCTCATTGAGCATCAAACTCTTCATCTAAAGAAGATGTGGATTGCTTTGAATTATTTTCTTCTCAAAGTGCGAACTCTTTTTTCTAGCAGTTCATCAGCCAATTCTATTGAGGAAGTCTTATCTTCAATTGATTTTTCTTGCTCCTTCTCTTGATTAGTGAAAAAAGTAACCGAATCATCCCCAACCCTAAGTGTAAGTGTCGATTCGTGCATATCGACCATTACACATGCGGTATTCAAGAATGGTCTTCCAAGGATGATTGGAACCTTTGGGTCTTTTTCCATGTCCACAACTACGAAGTCAGCAGGGAAAACCAACGTATCCACCTTGATTAGAAGATCTTCACAAACTCCTTTTGGACAGATCACTGTTTTATCAGCTAGATGGATTGTCATGTAAATAGGTTTAAGTTCTGGAAGGTTCAACTTTTTGAAGAAAGGGTAGGGCATAATATTTATACTAGCCCCCGAATCAGCTAATGCATAAGTAGTAACAAAGTTTCCAAACTGGCACGGTACAGTGATGCTTCCTGGATCGCCCATCTTTTCTGGTAAATCATTCAAAGCTATTTTTCATGCCTCTGTCAGGTTCTTTCTATTTGTGAGGAGTTCCTTAAGTAAGCTTGCATATTTTGGCGTTTGAAGGATTGTTTCAGTAAACAAAATGTTCATTTGAAGTGCCCTAAGATGCTCTATGATCTTTTTAAACTCTTGAATTTGCTAATTTTGAATGGCTTGGCTTGGAAAAGGTAAAGGAGGTTGATACAGTTTTAAAAGAGAGGTATTTTTGTTAGCAGGCAGCGAACTCGTCGAGTCCATAGATGGGACTTGTCGAATCCATGTCGCTGTTTTCGATTCTGGACTTGTTTCTTTTTTCTCAAACTCCACTTTTGATTTATCTTTTTGGATTGGCCTCATAGGAGAAAAAACTTTCTCAGAGTTTGTTGTTATTACATTAACATGTGCTATTCTTGGGTTATTATCGGTATTACTTGGAAGTTCACCTGACATTCTTTGGTTGACTTGCTGTGCAAGTTGGCCTAATTGTTTCTCTATGTTGAGAATTGAGGCTTGCTGATTCCTAAGTAGAGTTTGTTGATCTCTCATCATAATTTGGTGCTCTTTAATCACACTTTGTTTCTCTTTTATTGCAACATCGGTATCGTTATGCCTTTTCTTAGACGCAGCTACAAATCTTGTAAACATGTCTTCCACATCAGATTTCTTTTCTTGCACCGGATCCTCCTTTTGATAAAAACCTCTTGCTTTTTTCCTATACTTTTCCTCCTTCGCCTTCTTGTACTCATCATAAGGTAGCCATTCTTTCTTGGGTTTACACCAATCATCATCGTATCTCTCACCACTTGAATAGCACACTTGGGCTTTCTGATTCCCGCTCTCATCAAGGTCACATTCTTTAGTAAGGTGAGGCCCTCGACAATTATCACACCCCACTCTAATGGCATGGATGGATTGGTCCATCTTAGTCATTCTTCAATCCATGCTCTCTAATTTTGCCAACAATACTGCCATATCATCATTTATAGCATTCATCACCCCTCGAGTTAAGTCATTCCTTAGGTTATGATATTCTCTAGAGTGCTTAGAGAATTCTTCAATGAGTTCCTTAACTTCCGCCAAAATTTTCTTTGTCAATGGGCCTTGATTGTCAAGGAGTGTTCTAGTGGTAACATTTACTCCATCATAGAAAATGGAGACTTCTTTTTAAACGTTCAAGTCATTATGGGGACAATTCCTCAACAGACCTTTATACCTCTCCCACGCCTCATATAGTGACTCTCCCGGTTGTTGCTCAAAGTTGGCAATGGCTTTCTTCAATTTTGCTATTTTTGAAGGAGGGTAAATTGGTCAATGAACTCTTCAAGCATTTTTACCCAAGTGGTGATGGATCTCGAGGGAAGTGATTTTAGCCAATCTTTCGCGCCCCCCTTAAATGTGACCGGTAGCATGCGAAGCAAAACAGTCTCGCGAGGAATGTTCGGGATGTTGAAATAGTCAGCTATGTCGTTGACCTCATCGATTTGCTTGTACGCGTCTTCGTGATCTTTCCCATAGAATGGGATGTCCTTGCATTGAGCGAGAATGTGGCTTTTTAGCTCAAAGATAGCAGTTGCTGAAATTGCAGGTTGCACTAGTCTCAGCCCTGTATCATCACCCATCCTCTTCTTGTATTCACCCATGGTGAGATCTGGAATGTTAGCCATGGTGTTATCGGTTTCTCCTTCTAAGTCGCTTTCTTCTTCGATTTCTCTTTCGTACTCAGTGTCTTCTTTCTTAGGATCTCCGTTCGTCAATGAGGTGTTGGATTCTCCAACTTTCTGGCTCTTTTTCTTGCTAAAAGATGATTTGAAGCTCTTAAATGGTGACTTCTTTGGTGTTGAAGATGATTCTACGGTTTTGTCCTTGTCCTTCCTAAGAGCTGATTCCGGGCTTGCGAGTGGCGGGATCAAGGGTGTGCCTGATCCTCGGGTCATAAAATACATGAAATAAACAGAAAACATGCGTAAAAAAGAACAAACCAAAACTAAAAACGAAACTTGACTATTATGATGGACTTGTCGAGTAGCTGCGAATGTACTCGACGAGTCAAAGGTAAAACAGGAAAAAAAATTTAGAACTAAAATCCTATAAACAGAAAAAATAGAATTCAATCCTAATAACTAATCTACTAAAATAGTAACTTTGTGCCAGATAGTTCTCACACAAAGGATCGATAATACTAGCAATTAAAATTTATTTTAGAACCGTTCCCCCGCAACGACGCCAAAAACTTGATGTGTGTAAAATGCACTAGTTTTAATCTTACTTTTTAAATATGATTTAGACACACAAAAGGCAGTGTACCTCTCAATTGGTGGTATAGTTAAGCAAGCAGGGTATCAAACACATGGAACAGTAAATAAACTAACTACTAAATTATCTAAAAACAAGTAATAAAAGGGAAGGTTTTCTCTAGTTTTGCAAGACTAGAAACTTAACAATTAAATAAAACTCAAACTATGCAACTAACAGCTAAAGCAAATAAACAATCAACTAAACTCAATAAAGGAGAAGACTTCTGTTTAGGTTCGATTCATTTACGCATATGGTTGATTTTATGGCAAGTGCAACGGATTAATGGTTATTGGCTACCGATTAATGTGATTAGTTCACGTTCGCTATAACTAATCCTTAGAAAACAAATCAATTCAAGCGGTGATCAAGTGATTACAGTAATAAATTTCCTAGTTTATTGATTCGGGTTAAGTAAGGCTTGTAGTTAGCTAATCAAATTACTAATTTAATTAACCTCTTGTTGATGGTTCGTCACACAAGCTCACACAATAACTTACCTATTTTCTAGTTAACCCTAGTTTCACGTTCGCTATTCCTAGGTACATAATAATGTTTTCACATAAATCGTATGAGATAAGCAATTAAGAGATGTTCATGCAGCTTAATATACTTGTTAATTAACAGAAATAGTTGATGTTAACACATACGGTTCTTCAACAAGCTTAACAAAATAAAACTCACCAAATTCAATTAATCCAACCACAAAATCAAAACATAGTCATAAATTCATCTACCCTAAATAGAAGATATGAGTTTTAGCTCATGATTACAGCAGAAAGTAGCTCAAAAATGAAATCTAATAGTTCACACATAATTCAAACAAAAGATTAAGTAAAGAATAAACTTAGATTGCCTTTGATCTTCTCAAAATTGAAGGCTAGGGTTGTTCCACGAGTTCCAGAGCTCCAGTTGCACCTCCAGTCGCAATTTAATCCCCAAGGGTTCTAGAGAAGGGTTTGGTTTCGAGCAATTGACTTCTATTTATAGATTTCTGAAAACAGAGGCTACTCGCCGAGTCCCTCATTAAATATTCTTGCACGGTAAGGACATTAAATATTCGTTTTTTATGGTGGAAATTGGTAATTCATCCTTTACTTACCTTTAAATGTTCTGCAATTTAGATTACGACATCCCTCTTCCAAGTTGTAGAATATTGTGTTGGGTCCTAGCCTTAATATCTCATTTGGGTGTTTTATTAAGCACTCAATCAACTAACTTGAATTTCTCCCGTTTTGTAGATGTCAAAGTCTAACAACTATGGTCTTCCTAAATCCGTTGGATAAAGTTTTCCGCTTGAAGATGATGTTCCACGATTGGATTGTGGAAATGGAAATCATGCTTCACTTCCTGCACCTCCTCCAATAATTCTCCCTGACCCGCGTGTTCAAAGACTTGAAAAGTTTAAGGTCACTCAAGCCCTATTGGCAAAAAGACACAAAGATGGAAAGTCTGTATGTGCTCATGTCTTGGATATGAAGTTGCATATTGATAGATTGGGAATGTTGGGTGTCGATGTCTCAAGGAAGTTGGTTGTTGACTTGGTTCTTTAGTCATTTCCTAAATTATATAGTGAGTACATTGGAGAGTACTATATGATGGAAGACGACGTGACCCTTATTGATTTGACTTATTTGCTTATTGCTATTGAATCAACGATGATTTAGTGCACTGGTCAAGCAAATTTGTCTGGTAAAGCAATGTCCCATGCTTCTATGAGAAATGGCAACATCGGAAGTCCAAAAAAGTTTTCTCTACGCAAGAGAAAGGTTGAGTCTGAGATGGTCCCATGTACCGTTCCAGAAGAATCCATATGTTTCTACTGCCAAAAGAAGGGGCATTAGTTACGAAGCTGCCCTGACTACATGAGAGATCTAAGAGATGGGAGAGTCAAGATGTATGACTCTACTTCAGGTAAAATCCACAATCTAACTCTATTAAGTTCCTATTTGTAGATTCTTAATACATCATGTGATAAGATTACATTTTGATTTTTTGTAGGATTGAAGAAAAGAAAGGAAGCTTAAAGGAAGAAGTGAGCTAAGTTTGATCACGAAGAAATGGATTCCGATCGCAGGATTCTATGTTCGGATTTTTGAGTTGCTGCTTAGAGTTATGATAGACTGCTTAGGAATATGTAATAGCATAGTTTTCATTTGATTTTGCGTTGTAAGGATAAGTTTTCCACACCTTTTATAAATAAAATAAATTTTGAGTTTTATCTTATTTATCTCTTTGCAATGTCATTCATGAAAATTGATGCTTGTGTGTTTCTATTATAAGCAATATTAAGTGGATGTGATTCTTAGTTGTGTTATTTGTGGTAGTGTCAGAATTTACCAAATAAGGAAGATTCTCGTCACCCAAGTTTTAATTGGACAAAAACTTGGAATCATGTGACTTGTATTGTATGATGAATGAGAAAATTAGTATTTGGGAAATTAAGACTAATTCCTTTTTTCGCATAAGTATGTGAGTCAAGTGAAGGAATAAAGGATCTAGTACGCATTGTTGTGCACTAGGTCAAGTCCGCCACAAAGAACAATAAGAGTATTCGTCATGATTTGCTAAAAGTTTAGTAAATATGGTTATACTTACAATATTAATTATAATTCTAAATCATTGAAAAGTTTCAATGTATGGCAGAGCGAGTAAGAAGAATCAATAAGGCAGAAAGCTAAAAGTTTCTCCAATCTGAAAAGATGGGAAAGTACTTTAGTATAATGTTTTATGATCGTCTCATTGATTATGAAACCATATCACAATAGATCCTCAAAGGACACCTTAGTTCACTAGTATGGCTAAGAATAGGAATCGAAAATTGTTGAAATTGTTAAATCAAAAGGTGAATCATACTTCGTTCCACAATCAACTCTTATAGTCATACTCCAAGATTGTGACTTGAGTGACAAATCTTAAGAAGTTCTAACACACTCATCAAATGAGGAGTAGAAAAATGTTTTTCTTACTGTTGCATGTTTGAAATTGGTAAGTTGTGATGTCTTGGGTAAGACAAAGACCAACTAAGACCAATTGTGTGTAGTGTTTGTCTTGATAAGAATCCGCACTAACTCTTGAATATTTGTTTGTCAAGAAATGTTTTTTTTGACAAGAGAATCTTATGTGTCAAGAGGTTAGTAGGAGTCTAAATGATCTTGAAAAGGTTCAAGAACTAAGAAAGAGTAAACCTATTAGACACTAATCGTCTTACGCCAGATGTACTGAGATTGTTCGGGAGACATGGTCCAAGCCCGGTACGAGGAAAAGTTATTTTTAAGTGTTCATAAATCTTGACATATTCTTGTATCTGTGCCATTCCAAGTCAACTATGCATGTGAGTTCTATGACTTCTCAATTGACTACATAAAGGCAAGCACCTTGTTCAATGAAAGTGCATTGACTAGTATAGGTGAGCTGCTAAATAACTTGGAAGCAGTGGTGGGACCCTTGATGGCAAGAAATTAAGAATGAACAAGTTCTGTCCATAAGAGTTTGGATTTGTCACTAACCTTATCTTATGATTATGGTTATGGTTATGAAGAATTTACATGGATAAGAGCACATACACCATAAAATCTAAGTGTCATAAGGTTTCTCTCCGTTTCATGAAAATGATTGTGAGGAAACTCTTTCACTAAGAGAGATTTTAAGGAAACTGTTTTCTTTTGTAGCTTTACATTCCAATCAATATACCACATGTTCATTGGTTTTTGGTACTTTGGATTTGAAGACATTCCAATTGACTATATATGGTAGTCATTGGAAGGGCGGGTACTGTTCGGAAAATAAGGACGGGTTTATAGGTATGAGAGACCGCATCCACAAAATGCTAGTGAGAGTCAACTACTGGGGGTACAAAACCAACTTATTTAATCCCAATTGAGAGCTTCAAGATGACCCTAAAAAAGGCCTCAAATGTACGACAACAGATTGGCAGCAGGGCGGATTGTGGAGTATTTTTGTGTTGCTTCCTGGAGGTGTTGATCACCAGAAAATCAATTCTCAAATTCGTTTATGATTACAGCATCCCTCTTCATAGTTCGAATTGTGAGATTTAGCAATTATTCTAAACATTTAGGACTTATTGCTATAAGTTCTGAATTAGTTTAGACATTCGTATGAGCTATCTAAGGAAAGGTGTATGAGTTTGGGAAGCTTAGATAAAGGCTTATCGAAGCATATCGTATTAGAAATATGAACTTAGGGATTCAATAAGTATTGATTTCTAGAAGTCTAATTGTTTTCTAAATATGTGTCAAAGCTAGTGGGAGCATAAATGTTATGCTGGTATGGATATAATTATCATGTTAGTGGGAGCATGATTATTATTTTTAAGTATTGCAAGTTATCAATATTAATTATAGGAAACAAAAGTTTCACTTTGCAAAGTTGTAGGGGTTGAAAAGTTGTTTTCCTATAATTAAGGGAGAGAATATTACAGTTCATTTCAAATCTAAAAGCCTAGATTGAGAAATTTTGATTAAATTTAGTCAAAGGACATATATGGATGTTATGTTGAAAAGGTTCAACTTAAAAAAAATTCTATATATGGAAATATTATACAGGAAACTGGTAAAGTCTCACATTTTTCATTATGAATCGTGTCCCATACGCTTCGGGTATTGGATCGATTGCATGTGCTGTAATATTCGAACGTCCTAAATTTTCCAAATGCCTAGGGCATTAAGAGGGAAAATAACTAGAACCAGATTTGACTAAAATAATTAAATGACTGTCAAGGAGAATCTAAGGTTCGCCAAGGATGGGTCACTTGTGGGCAGTTGGAAGTATAGTAATGGATGGACCATATTGACATTATTATGGTTAGATATGATTCTATTAGTAATAAGTTGTCATATGGAAAATATGGAAATGTTTCCATATTGGGAGTTGGATATTGAGAATCTATGTCTAGATTAGAAACTTTTATGCAAGAAGGATATTCAATGGAATGTACTTTGAATGTGAGACTTCATATCTATGGAATTGTCTTGTAACAATATCCAATAGAGCATTTTGTAATTTCGTTAGCAGAGTCTTGGTGACATTGGTGATGTGACATTGCGAAAGGATCGTTGCATAAAGTGTTAGAATCTAACATATTCTAGTAGTGGCGAGCATTTTGTATTCTTACACTAACAATTAGGATTAGGAATTGTGAAATGAGTACCATTGGAAATGTTTCAATTGATCTATTTTACAAAGTTAGGGCCATAGATAAACATAGTGTGCATGTTGGGAGCATGGGACAACTGTTGTTATAATTCAAGTAATAAGTTGATTATCCGAAACATTATACAATGAATAATGAGTAATCAATATGGTGATTAAATAAAGGTGTTTTTATTTATACTAAAAAGTTTGGGGCCATATAGGACTAGTATTATTCTTGTGTTTCACTTTGCATGTTTTGACTTCCCTAATAATAAGATTACTCAAACCATCCACAGTTGATCATACATTGGAAGTTGGTATGAAAGAAGACTATTATGAATCTGACTGTAGATTGTCTAAAGACTTTAAGACATAACAAATGTATGATGTAGTGTTCATGAGTACTCCTGAAATAAGATTTGAGTATTGGATTAAACGTACGCTCACTTGAATCACTTCATGGATTTTATCACAGGTGATTAGTGAGACGATAATATCTTATATTCTTGAAACGGAGACGTGTGAGTTGTAATTTTGCAAGTCGTTTGCACATTGATAATATGTAAACGCATCAGTAACTTGGTGTTATAAAACATATTGTTGTGTGTGATTTGATGAGCAGGTACAAGCAAGCATTTGAGTCGAATTTTATCCGTTCCTATTACCCAAAGTGGAATAAAATCGATATCTGTGGGCTCCTCGATGATTTAGTGATGACACCCTGAGTGCTTGGCCAAGCCTGGTCTAAGTTGATGTGTTAAATTGTAGTCTGTTGTTAGTCGTCATAAATCGGAAATCGGGAAAAAACACATGAACAGAGAGTATGATTAAAATCCATGTCTCAGTTCATATGATATCTAGAATGGAGGAATATATGATCCCTTATCTAAAGGATGTGTTTCTAATAAGATCAGAGTTGACAACGGCTTTTTGAAAGCTACGATTGTTGATTAGGTTCTGAAGCCATACTTGCAAAATAGTTATTAGACTTATCCAAGTGGGAGATTGTTGGATTAGGTGTCTAAGCCCATAACTATTTTGGTATTTACTTGAACCGATTGTGAGCATGATCCTTTTGGGTTGCCCTCACCTTAGCAATAGATAGGATGAATTGTGGAGAAAGAGGATTAATTATGATTTATTAATATATTGTAGGAGTAATATATTAAACGATAAATCATATTGTTTAATTAATATTGATCAAGAATTAATTAATTTTGTGGTCAAAAGAGATTAATTAAACTTAAGGGACTGTAACTGTAATTATAAGATAATTGCATTTGGGCTGATGGATCACCTTGGAATATAGTTTGGACGAATTCTATGGGAAGCCCATAAGGAATTTGTCCAAGGGATATTCTAGAAGGATTCCATGCGTTGATTAAGGCTTAAGCAGTCATATTAGGGTTTCCACCTGAAAACCCTAGCAACCACAAGTATAAATAGACCCTCTAACATAAGGATTTTGGCCCTATGCTTCCTAGTGCTGCCCTAGCCGATTTCCTCCCTTCTCCTAAGTCATCTTGTTGCTAGTGGTGTTTGTGACTCCATTAGAGGTGCAACATTTGAGGCACTAAGCTTTCAAAGGTCAAGGATAATCAAGGAGAACTTGTTATTACTACATAACAAGAAAGGTAAGATCTAAACCCTAGTTTATATGTCAATTTGATTGTTATATGCTAGTTCATATGATCATTGCTTTGGTATTGAATGTTGTTGTGTTCATAGTATAAAAACCGAGATCAAAGAAATTAAGGTTGCATGAACACTATAGGAATGATGTTATGCTCATAACCCATCAAATTGATCGACCACCTTTTGTGATGTTGTACGGAAGGATGTCTTGGACACTGGTTGTTGGCGGGAGGTCAACCATTGGGTTATGGGAAGTACTAAGGTAATACTCAAGACCAACGAGTTGATTCAACAAGTGAGATGTATTATGTAGACCACATAGAGTCCCTAGAAGAGTTATACTAACCAGTGATGATCAAACCTCAAGTTTTAGGTGGGGGATTTTGTGCTTCTGAAGGTGTCACCTTGGAAAGGTCTCATCAGATTTCGGAAGCGATCCAAGTTGGTTCCCCGGTATATTGGTCTCTTCAGGATTATCGCCTGGATAGGCAAGGTAGCATGATAGCTGGATATACCTAATAAGCTCAATCAAATCCACAACACTTTCAATGTCTCTCAGTTATGGCAGTGTATAGCCGATGACACCGTAGTGGTTCCCTTGTATGACATTCAGGTAGATGAGCGCCTAAACTATATGGAGAGGCTGATTGCGATTCTTGATAGGAAGATGAATACCTTACGCATCAAGGTGGTGGGCTTAGTTAAGGTACAATGGCAACATCGGAAGAGTTCAGAGTGGATGTGGGAGGCTGAGGAGGAGATGAGGTAGCATTACCCAGAGATATTTGCAGCAACAGACTTCGAGGACAAAGTATAATTCAAGTGGGGGAGAGTTGTAACGCCTAGTTCCTAGATAGAATCTTTAATTCCTAATAATAATATTTTTTAGTATGTTCCATCTACATGGGGCGTAGAAGGCCTCTCAACACAGGGCGTAGACCATTAAATGCATGCATGGGTTTTATGACCTACATAGTGTGTAACCTTGTGTACACAGGGCATAGGAGCGTAGTCTCTAAAAACCTAATTGAGGTTTGTGAGACCTATTTAAAGGCCTTATATCCTTGATAGACTTCTCATACTCATCTTCCACCCTTATTTACACCATCAACGAAACCCTATCCACCTAGTGACGTCCTTGAAGCATTTTGAGTAATCTTTTGTGAATTTTGTCAAGAAGGAGGCCTTTGAAGGAACACTTGGAAATCCAGAGCTTATAAATCATGACTTTGCTTTTCCTCAACATCCTCTAGAAGGTATAAAGTCTAAACCTTGCTGATAATTTTGTTAGATGTAGCTACTTGTGATATTTTATGAGTTTTTTTTCCTTTAATCTTGGCTCTATTGAGTATGATCAAATCCAAACCTCATAAGTGGTTTATCTTATCATTTCCGAGCTTAGTGAGTCAAATGGGATCTTAGTCACTCCCATTCATCCATGGATAAACATTTGAGCTTTTTAGGACATGTTTAGGATTTAGGGATTGGTTTGAATAAATGAGTAGTTTCATTCTGGGGATAAGATGTGAGATTAAAGTGAAGTGTAGTATTCCTCCTCTTCCTAGACATATATAAATGGTATGTCTATATTAGACAACCGAGGGGTATGTCTGGTCGTCTACCAAAGTAAAATAACAACACTTTATTATTGTAGATAGTCTTGTGAATTATGTTGTTAGTATAGACTTATAACCTACAAAAGTAGATGAAATATGATACCATATTATCAAATACTCTAAGGATTGGGTTGCCTTTATGACTTACATCGGCCAAGGAATCCCCTAGTAGTGTAGTCATATTATTTCTTTAAACGATTCATCAGCTAATGTGATTCTTCTAGATGTTCGTTGATTAGGATTTGTGAGAATCGATTGGGTTGGGTATGTTAGGTAGTCATTTATGTACTTGTTTTGTACTATATATCACTCACGGTTGCCTTTAATAGCTTACACTTGCAAAGGAATCCCCGAAGCGATATAGTTTACTTGTTGCTTAAAGTGATCCATCAGGATAAATCCCATAGGATCACTTTTATAGGATCAGTATGTTACAATCGATGGGATATGTGACTAAGGGTATAGTGTCTTATAGATATCTATGTCGTATGATATATCTATATTGTTTGGTAACATTGGTTTTGCAGGATTTGATATATGATATATTATCATAAAAATATTATGAAGTTGAAAACCCTATGTGTCTTACCAGGTTTCCAAACCCGACCTACTTAAATAATATGCATCAAAGGTAGCGATGCTAAGGCTGTTGGAACTTGGTTAGGATATAGAGTGATTAAGAGAAAACTTGCAATAGTATTCAGGACCGGTAAGTCTTTACGATGTAACTCATGTTATGTATTGATTATGACATCCTTAAGGTTTTGTTATTTTGAAACAAGATATGTACTAACAATGTTTTGATATATTGGGATTTTCCCCTAATAAAGACAACATGATTTGAAAGAAGAAAGAAAAAAAATTTCGGTTTTGGAAAATAGGGGATGCCACAGAAAGTATAATAAAATTCTTATGTGGTCATGCAACCTAGATGATCTAAGTTTCATACTATTACTACAATTACTACTATAAGAAAGAAAGAATGTACATACCTTTTTTGATGCCAATGATCTCCTTGTTTGAGACCTTGGTTTTGCTACCTTATTTGATGAAGTGGACCTAAATAGAATCCTTCTTTTGGTTCACACCCAAGAACACCAAGGGCATATCAAGGAAAACTAGGATAAATAATTGATTTCTTCAAACCCTATAGAGAGTTTGGAAATCGTTCATGGGGAGGTAGAGAATGAGATTGGTGAAAATTCTAGCCAAAGAGCAATTAGGGTGTGATTCCTAGCAACCTATTTATAGGTCTTAGATGATTACCCTAAAAGAAACTCCAATCCCATGTGGAATAACTCTAAATTTCGATATCTCCTTATCTTTTAGGGATATTGAAATATTGTAATTCGATAACTTTTAACTAATTAATATTCAACCCCTTGAATTAATTAATTATCAATTAACTCCAAAATAGTTTCTGATTAATTTATCAAACCAACATAAATTAATAAACTAATTTCTTTTAAATTCATTTTGCTCAATTAGGGGGTCATGAGGGCAACTCAAAAAGACTCTGCTATTATTAAAAATATTATAAATAGTTAATGATCTTGAAAACTCTTTTCAACGTACATTTTTTTCTTTGATGAAATGCATACGTACACCTCAATCATTTAACTGTCCATGTCCCCTTACGACATAAAGTGCAACTAGTTTTTTTATAATAGACTTATAGTGTAATTGTTTCATGAGTTTGAATACGACTTAAAGTACAAATGTGCAGATGTTGAAGATGAATCACAATATCTATGTTTGTTTATTTAATCAATTTTATTTTAAACATTAATTAAAATTTGATTCTTCTTATATAGGATATTAAGTATTAAGGAAAATGTGATTAATGTAATATTTTATGGATAATATTTTTGTCGAATGCATAATAACTGTGTAATGTATAATATTGCAAATAGGTTGGATATTTGTTGATTCCGTTGATAAAAATATGAGTTCGATTATTCAAAATCGTATGAGTTGGATTGAGATATTAAAATCCTATGAGTTCAATTATTTTGCCTCTAGGATCAGGAAAATGATTAGTAATGAACTCCATTAGATTAGAGAACCTACAATTGAGAGAAAATAAAATATGCACACTATCATTTTCAAGCCTTGATCCGGATCTCCTTTTCTATCTTAAACACGTCACTTAAGAACCAACTCAACTAAGCCACACGGCAACTCTTATGTGTGAGTGATGGAATCCATCTTTCAAGGGACATCTAGAAATATATTAAGCTTCTTAATGCACGACGCACAATGGAAATACAAACATAAAAGTATTCTAATATCGTAAAGGGAGAATTTTTATTAATTTCTAAGATAATTAAAGAAAACTTACAAAATTCTATTATATATAGTGGAGCTAAATTTAACACGTATTTCCAATTTTAAGAAACTTGGAACTGAAATTAATTTTCTCTAATGAAGGTCTTACATAAACTTGGAAAAGGAAGAAATCAAGGAAATATATTATTTTGCCATTATAACATAATAGACAAAATATTGAAATAAACCGAAATTGGGGAAAATTAAAATTGAGGGCCTTGACATTGAAATATGACGATGAATTGTGTGCACAGCAGCATGTGGATAGCTTCCCGTCGTAATAAAATGTTTTCAAACTTTGAAGTATCAAAAGTTTTCTATATTATGCTGGTTTTTTAGTTATATTTATCATTATCTCATTTAATGCTGGTTTTTTTATTATATTTGTGGTTATCTCATTTCTCTACTAAAGCTCTCGCAAGGTTTTTAGAGAGTGTTTGATAAATAAGCTTATAGTTTATTAGTTTATTGCTTATTAGCATACTAAAATAATTTATCCCTACCACAAAAGCTTATTTTTAAGAATTCCTATCCAAACACTTAAACTTAGCTTATTATGGTAAGAATAAAAAATAAACAATAAGCCCCCTTCGTACTACCGAAAAATGAGATTCTTGCCGAATCCGAGTTTGCTGCTAATTAGGAGTTACCGAAGGTTGTTAAACTAACTCATTAGCTAGTCCAAGGAATAGAATCAGGCCTCTACCGAGGAGGTTTTGGATATTTTTTTAGATCTCCCAAAAAAGCTAGTCCTGAGGGGAGATTTCGGAGATTTTAGATCTCTCATAAAAGCTAGTCGAATACTCATGACCAGGCACAGCAAAATAAAGGCCTAATTCTCAAAGTAGTGATGTTCCCCCGGTATCATAATAGAGTAGTTTTGCATATTCAAACAAATAAAAATTTTCAGGGGGCAAATTCCGCAATTGTGGCGACTCTAGGCTTTCTTATAATTTGGATATGCTATTTTGGGGTAAAGAAAGTTCCAAACCAATCTCTGGCACTTGGTAAAGATTAGTGATTTCCGCCATTGGTTATCTTTTTTTTTTTCCTTATCCAAACACCCTCTTAATATGTTGCATTCACATTTAATTGCATCTTCCACAAAAGAGAATCTGGAAGTTAAGTTTGTATAACTCGTATATAGTTATAGCTATTTATATCATTAAATCAACTATACATTTTAAAATTTAATCAAGTTTCGTAGAATCCAATCTAGTGGTCAAACTAGATTACATATTTTGTCTTACTATTTTATATCTTTTAATATAAAATTTTATATTATACATTTCTATTTGTAGTTTCTTAGTTCTTACTAAGGAAGGTATTCACTAAAGTGTATTATATTTATTCTCTACATTCTAAACTGGGACAATAATTATGCATTAAAATGTTGTTTAATCAATATTAAATTCACTTTTAATTTCCTTTTTTTTTTAATAATTACCAAGGTCTATGTCACTTAAGTCTTCATATATATATATATATATATATATATATATATATATATATATATATATATATATATATATATATATATATATATATATATATATATATATATATATCAAAAGTAGTTGATAACGGTAAGTTTGGAGATATAGTTTTTATATTTATAGATAAGGCTGCAAACGAACTGAATCTTCGATGAACTGTTCATGAACCGTTTTACGAGAAGTTCGTTTATTTAATAAACGAATGAAGATGAAGATAAATTCTCGTTCGTATAGTTAAACGAATAAACATAAACAATGATCTTGTTTATTCAATTCTGTTCGTAAACGTTCGTTTACGTTCGTTCATTTAAGTTTCTTTTATATATATATATATATATATATATATATATATATATATATATATATATATATATATATATATATCTGTGTGTGTGTGTTCAATTATGTTCATTTATCTATGTTCGTTTATGTTTGTTCGTTTAGCATTTTACACGAACATAAACAAACGAACATGAATAATGTAATTTTGTCAATGTACAAACATGAATAAGAAAACCCGTTCATTTATTCGTTCGTGTTTATTCATTTGTTCAGCTAACTTAAATGAATTAATATGAACAAGCTATTGTTTATGTTCATTCGTTTCGTTTCCAACCATATTTATAAATATGTTTGATGAAAATAATTATATTATTTTGAATGTGCAAAAAACATACGATCTAATAGCAAAAACCTCCTACAAATTTAAAAGAAAAAAATAGTTGAAAGAGTTTTCTCATTTCCAACTTTGTATTTTAAAATAAAAATTTTAAGCACATATTTTTCAACAAAAGACTTTTATTTGAGTTCCAAAGTTTGTTTTAAAATATAAAGATCACTCAAGAAACATATGATTTCTGAATTTATTCAGAAATAATTCGCGAGATCATGCACCCTTCTTTATTAGGTATAACTATGTGAAAGACGCTTATAATGTTGTAGTTTTAATTAATTTTATGATAATATTTAGGGAAAATGATATAAAAGCCCTTAAGTTTTTACAAAAATGTCGGTTTTACTAATGGACGTGTTTTATGTCTAGTAAAGCCCAAAGTATGTTGAATTTGTTCTTTTTTACCCTTGTAGCCGGTTTCTAGGTAACCTACCGGTTACCTAATGCCAGTAAAGCCCTTGAATTTTCAAAAATGTTCGAATTTACCCTTAAGTTTTTAAAAAATGTTCAGATTTACCCTTACATTGATTATTATTATTATTAATACATTTTTAATTGTATAAAAATGTTAAATCTTATCTGTAATCGAGTATTTTTATTGAGGTTTTCTAATTACGAGGGTTAGATAATTGTTACGTTATGTTTCTAATTAATGAATATTTATTTGATTATCTATTTAGTATGATGTTTAATAATAAATACATATTTATATTTGGTAATATGTACAAATACATATAATTATATTTTTATATAATATAAACCATATAAATACATATTTTTATATTTATATGTATATAATATATTTTTATATGAAATAAATATATATTTATACTTATACCTACTAAATACAAATAAATACATTTTTAATATATAAATACATTTGTATAGGAATACATGGGCATTCAAATGTATATGTAAATATTAAATACAAGTATATATATTTTAAAAAATATATTTATATTAGTAAAAATATTTTTATACATTTAAAAATGTATTAAATAATAATAATAATAATAATAATAATGATAATAATAACAATAATAATAATAATAATAATAATAATATATAAAAATGTACTAAAACGTATGAAATATTTTTATACATTTAAAAATGTATGTATAAAATATTTTTATACAATTAAAAATGTAATAATAATAATAATAATAATAATAATAATAATAATAATAATAATAATAATAATAATAATAATAACTAGAAAGGTGTCCCCCCCTTCGGGGGGTGTTGGAAGGTGTCACTTTTGAATGGTAGGCACACTAAAGTACATTGCTATTCTCTGCAATTCGCATGTACATTTCTATTTCTTAACCTGTACATTGCTATTTCTTAATTTTATTACTATAAATGAAAGAGTTTTTCAAAGAATATTGGTTCTAACAGTTTTGATTTAAGAAAATTTTGAAAGCTTGTACTTTGACATTAATAGCATCCATAATTGGTTTCCATTCCTCCACTTGTTCCCATGTTCATGTAAACTCCCATCTTTTTTTTTTGTTTCTAATGATAGCTCTATCAGGACTCAGTTGTTGATGGTGATGTCCGTACTTCCTCGCTTGTCCCTCCATCAAAACCCTGGAGGTTTCCAGGTTCAACCATGATCGATTAAAAGCAAATAGAAGTGACCCACTTCAATTTCTGAAGTTATTTTGCATCAATCCTCTGTAGGGCGACGAAATCATACCCCAAACCGAAGGAATAGACAAAAATAAACAGAAACAACATAAGCGGGTAACCGGAAGGTCGGGATCAGTAGCCAAGAATAATATTACAATTTGGACATGGAACAAAATTTTGAATTTTTTGTCCCTAAATCATTTTTTGGTCATCCACCCTTTTTCCTATGGGCACGTATGCAATAGACAGTTATCCCCCCCCCCCCACCTCATGAGTAAAGTTAAGAAAAAAATGTGATCGGCCTTCACCTAATCTTGCAGCTCCCTGTTTTCTGCTCCAACGAACATATACATACCTGATGACAACTTCTCCTTGATACTATTATAGACAGTCATGCATGATCTGTTTCAAACAAATTACAAAAGCTAAAATTATATAACTGATAGTATCAGATTAAAAGAATGTCTTTACTACATACATGTTTACATTTTAGAAGATTAAAATTTTACTTACCTTGCATTTAGAAAATTGGAATGAATTCAGCTGCAAAAAAGAAGATAGAACTATATAGAACCCTGAACATAGTCAAAATGACAGATATACCCTTGTTGGGCATCATCACATATAAGGCATCAAACCCCCATAACATATAATTTAATTTAAAGAAATTGAAATGTGTTACCTAATGGATTAATGAACTCGCAAAATATCTTAAAGAATTTAAAAGGGGGTCAAATAGAGTAAAAACATTATATTGAATTTTTTTTACTTACGTATCAGTAAAAAATATCATATTTTCCATTTCATCCACAATCGTTTTTTTTCTTTAAAAAGATTGCAAATTTTGATCGATTTTTTAAAATTAAGACAATTTTCTAATATGCATAAATTTTATTTTTCCATTTCACCACAAATTAGTAAAAAAAGATCATTTTTAACAAAAAAAAGTTTGAAAGAGTAAATATATGATCTTGAACCAAGCCCTTCAAATAGATTGCAATATTTTTTTATCACACATCAAAGATTACAAAAAAAAAAATCATCATTTCTTCATTTTACAACAAATTCATAAGAAAATATAAAGATTTTTATGTTGAAAGTTTCTTATTTGCCTGCAAATAATCAATAATAGAAAAGTAAATGTAGTACATGTGAGCAACAACAAATCGAACCTAAAATAGCGACCATGAAAGGTACTTCTCTCTGCAACTCTATCTCCATATACCCCACCTTTATGAAAAAAAACAAAAAACAAAAAAGATGAGTACATACAAAGGAACAAAAATACAATAATAAAAAAAGGTTAGTAATAAATGTCGATTCAAAAACATATGTTGACTTTTCTTTCATAAATGTTCAACCTTTCTTGGAATTCAATAGATATGATAAACACTTACACATCTCTGTTTGTGATTCATCCATTCAAACTTGCATCTCTTCATCTGATAACAAACTTGTTGCTTCTGAGGATTATGCATTGGCTAATTTATCTTGTTATCTAGTAGAACCTAAAACAACAAACACCAACCATGTTCAAGAATGAGTTTATATAATAATCAAATACAACTTTCAATACTATCATCATATTCTTTAAAAGAGCCAACAATAAGAAACAATAAGTCACAAGATAACTTACTTTTGGCACCGATGTGTGGTCCACCGTTTCCATTCCCTGAATTTAAAATTAATGCAATTATAAAGTTTTTCTTTACAAATCATTAAATGAAAATAATAGATTGATGGATGAAGTTAATAATTTATACCCAGGCTCCTCGTGGGGCGGAGGTTGTTGTTTTAGTTTGAGGTTGGTAAGACAAAGCGATTTTACAAATTTACCCCTCATATTCCCTACAATTGTCCTGTCAGGTATTCCCACTTGCATTAGGTCGAAAAATCAACATACCTGCAGAGTTTGAAAATATGTTAATTTGAAAGTACAATGATATACTTTTTGTTGATATTAATTATAATTCTATATACGTCACTTCCAAATCCATACTTTTTTTGCAGCAGAGTTTAGTATATTACAGAGCATAGTGATGATCAAATTTCCATTTAGTTATAAAATTAATGGCAGGTGAAACCCAAAAGTAAGTAAAAAGTTGATCTTAACCTGACATTCAATGTTAGATTTCATCCTTTGATAAATTCCCAACTTTTCTTTTTTTTGCCTAAATAAAATTAAAAAACATCAAGATATATAAAAAATGAGTAAAACAATGAAGGTAATAGAAAAAAAATGAGAGTTCATTCAAATGAAGTGGACCGTATTCAATATGATGTGGTATATCTTTAATTCTTGGATCAATTGCCACCGTAAGAAACACCAAAACCTTCACTACAATAGTTACTCAAAAAAGATTTTAACTTTTATTCAAATTTCATTTCAATATTACATGTTTGCAGAATATATTGGTGAACACGACATATCTTAATTGGTTTCATTGAGGCAATCCATCGAACAACTGTTGTGCATTTTGAAGATCAGACATCTGCTGTTACTTACCTTTTTCCAGCCTACAAACCACATAATTTAAACCAATATATAATGATAAAAAAAAATAAAAGAAGTATTATGGTATAAGATGTAATTAGATTTAGGAATGCTGCTTTTTTACCTCATAGCAAGAAGAAATTGAAATCCAATGGGGATGGAATCGATTTACATCGACTGAAGACAAACCTTTAAGCCATCGATTTCTGGATGTCCTCAGGCAGCATCGTGTTGAAACGTATAACCACCGTGGCTGACCCAGAAGCCTCAAATCCATCAGACCCAATAATCGCATATGGGTTTTCATAGATTCTATTTGACGACGATGGTGGTACGTGGCGGTGAAGGGAGGTCGATGGTGCTACTTTGCATATAAATTGATGGTGGTGGTGAGTTGCATCATAGAAGGAGGCGGTGGAACGCATATTCGAGCAATAGCAGAGGGTTTTGGAGAACCTTCTTCGTTAGCAAGAATCGAACAAAATGAGGGTAGAGTAGGGCTTCATCACAAGAAAAGTAAAATAAATAGAATAAATTAACCTACAATTTTGGTCAAAGATCGATTTCTATAGGGGGTAGAGTAGGGCTGATTTCTCGATCTTTTTCTCACCAGTGTCGATGTGTTATCTTCATCCCAGATGCTTCAATAAAACCCCAGAATTGAACAACCGAGTCATGTATTTAACCTCAATTCTTAATCGGTAGAAGAAAGCTATGAAAGAGGGTGGCATTAGTGGTGGTGATGGTGTTGAGATGAGGCGGTGAAGAGAGAAGGTGGAGGAGTAAGGTTTTCTTGGAAGAGTGGTTATTGATTATCATCTACTGAGAGAGGGTTAACAAAAGATCGAGACGAAGGCGGTCGGTCTGCGCTGTCGGATGAACGAAGGTAGGGGTGGTGACCATGTACACAAATCTGAATCTCATTGGATGAAAAAGTGGTGGGTACGGTAAAGTTAGATCATAACAACACATGTATATAAATAATAATAAAAAATGACATAAACTACCCCTAAAAGAAAGGAGACACAGTTGCAACCACATTCATAATGAAGGGACCATTTTAAACTACCCCTAAAAGAAATGAGACACAATTGCAACCACATTCATAATGAAGTGACCATTTCTACCGGACATTTTTAATGAATATATATATTAATAATTGAGGGACCATTTATGTCAATCCCTTAGCCACTTTACTGTAGCTAAGGGTAGACAATTTTAATATATATATATATATATATATATATATATATATATATATATATATATATATATATATATAAAATAACAACAACCAAGGTAAGGGTAAATTCGAACATTTTTGAAAAACTTAAGGGTAAATCCGAATATTTTTGAAAATTCAAGGGCTTTACTGACATTAAGTAACCTAGGTAACCAGTAGGTTACCTGGAAACTGGCTACAAGGGTAAAAATGAACAAATTAAATAAAACTTTGGGCTTTACTGGACATAAAACACGTCCAAGGGTAAAACCGACATTTTTGTGAAAACTTAAGGGCTTTTATGACATTTTCCTTAATATTTGTAGGGCAAATTTAAGATTTTGTTGAAAATTTATGAACAATTGGCTAAATAATATTTAGATCGTATTTGGTGCACAAGCTAATGTTTTTAGTTTATTGCAAGTTAATTTTTGATGACATCCTAAATCTCTATCTAATTAAAGAGTCAAAAGATTGACCCCTATAAACACACAATAACCAGAAGTAGAACGTCGCGTGACAGGACAACCATCCCAAACTGCATCAGAATAATCAATAAGCTCACGAGAAGGAGAGCTAAAAATCTATAATCCATGAGTAACAGTACCACAAACATAACACAAAATGTGTTTAAGAGCAGTGAAATGAGGCTCTTGAGGATCATGCATATATAAACAGATCTGCTGAACAACATAAGAATGATTCGGTCACCTGCAAGACTGCGATATAGGTTCGGATCATCAACTGGTGAACCCGAGCCATCAAGCTTCGAGGAAATATCAACTGGAGTACGTGCTGGTTTGCAATTGAGCATAGATGCACGTTCAAGAATCTCAGTAGCATATTTATGTTAAGACAAAAATAAACCATTAGTGGATCTAGTAACAGAGATACCCAAAAAATAATGCAAATCTCCCAGATCAGTCATAGAAAACTTAGCACTGAGAGTGGAGATGATTCTAGCAAGTAACTGAGATGATGAACCTGTGAGTACGATATTATCCACATATAACAGAAGATAGGCAAGATCAGATCCATGTCTATAAATAAATAAAGATGAGTTACTCCTACTATGAGCAAAACCAAGACGATAAATATAATTAGGAAAATGCTAAATCCAAGTGTGAGGCGCCTGTTTGAGACCATGTAAAGATCTTTGTAACAAATAGATGTGATTCGGTCTGGATGAGTCCCGAAACCTGGTGGCTGATACATATAAACAGTCTCTTGAAGATACTCATGAAGAAAGGCATTATTAACATCAAGTTGTCGAATAGGCCACTTATGAGTGACTGCAATGCTGAGAACAGTACGAATGATGGCTGGTTTGACCACAAGGCTAAATGTCTCATCACAATCAATACCGGTTCTTTTACTTCTATCATTGGCAACAAGGCGTGCCTTGTAGCGAGCAAAGGACCCATCTGCATTCATTTTCTTTTTAAGAAAAACAAATACAGTTAATAACATTAGCATCAAGGAGCCGGGGAACAAGCACCCAAGTCCTGTTTGAAATAAGAGCATAATATTCTTGTGTCATTGCATTTAGCTAATTAGGATCTTTAACTTCCTGCAAGTAAGTTTTAGGAATAGGAGAAGTAGAATCGCCATGAAGATTAAGTTTTTGAACCGGTTTTACAATGCCATGTTTTGCCCGAGTAAGCATAGGATGGTGAGATTGCATAGGAGTAGAAATGGTGATGGAGTAGATGTAATAATGGAATTAGGTGACCAAGGAAAATATTGAGAATCGGAGGAAGAATCGACAGCGGAAGAGGAGGGATTGGAAGTGTTGGAATCAGAAAGAGGAGGAATGTCGAGAGAGGCGACATCATAATTAGTAAAAGGAGGAGTAGGTACATAAGGTCATTCCTCGGTAGGGTGGGATAGGAGCTAGGTATAGTAGGTACGGGCAAAGGAACATGTTCAAGAAATGAATATGAGGGGGAAGAATTTGGATTCATAGACCCATAGTGAAAAACCGTTTCATCAAACACGACATGACAAGAGATTATGATTTTCTGTGTATAAAGATCCAGACAACGATAACCTTTGTGGTTGGTAGGATATCCCAGTAAAACACATGGGGTGGAACGAGGGGAGAGTTTATGAGGAGCAATAATATTGGGAAAGCAAAGACAACCAAACACACATAAATGAGTATAAGTAGGTGGTTGTTTAAAGAGTTTATGAAATGGAGTATCATTGTTAAGAGTGGTAGTGGGAAGAATGTTTAAAAGATGGGTAGCCATGTGAATAACTTCAACCCAATAAGTAGGAGGGAGGTGGGCAAGGACTAAAAGAGTACGCACAACATTGTTGATAGTGCGAAGTATGCGTTCATATTTTCCATTTGTTGGGATGTGTAAGGAATAAAAAAAGCATTTGAATTCCATGAGTGGCAAATTATCAGTGAAAGTTATGGTTATTATATTCTCCCCCATTATCACATTGAAACAATTTAATGTCACTTTGAAATTGATGTTTAACATAAGCACTAAAATGCAAGAATTTAGAGAATAAATCAGATTTAGCACATAATAGATAGACCCACAAAAATTAAGAATAATTGTCAAGAAAGATAACATAATATTTAATGCCACTAACACTAGTAACCGGAGAGGTCCAAACATCAGAATGAACAAGTTTAAATGTAAAAGTAGAAGCATAATTAGATAAAATAAATGGTAATTCCACATGTTTACCCATTTGACATGAATGACACAAACTAGGAAGTTTATTACTAGAACATGGAATGAAACGACAATCAGCTAATAACTTGAAAACTTGATAACCGGGGTGACCAAGATGATGATGCCAAAGAGACGAGGCCACAGAAAGGAGAGATTGAGGTGTACGAGAGGTGACTGGATAGAGATCACTGAAACTGTCACATCGGATGAGAATTTTTTTGGTCTGAAAATCCTTCACAGAGAAACCAAAACGAGTCAAATTCAATAGAACAAGAGTTATCAGTAACAAAGCGAAAAACGGTAATGAGATTTTTAATAATTTGTGTAATGTCTGGTTCCTGGTATGTATTTAAACTTATAATTTATTCAATTTTATAGAGCAACTCAACGAGTTGGTGGCCCCGAACTCGTCGTGTTGAAATGTTATGGACAACGTATTTTAAGTGACCAACCCGATGAGTTGGGAGGTCTCAACTCGACAAGTTGGCTGGGTGAAATGAAACCCTAATTTCAGGGTTTGAATCCCTATTTAAACAACTTAAACCCTATAAGTTGGCCTCATTTCCAGTCTCCATTGTCGTGATCCCTTAACCTTGAAGCCCTAAGGCACTTTTGAGTGTCTATGAGCTATTTTGAGTGTTTTTGTGAGTATTTAAAGCCATTGGAAGAAAGGGAAGCTTGGTGATTCAAGAAGGAGCGGCTAGATCTAGAATCCTTGCTTTATTCTCGACGCATTTCTGGTATAAAGTCTCAACCTTGCTTAGTTTATGCTTAGGTCTCCTTTTTTGGATTATTTTGCATGTTTAACCATGATTGAGTGTTTGATGGGAGTCGGTCATCCCATTGAGATAACCCTTTCAGATCTATGGTTCTATGGAGCTCTTGTGGCATAAAGGTGCCAAATTTATGGTCTTAAGGGCTCCATGCATCCTTTAAGCCATTGCTTGGCCTTTTAAGCTTCATTTGGCCATGCATGTGAGTAACGTTGAAGACTTTACGTGGCCTTTTAGCTTTTAAGGTCCAGATCTGTGTTCATAAGCTTTATCTTGAAGATATGGGGGGGGGGGGGGGGGGTTTGGATTAAGACATAAGCATTTTAGGATTAGGATTTGAGCTTAATGACTTTTGAGTGGTTCTTAGTGGGCAAAGTTGGAAACTTTACCCTTCTAGACGTGTTATTAGTCTGGATCTTGAAGATTGGGCTTCGGTTTGAAGAATAATGGCTTAATGCATTAAGTGGGTTGGCTGATTAAAGAACTCGAAGAGTTCTTAAAGGAACTCGACGAGTTGGGTTGGGTTTGTCCCGATTCTGTTGAAAAAGGAGGAACTCGACGAGTTAAATGGAAACTCAGCGAGTTGGATAGAAATATCGTGATTCTGTGCTCAATAGAAACTCAACGAGTTGTGGGGCAACTTGACGAGTTGATTCAACTCGGAGCATTGAATTTGACTTTGGCCAAGTTTGACCTTTAAGGGGTTTTGTAATATTAATCGATATCTAAGGGATTGTTTCTGTTTAGGGGTCGAGTAGAGTTCTTTCTGGGGCCAGGGATTTATCTAGTTATCATTCAACATTCGAGGTGAGTTTCCTCACCAGGTTCTGCGGGTCTAAGGCACCAAGGCACACCCTCGTTGAATATGTGGTTATACTTGTTGTTTGTGTGATACATGTATGTGTTGGATAAGGTGTCTAAGTCCATAACTATTTCTGGTATGTACTTGACCCGACCCAGCATGGTCCATTTGGGTTGCATGGCACCATGCAATTGGATAGACTAAATGAGAGAAATAATACTTGTGGTTATTAATATATTATAAGTTCTAATATATTAATAATATTATTTAATTAGTTTGATCAATAATTAATTTTAGAATTAATTAAGTGATCAAAAGATAACTAATTAAATATATGGGTTGATTGTGTAAATCATCCATAACTTATATAGTGGGCTAAGAGGCTCCATGAATAATCAAGTTGGGTTGAACCCATTGGATGCTCCATGGAGGCTCCATGGGAGTTACAAACCCATGGGTCATGGAAATATAGAGTCATGACACATTAGGGTTTACATGGTGTAACCCTAGATGTGTCAACACTATATAAAGCTCATGTGTTCTCCCAAAACTGGTTAGACAAGAAACAAGAGGGCTAGAGCCGATTTTTAGAGTGTTATACTTTCTCTCTAAGTTTACTCCATAGCATTTGGTGTTGTGTGAAGCATTTGAGGCATCACACTTGGGGTGCTAGGCTCACAAGGTTTCAAGGAACATTTACAACAACAAGGTATGTAGTTCTATCTATTATTTAAGTTAAAATTGTTCCCCATGTATGCTAGATAGGATCATAGCCTTGGAAATCAACTTTGCATGATAATTAGACAAACATAGATCCAAGGTTATTAGGGTTGCATGTACACTTAGGAAGTGTTAGAATGCTCAAGACCCATCAGTGGTATCAGAGCCTAGGCTTGTTTGTTTGTTATTTGTGCTAAAAAGTTGAAACAAGTCGAAAAACTTGTTATTCGTCCTACTCCGCGAGTAGGAGCCATAGAATGCAGATTTTCGACTTTTGCTGCTGGAAATGGGCTAGAAACATTACCCTAAACTGTTTTGGTGTCTTAAAACTTGTTTTAGATGGTGTAATGTTTGTTCTAATCCATTTACAATGGCTAATATCAATTTTTCATGATTATATGTGTTCATATGGTCTTGAAACTTTGATATGGATATTCATGGTCTTGATCTTATGAATTTAGATGATCATTGGAATTACTTGTAACCTACTTGGTAGTTTAATTCTTGATCATAATGTGTTTTAATGGAGTCCATAACTTGTCCTCAAGTTATGGAAAACCAAGAGTCACACTTGAATTAAAACCATTAAAAGAACACAAGAGTTGGAAAAATGAAGAGTCTTCATTTTTAATACTCTAATTAACTCATAAGTTACAAGAAATGAGAAGTTTTGAAAGTTTACAAAACTTGCCCTCAACTTTTGGAACAAGTAAAGTCTTCATTAAAACTTTAGTTCCAACCCTTAGTTTTTTAAAAGTTAAAATTCTACCCTTATACTTATAATATTATAAAGTTATTAATAATATATATATATATATATATATATATATATATATATATATATATATATATATATATATATATATATATATATATATATATATATATAAGATCAAAGTCGTCTTACCGCTAGTACGCCTCATTCACGAAGTCGGTCTATAAGGTGGGTATAAGGTTGTTGCCTATAAAATGGCAACTTAATGGGTGTCCACTCTCACGCACCGCTTGCTTCACTGGTGGAGGGTCGTTAGCCGAACGGGTAAGACAAGGACTTATAAATTCTTATTAAAAGTATAATGATTATTATAAAGTAACTAAATATTTTATAAATTCCCAATCTTAGTCACTTTAGGAAAAAATGTGAATAAGGTTCTAATCCATGAAATTACACTTTGCACCTTGTTTAAGTCATTGGTGGAGCGTGTGTGGTTTACCGGCACACTAACTTGGACTTAACAAGGAAGGCAAAGGGTGACTTAAGGTTTTTCATGAGGTCGGAAGGAGCGCGTGTGGTTTACCGACACCACGATTAAGTGAAAAACATTAAGGGTACCAAGTAATTTGCATGGTTACTTCACACCTTGTTTTGTGATCCTCGGTATCCCAGTCACAAAAGATGAAGGGCACACTCGAGATTGAAACATGCCGTTGAAAAGTTCAATGAATCTCAAAGAATCTAGGAATTTCTAAAAACCAAATAAAACCTAATAATTTATATTTCGTTTTCATGGTGGAAATTGGTGAATCGTCATTCACCTACCTTTCAAATATGTTATAACTTGGATTGCAGCATCCCTCTTCTAGGTTATAATATATTGTGATTGGATCCTAGCCTTAATATTACATTTGGGTGTTTTATTAAGGATTATTCCTATATCTAAACTAAACCATTTTCCTTCTTTTGCAAATGTCTTCCAACAATGCTACTCCTGGCTCAAACCCTACAGGCTCCTTCTCTCTCATGAACCTTTGTGGGAGAGTCATCTTTGATGGATCCAACTTTACTGATTGGATCAGAAACATCAGGATGGTCACTCGTTACGAGAACAAGGAATATGTTCTTGACAAGGAACTCAAGGTGCCTAAGCCAACTGCTACTCCTGAGGAGCTTGCTGAATACGAGGCACATGAAAGAGATGCTATCAAAGTGGCATGCATCATGATGGCCACCATGACAGCCGAACTCCAAAAGTCCTATGAGGACTACTATCCTTTTGAGATGCACCAGGATTTGATGGACTGCTACCATCAGAGTGCTCGTCAAGAGCGATATGAAATCATCTCCTCTATGATCACAACCCGAATGAAAGATGGCGAACCCATCACCTGCCACATGCAGAAAATGCAAAGGTATGTGGATAGATTGATTAAGTTGAATGTGAACTTCCCTGAGGAGTTAGCAATAGATATTATTTTTCACTCCTTACCTTCGTGTTATGATCAATTCTGCATGACATACCACATGAATAAGGAGGAATTTACACTTAGCAAACTTCAGGGACTCCTAAAGACCGCAAAATCAGGTCTTAAAGGTAAGTCGGTTGTAACCACTCCTGCTATTACTCGAAACTCAGCACCTGTCCTGACAATCGGGAAAGGTAGAGGGAAGAAGAGATAGAACCCTTTGAAGGGTACCAAGGGTAAGACCCTTGATGGCTCTTCTTCTAGTGGAACCAAGAAAGGTTTCGTTACACCTTCTTCTGATCCCAAAGAGGCTGAATGCTTCTACTGCCACGAAAAGGCGCACTGGAAGCGTAACTGTCCAAAGTACCAACAAGATTTGAAGGATGGGAAAGTTAAACCCAACCATACATGTATTTACACTATCTCATCTAATAATTCACTCTATTCTAACTCTTGGGTCCTTGATACCGGTTGCGGTATTCATATTTGTACTGAATTGCAGGGACTAACAAGAAGTGAGAATGTGGAGCATGGAAAGATAAACTTGATCATGGCGAATAGGAAACTTTCACATGTCACCAAGATTGGAGTTTATACTTTGTTGCTTAGTAGTGGATTTACTTTAGATTTGAATAAATGTTGTTATTCGCCAGAAATGGCAAGAAATGTTATTTCCTTTCATGCTTTGTATAAACAAGGTTTTACCTTTTCTTTTGATAATGAAACTGGTGGAATAAATGCTTTCTTTAATAATATGTTTTATTTTAAAGCATTACCTTGTGATGGTGTGTATGAAACTATGTCTGTTGTAGATAACGTAGGAAATAATGTATTGTGTATTGATTCTACTAATGATAATAACTTGGATAAAGCATCATTATGGCATTGTCGTCTTGGACATATAAGCAAGAAACGCATATGCCAACTCCAGAAGGATGGAATCTTGGAGTCATTTGACCTAAATTCAGATGATAGTTGCGAGTCATGCTTACTTGGAAAAATGACAAAGTCACCCTTCACTGGTTCATGTGAGAGGGGTGAAGGTTTGTTGGATCTTGTACACACGGATGTATGTGGACCCTTCAAACATACCACAAGGGATGCTAATCGTTATTATGTGACTTTTACGGATGATTATAGTAGATATGGATATGTCTACTTAATGAAGCATAATTTAGAGACTTTTGAAAGGTTTAAAGAGTTTAAACAGGAAGTCGAGAATCAATTGGGCAGGAACATTAAGATGCTTCGATCCGATTGTGGTGGTGAGTATCTTAGTACTGAGTTCCTCGATTATCTAAGGGAATGTAGGATTGTCTCACAATTGACACCTCCCAGGACACTATAGTTGAATGGTGTAGCTGAGAGGCGTAATCGAACCTTGTTGGACATGGTTCATTCCATGATGAGTCGAGCTACGCTACCAATCTCATTTTAGGGGTATGCCTTAGAGACTGCCACCCATATCCTTAATCTGGTCCCTACAAAGAAGGTTGCCAAAACACCTCACGAGATGTGGACTGGAAAAGTTCCTAGTCTAGCCCACATCAAGGTTTGGGGTTGCGAGGCTTTCGTGAGACGCGAGACTCATGACAAGCTCAAACCTCGAAGCGAGAAGTGTATTTTCATCGGCTACCCACAAAAATCCTTTGGTTACCTCTTCTACAGACCTAGTGAGAATGTGGTCTTTGTAGCAAGGAGGGCTGTATCTCTCTCTCTCTCTCTCTCTCTCTCTCTCTCTCTCTCTCTCTCGAGAGAGAGAGAGAGAGAGAGAGAGAGAGAGAGAGTTCATAAGCCAAGGAGACAGTGGGAGGCTAATTGACCTTGAAGAACTTCAAGAGTCAAGTGGTGAAGGAACCTCAAACCCTAGCAGTCAACTTGAGGAGGAACCTCCCGTTGATCCAATTATACCTCCAGTTGTACCTCTGAGGCATTCCACAAGGGTTAGGAATATACCTGAGCATTACTATGGTTTCCATATTACTGCGGAAGGTGAGACACTTATTAGTGATGAGACACTAGTAGGTCTAGATGAACCTAACAGCTATGCGGAAGCTATGGCAGGCCCTGAGTCTGCTAGATGGAAAGAGGCAATGTATAGCGAGATACAATCCATGTATGACAATCAAGTTTGGAACTTGGTTGAGAATGTACCAGGTCGTAAGACTGTAGGGTGCAAATGGATCTTCAAGAAGAAGACCAACATGGATGGTAATGTACACACTTATAAGGCTCGACTGGTAGCAAAGGGCTTCTCTCAAACTCCTGGAGTGGATTATGATGAGACCTTTTCTCCAGTAGCCAAGATCAAGTCCATTAGGGTATTGCTAGCCATAGCTGCATTTCATGACTATGAAATACGGCAAATAGATGTAAAAACCGCTTTCCTTAATGGAAAGTTAGCTGAGGATGTTTACATGAATCAGCCAAAGGGTTTTGTTAGCATAGAGTACCCTAATAGAGTGTGTAAGCTTGATAAATCCATCTATGGATTAAAGCAAGCACCTCGCAGATGGAATCTTTGCTTTGATGAGAAAGTCAAGGAATTTGGCTTTTCTAGGAGTGAAGATGAATCTTGTGTATATGTCAAGGCTAGTGGGAGTATAGTTAGCTTTTTTGGTACTGTATGTGGATGACATACTACTCATAGGAAATGACATCCCAACTCTGCAGGAAGTTAAGTCCTGGCTTGGGAAGTGTTTTGCTATGAAGGACATAGGAAAAGGTACCTATATTCTAGGGATAAGGATTTTGAGAAACTGGAGTAAAAGACTAATTGGACTTAGTCAAACTACCTACTTGGACAAGGTGTTGAAGAGATTCAGCATGCAAGATTCCAAGAAAGGAGAGTTACCCATCCAGAGTAACACTAGACTGAGTAAGACTCAGAGCCCGAGTACTGAGGATGAGATAGCAGAAATAAGTCGGATACCTTATGCTTCGGCAGTAGGCTCGATCATGTATGCTATGACCTGTACTCGTCCTGATGTAGCCTTTTCTTTAAGCATGGTTAGCAGGTATCAGGGGAATCCTGGTAAGGCTCACTGGATAGCGGTAAAGAACATTCTCAAGTACCTGCGGAGGACTAAGGACTGGGTCCTTACCCTCGGTGGGTGTGATGACTTGAAAGTTGTAGGGTATAGTGATGCTAGCTTCCAGACTGATAGGGATAATTTCCGCTCTCAGTCGAGCTGGGTCTTTACCTTAAATGGAGGAGCAATCTCTTGGAAAAGTTCCAAGCAGGAGACAGTGGCTGATTCAACTTGCGAATCAGAGTATATAGCGGCAAGCGAAGCGGCAAAAGAGGCTATGTGGCTAAAGAACTTCATTGGAGACCTTGGAGTTGTACCAGTTATATCGAAGCCTATAGAGATTTTCTATGAAAGTGAAAGTGCAGTTGCCTTAGCAAACGAACCAAGGGATCATGGGAGATCCAGACACATTGACAGAAAATATTATTTCATCAGACATCGTATAGAAGAAGGACTCCTCGTGGAAAAGAGGGTATCATCGGATGAGAACCCGGCAGATCCCCTCACAAAGGGACTGGGTAGGGTTAAGCATCTCCATCATGCTAGGAGCATAGGGATGAAGGATGATATTAGTTTTAGTAGTTAGATAATTTTGAAATTTGTAAAATGTAATTGACATTTGATGATGAATAAAAGTTGTGTTTATTTATGAGTAAAGTGTTACTATCTTTTGTCAATTGTTTACTATTATTTCTTTTGAATGTTTTGACTTCCAGAATATTTATGTTGTTTCACATATTATTCAAATTATCCACAGTCAGTCATATGTTGGAAGTAGATATGAAGTAAGACTGTCATGAGTTGGTTGTAGAGGTCTAAGATGTTGGACATGGCCTCAACACTCATGAGTGCTCATAAGTTCTGATTATTGGATTCAACCCATGCTCGCTGGTATCACTTCACGAAATTTATCTCGAGTGATCGTGAGACGGTAATATCATATAAGTCTTCAAAACTAGAGATATTACTTATTAACTATGAGTTAGTTATGCATTGAACGTACGAACCCGCATTGGTAACTCGATGTTATAAAACGTGCATTTGTGTGTCATTTAACAAGTAGTAGAACAAGCATATGAGTCGAAGTTTATCTGTTCCTTCTTGGATTAGAAGTTGATATCTGGGCCCCACGATGATTTTGTTTTGACCTAAGTACCAGGCCCGGTCAGAACTAAGTTGATGTGTTCAATTAAGTTCTTTGTCAAACAAATCGGAAATCGGGAAACAAACTGCTGGACAATAAGCAAGACTATGTTCCATGTGTTTGTCCGGCTGATATCTAGAACAGAGGATTATATGATCCCTTATCTGAAATGGCGTACCATCATCTTCTCAGTTCCGAGAAACCTTGAAAAGAGCTACGATTGCCGATTGGTTCCTGAAGTCATACTTGCAGTTATAGTTATTAGAATTATCCAAGTCAGAGACTGTTGGATAAGGTGTCTAAGTCCATAACTATATCTAGTATGTGCTTGACCCGACCCGACATGGTCCATTTGGGTTGCATGACACCATGCAATTTGATAGACTAAATGAGAGAAATAACACTTGTGGTTATTAATATATTATAAGTTCTAATATATTAATAATATTATTTAATTAGTTTGATCAAGAATTAATTTTAGAATTAATTAAGTGATCAAAAGATAAGTAATTAAATATATGGGTTGATTGTGTAAATCATCCATAACTTATATAGTAGGCTAAGAGGCTCCATGAATAATCAAATTGGGTTGAACCCATTGGATGCTCCATGGAGGCTCCATGGGAGTTACAAACCCATGGGTCATGGAAATGAAGAGTCATGACACATTAGGGTTTACATGGTGTAACCCTAGATGTGTCAACACTATATAAAGCTCATGTGTTCTTCCAAAATCGGTTAGACAAGAAACAAGAGGGCTAGAGCCGATTTTTAGAGTGTTATACTTTCTCTCTAAGTTTACTCCATAGCATTTGGTGTTGTGTGAAGCATTTGAGGCATCACACTTAGGGTGCTAGGCTCACAAGGTTTCAAGGAACATTTATAACAACAAGGTATGTAGTTCTATCTATTATTTAAGTTAAAATTGTTCCCCATGTATGCTAGATAGGATCATAGCCTTGGAAATCAACTTTGCATGATAATTAGACAAACATAGATCCAAGGTTATTAGGGTTGCATGTACACTTAGGAAGTGTTAGAATTCTCAAAACCCATCAGTATGTCCTTATGTGCACGTTTGTTGGGTGGGGCCGGTTATATGAGTGTGGGCGGGGCCCGTATCACGTTTTGATCCGAGTGTTGTCGGGGCCCATATCTCACTGGGTGGGGCCTATCTTCGAGTGTGGGAAGGGACCATATCTAAATATAATTGGAGTGTGGGTGGGGCCCGTATCTCATTATTGATTAATATGTATGGTATGTGGTATTTTGGGGGAACTCACTAAGCTTCGTTCTTATAGTTTTTAGTTTATATTTTAGATACTTCTGGTTCCAGAGGGAAGAGCTTGGGATGATTGCATCGCACACATGATTGGATTCCACACTTGCTGTTTTATTCTGATTTTACGACAATTAATACATTGTTTTTTATTTGAGATCATTGGATGTTATTGGAACCACTATTTATCTATTATTAAAAACAAAAAATTTGGGACCATTAGGTTATGCTCTGTTCTGTTTACTTGATGCTCGAATGTTGCTTGCTTTGTGCTTTTAGGAGTTCTTGGTAATCTCAGCTAGTTAGTAAGTGAATATTCTAAGTTACATATTATGGAAACTAAATAATTTCAGAAGGTTAGGTTTTGTTCTATTGCGCAACTCTTGTCAGAGTCCAACCGTTGTAGGGAGAGACCTCTCATTCGAAGAATTATCTAGTTTTTGTAATATGTAATTGTATTTGTGAGCTTGTTAGAGGTGGTTAACATGATTTCCTTCTACATCTGATGGCAGAGAGTCGTTTGGAGTCTTCCCAAGGAGAACCTAAGATGAGATTTAGTGCTGGGAGCCCTAGCTACAAGGGATCTGTTGGTTATAGAGTAACTCGCCTGAGTAAAGGCACTTCTTGAGGAAAGTATGGAAAGATATGGAGGATAGTATGATCCTGCACTACTGGAAGCAGAGGATCCGTACTCGATTTAACAAGGGTTGTAATGAAGCTAGAGAGTTTCTGTAGTTATGAGTTCTCTGATATGCATTTATGCTTATTCTGATAGTTCTATGGTCTATTTTCAGTATGGTGGTATTGCGAGGCAGGCCAGTAAGCAGTTCCGGTGTCAGGGAGGGATCAAGCTCGGGTTCTAGAGCCGGGAGGCTTGACGACCTGACGAGGGAGTTTATCTCGTCTGAGATTATGCGTAGCCTCCTTGATCAGACTACTGTGATTTTTGGCTCGGTCAAGGAGGGTATTCTGGAGCTTCTCAAAGAGAGATTGAGTGCTTTTCGCGCTGAGATTGGGACATGCTCTCTAAGCTTCAAGGAGTTTTGGGCTTGTGGAGTGTCAGACTATCATGGGTCTAGGGCCCTTATTGCGAGCAGCAGGTGGTTGGCAGATGTTGCCAACTCCTTCCATACCAATCGTTGTCTCAAGGGGGACGAGGTCGGACTAGCATCCTTCCTTCTGAAGGACAGGGCTTGTGATGCTATTTATTCGATGACATGGAGTGATTTTTCGACCAGTTTCTGAGCTGAGTTTGCACCGGTTACCGAGGTGTAGCAGTTGGCACAAGAGTTACAGGATCTCCGTCAAACTACCAAGACGGTGAGAGATATCACTGCTATGTTTAGTGAGAGGGAAATTCTAGTTCCGCAGTATATGGAGAACGAGGAAATAAAGAGGGCCCGGTACCACGAGATGTTGAGGAGAGATATCCGACAGTTTGTGAGCCGATCTAGCTGCAAGACGCTGGAAGACATGATAACAAGCGTTAGGGAGAGGGAGATTGACTTGGAGATGGAGAAAAAGAGGAAGCCAGATTTTGTGAGCAGTGTTGAGAGTTCTGGTTAAGAGGCCTAAGGTGGTTGGTACAAGGGGGAAGGGCCATTAGGGCCGGAACCGCTATGGCAAATGCGGCAGATCGCACGAGGGAGCATGCATGGTGGGTAGTTCTAGTTGCTTCAAGTGCGGCTGGACTGGTTATGTTAGCAGGGATTGTACTGCTACCACCACCATCACCCCAGTATCCGATCTGATTTGCTTTCAGTGTAATCAGATGGTCTACAAGAGGGCCAAATGTCCGAGTTTGGCTGTAGCAGGTCCGGTTTCAGCAACCGCTCCTACGACATTGAGGATTACTGACGGCCGTCAGGGCCGGACAGATGCGCCAACAGCAAAGAGCAGGGCATTCCAGCTGATGGTAGAAGAGGCGCTTGTAGCTTCCAAAGTTGTGACGGGTATGTATCTTCTCCTTATCTCTTTATTTATATTGAATTGTTGCTTATGTTTATGTTTTTTATTTTAGGATCGTTCCTTGTGAACGGTATCTCTACCTTGGTATTATTCGATTCGGGGGCTAGCTGATAATTTGTATCTCTTGCGCTTAGCAAGAGATTTGTTGGAGCTCTAGGAGAGCTGGATCGTCCTCTTGATGTGGAGATTGTTGATGATAGGAGGGTCAGGGTCACAAGGGTTCATTGGGATTGCAACTTTAAGTTGTTCATCGAGCAGTATCAACTGGATTTGGTTCCCATCCCTCTGCGTGGGAACCAGGTTATCATGGGTATGGATTGGTTGAGCCCTAATGGGGCAGTGATCGACTGTGAGCAGCAGTTGGTTCGGGTGAGGACCCAAATGGGGGAGAGTTGGTAATTCAGGGTGAGATACCGAATCGCGGTTCGGTCATGTGTTCTGCAGCGAGGGCTAGACGCTACCTTCATCAGGGTTGTATAGGTTTTGTCGCCTACGTCATGGATACCCAGGATAAGGGTAAGGCGACCGTGGATAGAGTGCTGATTGTGCAGGAGTACCCGGATGTATTCCCAAAGGATTTGTCTGGGTACCTCTGGAGAGGCAGGTGGACTTCAGGATTGATTAGATTCTAGGTGCGGTTCCGATAGCAAAAGTACCGTATCGGTTGGCTCCTTCAGAGATGCAGGAGTTGTCTACACAGCTGCAGGAGCTGTTAGACAAGGAATTCACTAGACCGAGCAGTTCGCCTTGGGGAGCCTCGATTTTTTTTGTATAGATGAAGGACGGATCCCATTGGATCTGTATTGACTACCGGGAGTTGAATAAGCTAATGGTGAAGGACTATTATCCACACCCGAGGATTGATGATCTTTTCGACCAACTTTAGGGTGCATCTTGGTTTTCTAAGATCGATATGTGATCGGGCTATCATCAGATGAGGGTCAGGGACGAGGATGTGCATAAGACAGCTTTCCAAAATCGCTATGGACATTATGAGTTAGTGGTGATGCCTTTTGGGCTCACCAACGCTCCTCCAACGTTCATGGATCTCATGAACCGCGTATGCATACCGATATTGGATCGGTTTGTGATAGTCTTTATTGATGATATCTTAGTTTATTCCAAGACGCAAGAGCAGCATGAGGAGCACTTGAGGGAGGTGTTGGAGACTTTGAGGAGGTAGAGACTTTTTGCAAATTTCTCTAAGTGTGAGTTTTGGTTGCACGTGGTGCAATTCTTGGGGCACCTTGTCAATCAGCAGGGTATTCTGGTCGATCCGGTCTAGGTCGAGGCCATGATGCAGTGGGAGGTTCTGAGGTATCCATCTGAGATTCATATTTTTCTTGGTATGGCAGGTTATTATCAGAGATTTATCTACGATTTCTTCAAGGTTGTTGTTCCATTGACCCGACTGACCAAGAAGTCGGTGACATTTCGTTGGGGGCCTGAGCAGCATGCAACTTTTGAGACTCTTAGACAACGATTATGTGTGGCGCTGATATGTGTATTTTTATATATATTTTTATACACTTTATCTTAATATTTTGGCCTTATTTATTCTATTTTAGAACTAAAAAGTACTCATAATGCTTTGAATTATGTTTTGCAGCTATTTGTTGTCGATGAAGCACAAAAGAAAAGACTGAATCGGGAACCGGGCTTAGAAGCTAAAAGAAATCAAAATTGCTGAAAAAGTGAGTACGCCCCGCGTAAGGTAATGGTACGCGCCGCGTACACCTTTGCACCGGATAGACTTGATCGCGTGATTATCTTGAGTACGCGCTGCGTAATCCTAAGTACGCCCAGCGTACTTAGGTCGGCCACAAAGATTATAAATATCGATTTTTAGCTAACCAGGAGAAGGATTCGACTTCTAACCTAATTTAGTCGACAATTAACTTCTGTTAAGCCGTTTTGAGGGTCTAGAAGGCGGCCGGAAGGCCGTTAAGCTAACGGAAGCGGAGATCGGAAGGATTGGAGAGCGGATACATGTTGATTATCATATGGTTTGCTGACGTGACCATGTTTAGCATTCTATGGTGGTACTTTTCTGTATTTAGTTTCTGATTTAGGTGTAAAAACCTTTTACTTTGTGTTTATAATTGAATGAAGCTTTGATTATTAGACCAATTGCTATATTAAATAGTTTATTTGTGTTTAATTTATCTTGCCAAGCTTGTTTAAAGATCCTCATGTGTTAATGATGATTATTTTCTGTTAATTGTTAAGAGAATTGAGTTGCTTGAACATCTGCTTGATTTGCTTGTCTCTTATGATTTTTGATGACCATCGAGATTATAAGACTAGAAATAACGAATGTGAAACTAGGATTAACTTGAGAATAAGTAAGTTAATGTGTGAGCCTTGTTTGATGACCATCAACAAGAGGTTGATTAAATGTCTACATTGATTAACTATATTTACAAGTCTTGCTTGATACGAACTGAACACTAGGAAGCATGTTAGTTTAATCAACTGATCACTGTTTGAATTGACTTGTTTGCTAAAGGATTAGTTATAGTGAACGCGAATCTAATCATTTTAGGAATCGGTGAACATTGAATAAATGAATTTGTGTATGCAATTGTCTATGTTTTAAGGTGTAATTTATCTAAACCCAAGTACCTGAAGAGATGTGCTTTCCTGTTAGTTTATCGAGAGTTGTTAATTGATTTATTAAACCATTTTATTATTTTCGTGTAACCTGTAACCTATAATCAAATATATTAAGTTAATCCACCGTTCCCTGTGATCGACACCCGACTTACCTAAGCTATACTGTAATCTGACTAGGTACACTGCCTATAAGTGCATAGATAGTCTAAGTTTGTTAGGTTATAAATATTAAAATTAGTGGGTACTTTTGTGCACATCAAGTTTTTGGCGCCGTTGCCGGGGAACGGCTTGTCATTAATTTATTTTATTTGATTATTCGTTATTTGTTTTTAGTTAGTTTTTATTTTTAGCTTTTATTTTTGGTTTGATTTTCGATGATATCATTTCACTTGTCGGGAAGGTTCTTGTTTTTATTTTGCAGGAATTTGGGATTGTACACATTGCTTGACTTTACTTTCTGCATGGGTTTCGAGAATGAAAGCGATTAGGGAATTCTTGACCTGCTTAGCCTACTACTTTGTTGATTTGCCCAACTCAATCCATTAGGCGTAGTATAGCAAGGCGTATTGTGGTGGTTAAGTGGAAGACCGAGCTCTTGCTGTTCTTGACTAGTTAGGTCACTTCTTGTTCCGCTTTTAGTTAATGGTGCAAGGAAAACAAAGGAAATATTCTAACGGGTCCCGAAAGTGGGTGTTTTCGCAAACCAATTCTTGCATGCAAAGGTTTTTGATCAACCATTGTTGTTTGATCTTGACAAAGATAAGTGATTATGACATCTCAATTTTTTTATCACTCATCGTGAAGTCATCATTAGCTAAAGAAATTAAATAAAAATATATATATATATATATATATATATATATATATATATATAATATATATAATAAATAAATAATTATGTTTTAAGCCCTTAATTAAATAATTAGAAAGAAAAGGAAGTTAAATCAAAGGGTAGGAACAATTTGAAAAATACAAATTACGCCCCGCGTAAGTTTAATTACGCCATGCGTAATATACCCCGGATCGCGAATGAACATTTCAGGGGGTTGAGGTACGCCCCGCGTACTCTTGAGTTACGCCCCGCGTAACACGGCGACCAGGTATATCTTTTGACCCTTTGACTTCTTCTTTATTCTTTTCCCTCTTCTATTCTCGCGCACGAACTGTGACGGCATCTTCTCCTCAACATTTTCGATTCTCTCTCGTTTCTTGTTAAATCCACCACACAAGTAAGTATTTAGGATACTCAATAGCTTGGATTTGTGTTTAATTCAAAGGAATAAGCTGCATTTGGCTTTTGCTTGAAATCTAGGGTTTATATATTTTTCGAATTAGGGCCGATTTTGCAAATGTATGTGTTGAATAGGGCTTGAATGGACCGATTTCGTTTAATACATTAAACCCTCGAGCTTAATTTCGTCTTAATCCCGTCCCACAACCATCGATTTGACCTCAGGGACGACGCCATGCATAACCTGCTAACTTCGAGTTCTTGGCTGATTTCGAGTTCTTTGACTACTTTATGCAGTTTCCCTGATTAAGTGGTTGTTAATTCTAAATAGTTACGAGATTATGGGAATGGAATTCTAAAGATGGTCCCGATTCTATCTTACAGCCTGTGGACCATGACATTTTAAAATTCTGTTGCCCCTGCTGTGTTGATTTTTAAGTTTGAATATGATTAGGGAACAAGCAAAAAGGAACCAACACAGATTCGTGCATCTGGACGTACGCCCAGCGTACGCTGGATGTACGCCCAGCGTAATGCCATATCCACCCCCATTTTTTTTTGGTTTAAAAATCTATTAATGCTGTGATATTTGGTTTGGTTATGTGTTTTTTTTTAATATGTGCAGATTATGGCTCGAAGGACACAAAGAACCAACCCTCCCGAGGATGTGACCGATCATCGCTTTTTACAATTTCCGCAAACGCTGAACGATGCTACCCGGGCGCGTTATGTCACCAACTTGAGCTTGCTTCTCACAAAGGAGATTGACATTGCACCCTCATTTGATTGGGAATTGGCTACCAGGACTGGACTTGTTGCATTGATCCAGGAATTTTTGCAATACACACACTCGGACGCGAGTGGTGTGGAATTGTTTGTGTGTCAGGGATGGGCGCGTTTGTTCAGGATCCAGGAGCCTGTGTATCGGGAGTTTTTGCTAGAGTTCTACGCTACAGTTTCCTATGATCCTAGGAAGCCACTCGATAACAGGACAGCCTTTGCTTTCAGACTGGGAGGAGTGAGCCGGGAATGCAGCGTGATAGAGCTTGCTACTCGGGTGGGTATTTACACAGCCGACGAGACGAGGAGTGTCCACTTCCTGGCATTCCTTGCTGACTGTCTCACGGAACGGCCGGCGGACTATAATGAGAACACATTTTGGGCCGAGATTACGGGAGGAGTTTATACACCATCTACCGCTCGAGGGGGGATGATTCGGTCCACTACATACCGAATGTTGCACCGGTTGATTTCTATGTCTCTCACGCATCACAAGAATAGTGAGAGAGTGCCTTCGACAGACCTGTATTTCCTATGGGCACTAGTTACTCCAGGGAGGCACCTGAACCTTCCAGTCGCGTTAGCTGCATACTTGGGACGGAGGGCCAGGGGACTTCGGGGAGATAGCCCGATATGCGGAGGGCATTTTATCACACGGTTAGCTCGATCATACCAGTTGATGACACGTGAGATCACGAGATCGATGGTGTTTCACGACATGAGGCCGATGAGTCTTCAGCTATTGGAGTCGATGCGCGTATTAGAGCGGGGAGGTGATGGTGTTTTGAGAGTTCGAGCAGATGATGAGGCAGATGAGGAGGGTGCTGCCGAGCCACAGCCGAGACGGGTCCAGCGGCGTCGACCTGCTCCTCGGGGAGCGCAGCAGGGACCTGAGCGGGAGATTGATATGCGCTATCTGGCTCAGGGCATTGACCGTCTTAGCGAGTATGTTGCACATGTGGACATGCAACAGCGGTGGTATGGGAATGCGTTGAACGCATTCTTTGGCCATCAGGGGTTTCAGTATTCGGTTCCCTTTCCACCACCATTCCAGTCACGATTTGATGGGGCCGGTACTTCTGGGGCACAGCCACATGATGATGGAGATGACGAGTGATCCTTTTTTTTTATTTTATTTTGTTTTATTTGTTTTGTGTTATTTTTAGTTTAGTTTAGTTTTTAGTATTTGGTATGTAATTAAAGTTTGATTTAGTTTGTTTTCCATGTTGATGCTCTTTGGTTGTTTAGATTTCTGCAGAATTTTCGCCCTTAGGAAGCTGGCAGTAAGTTCAGCAGCTAGGTCCGACTGTTGCTAGAGAGAGCGGTATGAGAGTTGAAGATTATAGTCGATACCCATGATTTGTCATAAGTGTGGGGAGCATATTTATGTCGTGAGCGATCGTTTTGAAGATTGTCATTGTTACGATGTTTTGACTCTTATAATATGGATGAGCAGTTCCCATACTATAGAGTTTTATTTCGACGCGAGGAAGAAGTATGGTCCCGGCTGCCACGACATGGTTGACACTTTCCTATGTTATGGGGGATTTTTCATCGCGAGTAGAGGATGTCATTCTTGACGAGACGACGTGGTCGACACTTTCCCACGTCATGGTTACTATACTTTGCATTTATTTGCAATATTTTGCACCACATTTTTGAAGATGGCGGTCTTGATTTTATTTTTCGGCAAATTCATGAGGCAGCAGTTCCAGTTTTGAGTCTTTCGGCAAAATTTGAAGCAACTTGTAGCAGCCCCATTCGATCTCGCCACAACTACCCAGGGGAGTCTGTTCCTTTTTCTCCCTTTTTATGTTCTTAATTCGTTTTAGCATACAATGAGGGCATTGTATGAAATAAGTGTGGGGTAGGGGATCGGTAAAAGTAAATTATAAAAATGATATAATGGTTGGAAATTGCTAGATTTAGGGAAATTTAAAAATTTAAAAGAAAACTTGAAATATTAGTTTAATTTAGAAAAATGTAGTGATAATTTAAATTTTGCTAATATTGTATGAAATGATCCGATAAGAACTCAAATGTTTAGTTGAACCAATATACGTTATAGTGCATTTGTGGCCTCCCTTATTTTAGTGAAATCATGGAACAAAAACACAACCCCGCTTGGTTTGAGGGATGCAATATGTTTAGCAGCCTAAACCTGAAATGTATCCAGGAAAATTATTATCATTAACCAATAAAGGTTGAGGTTGAGCGCCTCTGCTTAAGCATGTAGGGTTTTGAGTGAAAAAAAAAGTGAGTTACATGAAAAAAAAAAAAGAAAAAAAAAAAAAAAGGAGAATTACGAAAAAAGTTTGAAGAATTTTGGAGCAAATAAAGTAAAGATCAAAAGATCAAAATTCTGAAGAAATTCAAAAAGTTGAAGATACCAGAAATCAATTCAAATAAGGTGTTGAATTCAAAGAAATCAAAGATCAAATTGCCAAAGAAATGAAGAATTCAAATAAAGCTCCATAGTGATATTGGAAAGTTGTAATTTTCTAGAATATGTATGCTTAGGTTGCTCAACTAAAAATACTTTGAGGTTAGGAGGTTTTCTGCGGATGGATTCGGAGGGTTGCATAAAATGAGCATTGTTCGGAAAAAGTGGGCAAGTGTTTATGAAGATTGTGAGTATTTAAAATATGGGGGGGGGGGTACTTTAGGAAAATAGTAGACACAAATGTACGCGTTGAGGTTTTGGCATAATGGCTGAGTTTTAAATGGATTGTTTAGTGCAATATTGGTAAAATAAAAGTAAATTTGCTTGGGGGCAAGCAAAGGCTAAGTGTGGGGTATTTTGATATGTGTATTTTTATATATATTTTTATACACTTTATCTTAATATTTTGGCCTTATTTATTCTATTTTAGAACTAAAAAGTACTCATAATGCTTTGAATTATGTTTTGCAGCTATTTGTTGCCGATGAAGCACAAAAGAAAAGACTGAATCGGGAACCGGGCTTAGAAGCTAAAAGAAATCAAAATTGCTGAAAAAGTGAGTACGCCCCGCGTAAGGTAATGGTACGCGCCGCGTACACCTTTGCACCGGATAGACTTGATCGCGTGATTATCTTGAGTACGCGCTGCGTAATCCTAAGTACGCCCAGCGTACTTAGGTCGGCCACAAAGATTATAAATATCGATTTTTAGCTAACCAGGAGGAGGATTCGACTTCTAACCTAATTTAGTCGACAATTAACTTCTGTTAAGCCGTTTTGAGGGTCTAGAAGGCGGCCGGAAGGCCGTTAAGCTAACGGAAGCGGAGATCGGAAGGATTGGAGAGCGGATACATGTTGATTATCATATGGTTTGCTGACGTGACCATGTTTAGCATTCTATGGTGGTACTTTTCTGTATTTAGTTTCTGATTTAGGTGTAAAAACCTTTTACTTTGTGTTTATAATTGAATGAAGCTTTGATTATTAGACCAATTGCTATATTAAATAGTTTATTTGTGTTTAATTTATCTTGCCAAGCTTGTTTAAAGATCCTCATGTGTTAATGATGATTATTTTCTGTTAATTGTTAAGAGAATTGAGTTGCTTGAACATCTGCTTGATTTGCTTGTCTCTTATGATTTTTGATGACCATCGAGATTATAAGACTAGAAATAACGAATGTGAAACTAGGATTAACTTGAGAATAAGTAAGTTAATGTGTGAGCCTTGTTTGATGACCATCAACAAGAGGTTGATTAAATGTCTACATTGATTAACTATATTTACTAGTCTTGCTTGATACGAACTGAACACTAGGAAGCATGTTAGTTTAATCAACTGATCACTGTTTGAATTGACTTGTTTGCTAAAGGATTAGTTATAGTGAACGCGAATCTAATCATTTTAGGAATCGGTGAACATTGAATAAATGAATTTATGTATGCAATTGTCTATGTTTTAAGGTGTAATTTATCTAAACCCAAGTACCTGAAGAGATGTGCTTTCCTGTTAGTTTATCGAGAGTTGTTAATTGATTTATTAAACCATTTTATTATTTTCGTGTAACCTGTAACCTATAATCAAATATATTAAGTTAATCCACCGTTCCCTGTGATCGACACCCGACTTACCTAAGCTATACTGTAATCTGACTAGGTACACTGCCTATAAGTGCATAGATAGTCTAAGTTTGTTAGGTTATAAATATTAAAATTAGTGGGTACTTTTGTGCACATCAGGCGCCGATTCTGAACCTGCCTGAGGATTTCGATGATTTTGTGGTCTATTGTCATGCTTCGAGCATGGTTTTGGGAGTCGTTCTAATGTAGTAGGGGCGTTTGATTGCATACGCTTCGAGGTAGCTGAAGCCTCATGAGGCGAATTACCCGACGTATGATTTGGAGTTGGGGCGGTGGTTTTTTTCCCTCAAGATTTGGCGAAATTACCTCTATGGGGTTCGTTGTACTATTTACTGTGATCACAAGAGCCTAAGGTGTTTGATGGATCAGTCGAATCTGAATATAAGGTAGCGTCATTGGTTGGATGTGGTGAAGGATTATGATTGTGAGATCCTGTACCACCCGGGGAAGACCAATGCGGTGGCCGATGCTCTCAGATACAAGGCGGTCGCGACTCTGATCAGGGATATATGTTTGAGGATGACAATGATTTCTCCGTTGTTGGAACGGATTCGGGAAGCTCAGGTCGAGGCTATGAAGGAGGAGTGTCAGAAGTGTGAGCGGATTGTGGGTCAGGTGCCTTCCTTCAATTATGATAGCCGAGGATTGTTGACCCTGCATTGGAGGGTATGGGTTCTGTGTTGGGCGGTATGCGCCAAGTTCTGATGGAGGAAACTCACAAGTCGAGACTCTCCATTTATCTCGGGGTGAGGAAGATGTATAAGGATCTTCGTCCCGATTATTGGTGGCCATGCATAAATCGTGATATAGTGTGGTTTGTGGAGTGGTGCTTGACTTGTAGGAAATTCAAGGCCAAGCATCAGCGACCTCACGACAAGATGCATTCGTTGGAGATTCTTGTATGGAAATGGGTAGACATCACAATGGATTTTATCATGAAGCTCCCCAGGAAAACGCGCAGAGTGGATTCTATTTCAGTCATAGTGGATCGATTGACTAAGAGCACATATTTTATTCAAATCCAGGAGAGTATTTCTGCCGAGAAGCTAGCCGACATTTATGTTCGGGAGGTGGTGGCACGTCATGGAGTGCCGGTATCAGTAGTATCAAACCGAGATGTTCGCTGTACTTCCAGATTTTGGAAGCGGTTTCATGATGAAATGGGTACTCGTCTCTATTTCAGTACAACTATTCATCCACAGACCGAGGGGCAGAGTCAGAGAATGATTCAGAATCTTGAGGACATGCTGCGTGCGTGCGTATTAGATTTTGTTGGGAGTTAGGATACGTATCTTTCGTTAGCGGAATTTTCGTATAACAACAACTATCACGCTAGCATTAATCGGCCTCCTTTTGAGATGCTCTATGGAAGGAAATTTAGGACCCCTATTTGTTGTGGTGAGGTCGGTCAGCGAGTCATGGGGAGTACCGATGTGGTGCTTAAGATGACTAAGATGATCTAGTAGGTTCGGAGCAGGCTGTAGACAACTCAGAGTTGCCAGAAAAGCTATGCCGACAAGCGCCGGTTAGATATGGAGTTCCATGTGGGTTATATAGTTCTTCTGAAGGTGTCACCATGGAAAGGTGTCATTCGGTTCAGGAATCGGGGCAAGCTAGGTCCCATATATATCGGTATGTTTAGGGTTTTGGCTCGGGTAGGTCGTGTTTCATATTGTCTAGATCTTCCAACCGAGCTCAGCCAGATTCATAGCATTTTCCATGTCTCTCAGTTGCGGAAGTGTTTGGTGGATGATTTAGTAGTCGTACCCTTGGAGGATATTTAGGTGGATGATAGACTGAATTATATCGAGAGGCCGGTGGCAATATTAGATCGAAAGACGAAAGCCTTGAGGAACAATGTGGTGCAGCTTGAAGGTGCAGTGGCTGCACCGCTAGGGGTCGGAGTGGACTTGGGAGCCTGAGAAGGAAATAAGGGAGCATTATCCAGGATTGTTCGAGGAGGCAGACTTGGAGGACAAAGTCTAAGACAAGTGGGGGAGAATACTACGCCTGGTTCCTGGTATGTATTAAACTTATAATTTATTCAATTTTGTAGAGAAACTCGACGAGTTGGTTGTTTCGAACTCGTCGTGTTGAAATGTTATGGACCACATATTTTAAGTGACCGATTCGACGAGTTGGGAGGTCTCAACTCGACGAGTTTTCTGGAAGAAATGAAACCCTAATTCCAGGGTTTTGCACCTTATTTAAACAACTTAAACCCTACACGTTGGCCTCATTTCCAACCTCCATTGTCCTATACCCTAACCTCGAAACCTTAAGGCACTTTTGAGTGTTTGTGAGCTATTTTGAGTATTTTGTGTGTGTTTGAAGCCATTGGAAGAACGGGAAGCTTGGTGATTCAAGAAGGAGTTGCTAGATATCGAATCCTTACTTCATTCTCGACATATTTCTAGTATAAAGTCTCAACATTTCTTAGATCTCCTTCTTTGGATTATTTTTCATCTTTAACTGAGATTGAGTGTTTGATTGTGGTTGGTCGTCCCATTGAGATAACCCCTTCAGATCTATGGTTCTATGGAGTTCTTGTGGCATAAAGGTGCCAACTTTATGGTCTTAAGTGCTCCATGCATCCTTTAAGCCTTTGGTTTGGCCTTTAAGCTTCATTTGGCCATGCATGTGACTAAATTTGAAGACTTTACGTACCTTTTAGCCTTTAAGGTCCATATCTGTGTTCATAAGCTTTGTCTTGAAGATATAGGGGTTTTTTGATTAAGATATAATCCTTTTAGGATTAGGGTTTGAGCTTACTGACTTTCGGGTGGTTCTTTGTGGGTAAAGTTTGAAACTTTACCCTTCTAGACGTATTATCAGTTTGGATCTTGAAGATAGGGCTTCAGTTTGAAGAATAGTGGCTTGATGCAATAAGTGGGTTGGCTGATCGTAGAAATCGACGAGTTCTTAAGGGAACTCGCCGAGTTGGGTTGGGTTTGTCCCGCTTCTATTGAAAAAGGAGGAACTCGACGAGTTAAAGGGAAACTTGGCAAGTTGGATAGAAATATCGTGATTCTGTGCTTAATGGAAACTCGGCAAGTTGTGGGATAACTCGACGAGTTGAGTCAACTCGGAGTGTTGACTTTGACTTTGACTTTGGCAAAGTTTGACTTTTAAGGGGTTTTGAAATATTGATCGGTATCTAAGGGATTGTTTCTATTTAGGGGTTGAGTAGATCTGTTTCTAGGGCTGGGGATTTATCCAGTTATCATTCAGCATTTAAGGTGAGTTTCCTCACCAGATTCTGCGGGTCTAAGGCACCAAGGCCGACCCTTATTGAATATGTGGTTATACATGTTGTCTATGTGACACATGCATGTGATTATGTGTATGTTTGTTGGGTGGGGCCCGTTATATAAGTGTGGGTAGGGCCCGTATCTCATTTTGATCCGAGTGTGGGCGGGGCCAGTATCTCAATATTATTGGAGTGTGGGTAGGAACTGTATCTCATTAATGTTTGATATGTATGGTATGCGATATTTTAGGGGAACTCACTAAGCTTTGTGCTTATGGTTATTAGTTTATCTTTTAGGTACTTCTGGTTCCAGAGGAAAGAGCTCGGGATGACTGCATCCCACACACCATTGGATTCCACACTTTTTGTTTTACTCTGATTTTATGACAATTAATGCATTGGTTTTTATTTGAGATGATCGGATGTTATTGGAACCACTACTTATCTATTATTAAAAACAAAAGTTTTGGGACCATGTTTTGGGTGTTACAAATTGAGGAGTGATTAAAACGTTTTTAAGGTGAAGGGTGCGATAAGGATTGGGATATAGAATGGTAATGTTGTCAACATTAGTAACAAGAATTAAAGATCCATTACTTTTATCTAAAATAATATTGAGTATACATGCATTCCCGTGGAGATGATATGTTGCACCGGTGTCCATATACCATCCCCCGTGACCTGGATCGTTCATCATCATTGTGTTAAATATTTGAGGAAGACTGGTGGATTGAGTGTTGATGGGCTAAGAAGTTTGCTGAAATGGTTGTTGGATAGTAAAAGAAAGTGGGGTGGGCTAGCAGGAGGAGGCCTAAAAAACTGATGTGTTCCTTGTTGCTGGGCTGGAGCAAGAGTTGGTCGATATTGCTGGTGTTGTTGTGTTCGACTGAGCAAAAGACCCACTTGACTAGTAGGTTGGTACCAGCCGTATACCCAACCATTTAGAGGTTGCTTCAACACATTAGAAGATCGCACCTGATATTGCTAATGTCGGCCACCCGCAAATCGATTTCCACCTCAATTTCGATTTTGATGACCACCACTCATGCCCCCTTGAAATTATTGGTGCTGCGATTTGGAGTGTTAGAGGCGAGAGTCTCATTGGCGAGAGTGTCAATGGAGAGAATTATGGCTGACAATGCATGATCAGAGTGAGATGCAAGATTTTGGAATGATTGATCTTGAGCCATGGAGGCTTCTTCCAGTAGGAGCAGGGACCAATTCTCCCAAAAGGTAGGAAGTGGATCTTTGTGACGAATAGTTGTCTTGATGTACTGAAACTTAAAAGACAACCCATCAAGGGTGTATGCAACTAGGTTATTTTCAGGGACAGTGGCACCCATGTTGTCCAATTGATCAGCTATGGACTTGATTCGGTTGCAATAATCAATAATAGAGGAATCACCAATGGAAACATTGTGAATTTCATTGTCATGTTGAATGATCTTTGAGTCCTTGTTGTCACGAAAGACTTTCTTAATCGTGTTTCAAACTTGATATGTTGAAGATTTCTTTTTTAATATAGTGTGAAGAAGAGATAGGGAAAGAGTACCATAAATCCATGATTTGACAATGGAGTCAAGTCGATCTCATTCAGTTTCATCTTTGATAGGATTCTTTTCATTCCGAGGTTGAAGATGATCAGCTACACCATAGCCGATACAATGAATCTCAAATAGATCACTCCACATATCATAATTCATTTGATCTAGATCAAGAACAAGAGGTACAACAATGCTTGGTGTTAATTGTAGAAGTAGGTTTTTTTTCAGAAATCTTGGAAGAAGAAGATTCAAAAGAAGGCATGATGACAAGAAGGTAAGGAAGAGAAGAAGATCGATAGAAGAATGAGCGGATCGGCTAGGGTTTAGAGGATATTAAGCATGATACCATGTAAACTTGTATTTTCCCATAAAAACGTATCATTAAAGATAAACGTATATACATACAAATACAATGAAAAGGGCCTCCATACAATGGGCCAAGCAAATCTAGTAATATAAAACACAATTGAACTAATATAACAAGTTTGCTGACAATTACCTTTAATTTCATTTATTTATCTTTATTTTTTAATAATACGATAAAAAATGTTAAAAATGATAAATGTTGATGCTTCCTTGTTCATTTTAGTGATATGTTTACGGACAAAATATATAACTATTTTTAAAAAGAATTTTTTTTGCAAATATATGGCTAATATTATGTTTTTTAAAGTTTCATTTTTTTTAAGAAATTGCAATTAGCTGCATGATTTTTTGGAAATTTGCTTTCAAAAAGTCCAATGTTGGAATTTCTTAGTTTTGGCTTTATACGGTTTTAGCAATTTACTTTTCCATTTTTGTTGTACGTCATCAGAATATTGAAAATGAGGGTATTAAAAGTCGTTTGGTGATTAATTTTTGTTTAATTTGTATAATTTTAACATTATACTTTGGAGCTAGATTTTTGTGTTAGTTAAAACTTGGGTTTTAGTTAAAACTTGAGCTTTCATGTTAAATAGAGATTAGTTTTTCGTAAAGTCATATTTTCAAATGATGGAAGTTGGAATCTTGGAAAATTGGTTTTGTATAGTTTTAGCAATGTACTTTGCTAATTTAAATTATAGAAAATTGGGAAAAAACTTTTTTTTGTTGGATATTTATAGTTGAATATCATCATATGTCTCAAGCCTCGAGTGCAAAGGAGAAGTCGATTTGTGAATTTTCATTTATAGTAGATGATGGCAGCTTCGAATATCAAGGCATTCAAATTTTGATAACCTTTCAATTGTGATTTATTTGTGATGTTGATCATTGATTTTATGGGATTGATCAAGGCTGATTGAAGATGATAGCGAATATGCATGATCTTATACTATGAAGGAAAAAAAGGAAAATCGGTAATTCGAGTTTGCATTGCATTGGGCAGGAAAATCATCTCAGTGATAGTTTACTTGATTAGTACTTACAATTTGAAATTATCAATAGTGTTTTTCTTTCTTAATCGTGGTTTCTATGGGTAATAACCTAGTTAGCTTATAAACTAGTTTTTTTTAATAAACTAAACAATACTACTTTTTTATTAGCTAGTTTTCAGCTACAACGCAAAGCATAGTTTTAACATATCTAGGTTTCTACCTCATTAATGATATCCGTTTTTAGGTGTCGTATACACTTGTTAGATTATTAAAACTAGATGGATTTATGTAAAAATCATTTTATTGTATATAACTCCATAAATAACTTATCAAAAATTTTATTAAATATCACATTAGAAAAAATAATAATAATTGTTATCGCAAACCAACATAAAAATATATGAACGGATTGAGTTAATAAAATATGTCGAATATTTACAATCAGGTTGACAGTGAGGCGGTTCTTAATGATGATCTTAATTACTAGAGATGCAATCTTGAAGGATATTTGGATATGTTGATCATGTTGTTTCTAAAGATTTAGCTCAAAAACCTAAAGTGAGGTGAGCTATTAAAGGATATGAAAACACTAAGTATTTTCTTACCATTGTTCATAAGAGGCGTCAACTTGTTATTCGAGGAGTCCTAATTGTTGGAGAATGGGTTACCAATCCTCAATGGGGCGATGCTTGATTTGTGATAACAATTCTCCTAGTATTCTTGTCCTCAAGCAAAGTATTGTGATATGTGCTTTGAGCTTAAAGTCATCTTGAAATGGTTTCGTCTGGGATAAGCCTAAGAATCATAGCAAAGAAAGAACTGGCGTCAATCGTCATCCGAGAGGTGGTCTTGGAACGAGGCTTTGACGGTGTAGTCAGTAAATAGATGTGATATTTAGGGTTTAGTTTAAGGTAGAGTGTAACATCCCAAAATTTAAGACCAAAAATTTCATTTTAAATTAAGCAGTTATAAAACCATGTGCCTGAAAACAATCATAGAATCACTCATATCAAAAGCAAATGTATCGATAGTTAAAACATGTCATAATAAACATCATCAGAGTAAAAATCCCAAAGATCTCTGGTGCGGAAAATGTAGTGTGATGCGTTGCGATCATGCCGACTTCTTTCCCTTCGAAAAGGAAGTACTTGAAACCTAAACAGAAAACCATAAGCACAAAGATTAGTGATTTCCCCCATCATACCACATACCATACAATAATATACTCCCTTGCATATATGGGTGTTGGCCTACCCCTTCAGTCTCCTTCAACCGGTAACCGCCTAGCATATCTAGGTGTTGGCCTCCCCTTCGGTCTCTTTTAAACGGTAACTGCCTAGCATATCTGGGTGCTGGCCTACCCCTTCGGTCTCTTTCAACCAGTAACAGGGACTATTTCACCCCGTACCACTACCACATATCATCCTAGTACATAAACATATAAATCACATATTGCCTAGCATATTTGGGTGCTAGCCTACCCCTTCGGTCTCTTTCAATCGGTAATTGGGACTATTTCACCCCTCCTACACTATCACATACTATCATAGCATACTAGCACATAATGCATAATAGATAGTGGCATAACAGACAATTATCATGAAGACATTCATCTTAACTATAATCAACTACTAGTGGCCCGACATCGGTGCCTTCGACCCACTTCTATTGGAAGGTAACTCACCTCAAATGTTTTGAAGTACCTGAACTGTCCTTGGCTCTGAAATCAACTCCACTCAAACTCCTCGACATAAAGATATCCTTTAATTACCCTTTCATGCTCATAACCCCTTTAAGGGTCAACTTTGGTCAAGGTCAAAGTCAAAGTTAACACCCTGGTCAAATTCAGCATTCTTGTCAGAGTCAACATCGTGGGTTGACTCAACTCGCCCAGTTGGTCCATTAACTCGCCGAATTGGTCCATCAACTCGCCGAGTTCCATGAATCATAAAACCCTGAAAACACGATCCAACTCATCGAGTTCTTTCACAACTCGTTGAATTCCTCCTTTCAACAGAATTGGGACTTCTCCAGTCAACTCGTCGAGTCGCCCTTGAACTCGTCGAGTTCTTCCTTTTACCGAATTGGGACACTTCGACCCAACTCGTCGAGTTCCTCTATGAACTCATCGAATTCTTCATTCTGTTACGCTATCTTAATGGATTAAGCTCCTATCATTCAGATCTAAGCTCCATACTTCATATACATACTGAAAATGTCCTTTTAAGGGTAAAGTTTCCAACTTTACCCGTTAATACCCTTCCGTAATGGATTTAGCTCCAATCCTAACTCTTTAAGACCTAGATCTTGATCTAAAAGCCATTAATAGTTCAAGCTAAGGCATACTAACTGAGATCTAGACCGTAGACACTACATGAACATGTAAAGTCTCTAACTTTCTCTCCATGCATGGCCTTTTGGAGCTTAAAAGGCCAAAATGACGTCCTAAGGCTTGCATGGGGTTCCAATGGCCATAAAGATTGCACCTTTATGCCATGAAAGCCCTTCAATGTCATAGATCTAGAAGCATACTCACTTGGGACGTCTATTTCCCATGGATCAAGATATTTGGACCAAAAACCCTCAAAAAGTGAAAATGAAGAGATCTAAGTAGTCATTAAGCAAGTTTGAGACCTGCATACCAAAAAGTGACGAGGATGAGGTGAAGTTTATGTTGGATAAGGTGTCTAAGTCCATAATTTATTTGGTATATACTTGACCCGACCGGCATGGTCCATTTAGGTTGCATCTCATCCAAACTATTTATGGATAATTTTATGAGAGTTATACACATATGTTTATTAATATATTATAAGTTATAATATATTAATATGAAGTTATGTTATTTAATTAGTATTAGTCTTAAATTAATTATGAATTAATTTAGAGATTAAAAGGCAGACTAATTAGATTATGGGCTATTGGTTTTATATAGTGTGGGCTAACACTCATTTGTTAATGGGCTAGGCTTATATGGAAGTCCATGGATGATCCATGGAGCTTTTAACCCATGGATCCTTGGAAAGGAAAGGTCATGGGTTATTAGGGTTTCACCCTAATCATGTACACTATATAAGCATGCTTATGTTGCATGAAATGGTGCCTAAGGGGTAACTAGTGAACTAGTGTGTGTGTGCTTGTGTGTGGCCGAAAATACAAGTGTGTATTCTTTCTCAAAGTTTTCCAAGAGTTTGTGGTGTTTTGTGATTCCATTTGAGGCATTCACACTATTGGTGCTTGGCCCTCAAACTCCTTAGGAATTGAACTCATCATCAAAAGGTATGTAATCTCATCTAATTCTTTTATGTTTAAAAGTACCCCATGCCATGTTAGATAGGTTATGAACCTTGGAAAATTACTATTTTGCATGTATTAGACAAACATAGATCCAAGGTTTATTAGGGTTGCATGCACACTTAGGAAGTGTTAGATTGCTCAAAACCTAACAGTGGTATCAGAGCCTAGGCTTGCTTGTTTGATACTTGATGCAAAATAGTGAAAAAGGTTGAAATTGTTGCTGTTTGGCTGATGGACTCGCCGAGTCCATGGGGGGACTCTCCGAGTTCAATGCAAAATTCATCCTACTCGGCGAGTAGGTTCGTGCACTCGGCGAGTAGAATGAACAGAATGCAGAATTTTGACTTTTGCTGCTAGAAATGGACTAGAAACATTACCCTAAACTGTTTTGGTGTTTTAAAAACTTGTTTTAGTTGGTGTAATGGTTGTTCTAATCCATTTACAATAGCATCAATCAAAATTCCATGATTTTATGTGTTCATATAATTCTTGAAATTTTGATGATCATGTTCATGTTCTTATGAATTTAGAAGATGATAGGAATTATTTGCTGAATTGTTTAAAATTAATTCTTGGTCATTTATGTGTTTTAATGGACTCCATAATTTGTCCTCAAGTTATGGATATCCAAAGGTCACTTTTCTTTAACACACACTTAAAACACATAAGTTACATGAAAATGAAGAGTCTTCATTTTTATGAACCTTTAATTCATAAGTTATGAAATGAAAAGTCTTGGATGGTTACAAAAGATGAAGAGTCTTGTCCTTAAGTTATGGAGGTTCAAGAGTCACTTCATTAATAAATATATAAATAAAGTGTAACCTTAATTAATTCCATAAGTTATAAAATAAAGAAAAGTAATTCTTTTATTAGTTTAAAGTCTTCCATAACTTGTCTTCAAGTTATGGAACTTGAAGAGTTTTTGGATTAAAACTACTTTAAACACATAAATCATGGAATTAATTAGTTTTGAATAGTTTCAAAACTTGCCCTCAAGTTTTGGAATTTGGAAAAGTTTCACACACTTTAATAAACTTTAATTCCAACACATAGAATTTTAAAAGTTAAAATTCAACCCTTATACTATTTATAACATTAATGGTTAATTATATATATGTATAAGAACAAGTCGTTTTACCGTTAGTAGGCCTCATTCACGAAGCCGGTCTATAAGGTGGGTATAAGGTTGTTGCCTATAAAATGGAGACTTAATGGGTGTCCACTCTCACCCACCGCTTGCTTGATCGGTGGAGGGTCGTTAGCCGAACGGGTAGGACAATGACTTTAAATTCTCATTAAAAGTATAATGATTATTATAAAGTAACTAAATGTTTTTATTATTTAATTCCCAATCTTAGTTACTTTAGGAAAAATGTGAATTTGGTGCTAGCCCATGGAATTCACACTTTGTACCTTACCAAGTCGTTGGTGGAGCGTGTGTGGTTAACCGACACACTAACTTGGACTAGTAAGGATCACGAAGGGTGACTTAATGTTTGTCATAGATCAATGGAGCGTGTGTGGTTAACCGGCACTGATGGGAGTAAAACAACTCTTAATCTAAGAAGATCGATTAGATCTTGAACAAGTATATGAATATGAAACAGCAAGAACACAATATTAAAACAAAGCAAGACGCAATATTAAGAACAAAACAGCTTGAATCAATCGTGTCGAATGATTAAATCCTTAGAAGAGCTCGATTAAGAACATCAACTGTAAAGGATTGGAAGATTACAAGAAAGCAATATCGTAAGACTCTGGAATGTTAAATCTGAAATCTTGAATCTTAACCTAATATGCATGCAAGCATTAACTTAAATACTATACATAAAAGGCTCTCGGTTGGACAGGCCCAAATCGGAGAATAAAAGGCTAATCTAACGAGCCCAAAAGACGCAACATCTAATAGAACTTCAGCCCAACAATCTCCCCCTTTGCGTCAATTTGGAGCGAGACCTTCACTTCTTACTTAGGCCGGCGGCTGAAGCTGGTACCTTCTTCTTCACGGTACTAAACAGACACTTGGTTATGGAAAGGATGGTCTGTCTAAACCTGATGTACCAATTGATCATATCACTGAAGTATTTGATGTCGTCAGCCGAATTGTCCTTACACCGCTTGACGATTGATAGGACGTGTTCCAAGCAGGTAGTGGTGTAGAGGTGCTTGTCAGCTAAAGCGAACAGACATTTCTGTCCTTCGGCTCTGGTGAACATCACAGAGTTTCGCCTTGGATCTATCTTGCCCATTTGCATTGTGTTTAGATCACTGGCCGATCCCACAGGCTTGACTTTCGGTTTCTTCTTAAAAACTGTGGCAACCTCCTGATCCATTAGGGCCACCTCCATGATATAGCATGCCAGCATCCTTTTGACATGGTCTAAGATGGGACCATATTCGGCTTCGTTTGTCAGCAGGATATTGTACAAGACTATCCAATCATGAGGGTTCAGATTGGGCAGATCCGCCAGAGAGATCATGTGAGCAGTTCTTGCAGATCCTCGGATAAGCTTGAACTTGACGTTTGTGAATCTCCCCACGGCAAAAGGCTTCATCACCCGAACATTGACAATCTTCTGGGCGCTCCATGTAAGATATTGAGGGCGAGCGGCCTCCAGGTAGAAGTCAATGAGCTCCCTGTCAAGTTCATCGTTCGGATGCGGGACTTCAAAGATGTTGGAGAAGGCGTGGAAGACGAACGCCTTTCGAGTTAGTGGCATATCGAACTGCGAATCGATGGTGTTGTTGCAGTCGAACGATATCACCGGCTCGAGCCATAGTATGCTTGGAGTTTCTATGGCCTCCTTTATCAAACGATCCCTGGTCCAGGCAGGGAAGAGCAGCTTTCGGCTCTCAAGCAGATCGTGGGCTTCTTTTTGCTTTCGTTCGGCTTCTTCAGCCTCACGCGCCACACGACTGGCATCATCTTCAGCATTGCGAGTGTTTTTCCGTTTCAACATGTCGGCAATGGTCTCCTTGTCTTCATCTTCATCTTCATCGTCATCTCCTCCCTTTGCTATGTTTTTACCCTTGGTCTTCACACCCGAACCCGAGGCATGACCAGTTGGGGGTGGTTCGGTTGTGTGAGTAGCTTTGGAGGAAGGAGGTGGTTTCGATCCTTTCTTCTCATCTCCCCCTTGTTTCGGAATGGACACGAAACTCGGCAGGCCTTCAATCTTGCTTAAGAGGTCCATGGCCGGGGAGAGCTTTTCAGCGAGGGTGCGCCTCACCGAATGATTAAGGATGGGATCATGTGCTTCCAGGATGTTGGATAGAGCAGCGTGGACATCCGAAACACACGTCTTTATGACTTCCCTCTCGGATCGAAGAGCTTCCAATTGTTGTTCGGAGTTGGAAAGCTGCGTGCTCTTGACCTTTAGGGCAGTTGTTTTACTCACCAGAACGTCCATCAGAGAGTTCTCTGCCGCAAGATCCTCTTGTAGTTTTGCCAGACGGGCATCGATGGAGGCACGGAGAGCCGAGTTGTCGTCGCTGAGATTTTGTCGGAGGGTAGCGAACGAAGTCAACTCCGTCGAGACGAACTTGGCCAATTGCTGAACAATCGGTTCCAGAGTTGTCTTTGTGGCATTGGCACTTTCCTGCAGAGACTTCAGCAGGTCAGAAGCGTCAGAAAATAGTTTATCGACTTTTTCGGTCGAAGCCACACAGGCTTGGGTGGAGGCGTCTATCGCAGCAGTGACTGAGGCCATTGAATCATGTTGAGCCCTGGAGAAGGCATCAACCATCTTCTGAAGGGCAGCTTCAGATAAGGATGACTGTTGGTTGGAAGAGGAGGCGAGAAGTTGATCAACCTTCTCGTTAAGCTCGCGGAGATGCTTCTTTGTCACTGGAACATCATCCTCCTCATCACTCTGAACTTGAAACGGACTATAATAGACCGAATCAAAGTTCATGTGATCACCACCAAGGTATTGATCATCGCCATCGGAGGCGTCTTCTGGAGATTGAGGTGGTGGTGAAGCTGGGGGTGTTGTGGGTTTGGTTGGTTCAGGTTGAGTGGGTGGGGGGTTAGTTTCGGGTGGTGGTGGTGTATGGGTTTCGGTTTGTGGAGGTTCGGTTACGGGAGGGGCTTTGGTTACAGGTGGTGTCTCGGTTGATGTGGTAAATATGGGTGGGGGTATAGGGAATGAGGTTGGTGGTATAGTAGGGTTTATGGTGGGAATGGAAATAGGTATTGTGGGTGGAGGGGAAGGAACTAGGGATTGGTGAAGTTCCATCTCCGGGGTTGGGGACCGAGGGGGTGTGTTGCCTCGTTGTGGAGATTCGTCTCCTTGTGAGCCCTCAGAGGCCGAACTCCCACCTTCGGATTCGCTTGAAGAGGAGGGTATGAGGAACTTTCGTTTCGGTTGGGTCTTCCTCCTTTTCGGTTGTGGGGATGAAGCAGCCTTCGGTTGTTTGCGCTTCTTGGGAGAAGGTTTTGGGGCTTTGGATGGTTTCTTCCCCTTGTCTGCCTTCTTACCCCTGGCCACCGGTTTGTCGGCATCATGAATTGATCGCAGCATGTCCGGTGTCAGTTCCCTCGGACCAGATGGCCCTAACTCCTTGATCGCCTTGATCATACTGCTGTCTGAAGGCACACATCCATACATAGTCTCCGGGATGGAGCCAATGAAGGAGAATTTTGATGCATCCGAGACGATGATCTTCTTGGTATGGAACGTACCAATAGAAGACATCGATGCACCATCAGCAGTTGGGACATCAAACCTGTCCATAGCCCATCTTGTGATCAAGATCCAGAACCGGGCCAGCGACACCTCGGAGTGTCGAGAAGTAGAAGAGAGGCTCTGAAGCAGCTGTTGCCAGAGGACAAACCCATAATCCAGGTTTATCCCATTGTACACTCCGTACATGATAGAAAGAAAAAGACGACTTGCACCGTCAGATCCTGAGCTCCTCTCTGACAGTCCCTTGAAGAGAACTGTAAATAACCCATTCCACTGGGGCGGTAGGCATGACTTCTTGAACCTGGCGACGGAGGTGAGAACTTCCGTGTAGCCCATGTTGTAGAACATGTTGTAGAGCATACCAACCGGAATCGTCTCCGGGTGAACTCGCGATGAGTCAGTGGCAAACCCTAACAGCGTGCAGAAACGGGAGCGAGAAATGGAAGTCTTGTGATCTCCCACTTCAAAGAATACTCGGTCGACGCCCTTGTCGTAGTAGGTCATCGCATAGACCTGAGATAGAGCCACCAGTGGCACCGTTTCAATTCTGGACAATGCCGGAGCAAGCGGGGAGTACTTGAGGCATTCGATAACCGGCGACATGTAGGGATCATAGGCCAGTGGGTTGAGATCAATCACGAGGCATTGCTGAGGACGGATTGGAAGAATCTGAGAAGTAGCATGGACGAATGAAGATTCAGCCATTGTTGCAGGTGTGGGGAAGAAGATAACCGGGAGAGTGTTTTGGGAGTAATTTTGCTTTGGGAATTATGGGGGCAGTAAAGAGGTAAAAGGTGGTGTTGATGGGTTTTTATAGTAGGTGATAAGAGAGAGAAAAATCGTTTCAAATCTCTTATGGAAATACAAAACTGGCTTTTGGAATGACTGATTGGTGACAGTTGGGACGTGCGATGATCACGTAGGAGAGAGAGTGTCAGATTCCTAGGATCACGCCGCCCAATAAGCGCCGGTTCAGAGAGAGGAACCGTTTCCATTTCCACACGCGCCATTAATGCCAGATTGATGACGCTTCAATACTGCACACGCGTCCAAGAGTGTCAGAAAAAGCGTGGCCGCTTCAAATTCACGCGCCCTTCTTTTTACCGTCGTTTGAATTTCTATCCTTTGAACTCCCGCCGCGTCAGCAACCTTTTGGACTTATCCCTTTTTAAACGCCATCTTTTGAATAGAACGCCCACGTGGATTATTGGTAACCACAACTTCATTATTAACCATCCATTAATTATCCAGCCTGTAAAATAATTAGTAACGGAATTTTTGAAAATCTAGGATTTTCGTGCAAAGAGTTTAAAAAAAAATAAAGAAATAAAGCAACTCTTTTTAGGATAATCTGTGATGTCAATAATGACACGAAACTGATGATCCCGGGCACGAATCTCTTCCTTCAAGGTCAAGAGAGACCTCAAAGTGTTAGTGTGGAATCCCGTTGAATTACGATCAAACATTCATTAATAAATGTTGAAAGGCTTCTTATAATAAGGCAAATTAAGGGTGGTTTCGCTTTGATTCAATATTTCAATTCTTGATATAAGAACGAACATGAACAAAGTACTTGTGAGACCAGTGTAGTCTGTTGAACAAGTAGGTTTGAGTTGATTTTGTAGTGGCTTGGATTAATATGAAATCTCAGATAAAAATTTAAAACTGGATCCCTTGGGAAGAAATGTCATGGTGTGTAACAATTTCATTGGAACCACGCAAAAAGAAAGGAAATTGAGATTTCATGAAGGTACATTCGTCAATTCATTGGTGAGAACTTGATCAAGTTAATTGGTCATCGTCAATTCGTTGGTGTTGAATTTTGGGTTTCACTCAGCTCGTAGTGGCACGAAGCTAAGATCATAAACACAGATGTTGTGTAACCATAAACCTCAGTGGTAGTTGCTGAGAGTCTCAAGGGTTATAGTGATGAAACGAATGTGATGGAGAAGTGTAATGGGGATGGTGAAAGAAGACATAGTACCTCTGCTGCGAACAAAAGGACCAAGCAGGAGACTCTGAACTCATGTGAGAAAAGAGTGAGGTAGCTCACGATTAGAATAAATGAGTTAGCCTTATTGGGAAGACAAGGTTTGTGTATACCAGGTCATGAAGGCTATTATTCAAAATCTTATGAGGCTTGGGACACATACAGCAGCATGCTTCTAGGGACACTTAAGTAAGTCATCAAATATATCCCCATAAACGAATGAGCACACAAAAAGAAATAAAATATTTTTGGAGTTTTTGAAATTGAAAATAAAAATTAAAATTAAAATTAAAAAAAAAATAAGACTTAAAAAATTATAAAAGAGTTAAAAGAAAAAAATACGATTTAAAAAAAAACTTTGGAAAAAAAAAATTGAAAAACCGAACCCGAACGTTCGGTTGGGAAAAAGTTGAAAAACCGAACCCGAGCGTTCGGTTGGTTTCGGTTCAGGAAAATTTTGAAAAACCGAACCCGAACCTTCGGTTGGTTTCGGTTCTTGAAAATTTTGAAAAACCGAACCCGAACCTTCGGTTGGTTTCGGTTCTTGAAAATTTTGAAAAACCGAACCCGAACCTTCTGGAGGTTTCGGTTTTGGAAAATTTTTAAGAAACCAAGGAGTTTAGATATGCAATAAAAAAACTTTTACATAAAGAAAAAAAAATTTTGCACAAGAAATATACAACTCAGAAAAACTACCTTTGAAGTAATGAGCGAGTGAAATGGTTGAACCGAACCCGAACGTTCGGTTGGATTCGCTTCTTACGTTTGAGATTGAGAGGTAGTGTGAGGTACTGACTCTGATTCCATCATTCCTAGCCCTTGCAATATTTTATTGAACGATGCTTCTGGAAGAGCTTTGGTAAAGACGTCAGCTAGTTGATCAGTGGTTCTTACGAAGTGAACTTCGACATTTCCATCTTCCACATGATCTTTGATGAAGTGATACCTCAGTGCTATATGTTTGGTTTTAGAGTGTTGCACCGGGTTATGACAGATCCTAATTGCACTTTTAGAGTCACAATATAGAGGGATCTTCTTCATATTGAGTCCATAGTCTCGAAGTTGACTCTGGATCCAAATCACTTGTGATGTGCAGGATGCAGCGGCAATGTATTCCGCTTCAGCAGTAGACAGCGACACACATGTTTGTTTCTTGGATTGCCAGCTGACCAACTTCCCATCAAGAAATTGACAGCCACCAGTTGTGCTTTTGCGGTCGAGTCCACATCCTCCAAGGTCAGCATCAGAATAGGCTTGAACGAAGAAGCCTGAATTGGATGGATACCATAGACCTAAGGAGGCGGTTCGCTTGAGATAGCGTAGGATGTTCTTCACTGCCAGCATGTGAGGTTCGCGTGGGTTAGCCTGAAATCGTGCACAATAACATACAGAAAACATGATATCAGGCCTGCTAGCAGTTAGATACATCAGTGAGCCTATCATTTGACGATAGAGCGTGATGTCGACAGCCGGTTTGTCTAGAGAAGGGGTAAGTTTGGTGCCGAATGCCATTGGGACTTTGACTTTTGAGTCTCCCATCATGCCAAACTTTGCTAGGAGAGTCTTCGTGTAAGCATCCTGATTGATAAAGATGCCTTCGGGTCCCTGTCTTATATTTAAACCAAGGAAAAAATTAATAGGACCCATTGAGCTCATTTCAAACTTAGTCTCCATCAACTTTCTGAATTCAGCTGTTAAGCTGGGATTCGTAGAGCCAAAGATGATGTCATCGACATAAATTTGAACTATCATAAGGTGGTTACCTTCCTTTTTGCGAAAGAAGGTTGGGTCAACCGAACCTTGTTTGAATTTGGACATCTTTAAAAATTTTGTAAGCGTTTCATACCAGGCCCTCGGAGCTTGTTTGAGGCCGTACACAGCTTGATCCAGAATATAGCAATGGTTTGGATACTTTTCGTTCACGAACCCAGGAGGTTGCTCCACATACACAGTTTCTTCAAGTTCTCCATTGAGAAATGCACACTTGACGTCCATTTGGAAGACCTCAAAGTTTTTGTGAGCAGCATAGGCCAGAAATATTCTAACTGATTCTAGCCTAGCTACTGGAGCGAACGTCTCTTCGTAATCTATCCCTTCCTCCTGACAGTATCCCTTGACAACCAGACGAGCCTTGTTCCTTATGACATTACCTTCCTTGTCCATTTTGTTTCTAAAAACCCATTTGAGACCAGCAACTGAAGCATCCGGAGGAGTTGGAATGAGGCGCCAGACTTTGTTCCTTTCAAACTCGTTAAGTTCGTCTTGCATCGCTTGAACCCAATCAGAGTGATCGAGGGCAGTGTTCACTGTCTTCGGTTCAACTTTTGATACGAATGAGTTAAACATACAAAACTCTACCTTTGAGAATAAAGATGTCTGTTTTGCCTTCAGTTGAGATCGGGTCAGAACCTTTTCAGATACATCACCAACTACTTGAGAGATAGGATGATCTCTGGTCCATTTTGTAAGAGGAGGGTAATTCGGATCGAAGGTTGGATCTAGTTCAGCATTGATCATCTCTTCTGGCTCAGATTGACTATCGAAATTAAGCATCATATCATCATGCTCCCCCTCAATTGATGAGTCTTGAGAAACATGAGGTTCAGGGGTTTCTTGTGATGCTGGAGTTTCAGGCATTGAAGCACCTTCGTTTGGAGGGGCACCTTCGGTTGGAGAGGTACCTTCGGTTGGTGAAGGACCTTCAGGTGAAGTGGTAGAGCTTTGCTCCCCCTCGACATGAGAACTTGGCTCCCCCTCGACTGAAGCATTGTTGGTTGGAGAGTCATCAGTGGGCGATTCTCCTTCTTGCATTCTTCTTGCAGCATCTTCGACAATCTACTTCATATGATCTATTTTGTTGTCAGCTGCACCTGCTTCGGAGAGAGAAGCTTTTTCCAGTTCATCAAAGAGTTCCAGAAATTTCTTGTACAAATTGGCGATTGAGATTGTGAGTTGGCCAGTTTGAGGAAATATTTCCCCAGCAGTGTCATCTATGGCCTGTAGCTTCTTGACGTAGTTATCATCGAAGGTCACATAGTATGTCTCTTCAATCCTTCTTGATCGTTTGTTTAGGACCCTGTACGCCTTGGATGTGAGTGAGTAACCCAGAAAGATTCCCTCGTCAGCTTTGACATCAAACTTGTTGCGGTGTTCTTTAGAGTTAAAGATGAAACACCTTGAGCCAAAAACGTGGAAAAATTTCACATTGGGCTTCCTGTTGTTTAATATCTCATACGGTGTGAGCGTGAATCGCTTGTTGAGATAGGACCTGTTTTGTGTATAACAAGCAGCAGAAATAGCGTCAGCCCAAAAATAAAGAGGTAAGGAAGCGAAACTTAACATAGTTCGGGCAGCTTCACACAGAGATCGGTTTCGTCTTTCGACTATCCCGTTCTGCTGTGGTGTGTAGGGAGCTGAGAAATTATGGCTAATTCCCTTTTCTGCAAGAAACTCTTCAAACTCTCTGTTCTTGAATTCGAGACCATTGTCGTTCCTGATGTTGCGAACGACCTTCTTGAGCTGGACTTCAATTTGCTTGATAAACACTTTCAACTTTTGAGTCGCTTCAGATTTGAGCTTTAGAAAGAACACCCATGTAAATCGAGAGAAGTCATCAACAATAACAAGAATGTACTTGCTACCACCGATGCTTTCAATAGATGAAGGACCACACAAATCGATATGAAGCAATTCGAGTGGTTCAACAACTTTTGTGTTAATTACGGATGGGTGACTTTGACGACTCTGCTTTCCCATTTCGCATGCAGCACATAAATGCTCTCTGTCAAACTTGAGCAATGGAAGACCCCTAACGTGACCTCCAGTGACAAGTCAGTTGATATCTTTGAAATTGAGATGAGAGAGTCTTCTGTGCCACAACCAGCTTTCGTCGGATTGAGCTTTTGATAGCAGACATATGGCTGGGTTTCCTTTGATGGGTTTCATGTTCAGAGGAAACATTTCACCCTTTCGCTCTGACTTCAGAATCACTTTCTTTGTCTTTTTCTCTATGATTTCAGAACCTTCATCATCGAATGAAACTTTGAGACCTATACCTCCAACAAGCTGAGATACACTGATGAGGTTGTGTTGAAGTCCTTCCACATAGGCCACCTTCCTTATGGTAAAATCACCATTCGTTATCATCCCATATCCCTTTATGGTGCCGAAAGAATTATTTCCAAACTTAACGTTGCCACCATTTGCAAGAGATCTGTATTCCCTGAGCTCCTCTTTCCTCCCTGTCATGTGACGCGAGCAGCCACTGTCGATGTACCATTCTTCGTCAAACTGCTCGTCACTTATAACCTGCAAAAATTAAGCAGATTTAGGAACCCAAAGTTTCTTGGGTCCATGTGAGGTTTTCATGGGAACGGGAATAGTTAGAGAGATGTCAACAAGATATGTTCTTTTAATTAGAGTTGTTTCATCTTTCTTTTTAATGGTGAATACTTTTATTTTGTTAAGATTGGGTTGGTTTGCTTTGGGCTCAGGTTTGGATTCATCGACCTTTTGCTTTCCCTTCTGTTCAGCTGATGAATGAGGTTTTTGAGAAAAAGCGGGATTAGCTTTAGAGCAAGATGGAGATGAATGAGTAGAAGTAGAAGAATGAGAAGAATTAGAACGAGAGAATTTGGATGGGGAGGACTTCCTGGCTGATGACTCAAGGTGACCCTTTTGCTTTTGATCATTAGAGGGGCTGACCTTCGAGTCTTGTTCTCTTTTGACTTTAGAGCCGAACCTCTGCGTTCGGTTGGAGTTGTTCTTGGAACCGAACCTTTGGTTTCGGTTGAAATCCTCTTGTGAACCGAACCTTGACTTTCGGTTGTTGTTTTCTTGCGAACCGAACCTTGACTTTCGGTTGATAGAACATTCAGCCTTTCGTACGGGATTGTTTTCATACTTCAGATTCTTGTCTTTGTGTGAATAGTATGCATTCTGGGAGTGCCAGAATTGTTTCCTTTCCGAAAGGTTTTTCCTGTATCTTAGGCTCCTTTCTATCTTTTTGTCTCTCATCTGTTTAGGTTGATGATGAACGTTCGCTTTCGCTTTTGATGTCACCTTGGCTGGTTCCTTTTGAACTTTAGGAGTTTTTCTTTGAGCCGAGGGAGCAGAGGGAATATCTGAAGAAGATTCAGTTTGCCCTGAGGAAGTGGAAGGAGTATCTGATGAAGTTTCACTTCGAGCTGTTGGCGTTGAAGGAATGTCTTCTTTTGCTGAACGATCAACCTCTTGAGGAGTATCTTTTGTACCACTTATGCTTGGTTCACTGAAATTATCAGGCTTGTTCAAGGGTTCAGGTATGTATCTCCCTTTCTTCATCCAGGAGGTTCTTTCAGATAGGCCAACGGTTTCGTTTCCATTATCAATAGGAGCTTCCCAGAAGAACTCATCACAGCCATCAGCATTGTCTTCGTTAACAATAGCCATGAATTCAGCTGTTTGATGTTCGGTTACTCCAGTCACTTTGTATACCTGATTCGGAGTGGTCCTGACCTTTTGATACACAACAACTTTTTCTACTAATTTCGGGGACTTTTGTTGGGACAATCTAGCGAATTCCACAGAATTTTTAGAAATAAGATTTTTGTGGTTTTCAGTTTCGCTTTTAACAAATTCTGAGCAGTCAACCGTATCCTCTACAGAAATTTCACTCATGTTATCGTCCTCGTTAAGCTCAGATGCATTTTCAACATCGATTTTATTTTGTGAGCTTACTTTGGCGTTTAGAGAGTCAAACTTTTGTATGGTTTCGGTTCTCAGTTTAAGTCTGTCATTTTCATCCAAAAGATTTTTGAGCATGTCCTTGTGGTCTTTGGACTTAATGAAGGACTCAATTTTGTCCAATCCAATTTTATAAGTTGGGTTGACATCATCAGACGATATCACACTCTCACAATTGTAAGCTTCGGCATCGATTTCATCCTCCTTAAATTCTAGGAAGGGCAAAATCATACGATGAATCTTTTGGCCTATCTCACAGTCTAGGTGAAGTTGAGTAATATTGGAATATAAACGTTTAGCTATTAAACAAAAAACATTTCGTTGTTTTAACAATTTCAAATTGTCTCTCTGCAAATAAATGTTTTCGTCTTTGACTTTGATTAATTCCGACTCTTTTAACTCAATCCACATACGCCGCTCCTCACTCTTCGACGCCACCCTGCTTAGTTGATCAGTCAGGTTAGAATTGGTGACTCGAGTTTGAGTTAAGCTACTATCTAAATGAGAAATTCTTGTGTTAACGTTTTTTAGTTCTTTCTCATATGAGGATGATGGTACTTTAGATGAAATAAAAACAGATTGTACCTTCTTTATCAGTTCATCGAGCTCATTGAACTGTTGGCTGAGTGGTTTGGCCGTAAAGCACATATCTTCCTGCACCTTCGGTCCATTGCTTCCTCCATCGGTATTGTATCCCCTCATCTGAGATACGCCAGACACCATGAAGCATTTTCCACCACTGCTTTCCTCCTTAGCCATATAAGCCTTTCCATGAGTAGGCTTCCTCACTTCTTCGTCTTCTGAGTCAGTAGACCAAACTTTGGTGCTACCGAACTCATCGTCATTAACCGAACCCTGCACAATAAGAGCATTAATAGAAGGGTTAGCGGTAGACTTCTTCTTTCTCAACTCATCCAATCTCTTCTGCAGCACGGCTTCCTCATCCTTTCCGTCGTCCTTTTCAGCCATCTTTTTAAGAACACAGTCCTTAGCATAGTGGTTCTTGCCACCACAGTAGAAGCAGCTTACTCCGGAATCACCATCTGCCTTCGGTTCCTTCTTGGACTCCTCAGCCTTCGGTTCATTGTTTGCCTTTTCAGAGCTATAACTCCCCTGCCAGTTTCGGTTTTTTGTTGTTGGGGAATCTCTTCTTTATGAACCTCTTAGGATTGGATACCATCATGGCATAATCCTCAGTTGTGAGGTCATATTCTTCCAAGTTGAGCTCTTCATCCTCCATCACGGCTTTACTTTTAGATAAGAGGGCCAACGAACCAAGATTAGACACAACATTTTTCTCTTGAACCACAATCTTCTCTTGTGACTTTAGAATGCCCACCAGTTTCGCCAAGGAGTATGATTTAAACTGTTCATGGGCTTTGACTGTGGAAACAACTGCTCTCCATTCAGATCTCAGTCCGTTCAAGAAAGTAACCTTTTATTCGATGAGCTTCCTTTCGATGTCGTGTTTGATCATCTTGCTGAGAAGATGATTGAAGCGATCAAACATTTGGGTCACCGTTTCTTCGGCCCCTTGCCTGAATTCTCCAAACTCAGATAGAAGCAAGGTTTGGATGGAGTGTTCAAGATCTTCGTCTGTTGAATACAGTTCGCGAAGTCTATCCCACACTTCCTTCGCCGTAGTGCATGAGCTGACCAGTCTGAATGTGTCGGACTGAAGGGCGAATCTGATCAACCTTAGTGCCTTAATTTGCCCTGGAATTTATCTTTCTCATCTGCGCAATATTCGTCACGTCCTTGAGCAAATCGTTGTACTCTTTTTGCGTCTTGATTATTCTGGATGTAGCAGAATGAGAAAATGGTCCGTTGATGATGGCTTCCCATATGAGAAAACCATTGTCCTCCGATCCAATCACGTAATCTTCAAAATGATGTGCCCATACTTCATAGTCATGGGTGTATAAGATTGGAATCTTTGTCGTCGAACCAATGCTGTTGGAAATATTAATAGGGTTTGATTGCGTCGCGTCCATTATGATCGTAATAACCTGTTCAAAGATCAGACTTGTAATAAAGCAGATTAGGGCAAAACAATAAATACTAAGATACGTCAATTAAGATGACGGCTCAATAAATATCGATGATTGCGGAAAAACCCTAATGGAAATCTTTTTCACAGAAAAGATGTGTATCAATTACACAGCCTCCTGCTCTGATACCAATTGATGGGATTAAAACAACTTTTAATCTAAGAAGATCGATTAGATCTTGAACAAGTATATGAATATGAAACAGCAAGAACACAATATTAAAACAAAGCAAGACGCAATATTAAGAACAAAACAGCTTGAATCAATCGTGTCGAATGATTAAATAAAATCCTTAGAAGAGCTCGATTAAGAACATCAACTGTAAAGGATTGGAAGATTACAAGAAAGCAATATCGTAAGACTCTGGAATGTTAAATCTGAAATCTTGAATCTTAACCTAATATGCATGCAAGCATTAACTTAAATACTATACATAAAAGGCTCTCGGTTGGACAGGCCCAAACCGGAGAATAAAAGGCTAATCTAACGAGCCCAAAAGACGCAACATCTAATAGAACTTCAGCCCAACAGGCACATTGATTGGGTGATAATATTAAGGGTACCAAGTGAACTGGTATGGTTATTCACACCTTGTTTTGTGATCCTCGGCATCCCAGTCACAAAATTTGAGAGGGCACACTCGAGATTGAAACATGCCATTGAAAAGTTCAATGAATCTCAAAAGATCTAGGAATTTCAAATCCAATTAAAACCTAATAAATTATTTCGTTTTTCATCGTGGAAATTGGTGAATCGTCATTCGCCTACCTTCAAATATTTTATAGCTTGGATTACGGCATCCCTCTTCCAAATTATAAAATATTGTGTTGGGTCCTAGCCTTAATATTTCATATTGGGTGTTATATTAAGGACTTTGAATCAACTATCATGATTTTCTCCCATTATAGATGTCTGGTTCAGACAACTATGATCTTCCCAAATCTCTAGAAGATGGTGTCCCTCAACATCATGCTTCACTTCCTCCACCTCCTCCAATTATTCTCCCTCACCCACAAGTTCTTGAAAAGTTTAAAGTCACTCAATCCCTATTGGCAAGCATAGTCTATGTGTGCTCACATCTTGGGGATAAAGTCACATATTGACAAGCCGAGAGAGTTGGGTGTCAAAGTCCCGTGAAAGTTGGATGTTCAATCACTTTCTTAGTAACATAGTGAGTCTCTGTGGGACTACTATGAGACAGCCTATGACATGAACCTTAATGATCTTATCTATTTGCTTGGTGTTGTGGAATCAGCAATGATTTGGAACACTAGTGAAGCAAATTTGATTAAAAGAACAACTTCCCAAGTCTACATGGACATTGACAATGGTAGCATTGGATATCTAGAAAAGGATTTATCTTCCCAATGGAAAGGGATCGGCCATAGTCAACTCGGTTGACCAAATGGTAAAGAGAAAGGCAAATTCTGAGATAGTCTCATGTGCCATTACCAAAGGGTCCATGTGTTTTGTTGCCAAAGGAAGGGGCATTGGTTGCGAAGCTGCCCTATTCACCTGAAAGGTCATAAGGTTGATCAAGTCAAGAGGTTTGACTTTACTTCGGGTAAAGTCCACTATCTAACTCTATTAAGTTCCTATTTGGAGATTCTTATTACATAATGTGAATGGGTCACATGCTGATGTTTTTAAGAATCAAAGAAAAGATAGGAAGCTTAAACTAAGTATATGTTGATTCTGATTGCGAAAGTGGGTTTCGATCGTATTGTTCGGTATTCAGAATTTTGAGCTGTTGCTTAAGAGTTATAATATATTGCTTATGAATAGATAACAACAAGGTTTTCATGTGGATTGTAAGGATAAGTTTTTCCGCAAAGTTTTAAAATAAAAGAAAAAAGGGTTTTAATTTTATTTATTTTAAAAAATATCCTTACAATGGCATATGTGGAAAATTGTTGCTTATATGTTTCTAGTAATAGCAATATTGGAAAGTGGATTTGATTCTTTCATTTGTGGTAGTGTCTGAATTTACCAAATGAAGAAAGTTTTTCATCACCCAAGTTTCAATTGGACAAAAACTTGGAATCATACAAGTTGTATTGTATGATGAATGAGAATTTTCATTTTTGAAAATTAAGACTAATTCTTTGATCACATTTATATGTGAGTCAATTGAAGGACTAAGGAATTAGGTACACTGGGTGTGCGCTGGTCAAGATCCACCACAAAGATTGATTTGTCATGATTTACTAAAGATTAGTAAATATGATTATACTTATAAGGTTAAGTATAATTTTGTAACATTGGAAAGGTTACAATGTATGACAAAACAAATGAGAAGAATCAAATTAGGCAGAAAGATAAAAGTTTCTCAAATCTGAAAGGATGGGAGAGTACTTTAGTATCGTATTTCATGATCATCTTAATGATTATGAAACCATATCACAAATTCATACTCTAAGGACATCTTAGTGCATTGTTATGGCTAAGAAGAGAGGTCATGAATTGTTGGATTGGTTAAAATCAAGAAGATGAGTCATACTTCGTTCCAAAACAATTCTTTGAGTCATACTCCAAGATTGTAACTTTGAGTGACATAAAGGAAGATTTATTAACACTAGTCAAATGTAAGAGTAAAATGTTTTCTACTCTTGTACATTTGAGATTGGTAAGTTGTGATGTATTGGATGAGACAAAGACCAACTAAGACCAATTGTGTGAAGTGTTAGTCTTGATAAGAATCCGCATTGTCCCTTGAATATTCGTTTTGTCAAGGAATGGTTCTTGACTGGGGAAACTTATATGTCAAGGGGACAGTGGGAGCCTTAAAGATCCTAAAAGAGTTTCAAGATTTAATCAAGAGTAAAACCTGTAATTTATCACTAGCACACAACTTAAGGTTTGCAACCTATCGTGTTGACATAATTCTTGTTTCTGTACCTACTTCAAATAAGTTGAATTTGCATGTGAGTTATCAGAGTTCAACTTGGAAGCATTGGTGGGCCTTGTGCTACCAAGGAGACAAGAAACTAAGATTGAACAAGTTTAATCCATGTAAGGCTGAATTTGTCACTAACCTTATCTTGTGATTATGGTTTTGACAAATTCACATGGATAGGAACTCATACACTATAAAATCTAAGTGTCATAAGGTTTCTATCCGATTCATGAAAATGATGGTGAGGAAACGCTTTCACTAAGTAGATTTTATGTAGATATCAATTGTGTTATTTGCATTTTCAAAAGTCGTTAGTGGAGCGCTTGTGGTTAACCGGCACACTAACATGGACTTGTGAGAAATGGAAAATGCCTAAGCAATTGAGAATATGATTACGGCATCCCTTTTCATAGTTCTGAAAATTGTTTAGACACACATGTGAGCTATCTAAGAAAGGGTGTATGAATCTAAATTTCAGAAGTCCAGCAAATTTCTGGAAATATGTCAGAGCTAGTGGGAGCATAAGTGTTATGCTGATAATCACCATGTTAGTGGGAGCATGATTATTACGTTTAGTGTTGCAAGTTAGCAATGTTAATTATAGAAAACAAAGTTTCAATTCGTGAAGTTTCAGGGGTTGAAAAGTTGTTTTGCTATAATTAAGGGAGAGGAAATTATACTTCGTTTCAATTGTAAAGCTTAGATTGAGATTTTAATCATCTTTAGTCAAGAATATATATATGAATTTTATGTTGGAATGGTTCAACTTGAAGAAATTCTATATATATTGTGTTTTCAAAATTCGATTATGATTACGACATCCCTCTTCATAGTTAAATTTTGAAAACATGGCAAATAAAAAAAAGTATTGTAGCAAAAGACTGGTCTAGTATCATGTCTTTATGTCAAACATCATGAATCGTGTCCCATATGCTTCGGATATAGGATCGATTGCATGTGCTATAATATTCATCCTTTCTAAATTTTCCAAATGCTTAAGGCATTGAGAAGGGAAGAGTCTAGAACTGGATATGACTAAAGTGGTTAAGCAATTGTCAAGGACAAATCTGAGGTTCGCCAAAGATTGGTTACTCAGATACAGTTGGAAGTATGATGTAAGTTGTCGAAAAGGACCATATTGACATATTCTGAAAAGAAGTAACTCTTGTTCGGAAATGGTAGTTAAAATGGGACTATGGAAATATCTCCATAGGTGGAAGTTATTCAATCTATGTAAGATTAGAAAACCTTAATGCAAGAAGGATGTTCAAAGCAATGTACTTTGAATATGAGACTTCCGTTCCATAGAAGTTGACCTTCTTTGGAATACTCTGTAATGACTGGTGACAAGGTTTTGGTGACTTTGTGCATAATCATTACAAGAGGAACATTGCATAAAAGTTTAAAATCTAACAGATTTTTTGGTAAATGATAGGAATCGAGGATTCTCACATTTACAATAAGGATTTGGGATTGTGAAATGAGTATCATTGGAATCATGTTCAATTGATCTACATCAAAATGTAAGGATCATAGACAAACATAGTGTGCATACTTGGAGTATGGCATAACTATTGTTTAGAAAAACAAAGTGTACATGCTAGGAGCATGGGACAACTGTTGTTTTTATTCGAGTCTTAAGTTGATTGTTTGAAACATTATATAATGAATAATGTGTAATCAATATGGTGATAAATAAAAGGTGGTTCTATTTATATTCAAAAAGGTTCTGAGACCATATTGGATTCGATTATTATTGTGTTTCACTTTGCATGTTTTGACTTCCAAAATAGCTAGGTTATTCTTTCCGAATGACTAAGTTATTTAAACACTCCACAGTCGTTCATATGTTGGAAGTAGGTATGAATCAAGACTGTCATGAATCGAGTTTGTAGATGGCTAAATGGGTTTAGTCATAGCTATGGTTGCTACAACATTCATGAGTGCTCATAAGTTATGAGTATTGGAATAAACCCACGCTCACTTGTATCACTTCATGGAATTTATCTCGAGTGATCGTGAGACGGTAATATCATATAAATCTTCAAACCTAGAGATATGAGTTGTTACCTATGAGTTGGTTGTGCATTGATTGCATGTAAACGCATCAGTAACTTGATGTTATAAAACGTGCCGTTGTGTACAATTCAACAAGTAGTAGAATAAGCATATGAGTCGAAGTTTATCTGTTCCTTCTAGAAATAGAAGCGATATCTGGGCCCCTCGATGATTTTGTTGTGACCTATGTACCGGCCGGTCAGAACTAAATTGATGTGTTCGATTAAGTTCTTTGTCAAACAAATCGAAAATCGGGAAACAAACTGTTGGACAATAAGTACGACGTTGTTCCATGTATTTGTACGGCTGATCTCATGAGAACAGAGGATTATATGATCACTTATTTAAAATGGCGCTTCATAGTTCAACAGAGTTTTCTTCATAGTTCAATGGAGTTTTCGAGAGCTACGATTGCTGGTTGGTTCCTGAAGTAACATACGCAAATATAGTTATTAGACTTATCCAAGTGGGAGTCTGTTGGATAAGGTGTCTAAGTCCATAACTTATTTCGTATATACTTGACCCGACCGACATGGTCCATTTGGGTTGCATCTCATCCAAAATATTTATGGATAATTTTATGAGAGTTATACACATATGTTTATTAATATATTATAAGTTATAATATATTAATATGAAGTTATGTTATTTAATTAATATTAGTCTTAAATTAATTATGAATTAATTTAGAGATTAAAAGGAAGACTAATTAGATTATGGGCTATTGGTTTTATATAGTGTGGGCTAACACTCATTTGTTAATGGGCTAGGCTTATATGGAAGTCCATGGATGATCCATGGAGCTTTTAACCCATGGATCCTTGGAAAGGAAAGGTCATGGGTTATTAGGGTTTCACCCTAATCATGTACACTATATAAGCATGCTTATGTTGCATGAAATGGTGCCTAAGGGGTAACTAGTGAACTAGTGTGTGTGTGTGCTTGTGTGTGGCCGAAAATACAAGTGTGTATTCTCTCTCAAAGTTTTTGAAGAGTTTGTGGTGTTTTGTGATTCCATTTGAGGCATTCACACTATTGGTGCTTGGTCCTCAAACTCCTTAGGAATTGAACTCATCATCAAAAGGTATGTAATCTCATCTAATTCTTTTATGTTTAAAAGTACCCCATGCCATGTTAGATAGGTTATGAACCTTGGAAAATTATTATTTTGCATGTATTAGACAAACATAGATCCAAGGTTTATTAGGGTTGCATGCACACTTAGGAAGTGTTAGATTGCTCAAAACCCAACAGTTTATGGATCTACTCACTCGTTCTTGAGTCCTTAAGTTTCTTCTTCTTCCACAAGTTTCAAATACACAATTTTTCTCTCCAAAATGACTCACAGGCTCACACAAAGCATTAGGGTTTCGATATTTAGGTTTTGGGACTTGGAGGCTGTAAATGAGGCCAACCTAAGGAAGATAGGTGTTTAAATAGGTTGCAAAACCCTGAAAATTAGGGTTTCACTCTGCCAGTCCTATGCGTCGAGTAGACATTCCAACCTGCGACCAACTCCATTCATAATCGATGAGTTTGGGGCCTCCAACTCGCCAAGTTTCTATACAAAAGTGAATAAATTTTTAATTAAATACATACCAGGAATCGGTCGTTACAAATCTCCCCCACTTATTTTAGACTTCATCCTCGAAGTCTGCTACGTATGGAAATAACTCTAGGTAGTGCTCCTTCATCTCATCGTCTGGCTCCCATGTCCATTCTGAACCCTTGCGGTGTTGCCACTATACCTTCACCAAATCTACCCTCTGGTTCCTCAAGTCCTTCGTCTTCCTGTCGAGGATGGCTACCGGTCGCTCGATGTAGTTCAGGCTATCATCCACCTGAATATCCTCCAAAGGCACCACTGCGGAGTCATCTACCAAGCACTTTCGCAGCTGGGAGACATGAAAGGTGTTGTGGACCTGACTATGTTCGGCCGGCAGAGCCAGTCGATATGCAACACGGCCTACCTAAGCCAATACCCTGAACGGGCCAATGTATATGGGGACCAACTTGCTCCGTTTCCTAAAGCGAATGACACCTTTCCAAGGTGACACCTTCAGGAGGCCCATATCTCCAAGCTGAAACTCCAGGTTTGATCAATGTCTGTCAGTGTAGCTCTTCTACCGTCTATGGGCCGTCTGGAGTCTACTCTAGACCTGCTGAATCTTCTCTGTAGTCTTGAGCACCACTTCGGTACTACCCATGACCCTCTGCCCAACCTCACCCCAACATATCGGGGTTCTTCACTTCCTCCCATAAAGCATCTCAAAGGGAGGGCAGTCGATGCTGGCATGGTAGCTATTATTGTAGGAAAACACTGCCGAGGGAAGGTAGGTATCCCAGCTATCACCAAAATCTAAAACGCACGCCCGCAACATATCCTCTAAAGTCTAGATGATCCGCTCGCTCTGACCATCCTTCTGCTGGTGAAAAGTCATGCTAAAGTGCAGACGAGTACCCAACTCGTCATGAAATTTCTTCCAGAATCTGGAAGTGAACCGTACATCTCGGTCAGAAATCACTGAAACTGGCACCCCGTGCCGAGCTACTACCTCCCCGATGTAGATGTTAGTCAGCTTCTCGGCCGAAATGCTCTCCTGGATCGGAATGAAATGGGCACTCTTGGTCAACTGATTCACGATGACCCAAATCGAATCCACTCCTCGTGCGGTCTTGTGAAGCTTCATGATGAAATCCATAGTAATATCCTCCCATTTCCACACAGAGATATCCAACAGTTGCATCTTGTCGTGAGGTCTCTGGTGCTCAGCCTTGACCATCCTGTAGGTCAAGCACCTCTCAACATACCAGGCTATATCCCGCTTCATTCAGGGCCACCAACAATCTAGACGAAGATCTCTATACATCTTTGTCGCCCCGTGATGGCCGAGAAAATTTGGACTTGTGCGCCTCCTCCATTAGGATTTGGCGCACATCACCCGCATACCGAACCCATACTTTGCAATGGAGTGTCAATAGCCTGCGGCTATCATATTCAAAGGAGGAAATCCGACCCATGATACGCTCACTCTTCCGGAGTTCCTCCTTCATAGCCTCCTGCTGGGCCTCTCGGATCCACTCCAAAAGCAGAACCACCACTTTCATCCTCAAGCAGATATCTATAAGAGATGCTGTGAATGCCTTGCGGCTAAGTGCATCGGCCACAACATTAGCCTTCCCCAGGTGGTAGAGGATCTCATATTCGTAATCCTTCACCACGTCCAACCATCACCGCTGCCTCATGTTCAGATTTGGCTGATCCATCATATATCTCAAGCTCTTGTGGTCCGTGTAAATGGTACAACGGACCCCATAGAGGTAGCGTCGACAAATATTGAGGGAAAAAACAACTACCCCCAACTCCAGGTCGTGCGTCGGGTAATTCGCTTTGTGAGTCTTCAACTACCATGAGCCGTAGGCGATAACATGCCCCCTCTGCATCAACACTGCGCCCAAACCCGAAATGGACGCATCACAATATAGTACAAAATCCTCAACGCCCTCTGGCAGGGCTAAGATTGGTGCCTCACACAGCCTCTTCCTTAAAGTATCGAACGTTGTCTGCTGCTCAGGCCCCCAGCGAAAGACAACGGCCTTCTTCGCCAGCCGAGTCAGGGGTACCGCTATCATGGAGAAATCGTGAATGAATATCCGATAATAGGCTGCTAGCCCGAGGAAATTCCGAATCTCAGATGGAGAATTCGGAACCTCCTATCTCATCACAGCCTCCACCCTGGTCGGGTTGACAAAAATACCGTTCTGGTTGACAAGGTGCCCCAGAAACTGGACCTCACGTAACCAGGACTCGCACTTGGAGAACTTTTCATACAAGCTCTCACAAGTGCTCCTCGTGCTGCTCCTGCGACTTGAAGTAAACCAAGATGTCATCAATAAAGAATATTACAGTCCGACACAACATCGGTCTACATATGCGGTTCATGAGGTCCATGAATGCGGTAGGGGCATTGATGAGCCCAAAGGGCATTACCATGAACTCATAGTGGCCATAGTGAGTCCGGAAAGCAGTGTTCTATACATCCTCATCTCTGACACGCATCTAGTGATAGCCTGAATGCAAATCTATCTTGGAAAACCAAGATGACCCCTGAAGTTGGTCGAAGAGATCATCAATCCTCGGGAGTGGGTAACGGTTCTTCACCATTACCTAGTTTAGTTCCCAATAATCTATACACATCTAATGTGACCCGTCCTTCTTCTTCAAAAACAGGATCATGGCTCCCCAAGGTGAACTGCTCGGCCTGATTAATCCATTTTCTAACAACTCCTGCATCTGTGTAGATAACTACTACATTTCAAGAGGAGCCAACCGATTTGGGGCCTTAACTATCGGAGCCGCACTCGAAACTAGGTCAATCCTGAACTTCACCTGTCTCTCCGTAGGTATCCCAGGAAACTCCTCCAAAAACACATCTGGATACTCCCTCACAACTGGCACATCACTCACAGTCGCCTCACTCGCCTCCCGGGTATCCATAACGTAGGTGACATATCCTGTGCAACCCTGCTGAAGGTAGCGCCTCGTCCTCATTGCTGAACACAAAGTAGGGCCGCTCTGCAGCATCTCGCACTGAATCACCAACTCTCCCCCACTTGGGGTCCTAAAATGAACCAACTGTTGCTTGCAGTCGATCACCGCCCCATTTAGGCTCAACCAATCCATGCCTATGATGACCTTGTTCGCACACAAAGGAATGAGAACCAAATCCACAAGGTAACGCTCGTCATACATCCTCAAGACACAATATCTGTAAACCTTTGATGCCCAGACAGATTGGTCATCCGCAATCTCAACCTCTAAAGGACAATCCAACAAGCCTGAAGACTCAGCAAACCTCTTGCTGAGTGCAAGAGATACGAATGATCGGGTAGCCCGCAAATCAAATAACACTTTTATTGGGATGCTGGTCACTTGGAACGATCCTAAACAAAACACATAAAATATAAATATCAAAACTAACATGTAATAAAAGTTAGGGAGAAGACAACATACTCGTCACCACATTTGGTGTGGCACACGCCTCCTCGGCGGTCAACTGGAAAGCTCCACTCCACACCACTGGAGCATTTGTCTTGCTTTGTCGGGCATTCGTGATCCGCAAGGTCGCTGAAGCTGGCACCGCCACTTGCGCTCCTGATGTCAATCACAGGCAGTTGGCCTTTTTATGGCCCTTCTGATTGTAGTGAAAGCAAATTAGGTCTGATGTCTGAATGGTGGGGGTAGGGGAAGTACAATCCTTGCCAAAGTGCCCAAGCTTGCCGCACTTATAGCAACTCGATCCCCCTAATCTACATACTCCGTCATGTGACTTTCCGCATTTCCCACAGCAGCTCCGACCCTGCTGGCCCTTCGAACTAGAGTAGAATCACTTGGGTTTCTTCCCAGAAACCGCAATCGTCCACCCAGTCTCCACCTTCCTCTTCCTGATGCGCTCTATATCAGTCTCCCTCTCCCTCGACCTCGCTATCATATCATCTAAATTCGGGCATGTCGAGTAGCTGAAATATTTCTGAATGTCACATCTCAACATGTCATGATATCGGGTCTTCTTTATTTCTTCATCACCTGTGTATTGAGGCACCAGTAAGGCCCTCTCCCGGCACTTGGCGGTAATATCCGACACTGACTCAGTAGTCTGTCTCATATCTAAGAACTCCCTGGCTAGCTGCAGAATCTCCACAGTTAGCACAAACTTGGCTCAAAATCTAGTCACAAAGTCCGACCAGGTCATAGCCTCAATGGTTGGGGCTCCCAATGTGTCACTGATTGCTTCCCACCAGTTTATGGCCCTCTAACAACCAACAACAAATCTGACCTTCGAACCCTCATGGCAGAAGCTTGTCACCTACACAGACTCAATGTCTACGAACCATCGTCTCGCCACAATGGGGTCCTTCACCCTGCAGAAGTCTGGCACTCCGCATCCCCTAAAATCCTTGAAGGAGAGCGTGTGAGTCCCATACTGGCCAGATGTCATGTCACTCCTGAATGCCCTAAGGTGATCCTCCATCTGCTCAATGATCCCTTCCTTGATAAACCCGAAAATCATCGGGTTCGCCTCAAGGATGCCTCTCGTAATCTCGGACGCAATGAACTTACACAATCCATCATCAACTGGCTCAGAACCTGTACCCGAACCTAACCCTGACCCTGAATCTCCTGCTCCGTGATGTGTCATCACCATTTTGAAACAAACCACATAATCATCAGAGTTATACATAATATTGAGAGACCTATACTCACTACAAGTTCCCTGGTTTAATCTCAGCTCTCCTTGATTCGAGAATGGATCCTCTGCTTTCAATAGTACAGGCACATACTACCTTCCACATCTATCCGTACTTTCCTCAAGAATTTCCTTGAATCCACCAAGTCCCTTTCACTACTACTGCTCTCAGCGCTAATCTCATCCTAGGCATGCCCTAGGGTAATCTCCGACTCACTCTCTACCATCAGCTACATAAGAAGTTCCTGCTATCTGTCCTTAACTAGCTCGTCAATACCATTACATATTACTAAGACCAGATAATCCTTCGAATGGTAGGTCCTACCCTACAACGGTTGGACTCAGTCAAGATTTTCGAAATAGGGCTGGACCTAACCTTTTGAAATTATTTAGTCCTTGTTTACTAGTTAAATAAAAAATATAAAAAAAATAATTAGGACTCCTAAATGAACAAAGCAAGCAACATTCGGGAATTGAGTAACGAAAACCAAGCCTATCCTAATCAGGCTATCATATCACTGACTAGTGAGTACTATCATGCAACTCAATAAGCACATACAACGGGCACACAAGGCATCTTCCGAGATCCTTATCCCTAACTATCATGCAATTCTCATACACATACAGTAGGCATATAAGGCATCCTTCCTAGATCCTTAGCCTTAATCTAGCATGCAGTTCTCATAATCATATGTATATCATAACAAACATGTATGGGTATCTTGGGGAAAACTTACTTGAGCTCGGCCGATTGCACGCATCACACTTCTTGTTCATTCTAGAAACCATTAGTTTTAATTTTAAGAAAAAAAATTTCATTGTAAAATTTATCAAACCCTCAATTTGTGTCCAGACACCCCGAAAGGTGTGTCCGAATCCCTCAAACCAAGGTTGTGATACCCACTTTTAACATCCCTAAATTTACGACCAAAAATTTGATTTTAAATTAAACAGTTGAAAAACCATTTGTCTGAAACAATGATAGTATCACTCATATCAAAAGCCAATGCATCGATAGTCAAAACATGTCATAATAAAACATCATTAGATATTAAATCCCAAAGATCTCCGGTGTGGAAAATGTAGTGTGATGCGTTGCGATCATGCCGGCTCCTTTCCCTTCGAAGAGGAAGTACCCGAAACCAAAACTGAAAACTGTAAGCACAAAGCTTAGTGAGTTTCCCTATCATACCATATACCATAAAATAACATACATCCTAGCATATCTGTGTGCTGGCCTACCCTTTTAGTTTCTTTCAACTGGTAACCGTCTAGCATATCTGGGTGGTGTCCTACCTCTTCGGTCTCTTTCAACCGGTAACTACCTAGCATATCTAGGTGTTGGCCTACCCCTTCAGTCACCTTCAATGGGTAACGGAGACTATTTCACCCCTACCATTACCACATATCATCCTAGTACATAAACAAATAAATCACATACTGCCTAGCATATCTGGGTGCTGGCCTACCCCTTCGGTCTCTTTCAACTAGTAATCAGGACTATTTTACCCCTCCTACCACTATCACATAATATCATAGCATACTAGCACATAAAGCATAACAAATAGTGGCATACCAGACAATTATCATCGAGACAACCATCTCAACTATAATTAACTACTAGTGGGTTAGCATTGGTGCCTTTGACCCATTTCTACAGGAAGGTAACTCACCTCAAATGTCGTCAAGTAGCTGAAGTGTCCTCGCCTTTCAAATCAAATCCACTCAAACTCCTATACATAAAGATATCCTTTAATTACCCTTTCATACTCATAACCCCTTAAGGGTTAACTTTAGTCAAGGTCAAAGTCAATGTCAAAGTCAACATTCTAGTCAAAGTAAACATCATGGGTTGACTCAACTCACCGAGTACCATGAATCATAAAACCCTGAAATCGCGATCCAACACGTAGAGTTCTTTCACAACTCCTCAAGTTCCTCATATCAACAGAATTAGGACTTCTGCAGTGAACTCGTCGAGTCGCCCTTGAACTCATCGAGTTCTTCCTTTTACAAAATCGGGACACTTCGACCCAACTCGTCAAGTTCCTTTATGAACTAGTCGATTTCTTCGGTGTGTTAAGCTATATTAATGGATTAAGCTCCTATCCTTCCGATCTAAGCTCCATACTTCATATACATACTGAAAATGTCCTTTTAAGGGTAAAGTTTCCAACTTTACCTGTTAATACCCTTCCTTATTGGATTTAGCTCAAAACCTAACTCTTTAAGACCTGGATCTTGATCCAAAAGCCATTAATAGTTCAAGCTAAGGCATACAAACTGAGATCTAGACCCTAGACACTACATGAACACGTAAAGTCTCTGACTTTTTCTCCATGCATGGCCTTTTGGGGCTTAAAAGGCCAAAATAACATCCTAAGGCTTGCATAGGACTCCAGTGGCCATAAAGTTTGCATCTTTATGCCATGAAAGCCCTTCAAGGTCCTAGATTTGGTAGTATACTCACTTCGGACGTTCATTTCCCAAGGATCGAGATATTTGGACCAAAAACCCCCCCATAAAAGTGAAAATGAAGAGATCTAAATAATCAATAAGAAATTTTGAGACTTTCTTACCAAAAAGTGACGAGGATAGGGTAAAGTTTATGGATCTACTCACTCCTACTTTACTTCTCAAGCTTCTTCTTCTTCCACAAGCTTCAGATACACAAGTTTTCTCTTAAAAATGACCCACAAGCTCACACAAAGCATTAGGGTTTCGAGATTTAGTGTTGGGACTTGGAGGCTGTAAATGAGGCCAACCTAAGGAAGTTTAGGTGTTTAAATAGGGTGCAAAACCTTGAAAATTAGGGTTTCACTCTACCAGTCCTACTCGTCGATTTGAGGCTTTCAACTCATCGAGTAGAATTTACAATCTGCAACCAATTCCATTCCTACTCAACGAGTTTGGGGCCCCCAACTCGTCGAGTTTCTATACAGAAGTGAATAAATTTTTAATTAAATACATACCAGGAACCGGGCGTTACATAGAAAATGACGTGATCCTTCTTCTGGAGAACAAGGATTTCTTTTATACTTGCTGTCGTGGGAGCATATCCCAGACAACACCTTTTGTCTTGTCTAGGCCGATCAGACGTGGAGACATCCTATTGGTGGATCGTGCACCACTAGTTGTTATCTGCTATTGGTGCAGAACCACCAAAGGGCATCTCTCTAGCGTGACACTTGTTGCTCTAGAAATGAACAACTTTGTTTTTTGCCTTATTATAAACCGAAGTTTCTCATTACCTTGGAGCTATAGCATAGTGGTCGAAACATGAGTCCACGAGGGCGAGGGCCTAGACATGGCACTTGTGCTGAGTAACAACCGTTAGCTAGGTCATCTTTTAGATAATTGATCCATTATCTTTGACGTATTCCTAGACGGATACGTTCAAAAATCCCATAGGCTATCAGACTTTTGCGTTGCGATGACGTAGCTAAGATGTTCTAGCCTTGATCAGGACACATGTTCGTTGGAGATAGCTCTGAAGTCCACTGGTGTGATAGAACCTTTCTACATAGACAGTTTTTACTGCAATAATCGTTCGATTCTACGACTTTGTATTTAAAATCTCCCTTATTTAGGGATGGTTTTATTCTTTGTATCTCCTATGCTTTAACCGCCTTAGTTTTCTTTTGTGCTTATTATTTTCCTATCATTTTATGTTATCAGTCTACAATGACATCCACACGATTTGGTAACAACTCGACGCCGAAAGAGTTCGAGTCCCTTCAGTTCTAGTTTGGGCTCATGTCTGAACATGGAGTATAATTTCTTAAGAAAAGGGCTATCATCTATTAGCCACCACCAGGCAAGATTGGAGTCCCAATGTGATCTTCGAGGCGGAACTTCTGCTGTCGATATCAAATTTCTTTGATGAGGTCATGCACAAGTATGGTTTTTATTTAGATGACGTTACTCCTAATGCAGTTAATAAAATTGTTGAGTTTGAGTTGGCATGCCGAGCCTTGTATGTACTTACCAAATTCTAGGTTTTCCAAGATTTCTTCAACATGTCAACCCAGTCTGGTGTCCATACTTTCTCTCATCGGCGTAATACTCATGTGTTTGTTTTTCACCAGAAGGCTCCTTATAAGAGCTGGTAAGATCGATGGTTGTGGGTTACCAACGACCTGATCGGTCCTAGTTATCCCCATGTGACCATCTCCTCGGATCGGGCACCTTAATTATTGGGCACTCGTATATCCTTTGCTCAAGCGTTGAAGGGGTCTTGCTTCAACGAGCAAGATTGGTTAGACCGTATCCTTGCGGCAGCGGGGATGAGTGTTGCTTGGCGAGCCTACGGATGATGCCCTAGTTTTACATGGAGAAGGATTGTGTGTGTCGCTTCCCTACTCCCCCCCCCCCCCCAATTTTGAGAAGCCTCCTTTAGGGAGGAGAACAAACATTTAATGTTTGTTGTTTTGGTTGTAGATGTTGAAAGGGTTTATCCCCCGAGAGAGTGTTGCGTAGGAAGTTTAAGGGTGATGTTTTGTAACACGAGGTTCCTTTAGTAGTGGTTCTCTCACCACACACTAGCACCACTCTTGCGCTTGTCTTAGCTGTTGACGGTGATTCCCATAGGGATCCTACAACTTGCTTTGCCAAGGAGTAGATGGTGAAGAGAGTGTCCGTTGGTGGCGGTTGGTTGCCATTAGGCGGTGCACAACTTGGGCCCACTCTCTGCTAATTGGTCATGTTGGGGCCAGTACAATTGGCAGACGGCTGCGCAATAAGCGTAACATTGATTTCCTGCGTGGGGGTTCACCCACTGTCATTGACATGCTAGATGATGACACTTCCCCTCAGTTAGAGGGAGTGAGCTAGGGAGCAATTACACTGCACCAGCGATCGGAAAAAGGAATGAGAGATGTTGTCGACTCCGGTGACAATAATCTTGACAAGAAACCTACGACTAAACCTAAAGTTGTCTCCAGCTCCCTCTCGGTTTCACTCGCTGACGGTGCCATCTCTGGCATCTTGCCTACACAACCGGGAAAAGCTGGTTCGCATCTCCCGGAGTATAATCTTACTCATGAGTCCCTTTTGACACAACAGTATAGGTCCCACGAGTGGTGTCGTCATGTGTTTCCTCCGACCACTTTGGATTCGTTGGAACTCCTCTCTCATTACCGTATGGCGAATGATCTCTAATATGGTTTAGCCCAGGTTGCTCTGTATTTGGTGGCTGGGATGGTGGCCTTTGCTACTTGGATGCCAACACGGCGGCATTAGCTATTGTCAAGACTGAACATGGAGATCTTGGGGAGAAGGTATGGCTCCTTGAGGATGAGAAACACAAGTTCGATGAGCATTATGTTGTTCTAGCTGGAGAGACATTTTTCGTTAAGGACCAAGTGGTTTATGGGTTTATACCATAAGAAGATCTTATGTGCTCATGCAAACCCTAATGCTTGGATCTAGGTTTCTCTATTGTACATGCAATTCATCCAAGACTTTAAACCCTAGTTCTAGCATACAATTAATCATATTAACATAAGAATGGGGTTTAAATCTTACCTTGATTGTTATGTAGGAATAATAATCTCAAATCCTCCTTGTAATGGCTTTAGAAAGCTTAGAGTCACAAGTGTCACTCCTCTAATGGCTCACAAACATCAAGAGCAAGAGGATGAAGAATAAGGAGAGAGGAGGCTGCCCAAAAACGTCCAGAAACCCTAGTGCAACTTTTAGTCACGTTTTTAGGGCTTAAGGGTGCTATATATACATGTAGGCTATTAGGGTTTTCAACTAGGAAACCCTAATCTGACTGCTTAAGCCCTAAGCAGCCCATGGACTCTTTTAGAATATCCCTTCGATGATTTCTAATGGGTTTCCCCTTAGAATTCGTCCAACCTATTATTCCAAGGTGATCCATTGCCCAAATGTAATTATCTTATAATTACAGTTCCAGTCCCTTAAGTTTAATTAATCTCTTTTAGCCACAAAATTAATTATCAATTAATTCTTGACTAATATTAATTAAACAATATGATTTCTCCTTTAATATATTATTCGCATAATATATTAATAAATCATAATTAATCCTTTCTCTCCATAATTCATCCTATCAAGTTGCTTTGGTGAAGGCAACCCAAAAGGACCATGCACCATCGGGTCAAGTACATACCAAAATAGTTATGGACTTAGACACTAATCCAACAATCTCCCACTTGGATATGTCTAATAACTATTATGCATATCACTTTAGATCCTGATCTGCAATCGTAGCTTTCAAAAATCGCTGTCAACTCTGATCTTATCAGATACGCGTCCTTTAGATAAGGGATCATATATTCCTCCATTCTAGATATCATATAGACTGAGACATGGATTTAAATCATTCTCTCATCTATGTGTTGTTTCTCAATTTCCGATTTATGATGACTAACAACAGACTACAATTGAACGCATCAAATTAGTCCTGGCTTGGCCAATCGCTTAGGTGCCATCACTAAATCATCGAGGGGCCCACAGATATCGCTTTCATCCCACTTTGGATAAAAGGAACGGATAAACTTTGATTCAATGCTTGCTTGCACTCACTCACCAAATCACACACAACAATATGTTTTATGACACCAAGTTACTGGTGCGTTTACATATTATCAATGTGTAACCGACTCGAAAGATACAACTCACACATCTCGGTTTCAAGAATATAAGATATTACCATCTCACCAATCACTCGTGATAAAATCCATGAAGTGATCCAAATGAGCATGGGTTTAACCTAATGCTCAAATCATATTCATAAGCACTCATGAACGTTGCAGCAAACACTTGCTTATGTCTAATACACATTAGACAATCCACACACCAATTCATGACAGTCTTCATTCATACCTACTTCCAACATATGAACGACTGTGGTCCGTTCGAATAATTTGATTGTTCTGAACCAATTTAATTATTTAGGAAGTCAAAACATGCAAAGCGAAACACAAGAATAATACTAATCCCATATGGCCCTAAACTCTGGGTATAAATAAAACATTTTATTTAATCACCATATTGATTACTCATTATTTGTTGTTTCGGGTAATCAACTTCTTACTTGAATTATTACTACACTTGTCCCATGCTCTCAGCATGCACACAATGTTTACCTACGGTCCTTACTCTGTGAAATAGATCAAATGAACACATTTCCAATCATACTCATTTCACAACTCCCAATCCTTATCATAAGTATAAGAATATCAAATTCTTGTTACTCATGCTAGATTCTAACATTTTATGCAATGATTCTTTCGTAAAGTCATAGCTCAAAATCATCAAGACTTGGCCAATCTCTATCAGAAACAATTCTATAGATATGATGTCTCTCACTCAAAGTACATTCCTTTGAACATCCTTCTTGCATAAAAGTTTCTAATCTAGATATAGATTCTCAATATCCAACTCCCAATATGGAAACATTTCCATATTTTCCATATGACAACTCATTCTTAATAGAATCTTATCTATTCATGTCGATATGATCCATCCAATATCATACTTCCAACTACTCACAAGCGACAAATCCTTAGCGAGCTTTGGATCGTCCTTTGATAGTTGTTTAATTATTTTAGTCAAAACCGATTCTTGTCTTTTTTCCCTTAGAAAGCGCTAGACATTTGGAAAATTTTAGAATGGTCAAATATTATAGCATTTGCAATCGATCCTATACCTGAAGTGTATGGAACTCAATGCATAATGTCTTACATAAAGATCTGATACTTTATCAATCTTCTGCCATAATATTTTATGTGCCACGTTCTCACAATTCAAACTTTGAAGAGGGATGCCATAATCATAATAGAAATTTGAGAACACACTATGTATCCTTGAATAAATTTATTAACATTCCACAACCTAATCCTTTAGATTTGAAATGAAGCATAATATTCTCTCCCTTAATTATAGCAAAACAACTATTCAACCCTTACGACTTTGCAGAGTATAACTCTTGTTTTCTATAATTAATATTGCTAACTTGCAATCATACAAGCACAACTTTTATGCTCCCACTATCATGATGATCATTATCATATAAGCATAAGACTTATGCTCCCACTAGCTTGGACATGTTTTTAGAAAACAACTAAACTTCCAAAAAACAATACCTATTGAATTTCTTAAGTTCATATTTCTAATACCTAATGCTTTGATAATCCTTTATCTAAGCTTCTTAAACTTATACACCTTTGCCTTAGATAGCTCATATGTGTGTCTAAACAATTCAGACTAATTGCCAAATCTCACAATTCGAATTATGGAAAGGGATACCGTAACCATAATCGAATTCGAGAATACTATTTCACAATCACTATCTTCTTAAAATCTCTCTTAGTGAAAGAATTTCCTCACAGTCATCTTCATGAAGGATGGAATCTTATGAAACTTAGATTTTAATGGTGTATGTGTTCCTATCCATGCGAATTTGTCAAAACCAAAGTTTTTGACAAATCCAAACTCATATGGATCGAACCTTCTCAATCTTGATCTCTTGCCTTATGGTAACACGGGTGCCCACCATGTCTTCCAAGTAGTTAAGCAGCTCACCCTTTCATATCAATGTACTTTTCATTGATCAAGGTGCTTTCCTTTTATGCGTTCAAATGAGAACTCATAGAACTCACATGCATAATTAACTCAATTGGAACGGCACAGAAACAAGATAGTGTCAACATGATAGGTTGTAAACCTCAAGTTAAGTGCTAGTGATGATCGATAAGGTTTATTCTTGATTAGTTCTTGAAACTTTTCAAGACCATTAAGACTCCCACTAACTCCTTGACATATAAGATTCTCTTGTCAATAAACATTTCTTGACAAACAAATATTCAAGAGTTAGTGTAGCTTTTATCAAGACAAAACACTTCACAAAATTGGTTCTAGTTGGTCTTTGTCTTATCCAAGACATCACAACTTTCCAATTTCAAATGTATAAGAATAAGAAAACCTTTTCAAATTCCACATTTGATGAATGTTATAAACCTTCTTAAGACTTTTCACTCAACTCACAATCTTAACTCTAAGACTTGTTTTTGGAACGAAGTATGACTGACTTCTTAATTTAGCCATTTCTTCAATTCTTGATTCCTCTTCTCAGACATACTACTTCACTAAGACTCACTTAAAGGATCTATTGAGATATGGTTCTTAATCATTAAGACCTATCATAAAACATAATAAAAGGTACTCTCCCTTCTTCTTAGAATAGAGAAACTTTTATCTTTCTGCCTACTTGATACTTCTTATTCGTTCTGTTATTGATTGAAACTCTCTCAATCAACTCAGAATTACACTTAATCTTATAAGTATAATCATATTTACTTAACCTTATTAAATCATGACGAATATCTTTGTTACTCTTTTGGTGGACTTAATCAACACACTACCTTCTGTACTTGATCTCCTAGTACTTCAATTGACTCTTTGTCAATGAATTACTCTAATTTCCAATTATGAAATTTCTCATTCATCATGCAACCAAGTTGCATGATTCCAAGTTTCTGTCCAATTGAAACTTGGGCGATGAGAAACTTTCCCTATTTGGTAAATTCTTGACATTTCCACAAATAACATTATTAAGAATCAAATCCATTATTGCTGATAATAGAAACATTCAAACATCAATTTTTCATACATGCCATTGCAAGGATAAATAAATAATATAAAATCAAATTTTATCTTATTGCGGAAAAATTTGTCCTTACAATGCAATTAAATTGAAACCCTATGTTAACACATATTTCTTAGCAATCTATTCTAACTCCAAGTAGTAGCTCAAAATCTAATCTTTAGACAATGCGATCAAAAACCATTTCTTCACGATTAGATTCTGCTTACTTCTTCCCTTAAGCTTCCTCTCTTTTCTATGATCCTACAAAACACCAAATGTAATCTTATCACATCATGTATTAAGTATCTAGAATAGGAACTTAAAAGAGTTAGTTAATGGATTTTACCTAAAGTAGAGCCATACATTTTGACTCTCCCATCTCTTAGATCTCTTAAGTAGACTGGACAGCTTCATCTCCAATTCCCCTTCTCTTGGCAATAAAAGCGAATGGACTCATTTGGAACAGCATATGGAACTACTTCAGATTTTGTCTTTCTCTTATGATCAAACTCTTCGATCATGGCATGTCTTTCGTTGCCATTGCCTATATCCATAGAGGTCTGGAAGACAGATCCACCAATCAACTTTGCTTTTCCAGTGCGCCAAATCATTGCTGATTCAGCAACAATAAGCATATAGGTGAGATCGATGAGGGTTACGTCGTGGTTAATCATATAGTACTCTCTTACGAACTCACTATATGAGTCAGGAAGTAACTGAAGAACCCAGTCAACAGCCAGCTCTTCACAGACAATGGATCCCAACATTCTTAACCTGTCAATGTGTGACTTCATCTCTAGGACGTGTGCACACACTGACTTTCCTTCTTCATGTTTACTTGCCAAAAGGGCTTGAGTGAGCTTGAACTTTTCAAGCCTTTGAACTTCTGGGTTAGGGAGAATAATTGGAGGAGGTGGAGGAAGTGAAGCATGATCTCTTGTTCCTCGATCGAATTGTGGAATATCATCTTCATGTGGAAGGCTTGTTCCACGGTATTTGGAAAGACCATAGTTGTCATACTTTGACATCTACAAAACGGGAGAAAAAAATTCAAGTTAGTTGATTAGAATCCTCGATGTGACACCCAAATGAAACATCGAGGCTAGGATCCAACACAATAATCTACAACTTAGAAGAGGGATGTCGTAATCTAGTTGCAGAATATTTGAAGGTAGGTAAATGACGATTTACCAATTTCCACCATGAAAAACGAAAAGTAAACTTAAGTTTTAAATCTATTGAAAATTCCTAGATCTTTTGAGATTCATTGAACTTTTCAATGGCATGTTTAAATCTCGATATGCCCCTCGATTTGTGACTGGGATGCCGAGGATCACAAAACAGGGTGTGAATAACCATGTAAAATTACATGGTGCCCTCGATGTTACAATCACCTATTCGATGTGCCGGTTAACCACACACGCTCCACCGAACTATGACAAACAATGAGTCACCCTTTGCTACCTTTGCTTAGAACCATTTAGTGTGCCGGTTAACCACACACGCTGCACTAACGTCTTCGCAAGGGCACAAAGTGTAATTTCATGGAATTGCATCAATTCACTTTTGCCTAAAGTAACTAAGATTGGGAATTTTGTAAAAGCATTTAGTTACTTTTGTACTTCATTATACTTATAATGGAAGGTTTCTGTCCTATCCTACCTGTTCGGCTAACGACCCTCCACTAGTCAAGAGTGCGGTGGGTAAGAGTGGATACCCATTCAATCGCCATTTTATAGGCATTTTACTTAAACACCCTTTGTAGACCAGCTTCGTGAATGAGGCCTACTAATGGTAAGACTGACTTTTTGTAACACCCGAAATCTGAAAGGTCAAGAAAGGAAAGGAAAAACCCTAAGTTAAAGAGGGTCGATTAGGCGAGTCTAGAGAGGAACTCGGCGAGTCGGAGCGGGATCCGGGTGTAAAGTAAGTGACTGACTCGGTGAGTCGGCAAGTGGACTCGGCGAGTCTGGTCTAGGTAGGGAAACCCTAATTTCGGCACTTGGTACCCTATTTAAGCATCTTATTCTCTTCACAAGGCCGGCCCGTTTAGTTAGTAGTAGTTCCGGACTTCAGTCCGATGCAGTAGTTCGGTACGCTCGGTGTCTTTGCGATACATACATGGTGTGATTTATGTGTTCCAGACTATGGTCCGATGCAGTATGTAGTATATGTTTTCATGATATATGCTGTGAATCTGTTATGCTATGTTTAGTTAGTTCCGGACTTCGGTCTGATGCAGTAGTTAGGGTGCTTGATGTCTTTGTGATTCAAGCATGTTTTGTGTTATGTGTTTTGGACTCTGTTCTGATGCAGTGTGCAGTATATGAGTTCGTGCTAGTTGATATGCTTATGCTATGTTATGTTCAGTCAGTTCCGGACTTCGGTCCGATGCAGGGGACAAGGTCCCAACCAGTTCCAGCCTTCGGTCTGATGCAGTCAGTTCCGGACTTCGGCCCGATGCAGTTAGTTCCGGACTTCGGTCCGATGCAGAGGGCAAGGCCCTGGTTAGTTCCGGACTCTGGTCTGATGCAGTTTCCGGACTTCGGTCCGATGCAGAGGGCAAGGCCCTGGTTAGTTTACGGACTTCGGTCCGATGCAGTGGGCAAGGCCCAGTAGATGCTTTATATGTTATTGTATGGTATGTGGTAGTTTGAGGGAGCTCACTAAGCTTCGTGCTTACGGTTTTCAGTTTTGGTTTCAGGTACTCAGCTTTCAAAAGAGGAGCTCGGGAAGATTGCAGTGCACACACCATTTGATCATCCTAGGATGTTTATACTCTGATATACTTGACAGTTGTTATGATATTTTGAGATACATTGCTTATGATTTTTATATGAGGTTTCTCGACTATGGTTTTCATTATTAAATTAAACGAAATTTTCAGACTGTGTTTTTGGGGTGTTTCACTTTTAGTCATACATATATATATAATATTAGACTTTTAATGTTATATATAGTATAGGGTGTATTTTACGCTTTAAAAATATCAGGTGGTCTAATTTAATAAATTATACTCTTAATTTAATTAAATGTAAACCAAAACTTTATGGATTTATTAAATCTCTCTTAATTATACACATTAATTAATTAATAAAACCATAAGGGTGTGATTTGAACTTTTCAAAACAATACTAGGGTTTTAGAATTTAACATTTCTAAATTTAAACTTTTAATCAACTTTTAAATTCCAAAACCTGAGGACAAGTTTCAAAACATTTCAAAACATTAGGGTTTAACTTATTTAAATTTCAAAAACAAAACTTTTAAGTTCAAATTTAAACTATAAAACCTAAAGGGATTAATTTGAAACTTTTCCAAACTTTATCAAGAATATTCTAGATCACATAATTCAAATAAGGCAATTAACATATAATTGGTGGTTATCTAATTAGATCTAGTTCAAATTCTTGCAAGATAATGATCAAATAATTCAAATAATTTAACATTTATCAAATAAGGTAACAATTATCTAATTAGATGACCAAAATCTTTTATTTTGACAAAGATAATCATAAGGAATCAATAAAATTCGTATTTTATTAATTTTAAACAATTATGGCAATTATCCTAAGTCAAAATAGGTAAAAATCCCGAAATCTGCTCTAACTGACGCTCGAACTCGCCGAGTTCCTCTATGGACTCGCCGAGTTGGAGCTACTCGCCGAGTCCACATTGGAACTCGCCGAGTTCATCAGTCAGGGGCCAAAAATCGATTTTACAACAAGAATGAATGTACTAGGCATCAATACAATAGAAACCAATCAAGGTTCTGATACCACTGATGGGTTTATACCATAAGAACATCCTATGTGCTCATGCAAACCCTAATGCTTGGATCTAGGTTTCTCTATTGTACATGCAATTCATCCAAGACTTTAAACCCTAGTTCTAGCATACAATTAATCATATTAACATAAGAATTGGGTTTAGATCTTACCTTGATTGTTATGTAGCAATAACAATCTCAAATCCTCCTTGTAATGGCTTTAGAAAGCTTAGAGTCACAAGTGACACTCCTCTAATGGCTCACAAACACCAAGAGCAAGAGGATGAAGAATAAGGAGAGAGGAGGTTGACCAAAAACGTCCAGAAACCCTAGTGGAACTCTTAGCCACGTTTTTGGGGCTTAAGGGTGCTATATATACATGTAGGTTATTAGGGTTTTCAACTAGGAAACCCTAATATGACTGCTTAAGCCCTAAGCAGCCAATTGACCCTTTTAGAATATCCCTTGGACGATTTCTAATGGGGTTCCCCATAGAATTCATCCAACCTATTATTCCAAGGTGATCCATTGCCCAAATGTAATTATCTTATAATTACAATTCTAGCCCCTTAAGTTTTATTAATCTCTTTTAGCCACAAAATTAATTATCAATTAATTCTTGACTAATATTAATTAAACAATATGATTTCTCCTTTAATATATAGTTCTCATAATATATTAATAAATCATAATTAATCATTTCTCTCCATAATTCATCCTATCAAGTTTCTTTGGTGAAGGCAACCCAAAAGGACCATGCACCATCGGGTCAAGTACATACCAAAATAGTTATGGACTTAGACACTAATCCAACAATGGTAAGCATAGAAAGAGAGGTGGAGCATTTGTCACAGTGAGTGTAAGATCTGGCGGCGGAGAAGGAAGCATTGGAAGTGTATGTGAGAAAGCAAAGTGAGCAACTGCTGGCCGAAGCGTCGATAAGGAGATCCTTGGAAAAGGACTTGGCTTGGATCCTTCAAGAGGGGGTTATTCACATGATGGATCGGGTCAACGAGAGTGAAGAATTTTCACTTGGGGTCTGGTGCCTGAAGGCAGCATGTGTGGCCGCTGTTATTGAGGGCGGTAAGCAGGCGGTGCGGAAGTAGTTGGCTGCCTGTAATTTTAATTTGGCGAAGCTGAGTAGTGCAATGTAGTCAGCGCACGTGATGGATGCTGCCATAAAGGCGTTCTTGTAGACAAATTTTTCTTCATACCTCTGCCTGGATGAGTTAGACTTGGAGGGGCTCCCGCCAGCTCTATTTAGATTCTCAAGCTGAAGGGCGTCCTCCGGTGGGCTATTCAGGGGATGTTGGATCTTCTTCTATTCCTCCTAGCACCAATTTTTCTTTTTCCCCAAACCACATTTTCTTGCGGGATGTCCGACGGACAGTGCATATTTATTTTTTGTTTTTATGTCACTATGTTCTTGTTTGAAAGTTTGTTTTGCCTCAGTCTCCGACGGTTTATGTTGGCCACTGGGGTGCATTTGTTCGTTTCTTTCCTTAGTGATACAATTCTTACCCAAGGTTTGAGTTGGCCTTGGGGTTTGTTTGGATTGATAATTAAGCCATCTACTCAATCTGCGACTTCGGAGCTTTCATTTTTTTAAGTTCCCCGGGGCTCGCGCTGAGAGCTTGGAATGTATCCCCTGATAATGTGTATTTTATACATATATTTATGAAGTTTTCTTATTATTTTATACTACGTTTTTATGCTATCTAGAAACTAAAAGGCACTTATAATGCTTAAATTTATATTTTACAGTTATACTTTGTTGCTAGCGCGGAAAAGAAGCAAAAGGACCGGAAATTGGACTTGGATTGCAAAAGGAACGAAGAGCCGAAAGGAGCCAACTGCTCCCAGCATAGTGGGATGTACACCTAGAGCGTACTGTCTAAGTTCACCGGATCAAAGTCGTGACATTTATCTATTACGGCCAACGTAAATCGACTTACGCCAAATGTACGTAAGTTAGATCCAAAAGTCTATAAAATGCGATTTTCGGCCAACCTAAGGAGACTTTACGACTTCTATCATTCGTTGGTCGACAAGAAACCCTTCTTCTTCCGTTTTGAGGGTCTAGAAGGTGGCTGGAACGTCGTTAAGCTGATAAGAGAGAAGATTTGAGGGATTAAAGAGTGGATTCATGCTCGAGATCATGTGGTTTGTTGTTCTGATCATGATTAGCATTCCACTGTGATTCCATTATGTGTTTACTTTCTGATTTAGGTGTTAAAACCCTTTGTTTTGTGTTTATGATTTAATGGATCGTTGATATTTTGGATTAATTGCTACTTGGAGTGTTTATTCGTATTTAATTTATTTTGTCAAGTTTGTTTGCAGATCTGTATATGTTAAAGATTGCTGATTTATTCCACATTACAAAATTAATATAGTTTAGATGATCATTATGACTGTGTTACTTTGAATCATAGTTTTCCGTGATCATTGGTAATTATGAGTAGAATTGGAGCAAAAGTTAGGGTTAGGAAATAAAGTGATGAGCTTTAATGTGTATGCATGAGTAGATGGTCATTTGATTACTGAATTAATAGTTGTGTTGAAATCAAAGGATTAGTAGTCTGATCATGATGCTAGTCATGTTGGGAATCGGTGATTAATGAATAAATATCCAATTCACTCAGTTGTTAGCCAGTATTTTGAGATGAAATCCAGTCTAAACCAAAGTACCTAAAGAGATCTATCTTCAGTCAATTTATCGAGATTTGATGTTTAATTGTTTATTTGAGATTTAGCTTAATAAAACCTCTTCTTTATTGTTTTTGTGTATTTAGTGTAACTTAAAATCAAAAACTCTAAATTAATTCACCATCATTCCCCTTAAGTTCGACACCCTTGCTTATCAAAACTATATTGTACTCGATCGGATTCACTAACTATAAGGTGTGGTTTAGATACGATAGACTAGTAATTATAAATAAAAAACTAGTGCGCTAAATGTATACATCAAGTTTTTGGCGCCGTTGCTGGGGTACGCTTTTCAATTAATTTGGTTTGTTTGATTATTCGTTATTTGTTTTCATTTTTAATTTAATTTAATTTAATTTTTAGTTTTATTTAATTTTATTTTTAATTTTCTTTGATAACGTGTCACTTGTTGGAAAGATTTTTACTGTTTTTTAATGTAGAATTCAAATATGCTAAAATGCCCAATGGTAATTGATTAAAAAAATGAAAAAAAAATCAAGAAATTGCGCCCAACGTAATTATTGCTATGCCCCGCGTACGTTAGGAAGATCGCGACTGAGAATTTGCGGAACACCGAGTACTCCGAGCGTAATGTCTAGAACGCTCTGCGTACTTAGAAACGATGGCGACTTCAGATGGCGGCCTCACCGAGTACGCGCATCGTACGTATGGCCTAAGCCCAACATACGTCGACCAGGTTTAATTGTTCTTTTTCTCACTTCTTTTCACTTTCACAAATATTTTTCAACCCCCTCGGTTGTATAAATGCATCTTCACGAAAGCTTGGATTTTTACTCTTCATTTGCTAATTCAACACCAAGGTATGATATTCGTTAACCCATTTCACTTAGATTGTAGTATAATTTCACGAACTTGTTGCGTTTTGCGTAAAGAGAAATCTAGGGTTTATTCCATTATTGACTTATGTTCGATTTTTCATGAATTTGGTGCTAGAAAATGCGTATTTGGGTGGAACAACACCTATAGAACACAACCCTTTGACTAAATTTGGCATGGAACTCGATTGAAAGAAACACGATTTGCACCACAGGACGTACGCCAAGCGTAATGGGCGTTGTCTAATCGTAATTTTTTATTCTTAATATGTTAATCTATTTTTAACAGTGGTTGTTTTGTGCTTAATTTTTGTAGGTCATGGCTAGAGGAAATCAAAGGAGAAACCAACCTCCTGAGGAAATTACCGATCACCGATTTTTTCAAATCCTACAAAGTTTGAATGAAGGAACACGTGAAAGATATCAAAGAAAATTTAGTTTATTTCTCACAAAGTATATTGACATCGCTCTATCATTCGATTAGGTATGGGCATCCCAAACTAGACATGATGAACTAATTCGTGATTTTTTTGACGTGATGTGAATTATGAGCATTTGATTTCGCATACGGAATTAAAGAACACAAAGAACTTGGTGATTTGGGTGCTAAAAGGTGTATTTGATCATAGTAAATGAGTATAAAAAAGGTACTAGATCTAGAACTCCATAAATACCTCACTCACTAATCACTATGAGCTACATCTCTCAAGCACACCTCTATAAGTGGTATGGAACCCACCTTATATAGAGGTGTTTACATGTCTCTCTCTTTCTCTCTCTCTCTCTCTCTCTCTATATATATATATATATATATATATATATATATATATATATATATATATATATATATATATATATATATATATATATATCATGCCACAAGGCTACTCTACCACCTGCAAGTGGGTGTACAAGAGTCAAACCACTATAAAGTCATACATGGATAACTTTGCATCCCAAACATGACGTACACCCACCTAGACACAGGTGGTGTGCCTTTGTTTGTATGTCGCGGTTGGGAAGGATTGTTTAGGATATAAGAACCTGTTTACCAGGAATTTTTGTTGGAGTTTTATAATACAATTTCCTATGATCCTAGGAAGACCCCTGATGATAGGACAACCATTTCTATTCAACTTGGTGGAATTAGCAGAGAGTGTAGTGTTATTAAAATTGCTATCAGATTGGGAGTTTATACTTTGGATGAGACGAGGAGTATCCTCTTTCCGACATTTCTTGTTGATTGTGTTACAGGACAGCCTGAGGATTACAATGAGAATAAATTTTGGGCTGCAATTAGTGGGGGAGTATATACACCATCAACTGCTAGAGGGAAAACGATTCGGTCTACCACTTATAGATTGTTGCATCACTTGATCTCTATATCTCTCATGCATCACAAGAATAGTAAGAGAGTTCCTTCTACAGATTTATTTTTCCTAAGCACACTTCTTACACCTAGGAGGCATCTGAACCTCCCAATTAAATTAGCTACATACATGGGGAGGAGGGCCAAGGGGCTTCAAGAGGATAGCCTAATTTGTGGTGGGCAATTCATCACACGTTTGGATAGATCCTATTTCTTACTGACGAGAGATATCATGAGATCGATGGTGCTTTATGAAGCGAGGCTCACGTGTTTGTAGTTGTTGGAGTCGATGAGAGTACTTGTGCGTCGTGAGGTGGTATTTTGAGGATACGTCCAGATGACGAGGTGCCACAGCAGGGTGCAATAGAGCCAGAGCATGAGCAATGAGGGAGGCGTAGAAATGCTCCGCAGGGAGCGCATCAAGGACCACAACAAGAGATCGATATTGGTTACCTGTCTCAATGCATGGATGCCCTTTCTCAGCATGTAGATGATCAGTTTGATTACATCGAGACTAGGCAGAACTAGTTTGAGGGGCATTGATTGGATTCTTTGCTTCACATAGTTATCATCATCCGGTTCCCTTTCCTCCACTATATGGACAAAGGGGTGATGCAACTGGGCCATCTGATACACAACAACATGACGACGAGGATAACGAGTGACTAAGTTTATCCTGTTTTTAGTCTATTTTTGGTTTATTAGACTTTGTATTTTTTTACTATTTTTAATTTGGTGTGTATTTAGTTTATTTAAATTATTATGTTTTATTATTAAATTATGTAATTTTGTTTTTTATGTTGATGCTCTTTGATGTTGTAGATTTTTTCAGAATTTTTACCCTTACAAAGCTGACAGTAAGTTCAGCTGCTAGGACCGACTGCTAATTTATCACAAGAGAAAAATTCGTGAGTGTTTTGAAGTTGATAATCGAGAATAACGACTTTTAATAAGTGTGGGGCCTGTGTTGATATTTGGAGGGATTATTATTATTTTTCTAAGAATGACATTTCTAACCTCATTGATTTCCTATGGCATGGAAGAGTTGTTCCCATGCCATGGAGTTTTATGTTAACGCGAACCAGAAGTATAATCCCGGTTGTCACGACATGGTCGAAACTTTCCTATTTCGCGGGGGAGTTTAAAGTCGCAAATGGAGATTGCCATTATGGATGCCACATCGTGCTCATCACTTACCACGTAGTGGCCATGCTATTATTCATGATGCAGATTCTTCCTCTTCGACGACACGACGTAGTCGACACTTCACACATCATGATCACTATACATTACATTAATTTGCAATCTTTTGCACCATATTTTAGAAGTCGGTGTTCTTGGTTTTATTTTCTGGCACATTCTGAAGTAGCAATTCCAGTTTCTAGTCTTCCAAAAAAACATTTCGAGCAACTTTTAGCAGCCCCATTCGATCTTGTCACTACTACCCCAGGGGAGTCTATTCCTTTTTTCCCTATTTATTTTTATGTTCTTTAATTGTTTAAGTATGCAATGAGGACATTGCATCAAATAAGCATCGGGTATGGGGTCGAATATAGGAATACAAGCTTACAAATTAAAAATTTGTAAAGTGGGTAGAATTTAAAAAAAAATAGAAAGACTTTTAAAAGTAATCTAAAATTGAATCTAGTTTAAAAAAATTGTTGTATTGTTGTATTGAGATCTACGTTGCTAGTCTTGTGTTGGACGATCTGATGCGAGCCTAGATGTTTATTTGAGCCAACATATGTTCTAGTGTATTTGTGGCTTTCATGTCTGTCACACCCCGAAAACCGAAGGCAGAAACATTTTCGGGGTTGACTCCACGTTGAGTATCAAATCCAATGCACATAGTAAGTAAAGTAAAACAACCATTACATTACATATAGAAAAGTTTACATTTGTTTCAAAAGTAAAGTTATACATGTGATACATAGTATATATGAACAAAATGAGACGAGTCTTCTACGCACTCCGTCTTCGCCAAAAGAGATTGTCGAGTACCTGTCTAATGCGGACCTGAGAATACAAGTGGTTTGAAAATCAGCATAAAGCTGGTGAGTTCATAAGCGGTTAGTTTTTCTGAAAATGTACGAGTTCCTTTGGTTTCCTGAAAAAAAGTAGTTATCCAAGAAAATCCTATATTTTCTTAAAAGTTGGTTACCAAATCCAAAATGTAATGTAAAAGGTGTACAATGAAAACATGATTGTTCTTGTCAATTGTAAAGTTTGGTTATCTAACTTGTTGCACTTTTCTGGTTACATACCACTGTTACCCAGGAAAATCCTATATTTTCCTACATGTGTGTGTGTGATGAACTGTTACCAATTCTGATTATGTTCAATGTTATCCCCAGGAAAATCCCATATTTTCCTGAATGTGTGTGTGTGCGAATTCTCCTGAAAGTCTGATTATCCTTAATTGTACATTAGTTTTATTACGTACATAAAACTAATAATTAAGTGTGAAGTGTTCATAATCTTGATTGCGAGTTCCATAACCATACTTCAGACCAGATATGACTCGGGTCATGGCCAGTATCCTTTTTATGACTTTCGTCACCCTTGAACCTTTCGGTTCGGCTGTAGCTAGCAGCCAGGTGCGGGATTGTCAGTCCCGTATAGATCTATACACTCAAGTCACGATCCCTATCTAAGAGATTCTGGTTACAGGTGCGGTCCTCCACTCGCGTATCTTTGTGGAGTGTTCACCGAGGACGTGTCTCCAATCTTTAAGATTACTCTTTACTCTCGTGTCTAGGGAAGTAGTATCTATGACTAACTAAGTTCTAATGGTGCTTGTTCTTTACACTCGAGCCTAGGTGTTTTGTTAAGGGCATTACTAATGTTTCATGTTTTCTAATGGTGTCTATCAATATAAGTGTGAACAATCAATTGTGAAACATAACAGTATATAATAAGAATTGAAATCGTTTAAACAAACAACTCTGCAAGTTAAAACTGTTTGTTAGTAGGTTTTCAATTCTAAAAAGTGTGCGAATTATGAAACCATTTAAGTAAAATAATAAATTTAAGTACAAGATATTCTTGTACTTTTGCTTGTATTCCCCCCTGAAAACATTTAAAAACCATTGAAAAAGGGTAGGGGTATGAACTCACCAGACGAGAAAACGTGTCGGTTCGGACGCTAAGTGTCGATTTGAGGCTTGATAACACGTGAGGTTCCTATGTAATATGAAATGGTATACAAATATATCTAATTAGATTTTAAATTACTAATTAGATATGATATTACATTCCAATGAGCGAAAACACTTCAAAACGAGTGTTTGGAGTGACTCGGGTGACATCTACGGATGTGTATTGATGCGTGGGACTTGGGAATTGAGTTTACTCTTCAAGAGTAAACTACTTAGGGAGTTTACTGCCCTATACAATATACACACATGAGTTCACGTCCGTGACCTCATGGTTGGGGGGGGGGGGGTTTATGAAGCTTAATGGTCTAATAACACTTGGGAAGAGCTGGTACAATCTTATCTAAGGCATGAGATGGAAATTAAATCACCAATAACATCACTTAAGGGAGTTTACGGCCCTAAACATGGATTTTATGGCCGTAAACTCCTATACCCCCTTAGATTGATGATTTAATGGCCTTAAATTAATCACATGTGATTCCTATAATTTTTACAAGCCTTGGTATGAATTTAGGGCACCAAATGACTCAACTTTAGGAGTTTACGGCCCTGGAACATATTCTTCGGGTGTCATGGCCGTAAACACCTAACTGGAGGGTGTTTGACATGTTTAAGGTCCCCAAACTATTTTTAGATGATTCTAGGATTTATTTCAAGGCTATTGGTAAAGTTATATGGCTTTTTAACACTAGAAAATGAGTTTACTCCCCATGTATGAGGAGTTTACGGACCAAGCATGATCTTGGGCAGTAAACTCATGTTTACTCTTCAAAATCCATGTTTGAGGCATTCTAAGTCCATTCCATTAAGTCATCTAGCCATATCTAAAGTCTAGTTGTGGTTTGGAAGGGTTTTGTTGCTCAAAAACCCCATTTATATGAGTTTACGGCCTAGAACTGTTCTAGGGCCGTAAACTCATGATAATGGTCCTAATCCAAGGTTTGAACTCGAATTTGAAGGCTAATGATGTTATACAAGGAGTTAGGGTAGTTACCTTGGTTGTTTGGAGCCTAAATTTGATGATTTTGGACCTTGAATTTTGGTTGAGGAGAGAGGTTAGAGAGAGAAAGAGAGTTGTGAAATGAAGCAAAAGCTTCAAATGAAGGCTTGGAACGCTTTAAATAGTGTTTGAGATTTGGACACGGTGAAATTCTACCCGATACCGGCGTTAGACGGGGCTTTTGGTTGCACCCGACCAAGTTGCCGTAACCCGATATGGTTGATTCTAGAAATGATCTGATCACTAATATGGGGTGTTAGAATGAGTTCTAAAGGTCTTAAGACACCCATTAAGTCATAATATAAAATACACGTTAATGACTTAATTAAATGACGGAATCGAAAACGAAATTGGAAACGACGATCGGATTATCGAAATGAGTTACGGAAAGGGGTATAAACAATGAAACGAAATTTCGGGTTGTTACAGTGTCCTAGTGAAATCATGGGACAAAAATAACAACTTTTTTAGTTTGAGGAACATAATACATTTAGCATCGTGTACCAGAAATGTATCCTGGAAAGCTTATGTAGTCATTTCACTTAGACTAATACCTCTAACCAATAAGGGTTGAAGTTAAGTTCCCTTGCTTAAGCATATGCTTTAATAGAATTTTTAGTTTTGAGTGAAAAAATAAATAAATAAAAAAGTGAGCAAAAGAAAAAAATGTTACAAAAGTTTGAGTGAATAAGAGTCTATGAAGTTATGAAGATCAAGAAATATGAAGAAAAGTTTAGAAATCGAAGACTCAAGAATAAGGAAATTAGCCAAGTTATTTTATTTTGTAGTTTTTCTTTATAGGTTATTTGTCCATATGTATGCTTGGGAGCTTAACCAAAAATGCCTTTAGGTTAAGAAAGTTTTCTGATGATGGATTCAGAAGGATGCATAAAATGATTATTGTTCAGAATAAGTAGGCGGATGTTTATGATGTAATAATATAATAATAAAAGCAATTTCATTTGAGGGTAAGCAAAAGACTAGTGTGGGGTAGTTTGATAACGTTTATTTTATACATATATTTATGATGTTTTCTTATTATTTTATACTATATTTTTATGATATTTAGAACTAAAATGTACTTATCATGCTTAAATTTATATTTTACAGGTATACTTTGTTGCTAGAGCAGAAAAGAAGCAAAATGCCTAGATATTGGACTTGGATTGCAAAAGGAATGAAGAGGTTAAAGGAACCCACTATGCCCAACGTAGTGGGATGTATGACCAACGTACTAGGCTTGGTGCTCCGAATCAAAGTCGCAACATTTATCCATTACGCCCGACGTAAATCAACTTACGCCCAACATACATAAGTTAGTTCCAAAGTGTATAAAATGCGATTTTCAGCCAACCTAAGGGTAGATTACGACTTCTATCATTCTTTGGTCAACAAGAAACCCTTCTTCTGACATTTTGAGGGTCTAGAAGGTGGTCGAGAGGCCGTTAAGTTGATCGGAGTGAAGATATGAAGGAGTAGAGAGCATATTCATGCCAGAGATCATGTGGTTTTTGTTCTGATCATGATTAGCATTCCACTATGATTCCATTATGTGTTTACTTTCTGATTTAGGTGTTAAAACCCTTTGCTTTGCGTTTATGATTTGATGAATCTTTGAGATTTTGGATTAATTGCTACTTAGAGTGTTTATTCTTGTTAAATTTATTTTGTCAAGTTTGATTACAAATCCATATATGTTAAACACTGTTGCTTTATTCCTTATTACTAAATTAATATAGTTTAGATGATCATTATGACTATGTTAGTTTGAATCATAGTTTTCCATGATCATTAGTAATTATGACTAGAGTTGGATCAAAACCTAGGGTTACGAAATAAAGTGATGAACTTTAATGTGTATGCATGAGTAGATGACGACTTTATGCATGAATTAATTCCTATGATCATTAGGGTTAGTACGGATCAAATCTTGCTTAATACGAATCAAATACTGCTTTGCATGATTGTTTGTTCACTTAATCACTGAATTAATAGTTGTGTTGAAATCAAAGGATTAATAGTCTAGTCAATATGCAACTCTTATTAGGAATCGGTGAATAATGATTAAAAATCTATTGCACTTAGTAGTTAGCTAGTATTTTGAGATGAAATCCAGTCTAAACCAAAGCACCAAAATAGATTTGTCTTCAGTAAGTTTATCGAGATTTGATGTTTAATTGTTTATTTGGGATTTAGTTTCATAAAATCTCATCTTTACTGTTTTTGTGTATTTAGTGTAACCTAAAATCAAAAACTCTAAATTAATTCACCATTGTTCCCCTTGAGTTCGGCACCCTTGCTTATCATAACTATACTACACTCGATTGGGTTCGCTGCCTGTAAGTTGTGGCTTAAATGGAGTAGACTAGGAATTATAAATACAAAACTAGTGCATAAAATATACACGTCATCCCCTTTTGGAGTCGTGGCCCTGTGTTTTTAGGCCAATGTGTTTTAAGTAGCTTTTGTTTGTAAACTTTGGCTAGCTCATCTTGCTAGGGAGTCGTTTTTAGCTAGAGATTTCTAATCACCCTTTTTAGACTTTGTTCTATGTCTTGGTCTGCGCGAGGTTGCACTCCGAACCTAGTCATCTAAGTCAAGCTGAAATTATCACCTCGAGGCGTTTAGGACTTACGCATTTTTTATTTCAATGGAAAGGTTATGAGCCTTTGAAGCCTTTATTCATGCAATGTTCGGAAGTTGTGGCCCTTTGGGCTGAATTGACATGTTTAAGGAAAGGTTATGAGCCTTTGAAGCCTATGGTGTAGCTTAAATGATGCGGACGATCAATCCTTGTTATCATTTGGTAAACATGTACAACCTCTTGTTCAAATGGTATTAAGCTTGGCTAGTAAATAACGTTCTAATAGTTCTTTTTATAGTGATTAATTTGCATCACTTTACTGATAACACATATAGGATATCAATATTTTTTGGTGAGAATAAAAAGTAACCACACTTAGACACAAACTACGACCTAGCTATTGGGCCAGTTGTTGGGGTGTGATTATCTATTCGGAGTTTGATCAAGCTGCCATTTCCTTAAGTGTATCTTATCTCGTTCCTCGTCTAAGAGTAGAAGTGGTGTAGGTTATGTGTGTTCTAGGTGTGGAGGATTGACCTTTTGTCCTGTGCTTCCATGACATAGGCTCCATTCTGGCGAGCCTCTAAAATCGTATATGGTCCTTCCCAAACGACACTCAACTTGCCTTGGGGTTGTGCATGATTGGACTCATTCTTACACAATACCCATTCGCACATCTTGAAGTTTTTTTCTTGCACGCGCCGATTGTAGTATTTTTCAGTGTGGGCCTTATAGATTATTTGGTGGAGTTAGGTAGCTTCACGTTTTTTGTCGAGTACATCCAGGTCCTGACGATGTTCAGCCTCATTGGTATTTGCATTGAACCCCGTCACTTGCAATGATTTGCTTAATATTTTGAGTGAGGGCACCGCTTCCAAGTCATACGTCAACGTGAAAGGTGTTTCTCCGGTACTAGACCTTGAGTTCGTGCGATATGACAAGAGTACTGTTGTTAGCTCCTCGACGCAGACCGCTTTGGATTTCATCAAATGCTTCTTGATACCGTTGACAATGATCTTATTTGATACCTCAATCTGGCCATTGGCCTGAGGTCAAGCTACTGAGGTGAACCAACGATGGATTTTCTTTTCCTCACACCATTCCTTGAGAGGAATTCCCTCAAATTGAGTACCATTTGCATTGATCAGGACTCTGGGGGTGTCGAATTGCGTGAGGATGTTCTTCCACATGAACTTTATCATTTTCCTGCATGTGACCATGGCTAGTGGTTCGGCTTCAATCCATTTAGTGAAGTAATTAACAACAACTAGCAAGGACTTAGATCCTCCCGGGAACGGTCCTAGGATATATATGCCTCACTAATGAAAAGGCCAGGGGTTGCTGATGTTGGTTAGTGGCATGGGGGTAGATTTTGGAAGGGGGTGAAAGCTTGGCACTCCAGGCATTTCTTTGTGAGTTCGGTTGCATCCTTATATATGGAGGGCTAGTATACTCCTAGGCGAAGTATCTTTCTTGTGAGTGCCCATGCACCTTCTTGCACCCCACCTTTTTCTTCTTGACTTTCCTCTAAGAGTGACCTTCCCTCCACGTGGATGATGCATCTAAGCCACAGTGCTAGATATCCTCTCTTGTATAGTTGTTTTTACCTTATAACGAATTGCGGGGCTTTGGCTTTGGTTTTTTACATTGCCGTAGGATTATGTAGGAGGACCCCATGCAGGAGGTAGTCTAGATAGGGCTTAGTCTATTCGAGGGGTGCTGCATTGGTATTGATTTTTTATTGTCAATACATCTCTCTATGAGAGCCTCTACTAATACTTTCTAGGACATTTGATCGAAAGATGTTAAGGCCAACTTGTTAAGGGGGTCGACCCTCGCATTCTTCTGCCGGGGAATTTACTTGATCTTAAAACTTTAAAACGAATGTGCTAACTTTCATTTTGCATCCAGGTATATTTGCATTCTCTGTTCTTTAGCTTCATAAGTTCCATTGACCCGGGTGGTTATGATCAAAGAGTCGCTAAAAGCTGAGAGGTGTTTTGCTTCAACCTCTCGTGCTAGAAAAAGGCCCACGAGAAGAGCTTCATATTCGGCCTCGTTGTTGGAGACCTGAAAGTTGAATCTCAGGCATATATGATTTCGTTTGCACTGGGGTTTTTGAGGACTAAACCTGCACTATACCCTTCCTTACTAGTAGCGTTTTAGGTATGTAGCTCCCACACATCTTTACTCGATTCGAGGTCTGAGGGGTCTATCGACATGACCGTTGGTACCCCTTTGAGTTTATCCAGGATTTCTACTAGGAATTCTATTAAACCTTATGCTTTGATGCTGGTGCATGGTCGATAATCTATGTTCTGCTCCCCCAGCTCGATGACCCATTTTTCCAGTCGTTCCGGCTTTTTTGGCCTTAGGAGGATTTGCTTCATCAGGAAGTTGTATAGAGCCTCAATCTTGTGAGCCTGGAAGTAGCGTCATAGGCATCTAGTTGTATATATAAGTGTGATGACTAATTTTTCTAAGATTTGGTAAATAAAATCTAGACCCTATAGTGCTCTGCTTACAAAGTGTATCAGAAACTGTCTCGATTGTCAGTACTGACGATATAGCCTTGTTAGATGTTGCTAGGTATATTTGCAGCATCTCTCCTATAACACCCCCTCTGGAACATATCCTAATATTGTCCGCTTTGGACTCTCTACATGAAAACATCCCTGGGGTCACCCATCCCGAAATTGCTCTAGCTAGAGCATGCTTAACTGCAGAGTTCTTATGGGATCTGTTACCCTCACGAATTTAAAACGCATTGTGACAGACAAGGTATCCACACCCTTTTTAGGAATGCTTAGTTCTCCTTCCCAGCCGATGTGCGATCAGGTGTAGCTAACATGCCCGCCTTCGACCCCATTATAGGTTTCGGCGTCCCCGTCGAACACATCGACCCGTGCCCTAGAATTGATACCAACTTGTAACATCGTGATTTTTCACCTAAAATTTTTCTTTTTATTTTAAACACATTTGAACCAAAATACGTCAGGAGAAGTCTTATTTTAAAAATTATGAAAATATCACCAATGTTACTTATTTATCAAAACAACTCCATCGAAATAAAAGTTCTCAAAAACTTACACCCAAGTAAATTCTCAAAACCAAATACGAATAAAACTCAACATTTACAAAATGGTATCAGAGATGGGGCACGGGTCGATGTGTTCGACAGGGACGTCAAACCCTATAATGGGGGTGAAGGTGAGTTGCACCTGATCCTACATCGGCTTAGAAGGAGAAGGAAACATTTCCTTATAAGGGGTGTGAATACCTTTCTTGACACAACACGTTTTAAAGCCGTGAGGGCAACAGATCCCATAAGAACTCTGCAGTTAAGCGTGTTGTTTTAGAAAGATATGTGTCCTAATAAAAAATTAAGATGGTTGTGTGGGATTATGATTATGATAATGTTTCATATACTTATGGTTTCGTAGTTGTGTAATCTGGTACTTTATTGAAGATGATTCCATATCATTATATACTTATAAAGCTTGCATTTTCCTTGCACCACATTCATTTGAAACTCCTATTCTTTTTTTCCATTTACCACATTCATTTGAAACTTCCATGACTTTTCAATTTCTTTCTAATAATGATTATAAGTTGTTTAATATGGTTAAATAAATATAAAAACTAAAGTGCAATCATATATAAACTAAATTTCAAGAATATATTTTTTTTATACTTATAAGGTTATGTTTTTAACTTTTAACATATTATACTTAATTTATTAGATCTAATATGTTGTTGTATGTAAACCATTACCATTTTGAAGCTACAACTTTTGAACAATTTGTATAAAATACTTGAATTACTCATTTAACTATAACCTTACAAGATCAACTTAAGTATAAATTTTAGTTTAACTTAAACAGCCTAAAGAATATTTTGTAAATAGTTAAAAAAGATAAATTGTAGTGTCTTTCTAATAATTATTATAAGTTGGTTAATAAGATTAAATGAGTATCAAACCTAAAATGTAATCATAAATAAACTAAATTTCAATATTAAAATACTATTTTTACTTTTACTTATAAAATTATGTCTTTAACTTTTAACATATTATACATAATTTATTAGATTTAATATGTTGTTGTATGTAAACCATTATCAGTTTAAAGCTACAATTTTTGAACAGTTTGGACAAAATACTTAAATTGTTAATTTAAACATAACATAACAGAGTCAACTTTAATATAAATTCCAGTTCCACTTAAAAAATCCAAAAAATATTTTGTGAATAGTTAAAAGTGATAAATTGTAGTGCTAAATGCAAAAACTAAATTGTAATATCAATTTAACTATAATATATTCTAAAGATATTTTTATAATCGTTAAAAGATTTCAAATAATTATATTAAAATGACTTACAATAAAAAATAGTTGAAAATAACTCTATATAAATGATTATATTATTACCTTTAAAATAAAAAAATGTTTGATATTTTAAATAATTACAATGATAGAAATTAAAACATTATGCAAATAAATTTTAAAAAGTAATTAATAATAACAACAACTATAAATAGCATTAAACTATTTATTATATTTAATTTTATTCATGAGTCACCCGCGGGTAGAGGTCATTTAAAATATTGAGATTATGTTGTTTTAATAGATGTATATATGTTAACATATAATTCAAAATAATCAATACACTATATCAACTTAGTATACGAATTATTATATCAAATTTAACAACATTATTGTTATATTTTAAAAAAAAACATATATTTGTAAAGATTTCAGCTATATAGATGCTTTTGCGCAATGCGCGGGCATTCGCCTAGTTGTAGTATATTCTCATGTGTGTAATCCTTTTTTCATAACCCTTATTCTAAAGATCAAAGATGATAAATACGTTAAATAGCTTTGTCCTGTTAACTTGATTGTTTGCCAGTATAATCTTATAAGAAAAAATTACTGAATTGATTTAACTATGTTATTTGTAGCGTATGAGAAATAAGCTTTCTGCTTTTTTACATAATCAACAGATTTTAGACGGTCTCATGATCTAAAACGAGTTTGTTGTGTGGTGCAAATCATATTCCAAGAAAGCCATGCTTTTCAAAGTTGACTTTGAAAAAGCTTGTGATTCAATTAGATGGGATTATCTCCATGACATGCTTCAAAAAATAGGTTTTGGTTTTATGTGGCGATATTGGATCCAAGGCTAACTCTGATCTTTGAGGGAGTCGATGATAGTTAATGGGTCTCCTACTTTTAATTTTCAATCTCAGATATCTAAGACAAAGTGATCCTTTGTTTCCTTTTATGTTCACTTTGGCCATGGAGGGATTACATGTTGTGGTTCAGGAGGCTAACTCTAAAAATATTTTTTGAGTATTTCTTTTGGATACATGGTCATGGAGATCATTCAACTTCTTTATGCTAATGATGTGATTTTTAGGTGAGTTTTCTCGTAAAGATTTTATTAATTTGGTAGATATGATTTTATATTTTTTTGGCGTATAACTATTCTTACTGCTTTTTCCTATCTTGGCATTCATGTTTGGTAGTAATATGTATCAGAATAATGCTTGGAAGGAAGTCATCAAAAAAGTTATTTCTAAATTCTCGAATTAGATGACTAAGACTGTGTTTGTGTTTGGTCGACATATGCTAATTAATTCGGTCTTAGGCTCATTTCTGACTTATTTTATGTCCTTATTTGAAGCACCAACAGATATTATTAATAAAATTGAATACTTTGGGAAGAAGTTCTTTTGGGTGGCAATTTGAAGGACAAGAAAATAACATGGATCACTTACCATAAGGTGATGGCACAAAAATCCCTTGGCAGTCTTGTATTTGAAGTATTTTTGCAGTTAACTTTACGCTTTTGTTCAAGTGGTTTGTTGGGTTTTAGAATTTTCCCAAAGCGCTTTGCGTCCATGTGATAAAGAATATTGATGGAGATTATGGTATTATTTTTCATCATATTATGACATCCCCTATTTTCAGAACCAAAAAGAAATACTTTTCTTTATGCTTTCAAGATCATGTTATCATTATTTGCGGAAAATCCCAAAAATAAAACATTTTGCGGAAACCATCTCGTTTTATTAAAATATCTTAAGTAAAGATGTTTTTTCAAAATAAAAAAACCCTAAGGATGTTATAATCAATACATAACATATTTAGAACATAAAAACCTAATGCTCCTAAACACTATTGCAAGCTATCTCTTTAATCACTCATCACCTAATCAAGTTCGAGCAGTATTAACACCGCTACATGTGATGCATATAAATTGAGTGGGTTAGGTTATGAAACCTGGTCAGAAACATAGGGTTTTCAATCCCACAATATTATTATGACAATAATCCATACTTATCAAACCTTCAAAACCAACTATTACCAAACATTATAGCTATATAATCCAACGAAGATATGTATAGGTTACTACACCCATACATACCCAACCCAATCGATTCTCACAAATCCTAATCCACGATCATATGGAAGAATTAGTCACCTGATGAATCATTTAGAGTAATGGTTTGACTACATAGCTAAGTGATTCCTTGGCCGATGTAAGTCATAAAGGCAATTCAATCCATTAGAGTATTTGGTGAATATAATACCCCATTTCATCTACTTTTGTGGTTTATAAGTCCACACTAGCAACATAATTCACACGATTGTCTAGAATAATCATGTGTTGTCATGTTTCTCCTCTAGATGACCCGACCTACCGTTTCAGTTGTATGATCGGACCCACCATATCTAGTTATCCAAATGAATGTAATATTGTACTCTGGTTTGTAATCCGTATATCGACATCTGATAGTGTCACAAACCAGAGCACTATGCTTTGTTACTATCACACACACTCTTAAAATGACGCACGTAATATCCAAACTTTATTGAACTAAGCATCCTCTTTACTTATTAGTTTATAACTTGACCATATTACATTACTTGGAATAAACCTTCAACACAAATCTCTTGCTAATGTAATATCATTATATTTTCGGGTATAACTAAACATTCTTTCAACTTAACTCGAACTAAGCTGGAGGTCCCAAACCTTAACAATTATGTATGAATCTATATAAATGCGAAACAATAACATAAGTATTTAACAAATATAACGCAATTTTATTTGTTGGGTTTTTCACCAAGAATGATCTCACTAAGAGAATAAGCACAATGATTCAGAAATAACAAATATTCATAATCCTCTCCAAGAACTCTTAGTTATCTTTACAAAAATTCTCTCACTCATAATATAATAAAAATCATCAACTCTCAACTAATGAGAGAAACTAGTATAAATTCTAGTCTAAACCTAACTGAATATCACAAAGATAGGATATAAGAATTCTGTAGATTCTCCGAATCTTCTTTTTAAATCAAGTCCCTGATTTGTATGGATTGAATCTTCAAAGACAAATATAGATCTGGTAAATAATGAATAGATCAGATCAGATCTTCATAATGTTTCTTCACCAAGTAATGCTGGTCTGCTCCAGATTTGGACATCAGCACCAGCACAATATATGTTGATCAGGGCATCAATGCCAACATTAGGAAGTCAATTGCTGATCAATTTCAACTAGAGTAGCTTCAACTTTATCAGATACTGTATAACCATCAACGTATCATATCATCAGTGTAAGAACTTCAGCATATGGACACGTTAATTAGTCATTAGTATCAATGAATCAGGTCTTTAGTGAATGGATAGTCTTATTGTTGATAAATTCCTTCAATGTCTTATGGCCATCAGAGGATGATCTTCAGTACCACCAGAAATAGGATAGCTTCATAGATTAGTTACATTTCTGATCAACTAAGGTAGCTCATATATTTTCTTCATTCTTCAACATATGAACTGTTGTGTTGGGTAGAGTGATAACATATATCTTCAATATCAGTCTTTAGAAACATCTTCATCATATCTTCAGATTAACTAAATAAGCAAATTCTGACAGATCAACTTGTCTAAGTTGTATTATTTACACTTGCTTAGACAAGACTGGATGTCTATAATGAGCTATAAAACTATAACTAAAATGTATATTTTTTGCATCATCAAATCTATACATATATGTACTTAACATAAGCAACCTTTATAAGTCTAATTTCATTACTAAGCAAGACTATGATGTTTGAAATCAACTTATAAAACTATTTTCCTGCTTTATACCATACTATCACAATGCAGTGTATGACTACATTTTTATCCAACATAACTGGAACTAATCATTCTTTATATCTCTTAGTTTAAAACTTAGACAAGACTACAATCTATGTAATCAACTTTCAATGCTAACCATGTACAGACAACACCATCGGAATTAAGTGTATATACACTTTAACAGAGAGTATCAAGTATTTAATATACTTCAATCTTTTAAGTAATAACACTTATGTTAAGATTATCATGTAATAATATCATATATACACTTTAACACATAGTTTGCACAATATATGTTATCAAATATATATTTAACACATATTCTAGATAATAAGAATTTAATTCACATATAAGCTTTTAACATATATTCATTACTTTTTAATAAATACTTGTATTAAAATTATGTTCGTGAAAGTATCTTTGCACTCACCTGATAAAGGTGAAACCCTTGCAGGACAGTTAGTTCCTCGACTAACACTTCATCTTTTCCATTTTGAACGACCTAAATACAAATATTACAATGCTTCAGATTTCGCTCGGATTTAAATGGGTTATATTAACTATCTTTGGATTATTCAATAATCCCAAAGAATACTTCAAGTTCTATCTAATAAGGAAGGACCAGGTAAAATCATATCGGAGGTAGGATCCGTTTGGTAAAAAGATGTATCGTTTGGATATTTCACTTTAAATACCTCATAGATCTAGCCTAGACATCACTCCCGTAAGTAGATCAATCAGTATAACAACTAACATTACTAAAAAATCATATTTATAAGTTTATAATAACATCTATGAACATAAATATAAGCTGCACTTAAAGCGTAGAAAGTATAACTTAATTCACAGGTTTTCTAGCGAAAAACCGGAAATTGGGCGGGCAGAACGTCGATATCGAAAGCTCTATTTTTTAGACTCTCTGATGCTCCAGAGCTTCGCTACTAGAACTTAAAAACTCCTAGAGTTTTGCCTCAAGTTGCGGGGAAATTTTGAGAGAAAATGGAAGATAAATGAGCAAAATTCGGAATCTTTTTATAGGCCAAAACTGGCGTCGCGCCACCCTGTGGCAATATGGTTCCTTTCCGGTTGCGCCACGTGTCGTCATCTCACTAGTCCATGCGTTGAAATCTTATGGTGTCATGTCATCAAGTTTTGGGAGGAAGGGTCTCCTCTGGTGTTGCCATATGTCATCCTCTTATGGTGCTACGTGTCTTGCCGGGTGTGCAGCTATTATTGGGTATTTTTTCGCTTTCTTCGATAAATAATAACTCTCTCATACGAGCTCCGATTTCGACGTTCTTTATATCCCTGGTTTTGTACAGACGAGTACTACAACTTCCGTTTAGAATTCATTGGCTACTTTGCATTTTATTTTTATTTTATAGTCTATAAGAAATACATTGTAAATGCCTTTGTGAAATTCACAACTACTTCATAAGAACTTTATTGTAATACACGTTTTCCAGAATGGTTCAACTAATGGCTTAATGTGATCAAAGATGGGGTTTTTGGAGAAAAAACATGTGACACGACGTGGGGCATAAGTGACCATGATGTGGCATGGCTTTCATGAAACACACATTTCTGGTGAACCCCATGACGTGGCAAAAGGGTTGCCAGGACGTGGTGGCTATGGCAACCCAAGTCCATGATCTTTTAGGATTTATTATGTATTTAATTCCTATAACCTCAAGTTTAGGGCATCATTTTCAATCCCTATCACCTCCGATATCCTGGAAGCAAACCCTAATCCCCTTTCCTCCATTCTTGAGATTATTTTGGTATTTTTGTACAATTAAAAGGAAGAAGAAGAAGAAGGCTCAAGTGCAAGAATAGAGCAAACAACTCCTCCCCACCTATAAGATCACCTTTTATACCTTTGTAAGTCCTCGATTTCAGAATTTTTTGGATAACTCTATTTAGATCTAAGATTTATTCGCTTTTCTTCATGTTCATGGTGTTTGGAGTGATTGGATTCAATAAAGCTTTCAACTTTATTTATCCTTGTAGTCCCAAGAGGATTAGAAGTTCTAGATCTAAAGATTTATGTTACTTTAAGCTCATGAATGGATCTTGAATCCTATTTATCCCACTTTTAACCTAGTTGAGAAAATGATATGCATTGGACATGCATATCACCAACGCATGGATTTTTATGGACCATTAGTGTCCCAAAAAGCCTTATGGTAAACAAGAACTTAGGACTTAACTAATTGAGAGCTTAATCCATTAAGTTGTTCATTGTGTAGTTGCCATGACGTGGTGGCATAATTGCCACGGCGTGGCGATTTCACTGATCGCAAATGTTTTGTTGAGAAAGTGCCACGATGTGGCCAAAGGATAGCCACGACGTGGAGGTCAACTATCGTTAACTTTGACTGTTGACTTTTGACCAGGTTTGACTTTTGGTGAAATTGATAGTTTTAGAAGGTAGACTAATGGTTTACTTTGTGTGATTATGTAGATGGTGTGTAGCACCAATTTCTTGGCTATGTGAGCTTGTTAGTTCATGACTATGTTGTGAATATGGTTGGATCATAGCATTCACATGAGCTGAAATACACCCCTAGGGTTGGACCCACTAATATGTATTGCATGTGGTATTTTGGAGAACTCACTAAGCTTTGTGCTTACGGTTTCATGTTTAAATGCTTTTAGGTTTTCTTATATTAAAGGACGGGTGCGGCTCGATTGCATCGCATCCATCAGAGATTTCCACATATAATAACTTCTTGACGATTCTCTGATAAATGTTTTGAATCATATAGTTTTATCCAGATCTTTGAAGTTGTGATTCGAATAAATATTTTTAAATTTTAAATGCAAATTATGGTTTGAAATTTGGGTTGTGTCATCTGTTCTCGACGTTATTTATATCGACGAATTTGTATTTACAAGAACATCAATTTTCGTTTAGATTGTTTTGTCTATCGAGCAACCAATCTTCATTTCACTTTTTATGAAACACGCGTTTGATCGTGTCGAACGCGAATCTTCAAAAAGTTATAACTATTTCATACGAACTCAAATTTTGTCGTTCTTTATACTCACAGCTTTGTAATTACGATTACTACGGCTTGTGTGTATGTTATTTATTCAAAATAATCTTCTATGAAAAATGTTATTTTATCGCTCAACAATAATTTATAAGATTTTCTAGAAATACTATATATCCAATATTTTTCCATATAACGTGTATACAATAAATAAGTATATATAGACTCGTAACGCATAGGAAAAACAATTATCCTATTCATGGATTTTAATTGTTCGATAAAATGTATTATTATTGTCATTATTATATTTTAAATGTCTAGTCCAAATTTACGAGCGTTACACATATGACAAAGTATAATTCAAACACTCATTGGCTTAATATTGTGAAAATGTGCAATAATTTATCGGATAAATGTGTCAATCTATCTTTTTGTAAGAAATGGGAGGGTGGTGGGTCAGTTTCCATCTTATGGGATGAAGTTAGGTCTAAGTCACCCAGGGGTGTCGAGGCCTCTCATTGATATGAACTCACTTATGTATTGAGTCCAATTATGTTATCTTCGCTTCACAATTGGTGGTTCTACTTGATAGATGGGTTGGTTGTTTTTCCATAAGATCACTAGACTATATACTGATGATAAGCAAGCTTCCAAATAGATATAAACTAAAGGCTAGAGGGGTTGATATTCCTTCTCTTGTTTGTTTGACGTGCACTGCGAATTTGAAGTCAGTGAATCATCTTTTCATCTCATGTCCTGTTACATGTGCAGTTTGGTCTAAGATTGGATTTTTCTTGGGTTTGGATATACCATAATTTTAGCTCTTATGGGGATTGATGATCCTAGTGCACATACGTCCGTTTGCATTTGATGATGAAGCGTGTGTCGGCGGCTATATATTTCACGATTTGACGGAGTTTTTGGAATTTCAAAAATGTGATGGTCTAAGTTCAAACCTAAGAAGGTAGTTTTGTTTAATAGTGTAGTTATGAATGCTAGTTCTCTTGGATTTCCAATAGAGTATAGGAATATTAAATTGAACCGAGTTGGTTGGATTTAAAACCCACCCTTTATACATATCTTTGTTCTTTGTCTAGAAATGTGATGTTCTAAGGACAAACCTAAGAAGTCAGTTTTGTTTGATAGTGTAATTATGCATGTTTTTTTTTTCAGTAGAGATAGGAAGGTTTCTTTGAACTGGATAGTTTGGCTTCAAAACACAACCCTTTCTACATCTATGCTGTAATCATTATTCCTTATTTAGCTTCTTGTTAACCTTTATTTATAAAACTAGGTGAACGTTACGCAAAATACAACAATATATTTGACATCTTTACAAATATATGTTTTTTAAATATATCAATAACGTTGTTGTTAGCTCTTATATAATAGATCTTATAATAAGCTGTTATCAACATTGTTTGTGTTAAATTATACGATAATGTAGACATCTTTTAATATTCTATAATCGCAATTGTCTCAATGGCCTCAACCTGTAGGTTACCCATGAATGAAATTAGATATAATATATGGTTTAATGATATTGATAGTTGTTATGGTTAATTAATTTTAAAAGGTTTATTTGATTAAGTTTTTAATTTCTATCATTGTAGTTAGTTAAAGCATCAAACAATCGTTTTTTGTTTATAAATGTAACAACATAATTTTGTATATAATGTTACTTTTAACTATTATTTTTGTAAGTTATTTAAAATGGTGTATTTCGAAACTCTTAATTATTTAATTTGGTTTAAGATATTTTATTTTTTTTAAATTATTTGATGAATATTGTTAGTTTCTTTGATTCTAATTATTTAAAACAACAAATATTGTTTTTGTTTTTACAGATAATATTATGATTTTTATATAATATTCATTTTAACTATTCTTGTTATAAGTTATTTTTGACCTACTTATTTGAAAATTCTAAAAAATAGTTTCATGGTTTTTTTATTGTTAATTTAATATTACAATTTAGGTTTAACACTATAGTTTATAACTTTTAATTATTTATAGTATAGTCTCTCGATCTTTTTCAAATTTAACTGAAATTTTGATTTAAGTTAACCATTTAACATTATATTAAAATTAATAATTTAACTATTTTGCATAAAATAATAAATTATACAAAGGTATTGCTCTCATATAAAACATATTTAAACCAATAAGTTAACTATAATATGTTAAATTTTTAAAATCATAATTTTATAAATAGAAGTAAAATATGATTTTTTTAAGAGAAAATTACAAAAATACCCAAATACCACTACTTATTAGGTTTTAGCCAAAAATTAACACTTAGCTCAAAATAGCCTTTAAAACAGTAAGTGATTAAGGAATCTAATGGTCAACGCATGGTTGATTACGGTCAACACAATGTTGACTATTCTTTGGAGACATTGGGCTACTGTTTGGTGGGTCGTCTACTCCTTTCAGGATTCATCATCCCATAATGTATAAAGTTGTAATTTTCATTTTTGGTCATTTTTTGTGTGTTTGAAGTGAGGAAAACACTCTCAATGGAGCATTCAATAAATAACCAATTTTGTCTCTGAATCTCAAACTTTTTTTTTGGTTTTTCTTATTTAGGAGGAAATACATTTATTTTTTTGAAAAAACAAACAAAAATAAACTAACTGTGGCTTCATAAAAAACATGTGGTGTATAAGCAATCAATGCACAAAATATGCATTAATTGCTTGTATACCGTAGGTTACAGTTTTCGTAATTTTTTTGTTTTTGTTGTTTGTAATATAATTGTAATGTTGTGATTTTTGTTACAAAAAGAAAAAGCAAAAAAAAAATGGAAACCATAGATTTTTTGATAAAATAATAGACCATTTTAGAACTACTATTTGTGATAAAGTAGATCATTCAAAGGAAACAGGAGACCGTTTAAAGTCTACGATTTCTTACTGAATTTTGTAAAAAAAAAGAACCTTTATATATTAAATTCGAAGATAAATGAGCGAAACAGTAGATTATTTTAAATACCTACGATTTTAATGGTTATTTTGGGTTAAGTCCTAAATTTTGGCTAGAAAGTAATAAATCATTAAGGAATTTAGCTAGATTAGTAATTGTCTGATATTTTAATATTGTAGTTGAGTTTATTTATTATTATAATTTAGTTTTGCATTAATTTAATATTATTTACTAATTTATAATAATTATTAGAATGAAGTTAAAAGTCATGATTGTTTGTTATGCATTTGGTACAAGTAATAATGTCTTTTTTATAAGCATATTAGATGAATCTCCGTGTGTTGCACACTAATATATATATATATATATATATATATATATATATATATATATATATATATATATATATATATATATATATATATATATATATATATATATATATATATAATTTTTGTATTTAATATTATCTTTGTTATTAGTTTTGAGGTAATAATTCTTACGATAATTTGGTATAAAACATTATATATATATATATATATATATATATATATATATATATATATATATATATATATATATATATATATATATATATATATATATATATATATTAAAAGCATATCATCTTAAGTGCCACTACAAGTAGGTTATATATGATAATAAAAATAAATTTGTGTTTTGATTTGTACATATTTTTAACTATTAACGGCTAATCAAATTTAGATAGAATTTTTTTGTTATCTTATTCATTCAATGAAATCACTCGTTGCATGTAAATTTGATATTTCAATTTAAATTTTGTATTTAACATTATTTTTGTACTTTCATTATTTATAAAAAATAAAAAAACTATCTCTTTCAAAAATTAATATTATAAAAATAATTCTCAATCAACTTTCTCTTTTTGTTAATTTGACATTTCAATAAATCAATTAATCATTATTAGTTAAAAAAAAGTATTTTAAGTTGTACTAGTAAGATGAAGAATCATCCATTCTAAATGCATAAGAATACAAAAACTAAATAATTAAAAAATTATAGCTTTAAAAAAAATATATTATTGTTAAAAATAGTTTTAATTAATTTTTTTTTTTTGCATAATAATTTGATATTTCGCTTTTACAGTATAACCAATATCATCAATTAACATCACATGTTAATGAATTAACTAATCACCATTAGCGGAAAATATCTATTTTATAAAAGATATATAGAATTTAATTTAGGTTTTATATTATATATTAGATTTAAATTCTTATTATTTTTATATAATTAATAACCACCTTTTGTGAAAAATTAATTAGGTATAAAAAATATTTTTCTTAAGAAATCATTTTGTTATTTTGATTTAGTTTTTCTATTTAAAGATTAACCAGTATAATCCTTATAATTAACGTCATATTTCAATGAATCATTTAATTATCATTAATTAAAAGTGGTTTGAGTTGTAATAGCAATGTAAGTGGTTTGAGTTGTAATAGCAATGTAAAGAGTCACATAATTTTTAAATGTATAAGGTTCAAATAAACAGTTCACTATAATTAATGTAACATTTCAATGAATCGATGATCATTAGTTAAAAACGTGTTTGAGTTATAGTAATAAGGTGAAATGTCATGGAAGTTATGAATACATAAGAACAGTGTCCCTTTATATATATATATATATATATATATATATATATATATATATATATATATATATATATATATATATAATGTGCAAATATTAATATTTTTATTAATTAGTTAATTATTTAAATATACAAAATTTATTAAATATTGGAAATTTTATAATATTAAAAATAAATTTTTAGATAATGAAATATCACCAGAAACTATCTTCGATATTCGTTTTGTTATAACTAATTATCTAATTCTCATTATGTATCTCCAATAATAAATTTCAAAACATAAATCCAAACAACCTTTACAATTTTCATAACTAATTTACGTTACTATAAAGTACAAATTCTAGGTGACTCTCATCGCTCAACATGTAACATTTTAAAAATCACGATAAAAATTTTCATTTTTAAAATTAAAAGAAACCATTGTTTTAAACCTCAACCATCTCAAATCAAGTATCAAATACAAATATCACCAAGATTAATGTATCATAAAAACTCCCAAAATATATCATAGAAGGATGTGTACGATCACGCCTTCACCTTGCCTCAATCATCCCGAAGTACCTGAAACATAAAACTGAAACTGTAAGTCAAAGCTTAGTGAATTCCCCAAAGTACCACATAGCACAACCAAAGAGATATAAAAAATGCATGTTGGGTTCACAACCTCCTAGTTGGCTTACCATGGCCCACAACCTCTCGATTGTATTGTCCTTCAAATAACGTACTGGGTAAAATAGCTGACAGAATAATAAATGGAAACATACCAGTAATGACGTCTAGCACCGCCCTAGCCTCCTCTGCAGTGAGTTGGAAAGCACGACCTCAAGCCCTCGGGGGCTCTGCCTCACCTTGTTGTTCATCTGTAATCCTAGGGGTAGCAATAGTTGGCACCTATATAGGTTTGCTGGCAAGTAAGGTACACTGGCCTTTATATGGACCACCTGCTCACAATGATAAAAAATCCTACTTCGCAGCGGATGAGCCTCCTGACAACAGTCCTTTCCAAAGTATCCCTCCCTACCAAAATTGCGACATGCATAAGAACAAGACCGAAAGACACCATCATGAACCTTGTCTCCCTTCCCACAAGTGCGAACCCTCTGACCTCTAGATCTTGAATCGTCGGACTTAAGCCACTTTGTTGTCGGCTGTGAATGAACGGGAGCCTACCTCAACTCCCCAGCGTGAATCTCTATCTCAATCTTCCACCTCCTCGTAGCATCCTGAAGCTCAGTGAAGGAACCATAACAATGTATGGACACAAACTGCCAAATATCCGTCTTGAGCATGCTCAAGTACCGGGTCATCTAAGCATGCTCCGAAGCAGCGAACTCAGGGCAGAAAACAGCCCTTTCAGTAAGCATCTCGACAATCTTCGTCACTTTCTTAGTAGTCTGCCTCAACTCCAAATGTTCTTGAGCCAACCTCTACCTCTCCACCAAAAGGACGTATCTCGTGCGCAACATCTCTGAGAACTGCTCCTAAGTAACATCAGCTCTCTGCTCAGGAGTGTAAACATTAGTCACCAATCTCCACCAATCCTTCACCCCTAACCCGAGAAAGTTCAGTGCGTACATGACCTTCTGGTCAATAAGGAAAGAGCATGTGAAGAAACAACCCTCCACATTAGATAGCCACCTCATCACTATAATTGGGCCCTGTGATGGGTTTTGAGCACTATAACAATCCTATAGTGCACATACAACCCTAATGATTTGGATCTAAGTTTTCTCAAGTTATACATGCAATTTTCATTTTATCCAAAGCATGAACACTAACTAGCATTCAATTTTGAGAGTTGCAACATAAAACAAGTTAGATGAATACCTCTTTGTTGTAGCATGTAGAACTTACCTTTCAAGAGCTTAGTACCTCAAATGTGATACCTCTAACAAGTCACAAACACCAAGAATAATGGAGGATTATGAGAGAGAGAGAGAGGCTAGGAGGCACCAAAATCGGCTAGGGTTTCTTCTTGGAAGTCTTGACCAATTTTAGGGGTGTTAGGGGTTACATTTATAGTGTGGAATTTCTAGGGTTTCAACTTGTAAACCCTAATTAATTCACTTAGGCCTTTAATCCAATAACCATTTGATAGCCTTTTGGGCTAACTCTTCATGGACTCTCACATAGATTTAGCCCACCCTAATCAACACGGATCATTAGCCCAAACTATATGTATCACTGATTTACATAATCAGTCCCCGTTAATTTTAAACAATCTCTTTTGATCACTAAACTAAATCCAAATTAATTCCTGATCAATACCAATTAAATAATATGATTTCTCAATAAATATATTATTCTTATAATATATTAATAAATCACAAATAACCTCTTTTTCGAATATTTATCCTATCAAACTGAAGGCAACCCAAAAGGACCATGCTACTATTGGGTCAAGTACATATCAATTATAGTTATGGGCTTAGACACCTAATCCAACAGTCTCCCACTTGGATAAGTCTAATAACTATAACTGCCAATGTAACTTCAAAATCTGATTAGCAATCGTAGCTCTCAAAATCCTCTTTCCAACTCTGATCTAGTCAATGACTCGTCCTTTAGATAAGGGATCATATAATCCTCTGTTCTTCAAGATATCATATGGAAAAAGACATGGAATAAAGTCATACTCATTGTCCAACAGTTTGTTTCCCGATTTCTGATTTGTTTGATATAGAACTTAATTGAACACATGAATTGAGTCCTGACCGAGCCCGACACATAAGTCAAAACAAAATCATCGAGGAGACCATGATATCGCTTTTAATCATCTTAGGATAAAAGTAATAGATAAAATTCGACTTATTTTCTTGTAGTAATTACTTGTTAAATTATACACAACAACACGTTTTATAACATCAAGTTACGGATGCGTTTTCGTACTATCAATGCACAATCAACTCATAATCAACAACTCATATATCTTGGTTTGAAGACTATATGATATTATCATCTCATAATCACTCGTGATAAATTCCATAAAGTGATTCATGTGAGCGTGGGTTTAAACCAATACTCAAATCTTATTTTAGGAGCACTTATTAACGTTGTAGCAAACTTTGCTGTGTCTAAACAAATTTAGATAGTCTACAAGCCAATTCATGATAGTCTAACTTCATAATGTACTTCCAAAGTATGCTCGACTGTGGATAGTTCGAATAATCATACTATTCTAGAAGTCAAAACATGCATAAAGTGAAACATAAAATAAACAATTGACAAAAGATAGTAAACTTTACTTAGAAATAAAACCCTTATTATTTAATCATCAAATGTCAATTATATTTATTTATTAGAAGTTTCTAACTGCCTATCTAATCACTAAAACTAATTGTTAGATTTAGATTCTAAGCACATAACTATAATTGGTATGTACTTGACTCGAGAGTAGCATAGTCAATTTGGGTTGCATGTCACCATAACAATTTGTAAGTATGGACTTTTGAGAAGAGGGTATTTATGATTTATTAATATATTATAAGTTCTAATATATTAATATGAAATCCTATTATCATTTAATTAGTATTGATCAAGAATTAACTCGGAATTAATTTAGTGATCAAAAGAGACAAATTAAATATAAGGGGTTGATTTGGTAAATCAATCATTCTTATGGTGTTAGCTTATGGTTATTTAGGATGGGCTAAACCAATATGGTAGTCCATGGATAGTCCATGGAGGTTTAACCCATGGATCCTAAGTAAGATGAAAAGTCATGCACATTAGGGTTTACATGGATGTAACCCTAATCCTAGCCACACTATATAAGAAGACCCTAGGCTACTAAAATCGGCACCTAGTGATCTTTGGATGAGCATAGCCGATTTTGTGGGCAAGTAATCCTATCTCAAGTCCTCCATTTTTGGTGGTTTTTGTGTGAAGCATTTGAGGCATCACATTTGGGGTGCTAGGCTCTTAAAGGTCCAAGGAAACAAGCTAGAAGAAAAGGTATGTCAACTAACTAGTTTGTTATACAAGTACCCATGCTTTACATGCTAGTTAGGATAATGCTTTGGAAAATCAAATTGCATGTATATTTAGACAAAACATAGATCCAAAGCATTTAGGGTTGTATGTGCACCTTAAGGTTGTTAGAGTGCTCAAAACCCATCAGTGGTATTAGAGCCTAGGATTGTTTTCTATTAAACTTGGTGTTCTATTGGTTTTTAAAGTTGGGAAAATCAAATTTTTGCATTCTAACAGGTGAACTCACCGAGTCCACTGGGTGACTCGACGAGTCCACTTAGAAATGGACCAACTCGATGAGTCCAGTTCATGTACTCGCTGAGTTGGTGGTCCAATGTGCAGAATGTAGAGTTTTGGCTAGAAATTGGATTAGGATCATTACCCCAAACTATTTTTTGAACCATGAAATATGTTTTTTCATAAGGTAATGATCATGTTTGTCCAATTGAAAGATAATTGTCATAATTTCAGGATTTGTATTAGTTTATATGATTAGGCCAATTTCTTGAAAATTGATGATATGAATTATCTTAAGCTTATGAATTTAACTAGATCATGTATGTATTATTTGATTATTATGTTAATTAAATTAATGATCTAAATGGTTTTAATGGACTCCATAACTTGTCCTCAAGTTATGGAAAACCAAAAGTCTTTTCTTTAAAAGTCATTAAACTCATAAGTTAAGAAAATGAAAAGTTTTGAATAGTGTCAAAACTTGTCCTCAAGTTTTGGAATTTGTAAAGTCACCCTTATGAATATTTTAATTCCAAACCCAAGAATTTTAAAAGTTTAAAATTCAACCTTATACTATTATAATGTTATAAGTTGAGTTATATATATATATATATATATATATATATATATATATATATATATATATATATATATATATATATATATATGTATGTATGTATGTATAAGACAAGTCAGTCTTACTGTTAGTAGGTCTCATTCACGAAGCCGGTCTATAAGAGGCGTATAAGGTTACTGCCTATAAAATGGTTGTTTAATGAGTGCCCACTCTCACCCATCGCTTCCTTGACTAGTGGAGGGTCGTTAGCCGAACGGGAAAGATATGACATTAATTCTCGTTAAAAGTATAATGAAAATTATAAAGTACCTAAATGTTATATTAAATTCCCAATATTAGTTACTTTAGGAAAATGTGAAATTGATGTTAATCCATGAATTTGCACTTTGCACCTTGCCAAGTAGTTAATGGAGCATGTGTGGTTAACCAACACACTAACTTGGACTAGTAAGGGTGGCAAAGGGTAGTTTGGTGTTTATCATAGATTGATGGAGCGTGTGTGGTTAACCGGCACATTGATTAAGTGATAAATGACATCGAGTGTACCAAGTTAATTTGCATGGTTATTCACACCTTGTTTGTGATCCTCGGTATCCCAGTCACAAACCTGAAGGTCATAATCAAGATTTAAACATGCCATTGAAAAGTTCAATGAATCTCAAAGGAATCTAGGAATTTCAATCCAATTAAAACTTAATAATCTATTTCGTTTTTCATGGTGGAAATTGGTAAATCGTCATTTACCTACCTTCAAATACTTTGCAATTGGACAAGGTTTATACTATTATGTCTAATAACTCACCACATTCTTGTTCTTGGGTCCTTGATACAAGTTGTGGATTTCACATTTGTTCTGATGTGTAGGGCTTAAAAAGAAGTAAGGATGTGGAGCACGGGAAGATAAACTTGATCATGGGGAATACGAAGGTTTCACCTGTCACCAAGATTGGAGTTTACAATTTATTGCTTAGTAGTGGATTAGAATTCGATTTTAATAATTGTTGCTACTCGTTTGAAATGACGAGAAATATTATTTCCTTTCATGGCTTGTACAAACAAGGTTTTAGTTTTTCATTTGATAATGAAATTAGTGTTATTAATTCTTTTTATAATGATGTTTTTTATTTTAAAGTGTTACCTTGTAAAGGTGTATATGAAACTGTGATGGTTGTAGACAACTTAGGAAATAATGTGTTGCACATTGATTCTTCCAATGAATTTGATAAGGCGTGTTTGTGGCATTGTCATCTTAGACATGTCAGCAAGAAGCGCATAGGCCAACTCCAAAAGGCTAGAGTTTTGGAGTCATTGGAGTTAAGGTCGGATGACAATTGCGAATCATGCTTACTTGGAAAGATGACCAAGTTACCATTCACTGGTACTTGTGAAAGGGGTGAAGGTTTGTTGGACCTCATACACACCGATGTGTGTGGAACCTTTAGGACCGCCACAAAGGATGCTAACCGCATCTATGTGACTTTTATTGATGATTACAGTAGATATGGCTATGTCTACTTAATCAAACATAAGTCAGAAACCTTTGAGAAATTCAAAGAGTTTAAACAAGAAATGGAGAACCAGCTAAGCAGGAAGATAAAGATGCTCCGATCCGATCGAGGTGGTGAGTATCTTAGTATCGAGTTCCTTGTCTATCTTAAGGATTGTGGAATTGTATCATAATTGACGCCACCTAGGACACCACAACTTAATGGTGTGACTGAGAGGCACAATCGAACCTTGTAGGACATGGCTTCTTCCGTGATGAGTCAAGCTTCGTTACCTATGTCATTATGCGGGTATGCCTTAGAGACTGTTGCCCATATCCTTAATCTATTCCCAACTAAGAAGGTTGCCAAAACACCTCACGAGATGTGAATAGGGAAGGTTCCCTCATTAGCACACATCAAGGTTTGGGGTTGCAAGGATTTCATGAGACGCGAGACTCACGACAAGCTAGAACCTCGTAGTGAGCGGTGTATTTTCATCGGCTACCCACATAAATCCTTTGGTTATATCTTCTATAGACTAAGTGACATTGTTGTCTTCGTTGCGAGGAGAGGAGTCTTTCGCGAGAGAGAGTTCACAGGCCAAGGAGACAGTGGGAGGAAAATTGACCTTGAAGAGCTTCAAAAGTCAAGCGGTGAAGGAATCTCAAACACTAGCGATCAACCTAAGGAGGAAACTCCTGTTGAGCTGATTGACGAGTCTGTACCTCTAAGGCATTCTAGTAGAGTTAGTGTTCCACATGTGTTATATGGTTTCCATTTAACATCTGAGGGTGACACATTTATCAGTGATAACACACTGATAAATTTAGACGAACCTAACAACTACAAGGAAGCCATAGTAGGCCCCAAGTCTGCAAAATGGAAAGACACTAAGGATAGTAAGATTCAGTCCATGTACGATAATCAAGTTTGGAACTTGGTTGACAATGTACCGGGTCGTAAGATAATCGGATGCAAATGGATCTTCAAGAAGAAGACCGACATGGATGGGAAAGTAAACACATACAAGGCATGACTGGTTGTGAAGGGCTTTACTCAAACTCCAGGAGTTGACTATGATGAGACCTTCTCGCCAGTAGCGAAGCTTAATCCTATTAGGGTTATGCTAGCCATAGCTGCATTTCATGATTATGAATTATGGAAAATGGATGTCAAAACTGCTTTCCTTAATGGAAAGTTGGATGAGGATGTTTATATGAGTCAGCCAGAGGGTTTTGTCGATGCAAAGTACCCTCATAGAGTGTGTAAGCTTGAGAAATCCATTTATGGATTGAAACAAGAATCTCGCCGATGGAATCTATGTTTCGATGAGAAAGTCAAAGAGTTTGGATTGTCAAGAAGCGAGGATGAGTCATGTGTATATGTCAAAGCTAGTGGGAGTACAATTAGATTTCTAGTGTTGTGTGTGGATGACATACTACTCATAGGAAATGACATTGCAACCTTGCAGGAGGTTAAGTCATGGCTTGGAAAGTGTTTCGCTCTGAAGGGCCTCGGAGAAGCTGCCTATATTCTAGGATAAGGATATTGAGAGACAGGAGTAAGAGACTAATTGGACATAGTCAAAGTACCTACTTAGAAAAGGTGATGAAAAGATTCAGCATGATGGATTCAAAGAAAGGTGACTTACCGATCCAGAGCAATGCCAAGTTGAGTAAAACTCAGAGTCCGAGTATAGAGGCTGAGATAGTTGAGATGAGTCGAGTACCATATGCTTCCGTTGTTGGCTCGATCATGTATGCTATGACTTGTACTCACCCTGATGTGGCCTTTGCTTTGAGCATGGTCAGCAGATATCAAGGGAATCCTAGCAAGGCTCACTGGATTGCGGTAAAGAACATTCTCAAGTAGCTGTGGAGGACTAAGGATCGGGTCCTTACTCTCGGTGGGAGTGATGAATTGAGAGTGGTAGGTTAGAGTGATGCCAGCTTTCAGACTGACAGAGATAATTTCCGCTCTCAGTCGGGCTGGGTATTTACTCTAAATGGAGGAGCAGTAACATGGAAAAGTTCCAAACAAGAGACTGTAGCTGATTCAAGGTGCGAATCAAATTACATAGCAGCAAGCAAGGCGGCTAAGGAGGCAATATGGCTGAAGAACTTCATCGGAAACTTGGAGTTGTACCAGCTATAAAGGAGCCTACAGAGATTTTCTGTGACAGCGAGAGTGCAGTTGCTTTAGCCAAGGAACCAAGGGATCATGGCAGATCCCGACACATCGATAGAAAATATCACTTCATAGGACATCGAATAGAAGAAGGACGCCGCGTAGCAAAGAGGGTCTCTTTAGAGGAGAACCCATTAGATCCCCTCAATGAGGGACTGAATAGGGTTAAGCACTTACAGGATGCAAGGCGCATCAGGCTGAAGGATGATATTAGTTTTAATGATTAGATAGTTTTCAAACTTGTAATAATTGAAATGTAATTCACATTTGATGATTAAATAAAAGGTGTTTTTTATTTATAAGTAATGCTACTATATTGTGTCAATCATTTACTATTGTTTCACTTTGCATGTTTTGACTTCCTGAATAATTATATTATTCAAACTATCCACAGTCGATCATACTTTGGAAGTAGGTATTGAAGCAATACTGTCATGAATTTGGCTTGTAGATTTTCTGAAGTGTATTAGACATAGCAAAGGATTGCTACAACATTTATGAGTGCTCATCAGGTCTGAGTATTGGATTAAACCCACACTCACTTGTATCACTTCATGGAATTTATCTCGAGTGATTGTGAGACGATAATATCATATAAGTCTTCAAACCAAGAGATATGATTTATTGACTATGACTTGGTTGTAAATTGATAGTACGAAACCGCATCAGTAACTTGATGCTATAAAATGTGTTGGTGTGTACAATTTAATGAGTAGTTAGTACAAGCATATGAGTTGAAGTTTATCTGTTCTTTTTAGTCCTTGGAGGATTAAAAGTGATATCTTGGGCCCCTCGATGATTTTGTTTTGACTTATGTGTCGGACCCGATCAGAATTAAATTGATGTGTTCGATTAAGTTCTATGTAAGAAAAATTGGAAATCGGGAAACAAATTGCTGGACAATAAGTATGACGTTGTTCCATGTATTTGTCAGGTTGATATCTTGAGAACAAAGGATTATATGATCACTTATCTAAAATGACGCATCACAATTCGACAGAGGCTTTAAAGAGCTACGATTGCTAGTCGGTGTTTTAAGTTTTACTTGCAGTTATAGTTATTTGACCTATATAAGTGGGATATTGTTGGATTTAGTGTCTAATCCCACAACTATAATTGGTATGTACTTGACCCAAGAGTAGCATGGTCCATTTAGGATGCTTGTCACCAGAACAATTTGTAAGGATGGACTTTTGAGAAGAGGATATTTATGATTTATTAATATATATTATAAGTTCTAATATACTAATATGAAATCATATTATTATTTAATTAGTATTGATCAAGAATTAATTTGGAATTAATTTAGTGATCAAAGGAGACTAATTAAATATAAAGGGTTGATTTGGTAAATCAATCATTCTTATGGTGTGGGCTTATTGTTATTTAGGATGGGCTAAACCAATATGGTAGTCCATGGATAGTCTGTGGAGTTTTAACCCATGGATCCTAAGTAAGATGAAAAGTCATGCACATTAGGCTTTACATGGATGTAACCCTAATCCTAGCCACAGTATATAAGAAGACCCTAGGCTACTAAAATCGGCACCTAGTGATCTTTGGAAGAGCATAGTTGATTTTGTGTGCAATTAATCCTCTCTCAAGTCATCCATTGTTGGTGGGGTTGTGTAAAGCATTTGACACATCACATTTGGGGTGCTAGGCTTTTAAAAGTCCAAGGAAACAAGCTACAACAAAAGGTATGTCAACTAATTACACTACTAGAAAAATACCCTTTAATGACGCGTGAACAATGACACACGGTATTTTATGATATGCAAATGTGTGTGCCCTAAAAATAATGTTATCTATCCAAAAATTAGAAGGATTTAGGTCACGTACTTTTGCGCGCCCTAAAATAAGTGTCAAATTGAAAGAAAAAAAAAAACACGGAGGGCACATAACATAAAATGGGCGTCGTGTAACCATGTCGCTTTATATTTTTTTAATGAAACGCGAGATCTCTTCTATGGGGGGAAATGAAATTCTGAAAAGTTTGAAAGGACCGCCGTGCTATTACCTTATTTCCATCTTTCTTCTCCGATCTCCGATCTCCCACCGGCAAAATGTCTCCACCTACTCTCTGCCCTCACACTAATTCTCTCAATTAAAAACACAAAAACCCTCAATCAGATAACCATGGCTACTTCTCCCTTCCTTATCTTCTCAAAAACCCAAAATTTCTTTAACTGTAAATCAATTGCAAATCCGACCCGAAGACCCGTACTCTGAGCTCACTCTCCTTCCGGAAGATTCTACACCTCGCCATCGTCAAACTCGTTTGCTTCCTCCACCTCCGCCTTCTCGTTGAGCCCGTCGTCGTTCTTTCAGAACCGATCTGCATCACCTACACGTGTCAACGTATACGGATCATCTCCATCGGCGTCAAATATACGATTTTCTCTCAACAATTGTCAAATTTCTCCGAGTCGTTCGATCTCTGTAATTCCGAGGAGTAATAATAGTAATCAAGCGTCAAAAAAGCAGTTGGATAAACCAAGGAGGATGTGTATGTGTTCTCCTACTTCGCATCCAGGTTCGTTTAGTGTTTGATTCTAGTGTAAAGATGATTTATCTTCTATCTTTTACAGGCTATATGATCCTCATATACCTGAGTTAGAAAAATTTCTACACAAGGATTTGTTCTTCCCTTCTAACAAATTCTTTGATTCATTTCATGAAGATTATGTAGGCAAGTTGTTCGATGAAATGCCAGGAGACGAGTTTTGGTCTGAACTAAAAGCCATCAGATGGTATCCTGTTTCTGTTGACCAACCTTTGACCGGACTTCCATGGTTAGTGCCAGATAATACATGTACACACATAATACATGTACATAGATGGTATCTTGTTTGGTTTTCCCGTTGTTTTTTTAGTTTGCAATTGTACACACATATAGCTATACATACATGCATATGTATACATACATATATAGATAGAAATACATGTATGTATGCATATAGATACATGTATGTATGCATCTATGTGTGCCTCCTTGTCATTTTTTGGCTATTTAAAAAAGATTAATGAAGATGGATATATCATAGACATGATCAGAGTTGCTTGATGAATGCAGTTCTCAAATGTAGGTTCTCTTGAACTTCATGGATTTGCTAGAAACAGATTATGGAGTGTTGACAATGACTCCCCTCCCTTCCCCACTAATCCCACAAATAAAGTTTTCATTGACTTGATCTTCAAGTCCACTGAAGATGATTTGAAGACATGGCCTCACTGGTAACCTTAATTGCACCCCTTTTTGTCTACTAGACATTCTTATATATAACATATTCTTTTCAATTCAGTTATGTGCCACACTTGCTAGGAATGTTGGAGAGATGAGAACAGAAACAGAGTTGCTTACTCAATGTTGGGAGCAAGTGAGGATAAAAAGATTTCATTTTATTGTTTTATTGTTTTGTGATTTACTTTATTTATTTATTTTTAATTAAATTTTTTGGAGATTAGTCACATGTATGAGGAAGGCAGGCTGCTTGTAGCTCAATCATGTGGGGAGCTTGCAGAATTTGTGAGGCCAGAGATTCGAGACTCCCTTATCCTATCTATTGTGCAACAACTCATAAAGGATTCTGCCACTGTAGTTCGTGAGGCTGCTGCAAGGAATCTAGCTTTGCTGCTTTCACTCTTCCCAAATATGGATAAATATATCAAGGTTAGCATCAGCCTCACTAAATATGATTCCAGAGGCTATCATGGAGAAACAAATCTTTCTGACTTGACAGAGTTTCCATTTCCTACAATGTAAGCTATAACACGGTTTCTCTTTTGATTCTGGTAATGTTTATATTCACCAAGTCACCCAATTATAGCAATGAAATTTCTTTTTATTGGGATTACGTTGCTATAATTGGCTAATTTCCAAACTGAAATGCTACAATAGGAAGGAATGAATGTCATAATAACTTATGTTTCAATTTTGTGTTATGATAATGAAGGTTCAACTCTTTTTCCAATTTGTACATCTAACTTTGTTATAACTAATGGTTTGGTGTAATGTTTTTATGAAAACAGGTGGGTTTAATACAGAGACATCCATCAATCATACAAGATTGTTAGCATACATGAATCTCCAATTAATAAGCTTTTGGAGAATCGATTGCTGGAGCAGGCACAATTCGTGGTTTTGGACAAGAAAAAGGTTCATGAAGAGGAATCGATTGCTGTAACTTGTTGGTTTAATAATCAGGTATTGTGGGATTGGCTGTGACTTATGGGCAACCACTACTTTTGATAGTTGTGGTTGGAACTGGTACAACAAGCATATATGCTGGTTTCACGAGTATGTTTCTTTGATATTAGTGATTGTTTTCCAGCATTAGTGTAAAAATGTTTTTGGTTATTAAAAAGAAACATTTTCATGACTTTTTTTTTGAAAATGCTTTGAATTATTGTATGTTTAACCATTGTATTTCTTTTGAGTTTTTGTCTCTTTATATTATAAGGGCTATATATATTTGGGATGTTATGTTTAAGCATAATTAATCTGTTTTGTTTTTGGTTATATTGTTTTGTTTTGTTGTTTAAACTTTCCCTCATTTAACAAGTTTGAAAATTTTAAAATATTTTGATTCCGTTTCTTAGTAATTACTATATATGATTCTGTTTTCCTAATTACCTGAGTAGTGTGTCGGTAAATTTTTTATTATTAATATATATATATATATATATATATATATATATATATATATATATATATATATATATATATATATATAAGATGGATGATTTTGCAGGAAGAAACTGATAGGTGAGGCAAAGGCTACTTTTATCCCACGAGTTCCAGAGGTGTTGAAAACAAGTCTGATCAAGCACATTAGAGCTCATGTGGAAGGAAGATCTTTCCAAGGAACCACAAGGAGAATAGGAATGGATGCTTGTGATGCTTACTGTCAATCAGACGACATTGCTCCTAACACCAACAGCAACAGCAACAATAACACTAACACTACCATTAATGGCCCACCAGATTCCGGGTAAGTTGCATAAAATAGCAACATACTATTACTTTTTTTATAACAACACATGTGATATTGTGTAGTTTATGATGATTTGTGATAAAGTTGGTCAATAGAGGAGGAAGTGTTGCTTCATCTTTGTTCCAAAATTATTCATATCATGTTCCATCACATGCCTGATATTTGTTATAAAGGGAAAAACTCCAACAAACTATGCCCATTGTTTCATATTAGGTCCTTATGGGTTGGCAATAGCAGGTTTACCGGTTAAGTCAACTTTAAAATGTTGACTCTTCTATAGCCACAAAAATACTTGTTCAAGGACCCAATGTGGACAAAAAAAGTTTCCTGACTAATTTAGGACAACAGGTATAGTTTGTTGGAGTTTTTTTTTCCGACTTTACCCCTGTTATAAATTCAATGGCATGTTGATTATTTTGTATCGTAGATAGATAAAATCTGATGAACACTAGGGTATTTGTGTCTTTGTTATACATACAGATTAGAAAGGTAGATCCGAATTTGGACATGGAGGTTGATGAAGGAGACAATTACACACATATTCCAGTAAGAAACATAAATTTTTTAGTTTTATAGGAATGTATAACCCATTAGCAATGTATTATTTTCCTTTAACATTTGAATGATTCTTTGTATGACATATTATAATTTTGCAATTTATTTTATTTTTTGACTTTGAAATTTTATTTTATTCTTTGTATGACATATCAGTAAATCTATAAATAATTTTTTTTAAAAAAAAATTAAAATTACGATACGCAAAAATGTGTGTCGTCTTCATTTATGACATGGCCTTTCTTGACAGGGGCTTCCTTGATACGCATTGTGTGTCATAAACATGCGCGTCGTAAGGTTACGACACGCAAATGCGCGTCGTCTTCCTTTATGACAGGGTCTTCCTTGATACGCATTGCGTGTCATAAATGCACGTCGTAAATGCGCGTCGTCTGTCTTTATGACAGGGCCTTCTTTGACACGCATTTGCGCGTCGTCTGAGCGTTTTACGACGCGCAATGAGCGTCGTAAAAGGCTGTTTTTCTAGTAGTGTTAGTTTTGTTATACAAGTACCCATGCTTTGCATGCTAGTTAGGATAATGCTTTGGAAAATAAAATAACATGTATAATTAGAGGAAACATAGATCCAAAGCATTTAAGGTTGTATGTGCACCTTATGATTGTTAGAGTGCTCAAAACCCATCACTAATATCATATCTTAGGCCAATTCTCTTAGCATGCCGCAAATGCTTAACCCTACTCAGTCCCTTCGCAAGGGGATCTGTTGGGTTATCCTCTGACGATGCACTCTTCATTACGAGGAGTCCCTCTTCTACACGATGTCTTATGAAGTGATACATTTTGTCGACGTGCCTGGATCTGCCACGATCCCTTGGTTCCTTGGTTAAGGCGACTGCACCCTCATTGTCACAGAAAATATCCATAGGCTCCTTTAGAGCTGGTACAACTCCAAGGTCTCCAATGAAGTCTTTAGCCATATTGCCTCCTTCGATGCTTTGCTCGCCGCTATGTACTCTGATTCGCATGGTGAATCAGCTACAGTATCCTGTTTGGAAATTTTCCATATTACTGCTCCTCCAATTAGGGTAAACACCTTTCCCGACTGAGAGTGGAAATTATCTTTGTCGGTCTAAAAGCTGGCATAACTATACCTTGTCACTCTCAAGTCATCACTCACACCGAGGGAAAGGACCCGGTCCTTAGTTCTCCGCAAGTACTTAAGAATGTTCTTTACTATTATCCAGTGAGTTCTACCATGATTCCCTTGATATCGACTAACTATGCTCAAAGCAAAAGCCACATCAGGGCGACTACAAGTCATAGCATACATGATCGAGCCAAAGGAAGAAGCATATGGAACTCGACTCATTTATGCTATTTTGGCATCGATACACAGACTCTAAGTCCTACTCAGTTTGGTATTGCTCTAGATAGGCAATTCCCTTTTCTTGGAATTCTCCATGTTGAAGCGTTTCAACACTTTGTCCAAGTAGGTACTTTGACTAAGTCTTATTAGTCTTTTACTCCTATTTTTCAATATCTTTATCCCTAGAATGTAAGTAGCTTCTCCGAGGTCCTTCATAGCGAAACACTTCCCAAGCCAGGACTTAACCTCCCGCAAGGTTGGAACTTCATTTTCTATGTGAAGTATGTCTTCCACATACAACACCAGAAAGCTAACTATACTCCCACTTGCTTTGACATATATGCAGTACTCATCCTCACTTCTCGAAAAACCAAAATATTTGACTTTCTCGTCAAAACAAAGATTCCATCTACGAGATGCTTGCTTTAATCCATAAATGGATTTCTCAAGCTTACACACTCTATTAGGGTACTTTGCATCTACAAAACCCTCTGGCTGGCTCATGTAAACATCTTTAGCAAACTTCCCTTTAAGGAAAGTGGTTTTGATATCCATCTGCCACATTTCATAATCACGAAACGTAGCTATGGCTAGCATAACCCTTATAGATTTGATCTTCGCTATTGGTGAGAAGGTCTCGTCATAGTCAACTCTAGGAGTTTGAGTAAATCCCTTTGCAATGAATCGCACCTTATATGTGTGTACTTTCCCAACCATGCCAGTCTTTTTCTTGAAGATCCACTTGCACCCGACCGCCTTACGACCTGGTACATTTTCAACCAAGTTCCAAACTTGATTGTCATACATGGGCTGAATCTCGCTGTCCATTGCCTCTTTCCACTTTGCAGACTCTTGGCCTGCCATGGATTCCTTGTAGTTGTTAGGTTCATCAAATTTATCAGTGTGCTATCATTGATAAACATATCACCTTCACTTGATATATGAAAACCATACAACACAGGTGGAACACTAACTCCATTGGAACGTCTCAGAGATACGGACTCATCAACTTGTTCAACAGGAGTCTCATGCTCAGGTTGATTTCTAGTGTTACAGGTTCCTTCATCGCTTAACTCATGAGGCTCTTCCAGGTCAATTTGCCTCCCACTATCCTCTTGGCATATGAGTTCTCTTTCACGAAAGACACCCTTCCATTCTACGAAGACCACGTTCTCACTAGGTCTATAGAACAAATTGTTGGATATAGTGTCTAAGTCCACAACTATATTTGGTATGTACTTGACCCAACCCGACATGGTCTATTTGGGTTGCACTTCACCCGAACAATTTATGGATAATCTTTTGAGAATGGTATAAGTTATGATTTATTAATATATTATAAGTTATAATATATTAATATAGAATCATATTATTTAATTAGTATTGATCTATAATTAATCTAGAATTAATTTAGAGATCAAAAGTATGACTAATTAAATATGGGCTCTTGTATTTATATAGTGTGGGCTAATGCTTATTTGGAATGGGCTAGGCTTTCATGGAAAGTCCATGGATACTCCATGGAGCTTTAACCCATGGATCTCATGGAAAGGAAAAGACATGGGTATTTGGGTTTACATGGATGTAACCCTAATCCACCACACTATATAAAGGAGGCTTTGGTTCTTGAAATCACACTAGTTGTGGTGAGTAAAGTAAGAGGGCTGATTTCAAGAAGGTTGTGACTATTCTCTCAAGGTTCCAAAGTTTGTGGTGATTTGTGATTTCCATTTGAGGCATCCACACTATTGGTGCTAGGCTCTAAAACTCCAAGCAATCAACTACAACTACAAGGTAAGTAACTCTACGAGCTTTATTTGATTCAAGTTCCCCATGCCATGCTAGATAGGATAAGAACCTTGGAAAAATAATTATTTGCATGTATCTTAGTCAAACATAGATCCAAGGTTTCTAGGGTTGCATGTACACCATAGGAGTGTTAGAATGCTCAAAACCCATCAGTGGTATCAGAACCTTGGCTTGTTTACTTGATACATGATGCAAATAGCTTAAAAATCGAATTTTTTTTGTTCAGTGTCGTATGAACTCGCCGAGTCCATGGGGGAGGCTCAACGAGTCCATGAAGAAATGCATGCTACTCATCGAGTCTGTTCATGCACTTGACGAGTAGAGGCTGCAGTGTCCAGTTTTTCAAGTTTTGTTGCTGGAAATGGACTAGAAACATTACCCTAAACTGTTTTGGTGTTATAAAACTTGTTTTAGATGGTGTAATGTTTATGCTAATCCATTTACAATGGCTAATATAAAAAATTACAAGTTTTATGAATAATTTATGATTCTTGAAATGTTCATATTCATGTTCTTGAACTTATGAAGATTAGATGATCATAGGAATTGTTTGTAACCTACTTGGTAGTTTAATTCATGGTCATTATGTGTTTTAATGGAGTCCATAACTTGTCCTCAAGTTATGGAAATCCAAAGGTCACACTTTAATAAAAACCATTAAAAGAACACAAGAGTTACAAAAATGAAGAGTCTTCATTTTTAATACTCAATTAAATTCATAAGTTATAAGAAGTGAAAAGTTTTGAAAGTTTACAAAACTTTCCATCAAGTTTTGGAACAAGTAAAGTCATGATTAAAACTTTAGTTCCAACCCTTAGAATTTTAAAAGTTAAAATTCAACCCTTATACTTTATAATATTATAAGTTAATAATATATATGCATAAAATCAAGTCGTCTTACTGCTAGTACGCCTCATTCACGAAGCCGGTCTATAAGGGGGTATATGGTTGTTGCCTATAAAATGGCAACTTAATGGGTGTCCACTCACACCCACCGCTTCCTTGATCGGTAGAGGGTCGTTAGCCGAACGGGTAGGAGAAGGACTTATAAATTTTCATTAAAAGTATAATGATAATACTAAAGTAACTAAACCTTATTAAATTCCCAATCTTAGTTATTTTAGGAAAATGTGAATAAGGTGCTAATCCAAGAAATTACTCTTTACACTTTGTTTAAGTCGTTAGTGGAGCGTGTGTGGTTAACCGGCACACTAACTTGAACTTAACAAGGTAGGTAAAGGGTGACTTAATGTTTATCATAGTATCGATGGAGCGTGTATGGTTAACCGACACATCAATTGAGGGGTAATACATTAAGGGTACCAAGTAATTTGCATGGTTACTTCACACCTTGTTTTGTGATCCTCGGCATCCCAGTCACAAAACTTGAAGGGCACACTCGAGATTGAAACATGCGATTAAAGAAAGTACAATGAATCTCAAAGAATCTAGGAGTTTCTAAACCAATCAAACCCTAATTAAATATTTCGTTTTTCATGGTGGAAATTGGTGAATCGTCATTCACCTACCTTCAAATATCTTATAGATTAGATTACGACATCCCTCTTCTAAGTTATAAAATATTGTGTTGGGTCCTAGCCTTAATATTACATTTGGGTGTTTTATTAAGGACTATCTCTAAATCTAATCTAATCTATTCTAATCTATTCCCTTTTCTTTTCAGATGTCTTCCAATAACAATGCTTATGTATCAAACCCTACTAGCTCCTTTTCTCTCGTGAATCTTTGTGGGAGAGTCATCTTTGACAGGTCCAAATTTACAGATTGGATCAGAAACATCAGGATGGTCACTCGTTATGAGAACAAAGAATATGTTCTCGACAAGGAGCTTAAGGTACCCGAGCAAACTGCTACTCCTGAAGAGCTTGCTGAATATGAGGTACATGAAAGAGATGCTACAAAAGTGGCATGCATCATGATGGCCACCATGACAGCCGAGCTCCAAAAGTCCTATGAGGACTATTATCCTTTTGAGATGCACTAGGACTTGATGGACCGCTACCATCAAAGTGCTCGTCAAGAGCGATATGAAATAATCTCCTCCATATAACAACCCAAATAAAGGATGGTGAACCCATCACGGGCCACATGCAGAAAATGTAAAGGTATGTAGACCGTTTACTGAAGCTGAATGTGAACTTCCCCGAGGAGTTAGCAATAGACATCATTTTGCACTCCTTACCATCATGTTATGATCAATTCCGCATGACATATCACATAAACAAGGAATAAGTCACCCTCAACAAACTTCAAGGACTCTTGAAGACTGCCAAAAGTGGTCTAAATGGTAAGTCGGTTGTTACTACTACTACTCCTACTCCAACTGTGACCAATGTCTTGGCAATCGGGCATGGCAAAAGGAAGAAGAGAAAGAACCCTTCTAAGGGTACCAATGGTAAGACCCTTGAAGGCTCCTCTTCAAGCAAAACCAAGAAAGGTTTTGTCACTCCTTTTGCTAACCCTAATGAGACTGAATGCTTTTATTTCCATGAAAAGTCGCACTGGAAGCGAAACTGCCCAAAGTACCAGCAAGATTTGAAGGATGGGAAAGTAAAACCCAACTATGCAGGTATATACACTATATTGTCTAATAACTCACCTCATTCTAAGTCTTGGGTCCTTGATACAGGCTGTGGTATTCACATATGTTGTGATTTGCAGGGACTAAGAAGAAGTGAGAATGTGGAGCAGGGAAAGATAACCTTGATCATGGGAAACAGGAAAGCTTCACTTGTCACCAAGATAGGAGTTTATTCCTTAGTTCTAAATAGTGGGTTTACATTAGATTTGAATAAATGTTATTATTCGCCAGAAACGGCAAGAAATGTTATTTCCTTTCATGCATTGTATAAACAAGGTTTTACCTTTTATTTTGATAATAATAATGGTAGTATTCATGCTTTCTTTAATAATGTTCTTTACTGTAAAGCATTACCTTGTGATGGTGTGTATGAAACGGTATCTGTTGTAGATAATCTAGGAAATAATGTATTGTGTATTGATTCTTCCACTAGCTTAGATAAAGCATCTTTATGGCAATGTCGTCTTGGACATGTAAGCAAGAAACGCATAGGCCAACTCCAAAAGCATGGAGTCTTGGAGTCATTTGATCTAAAGTCGGATGATAGTTGTGAATCTTGTTGGCTTAGTAAAATGACAAAGTCACCTTTTACTAGCACTTATGCTAGGGGTGAAGGTTTGTTGGACCTCATACACACGGATGTGTGTGGACCCTTCAGAACTGCCACAAGAGATGCCAATCGCTTCTATGTGACTTTTACTGATGATTTTAGTAGATATGGATATGTCTACTTAATCAAGCATAAGTCAGAAACCTTTGAGAAATTCAAATAGTTTAAGCGAGAAGTAGAGAATCAGTTGGGCAGGAACATTAAGATGCTTCGATCCGATCGTGGTGGTGAGTATCTTAGTACTGAGTTCCTTGACTATCTTAAGGAATGTGGGATTGTCTCACAATTGAAACCTCCTAGGACACCACAGTTGAATGGTGTAGCTGAGAGGCGCAATCAGACCTTGTTGGACATGGTTCGTTCCATGATGAGTCGAGCTTCGCTACCAATCTCATTTTGGGGGTATGCCTTAGAGACTGCCGCCCGTATCCTTAATCTAGTCCCTACCTTATCACCAGTAGCAAAGATCAAATCTATAAGGGTTATGCTAGCCGTAGCTGAGTTTCATGATTATAAAATATGGCAGATGGATGTCAAAACCGCTTTCCTTAATTGGAAGTTGCTTGAAGATGTTTACATGAGTCAGCCAGAGGGTTTTGTAGATGCGAAGTAACCTAATAGAGCGTGTAAGCTTCAGAATCCATTTATGGATTAAAGTAAGCATCTCACAGATGGAATCTTTGTTTCGATGAGAAAGTCAAAGAATTTGGTTTTTCGAGAAGCGAGGATGAGTCATGTGTGTATGTCAAGGCTAGTGGAAGTATACTTAGCTTTCTGGTGTTGTATGTAGATGACATAGTTCTCATAGGAAACGACATTACAACCTTGCAGGAAGTTAAGTCCTGGATTGGAAAGTATTTCGCTATAGAGGAGCTCGGGGAAGCTACTTACATTCTGGCGATAAGGATATTGAGAAATAGGAGTAAAAGACTAACATGACTTAGTTAAAGTACCTACTTGGACAAGGTGTTGAAATGTTTCAGGATGGAGAATTCCAAGAAAGGAGAATTGCCTATCCAGAGCAATACCAAACTGAGTAAGACTCGGAGTCCGAGTACCGATGCTGAGATAGCATATATGAGACGAGTACCATATGCTTCCGCAGTTTGCTCGATCATGTATGCTATGACATGTACTAGCCCTGTTGTAGCCTTTGCTTTGAGCATGGTCTGCAGATATCATGGGAATCTTGGTAGAGCACACTAGACTGCGGTAAAGAACATTCTTAAGTACCTGTGGAGGACTAAGGACTGGGTCCTTACCCTTGGTGGGAGTGATGACTTGAGAGTGACAGAGTATAGTGACGCCAGCTTTCAGACCGATAGAGATAATTCCCGCTCTCAGTCAAGCTGGGTATTTACCCTAAATGGAGGAGCAGTAACATGGAAAAGTTCCAAACAGGATACTATAGTTTATTCAACGTGCGAATCAAAGTACATAGCAGCATGCGAAGTGTCGAAGGAGGCAATATGACTGAAGAACTTCATCGTATACCTAGGAGTTGTACCAGCTATAAAGGAGCTTATCGAGATTTTATGTGACAACAAGGGTGCGGTTGCCTTAACCAAGGAACCGAGGGATCATGGCAGATCTAGGCACATAAATAGAAAATATCACTTCATAAGACACTGAGTAGAAGAAGGACTCCTCGTAGTAAAGAGGGTATAGTCAGAAGAGAACCCAACAGATCCCCTTACAAAGGGACGGCGTAGGTTAAGCACTTGCAGCCTGTTAGGTGTATTAGGCTGAAGGATGATATTAGTTTTAGTGATTAGATAGCTATTTAGAAACTTGTAATAGATAAAATGTAATTGACATTTGATGATTAAATAAAAGGAGTTTTATTTATGAGTAAAGTTACTATCTTGTGGCAATCGTTTACCATTGTTTCATTTTGCATGTTTTAACTTACAAAAAATAAGATTATTCAAATTTTCCACAGTCGTTCATACTTTAGAAGTAGGTTATTAAGTTAGACTGTCATGAATAGATTTGTAGATTGTCTAAAGTGTTTAGACATAGCAAAAGTTTGCTGCAACATTCATGAGTGTTCCTGAAATAAGATTTGAGTATTAGATTAACCCACACTCACATGAATCACTTCATGGAATTTAACACGAGTGATTGTGAGACGATAATATCATATAGTCTTCAAACCAAGATATATAAGTTGTTGATTACGATTTTGTTGTGCATTGATAGTATGAAAACGCATCAATAACTTGATGTTATAAGATATGCTGTTGTGTATAATATAACAAGTAATTAGTACAAGCATATAAGTCAAAATTTCTCTGTTCCTTTTATCCTAAGAGGATTAAAAGTGATATCTTGGGCCTCTTAATGATTTTGTTTTGACTTATGTGTCCGGCCCGGTCAGGACTCAATTGATGTTTTCAATTAAGTTCGATGTCAAACAAATCAGAAATCAAGAAACAAACTGTTGGACAATAAGTATGACTATGTTCCCTGTATTTTTCCATACAATATCTTGAAGAACAGAGGATTGTATGATCCCTATCTAAAGGACACGTCAGATTTCGACTGCGGCTTTTGAGAGCTACAATTGCTAATCGTATTTGAAGTTGCATTAGCAATTATAGTTATTAGACTTATCCAAGTGGGAGACTACTGGATTAGGTGTCTAAGCCCATAATTATAATTGGTATGCACTTGACTCGATAGTAGCATGGTCCATTTGGGTTGCCTTCACCAGAGTAATTTGATAGGATGGATATTTGAGAAAAAGGTTATTTGTGATTTATTAATATATTATAAGTATAGTATATTAATTGAGAAATCATATTATTTAATTGGTATTGATCAAGAATTAATTTGGAATAAATTTAGTGATCAAAAGAGACTAATTAAATTAATGGCGACTGATTATGTAAATCAGTGATACATATAATTTCGGCTAATGATACATGATTGATTAGTAATGGACTAAGCTTATGTGAGAGTCCATGAAGTGTTAGTCCAAATTAATTATTGGATCAAAATCCTAAGTGAATGCATTAGAGTTTACTAGTGACCCTTGGAATTCTACACTATATATGTAACCCCTAAACCCTAAAATCGGATACAAAAGTATTCTAAGTAGAAGCTAACCGATTTTTTGGTGCCTCTAAGCTCTCTCTCATTGTCCTCCATTGTTCTTGGTGTTTTTGACTTATTTGAGGCATCATATTTGAGGTGCTAAGATCTTGTAAGGCTAAGTTCTTCAAGCTACAACAAAGAGGAAATCATCTTACTTGTTTTTATGTTTTAATTATCAAAGTTGTATGCTAGTTAGGTTTCATGCCTTGGAAAAAGAAAATTGTGTGTATAACTAGAGAAAACTTAGATCCAAAGCATTAGGGTTGTATGTGCACCATAGGGATGTTATAGTGCTTAAAACCCAACAAAAACCACATCCTATATCAAGGACCCTAGAACTAGCATGTGATGAGTTGTTAGATTGAATAGTGTAAATACCTGCGAAAGTGGGCTTTATCTTCCCATCCTTAATGTCCTGCAAGTACCTAGGGCAACTTCGTTTCCAATGCCCTTTTTCATGACAATGGAAGCACTCTGCTTCCTTTGGATTGGATGAGCGAGTAGCAGAACCACCTTTAGACCCACTAGAAGAGGATCCATCATGAGACTTTTTGTTGTGATTCTTTGAGGAAGCTTTCCTCGTCTTTCCCTTACCATGTCCAATTGCCAGGACTGGAGCAGCAACAGTAGGAGTGGATATAACAGACTTGCCTTTTGAACTACTTTCAGTAGTTCTCAGTAGGCCTTGAAGCTTGCTTAGAGTGACTTCCTCCTTGTTCATATGATAAGTCATTTTGAACTGATCATAACAAGGATGCAAAGAGTGTAGGATAATGTAAATAGCCAACTCTTCGTCGAAATTGACATTCAACTTTAGCAAGCGGTCCACATATCTTTGCATTTTTTGCAAGTGGGTCGTGATGGACTCTCCATCCTTCATTTTTGTTGTTATCATGGAGGTAATGATTTAATACATTTCTTGTCGAGCACTCTGATGGTACCTTTCCGTCAGGTCTTGGTGAATCTCGAAAGGCCTACTGTAGCTCAGAAGTCATAGTGGCTAGCATGATGCACGAGACCTTTGTCGCGTCCTTTTCATGAGCCCTATACTCAGCCAGTTGCTCAGGAGTAGCAGTTTCTTCATCGATATCCTTTAGCTCTTTGTCGAGGACATATTCCTTTTCCTCGTAGCGAATGGCCATGCGAATGTTTCGAATCTAGTCGTTGAAATTCGACTCGTCGAAAATGACCCTCCCACATAAGTTCATGAGGGAGAAAGAGCCGAAAGAGTTTGAGTTTGAAGCGTTGTTTGAGGTAGACATCTGAGAAAGAAAGATAAAGTTTTATTAGATAAAAATTCCTTAATATACACCCAAATGAAATATTAAGGCTAGGAGCCAAATACAATAATTCACAACTTAGAAAAGGGATGTCGTAATCTAATTGCAAATTATTTGAAGGGAGGTAAATGACGATTTGCCAATTTTCACCACCTAAAACCAAAATTTAAAAGAATTAGGTTTTATGAAAATCCTAGATCTTTGAGATTCATTGAACCTTTCAATGGCATGTTTAATCTCAATTATTCCCTTCAAGTTTGTAACTGGGATACCGAGGATCACAAACAAGATGTGAATAACCATGCAAATATGTATGGTACTCTTGATGTCTTTCATCACCTAATCTATGTGCCAGTGAACCACACACGCTCCATTGATCTTTGAAAAACATCGACCTACCCTTTTCCACCCTTGTTAGTCCAAATTAGTGTGCCGGTAAACCACACACACTCCACTAACAACTTGGCAAGGTGTAAAGTGCAAAATCATGGAATAGCACCATTTTCACATTTTTCCTAAAGTAACTAAGATTGGGAATTTAGAAAAACATTTATTTACTTTTATAATTATCATTATACTTTTTAATGAGAATTAATTTCCTATCCTACCAATTCGGGTAACGACCATCCACTAGTCAAGGAAGCGGTGGGTGAGAGTGGACACTCATTCAATCGCCATTTTATAGGCAAATTCCTTATACCCCCTTATAGATCAGCTTCGTGAATGAGGACTACTAATGGTAAGACTAAATTTCTTATACATATATATATAAGTATTAATTTATTAATATTATAATAGTATAAGGGCTGAATTTTAAACTTTTAAAACTCTAGGGTTTAGAATTTAAATATTTCAAAATCAAAACTTTTTAATCAAATTTTAAATTCCAAAACTTGAGGGCAAATTTTGAAACTTTTCAAAAACTCGCTTGGATCAATTTGAAAACAATTAAATTAATCATATAATTAACTATATCACAAAATTGACCTAATCTAATTTCATATAGCAAGATTATTCAAAGCAAATTCTACAAATAATTAATTTTTTCACAAAATCAAGTAATTATCTTAAAACTTGACAATCATCATTCAACTGGATGAGGATAATCATTACCTTATTAGAAAAATTGAATTTTATCATTCAAAATAGTTTGTGGTAATGGTCCTAATCCAAATCTAGCCAAAAACTCGAAAAATCTGCCAACAGATGATCCAAATCATCGAGTCGGAAAATGGACTCGTCGAGTTCCTTCATAGGACCCGTCGAGTCCAGTAGGGGTGTGTATGGGGTGGTTTGGTTCGGTTATTGGTCAAAACCGAACCATAATCATTACAATTGGTTAATGTATTTCGATAACCATTGGGTAGCGGTTAATATTGGTTTTGGTTAACAGTTTTAGTTGGTTAATGGTTATGATTAATGGTTAATATCGGTTAACCATAATGGTCCAAGATAACATAAAAATAAAAATATTTTTATATACAAAAAATGAAAAACATAAATTCTATTGTTATAAAAAGTGAATGCTAATGTATATATAATTGTATTGATAGAAGATTACTTATCATATATAATTCTATATAATTTCCCTTTTAATTTTCAATTCTTAATATAATTACATATAATATACTCACTACGTCCTATATTTATTGTTCACTTTTGACTTTTGAAGTTTTTATTTTTCAATTTTGACCTTAAATATTTGTATTTGTGTTATAAATTACTTGATTAAATTATAACAATGAAAAAACATTTAATACACAATTCATTCATATATTTTGCATAAAGTATTATATATCAATAACAAAGATATTTAAGGTAAAAGTTGAAGATTAAAAAACTTCAAAAGTCGCAAGTGGACAATAAATATAGAACGGAGGAGTATTTAATATTATATTATATTAAAAATATTTATTAATATTATTGTTTTGGTTCGGTTAATAGTGGTTCGGTTTTAGATGAAACCATAACCGAACCATATGTATTCGGTTAATCAAAATTAAAAACGGCACCATATCTTTTAGTAATGGTTCGGTTATATTGGTTAATTTGGTTATGGTTCGGTTTTTCAGTTAATATGCTCACCCCTAGAGTCCAGCAGTCAGAGGCCAAAAATGAATTTTTTTTCAACTTTAAAAACAATACAATTGCATCAACATAACAGAAAACACCATAGGTTCTGATACCACTGATGGGTTTTGAGCACTATAACAATCCTATGGTGCACATACAACCCTAATGCTTTGGATCTAAGTTTTCTCAAGTTATACATGCAATTTTCATATTATCCAGAGCATAAACCCTAACTAGCATATAATTTTGAGACTTACAACATAAAAAAAGTTAGTTGAATACCTCTTTGTTGTAGCTTGTAGAACTTGGCCTTTCAAGAGCTTAGTACCTCAAATGTGATACCTCTAACAAGTCACAAACACCAAGAACAATGAAGGATTATGAGAGAGAGGCTAGGAGGCACCAAAATTGGCTAGGGTTTCTTTTTGGAAGTCGTTGCCATTTTTAGGGGTGTTACTAGTTACCTTTATAGTGTGGAATTCCTAGGGTTTCAACTTATAAACCTTAATTCATTCACTTAGGCCTATAATCCAATGACCATTTAATATCCTTTTGGACTAACTCTTCATGGACTCTCACATAGATTTAGTCCACCCAAATCAACATGGATCATTAGCCCAAACTATATGTATCACTCATTTACATAACCAGTCCCCATTAATTTAATCATACTCTTTTAATCACTAAAGTAATTCCTGATCAATACCAATTAAATAATATGATTTCTCAATTAATATATTATTCTTATAATATATTAATAAATCACAAGTAACCTCTTTCTCAAATATTCATCTTATCAAATTGCTCCGGTGAAGGCAACCCAAAAGGACCATGCTACTATCGGGTCAAGTACTTATCAATTATAGTTATGGCTTAGACACCTAATCCACCATCCTGACCCCATCAAACTTTAGGGGCTTCGTATTGTCGAAGTCCCGGTACTGGAAAGCTCTCTCCCCTTGAACCTTATGGAAACAATACTCGTGTTAGCTGCAGCAATAGCAGCCTCAGAAAGTGCATCATATCGATCATCGAAAAGTTTAATCATGGCGGTCTTGATAGACCCAAACAACTCCGTAAGTTGATCATCGGTCAATCCTGGCCTATCCCGACCACTCGCTCTAGATCCAAAACTTGATCACCTCGTGAGTACCATAATGAAAATAAATTAGAATATATCAGAAATTCCATAATTCATACCATAAAACCATCCCAGACAAATGAAACCCTTGGGATATATGACTACCTTGCTACGTGTATGGGTCATGTGCTTTCAGTAGTACAGGCCCATACTACCTTCTACACACCTATCCGTATTTGTCTCAAGGATCATCACAAACTGCCCAAAACAAGTACAACAACCAAGATATGCTTACATCCTATCCTCACCCTATCGAGAGTGACTAGAAATTCCTCATTTGGTCGGCTACTCACACATATACGCATCCTTGAAACTTCAACCAACCTTGCAGCCACTCATGTATGCTAATCATACATAACATTGGATCCTATAGACAGTCGAATATTTGATTCTACCCTAAGACCACAACCAGACAAGGAACAGGAAGTAAGGCCAAATCAAACATTCTAAGGCTATAGAATCTTAGTTATGTACAACTATAATGCACACACTAAGCAACTACAGTAATGATATCAATTTCACACAAGAAGTCCTCCTAGGATATCAGGAATCATATATCATGCAGTTCTATCATGTAATCCTTGAAGATCCTTAGCCTACAAATAGCATGCAGTTCTATTCATATCATAACAAATAATAGTGTGGTAACTTGGGGTATACTTTCTTGCTCTGGCTTATCGTACACATCTCCTCTTTCCTGAGTTGTCTTTTTGCAAACTATTTGAATTTAATTTGAAAGTTATTTTGAAAACCTTTTTTAGTTCCTTAGTTTGAGTCTAGATTCACATGAATGTTCATCCAATTCTCTCAAACCAAGGCTTTGATACCAACATGTAACATTCCAAAATCAAGATAAAAATTTTCATTTATAAATTAAAAGAAACCATTATTTTTAACCCAAACCATGTCAAATCAAGTATCAAATAAAAATATCCCTAAGATCAATGTATCATAAAATCTCCCAAAACATATCATTGAAGGATGTGTATGATCATGCCTTCGCCTTGCCCCGGTCATCTGAAGTACCTAAAACATAAAAATGAAACTGTAAGCCAAAGCTTAGTGAGTTTCCCCAAAGTAGCACATAGCATATCCAAACAAATATATAAAATGCATGTTGGGTCTACAACCTCCTAGTTGGTTTACCCTATCCCACAACCTCTTGCTTGGATTTCCCTTCAAATACCGTACTGGGTCAACAACCTCCGGATCGGATTACCCTGGCCCACCACCTCCCAGTTAGATTTCCCTGATCCACAACCGCCCGATTGGATTGCCTCGGGTTTGTTGACTGACCGCACGAAGTAGTATAGTCTCAACCCAACCATACTAAATCGACATATAACATATAACATATACTCAACATACAGATAACCATATAGCAAGACAACAGACTCAAATGCATATCTACCGATCATTATCACATAATAACATCCTATATACCAGGACTCAGTTCTAACATATCAATGCAACATAGCAACACTCCCAAAACCTGGGTACATAACTCAGTGGAACAGCATTGGTGCCTTCGACCCGTAAGTACAATGAGCAAAACTCCTCTATCAGTCTAAAAAGGATCTCTGAATATGGTACAACTCTGAATGTCAACTCAACCGGTCACCTATTCATCAAGAAATGACCGATCTCAAATACCACTCAAAATACCCTTAGGCCAAACCCTAGTCAAAGGTCAAAGTCAACAGATCAACTTAGCCAGTCACCACATCGTGGTTAGCTCCAGCCACATCGTGGTGACTAGAAGACGAAACATTTGAATGACAGTCATCCACCACGTCGTGATAACTATTCAAACCACCTTATTCCAATATGCTCTTAATCCATCAAACCAACCATTCAAACTTCCCATAAGGCATTCCCTTGTCCAATGAACCATAAAAATTGTTGCTTTATATACATGCATGTCTTGAAATCAAACTAGGTCAAAATAGAGTAAAAAGGGACCAAGATCACATACAAGAGTTGAAAAACTCTAAGAAATTCCAAATCCAACACTCCTAACCCCAAAGGGACTATAGGGATCCATAAAGTTGGCAGCTTTATGGAATTCAACACTCCAATAAGTCCCAACATGAAGAATAAGGCTTAGAAACTTAGATCTATCCATAAAGAACTAAAAAGCATGGAACTTGAGGACTTACAAAAGTCCAGAGGATGCACAATAAGAAGATGAGAAGAGTCCCTTACTGAATCCAAGCCCAAATGTCACCTTCTTCTTCTAATGCACAAAAATCAACACCAAAGGCTCAAAAAGCAAGTTGGCGATTAGGGTTTACTTGGGGGATGAGAGAGTATGATGGAGGCTGAGGGTGAGCAACCATAGCCATTACATTCCCTTAAATAGGGGCACAAACCCTATATATTAGTGTTTCTCATTAAAATGCCACCATGTCGTGGTTATAGGATGCCACGTCGTGGTGGTCATTAAAAACCTGTGATATATCATCCATCACCACATTATGGGATGCCTTCACCACGACGTGGTCCCGCCCAAAGATCCAAAACTACATTCAATTAAATACCTCTAGGTATCCATATGTTACACAACACATCACACTTTATATCCACATCACCAAACAAACAATCATATATATCATGATAAGATAGATGATTGGCATCTAAAAGGAGACTTACATTGAAAATATGACATATCCATGACTTTTAATTAATTAATTCTTTGAAGCAACACAAAATAAAGTCATATAAACATATTTAATTAAATATTATTTGCATCACCTACTATAACATATGATCGATAATAGGTATTTGATCTAATTCACATTAACGATCCAACCAGAAAATAGAACGATTGTATTAAACGATTACTAACACCAAGAAAAGTATATATCAAAAAAGAATTAATATATAACAAAATTACAAATTAAAATCTCTAACATAATAACATGTCTCAAAAAGTGGTTAAAAGACCTCAAATTAACGCAAAACATTTACTCTTGTTTTCTTTATGAATTTTGTACAACCACAACAAAGAAATATTGTATTAAAATATTACTAACACTATATATATATATATATATATATATATATATATATATATATATATAACAAAGTTCCAAATTAAATCTCTAACATAATAACATGTCTCGAAAATGGTCAAAAGACCTCAAACCAACACAAAACATCTACACTTGTTTTCTTTGTGAATTTTACTTGGTGAATACCTGTATGTTGCGCAGAATACTATAATATATTTGAAATCTTTACAAATATATGTTTTATAAATATATCAATGTCGTTGTTGTTAACTCTTATATAACGAATCTTATAGTAAATTGGTATAAACATTGTTTGTATTGAATTATGTGATAATCTAGACGTATTTTAAAATTCTATAATCTCAATTGTCTCAATGGCCTCTAATTGTGGGTTAGTCATGAATAAAATTAAATATAATATATGGGTTAATGATATATATATATATATATATATATATATATATATATATATATATATATATATATATATATATATATATATATATATATATATATATATATATAGTTGTTGTTATGATTCATTAATTTTAAAAAGTTTATTTGCTTAAGATTTTAATTTCTATCATTATAATTATTTAAAACATCAAACATTATTTTTGTTTTTAAAGATAACAATATAATTTTTGTATAAAATATTACTTTTAACTATCGTTGTTGTAGGTTATTTATAATAACATATTTGGAAACTCTTAATTATTTCAATTTGGTTTCAAAAATTTAACTTTTTTAAAATTTATTTGATGAACTTTGTAAGTTTCTTTCATTGTAATTATTTAAAACAAAAAACATTGTTTTTGTTTTTAAAGATAACATTATTATTTTTTATATAATATTACTTTTATATAAAAAAAATAGTTTCATGGTTTTTTTTTTGTTAATTTAGGATTACAATTTAGGTTTAACACTATAACTCATAACTTTTAACTATTTATAAAATAGTCTCTCGGTTTTTTTCAAGTTTAACTGAAATTTTAATTTTAGATAATCGTTTAACATTATATTTAAATTAATAATTTTACTATTTTGCATAAAATCATAAATTACACAAAAATTGTGACTTTAGACTGACAATTGATCACATACGGCAACATATTTAAACTAATAAGTTAACTATAACATGTTAAAAAATTAAAGTCATAATTTTATAAATAGACAGAAAAATATGATATTTTAATATTGTAGTTTACTTAAATTATAATTAGAATTTAGTGTTTGCATTAATTTAACATTATTAACCAATTTATAGTAATTATTAGAAAAAATTTGAAAAGTCATGGAGGTTTGAAACGCATGTGGTACAAACAAAATTGTTTCATTTATAAGTATTCTAGGAGAATGTCTGCACGTTGCGCAGAACACCTATATAGTTGGAGTCTTTACAAATATATGTTTTTTTAAAGATAACAATAACGTTGTTGTTAAATTTGATATAATAATTCATATACTAAATTAATACAACATATTGATTATTTTGAATTATATGATAATATATACTTTATAAGTAGAAGTAAATATATTATTTTAATATTGAATTTAGTTTATATATGATTACACTTTAGGTTTGACATTTATTTAACCTTATTAACCAACTTATAATTATTATTAGAAATAAATTGAAAATTCATGGGAGTATCAAATGAATATGGTGAAATGAAAAATGCATGAGAGTTTCAAATGAATGTGGTAAAAAGAAAAATGATTCCTTTATAAGTATACTAAGCGAATGCCCGCACGTTGCACATAAACACTTATATAGTTGAAGTTTTTACAAATATATGTTTTTTAAATATAAAAATAACGTTGTTGTTAGATTTGATATAATAATTCGTATACTAAATTGGTATAATAATATTCTGAATTATATGATAATACATACATCTATTATAACTGCATAATCTCAATCGTTTTAATGACTTTACCCGTGAGTTACACATGAATAAAATTAAATATGATATATGGTTTAATGTTATTTATAGTTGTTATTGTTAATTAATTTTTTCAAATTTATTTGCTTAATGTTTTAATTTCTATCATTATAATTATTTAAAACATCAAACATTGTTTTTTTGATTTTAAAGGTAACAATATAATCATTTATATAGAATTATTTTTAACTATTGTTATTGTAGGTTATTTTAAGTTACTTATTTGAAAACTTTTAACGATTATAAAAATATCTTTAGGAAATATTTTAGTTAAATTGAGATTCAAATTTCGTTTTTGCATTTAACACTATAGTTTATCACTTCTAACTATTTACAAAATATTCTTTGGTTTTTTAAGTGGAACTGAAATTTATATTTAAGTTGACATTGTAATATTATATTTAAATTAACAATTTAAGTATTTTGTCTAAATTGTTCCAAAATTGTATCTTTAAAATGAAAATGGTTTACATCCAACAATATATTAAAACTAATAAATTAAGTATAATATGTTAAAAGTTAAAAACAAAACTTTATAAGTAGAAGAAAATGTATTCTTTTAATATTAAAATTTAGTTTATATATGATTACACTTTAGGTTTTATATCTTTTTAACCTTAATAACCAACTTATAATCATTATTAGAAAGAAATTGAAAAGTCATGGGAGTTTCAAATGAAAGTGGTGAAAGGAAAAATGTTTCCTTTATAATATAGTATAATATGATATGATATAGATATAGATATAGATAGATGGATATCATACATACTTATAAAGCTAACATTTTTTCTTGAATCTCATGCATTTGAAACCCCCTTTTTTAACTTTCTCAAACCACATTCATTTGAAACCCCCTTTTTTAACCAATGCAACTCAAAAGTTTTCTTAATTATGATTTAACACTCAAAAGTTTTATAACTTATATTATGTTTAATTAGCATTTAGTGAAAAGCTTACTATAAAAAGGCCAATCTTTTGTGTCTTTTGTGTTATATAAAATCTTACATGTAAGAAGGATTTGAAGATATTGTGATTCAAAAGTTTTCATATAGTTGAAGCATTCACGATCCAAATATGATGATTTGAAGAAATGAGTTATGTCGCATCGATGGTAATTGTAATATGATTTTTTCTTTCAACCAAAACAAATGAAGCTTTTCTATTATTTCTTTATATTCAGTTTCTCATTTAATCTTTATATTTGATTTGTGTGTATTACTCAATCTTGAATGTGACTCTCCAAACATCAATGTTTTGCTTGGAATATCTTTCTGATTCTACTTTTTCAAGAAAAATATTTTGATTGCAGGTTAGTGAAAAATTGTCATCAAGTTTCTATGGTTGAATGGTGTTAAATGAAGAAAGAAGATTCATAAAATGGATATAGGTTTTTTTGTTTGAGCAAAGTTGACGAATGTTAGTTTTTTCTTTTGATTTAAATGTATGTTTATGTAACATCTTTATTTATATATTCAACCACCCAATGCTCTTACTTATTTGATTGTAGTTTTTCTATTTTGATTATATTTATTTTATATTATATTTTTTGTTGGGATATCCTACACATCATATTTAAAAGACAATATTTAAAAGATAACATAATTTTGAGCATTTGATATGTAATTATGATAGACTTATCATGATATGTTCTTCATATGAAAGGAATTTATCCATATTACTACGACAAGAATTACATATGATATTTACGAATATATATATATATATATATATATATATATATATATATATATATATATATATGTGATTTGTTTAACATGTATATGCACATATGTATGTTATAAATTTATAATTAAATATCTTTATGTTTAATAATTGAAGGGATTAAAATGATGCATCAAAACCAATTATTTAGACGAATATAATAATAATAATAATAATAATAATAATAATAATAATAATAATAATAATAAAAATAATAATAATAATAATAATAATACATTTCCAAGTACCGCATTCATTTGAAACTCACACTACAACTCAAGAGTTTTCTAATTTATGTATATTTATTAGTTACAACTCAAGGGTTTTCATCTTATGATTATTAATTAGTAATCACTAATAACTTTTTATTTTCCTTTCTTTTATAAGGTTGTAAAGTTTTTCTCATTAAAAACATTAATATATTTGAAGATATTTATGATTTAAATATGAAGAGTTAATATAAATGTTATAATAGATGTTTTAGTGTTTTTATGTTATTAAAAGTTATAGTGTTTATTTTTCATATTTTTTATTATTCGTTGTATATATATATATATATATATATATATATATATATATATATATATATATATATATATATATAATAGAAATGTTATAATAGATGTTTTTTTTATTTTTATGTTACTAAAAGTTGCAGTTCATATTTTTGTTTATACGTTTTGTTACCTGTTATATTATCATTCATTTGATATATAATTTACACAATTTTAAACAGTTTATAAAATTATCAAATAATTGTATATATCACAATGACTTAAAAAATAAACTATAATGTTTAATAAAACTAATATGTTAACTATATGTTTGCTTTACTACTAACATTTTGTTTCAAAGTAGAAATATTAAATAATAATTTGGTAAAAGTTATTATTTTAACTATATAATTCTATTCTCGCGTAACGCACGGGGATTCGCCTAGTATAGATATGGATACATGATTTGTATGTGTTTCTAGTCAAAAGATTGACATTTATATAGTAAACTTTTCACTAATTGTTTATTATTCATAATATATAAGTTATAATAAAACATTTGAGTGGTTAAATCATTATTAAGAAGACTTTTAAGTGTTATTAGTTCAAAGAAGGGTTTCAAATGAATTTGATTTATGATTACAATCACTATTAAAATGCAATTGAAAGGTCATTGAAGTTTCAAATGAATGATGTTTAAGTACTTTTGCCTCTATTATAATAAACTAGGCGAATGCCCGCGCGTTGCGCAGAAGCATCTATATAGTTGAAATATTTACCAATATATGTTTTTTTATAAATATAACAATATTGTGGTTATTAAATTTGATATAATAATTCGTTTACTAAGTTGATATAATATATTGATTAATTTGAATTATATGATAATATATACATCTATTAAAACCGCATAATCTCAATCTTTTGAATGGCTTCTACCCGTGGGTTATTCATGAATAAAATTAAATATAATATGTGGTTTAATCTTATTTATAGTTGTTGTCATTGTTAATTATTTTTTTAAAATTTATTTTCTTAAAGTTTTAATTTCTATCATTGTAATTATTTAAAACATCAAACAATTTTTATTTTATTTTAAAGGTAACAATATAATCATTTATATAGAGTTATTTTTAACTATTGTTATTGTAAGCTATTTTAAGCTACTTATTTGAAAACTTTTAACGATTATAAGAATATCTTTAGGAAATATTTTAGTTAAATTGATACTACAATTTAGTTTTTGCATTTAGCACTACAATTTTTCATTTTTAACTATTCACAAAAAATTCTTTGAGTTTTTAAATGGACTGAAATTTATATTGAAGTTAACTTTGTAATGTTATATTTAAATTAACAATTTAAGTATTTTGTCCAAACTATTCAAAAGTTGTAGCTTTAAATTGAGAATGGTTTACATACAACAACATATTAAATCTAATAAATTAAGTATAATATGTTAAAAGTTAAAGACAAAACTTTCTAAGTAGAAGTAGATATATTATTTTAATATTGAAATTTAGTTTATTTATGATTACACTTTAGGTTTGATACTTATTTAACCTTATTAACCAACTTATAATCATTATTAGAAAGACACTATAATTTATCACTTTTAACTATTTACAAAATATTCTTTAGGTTGTTTAATTTGAACTACAATTTATATTTAAGTTGATCTTGTAAGGTTATATTTAAAATAACAATTGAAGTGTTTTATACAAATTGTTCAAAAGTTGTAGCTTTAAAATGATAATGGTTTACATACAACAACATATTAGACCTAATAAATTAAGTATAATATGTTAAATGTTAAAAACATAAGTTTATAAGTAGAAAAAAAATATATTCTTTTAATATTGAAATTTAGTTTATATATGATTACATTTTAGGTTTTATATTTATTTAAGCTTATTAACCAACTTATAATCATTATTAGAAAGAAATTGAAAAGTCATAGGAGTTTCAAATGAATGTGGTTAAAGAAAAAATGAATGGGAGTTTCAAATGCATGAGATTTAAGAAAAAATGCTAGCTTTATAAGTATGTATGACTAGGTGAATTTTCTAGTGTTGTGCAAAAACACCTATATAGTTGAAATCTTTACAAATATGTGTGTTGTTAAATTTGATATAATAATTCATATACTGTGTTGATATAATATATTGATTATTTTGAATTATATGATAATATATACATCTATTAAAACTGCATTCAATCGTTTAAATGATATTTACCCGAGGGTTACGTATGATAAAAATCATATATAATATATAGTTTAATGTTATTTATAGTTGTTATTATTAGTTCATTTTTTAAAATTTATTTTCTTAACATTTTAATTTCTAACATTGAAATTTATTTAAAACATCAAACTTTGTTTACCATTTTTTAAATGTAACAATATAATCATTTATATAAAGTTATTTTTAAATATTATTATTGTAAATTATTTTAAGCTACTTATTTGAAAACTTTTAATGATTATAAAATATCTTTAAGAGATATTTTAGTTAAACTGATATAACAATTTAGTTTTTGCATTTAACACTATAATTTATCACTTTTAATTATTCACAAAATATTCTTTGGGTTTTTTAAGTGACACTAAAATTTATATTTAAGTTGATAATGTGATGTTTTAAATTAACAATTTAATTATTTTTTCCAAACTTTTCAAAAGTTGTAGCTTTAAACTAATAATGGTTTAAAACAACAACATATTAAATCTAATAAATTAAATATAATATGTGAAAAGTTAAAAACATAGCTTTGTAAATAGAAGTAGATATATTATTTTGATATTGAAATTTAGTTTATTTATGATTACACTTTAGGTTTGATATTTATTTAGCCTTATTAACCAACTTATAATCATTTTTAAAAAGACACTACAATTTATCACTTTTAACTATTTATAGATTATTCTTTGGGTTGTTTAAGGAACAAAAATTTATATTTAAGTTGACCCTATATTTAAATAACAATTTAAGTATTTATTCAAACTAATCAAAAGTCGTACCTTTAAAATGATAATGGTTTAAATATAACAACATATTAAAACTAATAAATTATGTATAATATTTTAAAAGTTAAAGACATAACTTTATAAGTAAAACTAAAGATATTATTTTAACTAACTTATAATCATTATTAGAAAGAAATCGAAAAGTCATGAGAGTTTCAAATGAATGTGGTGAAAGGAAAAATGCATGAGAGTTTCAAATGAATTTGGTTAAAGGAAAAATGTTTCCTTTATAAGGATACTAGACGAATTCTTGCGCGTTGCGCAGCGCAGGTTAAAAATATATTGTTAGAATATTAAAAAATATATGTTTATAATGGTTATGTTATTGAAATTAACTTTGACATAAAAATTTTACACTAATTTATATATATATATATATATATATATATATATATATATATATATATATATATATAGAGAGAGAGAGAGAGAGAGAGAAAGAGAGAGAGTTAGGTCAGTGTTTTAAAAACCGGTTGAACCGGTCGAATTGGGAACCAGAGGTGAGGACGGTTCAATTTGGACCGGTTTTGTAACGATTTTCTGACCGGATTGAACCGGACGGTTTTGGTAAAAAACCAGTTCAACCGGCTGAATTGAACCGGAATAGACCGGGTTGAACCGGACATTCTTGGATTTTTGTGTTTGTTTTGGGCTTCTTTGTTTGATTTTGACTTCTATAATGATTGTTTTTATATGTTGGATTCTATTTACGTTTGTAATACTAAAAAGATAACAAGTTTTGTAATTAATGTATGCAAGATAATTAAAAACATATAAAAATATAGAACCGGTTTAACCATCCGGTTGAACCGGAAAACGTCACCCGACCGGTTCAATTAAAAAACCGATTTTTAAAACATTGAGTGAGGTTCATATATAATCCTTAATTATTGTATGAATGTATGGTTAATTCTAGATCAATCATTCGATATGGATAATTTTGGAATTTGGCTAATTAAATCAGTTATTCTATGACATTAAATACCTATAATTTTGGTAACAAGTTACAATTTGAAGCCTATAATTATAGCATCCCGGCAACTACCCTAAGAACCCTAGACTTCGACCAAATCATTCAAAGACAACACACCAGGTGTGTATTTCCTATGTACTCATGCTATATCCTTCTTAGTGTCCTTTCTTTTCCCTTTTTTGAATCAATTCAAATAAACTTTAATATAGTCGAAACCTAGCCTCATGTATGAAATTACAACACCCTTTTTCCTTTTCTTAAATCATTGATAAGGGGTTTCTCCTCCCATTCCTTCGTGAATCGGACACCTGGTAATCATAGCCAAGAAACCCTTTTTCACTTCCTTCTTCCCCTTTACGGTGGTTGGTAAAAGATCCAGGCACAGATTCAACTCCTTCTTCTTCTTTTTCTCCGTGCAGGTCCAAAATCAAGAAAAAATGGTGATAACCACTCCTCCTCTTTTGTGTCAATCACAACCATCCTTCTCTTAAAATCGGTCATAACTCATTATCTCTGTTGAATTGAAATTACATGTTGCTTCTCGAAATGATAATTGTTGGTGGTCGGTTCAGATCAAGATGAATGTAAGTAATGGCGTGTGTTTATTGTTCTCATAAAGGGTTATCATTGGCTTGGTCACATGGGATGTAATTTCATACTTTTCGTTTTAGGTGTATTCTTTCTCGTTTGGTCTTAACAAGTGGGATTTCTGTTGGTCTGTATCTTTATTGTAACTAGATTATTTCAGATGTATTTGCTTTCAATTCATCTACAAGAAGTTAATCTTAGTTATAAACAAGTGTTTTTAGAGTAAACCGGAGTGGAATTAGCCCTCTATAGGTTCAATTTAAAATTTTTTGGTGTGTTTTGATATAATCCAGTTTGCAGCCAGGGACGTCGGCGGATCTAAGCATTATTTCCCAAATACAATAGAAGATATAGTATATAATGTTGTCACAAAGTCCATTTGAAGTTCAGGAATCTAAACTAATCTATTCAGGTGCTACTAAACTCTTCCTTAATGCACTTGAATTTTGAAGACCATGATATAAGAAAGTATTAAAAGTTGAGGTTCATGATATAGTGTTTGCTGCCAAATTTTGGCTGTTATAATGTTGTCTAAATATATCACATGTTTAGTTCCTGTTCAAGTTTTGATGTTGCTGCTTAGAAGAATAATCAATTCTAATTTTCGCCTAAAGTCTTGTTGTTGATCAACTTTATGGGTGGTGTTGTTGCTATTCTTCTTGTCCATGTCATTTTGGTATTGTTTATTTTAGAAATCAAACCCGCTTATCTTAATTTTTTTTTCCTTTGTTATGTACATTATATGTTGGATTTATTTAATTTATAATTTCTTGTTGTTCAAAAAAAGGCTTTTACCATAATGAAGGAAAAGACTATCCACATAGCAGAACAAAATTGTAATCGATTTGGGAAGAATATACATATTTTATGTTTTCCAAAATCTTTAAGAATGTTTTTTTGTTGTATAAGAAGTTAAAATATTCTTCAAGAATATCTATAATATTATTCTTTTAGAATGGATAATAATGTATTGATTTTTTAGTTTAATTTCGTTTTTTAACAATCAATGCATTATTCTTCTAGGACGCATAGAATGTATTGGAATTTCAAAATAAAAACACAAATGTCTAGATCTAGCTATGTATTGTTTTTCTCATAAAAATAGTGTTTATGAAACATTTATCAATCAATACATTTTTAAAGAATTGACATTGATTCTTAAAGAATGAATTGTAATTCTTCAAGAATGGTTTATGATAATTTCATTCTTAACCATTCTCGTAAACAAGCATGAAGTTTTAACTAAAAAACCGATTCTTAATCATTCTCAAAATAAAAAATGCTTATTAACTAAAAAATCAATTCTTAATCATTCTCAAAACCGATATCTAATACTCTTTAAGAATATTTCTAATAACTGGTGGTTTAATTTTTTTAGGAACAGAACTCGTTTATTTTTCAAATGTTTTTTGGATATTTAAATGTTTGATTTTTTAGTACATGATTTGACTTATTTGCTTAAAATTTAGTTAATTTAATTTTTCTCTCTTAATAAAAATATATATTTACCCTTATAATTAATAAAATGTAATTATATAGTAAATGCAAGTCCATGTGAATAACATCTACCTTAAGATCACATCCATTCATTTTTTTCAAATCCAATGGCCAAAATTTGGTCACACGTTCACACAATACTTATGATTCACATTTGATCCTAGCCCTATATATATATATATATATATATATATATATATATATATATATATATATATATATATATATATATATATATATATATAATCTCAACTATTTTGAACAATAATATTCATTGACATCAACCCATCTTTATCATTAATAAAATTAAATATAATTATCTATTTAGTATTATTTTTAACAATTGTTATTATTGATTAATTTAAATATTTACTTACGTAATTATTTTCTAATTTCTTTAATGATATTCATTTAAAATATAATTTATTTTTAGCTAACTTATGTAATTTATAATTTGATGTTTTTATCATTTAAAATTATTGTTCATTAATTCTGAACCACTTATTATTATTAATAAGTTAAAAAAAAAACTTTTAAGAAACACTTAATATTATAATTCAAACATGAAATATATATACTAAATAATAAAGTGATAATATTGACAATTTGCATTTCAAAAAAGATTTGCATGGATAATATGACGTGTCCATGATTTTTATAATTTGATTTTATTATTTATGCGTATTGTTCGTTAATTTTAAAACCACTTATTATTATTAATAAGTAAAAGAAAACTTTTTAAAAAACACTTATTATTATACTTAAAATGTTAAATATATACTAGAATATAAAGTGATAAAATAGAGAAATTACTTTTTAAAAAAGATTTATATGGATAATATGAATAACATGACATATCCATGATTTTTAATTAATTATTGATTTGAAGCAACACATACATACAAACATATATACATTATTTAATTAAATATTATTTATATAACATTCCATAACATATGTCTATAACATGAATCTAATCTAATTTATATTAAAAATTCAACCTCAACATACAATGATTCTCATAAAAGAATATTTAAACCAGTAAAAAAAAGAATTAATTTATAACAAACTTACAAATTAAAAATTTTAACATAATAACATGGTTCGAAAAATGATCCAAAGCCCTCAAACCAACACAAAAATATTTATATTTGTTTTCTTTGTGAATTTTGTATGTGATCGGTATTTGTGTGTCTACTCAAAGAGATTGATATTTTATAGTAGACTATCCATTAATTGTTTATTAAACATATTATATAAGTTATAAAACCTTTGAATGGTTAATCATTATTAAGAGACTTTTGGGTGGTATTCATTCAAATAAGGGGTTTCAAATGAATATGGTTTGAGTAAAATGCATAATGAGAGTTTCAAATAAAGGTGATAAAAGGAAAAATGGTTCCTTTATAAGTATATAAAGATAAAGATATATACATATATAGACATAGATATAGACATATATTCTTCTACGAACATAAAAAAAATGAAAAACAATGATAATAGTAATAGAAACATGATAGGTCTCAAAATTTATAACCACACATATTGATTCTCACAATTTTATCAATTAAATTGGATGTAAGAGACTAGATATCACAATATTGAAGAACATAAAAACAAAAGGTTTGCTCAAATTGATCCTTCAATAATAAGGCTGAATTTACTCAGGGGCCACATTTTAAATGCATAAATTATTTGTCCTTTACACTTCACCAAATTCGTAACATAATCGGAAATGAAATATTGATTATTTATCAATCTTTAAAATATTTATTGTTTGATAAGATTGCTATCTTTGTTTTATAAAATAAATTCACTTGCATTTTAACCCCAACATCGATATATATATATATATATATATATATATATATATATATATATATATATATATATATATATATATATATATATATATATATATATATATATATATATATATATATATATATATATATATATATATATATATTCAGGTTCATTTGAGATCATGCTAATTTTGTGAGACCGTGAGACCAAATCTAAAAATAATTTTAAAATGCAAAATAAAAGAAAAAATCAAAAAATTCTTTTTCTAATTATTATTTTTGGAACTTTAATTACCTAAAATAATTAAAAAAAAATAAAAGAAAACGGTATGTGAAGTATTCTAATAGAATATTACACACAATGAATATTCTAATGTGATTTTTTGAATTTTAGAATATTATATTAGATTTATCAGATATGTAGAATATTTTATTATTCTACTAGAATATGTAAAAAAAAGTTTATTTTTTTGGTATTTTTTTTGGAAAATATAAATTCCGAAAATAATATTTGAAAAAAAAAATTCGAAAATTTTCAATTATTTTGCATTTTAAAAATGTTTTTTGTTTTATCTACCAAATGAGTGGCTAGGATTGCATCTCACGGTCTCACAAAATTCGGTCGTCTCACATGAATATATATATATATATATATATATATATATATATATATATATAGGCTTAGGTTATTATATTCTAACTAATTATTGTGTGGATATCATATGCTATGACAATTACTAAGAGAATAAGCTGTTTAGCAATGTGAATTTATTCAATTTTACATAATTATTGTCATTAACACGCATTCTCACTAATTAAATCGTCTATAAGGTTATTATACACTTATTATTATTATTCTCATTTCTTTCAGAATGTTCGTTAGAATGTTTATTGGGTAATATTTTGTTAGAATAAAAATAAGTGAAAAACGATGTGTGAGAACAAAAATAAATAATAATTTGCGAGAATGCATGAAAATGACAATATTTTTATAAGGTTGAACGTATTCACATTTCTAAACAACTTATTCCCTTAGTAATTCTCATAGCACACGATATCCACACAATAATTAGTTAGAATACTTGAACCTACTTCTTTCTATTTCTCTCTCTGTCTCTCTTTCTTCCTCTCTCTCTCTCTCTCTCGATATATATATATATATATATATATATATATATATATATATATATATAGAGAGAGAGAGAGAGAGAGAGAGAGCGAGAGAGAGAGAAATGATCATTTAAGAACTCATAGTTTTCCAATAAATTAAGAACCAAATAAGAGTCATTAGATCAAATAGAAGGTAAAGATGATTTATGGTATATTTGTAAATACTTAGAAAAAAGAAAGACACGGGGGTATCAAACTAAAATGAACCTGGGGCATTTTGGTACCCCTAAATCAAACTCAATCCATATTTAGGTCAAACCAAATCATTATACCCTCTCTATCTCTCTCTCCTCTAACCACCCACCATGCTCGCTAATCCTCGAACGATCCATTCGGTCATCAACGTAAATAAGGTACGATTAATCAACAGTTGAATATCTATCTTCCACTTAAATATCGATCGCCAAAATAAAACATCGCCGTCTGAAATCTATGGCTTCCTTCGCACATCTATACTCTCTAATGTTCAGGTTGCAAACATTTAATCCACGAATCAACATATCTAGGTTATGTTTCTCACTCGCTCGTCAATTATTGTCTCTACCTTTTACCGAATCAACTGCGGTGATCTATCGATTCGTAGATCTGGAAACGGCTTTCCAACTTCATATGTGGATCACTTCGAACTGGCGAGGATCTTTTTGTCGTAGATGCCTTCTTTTCTGATCACAACTCCTACCGCCACAAGTTGCAAAGATCACACCTCTGTTTCGATTCTGAAGTAAGTATAATCATTCTCTTTTTGATTTTATTTTGTTATCATTACCTCGATTTATTTTCATTACCTCGTTGATTTCAATCAAGAACGAACCATACTCACTTGAAATTTCCCTAGAAAATGTAAATGATACTCTTACATAACAAGAATATTGAAGATTATTGGTTGTCCTCTATAGGTAATAAGTTGTACAATGTTTTCAACATTTTTTACATGTTATTTACAAGCGATGATGATAACTGTATACGCGAATGTGTGATTCCAAATGTATCAATTTGAAATTATTTTAATTTTTTTTATAGTGGTGTGGTATATTTTATATAACAACAAGAAAAATATATAAGCTTTTGTGGTTACCTGCTTTTAGAGATTTCTTTATTGGGACTTGAACTTTATTTGTGTCTTTTTTAATATTATAAAGCTATAAGATGCTATTTGCTTCAAGAACACATCTAAACTGCTAGAGGATTCGGGAATGCATTCAACACAAGCTGCAGAATTTCCAATTGCATGGGTATCTTCCTGTTATTTGTCTTCCCATTTTAGGCTTTGATCACCTTACTGTAATTCAACACCAAGTCTTTCTAGTGTAAGATGTTTTGTGCTTTCTGTTACTGTGAACTCGTTGATCATTCATGAATGATGAATCCTTCCATTGTTGGATTGAATTGTTGAAACTTTAAATGGTATATTGTATGGTTTTGTTAGCTTTTGAAGTCAATGACATCTAACCATTTTTTTGGAGTTTTAGTTTAGAAACAAGGAAATCTTCAATACACAATCAATTTTCACTTCTAGAAATAGAAATTATTTAGCCCTTAATATATCCTTCTCAAAATTAATATCATTAATTTGTAATTGTCTGATTGCCAAATTTGTTCTTATATGGATATGGTGCAATACTCAACTTCCAAAGGATCCTTGGAACTATTGTAATCAAAGGTAAATGACCAATTTACTAAATGTATTTGAGGTTTTGATAACATATCACAAGCCTACAAATTATCCAGCCAATTATCATCTTTAAAAGTTGCACCACACAAATGTATAATCAACGTCCAATTAACATATAAACTACTAAATGTCTTTCTTAAGGCATCTGGTATTCTTCTAAAAAAAGATGAGAGCTTGAGAAAGACGAAATAAACTATTACTAAACCTCACCTTTGTTATGTCAAATAAATCTACTACATATTTTTTATGTGGATAATTGGAGTCAATTAGTAGATTCGCATGTATATCACAAGTGAATCACATGTGATTCACATGTAAATCACAAGTGAATCACATATGAATTATATGTGATTCACATGTAAATCACAAGTGAATTACATGTGAATGTAAATCACAAGTGAATCACATATGGATTACATGTGATTCACATGTAAATCACAAGTGAATCGTATATGAATTACATGTAGATTTAAATCACAAGTGAGTCACATATGAATTACATGTGATTCACGTGTAAATCAAAAGTGAATCACATATGTATTACATGTGAATGTATATTACATGTGAATCTTACATGATATACTCACATGTGAATCTTACAAGATATATACATATGCATTTTCATGAGTGTTATTACATTAATCAGTTTTTTGTTTAATTCTTTGTAGATTTAGAACAAATTGTGGAAAATATTGAAGAGGTGAAAAGTGATTAACTGAAGAAAATACATAAATTTTGACACAAATAAATGATTACACTTTGAATCTTTGTAGCATTTTTCTTTTTTATATTTTTTGTATCGAATAAAATACATGTACTATTATGTTTATAGATTAGTAAATAAAAATTTGTTTTTTAGGATCAACTTACGAACACTATAGTATAAGAAAAATATGCACATGAAACGTTACTTTTTTGTTAAAAAAATTATAGTTTTTTTTTAAATATTCTAGTTGTTTTTTTAATTTAATGATTTTGAAAAATTATGTTTTTAAAAAAAAAATTATAGTTTTTTAAAAAATAATATTTTTTCAATTTTTTTTTAAATTCATGATTTCTAAAAAAATTAATAATCTAAATTTTTTTAAAAATTCAAAAAATACTATTTTTTATATCCAAAAATTTGATTTATTATGCTAAATTTTAGACCTTTTTAATTAATATTTCCAATAACACAAAAAATAAACATTAAATGAGATTGGTAAGATGACGATAATGCCTTTAACGAGTTAATTTTAATCTGACGCTCCACATTTAGTTATCAATTGATCTCACCCATAACCTATATATATATATATATTGTAACCTCTTGTTTCGATAAGTTTATAATTTCGCGATTTTGGACAATAAATAAATCAAGTAAAGGCCTTGGGCTTCAAATGAATAGATTTTGGACCCTATTGGATGTTGATAATATTGTTTATTCAATCCGAGCCCTTGGTGTGTGTTTTGGAGGTAAAGGGTAAAACGGGAAAAGTGACGTTTCATACTTCTTTCTTGGGATAAGGATTTTAGTAATTAGATAGCATTGTGGGGGCTTTTCAATACCTTTCTGTGCATATAAAGATAATAAAAAAACAGAGTTGAAAAGAAAAAAGTATGGCTTTTTGAATTTTAAGCTGCAAATAGGGAGTCTAGTAGTACGTTGGGCGTACACTAGCTAGTATGTTGGGCGTACTAGGCTGAAAAACGAATTATATGGCATTACGTTGGGCGTAAATTTAGGTACGTTGGGCTTACTATCATAGAGTAAAAACCCTATTTTCATGGTTTTGAGCCCTATTTAAGGTCTTTAACCCCTTGGGGTTCCTTCCTATCATGATCCTCGACCCTCTTGAGCCTCTAATTCAAAACCCTATCCTCATCTCACTTATTTTGATACTTGGCATCATTTACGAGCTTATTTCTCCATTAGTAGGTGGAATTTTGAAGAATAAGGTAGTGGCAAAGTGTATGGAAGAAGGATTCAAGCACATATCTTGCAAGATTACATTATTTCTAGACCATTGTGAGTAAAAAGCTTCAAACTTGCTCATTAGTTTCATAGATCTTATTAATTTTCATATTTGTCACTTTTTGGTCATGTTAGTGTATAAAATTTAGATCTTCAAACTTTGTGACCTTATCATGAATAAATTTGGATACTTTATCCATCTAAACATCATATTGACTCATATCTGAAGGTTGGAGACTTGTACTTAATGGATTAAGTTGAGAAAGATGCATTTTTGGTCTCTTTGAGACTTAAAGACTAGATCTTGGTTGTCTGGACCATCCTAATGGATAAAGTTGGAAACTATATCCGTTATGGAGCTATTAAGAACCATAAAAATGAGATTTTGGTCCTTATATCCCTTCCATGCAAGATGTCTTAATGGATTATTTAGTTAGGGTTTTAGATATTGTACCTTGTCTAGCCAGGGAAAGTTATAAAGGTGTAAACTTTATGACTTAGAATGATGTTATGGGTTTAGATCTGAGATTAGACGAGAGGTCGTTAAGGGATAAGTTCTTAATATGAAGTTTTGGATTCAAATGGAGTACGCTAGGCGTACCTATGGGTACGTTGTGCATACTAGGTTAGAGTCCCATGGTTTTGGATGAGATGTGACTACGCCCAACGTAGAAGTTGAATACGTAGGGCGTACTCATTCAGTTTGACCTTCCATTGACTTTTTGACTTTTTGCTTTGATCGTTAACCAGTATTTTGACCAAATGTGATCTAGTGGCATTTTAGGTATTTTGAGTGGTAGTTTGAGTTTATTGCCCTGGTTTTTGTGTAGGAGATCAGTAAAGGTAGTAATCGGAGCAGTGTTTGGTTCAAATATCTTTTCAGACTGTAAGGTGAGTCTTCCTCGTTGTACTTCTGGATTGAAGGCATCAATGTCGGCCTGATGGATTATATATTCTGGTATATTGAATTAATGTTATGCTCTATTATATATTCTGGTATATTGAATTGATGTTATTTTGAGTATACATGATAGCCTAGGGGAACTTCTTGTATGTTAAATGAAATTGACATCATTACTGTAGTTACTTAGTACGTGTATCATAGTTGTATATAACTAAGATTCTATAGCCTAAGAAATTTTGGTTTAGCCTTATTTCATGTTCCTTGCCTGGTTGTGGGCTTAGCCTAGAATCAAGTATTCGACTGTCTATGGAATCCAATGTTATATATAATTAGTATGCACGAGCGGCCATAGGGTTGGTGCAAGGTTCATGAATGAGTGCAGTTTATAGCATGGAAGCATAAGGAATGATTTTGCACTCTTGAGAGAGTAGAACAAGATGTATGTGTACACTTGATGCTTGGGCCTAGTGGTTCAGAATTTGCTTGTAAGGATCTGCCTTATTTTATGGTGTCTTAGTGCCAGTTGGTTTCAATGCTTGAATGTTGCTTGATTTGTGCTTTATGGGACTCATATTGATGTGAGTTAACTATTAAATGAATATGTTAATTTACATGTTGCAAAGGTTAAATAATTTTAGAATGATTGATTCAGCCTTATTGTGCAGCTCTCGTTTGAGTCTAATCATTGTAGGGTTGGGTGTTTTAGTCGACATATTATTTAAGTTTTGTTGCATGAAATTGTATTCATGAAGTAGTTAACTGAAATTAAGAGGGTTTTTTCAGCAGTTGACGACAGGGTGAGGTGGGGATCCTAGGAGAGTGTAGGATGTGCTTTAGTGTGGTTGATATGTTGTTTAGTGGGTATTGGGATTATTATTACTATGAGTAGGTGACTTAGAGGACTTGGGATGATTCTTGAGGAAAGTATGGATAGGTGTGGAAGATACTATTGGGCCCATACAACTAGAAGCACAGGATCTATACTCGAATCGAGGGAACTCACGAGGATTCTAAGGAGCTGGTTGAGGGTAGATAGCATGTTTTGATACCATGATTCGTGGCAGTGTTTTCGTATCTATCGATCTTTTGGGTATGGTTGTCCAGGCGGTGGATGGGTCTGGTGATTGTTTGGGCCTTAATGGCCATGTCAGGTTGGGTTGAATGGTGCGACCTAACGAGTTAATTGATTTTGAGGTCTCGAGGGTGTTGCTCGAGGTAGTGCCAGCTGAGTCGCAGAACTCAAGAAAGAATCAATTTTTATGATTGGCTCGAGGATTGCAGCCGGAGGTTGAGTGACTAGAAGATGGATTGGAATGTCCTATCTACGATAGAGGCTATGTACTTAAAGCTTTTTGTTTTCAGAGAAGAGAGAGAAAGAGAGAGAGAGAGAAAGTAGACACGTGATTTGTAGAGTTGGGATGTAGACCCATAATGGGGCTATATGACTACAGCTTTTGGCGGCAGTATGGTGGTATGGGAAAGCACAAGAGGATCCTTGTGGTATGGTTGCTTTGAGATGAGATCAAGGGTCTACTTTCTTGGGATATAGGCAGGTCAGGTGCTAGCTGATGGTTTCAGGCAATTAGGGAAGTGAATCAAGAGTGACAACTTTTTTTTTGTCTCGGATGTATCCTGACTAAGATAAGGATGCCTTTTGTATTGATGAATGATTCTTGTGATGAATTAATGGTTGGGGTTTACAGGAGAGGAGTGTAGTAATCCATTTGTTTCTAGATAGGAAGTTGGTGTTTTTGCTTGTGCATTTGCATGGAATTCTTGATGTTAGAAGCAGCCATGATTGGGGAGTTCCCGAGGTCTCCATCTGAGATTCAGAATTTCTTGGAGTTTTCTTGGTCCTTATCTAGAAGATCATCGTGCGTTGTGTTATATCCCAAGGGTCAAGGATGTTATACATTAGGTAATCTAGTTTAAGTTATAGTCTGTTTGCAATGTCAGTTGGTGGTGATTCGAACCCTAAGTAGGGGAGAGTTGGATATTCTACTTAAGATGATCAGCAATCTGTTCGATTTATGGTTTAATAAGAATGGGTCATAGGGATTTGTGATTTGGTTATGTGAAACTTTGTTTCAGAATTTGGTCAAGTCGGGGGTGCAGAGCAAGTCGCCATCAGATGTATGTGGACAGGAATATAAGAGTCATCTTTGCGGCAAGAAGTTGCTGGAAAAGGGGCTCGTTGTAGCCAATGTTTCCTTTCGGAAGCATCGAGGAATAGTTCAAGAGGCGTTTGGGTCACTCAATTTGAGTATCGATTATTGAGAGATTTGTCAACTTGTCGTATAGCTTGATATTTATAGTCCAGGATGGGCAGTTGTTGATTGGTTGATCAATTTCATAGTTTGGTATGCTTAGTTCCTCATGGTTGTTTGTGAAATTATTTTTCATAGCAGGATCGACTTTGGCAGATGTACTTGGTTATTAGAAGTTCAGATGTTGGGGAAATGTTGTTTAGTTTTTCAGCTGTGGCTTTGGATTTGCGCAAAATCAAGTTTTGACATGTTGCCTCGGTAGGGTTGGTATCTAGATTGACCTGACTAGTGTTTTGACAAAAAATTTCTGAATAATTTTGGATGTTTTATCGAGTTGTGCTACGTATTGGTAGGATATGTTCAGTTTCATTCAAGGTGTGGGATCTTTGTTTCAGCCATTCATGAGGATGTTTCTGCTAGTGGTTGAAGTTCGTCATTTCAGTTAGACCTGCAGGTACCACCCCTCTGGGTAAGGTTGTGAGGAAGAAGGAATTCTTTTGGTCTAGGGTTGGTTATACGTTTCCCTTAGGGATATATGTAGGCTGAATATTATAACATGAGAGCACTTGGCTCGGGTTGTGTTGAGAGGGGTGTTGATGGGGTTTATCCAAGTCAGTGGGTTGATGGTTGAGTACCTTTATGTCCCTATGCTGCTGGTCATGAGTCTTCAAGACAGCGATGGAATAGCGGCAAGATCGGTGTGATACAGTGAGCTTGTCATCCTAGTGGGTAGATGGTGTCACGATGTATTATGAACCAATGGTTGCATGGCTCATATGGGACGGACCCGATGGTTATTTGATTGAGACTCTTAGGTCTCAGATCATTAGTATTATTGGCATGGTTGGATGTTAGTGTGTTGTTTTGGGCAGTCGGGAGACTTAGTGACCAGCTGTTTTGCATCATGTAGGTAGTTAAAGGTTGTTGGGAGTAATAGTTGTGCATAAGAAGTCTCTTACAGAGTGTTGCATTTTGAACCACGTTTGATTGTGGGCTGATATTTTGAAGTTTGGTTACTAATGATGGGTTTTGGTTATGGAGACTCGAGTCATGAAGTGCATTGTAAATGTATCGAGTGATTTATTAGGTGGATGTACACCTGAGCTGAAAAGGGATTTGGACGTAATACGAAATTCTTGGATGGACCATCATTATGCTCGTGAGAGCAGTGGGTTGGAGATGACTTGTCAGCAAGACAAGTGTATAAGGTTTATGGGCATAATTTTTGGATTTGGGATTGGACGGAATTCACGATAGGAATGTTTTGAGAATTCTTTCAGCATGTTTTGGTGGTGTTCCTAGTCAGGGATTAAGGGGCAGGTTCGACGAATAGACGATCATCAACCTTAGGGTAAGGGTTATGAAGTATAGAGTGATTGGTTCCCGGTTTCGGAGAGTATAGTGACGAATTTGGTTTGTGGTTGTAGTTATGAGAGCTTCCGGTTTGTGTGTTTTTCTCTGGAAGTTGGGTCATACAATTAGGGAGAGAAAGAAAACTATTACAGTTGAGCATTTCCATGTTATTGGGTTTTGTTGGTAGTTGTGGGTTTCCGAGCGGTCTCTCGAGTTTTCTTTATGAGATGCCTTGATTTTGAAATGGCTAGAGGGAGTTCATGGAATATATTGGTGTTGTTTCATAAATCGTAATCGAACTGGATTTCGAGGATGAAATCCACTTTAAATGGGGGAGAGTTGTAACATCCTGTTTCGAGAAGTTTCTTATTTTGGGATTTTGGACAATAAATGGATCAAGTAAAGGCCTAGGGATTCAAGGAAATAAAGTTTATACCCGGTTGTATGTGGATAATATTGGTTATGTAATCCGAGCCCTTGGTTTGGTTTTGGAGTCAAAGGGCAAAACGGGAAAAGTGATGTTTCAGACTTCTTTCTTGGAATAAGGATATTAGTTTGGTATGTTTTAAGTTAAAAGTAATTAGATAACATTTTGAGGCTCTTCAATACCTTTCTGTGCATATAATGATCATCGAAAACAGAGTTGAAACGAAAAATTTATGGTTGTTTGAAGTTAAGCTGGAAATAGGAGTCTGTCAGTTCGTTGGGCGTACATTAGCTAGTACATTGGGCGTACATTAGCTAGTACGTTGGGTGTACTAGGCTGAAGAAAGCGTTTTAGGGCATTACGCTGGGCATAAATTTAGGTATGTTGGGCAGACCGTCATAGAGTAAAAACCCTATTTTCATGGTTTTAAGCTTGTATTTAAGGTCTCTAACCCCTTGGGGGTACTTCCTATCACGAGTCTCCACCGTCTTGAGCCTCTAACTCGAAACCCTAGCCTCCTCTCACTTATTTTGTGCCTTGGCATCATTTATGAGCTAATTTCTCTATTATATGGTGGAATCTTGAAGAATAAGGCAGTGGCAAAGTATATGGAAAAAGGATTCAAGCATAAATCTAGCAAGATTACATTATTTTTAGACTATTGTGAGTAAAAAGCTTCAAACTTGCTCATTCGTTTCATAGATCTTTTTAATTTTCATATTTGTCACTTTTTGGTCACTTTAGTGCATAAAGTTTAGATCTTGAAAGTTTGTGATCTTGTCATGGAGAAAATTGGAAACATTATCTATCTAAACAACATATTGATTCAGATATGAAGGTTGGAGACTTGGACTTAATGGATTAAGTTGAGAAAGACGTATTTTTGGTCCCTTTAACACTTAAAGACTAGATCTTGGTTGTTTGAACCATCCTAATGGATAAAGTTGGAAACTTTATCCATTATGGAGTTATTAAGAACCATAAAAATGAGACCTTAGTCCTTATATCTCTTCCACGCAAGAGTCATGATGTCTTAATGGATTGTTAAGTTAGGATTTTAGCTTTTGTGCCTTGTTTAGCCATGGAAAGTCATTAAGGTGGAAACTTTATGACTTAGAATGATGTTATGGGTCTAGATCTGAGATTGGATGAGAGGTCGTTAAGGAATAAGTTCTTAATATGAAGTTTCAGATTCAGATGGAGTACGTTGGGCGTACCTATGGGTATGTTACGCACACTGGGTTAAAGTCCCGTGGTTTTGGATGAGATGTGGCTACGCCCAACGTAGAAGCTGAATACGTAGGGCGTACTCAGCCAGCTTGACCTTCCATTGACTTTTTGACTTTCTGCTTTGATCGTTGACCAGTATTTTGACCAAATGTGATCTAGGGGCATATAGGGTATTTTGAGCGGTAGTTTGAGTTTAAGACCCTGGTTTTTGTGTATGAGATCGGTAGAGGTAGTAATAGGATGTCACACCCCCGAACCAGACGGTGGAAACGTCTGAGGGCTCGCGTGACTTAAATTGAATATCATCATAATGAATATACATGAAACATAACATAAACATCACCATGCATTAATACATTACAACTGGCATTGTTCACATCAAGTACATTGTCTAAATATTACATATCCATAGCATAAATTGTTTGAAAGTTTTCAAAACACAACATCCTAACATACTTGGTATTACTCTTCAGCTTACCTGTTACCTGAGGATACAAGTTATTTTGAAAACGTCAACATATGGAATGTTGGTGAGTTCATAAGCAGGGTTGTTATGAAAATGTTTTGTGCAGTTTATAAAACCCAGAAAATCCGATATTTTCTGAAAAGACAATTGTTTATACTAAAGCATGAAGATCCATAGGTTTGTGCATGAATGATTTCAAAGCGTGTATAAACGAGAAGTTTTGTATTCTAGTTGTTGAAAAATACAAGTGAATGGTGTTGATTTCCTCGAAAGAACCCGATCTTTTCTGATAATATAATAGGATTGTTTCGAATTATTATACCGTCACAACGAATGATTATGAGTTCCCTTGATTACTCAGATAACATTTGGATTTATTATGTGAGCCGTTATAACCATGCATGATAATGACTAGTCCGTCTGTCTTGGCATTCTAGTGAATGCCGGAATTGATCTTAAGATTTTGTCACCCTAAACTGTCCGAGTCTAACTATAGCAAACAGCTGAGGTGTGGGGGAGTCACCCCCATATAGATCTATACACAAACTCTCGCTCTCCCTCCAAGAGACTTTAATTATAACTAAAGACTATGACTGACACTTAAAGGTGTCGCTCGTTATTACTCACTTAATCCAAATGAATTTGATTACCATTGATTAATGACCTGTATCTGTTTACTTGAATTGAAGGTAAGTCTAATAGACGAGGAGAAGATGATTACGAGATCCTACTAATTACATACGTTATTTAAGGCTGTTGGGTATACGAAGGACGCGTTGGCCCACTTCGCATATGATTTATTTGGACATTACTAGCAATGCTAATGGGACACTGAGGCCTAATAGCACGTAAAATCCATTTAGGGTTCCTTAAGCATGTAATTGGGTCGCAGGAGGCCCAATAGACATGTATTATTATTGTTAGGCCCAAAAGTCATGCTAATGGGTCACGAAGGCGCAATAAGCATGATTAGAATCTTTCAAGCCCAACAATTTGATTATTTACTTGTTTAAGGTATAGTATAATTGTCGGAAGTTTTATTTAACAATTGTTAAATCGCAAAGGCACAAAGCTTGTCGATTGTTTATAACGATATTTGAAAATATATGTATATTCTTCATTCTATTTTCATAAATTATAATTTGGTATTTTTGACCCAAATATCTTAACAATAAAATAATTGACTCAAAAATATTGGTTTGACCTATTCACCCATTATTTAATAAAAATGGCAATATAAGTCCCTTTTTATAAAAAAAAATGACATTTTAGGCCCTTAAACTATTTTCTTGACATTTTTGGCCCATAGACTTATTTAAATAATGTTTTTAGCCCAAAATTTACTCTTTGGTAGTTTCAGCCCCTTTAGTAAAGGATTTTCATTTAAAGTACAAACTTTTTCGCAAATTTTACAATTTTTACCCAAAATCCAAAAACTTTGCATTTTTTATCCTTTTTGGCAAAAAAGGGTCATTTTAACCCCTAAAATAGATTTATTTGACTTTTACCCACTGTTTTGAGAAATTTACCATTTCAATCCCTTAAAACACCTTTTTTTTGCAATTTTGGGCCTATGGGCTGAAAAGCCCAAAATTTTGGCCCATTAGGCTACAATTTACATTTCTAGTCCTTTGAAGAGCAAAACATTCATAAAAACGCCTATTTTAACTGTTTTTACCCTTTTGGTCCTTATGAAAACCGTGAATGACAACCTTTAACCCAACTTATGTTAATTTGACAAATATAGCCCAAAAGTAAGTTTTATGTTGTAATATGTTTAATATAACCATATAGGTTAATTTTTCTTGACTTGTTTAATGTAATATATCTTAGATCACATTTATTTTCCTCCTTGAGCTATAGATCTCGATATTTCTTTCCTTTTTGGCACATATATACCACATAAACACATGAAATCTCACATAACATACACATACACATAGATCCACACGTTTTACATGTATTCTCCCCCATAAAACTTGTGAAAACCGAAAATAGAGAGGTATGAACTCACATTTTCTTGTTTTTTCGGTTTGAAGAAAGAAATGGAAGAGTTTGATGTTGTTTTCGGCCCTAGAAAGCTTCTTGAGGAGACTTTGGCTTAGATAGGCTCTAAGAAGCATGACCATGAACTTTCATGAGTTAGAAGGAGATTTATAAAAGATTCAAGAAGCTAAACCATGGATCTAAGCATAACCTTACCTAGGATGATGATTTTTGTGGAAGAACCTCCTTGAAATGCCCTAGATCTCGAAAATTTTGATGGAGGAATAAGAGTGTTCTTGAGAGTGTTTGGGATGAGAGTTTGAATATATGTGTGTGTGTTTGGTGACCCTCAGCCGTGAGTAAAAGAAGGAGAAGAGAGAGAGAGAGAGAGAGAGAGAGAGAGAGAGGGTGAGGTGACCATTATAAATGCATGTTGGTCCACACATGGGTACATGGTGTGCAATAAGGAGGTGGAACCTCCTAAATTCAACCCTCCCCATTTTTACATCTTTCTTCTTTTTTTGTTTCCTACTTAGGCCGAGAGAGAGAGAGAGAGAGAGAGAGAGAGAGAGAAGGGAAAGAATTTGGACCTTTAATGCTTGAGTTCATGATATGGGTCCAATTTGATGGTTTTGGCCCATTGGTCCTTTTAGAGTAATTCACGGCCCAATATACATCAAGGGATGAGCTTTATGGCCCATTAGGGCTAATTAGATTTGTTATGGCCCAATAAGGCCCATTTAGATAAACCAGCCCATTTTAGGCTTATAAGGCCCAAAAAGGTTAAGTTTTATGAAAGTGGGTCCAATTAGAGCCAATATAAGAGTTCTAAGCCCAAAGTAGTCAAATTGGAAGCTTATTGGTCCATTAGGCCCAATAAGAAAATCCTAGTCCAAAATGGACTTGAACCGGAATTTTTAGGGTTTCCAACCTTTTGTTGACTATTTGAATGTTTGTATAGAGTATTTGATGGAATTTTGTTGTCATTGAATAAGAACCATACATGTTTTCAAGTTTTAGCTATAATGTTATCTTTGTTAAGGGTTTTACAAAGCATCAGAATTCCTAGTTGTGACATCATCCCCCCCGTTAGAGGGAATTTTGTCCCGAAATTCTTGTTAAAGCTAGATCTAAGAATGCGAGAATAGGTGAGGGTACTTTTGCTTCATCTGGTCTTCTTGTTCCCATGTAAATTCTGGTCTATGTTTCGCGTTCCACCGAACTTTCACAATCGGAATGCGACTTTGCTTAGTACGCTTCACTTCCATGTCCATGATTTCGACTGGTTCCTCGACGGACAGGAGATTCTATTTGATTTCGATTTCTTCAAATGGAATGACGAGGGTTTATTCGGATAAGCACTTCTTCAAATTGGAAACATGGAACACGGGGTGTACATTGCTGAGCTCAGCGGGTAGCTGCAGTCTATAAGCCACTGGACCGATTCGGGCAAGAATCTCGAAGGTTCCAATTTATCTTGGGTTTAGTTTTCCCCGTTTCCCAAAATGAATCACTCCTTTCCAGGGAGAGACTTTTAACAACACCCGATCCCCGACTCGAAATTCCAAGGGCTTTCGCCGTTTATCAGCGTAACTCTTCTGTCGGTCTCATGATGCTTGAAGTCGAGCCCTGATTTGAACTATCTTCTCTGTCGTTTCGCGTATGATTTCTGGTCTTGTTAATGCATTTCTTGGTGTCTGTCCTCTTGCTAGCTGAGTGTCACCTACCTTAGCCCAACACAATGGTGATCTACATTTACACCCATACAATGCCTTGAATGGAGCAACTTTGATGCTTGAGTGATAACTGTTGTTATACGAGAATTCGATTAAAGGCAAGTGGGTATCCCACGACCTTTTAAAGTCTATCACACATGCGCGAAGCATATCTTCAAGCGTTTGAATGGTTCGCTCGCTTTGACCATCCGTTTGTGGGTGGTAGGCAGTGCTCATGTCAAGTTGTGTTCCCATAGCTTTCTGAACCGATTGCCAAAAGCGTGAAGTAAACCTACTATCTCTATCTGAGATTATAGATATTGGCACTCCATGGAGTCTCACGATTTCCTTGATATAGGTTCTTGTCAATCGTTCCATCTCGTATGACTCTTTTATTGGCAGGAAATGAGCGGATTTTGTCAACGTGTCAACTATTACCCATATGGTACCCAAACCATTAGTTGTCTTGGGTAGTTTGGTCACAAAGTCCATAGTAATGCTTTCCCATTTCCACTCGGGTATTACTGGTTGTTCTAAGAACCCCGAGGGTTTCTGATATTCTACCTTTACCTTGGCACAAGTGAGGCACTTGCTAATGTAAGTGGCAATTTCTGCCTTCATGTTAGGCCACCAATAATGTTGCTTGATATCCAAGTACATTTTATATGAACCCGGATGGATGGAGTATCTTGTCGGCTTCATTCATGACTACTTCTCTGAATCCCCCAAGTTTAGGGATCCAAATTCGGTTCATGAAATAATATGCTCCATCCTCCTTCACTTCGAAATTCTTTTCCATTCCACGTAATGCTTCACTTGTTCTGTTTTCTATCTTCATAGCATCGAACTGGGCTGCTTTGATTTGCATGGACAGATGGGATTGAATGGTTATTGAAAGAGTTTTTACCCGACGATTTGAGTATTCTTTCCAACTCAAGGCATCGGCTACCACGTTAGCCTTACCTGGGTGGTACTTGATCTCACACTCATAATCGTTTAGCAGTTCAACCCATCTTTGCTGCCTCATGTTTAACTCCTTTTGATCTAAAATGTGTTGGAGACTCTTGTGGTCCATGTAAATGGTGCACTTTGTACCATAAAGGTAGTGCCTCCAAATCTTCAAGGTGAAGACCACACCTCCCAATTCGAGATCATGGGTGGTATAATTCACCTCATGTGTCTTTAGTTGTCAGGACGCATAAGCTATCACCTTCCCGCGCTACATGAGTACACAGCCTAAACCCGGATTCGATGCACCACAGTAAACTACGAAGTCTTTTGTTCCCTCTGGTAGTGATAGTACCGGTGCACTTCAAAGTGCTTATTTCAGAGTTCGGAATGAAGCTTTTTTCTTATCCGTCCATTCAAAGGGTACACCCTTTTGCGTAAGCATGGTAAGTGGCTTGGCTGTTTTGGAGAAGTTCGGAATGAATCTCCTGTAATAGCCTGTGAGACCTAAAAATTGACGAATTTATGTGGGTGTCGTTGGGATCGCCAATCCTTCAATGTCTTTGACCTTAAAAGGATCCACATGTATCCCTTCTTGACTAACAACATGAACCAAAAAGTTCATACTACGGAACCAGAACTCACACTTAGAGAGTTTTGCGTATAACTTTTCGGTTCGTAGGGTTTCCAAGATTTTCCGGAGATGCCGACCATGCTCCTCTTTGCTTCGAGAATAGACTAGGATATCGTCAATCAAAACAATGACAAAATTGTTGAGGAATGGTCGGCAGATTCGATTCATTAGGTCCATGAATGCGACAGGGGCATTTGTTAGACCGAAGGGCATTACAACAAATTCGTAATGTCCATAACGAGTTCGAAATGCGGTTTTGGGGATATCCTCCTCCCGAACTTTGAGTTGGTGGTATCCGGATCGCAGATCTATCTTAGAGAAGTAACTTGCTCCTTGGAGCTGGTCAAATAGATCGTCGATCCGCGGAAGTGGATAGAGATTTTTGATAGTGAGCTTATTTAGTTCCATGTGGTCAATACACATCCTAAAGGAACCGTCCTTCTTCTTAACAAAAAGAACCGGAGCTCCCCACAGTGAGAAACTGTTTTGGATGAATCCTTTGACCAAAAGTTCAATGAGTTGGTTGGACAGTTCTTGCATCTCCGCAGGAGCCAACCTATAGGGTGATTTGGCAATGGGTGTAGCTCCTGGAACAAGGTCAATTTGGAACTCAACTTGTCTTTCTGGGGGTATCCTCGGAAGATCTTCAGGAAAGACATCCGAGAAATTGCAATCCACTGGGATGTCTCGAATATTGACCTCTTCCTTGGACTTATCCACTATATGAGCCAGAAACGTCAAGTCTTTCTTTCATAGATACTTTTGTGCCTTAATGCATGAGATAAGATAAAGATTCGTGCTAGGTTTGTCTCCGTATATAATTAGGGTTTTGCGATTTGGGAGGTGAAGGAAAATGGCCTTCTCGTGACACATAATTTCAGCATGCTGGGGGCTTAACCAATCCATGCCGATAATCACTTTGAAACTCCTAATAGTTACAGGCATCAAGTTTATTTGAAAGACGTGATGATTTAAGGTCAGGGTACATCCTATGTAGACTTCCCCAGTTGATTATGTTTTCCCATTAGTCATTTCCACCGTAAAGGTTTCATTAAGCTTTTGGGATTTTTGTTTTAACAAGTGCTTGAATTTATTACTCACAAAGCTTCGTTCTACCCCGGTATCAAATAGGATGCATGTATATGTGTGGTTTAGGAGAAACGTATCGGTGATGACAGCGGGATCCTGAACCACTTCTCGTTGACCCATGGTCAGCACTCTCCCTGCTCCTCCATTCCCATGGTTGTGGACGTTGGGGCAGTTTCGACGGAAATGCCCAGACTTTCCACATCCATAACAGGTGTGGCTTGGCCCCGCGTTGTTGCTGTTGTTGTTGGTGTTGTTGTTGTTGTTGTTGTTGTTGTAGTTGTTGTTGTTGTTGTTGTTGTTGTTTCCCTGATGTTGGTTCTAGGGAGGATAGGTCCTGCAGTATTTCACCGTGTAACCCTTTTGATTGCAACTGGCACAATGCATCTCCCTGCATTCACCATTATGATGGAGGCTGCACTTATTGCACTTTGGGAGATTTCCGGAATACTGCCCAGGGGCACTTGGAGTAGATGAGACTGGAGCATGTGGTGTGGAGGGAACTCGGGTGATTGTGTAACACCCAAAAATTTAAAACCAATTTAAACTTTTAAAACATGTCAAGTTCATCAAAACATTACAACTTTGTTTTCAAATATTATTTATCAGAGTTGTTGGGCTGAAGTTATATTTTGTATTGCGTCTTTTGGGCTCGTAGTTTAGCCTAGTATTCTCCGGTTTGGGCCTGTCCAACCGAGAGCCTTTATGTATTGTATATAAGTTATCGCTTGCATGCATATTAGGTTAAGATTCAAGATTCAAGATTCAAGATTCAAGATTCAAGATTCAAGATTTCTGTTTGAGCGTTTTCAGTTTTTACGTATTTGCTCTCTTGTAATCTTCTAATCCTTTACAGTTGATGTTCTTAATCGAGCTCTTCTAAGGATTTTATTTAATCATTCAACACGTTTGATTCAAGCTGTTTGTTCTTAATATTGCGTTCTTCCTTGTTATTTATATTGTGTTCTTGCTGTTTCACATTCACACACTTGTTCAAGATCTAATCGATCTTTATAGATTAAAAGCTATTATGTTTTAAATCTCATCAATTGGTATCAGAGCGGGAGGCTGTGTAATCGATACACTTCTTTTCTGTGAAAAAGATTTTCATTAGGGTTTTCCGCAATCATCGATATTTATTGAGCCGTCATCTTAATTGACATATCTTAGTATTTATTGTTTTGCCCTAATCTGCTTTATTACAAGTCTGATCTTTGAACAGGTTATTACGATCGTTATGGACGCAACGCAATCAAACCCTATTAATATTTCCAACAGTATTGGTTCGACGACAAAGATTCCGATCTTATACACCCATGACTATGAAGTATGGGCACATCATTTTGAAGATTACATGATTGGATCGGAGGACAATGGTTTTCTCATATGGGAAGCCATTATCAATGGACCATTTTCTCATTCAGCGACATCCAGAGTTATCAAGACGCAAAAAGAATACAACGATTTGCTCAAAGACGTGACGAATCTTGCACAGGATGAGAAAGATAAATTCCAGTGCAACATTAAGGCACTGAGGTTGATCAGATTCGCCCTTCAGTCCGACACATTCAGACTAGTCAGCTCATGCACTACGGCGAAGGAAGTGTGGGATAGACTTCGCGAACTGTATTCAACAGACGAAGATCTTGAACACTCCATCCAAACCTTGCTTCTATCTGAGTTTGGAGAATTCAGGCAAGGAGCCGAAGAAACTGTGACCCAAACGTTTGATCGCTTCAATCATCTTCTCAGCAAGATGATCAAACACGACATTGAAAGGAAGCTCATCGAACAAAAGGTTACTTTCTTGAACGGACTGAGATCGGAATGGAGAGCAGTAGTTTCCACAGTCAAAGCCCATGAACAGTTTAAATCATACTCTTTGGCGAAACTGGTGGGTATTCTAAAGTCCCAAGAGAAAATTGTTGTTCAAGAGAAGAACGTGGTGTCTAGTCTTGGTTCGTTGGCCCTCCTATCTAAAAGTAAAGCCGTGATGGAGGATGAAGAGCTCAACTTGGAAGAATATGACCTCACATCTGAGGATTATGCCATGATGGTATCCAATCCCAAGAGGTTCATAAAGAAGAGGTTCCCCAGCAACAAAAACCGAAACTGGCAGGGGAGTTATAGCTCTGAAAAGGCAAATAATGAACCGAAGGCTGAGGAGTCCAAGAAGGAACCGAAGGCAGATGGCGATTCCGGAGTAAGCTGCTTCTACTGTGGTGGCAAAAACCACTATGCTAAGGACTGTGTTCTTAAGAAGATGGCTGAAAAGGACGATGGAAAGGATGAGGAAGCTGTGCTGCAGAAGAGATTGGATGAGTTGAGGAAGAAAAAGTCTACCGCTAACCCTACTATTAATGCTCTTATTGTGCAGGGTTCGGTTAATAATGATGAGTTCGGTAGCACCGAAGTTTGGTCTACTGACTCAGAAGACGAAGAAGTGAGGAAGCCTACTCATGGAAAGGCTTATTTGGCTAAGGAGGAAAGCAGTGGTGGAAAGTGCTTCATGGTGTCAAGCGCATCTCAAATGAGGGGATATAACACCGATGGAGGAAGCAATGGACCAAAAGTGCAGGAAGATATGTGCTTCACTGCCAAACCACTCAGCCAACAGTTCAATGAGCTTGATGAACTGATAAAGAAGGTACAATCTGTTTTTATTTCATCTAAAGTACCATCATCCTCATATGAGAAAGAACTAAAAAACGTTAACACAAGAATTTCTCATTTAGATAGTAGCTTAACTCAAACTAGAGTCACCAATTCTAACCTGACTGATCAATTAAGCAGGGTGGCGTCGAAGAGTGAGGAGCGGCGTATGTGGATTGAGTTAAAAGAGTCGGAATTAATTAAAGTCAAAGACGAAAACATTTATTTGCAGAGAGACAATTTGAAATTGTTAAAACAACGAAATGTTTTTTGTTTAATTGCTAAACGTTTATATTCCAACATTACTCAACTGCATTTGGACTGTGAGATAGGAAAAAAGATTCACCGTATGATTTTACCATTCTTAGAATTTAAGGAGGATGAAATCGATGCCGAAGCCTACAATTGTGAGAGTGTGATTTCGTCTGATGATGTCAACCCAACTTATCAAATTGGACTGGACAAAATTGAGTCCTTCATTAAATCCAAAGACCATAAGGACATGCTCAAAAATCTGTTGGACGAAAATGATAGACTTAAACTGAGAACCGAAACCATACAAAAATTTGACTCTCTAAATGCCAAAGTAAGCTCAGAAAATAAAATTGATGTTGAAAATGCATCTGAGCTTAACGAGGACGAAAACATGAGTGAAATTTCTGTAGAGGATACGGTTGACTGCTCAGAATTCGTGAAAAGCGAAACTGAAAACCACAAAAATCTTATTTCTGAAAATTCTGTGGAATTCGCTAGATTGTCCCAACAAAAGTCCCCGAAATTGGTAGAAAAGGCTGTTGTCTATCAAAAGGTCAGAACCACTCCGAATCAGGTATACAAAGTAACTGGAGTAACCGAACATCAGACAGCTGAACTCACGGCTATTGTTAACGAAGACAATGCTGATGGCTGTGATGAGTTCTTCTGGGAAGCTCCTATTGACAATGGAAACGAAACCGTTGGCCTATCTGAAAGAACCTCCTGGATGAAGAAAGGGAGATACATACCTGAACCCTTGAACAAGCCTGATAATTTCAGTGAACCAGGCACAAGTGGTACAACAGACACTCCTCAAGAGGTTGATCATTCAGCAACAGAAGACATTCCTTCAACGCCAACAGCTCGAAGTGAAACCTCGTCAGATACTCCTTCCACTTCCTCAGGGCAAACTGAGTCTTCGCCAAACATTCCCTCTGTACCTTCAGCTCAAGGAAAAACTTCTAAAGATCAAAAGGAACCAGCCAAGATAGCATCAAAAGCAAAAGCGAACGTTCATCATCAACCTAAACAGATAAGGGATAAAAAGATGGAAAGGAACCTAAGATACAGAAAAAACCTTTCTGAAAGGAAACAATTCTGGCACTCCCAGAATGCATACTATTCACACAAAGAGAAGAATCTGAAGTATGAAAATAATCCCGTAAGAAAGCATGATGATTCTAACAACCGAAAGCCAAGGTTCGGTTCGCAAGAAGATACCAACCGAAAGCCAAGGTTCGGTTCGCAAGAAGATACCAACCGAAAGCCAAGGTTCGGTTCGCATGAAAATACCAACCGAAAGCAAAGGTTCGGTTCTGAAAAGGAGTTCAACCGAAACCAAAGGTTCGGTTCCAAGAACAACTCCAACCGAACGCAGAGGTTCGGTTCTGAAGTCAGAAGAGAACAAGACTCAAAGGTTAAACCCACCAACGATCAAAAGCAAAAGGGTCACCCAGAGTCATCAGCAAGAAAGACACCTCCATCCCCATCCAGATTCTCTCGTTCTAACTCTTCTCGCTCTAACGCGAATCCCACTTTTCCTCAAAAACCTTATTCATCAGCTGAACAGAAGAGAAAGCAAAAAGTCGATGAATCCAGACCTGAGCCTAAAGGAAACCAACCTAATCTTAACAAAATAAAAGTTTTCACCATTAAAAAGAAAGATGAAACAACTTTGATTAAAAGAACATATCTTGTTGATATCTCTCTAACTATTCCTGTTCCCATGAAATCCTCACATGGACCCAAGAAACTTTGGGTTCCTAAATCTGCTTAATTTTTGCAGGTTATAAGTGACGAGCAGTTTGACAAAGAATGGTACATCGACAGTGGCTGCTCGCGTCACATGACAGGAAGGAAGGAGGAACTCAGGGAATACAGATCTCTTGCAAATGGTGGCAACGTTAAGTTTGGAAATAACTCTTACGGCACCATAAAGGGATATGGGATGATAACGAATGGTGATTTTACCATAAGAAAGGTAGCTTATGTGGAAGGACTTCAACACAACCTCATCAGTGTATCTCAGCTTGTTGGAGGTACAGGTCTCAAAGTTTCATTCGATGATGAAGGTTCTGAAATCATAGAGAAAACAACAAAGAAAGTGATTCTGAAGTCAGAGCGAAAGGGCGAAATGTTTCCTCTGAACATGAAACCCATCAAAGGGAACCCAGCAATCTGTCTGCTATCAAAAGCTCAATCCGACGAAAGCTGGTTGTGGCACAGAAGACTCTCTCATCTCAACTTCAAAGACATCAACCGACTTGTCACTGGAGGTCATGTTAGGGGTCTTCCATTGCTCAAGTTCGACAGAGAACATTTGTGTGCTGCATGCGAAATGGGAAAGCAGAGTCGTCAAAGTCACCCATCTATAATCAACACAAAAGTTGTTGAACCACTCGAATTGCTTCATATCGATTTGTGTGGTCCTTCATCTATAGAAAGCATCGGTGGTAGCAAGTATATTCTTGTTATCGTTGATGACTTTTCACGATTTACATGGGTGTTCTTTCTAAAGCTCAAATCTGAAGCGACTCAAAAGCTGAAAGTGTTTATCAAGCAAATTGAAGTCCAGCTCAAGAAGGTCGTTCGCAACATCAGGAGCGACAATGGTCTCGAATTCAAGAACAGGGAGTTTGAAGCGTTTCTTGCAGAAAAGGGAATCAGTCATAATTTCTCAGCTCCCTACACACCACAGCAGAATGGAATAGTCGAAAGACGAAACCGATCTCTGTGTGAAGCTGCCCGAACTATGTTAAGTTTCGCTTCCTTACCTCTTTATTTTTGGGCAGACGCTATTTCTACTGCTTGTTATACACAAAACAGGTCCTATCTCAACAAGCGATTCACGCTCACACCATATGAGATACTGAACAACAGAAAGCCCAATGTGAAATTTTTCCATGTGTTTGGCTCAAGGTGTTTTATCTTTAACTCAAAAGAACACCGCAACAAGTTTGATGTCAAAGCTGACGAGGGAATCTTTCTGGGTTACTCACTCACATCCAAGGCGTACAGGGTCCTGAACAAACGCTCAAGAAGGATTGAAGAGACATACTATGTGACCTTCGATGATAGCTATGTCAAGAAGCTACAGGCCATAGATGACACTGCCAGGGAAATCTTTCCTCAAACTGGCCAAGTCACAGTCTCTATCGCCAATTTGTACGAGAATTTTCTGGAACTCTTTGATGAACCGGAAAATGCTTCTCTCTCAGAAGCAGTGGCAGCCGACAACAAAATAGATCATATGAAGAACATTGTCGAAGATGCTGCAAGAAGAATGCATGAAGGAGAATCGCCCACTGATGAATCTCCAACCAACAATGCTTCAGTCGAGGGGGAGCCAAATTCTCTTGTCGAGGGGGAGCCTAGCTCACAAGTCCAGGGGGAGCCAAGCTCTACTACTTCACCCGAAGGTCCTTCACCAACCGAAGGTACCTCTCCAACCGAAGGTGCCCCTCCAAACGAAGGTGCTTCAATGCCTGAAACTCCAGCACCACAAGACACCCCTGAACCTCATGCTTCTCAAGACTCATCAAATGAGGGGGAGCATGATGATATGACGCTTGATTTTGATAGCCAATCTGAACCTGAAGAGATGATCAACGCTGAACTAGATCCATCCTTTGATCCGAATTACCCTCCTCTTACAAAATGGACCAGAGATCATCCCATCTCTCAAGTAGTTGGTGATGTATCTGACAAGGTTCTGACCCGATCTCAACTGAAGGCAAAACAGACATCCTTATTCTCAAAAGTTGAGTTCTGTATGTTTAACTCATTTGTATCAAAAGTTGAACCGAAGACAGTGAACACTGCCCTCGATCACTCTGATTGGGTTCAAGCGATGCAAGACGAACTGAATGAGTTTGAAAGGAACAAAGTCTGGCGCCTCATTCCAACTCCTCCAGATGCTTCGGTTGTTGGTCTTAAATGGGTCTTCAGAAACAAAATGGACAAGGAAGGTAATGTCATAAGGAACAAGGCTCGTCTGGTTGTCAAGGGATACTGTCAGGAGGAAGGGATAGATTACGAAGAGACGTTCGCTCCAGTAGCTAGGCTAGAATCGGTTAGAATATTTCTGGCCTATGCTGCTCACAAAAACTTTGAGGTCTTCCAAATGGACGTCAAGTGCGCATTTCTCAATGGAGAACTTGAAGAAACGGTGTATGTGGAGCAACCTCCTGGGTTCGTGAATGAAAAATATCCAAATCATTGCTACATTCTGGATAAAGCTGTGTACGGCCTCAAACAAGCTCCGAGAGCCTGGTATGAAACGCTTACAAAATTTTTAAAGATGTCCAAATTCAAACAAGGTTCGGTTGACCCAACCTTCTTTCGCAAAAAGGAAGGTAACCACCTTATGATCGTTCAAATTTATGTCGATGACATCATCTTTGGTTCTACGAATCCCAGCTTAACAGCTGAATTCAGAAAGTTGATGGAGACTAAGTTTGAAATGAGCTCAATGGGTCCTATTAATTTTTTCCTTGGTTTAAATATAAGACAGGGACCCGAAGGCATCTTTATCAATCAGGAAGCCTACACAAAGACTCTCCTAGCAAAGTTTGGCATGATGGGAGACTCAAAAGTCAAAATCCCTATGGCATTCGGCACCAAACTTACCCCTTCACTCGATAAACCGGCTGTCGACATCACGCTCTATCGTCAAATGATTGGCTCACTGATGTATCTAACTGCTAGCAGGCCTGATATCATGTTTTCTGTATGTTATTGTGCTCGATTTCAGGCTAACCCGCGCGAACCTCACATGCTGGCAGTGAAGAACATCCTACGCTATCTCAAGCGAACCGCCTCCTTGGGTCTATGGTATCCATCCAACTCTGGCTTCTTTGTTCAAGCCTATTCTGATGCAGACCTTGGAGGATGTGGACTCAACCACAAAAGCACAACTGGTGGCTGTCAATTTCTTGATGGGAAGTTGGTCAGCTGGCAATCCAAGAAACAAACATGTGTGTCGTTGTCTACTGCTGAAGCGGAATACATTGCCGCTGCATCCTGCACATCACAAGTGATTTGGATCCAGAGTCAACTTCGAGACTATGGACTCAATATGAAGAAGATCCCTCTATATTGCGACTCTGAAAGTGCAATTAGGATCTGTCATAACCCGGTGCAACACTCTAAAACCAAACACATAGCACTGAGGTATCACTTCATCAAAGATCATGTGGAAGATGGAAATGTCGAAGTTCACTTCGTAAGAACCACTGATCAACTGGCTGATGTCTTCACCAAAGCTCTTCCAGAAGCCTCATTCAATAAAATTTTGCAAGGCCTAGGTATGATGGAATCAGAGTCAGTACCTCACACTACCACTCAATCTCAAACGTAAGCAGCGAAACCAACCGAACGTTCGGGTTCGGTTCAACCATTTCACTCGCTCATTAATTCAAAGGTAGTTTTTCTAAGTTATAAATTTCTTGTGCAAAATTTGTTTTTCTTTATGTAAAAAGTTTTTTTTTTATTGCATATCTAAACTTCTTGGTTTCTTAAAATTTTCCAAAAACCGAAACCTCCAGAAGGTTCGGGTTCGGTTTTTCAAAATTTTCAAGAACCGAAACCAACCGAAGGTTCGGGTTCGGTTTTTCAAAATTTTCAAGAACCGAAACCAACCGAAGGTTCGGGTTCGGTTTTTCAAAATTTTCAAGAACCGAAACCAACCGAAGGTTCGGGTTCGGTTTTTCAAAATTTTCCTGAACCGAAACAAACCGAACGTTCGGGTTCGGTTTTCCATTTTTTTTTCTTTTCCATTTTTAATTTTATTTTTTTATAAATTTCAAACACTCCAAAAATATTTTTTTTGTTCGTTTATTTATGGGGATATATTTGCTGAATTACTTAAGTGTCCCTAGAAGCATGCTGCTGTATGTGTCCCAAGCCTCATAAGATTTTGAATAATTGCCTTCACGACTTGGTATACACAAACCTTGTCTTCCCAATAAGGCTAACTTATTTATTCTAATCGCGAGCTACCTCACACTCTTCTCACATGAGTTAAGAGTCTCCTGCTTGGTCCTTTCTCTCACAGCAGAGGTACTATGTCTTCTTCCACCATCTCCATTACAATTCTCCATAACATTCGTTTCATCACTGTAACCCCAGAGACTCTCAGAAACTACCACTGAGGTTTATGGTTACACAGCATCTGTGTTTATGATCTTAGTTTCGTGCCACTACGAGCTGAGTGAAACCCAAAATTCAACACCAAAGAATTGACGGTGACAAATTAATTTGATCAAGTTTTTACCAATGAATTGACGAATGTACCTTCATGAAATCTCAGTTTCTTTTCTTTTTGCGTGGTTCCAATGAAATTGTTACACACCATAACATTTCTTCCCAAGGGATCCAGTTTTATAATTTATATTTAATCTGAGATTTTAGATTTATCCAAGTCACTTAATAAACAACTCCAACCTACTTGTTCAACAGACTACACTGGTCTAACAAGTACTTTGTTCACATTCGTTCTTATATCAAGAATTGAATTGATGAATCAAAGCGAAACCACCCTTATTGTATCCTATTAAAAGAAGCCTTTCAACATTTATTAATAAATGTTTGATCGTAATTTAACGGGAATCCACACTAACACTTTGAGGTCTTTCTTGACCTTGAAGGAAGAGATTCGTGCCCGGGATCATCAGTTTCGTGTCCTTATGGACATCACAGATTATCCTAAAAAGAGTTGCTTTATTTCTTTTTCTTTTACACTCCTTGCACGAAGATCCAAGATTTTCAAAAATTCCGTTACTAATTATTTTATAGGTTGGATATTTACTGGATGATTACAAATGATGTTGTGGTCCAAAATTAGCCACGTGGATCATTAATTCCAAACAGCCGTTAAGAAAAGACAAAAGATGCTGACGCGGCGGAAGTTCAAAGGATAGGAATTCAAACGGCGGTAAAAAGCGGGCGCGTGAATTTGAAGAGGCCGCGCTTTTTCTGACACTATTGGACGCGTGTGCAAGTATTGAAGCGTCATCCATCAGGCATTAATGGCGCGTGTGGAAATGGAAACGGTTCATCTCTATAAACCGGCGCTTATTGGGCGGCGTGATCCTAGGAATCTGACACTCTCTCTCCTACGTGATCATCGCACGTCCCAACTGTCACCAATCAGTCAAAAACCCTTCCGTATTTCCATAAGAGATTTGAATCGATCTTTCTCTCTCCTATCACCTACTATAAAAACCCATCCAGACCACCTTTTACCTCTTTACTGCCCCATAATTTCCAAAGCAAAAATTCTTCCAAACTCTCTCCCGGTTATCTTCTTCTCCAACCTCCAACAATGGCTGAATCCTCTTCCGTCCATGCTACTTCTCAGCTTCTCCCCATCAGACCTCAACAATGCCTTGTCATTGATCTGAACCCAGAAGCCTATGATCCCTACATGTCGCCGATTATTGAATGCCTCAAGTACTCCCAACTTGCTCCGGCATTGTCCAAGATTGAAACGGTGCCAATGGTGGCTCTTTCTCAGGTCTATGCCACGGCCTACTACGACAAGGGTGTCGACAGGATCTTTTTCGAAGTGGCGGAACACAAGACGTCAATTTCTCGCCCCCGCTTCTGCTCTATGCTTGGGTTTGCTGCTGACCCATCGCGTGTTCACCCGGAAACAATTCCGGTTGGTATGTTCTACAGCATGTTCTACAACATGGGCTACACGGAAGTTCTCACCTCCGTTGCCAGATTCAAGAAATCATGCCTACCGCCCCAATGGAATGGGTTGTTTACAGTCCTCTTCAAGGAACTGTCAGAACGAAGCTCAGGATCAGACGGGGCCAGTCGTCTGTTTCTGTCAATCATGTATGGGGTCTACAACGGGATTAATCTGGACTACGGATTTGTCCTTTGGCAACAATTGATTCAAAGCCTCTCTTCCGTTTCCCGACACTCCGAAGTGTCGCTGGCCCGGTTCTGGATCTTGATCACAAGATGGGCTATGGACAAGTTCGATGTCCAAACTGCTGACGGTGCACCGATGTCTTCGGTTGGTACGTTCCACACCACGAAGATCATCGTATCAGCTGCATCAAAATTTTCCTTCATTGGCTCTATCCCGGAGTCGATGTATGGGAGTGTGCCATCTGAAAGCAGCTTCATCAAGGCGATCAAGGAGGTAGGGCCATCTGGTCCAAGGGAACTGACTCCGGACATGTTGAGATCAATCCATGATGCCGACAAACCGGGGGTCAGGGGCAAGAAAGCAGACAAGGGGAAGAAACCATCCAAAGCCCCAAAACCTACTCCCAAGAAACGCAAACAACCAAAGCCTGCTTCATCCCCAAAACCGAAAAGGAGGAAGACCCAACCGAAACGGACGCTCTTCCTTTCATCATCCTCCACCGAATCCGAAGGTGGGAGTTCGGGCTCTGAGGAGTCACAAGGAGACGAATCTCCACAAAGAGGCAACACACCTCCTCGGTCCCCAACCCCGGACATGGAACTTCACCAATCCCCTGTTCCTTCCCCTCAACCCACAATACCTATTTCCATTCCCACCATAACCCCCACTATACCACCAACCGCATTCCCCGTACCACCACCCATATTCACCACATCAACCGAAACCCCTCCCGTAACCGAACCTCAACAAACTGAAACCCATACACAACCACCACCCGAAACTAACCCCCCACCAACTCAACCTGAACCAACCAAACCCTTAACACCCCCATTCTCACCACCACCTCCATCTCCAGAAGCCGCCTCCGATGGCGATGATCAATATCTCGGTGGTGACAACCTGAACTTTGATTCGGTCTACTATAGTCCGTTTCAAGTTCAAAGTGACGAGGAGGATGATGCTCCTGTAACCAAAAAGCATCTCCGCGAGCTGAACGAGAAGGTTGATCAACTTCTCGCCTCCTCTTCCAATCAGCAGTCTTCCTTATCTGAAGCCGCCCTTCAGAGGATAGTTGATGCCTTCTCTAGGGCTCAACATGACTCAGTCGCCTCTGCTACTGCTGCTATAGACGCCTCCACCCGAGCTTGTGAGGCAGCGACTGAAAAAGTCGATAAACTATTCCATGACGCTACTATCCTGCTGCAGTCGATGCAGGAAAGCGCCGACGCCACCAAAACAACACTGGAACCACTTGTTAATCAATTGGCCCAGTTTGTGAAGACGGAGTTATCCTCGTTCGCTACCCTCAGACAAAACATTAGCGACGACAACTCGGCACTCCGTGCCTCCATTGAAGCCCGCCTGGCAAAGCTACAAGAGGATCTTGCGGCTGAAAATAAATTGATGGACGTCCTGGCGAGTAAGACCACTGCCCTCAAGGTCAAGAGCACCCAACTTTCCAACTCCGAACAACAATTGGAGGCTCTTCGATCCGAAAGGGAAATTATCAAGACGTGTGTTTCGGATGTCCACGCCGCTTTATCCAACATCCTAGAAGCACACGACCCCATCCTGAACCACTCGGTGAGGCGTACCCTCGCTGAGAAACTCTCTCCGGCCATGGCTCTCTTGAGTAAAATTGAAGGCCTACCCAGTTTCGTGTCCATTCCGAAACAAGGGGGAGATGAGAAGACTGGATCGAAACCACCTCCTTCCTCAAAAGCAACTCACACAACCGAACCAACCCCAACTGGTCATGCCTCGGGTTCGGGTGTGAAGGACAAGGGCAAAAACATTGCAGAGGGAGGAGATGAAGATGAAGATGAAGATGAAGACAAGGAGACTATTGCGGACATGTTAAAGAGGAAAAACAGTCGCAATGCTGATGACAATGTCAGTCGTGTGGCACGTGAAGCTGAAGAAGCCGAACGTAAACAAAAAGAAGCCAACGATCTCCTTGAGAGCCGAAAGCTGCTCTTCCCTGCCTGGACCAGGGATCGACTGATAAAGGAGGCCATAGAGACTCCAAGCATACTATGGCTCGAGCCGGTGATATCATTCGACTGCATCAACTCGGTCGACTCGCAATTTGATATGCCGCTGACTCGAAAGGCGTTCATCTTCCACGCCTTCTCCAACATTTACGAAGTCCCGCATCCGAACGATGAGCTTGACAGGGAGCTCATTGACTTTTATCTGGAGGCCGCTCGCCCTCAATTCCTTACATGGAGCGCCCAGAAGATTGTCAGTGTTCGGGTGATGAAGCCGTATGCCGTGGGGAGATTCACCAACGTCAAGTTCAAGCTTATCCGAGGATCTGCAAGAACTGCTCACATGATCTCTCTGGCGGATCTGCCCAATCTGAACCCTCATGATTGGATAGTATTGTACAACATCTTGCTGACAAACGAAGCTGAATATGGTCCCATCTTAGACCATGTGAAAAGGATGCTGGCATGCTACATCATGGAGGTGGCCCTAATGGATCAGGAGGTTGCCACAGTGTTTAAGAAGAAACCGAAAGTCAAGCCTGTGGGATCGGCCAGTGATCTAAACACGATGAAAATGGGCAAGATTGATTCGAGGCGAAACTCTGTGATGTTCACCAGAGCCGAAGGACAGAAATGTCTGTTCGCGTTAGCTGACAAGCACCTCTACACCACTCCCTGCTTGGAACACGTTCTATCTATCGTCAAGCGGTGTAAGGACAATTCGGCTGATGACATCAAATATTTTGAAGATATGATCAACTGGTACATCCGGTTTAGACAGACCATCCTTTCAATAACCAAGTGTCTGTTTAGTACCGTGAAGAAGAAGGTACCAGCTTCAGCTGCTGGCCCAAGTACGAAGTAATGGTCTCGCTCCAAATTGACGCAAAGGGGGAGATTGTTGGGCTGAAGTTATATTTTGTATTGCGTCTTTTGGGCTCGTAGTTTAGCCTAGTATTCTCCGGTTTGGGCCTGTCCAACCGAGAGCCTTTATGTATTGTATATAAGTTATCGCTTGCATGCATATTAGGTTAAGATTCAAGATTCAAGATTCAAGATTCAAGATTCAAGATTCAAGATTTCTGTTTGAGCGTTTTCAGTTTTTACGTATTTGCTCTCTTGTAATCTTCTAATCCTTTACAGTTGATGTTCTTAATCGAGCTCTTCTAAGGATTTTATTTAATCATTCAACACGTTTGATTCAAGCTGTTTGTTCTTAATATTGCGTTCTTCCTTGTTATTTATATTGTGTTCTTGCTGTTTCACATTCACACACTTGTTCAAGATCTAATCGATCTTTATAGATTAAAAGCTATTATGTTTTAAATCTCATCAAGAGTATTCCCAGAAACGTAACTGGATTGCTCCTAGGGTTTGTTGGCTACCGCACGATGCAGTACAACCTCAACCCATCCCATATAACAAACACATAACGTGACCACTAAGCATGCAATAATTACATAACATCATAGGTAGTCCTACAGATCTACCTAACTGGCATAACCACTAGCATGCAACACTAACTCGTATTCAACCTCTAACACTGCTAGGATAACATATCCAATGGGTCGGCCTTGGTGCCTTAGACCCCTTAGTATAGTGAGGATAACTCACCTTGCAACTGTCTTCTGAAACTAGAAAGCTCGACTCCTAGATCACCAACATGAACTCCACCACCTATAGTTACCATAAAACCCCTTTTTCATAAATCTCCAAATTACCAGAATACCCTCAGAAGTCAACTGGTCAACCCTTGGTCCAATTCGAGGTCCACAGTCAGAGTTAACAGTCCATGGTGACTCGACTCGTTGAGTGCAGTTCATCGACTCGTCGAGTCCTTCCTGAACTCGAGAAATCGTGAAATCACTGGTTAGCTCTTCGAGTTCCCTTTTAACTCGCCGAGTTCATATGTCCAAGAATTGGGTGAAACCTTGGCCGACTCGCCGAGTCTTATAACGACTCGTCGAGTCCAAGGCAATATTCAACGGACTCGTCGAGTTGTTCATCCAACTCGTCGAGTTCATGGCCATCTTCAACGGGCTCGCCGAGTTATTCGTCCAACTCGTCGAGTCCTTGCAGACCTTCATCCATGTAGACGCTTTTAAAGCCATGGAAAGGTTCTAAATTACAGATCCAAGCTTCTAGGGCATGTTTATCACGTAAAGTCGCAAGCGTTACGTGCATGCAAGGCTTTAAGACCCTTAAATGGAAAAACTAAGCTTACAATGAAGTCTGACACTTGAGGGAAGGCTCCTACCAGGAAAGGGTAGTGACTTAATGGATCTAGAGGTCAAAGGGAGTCCAGATCTAAAGTTAAAACTTCAGATCTTAGCTTAAACATGGGGAGCCTTTCTTAAAACCCATCCAAAAGAGGTCAAAAGAGAGATGAGATAAAGGAACAACTTAATACCTTCCAGGGAGTGACAACTGATGAATCTGTTAGCTCCCCCACGAGTTCCTAGCCTTGATTTCGTTGCTTCCCCAAGTGTTTCCTTCTTCAAAGTTCCACCTCCAAGCTTCAACACACCAAAAGAACACACACACACATGATTTAGGTCTTGAGAGGGACAAAGGGTAGTAAGGGGAGGCTAGGGGAGGCCAATGATCCTTTAAATAGGGTGCAAAACCCCGAGATTTAGGGTGTCATCAGCCAACTCCTACTCGTCGAGTCCCTTCTTGAACTCGGCGAGTAGCTCATTAAAGTACATGGCCAACCCACTGCTACTCGACGAGTAGGGCAATCAACTCGTCGAGTAGCCCTTGAAATCAAGATTTCACACACTAAGTCAATACCTAAGAATCAGGGCGTTACAATTCTCCCCCACTTGAATTAGACTTCATCCTCAAAGTCTGCTGCAGCGAATAACTCCGGGTAATGCTCCCGCATTTCCGCCTCCGTCTCCCACGTCCACTCGGACCCCCTCTGATGCTCCCACTGAACTTTCACCAAAGGTATCTCCTTATTCCTCAGAATCTTCATTTTCTTCTCTAGTACGGCCACAGTCCTCTCTACGTAATTTAGGCATTCATCAACCTGAATATCATCCAGCGGCACCACCTCCTCTTGATCCTTAATGCACTTTCACAGCTGCAAAACGTGGAAAGTGTTGTGTCTCCGACTAAGCTCCTCCGGCAGCTCTAGCCTGTAAGCTACCTTGCCAACCCTGGAAATGATCCTGAACGACCCAATATATCGGGGACCCAATTTTCCCCTCTTCCTGAAGTGGATCACGCCTTTTCAGGGCAAGAGCTTCAGGAGTACCATGTCAACGACCTGAAACTCTAACTCGGAGCGGCGCCGGTCGGCGTAACTCGTCTACCGACTCTGAGCGGTCTGCAGCCACTGCCTAATTTGCTAGATTTTCTCGATAGTCTGCAAGACCACCTCCGTCCTACCCATCACCCTGTGGCCAACCTCACCCCAACAAACCGGGGTGCGACATCTCCGCTCGTACAACAACTCGAAAGGCGGGGCACCAAGCCTAGAATGATAGTTGTTGTTGTAGGCGAACTCCACAAGCGGTAGGTGAGAATCCCAACTGCCACCAAAATCTATGACACATGCCCTCAACATGTCCTCGAGGGTCTAAATAGTCTGCTCGCTCTGGCCATCTGTCTGCGGGTGAAATGTTGTGCTGAAGTGCAACCGCGTGCCCAGCTCCTCGTGAAACTTATGCCAGAGGTGGGAGGTAAACCTGACATCCCGATCAGAGACAATGGAAATTGGAACCCCATGGCAAGACATGATCTCGCGAACGTACACTTCGGCCATTTTCTCGGCCGATGAGCTCTCCCGTATAGCCAAGAAATGGGCACTCTTGGTCAATCAATCCAGGATGACCCATATATCATCAAACCCCTTCGCCGTCCTCGGCAACTTGGTAATAAAATCCATCGTGATCTGCTCCCATTTCCACATGGGAATCTCTAGAGGCTGCAGCTTTCCATGCGGCCTCTGATGCTCGGCCTTGACCATCCTACAGGTCAAGCACCTTTCAACGTACCAAGTGATCTCTCGCTTCATGCATGGCCACCAATAGCTCAAACTCAAATCCCGGTACATCTTGTTGGCCCCTGGGTGAATAGAGAAATAAGACTTATGAGCCTCCTCCATAACCGTCTGCCTAACCCCACCCGACATTGGAACCTAAACCCGACCACATCGGGTCAAAAGTCCCCGACTATCCCGCACGAACCAGGTATTCTCACCCTTGATCCTTTCCAGCTTCCAATTCTCCGGTCGCATGCCCTCTACCTGGTCATCTATGATCAAACTCACAAGCGGAGAATCCACCACTATTGTCATACATACCGTGGGAGTGGAAGACCCAGCTGACTTGCGGCTCAAGGCATCGCAACCACATTCGCCTTACCAGGATGGTAAATGATCTTGTAATCGTAGTCCTTGACTACATCCAGCCACCTGCACTGCTTCATGTTTAGGTTCGGCTGATCCATGATATGTCTTAAGCTCTTATGATCCGTGTAAATGATACAGCGGACCCCATAGAGGTAATGTCTCCATATCTTGAGGGCGAACACCACCGCCCCCAGCTCCAAGTCATGCGTAGGGTATCTCGTCTCATGCAGCTTCAGCTGCCGCGATGCGTAGGCTATCACTCCTCCTCTCTGCATGAGAATTGCCCCTAAACCTGTGATGGATGCATCACAAAACACCACAAAATCCTCAACTCCTTCCGGGAGTGTCAAGACTGGTGCCTCACACAAACACTGACGGAGGGTCTCAAACGCCCTCTGCTGCTCGGGGCCCCACCGGAAGTCCACCCCCTTCCTCGTCAAACGAGTGAGGGGTACTGCAATCTTGGAGAAATCCCGTATGAACCTCCGATAGTACCCTGCCAATCCCAGAAAACTTCTAATATCTGAGGGAGATTTCAGAATCTCCCACTACATAACTGCCTCGATTTTGGCCGGATCGACCAAAATCCCCTCTTGGTTGACGAGATGCCCGAGGAACTGGACCTCTCGTAACCAGAACTCGCACTTCGAGAACTTGGTGTACAACCGTTCTCATCTCAAAACTCCCAATAGCTCTCGCAGATGCTCCTCATGCTGCTCTCGGGTCTTGGAATACACTAAGATATCATCTATAAACACTATGACCGAGCGATCAAGCATCAGTCAGCAGACCCGATTCATCAGGTCCATGAACACGGCTAGCGCGTTGGTGAGCCCAAACGGCATCACCACAAACTCATAATGTCCATAACGAGTTTGGAACGCGGTCTTCTCTACGTCCTCCTCTCTGACACTGACCTGATGATACCCAGACCTCAAGTCTATCTTGGAAAACCAAGATGCGCCCTGTAACTGATCGAAGAGATCGTCTATCCTCGGGAGTAGGTAACGGTTCTTCACCGTTAACTTATTCAACTCACGGTAATCAATACACATCCGATGCGAACCGTCCTTCTTCCGGACAAAAGAAATCGGCGCTCCCCATGGAGAACTGCTAGGTCGAATAAACTGCTTGCCCAACAGTTCTTGTAGTTGCGCCGACAACTCCTGCATCTCTAGTGGTGCCAATTGGTACTACGTCTTTGCGATAGGGGCCGCACCTGGAGCCAGGTCGATCCTGAACTCGACCTGCCTCTCTAGAGGTATCCTTGACAACTCCTCCGGAAACACATCCGCAAACTCCCTGACCACTGGTACATCGGAAACCAAAATCTGATCCCTGACTCGCGTATCTACCAAATACGCTAGATAACCCGCACACCCGTGTTGAATGTACTGTTGTGCTCTGGCAGCTGAACAAAACCCTGATCCTACTCTGGTGGCTTCGCCATATACAATCAGTTCTCCCCCACTTGGCGTTTGAACTACTACTCGCTGGCCCTCGCAATCAATCATAGCACCGAACCGAGTGAGCCAATCCATGCCCACAATCACACACACCTCCCCCATGGGGATCAGAATCAAATCTATCAGAAAGGACACCCCGGAAATCTCCAAGTCACACCCTCGATAGACTGAAGAAGCAGAAACCCCGTGTTCGTTGGCGATAGATACTCGCAACGGACACTCTAACTCGCCCGCTAGCGCGCTGAACTCCCTACTAAAAGACTGAGATACGAAGGACCGAATCGCCCTCGAATCAAATAAGACCAAAGCAGGCAAAGAGTTCACTAAAAACCTACCTAATCACAGGTACAACATATAAGCATACAACAGATATAGAAAACGAGATAAAGGATAGAAACATACCAGCAACCACATTTGGTACTGCTCTAGCCTCCTCCGCTGTAAGCTGAAAAGCACGACCCTGAGCCTTCGGAGGCTATGCCTTGACTGGTCTCCCATCCGTGATCCTCAAAGTAGTCGGCGCTGGAGCCTGCGCCTGTTTAGCGGCGAGTAATGGGCAGTTGGCCTTCAAATGGCTAACCTGATCACAGTGGTAACATAACTTCATACTCGATATTGGAGCGTCCTGGCGACAATCCTTCGCATATTGCCCCTCCTTGCCACACCTGTGGCCCCCACTACTGGCTCGACAAATCCTGGAATGAACCCTGCCGCACTTTCCATAAGAGCAGCTCTGCTGACTCCCAGACCTCAAATCAGCGGTCTTTGACCGCTTCAGCGCCGGTTGCGACTGTGTCGGGGCCGGCCGTTGCTCCCTCAGCTGCAGCTCAATCTCTAACTCCCGCCATCTAGCGGCCTCCTATAACTCGAGAAGAGTATCACATCATTGGGTAGATACAAATTGTCGGATATCAGTCTTGAGCATACTCAGATAACGGGTCATCTGAGACTGCTCAGAAGCAAACTCTGGGCATAACATCGCTCGCTCAGTGAACATACGGGTGTTCTCCGTCACCGACTCCCCATCATGTCTCAAACTCAGAAACTCTTGTGCCAACCGCTCCCGCTCAACCAGCGGAATGTAACGGGAGCGGAACATGTCTCTGAACTGCTCCCAGGTAATAGCATCTCTCTGATCATTAGTATACGACCCAGTTACAAGTCTCCACCAGTCCTTGGCCCCAGACCTAAGCAGGTTCAAAGCACACCTGACCTTCTGGTCAGCAGGACACGAGCAAGTGAAGAAGCACCCCTCCACATCTGAAATCCATCTCATAGCCTTGATGGGATCCTACATCCCATCAAAAGTAGGGGGCTTCGTGTTATCGAAGTCCCTATACTGAACACCTCTACCAACTCCTCTCCCTGCCGCTGATACAGCTGATGCAGCTATTGCGACGGCTGTCTCTGCAAGGGCTGCGTAGTGCTCATCAAAATACACCATCATGACGGTCTTAATCGACTCGAACATCTCCGGTAACTAAGCCCAGAATGCAACAACAACCTCATCATGTAGGATCTCTCGAATCCTGGCATCCAACTCCTCTGTACCCATCTGCACCACCGGCTCAGGTACTGTCAGCCCCTCCTGGCCTCTGTCCCCTGATCCTGATCCCGAACCGGATCTAGCCACAAAGCTCCTCATCATCACCATTCTGAAACATACCACAAGATATCATATAATCCCTATAAATATCCGGGATCCAACTCCCTACTAATCCTAGGGATTGTGACTTACTTGACACGCATATGGGTCATGTGCTTTCAGTAGTACGAGCCCATACTACCTTCCACACCTACCCATATTTGCCTCAAGCATCATCACAATGCCCTAATTGAATACACAACATGGCGAGCGCTCAATTCTCACCCTAGAGGAGTGATAAACATGTCATAACTGACCTCCCGGCCTCACTCAACCCACCTATCCCTAAAACTTCCACCAATCTTGTAGCACTAGTGTATGCTAGCCATACATAACGCTGGACCCTATAGACTTTCGAATATCCAATCCTACCCTAAGCTCCCAATCAAAAAAGAACAAAACATAAGGCCAAATCAAACATTCTAAGGCTATAAGATCTTAATTATATATAACTGTGATGCATACACTAAGCCACTACAGTAATGATGTCAATTTCATATAAAGGAAACCCTAGGCTAGCAGACATCATGAAATCAGACAATTCTATCGTGCAAATTCTGAAGGTCCCTAGCCTAGTACTAACATGTTGTTCTAACATATCACATAATCAAATAACTTGTATGGTATTTTGGGGTCTACTTACTGGCTCCGGTTGATCATACACCCTGCATCCTCCTTTATTTATTTTGAAAACCTTTTTAGAAAAAAAAATCATTTCGAAACTCCTTTCCTTGATTTGAGATTGAAGTTACACGAGTGTTCCTCCAATTCACTCAAACCAAGCCTCTGATACCAACTTGTAACACCCAAAAATTTCAAACCAATTTAAACTTTTAAAACATGTCAAGTTCATCAAAACATTACAACTTTGTTTTCAAATATTATTTATCAGAGTATTCCTAGAAATGTAAACATAATATGAGGAGTTGTACGATCATGCCTTCATCTTGCCACGATCTCCTGATGTACCTAAAACAATAAACTGAAACTGTAAGCCCGAAAGCTTAGCGAGTTACCCCCAAAATACCGATACACATACATTCCACATAACCAAGTCAGCAATAACATATCATAATGAACTGAACGGAATAGCACATAACGGGTTTACAGCCCTACAGACTGTAATACCCACGAGCCCACAGTACGAGTCTCCCTTAGCCCGTAACTGGAAATCTCCCGAGCCCACAATACAAGTCTCCCTTAGCCATTACTGGATTGCTCCTAGGGTTTGTTGGCTACTGCACGAAGCAGTACAACCTCAACCCATCCCATATAACAAACACATAACGTAACCACTGAGCCTGCAATAATCACATAACATCATAGGTAGTCCTACAGATCTACCTAACTGGCATAACCACTAGCATGCAACACTAACTCGTATTCAACCTCTAACACTGCTAGGATAACATATCCAATGGGTCGGCCTTGGTACCTTAGACCCCTTAGTATAGTGAGGATAACTCACCTTGCAACTGTCGTCTAAAACTAGAAAGCTCGACTCCTAGATCACCAACATGAACTCCACCACCTATAGTTACCATAAAACCCCTTTTTCATAAATCTCCAAATTACCAGAATACCCTCAGAAGTCAACTGGTCAACCCTTGGTCCAAGTCGAGGTCCACAGTCAGAGTCAACATTCCATGGTGACTCGACTCGTCGAGTGCAGTTCATCGACTCATCGAGTCCTTCCTGAACTCGAGAAGTCGTGAAATCACTGGTTAGCTCTTCGAGTTCCCTTTTAACTCGCCGAGTTCATATGTCCAAGAATTTGGAGAAACCTTGGCCGACTCGCCGAGTCTTATAACGACTCGTCGAGTCCAAGGCAATCTTCAATGGACTCGTCGAGTTGTTCATCCAACTCGTCGAGTTCATGGCCATCTTCAACGGGCTCGCCGAGTTGTTCGTCCAACTCGTCGAGTCCTTGCAGACCTTCATCCATGCAGACGCTTTTAAAGCCAAGGCAAGGTTCTAAATTACATATCCAAGCTTCTAGGGCATGTTTATCACGTAAAGTCGCAAGCGTTACGTGCATGCAAGGCTTTAAGACCCTTAAATGGAAAAACTAAGCTTACAATGAAGTCTGACACTTGAGGGAAGGCTCCTACCAGGCAAGGCTAGTGACTTAATGGATCTAGAGGTCAAAGGGAGTCCAGATCTGAAGTTACAACTTCAGATCTTAGCTTAAACATGGGGAGCCTTTCTTAAAACCCATCCAGAAGAGGTCAAAAGAGAGATGAGATAAAGGAACAGCTTAATACCTTCCAGGGAGTGACAACTGATGAATCTCTTAGCTCCCCCACGAGTTCCTAGCCTTGATTTCGTTGCTTCCCCAATTGTTTCCTTCTTTAAAGTTCCACCTCCAAGCTTCAACACACCAAAAGAACACACACACATTATTTAGGTCTTGAGAGGGACAAAGGGTAGTAAGGGGAGGCTGGGGGAGGCCAATGATCCTTTAAATAGGGTGCAAAACCCCGAGATTTAGGGTTTCATCAGCCAGCTCCTACTCGTCGAGTCCCTTCTTGAACTCGGCGAGTAGCTCATTAAAGTACGTGGCCAACTCTCTGCTACTCGATGAGTAGGGAAATCAACTCGTCGAGTAGCCCTTGAAATCAAGATTTCACACACTAAGTCAATACCTGAGAATCGGGGCGTTACAGTTGCAGCATTGATTGTCACCGTTTGTTGCTTCATTGACGAATCTAAGCCTTGTCGCCCTTTTCTCTTATTATTCTTTCCTTTCTTGTTTTCACTCTCCTTCTTGCCTTCAGTTTCCCCTGACTTCTCGCCCTTCTTGTTGTCGTGGACGTACAGTTTCTTGGCCAACCTCTTGGCACTGTCGAAGGTTTCAGGATTTGCAGGTATCACATTTCCTTGAATTTGGGAGGTTAATCTCCAGATGAATTGTTCGATTTTCTTTCCCTCTGAAGTAATCATGCCAGGACACAACAGTGATAGTTCGCTAAACCTTGATATGTATGCATCAATGTCGGAGTTTCGGACGGTGAGATTCCATAACTCTTGCTCCATTTTCTGAATATCGCCACACAGGTAGTATTCAGCCGTCAACATTTCTTTCAACTCCGCCCACGGCATGGCGTTGGCTACGGGGAGAGTCATGGCCTCTACATGTCTATTCCACCAGGTGAGAGCTTGGTCAACGAATGTGCATTTGGCAAATTTCACTTTCATCTCCTCGGGAATTCACATATCTCGAATATCGATTCCACCTTTTCAATCCATCTCTTTAGGGTTATCATTCCCCGTGTGCCATTAAAGTTTCATGGCTTGGTGTTGATGAAATCTTTGTAAGAGCATGTCCTGGTAGGCCCTTGATTTATTCCGTTGTTCGAACTTCCAACCCTTTGCCCATTGCCTCCACCATTGTTCCCATTGTGGATCTGTGCTAGTGTTGCTATGACCGCCACAGATACAACTACTTGAAATGCACATGAGTTAATTTCTGGTGGTACTAGCTCAGGGTTTCCTCGGGTTGGTCGTTGAGGCATCTTTCTATCATGGAACGGAAAGATGTTGAGTGCCTAAGATTTTGTGTGTTTGTGGTCCTATAAACTAGGTGTATTGCATGTACTTAAGTAGTTTCACATATTAACATACAATCATGAGAACATAACACATAACAGATAACAACATCACAATAGAACACATATATTTTCCACTAATAATATCCGTACTTTGATACATAAAAATTTGCTCGAAAGAGCATACATAAAGGATGCAAGTTCGGCAGCGTAACGACTCTATGAGTAGTGTAATCACTTAAACATAGATTCGATGGTACATAAGAGAACATAGTACTAGTAGGGCAAAGTTGGTCCTAACACTCTAAGGAGCGCTCGACGGCGGCAACGAGGTCATATACCGAAGTGTTTTGCCAACAACTGGGCCATCTCAGACATTTCTCCAATGACTTCATCTCTCTGCCGTTCAGCCTGCACCGCTCGTGCTTCCATGGCGAATAGTTGTTGCCGCAGAGCGGCAATCTCAGCTTCCGGAAAACGAGTATCTCTCGTAGGATTCCCTGGTGGGGCAGGGTGGTTCTGTTGCGTCTCGCCGGTAGGTGGTGTGACGGAGGCCTCGTCTGTATCTCGTTCTTCATCCACGTCGTCATCGGTCCCATCAAACTCGTAGTATGTGTACGTGTACTCGTCGGACCCAACGCCGTGTGCTCCCCCCTGATCTCCCTCGGGTTCGTCCTCGATCATTCCGTGGGCCACTAAGACCTAATGAAACTAAATGCCCTGTCTCTCCCCTTCCATGGTGACTGAGAGGAGGTATATGAATAAACTATTGTTACTCCTAAGGTTTATTATTCATGTATTTTTAAAAGGTTAAGTTGATGCGTTCTTCTGGGTAACAAAGGGGTATGTTTTTAAGTTTACCGACCATCGCAATTTCCCCGGGGCATGTGATAGTTGTACTCCGGAGGAAATGTAGTAGATCAGGCTACATTCACCCCTTAATACAACTATGAACAATCCCGACTTAACCGATATGCCAGTATCATCTTATTTGATTTGGTATTATGTTCTTTTTCCTATACTGTTCAAGTAAAGGTGTTTTATCGCTGTATTTTATTTGTTTTGTTCAGAGTTGTTTAGTTCCTCTTTGGTTTATAGTTGCATATCAATGTGTGGTTAGATATGCCAGTTCACTATAAACAGATCTCTGATACCAACCTGTCACACCCCGAACCAGACAGCGGAAACGTCTGAGGGCTCGCATGACTTAAACTGAATATCATCATAATGAATATTGTAAGGTCCAAATAGGGATCTTCACCAGTAGTTAAACAACAATCAATCACAGGAAGAAGAATGAGATGAAAAGGAATCAAGCTTGCACACGATTGTATTCAAAAAATCGTCTGGTACAACTCGATAGGACTCTATGGCATCAATAACCACCAAATGACAAACACCTCCACTATATATACAAGACCAGAACCGTAAACAGAGTTTGCTACCGTAAACTGAGTTTACAGCCGTAAACTCAGTTTACGGTCGTACCACCCAAAAAGTCCAACAACCCAAAAAACAACCCTTAAACACTATTACAGACTCATACTTAACCAAAATACATTAAAGCCTAGACCAAACCATAAATTGGATCCTTCAATCTCCCCCTTGGTTTGGTGCTAGCTTTGACTCAGTCCTTGTCGACCACCAGTACGTCAGATTTCCCCATCACTCCATTCCACATCTTCTTCTCAATAATTTGAGCCACCATCGCCGTATATTCTTTCGCAGCAGGTTCAAATATTGACTCAGCCACCACAATCGGTTTAGTAGCAAGATGATGAATGTCCCATTTCTGAAATTCAAGCAAGTCCCTTTTCTCATAGAGACGGATGCAATCTTCCTTTAACTTGATGACCGCAGCATCCGTGGCTTCATCATACACCTAATAAAGCATGGATGCAAGAGAACCATCAGGGTAATTTTGAAGAACAGGGACATGCTTAACCTGAGCCGTAGCAGGCCACATCACTGATGTAATTGGTTGTTTTGTCATGGTATCAAATACCTTTGACTGAACCTTGACAACAGACTCTGCAGTCTTCATTGACGGAAACTCCTTGGCCACTTGATCTTCCAAAAATGATTTGAACTGACTTGCCCTGGGATTATTTGTAGGATTGGAGAAGGGAGCCTTAGACAACTCAATAAGATCAATTTTTGTAAAAGAATTAAAGTTGTGAGCGTCTTTGTATAATTCTTTGTTGCCGCTCTTTCTCCTCACCATGAACATATTCATTGTGTCATGGAATCCCCACCCGACGATTCCAAATCTGTCACCATAAGTGTCTCTGAAGCGTTGTGCACCCAAATCCTTGACAGTAACTTGTTGTTGATCCCAGGGTGCCTTGTGATCTGCACTCTGCTTGAATAGGAGTTGACTTTTCTCAGGTTCCTTGTCCGACTTCTTGCGTTTTGAGGCCTTTCCATGTGGAGCTTGCTCCGGTTCTTTTTCGAAGCGGATTACGATGGTGGTGGTCCTGATATTTATAGAGGTAGATGTAGGAGCAATGGGAACATCTTGATTAGGAAGATAAATTAACGGCTCATCAACGGAAGATCTGAATTCGTCGCCAAATTTATCTTCCAGCTTTTTCTTCAAGTCATAGTAACTGGCGGTCAGAAGGCCGAAATGAGTTTGGAGATCTGTAATTTGTTTGGTCTTCGCAGCATTCTCTTCATTAAGTTCTGCCATTTGAATACTAAGCTATGTGTTTTCAGCTTGAAGACCCGCGACCTTAATGTCAAGCTTAATATTCCTCTGATCCAACTCGACATATTTCTGACTCAGAGCAGCGACCTACTTCTGAAGTCCAGAGAGAGAAGGACTCTCTTCTCCTGAGTTACCGCCCTCTATACAGATTCCTTTTCCATGAGGATGGGGTGTTGAAATTTGTTCTCTGGCCAAGAGCGAAGCTAGTCTAACAGAGGTAGCATCATGCTCTGGCCTAGGAGGAGAGAAGTTTGCTGGAAAAGATGAGTCACCAGTCTCGTAGAGGGTACTAGGACCTTCATTGAATGGTTCATTTGAGACTATAACTAGGGTTGTTGTTGGAGGAGCAGAAACACTTTGAGTCTTCAGTCTTGGATCAAGTCTGCGTCTTTTGCTTGCGGGAGGTGTGACTTGAATGGTGGTGGGATCACATTCCACAGGCTCAGAGGTAGGTAAAATAACATCAAGGGGAGGAATCCCTGACGTTACCACCATAGGAGTTGCTATTTTCGCCGTGGTGTTGGTTGGAGGAAGTGAGGCTTCGAGAACATCTTCTTCTTCCCTTGTCTCAGTTGCCGGTTCAGCAACTTCATCGACATTGTCAAGCATCTCATTTATGTTCATTCCTGTCATGAAATCTTCGTTACTCCCAAAATCGACAGGAATTTCATCATTTTCAAATCCTAAGAGATCCAGTCCTTCATACAAGTCATTTTCTGACCCCAACCCCTTGTGAAAATCTTCTTCTATTCGTGCGAAAGTTAATTCATGTTCCTCAGCCACTCGTGTGTTAGCAGCTAGATCTTCTTCTTCTTCATGATCTGAGACAGTGATCACATTGTCAGAAGCAACCCTCTCAGATGAAATTGCCTCAGATGACATTTTGTCGGATGTTCCATGCGACTCAGAAGACTCGTCAATTTCAGCAAATTTTCCAAATTTGACCAGAGGATGTTTGCCTTCAAAAACGACCTTGCCCTTTCTATTCTGCTTGATGAGACCAACTGTGTGAGGGCCCAAGGATTTAATATCCAACTTGTCACCATCCTTCACCATTTATGGAAATTAATCGTAGACGAATACTTGGATGAACCTTGGATAAAGAAGAAATGCATCTCTGGTCCCCCGAGTAATGACATTAATGTTCACCAAGAATTCATCAAGTATGAACTTTGAGAAATTAAACTCTATGCCAGCAGCCAAAGAGACAATTGCCCCGGTATTCCTGAGGGAGATCTCATCGGCTCCTGATCTCCTGCCAGAAATGCAGCTCACGAACACGTGTGACAGGAATCGCCAGTAAGGAGGCAGGAGCTTCTTTATTGTGGGAGGGTAGACACCCTCATATCCCATCCTCTGAAGAACCTATTGTACATCATTAATTCCAATCTCATTAGGGAAATTGGATTCATTGTTGACCAGCAGGGTATCTCTGATGTACTGCTCTGTAATCTTGATCTTGCAACCCTTGACTACAGCTTCGATAGTGATTTCTCCTTTGACTTTGGTCATGCTAGCTGTCTGCCAAAACTCCCGGATGATATTCTGATAGATGATGGGATTTACAGTGATGGCACAGGTCAAACAGCACTCTCTCAGTCTGTAGATCATTGACTTGAATTCTGAATGAGCAGCAGGAGGATCATCCAGCACGATCGCCAAGTTGTGCATATCCGCGAACTTAAGATTTTCCATTCTTCTACACTAAACAAGCCAAGTAAGAAAACACAGAATATAATAATGCAAAACATCAAGTTTTCTTAATTAGACAATTTATTTTGGCCTCTGACTACAAAATATTTGAGTTTACGGTCAGAAATGGTCAAACAATGGAGTTTACGGTCAAAGATTGTCAACCAATGGTTTACGGTCAAAGTTGGTCAACTGACCGTAAACTGAGTTTACGGTCGTAAGACCAAAACTTGGGTTTACGATCGGAAGACCAAAACCTGAGTTTACGGTCGTAAGACCAAAACCCGGGTTTACGGTCGTAAGGCCACTTTGGGTTTATGGTTCTTGAATGTTCTGAAACCGTAAACTCCTCGATGAACAGTAAACGCCGACAATCTTTAAACTACGATTACTCTCTCGTTTATAGTCGGAGTCGCGAATAAAGAACAGATCCTTGGTTTTCTTAATCACAGCAACATTTATATCCCATGATCTAGGAAGAGCATTCAGAAGTTTCTTGTTGATTTCTGACTTGGTCAAGAAAATCCATGAAATATTCATGTCAGTTGTGAGTGTAGTGAACCTTTGCAATTGAGCTTCAAGAGTCTCTCCTGAAATGTAGTTGAACATGTTGAATTTTTGTCTCAGCATGTCCTGTCGACTCTCTTTCATATCTTCATTTCCCTCATAGACCTCAATAAGAGCTTCCCATAGAGCTTTAGCTGAACTGTACTCACGAAATCCTTGAGCAATATCAGGAGATAATGCCATGGTTAAAGTGGCTAATTCTTTTTCCTGTTCCTCAATCAATTCAAAATCCTCATCAGTGTAGTTTTCAATAGATTTGTCAACCAATTGACCTCCAACTGTCACTGTGATTCTGACAGGATCCCTAAGAATGCTTCTCCAGATCTTGAAATCTTTCATTTTAATGTATTTCTCTATTCTGTACTTTCACTCGGGAAAACCTTCAGCAGACATCAACCTTGGAATACGTGTAGTCGTGCCCATAACAGCATCAAGTTCTTGAAACTGAGTTTGACTTTGAGAATCCATTTGAAATTTTGAAACAATTCAAGTTCAAAATTTGAGTTTATAGTTGAAAGGGTTTACAACCGTAAACTGAGTTTACGGTTGGGAGATTAAGACTGTAAACTTGGTTTACGGTTCAAGAGCTTACAACCGTAAATAGGGTTTACGGTATCTGAATTTACAGTTTGAGAGATTCCGGTTTATGTGTTTGCGGTCCTTGAAGGTTTGTTTATGGTCTAAGAAGATTTAAGGTTTACAATTTATGACGTTCTTGATTCAACAACCGTAAAAGGAGATTACGGTTCACCATAAGCTCACAAAAATCCTCAGAAACACGTTTTTTTAGAAGAGTCACTTTCCCTTCACCTCGAAAACACTCACAGCAGGTTCGATCGTCAAAGAAAACGGGTGAAATACTCCAAAAATAGCCCAAAAGTCGATTGAAAGAAGCTTTAACACCGGTTTTTTCTCTGATACCAATTGTAAGGTCCAAATATGGATCTTCACCAGTAGTTAAACAACAATCAATCACAGGAAGAAGAATGAGATGAAAAGGAATCAAGCTTGCACACGATTGTATTCAAAAAATCGTCTGGTACAACTCGATAGGACTCTATGGCATCAACAACCACCAAATGACTAACACATCCACTATATATACAAGACCAGAACCGTAAACAGAGTTTGCTACCGTAAACTGAGTTTACGGTCGTAAACACCCAAAAAGTCTAACAACCCAAAAAACAACCCTTAAACACTATTACAGACTCATACTTAACCAAAACACATTAAAGCCTAGACTAAACCATAAATTGGATCCTTCAAATATACATGAAAAATAACATAAACATCACCATGCATTAATACATTACAACTCGCATTGTTCACATCAAGTACATTGTCTAAATATTACATATCCATAGCATAAATTGTTTGAAAGTTTTCGAAACATAACATCTTAACATACTTGGTATTACTCTTCAGCTTACCTGTTACCTGAGAATACAAGTTATTTTGAAAATGTCAACATATGGAATGTTGGTGAATTCATAAGCAGGGTTGTTATGATAATGTTTTGTGCAGTTTATAAAACCCAGAAAATCCGATATTTTCTGAAAAGACAATTGTTTATACTAAAGTGTGAATATCCATAGGTTTGTGCATGTATGATTTCAAAGCGTGTATAAATGAGAAGTTTTGCATTATAGTTGTTGAAAACTACAAGTAAATGGTGTTGATTTCCTCGAAAAAACCCGATGTTTTTTGAAAATATAATATGATTGTTTCGAATTATTATACCGTCACAACGAATGATTATGACTTCCCTTGATTACTCACATAACATTTGGATTTATTATGTGAGTCGGTATAACCATGCATGATAATGACTAGTCCGTCTGTCTTGGCATTCTAGTGAATGTCGAAATTGACCTTAAGATTTTGTCAGCCTAGACTGGCCGAGTCTAACTGTACCGAACAACTGAGGTGTGGGGGAGTCACCCCCGTATAGATCTATACACAAACTCTTGCTCTCCCTCCAGGAGACTTTGATTATAACTACAGACTACGACAGACACTTAAAGGTGTCGCCCGTTATTACTCACTTAATCCAAACGAATTTTATTACCATTGATTAACGACCTGTATTTGTTTACTTGAATTGAAGGTAAGCCTAACAGACGAGGAGAAGAGGATTACGAGATCCTACTAATTACGTACGTTATTTAACGCTGTTGGGTATACGATGGACGCGTTGGCCCACTTCGCATATGATTTATTTGGATCTTACTAGCAATGCTAATGGGCCACTGAGGCATAATAGCACGTAAAAGTCATTGAGGGTCCCTTAAACATATAATTGGGTCACAGGAGGCCCAATAGACATGTATTATTATTATTAGGCTCAAAATTCATGCTAATGGTTCACGAAGTGTAACGCCCGTAGATCTGGGCTAGTCAATTTAGGGATAATAGGGGTCGAAAACGACTTTTCGGCAAAAGATTATTTAGAATAAATAATCTTAATCAAGTTGTAGTATATGTTACAAGGTTTCCGTACATATAAAGAGCGCCGAAATCCAAGTTATAACGAAGAAGTTATGACCCGTCGAAGTTTCGCGACGAAACCGGCACGACACCGGGAAGTGTAAATAGTGAATTTACGATAGAGCGAGATTTAGCCTTAGCGCTCTAAACGAAAGTCATAGAATATGTTAAACTAAGAACATCAATAAAAGAACGCCCAAATCTGACTTCGTATGAGGAAGTTATGATTTTTCTAAGATTTATCATAGCAGTGCACAGCCCGAAATCTGAATTTTAGATCGGTCGATTTTTAGCCGATGGGATCTAAATGAAAATTGTAGTACTCGTAAATACCAACACGTGTATATAAAGAATGTCGATAATAGAGCTCGTATGCGAAAGATATGGACGAAGCTTAGTCCCTACTTTTCGAGTGCGGCGAATTCGATACAGTTTTGTAAATCCGAGATAGAATGAGAATTAGCCAACGAGGTCTAAATGAGAGTTGAAGATCTCATTAATAGAAACTCAACGGTAAAAAGACAGACAAAAATGGAACTCGTATGCGAAAGTTATGGACGAAGCTTAGTCTCTACTTTTCAAGCGCGGCGAATTCGATACAGTTTTGTAAATCCCAGATAGAATGAGAATTAGCTAACGAGGCCTAAATGAAAGTTGAAGATCTCATTAATAGGAACTCAATGGTAAAAAGCCAGACAAAAACGGAGCTCGTATGCAAAAGTTACGGACGAAGCTTGGAGACTACTTTACTATACACTTCCTATAAATAAGAGATGAACTCTTCATTATTTCCTCACACCTTCAAACCTTTCTTTCTCTCTCTAACTTCTCTCTAACCTCCCTAAACCCCTCCCAAGTCTAGGGAACCTCCCTATCACGAGAAGAAAGCCCCGGAGCGCCCGACGGCTCCGAGAAGAAAAGCTTTCGGCTCGGAAACGCTGCTCCAGCGAAGCCCGGTTTTTAATAAAAACTCGTTGTAAGTGAGTTACGTCTATACTATATTTAATATAGATTTTATTTAATTATAGTAACATTATTAGGACCTTAAAATAATTATTTGGGCTATTATTATGAGTTATATTGAGTGTTATTTAACGCTTATATAATAGTAATAATAGCTACACTATTAATTAGTCACGATTAATGTTAAAACTAAACTCTATTGGTATTAATACTAGGTTTTGGTCAAGGAAAAATTGTTTTAAGAAGTAACGAAGTGTTGTCCGAGTGCCGAGTCACCACCTTACCAGGTGAGTTCATAGTTACTTTCATCTTACGCATAGATATGAAATATTTTATATAAATTACGTGCTATATGTGCATATTATCTGAGTACTTGCTGTCTATGCTAGATGAACGATTTTATACATGTTTTAAATTATTTAAACTGTATATTTATTTTATATCTACGATAATGTTGGGGTAAAACATGGGTAGATGTAATAGATGGAATATGAGTTGGATGATGAGTTGAGAGGTGTTATAGACCATGAGGTGAGGGTGAGAGGTGGACGATGTGAGAAGCCTTTCCCAAATGATGGCCCCGTCATTCAGCAGAGTATGGATGACAACCACGGACTATTCTAGATAGTCCAGTGGAACACTAGCAGGCTCGCAACCTGTACGTGTTGTGAATGATGTGTTCACCCGGTGTACTCTAAACCATGGCGTCCATGCAGACTTGGTGCCTAAACCTTGGTGATCATGCAGACTTGATGCCTAAACCGTGGTGATCATGCAGACTTGATACCTAAACCTTGGTGATCATGCAGACTTGATGCCTAAACCCTGGCGACTATGCAGACTTAGTGCCTAAACCCTGGCGACTATGCAGACTTAGTGCCTAAGCCCTGGCGACTATGCAGACTTAGTGCCCGTTGTGTAAACCGTGGCAACGATGGACTTCGTGCCGATTCCTTAGGATGATACTTAGGAATGAATGAACGAGGAATAGCTGATTCTTAGGGTAGATCCTTAAGACTAAAGAAGATAATGGTGATGGGTAATTGGGTTGATTGTTTGATTGTTTAAACATAATAATTATATTATTGTGGGTTGAAAACCCAATGTACTCACCAGGTTTCCCAACCTGACCCACTCAGTTTATTTATATCACAGGTGTCGATATGAAGTGACATTACACCGAGAGATTAAGGAGATATAGATCACTAATGATAATGAATGTAAGTTCTGTTTATGCTTATGTTTCTGTATTGACGATGACATCCCAAATGTTTTCAGTTGAATAAAAATACTTTTCTTCGGAAATGCTTTGATAGCTTATTTATCATGTTTTACTGGGAATAAATTCCGCAACATTTTTATTAAAAGAGGTACTCTGATTTTTATAAAGCATAAACAAAAAAAATCGGTCTTTTCTGGCCGTGAAAATGGGGATGTCACACGAAGGCCCAATAAGCATGATTAGAATCTTTCAAGCCCAACAATTTGATTATTTACTTGTTTTAGGTATAATATAACTGTCGGAAGTTTGATTTAACAATTGTTAAATCACAAAGACACGAAGCTTGTTGATTGTTTATAACGATATTTAAAAATATATGTATTCTTCATTTTATTTTCATAAGTTATAATTTGCTATTTTCGACCCAAATATCTTAATAATAAAATAATTGGCTCAAAAATATTGGTTTGACCTATTCGGCCCTTCTTTTAATAAAAATGGCAATCTTAGTCCCTTTTTATAAAAAAAATGACATTTTAGGCCCTCAAACTATTTTCTTGACATTTTTGGCCCATAAACTTATTAAAATAATTTTTTTAGCCCAAAATTTACTCTTTGGCAGTTTCAGCCCCTTTAGTAAAGGATTTTCATTTGAAGTCCAAACTTTTCGCAAATTTTACGATTTTTACCCAAAATCCATAAATTTTGCATTTTTATCCTTTTTGGAAAAAAGGGTCATTTTAATCCCTGAAATAGATTTATTTTCCCTTTTACCCACTGTTTTGAGAAATTTACCATTTCAATCCCTTAAAACACAAATTTTTTTCGCAATTTTGGGCCTATGGGCCGAAAAGCCCAAAAATTTGGCCCATTAGGCTACAATTTACATTTCTAGTCCTTTGAAGAGCATAACATTCATAAAAATATCTATTTTAACTATTTTTACCCTTTTGGTCCTTATGAAAACTGTGAATGACAACCTTTAACCCAAATTTTGTTTATTTGAAAACTATAGCCCAAAAGTGAGTTTTATGTTGTAATATGTTTAATATAACCTTATAGGGTAATTTTTTTGACTTTTTTAATGTAATATATCTTAGATCACATTTATTTTCCTCCTTGAGCTATAGATCTCGAGATTTCATTCCTTTTTGGCACATATATACCACATAAACACATGGAATCACACATAACATACACATACACATTGATCTACACATTTTACTTGTATTCTCCCCCATAAAACTTGTGAAAGCTGTAAATAGAGCGGTATGATCTCATCTTTGCTTGTTGTTTTTGGTTTGAAGAAAGAAATGGAAGAGTTTGGTGTTGTTTTCGGCTCTAGAAAGCTTCTTGAGGAGACTTTGGCTTAGATAGGTTCTAAGAAGCATGATCATGAACTTTCATGAGTTAGAAGGAGATTTATAAAAGATTCAAGAAGCTAAACCATGGATCTAAGCATAAACTTACCTAGGATGATGATTTTTGTGGAAGAACCTCCTTGAAATGCCCTAGATCTCGAAAATTTTGATGGAGGAATAAGAGTGTTCTTGAGAGTGTTTGGGATGAGATTTTGAAGATATGTATGTGTGTTTGGTGACCCTCGGCCGTGAGTAGAAGAAGGAGAAGAGAGAGAGGGTGAGGTGACCATTATAGATGACTGTTGGTCCATGCATGGGTACATGGTGTGCAATAAGGAGGTGGCACCTCCTAAAGTCAACCCTCCCTATTTTTACATCATTTTTTTGTTTCCTACTTGGGCCTAGAGAGAGAGAGAAAGAGAGAGAGAGAGAGAGAGAGAGAAAGAGAGAGAAGAGAAAGAATTTGGGTTTTTAATGCTTGAGTTCATGATATGGGTCCAATTTGATGGTTTTTGGCCCATTGGGCCTTTTAGAGTAATTCACGGCCCAATATACATCAAGGGATGAGTTTTATGGCCCATTAGGGCTAATTAGATTTGTTTTGGCCCAATAAGGCCCATTTAGATAAACTAGCCCATTTTGGGCTTATAAGGCCCAACAGGTTAAGTTTTATGAAATTGGGTCCAATTAGAACCCATATAAGAGTTCTAAGCCCAAAATAGTCAAATTGGAAGCTTATTGGTCCATTAGGCCCAATAAGGAAATCCTAGTTCAAAATGGACTTGAACCGGGATTTTTAGGGTTTCCAACCTTTTGTTGACTATTTGAATGTTTGTATAGAGTATTTGATGGAATTTTGTTGTCATTGAATAAGCACCATACATGTTTTCAAGTTTTAGCTACAATGCTATCTTTGTTAAGGGTTTTACAAAGCATCAGAATTCCTAGTTGTGACATAGGAGCAACGTTTGGTCCAACTATCTTTTCAGATTGTGAGGTGACTTCCTCACTGTCGGCCCACTGAATTATATATTCTAGTATATTGAATTGATGTTATGTTGAGTATGTGTTAGACTGGTAGATCTTTATGATTACCTATGTTCACTGAGTGTGCGTTAGATTGGTAGATCTGTATGATTAGTTATACTAGTTGGTTATAGCTTGTTATTATATATGTCGACATGTTATGGTTTGTTGGGTTGAGGTGGGCCTGTTTTGTGTTGAAGGCCAAGATACCCAGGGCAGTCCAGATAGACTTTAGGCATTGCGAGGCGGTGATGTTAGGACGAAGGCCCGGAGAGCAGTCTGGATAGGCTGCAGGCCGGGCGAGGCGATCCAGTCAGACTAAAGGCCCAGAGAGCGGTCTAGATAGTTTGCATGCCTTGTGAGGCGGTCAAGTCAGGCTTAAGGCTCATATATGCATGCTATCATATGTATTGGTTATGTGTGGTTATTATAGGAGAACTCGGTAAGATTTGTCTTACAGTTCTAGTTTTATGTTTCAGCTACTTTAGATGATCGAGGCAAGGCGAAGACTTGATCATGCATATCCTTCAGATTTTATGAGATTTGATTTTTGGATATTCTGATTTGTGATTTTGACTTTTGGAAACTAAGTTTGTAAACATTTATGGATTGTGGTTTGGTTTTGAAAAATGAAAAGTTTTACCTTGATTTTCGAGATGTTATATATATATATATATATATATATATATATATATATATATATATATATATATATATATATATACACACACACACACACACATACTAGTTGTGAGACTCATGTATTACATGGGTTAAGTTAGCATAAAAAGTTAGATATAAAAGTATAAATATTTGAGAACTTTAAATTTATAAGAAAATAAGAAAAATAATGAATTATTAAAATTGAAATGCTTTTTTTTGTATTTTAAATTTAAGCAAATAATTTAAATAAATAAACAAAAGAAATTAATGAACTTTAATTTGAGAATTTTGAAATTAGAAGGTAAGTCCTTTAATGAAATCGATATTCATTTATTAATATATTTATTGTAATTATTACATTAAAATATTATGTGGAATCTACTCTAATAAATGAAAGTTTTTTTTGCCACATGTCACATTCTCATTCAATTTGCCAAATGTCATCTTATGGCTATTTTGAATTAATTATTTTTCCACATGTCATTTTATGAGTTTTTCTATTTCATTAGTTTTCTTATTTTCTTATAAACTCAAAGCTCTCAAATATTTTGACTTTTATATTTATTTATTTTTTAAATTAACTCATGTAATACATAAGCCTCACAACTAGTTTAATAAAATAAGAAAACTCTTAAAATGACATGTGGAAAAAAATTAATTCAGAATAACAAAAAAAAAATGTCATTTGACAAATTGAATGAAAATGTGACATGTGGCAAAAAGACCTGCATATATATATATATATATATATATATATATATATATATATATATATATATATATATATATATATATATATAAAGAGATAGAGAGAGAGAGAGAGGAAAAGTGAATATACCTTACAATAATATATATGTTTTAGTAACCAACTCTACTTTACTACGTTGTTTTGTATCATATTTGCAGTGTAATCGTCAAATGTTCTTAAATTTCAAACTCAACTTGATTTAATTTCAAATTTTCATAATTTCAATATTATCTTCCTACTGCATGACATCATTCTGCCGAACACTTATCAGAATGTATATATCATGGTTACAAATAAAAATTATGTAAGAGGAAGATAATTGTAAAATTTTGAAATTTTTTAAAGTAATGCAAAATAGGAGTTGAATTTCAAGAAACTTGGACCATCACAATACAAATATGGTACAAACCTAAGAAATTTCTTTTTTAAATTTTTTTTTATAATCTTGTCATTAATCAACAAAAGATGTCGTAGAGAAATTTGGTATTTAGCAAGGAAATTAAACCCATAATGATTTATTGTTTGACTTTATTTTTATTTATATAAGTATTACACTAACAACTCATAAATAATAAGTCAAGGTTTGAGAGTGGGGGTCGCTAAGACCCTCGCTAGCACAAGCCAAACACTATCGTCTAATATGTGTTAAGGGAGGTGCTAAATGCTAAGGTATACTTGCTAAACATTGTGTTTGTGTGTATGTGTATGTGTGTGTATGCGAGTGTATGTGTGTGTATGCGAGAGAGAAAGAGTTGTGTTTGTGCGTATGTGTATGTGTGTATGTGTGAGAGAGAACAATGATATGTGGTAATTAGTTGTGGCTATTTTTATTTTTTTTTTCAAAACAAAACCTATTAAACTCCTCGTACAATCACTCCATATATTTTTCAACTTTTACCTGCTAATCTTCTATGATTATATAAAAACCTATCTAACAATAAAAATACAATATGTTAAGAGCCTTATAATTCTCTCAAACCTAATAAAAAGAAATAAAGCTTTTCTTGTGTTTTCACACGCGGTTATTATTTAATTTTTTTGGCAAACTTGTTCTTCTCCTTTTATTTTGAATAATAATATAAATATTATTTTTCTTAAATATCTTTCAAACAATATTCATTCAACAACGTTTTATTTAAATAACACATTGTGGAGGAAAAACATCTTACTTCTATCAACCCCACGTACATAATAACAGTCTATTTGATGGGTGGGGAACATGTGGTTGTGATTGGGAGGTGTCCTATTCTACTACCTGGCCCCTTTTCACTTTTCCCCTTTTTCCTTATTTTACACTTATACCCTTCAACTCTATGAATCTTACAATATTCATACCGTACCTTTGGTTATAAGGTTATATCATTTGTCTTACAAAAATACGTTTTGTTATTAATAACCGACAAAATTGCAAAAATAGTCCTTGTTGTACGTAGTTTTTTTGGATTTTTGTCTAAACCACAATTTTTTTAGACTGGTGGTCCTTTTGAGGTAGTTTCGTTGCGTTTTTGGTCCTTCGGTAAACTGAAATGACTATAATGCCCTTATGATATATTTTTATGTTTTTTCTATTTAATTTAAATAAAAAGAAAATAAATAATTAAATTGGACCCACATCTATCTCTCTCTCTCTCTCTCTCATCGTCTCATCGTCTACTGATAAAATGTGTCCCTTTTGCATATTGGAAACCAAATCAATTTCTCCGATGAAATTATCAGATATTCACTTCTCCGACTAAATTGTTGATACTCCTTACGTTCAAGGATTTGGTTTGCCTCTGATGAAACACACAAGCTCTTAAGGAAACCCAAAGCGATGATTCCTCTAGTGAAACAAACCCAAAAACTATTCAAGAAGCCAAAATTGTTCATTAATGACACAATCAATAAAGCCTAGATCAATAGAACATTAACCCATTGATTCTAGTGAAGAAACCAGACGTTGTTAACCTGTGTTCGGAAACCAACTAAAAATATTGAATCAAGCCCTAAACCTCTTCAATAGATTGAATGTTTGTAGAGGTTACCTCGCTTTTGTTATTCCCTCGTGACAAGTCGAATTGGGTGGTGGCTTTGATTTAGCGGAGGAGGTAAGTGGTGATGTTGGTTAATGGTGGCGTTGGTTTATCGGAGGATGTGGGTTACGATGGTGAATTGTGGTGGAGAGGGTGAGACGAAGGAGATAAAGGGGGCCGACAATTCCGAGATTCTTTTGTGGATTGATTTATAATATGATAAATTGCACGTTTTGCTTCTGATTTTGCATACCCATCATCCCCTTGTCCATCCATAGGTTTATCTTCTCCCCTTCTGTTCATATACAATTTGTTTTGCCCTAAATCACTGAATCAGTGTATGTATGTGTTGAAATAGGCGAGGATAGTCTGCTTGAGACGGCGGTTTGTGGGTTTTACTCGAATCTTGGCGAGAACCCCTTTTTTCTAGGGTTCTAGCAACGAGGGTCTTTAGCTCCATCATTTCTCAAGTGTAATCATCCATCATGGTTGTTTTGTCTTCTTTAGGTCTATCTTTGTAAGAAAAACCCTACTGAACTTGGGTTGTATGTAGAATTATAGAATGTAGTATATACTTCTCCAAACGTGGGATGATTTTTGGGTATGTAAAGTGTGATCCAAGAGAACCAAACGGGTTGTGATTAAGAGAGAGAGAGAGAGAGACTCTTATTTTTAATTAAATAAATATAAATAATTATTTGATTTAAAAAAATGAAAGAAAAATAGAAAATAAATACTCCAATGGTATTATAGTCATTTCAGTTTACTGAAGGACCAAATGTGCAATGAAACTAGCTTAAAAGGACCACCAATTCAAAAAATCCAAAAAAGTTATGGTTTTGATTAAAACCCCAAAAAAATACATACCACATTGATCATTTTTGCAATTTTGTCTTAATAACATGTCTGTAGGCAAATCTTCGTACTTTTAAAAAGGTCAAACAAAATATAAAAGCTTAATCATCAACATAAAGATTAAAAAGAAACGAGTTACATTATTGATTTTAAAAGAGGCAAATTGTAATAATTTCATTAAGTTAATTAATTTTTTTGCTTTTGATCAATTAACTCATTATATTTACAAATTTATTTCAGTATTAACCAAATGATCGGTTCTTCATATTCTCTCGGTAACCACTTTTTCCAAATTGCAATAAAGTCATTTAGTTTATCAAAATTTCGATTTTGAGAGCATGGTTTGTTTTTATCAATTATATCATTATATTTACAATTTTGTTGCAATGTCAACCAATTGACTAGTTACCATTAATTTAGCAGGTTACGAAATAAATGACATGACAATATTATGATGTGGAAGTCATATCGGATGTTATGTGCATGATTGAGTTTCAAATATAATGTTTTCATCGAACTTAATTTCACATATCTTCTTCTCTTCTTCTTGTCAGAGTATTTATTCACAAATGATGTCTGGAGGTCGGTCAAATGGTTCAAACTCACTTACAAGTCAACAAAAAGGGCATAGTTACCCTTTACGAAGATGTTATTATGGTTTAAAAGCTCAATTTGTACATCAAGTAAACGAATACTCCTACAAGTTCGATCCAGTGGTTTAAACTCATTAAGTATCTCCTGGATCAAGCTTAAAGGGGTCTTTATTTACTTGTTATACAAATTGAGCTTCTAAACCAAAATAACATCTACTTAAAGGGTGAGTATGAACTTTCGTTGACTTTAAGTGAGTTTTAACCACTAGATCGACTTGTCACATAAGATCCGACGTTACTTTCACATCACAATATTACAGTGCCATTTATTTTGTAACTTGCTAGATTGATTGTAATCGTTTAATTGGTTGACATTGCAACAAAATTGTAAATGTAATGACATAAATGAGAAAAACAGAACATGGTGTCAAAATCAAATTTTTTTGTAAACGTAGTGATTTTATTGCAATTTGGAAAAAAATGGTTATCGGGAGAACATGAAGAATCAATTATTTGGTTGATATTGTAATAAAATTATAAATATGATGACTAAATTGAGAAAAAAATGTTATGTCAAATCGAAATTTTCAATTATCTTAGGGATTTTATTCCCTTTTAAAATTAATAAGTTTGTGAAATTACATTATTCTATTTTGAAATATTCAAAATTAGTGATTTTAGTGACACCGCAAGTTTTGCCTTCAAAATTATATACTTCCAATAAAAAAAAGATATGAAATGATGTAATCACTAACAAAAATTGAAAATTCTAATCGATTCAATGATCAAAACACACAATGTTTATTACGTACATAGCCATTAAGTGTAGTCCCGTCGGAATAACTCACTTGATTTTGGGATGACATTTAGGTTGGAGGGAACAATAACATTCTTAGCACGTTGTCAAGTAAGATTTTTCAGTTTTTTTTTTTAAAATCATGTAAGCTTAGCATGTGTAGTGCAAAAAAGTGGGAGTGTATGTGTGTTATTTTAATAAGGTTTATTTTAAAAAAAAACAAAATTAGAAAAAGAAAAAGAAAAGGGAAATAACCAATCACAACTCATAGACCAACTTTCTTTATCTTCTCTCCTTTCGCTTGGTTGTAGCATGCACCGGTGGTGAGCCCCTTGGCGCAAGCTAGTGGCAGTGTGTAGCGAGCCTAGCGAGGCTTGGCGACCTCCTTGGCGCAAGCTAGTGGCAGTGTGTAGCGAGCCTAGCGAGGCTTGGCGACCTCCTTGGCGAGCCCCCCCTCCCTAAAGCCTTATAACACTAATGATTTATTATTTAATAATCTTTATCTTTATTTTGATTTTGATATTAAGATAAAAAAAATATTTTCTCTAATGTTTACTAGTTTACTTTTAGATTATTACATACGTACCAAAGTTAATGTTATCAGCCATCAGTTTTGAAATCAACCAACCAAATTAATCAATTTTTTAGGCTTGTTATTACAATCAAACATCTAGGTGACAGCAGTGTCAAACAATAATGCCTTCTAGGACAATCCTTCCTGAAAACACTCTTATTCCTAAAAATCCACACGTGCCACCATATGACAAAAGAAGATTGCTTCAAAAAATTTCTTCCACGATCTGTTACATCTTAAGCACTTCAAACCACATCACCCACTCATCAAACGAAGTATTATTATTATTATTATTATCATTTTTTATACATGTGAAATAAAGTAACAAATGTAATTTTTAGTAATTAATAAAGAAACACAAAATATTCCGGGTAAAAGATTAGTTTAAATCAATGTTTTAAAACACATATTTTTAGTTGACTGGGTATAGAGGCTGAATACGCTTCAACTGTTGAGTTAATCCGGTTTTCAGACATATTATCAATCTATTAAATTAAGCTTTTAATTATGTAAGAAACGTAAAAAGAGGAGTGAATTCATGAGGCGGCTGGAGGGGTGAGGATGAGTTTGGATTGGGAAGGATATAAAAGGGGGTTGAGTGGGGACTACATTATGAGATTAGTCCTAAAGAGAAAGAAACTTATCACAATATCAAAAGAAATGGCAACATTGTAACTTAATGCATATTTAACGTTGATAATTTAACTATGTTAGTGGAAAGGATTTGATTCCAAACAAAATGTAACCATAGAGATCAAAAAAAAAAAAAAAAAAAAAAAAAACTTTCATGGACCCAATGCACAATCTTCATATAAATATAGGGACAATATTTGTAATGTACTCCAAATTTTATATTGAACAAGGTTTTTACGATTCAAGTTTGTTTTGGTAAACCTAATATTGTCGATTCCAGACATCCAGTCATAAGTAGTCAAAAACCTGCTATTAGTTGGGTTATTGCATCACGATCCAATCGACCGGACGGATCAATCAAAATTTTAAAACTTTGTTTAAACACGTTTAATCAAATGTCATGTAAACAAAAAATCTCCATCTCAGTGTTATCATGTTAAAATTTAGAATTTGGATTATATTCGAAATATTAGCAAGGCCGTTTGTGAATGTAGAGAGAAACATATCTCACTTACTCGCTCAACACTAAGGAGAGTAATTTAATATTTGATTATTTACTTTATGTTCCAAAATTATATATATATATATATATATATATATATATATATATATATATATATATATATATATATATATATATATATATATATATATATATATATATATATAATTTTGTTGAAAAAAATATAGTATAATTTCAATAGATGAAACCATTCCGGTACAAAAGAAGAATACATGACGTAATACCATTAAAGAATTTTCAAAAGAAAATATAGAATATAAAGAAAATAAAGATTCAACCACATATTAATTAATGAATATAGAAGAATGCAATTATAATTGGCAAAAGAGTTTAAGATAAGATAATATCTTATGTTTTATTTGTAAATTTTATCCTCATAATAATTTAAGAGCTCGATGTGAAATATGTTTTTTAGAAGCTTGCATAAATTGTTTAAAACAAAAAAGTTAATTAAGAAAGAAGAAAAAATTGAAAAACCAATTTTCATAGATAGGTCAGAGTGAGCCTATTATAAAGTCTTTTTTCTTGGAGAGGAAAAATGTTTAGTAGAGATTATATGCACAAAAAAAAAAGATTTTACACACATAAAAAAATAGAATTATATATATATATATATATATATATATATATATATATATATATATATATATATAATAGAGCACATGAATAAATTATATTGATATTTAGGAACCAACATAAGAGAAGTACCTATACACATATAAACACAACACACACAACATCTCATACACAACACCTTTAGACACATACAATCACAACACATAACACACACAACATACGATACACAACACCTTTAACACCCGATTTTGATGAATTGTTATATTTACTATAAGGTGTTCTTGATGAAAAGTCATAATAATTAAAATTTTATTTTATTTTATATTTATTAAAAGGAGTGCGTCCTGATAAAAAATAACTAGTACTAGCCAGTTCTGTATTTATATTTGCTAATTTTTTTTGATAACTTATTTCTGTAATATTTGATCTATTATAAAAAAAAATGTTAATTCATCTTCTATTATATTATTTTATTTTAAAACAATGTTTCCTATATTATCATATTTTCAATATTTATTTTCACTTATTTGTTTATTTAAAAACATTTGATCTTTTATTTGATGAAGTTTTTCTTTGTTTAATTTAACTTTTAATTCTTTCGAAAATATAAGTTTTTCTTTATTTCTTGGTAGTTCTATATTGACAAAATTACTTTTTGTTTTTGTTTTTGTTTCTTCAAATTGTTGATTAGGAATTGAGTTATAATTTGAAAATCTTAAGCTTGTTTTTCCTAACCTATTTGTATATGTTACTATTTCACCCCGTACTATAATAGGTGAAGTATCAGGAACAAATTTACTAATATTCATTCTAATCCAGCAAGAGTCTATGGAAAATTCTTTAGGTTTTATCATTTTAATTTATTTACTACTTATTAAATTTATTACCTTATCTGTAATGATTTTGTATTTTGTAGTAGACCTGGATGAACATCTTTCTAAAATTTCTAAAGTTATTAGTAAATTATCTCCAAATTCAACTTTTCGTATCCTTTTTTTTGGATTCCTAATTTTATATATTTATAAAAATCTTTGATAGTTATTAAAAAATCTAGGCTACAATATACTATTCATTTATTACTATTCATATCTACTTCTATGCTAGCAATCATACTTTTCATTATATCTTTAATTCTATTGTCAAATAAGGTAATAAGAACTTCAAAACCTAAATTTTTGTCTAATTAATCCTTTAATTCATATAACTATTATTCCTAAATGGATAAATTTATAATTTCTTTGTTTTAAATTATTTTCTCCTTCCTTGGAGATTATATTTAATATTTTAACTTGGTCTTTTATGCACCGAATAGTAGTTTTATAACTATTTCTATAAACTTGGGTTGTATTTTCAAAATATCCTTTATTATATAATATTTCTAGTTTTAATAATAATAAACCATGAGTTTGAAATCTATTATAATATTGTTCATGATCAAGTAATTCTTCTAGATTAACATCATATTATTTACGTTTACTTGCTATTCTACTTATAATATTTTTAGGAGTTATACTTATAGTTTTAAGAGATGACTCTGCCATTAATCTTTAATTGTAATATCAAAACTAAAAGGGAGAATTTCATATATATCCTTATTAAATGTTTAAGTATCATATTTGTCCAGCTTAAATTCTAAATATCATATTTGCCCTTTTAAATGTTTTAAAATATCGGATTTGCCCAAATATATTTTTAACCATAATTTATTATTTAAGAATCCTTTTTTATATATTAAAATCAACAAAAATAAAAAACATAACTAAATGGACGTAGTACCCTTGCCTTCTAAATCATAGTAATCCATTACCTAGAGATTTCACGATCGAGTAAATCATATAACCCTTATCACGTCTTATTTTTTTTCGCGCCCTCTTTCTGTTCTTTGCCGCAATTGAATAACCACCAAGTAATTTTATGTCTTGTATTTGTTAATTGATTATTCAATTCATAATTAGAACTAGGTAATAGATAGCTTCAATTTCGTGATCAAGTTCGTGATCAAATAGTATTTGCAATCGGCAATCAACAAATTATTTTAATGGCATTATTTGAGATTGAACATTATTTGATTTGATAATGTGTGATTAGACTAATGTTAAGTTTAGATTAAAAAAATGTTCTTGTTGATAAAGTTTTTGTCGTGTACATAAGATGGCTAAGTAACTATTGTACACTTCTTTACACATCCACCATGAAACACAAATTGAAACTGGAACACCTGGTGGTGAAACCTGTAACAACTTTCTTTTTGTAACATATCCGAATTCTTGCAACATTCATAACAAATGCATTAGTCTAAAATGAATATATGGATTTCACCGATTCGATATTCTTGTTGCATATGTGTTGATTATGTTGGCAAAAAGAAGGGAATATAATAAGAGCAACAAAATCAATAATAACAACCAAGTAAAATTGCTTCACCAAAGAAGCAATCAAGATTAAAGGGAGAAAATAGTACCAGAAGCAATTAAACAAGGAACGAACATCAACAATAGCCCTGAACTCTTAGGGCTTCACCACAGCAACCAAACAGAAACCTTTAAGCAACTCCAATTTCACCAGAAAGTCAAAACAAACAGGAGCAAGATTATCAATGCCCATAAAAAGAGAATTATGAAGCTTAAAATAAGATTAATTAGTTAAATGAAGTGATTTACTAATCACTGTTTGTGTGCTCTTCTGCTACTCGTTGTATAATCTTCACTTGATAACATTTAAGATTGAGAAAGGGCAAGAAAGAGGACGACGAAATTACAGTTACATGCCATTTATACTCGAAAGGAAGAAAGAAATGGCGTTAGGCAAGGAGGATGGGAAGGCTAACAATGATGATGATCGTGAGGAAGCTGCAATTGATACCTAATCGTGTTGTTATGGGTTCATGTCATTTTAGAAGCCAATGGCAATATTGTCCATCTAATTTTTATTTTAGTTTTAATGATTTCAGAATATAAAAAAAGAATTATTAAATGTCAAAAACTATTAAAAATATATATTTGTTCATATCCGATATTTTAAACGA